>NC_040076.1:106103259-107353259 GCF_003369695.1 Bos indicus x Bos taurus
GCCATCGCCTTCTCCAAAATTAGGCCCCTACTTGTTCATTTTTCAAATTCAATACAGGACCTTCTTACTTTTCACCATAGAGAGGGAAAAAATCTGGTAAATATTAAGATGCAGGTCCAGCTAATGTAAAGTATAGTCAGATTTGAATTATACATGCAGCTGGAGTACAGAGGTGGTCATCAAAAATCACAGATGATCCGCCAAGCTTGGCTAGGGCTCCAGGCCCTGGGCAGTGACCCTCTGCAGGCTGGGAACACAGCCAGCTGTCCAAGCAGGACAGCCTGACGGGGGAGTGGAAAACCCAGATGCCAGGAGAAGGTCACCCAGTCCCCAGGGAGGACTCTGGGCACCACCTCGACCTCCTTCCCAAGGTCAAGTTCCCAAATGTAAGGGAAGAGACAGATCCCTCACACAGGACAATGGGTTGTAAGGGTCAACCACGAACAGAAATCCTGCACTCTCTCTAAGTGAGTATCCATTTAAAGTCACAAGGCAAAGCTTCATGCATAGCAAACAGAGCGCTCATAGAAGATTCTCCCAAAAATCTATAAAAGGCACTTGGCTTAAATGTCCAAAGGTATATTTCACAAACATAGTTGTCTATAAACAAAATTAGGAAGTGAGAACATTTGGATGACCTTATAGATTTTTAGGGGAAAGAAAGTCCTAACTCAAAAACTGGGCAGTGGTAAGGAACACGTGATCGGAGAAGGCAATGGCACCCCACTCCAGTACTCCTGCCTGGAAAATCCCATGGATGGAGGAGCCTGGTAGGCTGCAATCCATGGGGTCGCTGAGGGTCGGACATGACTGAGCGACTTCACTTTCACACGTTGGAGAAGGAAATGGCAACCCACTCCAGTGTTCTTGCCTGGAGAATCCCAGGGACGGGGGAGCCTGGTGGGCTGCCATCTATGGGATCATACAGAGTCGGACACGACTGAAGTGACTTAGCAGCAGTAGCAGCAAGGAACACGTGATAGACACATGGCTACAACTGATTCTCAAATCAAATAAAAATAGAAGTATTGTCCAAAGAAAGACAGACTGTTTATCTAGTAAAATGCTAACTGATTTTTTTTTTCCTTCAGGTTTTAACAAAAAGGAAAAACATATCATTACCATGTCTGGTAAAATGCCTGTAGTCTCTGCATGTCATTTCTAATTTTAGATATGGAAACGGGTTTCTCTCAGGCACTCTGACTTCCAAAGAGAGGTTGCCAAACTGCAAGATATTAGAATCTCTGAAGGCTTGGAAATTATACAGTAACATTTATAATTCAGCAAAACCAATGGTCCTTTTTTTCACAAGGAAGAGGCTATTTAAAGTTAAATTACATTTAACAATCTACACTGAGTCTCTCAAGTATTTTTTAAAGATTAAAATTACACAAACTCATAAAATACCTCTAAAGGCAGAGAAGGAAAAGTACCTTTAAATATGAAAACTCAAAATTTAATTTGAAAAATTGTTCTCCATCCACCAATTGTTGTGCACAAACAGCTGAAATCACAGCACTAACATCATTAGAAGAGTTTCTTTTTTCAGCAAGAAGTCACCTTAGTGAACCCACAAAGCATGTATTAGAATGTATTCTATGTGAGAATGTATCAATAACAAATATTTAAGTCTCATCTAAACACATCCAACATATAATCATATTTTTCCTGATACAGAAATTAATATTTGTGGGACATCCCTTGTGGTCCACTAGCTGACTCTGTGCTGCCAATGCAGGGGTTTGATCCCTAGTCAGGGAACTAGATCCTATATGCTGCAATTAAAGATACTGCACACCTCAATGAAGATCAAAGATCAGGAATACCACGACTAAGACCTAGAGCAGCCAAGTAAATAAATATCAAAAAAAAGGAAAGAAAGAAAGAAATACTTGTGTCAATTTTTACCAGTGGTTTCTTTTAAATATGACACAAGTTCTTAATTTCTAAAGTTGCTATTCAAACAGGATGTAACCTTGATTAAACAAATCATTAGATGCTGGTATCGGGATGGTCCTTCCAAGGAGAGAGGCCTAGATTAATGACACCACAAAGGAAAGAAGGAAAATGGATTATACAACTGCCTACTAGGGGCAGGAGGGGTGGGCATACAAACAAACATATGTCTTTCTACTGGATGAGCTTTTGAAAGCAGCCTAAATTTCCCCTTTGTGTATTTCACTCTCAAGTGTTGAGTTACCCCCAGGGGTCACTTTAATGCTCCAGCTAGATCAGCAGGCCACACTGTTTCTTCCATTTTCACCTGTTGGGGCTTACTGGAAACTCTAGGAACCTTGCACTTAATCCAAGAGGGAATTTAGCATGAGTGCATGCTCAGTCACTCAGTCGTGTCTGACTCTCTATGATCCCATGGACTATAGCCCACCAGGCTCCTCTGTCCATGGGATTCTCCAGGCAAGAATACTGGAGTGAGTAGCCATTCCCTTCTCCGGGGGATATTCCTGACCCAGGGATCGAACCCAGGTCTCCTGCATTGCAGGCAAATTCTTTACCATTTGAATCACCAGGGAAGCCCAAGGGAAATTCTCTTTACTAGCATCATGTTCTACCTCCAAAGGGCCTGAACCAGTGGTATGAGTAGTAAGATTTTTTAATTTTGCTTTATTTAAACCAAAACTCTCTATTATATTTTTTCTTTAAAAAATAACTTTTCAAAAATACTTTACCCCAGAAGGACTATTACTTTTGCCTAAATAAAAGTGAGACTTAAATTCGGATCTCTCTGACTTTCTAAAAACCCATCCCATACCGTTACTTTCTATCACACATCACTGTCTTCTAGCGTGACTTTGTTGGGTACATTTAGAATTTACAATATAATGTGTGCAGGTGTTTATTGTTGTTGTTGTTGTTATATGTTGTCCATATATTGTTGTTGTTGTTCAGTCACCCAGTCGTGTCCGACTCTGCGACTCCATGGACGGCAGCACACCAGGCCTCCCAGTCCCTCACCATCTCCCAGAGTTTGCCCAAATTCATGTTTATTGCATCAGTGATGCCATCCAGCCATCTCAGCAATATATACATTTTCTTCTAAATGCTTTTGCCAGTCACTCACTCCTCCATAAGAATACTGGGGGCTGAATGAAAACAGGACTCAATAAACATTCACGCCCTTCCTAAGACCCAGGTGCCCACCTTTTAAAATGCAAGAATTCTAACAGAGAGTGGATGGCTCACCTGCAGAGAATTATATCTTTAAACCTTGTTTCTGAATTCTGGTTTATAGATTTCTAACCACTTGCTTAGATGGATGGCATACCGCAGCCAAACCACACAATGACCACATCCCTCTCTCCTACTCACACCACCAGGCATGACCACAGAGCCCAGAGAACACCTGTGAGATAAGCCAATACCTGGGACCCTCCCCCCAGGGACTGCACCTGGACAAACAGATTACAAAGAAACCACTAGGAACCAAAACATAATAGTGCATTTTGGCAGCTTGGACAATTAGAAACAGTAAGATACAAAAAGGCTACAAACTGAATGCATTTCTTTTTTTTTCCCAATCTTCAATCTGTATTTCTATTACTTAACTGTCTCCAGAAACAGAGTATTTAATACAAAATATAAACTCATTTTTTCATTAGACAATTCCATAAGATTTTGGTGAATATTTAACATTCATTATCTTTGTAAATTCCATGTAATTATCAGTGGCTACCAAAGGTTTCCTAGGTGTGATTTTTATACTTTTGCACCATCCTTCATATAAACTATGTACTGGGAGGAAATGTGATAAGAAATACCCAAAGGAAAACTATTCCTCTTTCCTGAAACAGCAAAATCAGATTAGACCCTATCTCACACCCCACCACTGCCATGCAGACACTTGTTGCTTAGTCGCAAAGTCGTGTCTGACTCTGTGACTCCATGGACTGTAGCCCGCCAGACTTCTCTTCCTCGGGATTTCCCAGGCAAGAATACTGGAGTGGGTTGCCATTTCCTCCTTCATTGACTGCCATTTCTGAGGTGCTGGTAGCAAAACCAGGGCACTACACCTGATTCCCACAGACAGCACCACCAAGGGGGTGGGCAGATCACTTAAGTTACACCTTCTGGCCAACCCATGGAGCCCAGTTATTATCCCTTTAAGGGCCCCAGCAGCTCCTCTCAGGAAGCAAGCAAGGGCAACTGTTTCTAGTTCTCATTCCCTTATGCTGCTGCACAAGTCCTTATAAACCCTTATCTGAATCTCCTGCCTGGCCTCTTATCAATTTCTATGGATTAAAGAGTCCAGGGTTGGTAACACCTGGGGTGAGTTTGGGGCCCCAGGGTAAGAGACAATTATTAATAGAGCAAAAACATGAGGGCAGGCTGTGAGAAAAAAAAATACAGGTTTCCAAAACCTTATGTAACCAAAAAGACAAAGACGAGGCTTTCCAAGGTAAGGAATCAGTGCAGGGAAGAGGACAAACATCCCAGAAGATGCCTTAATCTAAGCAGAAGATGCTGTCGTAATTCCCAGGACAGGACATGTATGGAAGGGATGCTGGCGGAACACAATGAGACACCAAGATGCCTTCTGTGAAGAGACAAGGAAACCACTTCTGAAGTTACAGACGGGAGGAGGGCTGGAGCGTGCTTTCCCAGTGACCAAAGCAATGGATAGAAATAGCTGCAGCCCAGATTAGACAGTAGCAGAAAGTAAGAAAGGGGAAGGAAAGCTGGAAATGACTATATAAGTTCAAACTATGTGTGACACAGAGCCAGTGAGAACTGAGCAGTGTGAATCTATACAATATTCTAATCTGTAGATAGGTCCCCAAGTTCTTCTTCACTATTGAGAATTAAATTATCTCAGGCGGAGACATTGTGGGAGAGGAAAATTACAAACAGAGAAACACCCTAGGGGCAGAGGACACAGTTTGGAAAGGAAAAACAAAAAAACACTGCACACATCCCTTGAGTATATTCGGGACAATACAAGTTACCTCAGCACAAAGAGCCAGATACTGCTGTGCTGAGGACTGTACTGTGCCAAGCTTCATCACATTGACACAAGAACCCCCTGGCACATGAATTATTTGCTGATGTACATAAAACTTAGAAAACGTCCATGGTTCTGCTTTAAACACTCCTCCTCATGTGAGATGGCTGTGAACTGGCAGTCTTAAATCGGACAGTGTTCTCCATCCAGGCTGCAGAAATTAAATATTACTACTTCTCCAGCCCTGCAAGACATAAAATCCATTTACTTAAATTTTGCTTTGCTCCAAGTACAAAATGTCCTTCAAAGCATAGGTTTTATGTTCATATTCAGAAAGTTATTTGGCTCTAAGACAGATAAACCTCTGAGACAAAAATCACCAGTATTTGAGATGATCTAGGTAGGTATGATAAATAACCTGGTAAATATTTTTGTCTTTCCTTTCAGCATTGCTAAAAGGTAAAAAAAAGGTGCCTTGTGAATATTACTCAACATTCAATAAATCTCATCCATACCACACTGAAAAGACTTATTTGTAGGATTATGTTTTCTCAAACAAATTGTGAAAGCTGACTTACAGCTTACACTCTCTGGACAAGCTTTATACACAGTAATAAATAGGATACTAAAACTGAGTGCAGTTGTATTTAAAAGAAAAAAAAAGAACATGTGAAGTAGCACATTTAAAAATCTATTTTATCAAAGTTTGTTTCAAAAATTGTTTAAACTGCTAATCACTGTTCCCTACCCAAAATGAAAATACAAAAGATATGTGAATGCCATGGACTGATAAGCATACCAAATATTCCTGTTCTTAGAATACTTTATTAACCCAAGGGAGTCTAGGTGCAGAATCAGAGGTGAAGCATCAAATAGGGTGGAAATAAAACAGGATCTCAGGTGAGTTTTAAAGATACATGGCAAAACACATATCTGGCAAGTGAAATTATCATCAGAATTGCTAAAATAAAAATGACCATGACTCCAGTTGTTTAAATATTGCATGCTATTCTTTCAGAGTAAACAGAAAAGAAAAAAAAAACAAAAAACATTTTTTAAAAAATTCAGCAGCTTTTCCCCCACAGTGGCAACAAAACACGTCTTTACACTATTTTCAGTTAAGAAATCTACCTCAATATATTCATGTATTTTCAGAAAAGAAAAAAGTACTGGGATTTTGACAATCAGCTGAAGGTCACAAAAATTGATATAAGTAGAACACAGGTCTCTCTCTGTTTTCCCAATTCACCACACAACAGTGACCTACAGACAGGAATGTTAATGATACAATTAAAAGTTCTCTAAAATTAAAACTGTATGAAGGGAAAAGCCTCAGAAGAAATCATATTTTAATATAAAAACAGTGAAGGTGAAAAATGGTTACCTTTGAATTAAATAATATTCTGAGGTGATAATAATGAGACAATTTAAATATTTTACTTTTTAAATCAGTATACATGTTTTTTATTTAAAAAAATACTGAAGAAAAGTGTAATAAATAATAATTTGAATAAATAAATGTTTATTGAGAACCAAATAGAACCCAAGTATTGTCCTAGGCACTGAGCACACAGCAATTAACAATGAGTCCCTGACCTCAAGAGGCTTATTTTAGTGGGGGGAGACAGATAATACAGAAACAAAACTCTGCCAATAGATGCCGAGTGGTATACAGAAAAATAAGCAGGGCAAAGGGGAGAGGAAATAAAGAGCAAGTCCTATTTTACATAAGACTGTCAGAAAAGGCTTTTCTGATAGGTGACATATGAACAGAGACCTGAGGGTCGTGAAGGAACAGGCCTGGTGAACATCCAGTCCAGGCAAAGGGAATAACAAGTGCAAAGGCCCTAGGGCATGAACTTGGGATGCTGAGAGAAAGGGTAGGCAGAGTGAGCATACGGGGGGTGCGGTAATGGGAGATATACTTTTGTCTATTCTGTTTATCCATAGCATTTGGAGTGAACTGGTTTCAAAAGGTAAAGCATAAAAAAAGCAGATGTGATTGTAGAGACATGGAAGGACCTAGAGAGTGTTGTACAGAGTGAACTAAATCAGAAAAAGAAACGCAAATATCATATATTAACGCATATATGTGGAGTCTAGCAAAATGGTACAGATGAACTTATTTGCAAAACAGCAATAGAGACACAAATGTAGAGAACAAATGTATGGATACCAAGTGGGGGTGGGAGGAATTAGAAGATTGGGATTGACACATATACTCTATTGATACTATGTATAAAATAGATAACTAACCAGAACATACTGTGCAGCACAGGGAACTCAACAGGCTGTGGTGACCCAAATGGGAAGGAAATCCAAAAGGGAGGAGCTATATGTATATGTATGGCTGACTCAGTTTGCTGTACGGTAGACAGTAACATAATATTGCAAACCAACTATACTCCAATAAAAATTAATTTAAAAAATAAAAATGAAAACAGTAAAAACAGAATTAAAAAAAAGAAAAGCAGGAAGTGAGAGTGAAAAGACAGGAAATACATTTCATTGTACTCCTATTAAGTGACTGATAAAGGACATTATCTCACTTAACCCATTTCTATTACAGGTGTTGTTACAGATGAAGCACAGGGAAGTTATGAGACAGAGAGCAAGCGGCAGAACCTAATTTAAATGCAGAGCCTTCCAACTCTAAGTTGAAGTCCTTAATCATTATGCTTCTCTCTTTCCCTTAGACAAAAGTATCAGCTATAAAGGGGAGAATCTTCAAACTAACTGAGGTCCTACAAAGAGAAAAGCAAAATTACACAGCTGATACCCATGAGATTCTTCTATGTATATTATTATTGTCATGGTTTCTTATTTTTCAGATCACCCAAAACAAGGCACTTAATATGCTAACTGAGGTAAAAGATACCTTCAGAAACCAAGGATAACAGATGAATTGAGAATCAAAGTAACAGAGATGCAGCCCAAAAATACCTGCCACAGAGTCTAGGTAGCTCTTTCCTCCCCTTTCCCAGGCCCCAACTCTACCTCCAGCCGGTTGGCAGATAAAACTTCTGAGTGGGTGAAATATGGGAAGTTATAAATATGGAAAAATTGGAAAGAGAGTTAGAAATACAGAAATCCAAAAGGAAAATGTGATGGAGGCAAGAGATGCTTGCCACTTTTCTTTTGCTTTACTCCATTTTTACATAAGGGCACCCATGGAAACACCATAAAACTATCTACAACGTACATAAGATATTCAAGAAAGTAGTAGAGATTCATTCCCTTAAAGATTTCCAGACCAGCATTTCCTCAGCTCTCAGCTTTGAATTATGAGAAGGCTGAGAGGGGGAAGTCTTTGGCCCTTTGTTTGTTCCCTCATTAAAAAGAAAGTATTCCCTCTCTCTGTTCTAAATTCAGCTTTGGGAGAAAGTAGTAAAGGGATTTCCCTGAGACCAACCTCTACGAGAACTTTCTCTAGGGAAATAACTAGTTGAAATCACTAGCATGGGGGTTAGCAAAGCCACTGTGAGATCAAAGAGCTGCAGACAAAAACGGCTTGGAAAGCCCTGTGAAGCTCTGCAAAGAAGTAAGTGCAGGAAAGTTTGCAGTTTTCCTAAAAGTAAAATAATAGCAAGAATACAATTAAGTAGTGACTGATGATAGTTTAAATTCACTTGAGGAAATGTACTTGCAAATATGATTTGGATTACTTTAAAACTGTTCAACACTGTGTCAAGATAAATTTGCTACACATGGTTATTCATTAGTACTTCATCTCCAAAACCAAACCCAGAAACACCATGTACTATGTATGTGTGTGCTCGGTCATGCCGGACTCTTTGCAACCCCACAGACTATAGCCTGCCAGGGTCCTCTTGTCCATGGAATTTTCCAGGCAAGAATACTGGAGTGGGTTGCCATTTCCTACTCCAAGGGATATTCCCAACCAGGGATTGAACCCATGTCCCTTGTACCTCCTGCATTGGTAGGCAGATTCTTTACCACTAGTGCCATCTGGGAAGCCAAAAAAAGTGATGAGCACAAACATCTCTCATTTTGCAGGTAGAGAAAAGGGGACTGACTGGTGGTGATACATGACACTGCCAAGTTGCCCATTATGGTCAAAAGTGGGGTCTGAAGGCTGCAATGCTAACCTTAAAGCAATCATTCTCACCTAAGGGCAATTCTGCTCCCCAAAGGATATTTGGCAATGTACAAAAACAGTTTTGTTTGTCACGATATGGGGTAGGAGGGCTGAGCTGAAGCCAGGGATGCTGCTAAACATCCTACAATGCACCAGATAGTCTCCATAACAATAAAGGATTATCCAGCCCCAAATGTCAATAGTGTCCAAGTTGAGAAATCCTGGTCTAAACTAGAAAAGGGGAATATCTGTTGTTTGAAGTAGGAGGGGAGAAGGGGGGAAAAAAGACAAAGTTGGGGAAATTACTGGGAAAAAAAAATACTGATGGATCAGCATTTTGCAGCAAAAGTATGGCAATACATTACACAGTCTGCTATCCAGGTGGTACTTTCCCATCTTTCAGTCCATAAGTAATATTTCTCCCTAGAAGTGCTATTCCCTGCAAGATAGGTGAAGTCCACCAACTACAGCAGAAGCAGCTTTTCTTTTCAGTCAGACATGGACCCAGTCAAGACAACCAAGTCTAATCTCCCAGGTTCAGCCATTGCCTCAAATCAGATCATTTTACCGTCATCCCACGGGTTTCTTCTTTCCATAAAGTGAAAATAACACTCTTGCTCTTGGAGACTGTTATTTGGATTAATCAGCCCATTAAGAACATCATATTTATAATGAAGACAAGAGGAGCTAAGTGTTTTTAGATGTTACAAATGATGCTGCTTGAAGCACTTGAAGGAAAAAATAATAAAAAAATGCAAATCAAACTACAAGGTGAATAACATTTTTTCCTACCCCTAGACCAAATGCTTTTCAGTGAATATTCCAACTTAAAATGTCTTATGATTTGCATATGGCTGGAAGCTAGAGCTTTATCACCAGGAGAGCTGTTTGCAGAAGGACATCAGTCACAGTAGGGTTCTTAAATCCCTCAGCCAACTCAGAATGCCCTTTTCTCCACTCTGCAACTATCAGATTTAATACACTGCTCTTCTTTTCTCCAAGTAGTTCTACAAGTAATCTGACATGCCAGACCACAGAACCTGAACATACATAAAATATTAAGGCAATCCACCCATTAATCAAAAGTTGAATCTTCCCAGATAAAGACAATAGCAAAAATCTCCAAAATTCAACACCTATGGAATTCTCACATGGAAGAATTAAATTTCATGTAAACAAATGCAGAGGAGCGGAATTTGCCACCGCTAAATGTGTCTCTTTGGTGTATTAATTAGTTTAAGATGATTCTTTTCTAAGAAACAGCAGACATGAGGAAAACTCTGAAAATGAAGTAGGAGTTACCCTGTTCTTAAAAATATTTATCTTTGAAAGGAAAATCTCCATCTGTAAGGGTGTCTTCCTCAATGTACCAAGAAGAGAAAGATGGCCAAATCTCTAGAAATTTATCAGTGGGAAAAGCAACAGCTTAACTCTGCATAATAACCTTGCCTGTGTTTACTGTGGTCTTTCTGGTAATTTCTCATAACTGATTCTCAGCATCTTCTTTTGGCCATTTTGGAGAGTTACTCAGTTCTTCTGTGTCTCTTCCAAGTTATACATGTTATTAAACTTTGTTTAATTTTTCTCCTATTAATCTGTCTTGTGTCAATGTAATTTTAGTTCAACCAGAAGAACCCAGCAAGATAAGAGGAAAATTTCCTCCCTCCCAAAAATATACGTGCACAACACTTTACTCAGCTGAAACTGAATAACACGAACACAACATTACAAAGGAAAGAAGCAGCTCTTTTCCTATCACAAAACCCATTAGAAAGCTGTGGCAGGGAGAGGCAGGGAGGAGGGGATAACAGCTTTTTATCTGGCAGGGGCTTCCTTGGTAGCACAGTGGTAAAGAATCTGCTCACCAATGAAAGAGGTGCAAGAGATGAAGGTTCAATCACTGCATCAGGAAGATCCCCTGGAGTAAGAAAATGCAACCCACTCCAGTATTCTTGCCTGAAAAATTCCATGGACAGAGGAGCCTGGCAGACTACAGTCCATGAGGCTGCAGAGAGTCAGACACAATTGAGCACACACACACACTACTCACTACGCCTTAAGGTACCTCATATCCCACATAAGGCAGCCTGAGGCAGAAACCTGCAAATGTAGCACTTGAATCATCAAAATCCCTCTTTCCAACAGTGAACTCCTCAACTATCAACATCTAACTCTATGACCCCTCCAAGTTTGCTTATTTTAAGAAAAATCCCATTCAGCTCTCAGGATTCCACTTTTTGAACATTTGAAAAAAGTAACAGATTCTTAAAGATTTACAGATTTCAAATCTTGGGCTTCCCTCATGGCTCAGGAGTAAAGAATCCATCTGCCAGTGCAGGAGATGGGTTCGATCCCTGGTCTGGGAAGACACCATTAGCCTGCAAAGCAACTAAGTCCCTCTGCCACAACTATTGAGCCTGTGCTCTAGAGACTGGGAGCCACAACTACTGAGACCACATGCTGCAACCACTGAAGCCCTAGAGCCCATGCCCCACAAGAGAAGCCCATGCACTGTAGCTGATGAATAATCCCTGCTCACTGCAACTAGAGAAAAGCCCACGCAGCAATGAAGACCCAGGACAGCCAAAAATAAATAAATGAAATTATTTTTTTTTATTTCAAATCTTTTCTATCAAAAATACCTTTATCCTACTCCATATGCAAGGTGATAGAGCATACTCCTCACTCCTTAAGTGTGAGCTGCACATAGTAACTGCTTTCTAAAGAACACAATAGGAAAGTGGGGGCTAGTAACTTTACAGTGGAGAAAACTGATAAAACTATCCACCTGATGATTAAGGTCAGGATCAATAGTCATAAGTCATATTGGTCACGGACCCTTGATATGATGGTGTAAAGAAATGTTGCCTGCCATTCCAATTCTATGAGGATCAAACCATTAGCCACTACAGTTGCCCACCAACAGTGCACCCTGAGGGGAATATGGGATGAAGAAATACAAGAAGCATTCTGTGCTTTGGATATACCAGTGTCTAGATAGTTAAGAGATATAACGAAAAATTTCAGTGACCCAGATTCTTGCATCTTCCCATACATAGAAAAGCACTAAAATCACTGAATTGAGATACCTGTTCTTTGTGATCAGTAGTAATATTTTGATGTCCAACTACATGTGTGTGTATGTGTTTGTGTGTGTGTTTGGCAAAAAGAAATTATATATATCCTGGCTCCTCCTGACTCCTTTGGAGCAGTTCCTCAGAGCTATCTGAGAGGCTGTCTACCGGACTAGAGTCCTCTAAGGTCCCTGAATAAAACTTAACTCACAACTTTTATACTGTGCATTTTTGTCTGCAGTTTTGGCAACCACGATGGAACCTAAAGCAGACATCTCTCCTTAACCCGAACTCTACAAGGATCCTGAGTCTTGGTAACAGCAAGGGCCACCTGTGCCTTTCCACCTCTTCAGTGAGTCCAGATTATTGGGAGAATCTCTCCTGGGTCTTGGATCTCCCATTATTAGCTGATGATCCTAAGATTTATTTGGTGGTAGATAAAAAATTACCTGACTCCTCAGTTGAGAGACATTGAGGAAAATATATTCAATTGAAAGACACCAGGGAAAAATGCCTCAGTTGAAACATGAGATTAACTAGTATTAATTATGTTAGCAAGGGAATAGGAAGAAGCTGGAAGGAAAGTCAAGTGGCTTCTTCTCAAGAAGGTGAAAATTTTAAAGGGACTTGTCCCAGAAAGACGAAAATCTTTACATGCTTATTAAGAAAGAGGATAAATAAAACAGATGTTGATGGGATTAGAACAAAGGTTTTAATACAGTATTACTTAAGATTGGGTCAAAGGAACAGCCTATTGGTCCTAATATTAAAGGGCCCCAAACAAGCCCACTCCTTTTACTCAATTTAAAAAAAATAAATAAATAAGGCTAAAAGAAAACTACACTAAGATACCTGACCAGCAATTGATTGGTGCCATTAATCAAGGTACAGATTGACCAAAGGGCCTGGGTACCTTGTCTCAACCCCTCACTGGGCACTCCAGGGCTTTTTATATAAATAGATAAAATGGCAGGGAATAAAAGGAAAGTTTCTGGGACTCTTTGAAAGACCAAGACTTGCTGATGGGATCCCAATGGAAGATAAAGTTAAAGGTATAAAAGTTGATAGACTTGAGATAAAAATTTATTAAAAACTGGGGTGTATTTGAACAGGCTTTATGTAAGATGATTACATCTTTTACCTAATTATATTGCGGGACAGACATCACATCTCACTGAAAAATGCTTCCTCTGCATGGTATTATAAGACAGGGCATATCAATGCCCCTCAGACAATATTAATTAGACATACTAAAAGAAACTAATAGGGTAACCTAAGCCCACATAGCATGGAGTTAAAACTGGAGTGTAATATTCAGGGTATAATAAGAGCAATAATGGAGATTTTTTTTTTTTTTAACCCCCAAGGTAAATTGGTCTGAATTTGACTTGTACACACAGATAGAGAGCCTGTGTTGAACACCTTACACAAACCTTTGAAAGCATAATATACTGAACCCTATAGTTCTAGAACATAAAAATCTTTTGATTTCCAGTTTGGTTGGAAATCTTCTCACTGATAAAAAGAAACAAAAATTTTTAAATGTGGTAAAGCAAATTAATCTTTTGATATCATTTGGGCAATAATCCAGTTCTTTGGGGAACTAAAAACTGTCTTTATCTTGCAAGTATCTACAAATCAGAAATGTAAATACAGCCCACAATGACCTGACACTGAGCTCAACCAGGTAGAATCTAAAACAACAACAAAAAAAAGTAGAGGATAAGAGGCCTTTTCAAACTCAAACTGCTAAAGAGGCTCCCTCACACAAATTGTAATCCACAGCCTCCTTAAGGATTTATCAAGGACAAACACAAATCTTTAGTCTCTTTTGCAAACAGTATAAAGCCTTAGTCATACAAACAAATAAATTTAACTTATTACAATCATTATTTAAAAACTAGTACGTTTTGTATGAAAATACCTGATTCATGATTAAGTTTTAAAATGAAGCTATGCAGTCTGTGGTTATGTCTGTTTATATGTTTATGTGTCCATTAGAGATATGTCTCTAGCTCCCAATGGTACTCTCAAAATTAATTTATAAAAGAGCTCTATTTAATTGACTTAAAAGTAAGTGCTTATACTTGAAGGAAGTATTGAAATTATTATATGCCATTTCAATTTGCACTATTCAAAATAAGTACAGCTGGTCCTTGCCTAATCACACATTTGAGACTATCCAAACTGTTTATTCTTTTAAGATCTAATCTAATTTCTATCTGCCAAATAAAGAATAAATCAACAACTGTTTAAAAAAAAACACTAAGTGCTTACAAATTGAATATTTCTAAATG
The DNA here is from genome assembly GCF_003369695.1 of Bos indicus x Bos taurus. NCBI lineage: Eukaryota > Metazoa > Chordata > Mammalia > Artiodactyla > Bovidae > Bos > Bos indicus x Bos taurus. The sequence continues at coordinate 106,117,687 of NC_040076.1, forward strand.
TAATAGAGACAAACCCAAATGAATTTTGAGTTCATGTGATTTAGGGAATATTCAATGTGTGCGTGCGTGCTCAGTCACTCAGTCATGTCTGACTCTTCATGACCCTATGGACTGTAGCTGTCCAGGCTCCTCTGTCCGTGGAACTTCTCAGACAAGAATACTGGAGTGAGTGCCATTTCCTCCTCCACAGGATCTTCTTGATTGGCATGCATGTTCATTACCACTGAACCACCTGGGAAGCCCACAGAATATTCAATATTAAAGTTTAAAATTTGTTGGTTAAATTAATACAGACACAACTTTTATTGTACTTTATATTGTACCTTATTGTACTTTTATTGTAGCTTTATTGTAGGTTTACTATAAGTCAAATAAGTCATATTATCTCTGTTACAAAACGTATCAGCAATAAAAATGGCTTAGTCAAGTGTCTCATGAAATTTTCATGGGTGATTAATTAGTTGTTGGAAACAACTGAATTATGTAAATATAAATGGGGTAAGCAGAGTACATCATGAGAAATGCTGGGCTGGAAGAAGCGCAAACCGGAATCAAGATTCCCAGGAGAAGTATCAATAACCTCAAATATGCAGATGACACTACCCTTATGGCAGAAAGTGAAGAGGAACTAAAAAGCCTCTTGATGAAAGTGAAAGTGGAGAGTCAAAAAGTTGGCTTAAAGCTCAACATTCAGAAAACGAAGATCATGGCATCTGGTCCCATCACTTCATGGGAAATAGATGGGGAAAACAGACTTTATTTCTGGGGGCTCCAAAATCACTGCAGATGGTGACTGTAGCCATGAAATTAAAAGATGCTTACTCCTTGGAAGGAAAGATATGACCAACCTAGATAGCATATTGAAAAGCAGAGACATTACTTTGCCAACAAAGGTCCATCTAGGCAAGGCTATGGTTTTTCCAACGGTCATGTATGGATGTGAGAGTTGGACTGTGAAGACATCTGAGCACTGAAGAATTGATGCTTTTGAACTGTGGTGTTGAAGACTCTTGAGAGTCCCTTGGACTGCAAGGAGATCCAACCAGTCCATTCTGAAGGAGATCAGCCCTGGGATTTCTTTGGAAGGAATGATGCTAAAGCTGAACTCCAGTACTTTGGCCACCTCATGTGAAGAGTTGACTCATTGGAAAAGACTCTGATGCTGGGAGGGATTGGGGGCAGGAGGAGAAGGGGACGACAGAGATGAGATGGCTGGATGGCATCACTGACTCGATGGACATAAATCTGAGTGAACTCTGGGAGTTGGTGATAGACAGGGAGGCCTGGCGGAGAAGGCAATGGCATCCCACTCCAGTACTCTTGCCTGGAAAATCCCATGGACAGAGGAGCCTGGTTGGCTGCAGTCCATGCGGTCGCTAAGAGTCGGACCCAACTGAGAGACTTCACTTTCACTTTTCACTTTCATGCACTGGAGAAGGAAATGGCAGCCCACTCCAGTGTTCTTGCCTGGAGAATCCCAGGGACGGTGGAGCCTGGTGGGCTGCCGTCTATGGGGTCGCACAGAGTCGGACACAGCTGAAGTGACTTAGCAGGAGCAGTAGCAGTAGCAGGGAGGCCTGGAGTGCTGTGATTCATGGGATCGAAAAGGGTCGGACACGACTGAGCGACTGAACTGAACTGAACTGAAATGGGGTAAGAGCTTTTAGGTGAACTCTTTAAGAATAATTATGTTTTATGGTGAAGTGAAGTGAAGTTGCTCAGTTGTGTCTGACTCTTTGCAACCCCATGGACTGTAGCCTACTATGCTCCTCTATCCATGGGATTTTCCAGGCAAGAGTACTGGAGTAGGTTGCCATTTCCTTCTCCAGAGGATCTTCCTGACCCAGGGATCGAACCCAGGTCTCCCTCACTGTAGACAGACGCTTTACCATCTGAGTCACCAGGGAAGTCCTATGCCTACTTAAAAACAGTTTCTCCAGAGTTTTGGTAACTTGAAACTTTAGAAATTTGCTAAGTTAAATGAAGGAAGTTTATTAAGTACCTAGATCATTTCCAAATAAAATAAGATAGTGAAACATTAATTATGGATTAGAGGTTTCCTTTTAAAAAGAAACTAAAGATATTTAAGACAAATAATAAATATATTTGGTGCCACACTGAAAATTTTTCTGATAAAAACACATGTTCTTAGAAATTGTAAATATTTACCAATCTACAAAATGCTAATATAAAAGTTCATAATTGAGTCTCATTTTTCATTAGAAATTAAGGCTTTTAAAGGTTAAGAATTCTGATTAAAATATGTAATTAAAACTACTAAGTTAATAAGGAAAACATCTTTGTACATAAGAAACAAAAAGGTACAAGGAAAAGAAATGCATTTTGTTAAGAGAGAAGAAAGTAATTTTGATCTGGAGAAAAAAAAAAGGTGGGTGGGGGAGTGGAATACAGGGCAAAATCTGAATAAAAAAGGAAGTTATAAAAAAGTTTTTGGAAAAGAACTCTGAGAAGAGTTTCAAGCACAATCAGAACTCACTAAGAATGGAACAAAATTTAACTGAATAAATAAACTTTAATACTAAAAGTAAACTAATACAAAACAAGAGTTTGGTTTTCTGTGTGTTTTCTTGGAATATTAATCTGCTTTTGATAACAAAAAAAAAACTTTACCTTTTAAAAAGTTACTCTCCCTTTTAAGTGATCTGTTAATACTTTCTGTATTTGCCTTTAAAATCTTTTATAGTCACCTTGGTTAAGTAAATAAACAATGTTTCACCATGACCTATGATCCTATTTGACCAAGTATTTTAAAACCTTTTGATATTTTTAACAAACTTGCCCAAAGTCAAATCCTAAATGAAGTTCTTTGGACCTCAAGCTAACTCTGGGATGCTTCAGAGGACCCCTGAAGCATCCCAAAGAAAGATATTAAACTAATTATCTTATTTGGTATGTTAAATACCACAGGAAACGCTGTCCAAATAGTGGTAATAAATCTTCTTGGGTTATACTCTATGTAAATGTCATTAGTATAGATATTGTAGAAATCATATGGAATTCCTAAAAATCTGGGGTGTCGTGTATGTTCTGATATGATTTTTTTAATTGCTATTTTCTTTTTTTTTAGTTTATTTATTTTAATTGGAGGCTAATTACTTTACAGTATTGTAGTTTTTGCCACACATTGACATGAATCAGCCATGGGTTTACATGTGTTCCCCATCCTGAACCCCCCTCCCATGTCCCTCCCCATCCCATCCCTCTGGGTCATCCCAGTGCACCAGCCTTGAGCACCCTGTCTCATGAACTGAACCTGGACTGGTGATCTGTTTCACATATGATAATATACATGTTTCAGTGCTATTCTCTCAGATCATCCCACCTTCGCCTTCTCCCACAGAGTCCAAAAGACTGTTCTGTTTTGTGTCTCTTTTGCTGTCTGTCTCGCATATAGTTATTGTTACCATCTTTCTAAATGCCATGTATATGCGTTAGTATATTGTATTGATGTTTTTCTTCCTGGCTTACTTCACTCTGTATAATAGGCTCCAGTTTCATCCACCTCATTAGAACTGATTCAAATGTATTCTTTTTAATGGCTGGTATAATCTTATCAGTCATAGGTCTAGTTATTTTAAAATGTTATACATCATTGGTTATTAGAAATAACCAAATTTCTTTGTCAATTGCATTTTAAGCAGATCTTTAATCATGCTATTTTTTAAAAGTAATAATCTTTTATTTACTGTTATTTTATAATTACCATTGTATTAATTCAACCATGCCATTTTAAGTCTTTTGTCATATATACTGTCATGATATATATAGTCATTATTTTCTCTGATTTTACAAAATGAAGATCTTCAAGAAGATTTATTTAAAAAGTTTGTCAACAAATACAGATTTCTGACAACTTTTAGATCATATCATTGAACTGGGTGAAAAATTATAACACTCTATTGGAAAACCTACTCACTTCATTCAGATCAATAAGCATTCATTATATGGGACTGAATGAACTAGTAAATAAGATTTATAATTTTTATGAATTTTGTTTACTGGCTTTTAATCCCTGTTTCCCAGAAAACCTTTTCTCTTATGCTATGACCTATAGCAAGTTGGTAAGGTATAGCTTTGTAAACAAAGATGAAACATTTATTGTTTTCTCTCTAACCTGATCCCTCCAGAATCTGGCTTCTCCAGCTGGCTCCCCTCTGAAATTCATGGCTGAGATTCAGACTGCAACTAGTTATACTAATATCTGTTTAACTGATTCTCTCTTTGTTGTTTTCAAACTACTTATGCTTTCTCTTTCTGCAGTGCTGCTACCTTATTAATGTTAATGTATATATTACATATATCCTATCTATTTTATAAGACTGTCCTCTTTTGTATGACCCAATGGGTAACCAGACCTCTGACAATATTAATGATCACTTGAGGCAATCATCACACATATAAGTATATAAAATTAATTGCAGTTGTGCAACTCTAAATATGGGAATAAGCAATGAGAAAAAATTACCCTGCATCATACCATACTGGTAAAACAGATGATCCAGAGAATTTTAGGTTATTAAGAGGGCCTAATCCAGACACAGCACATGACTGGCCCATCACTGAAATACTCGTCTGACTAAGAATAAGCGTTTCTAGAAGCACAGGACAAATTGGTCATGGAATGCCTCCCAGACTTTGGTAGAATTTATGACTAACTGGTACTTTACAGAAAAAATTGTTGCCTGCCATTCCAGTTCTACAAGGATCAAGCCATTAGCCAATTTGAATGATCCCAGATTCTTGCATCTTCCCACAGGTAGAAAAAGCACTAAAATCATTAACCTGAGATGTCTGTTCTTTGTGATTAGCAGTAATGTTTTGATGATCTCTGGCTACATCTTTTTTCCCAGCAAAGAAAGAAAATTCATTCTGGCTCCTCCTCTTCAAAGCAGTTCCTCAGAGTTATCTGTGAGGCTGTCTCCCAGGCTAAAGTCCTTAGTAATGTCCCAAAATAAAACTTAATTCACAACCCTTACACTGTGCATTTTTCCTTTAATCAATAATAGGTTGAGAACAGCACTTTACCTCCGTGGTCTTCTTCCCAAAAACCCCATAACCCCAAGTTAATCTGAGAAAAACATCTGACGAACCCAGATACAGGGACATTCCACAGGGAGTTTTCCTGGTTGGTCATCATATATCAATGTGTCTGGAGGCTTATATTTCCCATGGCAATGGAAGCTTCACATTTGGGGCATTCCCAGACATCACCCTAGTGACCTGCTTTTCTTCACTGGCCACTCCTGATCTGCATCCTTTATAATAAAACGGTAATCACAAGTATAGCAGTCTTCTAAGTTCTGAGTAATATTAGAACAGCAATCCCCGACCTTTTTGGCACCAGGGACCAATTTCGTGGAAGATGATTTTTCCATAGACGGGGGGCGGGGGGCGGGGGTGGTGTTTGGATGATTCAAGCTCATTACATTTAGTGTGCACTTTATTTACATTATTATTTCATCAGCTCCATCTCAGATCATCAGGCATTAGATCTTCAACACTGGGGACCCCTGTCTAGAGAATTACTGAACCTGATGAGGTAGTGGAAACCCCTTAATTTTAGCTAGTTGGTCAGAAACACAGATGGTCTGGAAACCCCAAAGCTTGCAGCTGGTGTCTGAAATGAGAAGTCTGTCAAAGTCATGTCTGCCTCTTTGCAACCTCATGGACTGTAGCCTGCCAGGCTCCTCTGTCCATGGAATTCTCCAGGCAAGAATACTGGAGTGGGTAGCCATTTCCATCTCCAGTGGATCTTCCTGACCCAGGGATCAAACCCAAGTATCCTGCACTGCAGGAAGATTCCTCACCATCTGAGCCACCAAGGAAGCCCTATAGTCTGTGGAGGACTATTAATAATAGCAGAAACTGGATGTGGATTATATGGAAATTCTCTCTATAACTCTTCTGCAAATCTAAAACTATTCTTAAAAGTTTACTTTTAAAAATATACCTTTATCCTAATTATAAGCTACCATCAAATATGAGTAATGTTCAGTACAAATTTGTTACCTAAGTGGTCATACTGTTTATATCATGCCACAGTATCCCAAGAATAACCATAAACTAAATGGCACTAAGAAAAATAATTAAAAGTTAATTATATGAGCATATTACTTTAATCACCTCTCATTAGCTAACACAAAAATTAGTTATGTATAATGGGCCTCACTTTGATTTTTAATCTACTTGCTTCACTATATTAAGATAAGGCTCTCATTCTGATTCTCCTCAAAGGATAATATTATGTATACTATCCAGGTACATGCTAAGATCAGACTATCACCACAGTAGTTCTGCTATGAAAACTAACATATATCCATAGATCTGAGGCTTAGAAGAAATTGCAAACTCCCCTCACAGCAAACTCCAAATGCTGATCTGTCAGTAAAGTCGCTCAGTTGTGTCCAACTCTTTGCGACCCCATGGACTGCAGCACACCAGGTTTCCCTATCCATCACCAACTCTGGGAGCTTGCCCAAACTCATGTCCACAGCATCGGTGATGCCATCCAGCCATCTCATCCTCTATGGTCCCCCTCTCCTCCGACCTTCAATCTTGCCCAGCATCAGGATCTTTTCCAATGAGTCAATTCTTCCCATCAGGTGGCCAAAGTATTGAAGTTTCAGCTTGAGCATTAGTCCTTCCAATGAATATTCAGGACTGATTTCCTTTAGGATTGACTGATTTGATCTCCTTGTAGTCCAATGGACTTTGATCTGTGAGATCCCTCAAAATCTTTCCCTTTTCTGAACATATCCATCCTTCTCTTCCTACAGCGTAACAAATTCACTGCCATCTTTGTCCTATCTGCTCCCTCTGCCTACAATGTTCTTCCTCTAGCTCTTAACATAGCTGGCTCCTTTTGGATATTCAGGTCTCAGTAAAATGTCACTTAATCGAAGAAGGCTTTCCTGTCCATCCAATTTAAAATAGTACTTCTAAGACTCTATTCCCATTTCTCCTTATTTATATTTTCTATTGTGATGCTAATAAGCACATGATATTTTCTAGTTTATTTGGTTTTCACTGTTTCTCCCTACTCAGAATGCAAGTTTCATTGAACAGAGACCTTACTTACCTTGATCTATGTCTGTCTAATCCCAGCCCCTAGAACAGTGCCTGACAGAGCAGGTTCTCAATGAATGTTTTCAGAATGAATAAATGAATGAAATGGAACCAGACACAGAAAATCATGCAATAAGACTATAACATAAGGTATCAAGAAAAAGAGGAACTTTATTAAATAAGCAAACATTAAAAGCTAATTATGCTACCTCGTTCATGGATTGACTGGTTCAAAATTGGGAAAGGAGTATGACAAGGCTGTATATTGTCACCCTGCTTACTTAAACTATATATAAAGTACATCATGTGAAATGCCAGGACTGGATGAATCACAAGCTGGACTCAAGATTGATGGGAAAAATATCAACAACCTCAAATATGCAGATAACACCACTCTAATAGCAGAAACTGAAGAGGAACTAAAGAGCCTCTTGATGAGAGTGAAAGAGGAGAGTGAAAAAGCTGACTTGAAATTCAGCATTCAAAAAACTAAGATCATGGCATCCAGTCCCATCACTTCATGGCAAAAAGATGGGGGAAAAGTAGAAACAGTGATAGATTTTATTTTCTTGGCTTCAAAATCACTGCAGATGGTGACTGAAGCCATGAAATTAAAAGACACTTGCTTCTTGTAAGGAAAGCTATGACAAACCTAGAGAGTGTATTAAAAAGCAGAGATATCACTTTATCAAGAAAAGTCCATATAGTCAAAGCTGTGGTTTTTCCAGTAGTCGCGTACAGATGTGAGAGTTGGACAATAAAGAAGGCTAAGCACCAAAGAACAATACTTTCAAATTGTGATACTGGAGAAGACTTTTGAGAGTCCCTTGGACTGCAAGGAGATTAAACCAGTCAATCCTAAAGGAAATCAATCCTGAATATTCATTGGGAGGACTGCTGCTGAAGCTCCAATACTTTGGCCACCTAATGCGAAGAGCCAACTCACTGGAAAAGACTGATGCTGGGAAAGACTGAAGGCAAAAAGAGAAGAGGGCAGCAGAGGGTGAGATGGTTAGATAGCATCACCGACTCAATGGATATGAATTTGAGAAAACTTTGGGAGATGGTGGAGGACAGAGGAGCCTGGCATGCTACACTCCATGGAGTGGCAAAGAGTAAGGCACAAAGCGACTGAACAACAGCAGCAATTATGTTCCAGGTTCTTCACATACAATATCTCACTAAATATTCATAAATCTACAAAGTACATAATATTAACCATTTACAGATGAAGGCTAGGAGATGTCTAATAAGCAATTCGGTGAAAAAAGTGACATGGTTTCACTTATGATTGACTCTAAGCCTGTGTTCTTTCCATTCCTTTTTTAATGTATAAACCCAACCCAGTTCTTCATTTTAGGACCCTCTTTTTCAAATGGTCTCATGGTAGTTAGGAGTTGAGCAAAATGCTGATTGCCACGAATGTGACCTTAGCTGGATAAAACCAGTGAGTAAGACCAGATGATAGAGTAGCACCAATTCAACTGGGCACAGTGAATGAAAATACTGTGAGCTGGTGAGATGTTTACAAGTCAAAGACCTTCTGAATTTCTCTTCTGGCCGAAACACTTGGCTCAAATTCAATTGAAAGGTGACATAAAGAAACTTCCTAGAGCCTAGAATCCTCTAAGAACACTGTACAACCTAAAACTCACAAAGCAACAGGCCCATAGAATTATACAGATGAATTCTACCAAATCTTCAAAGGAATGGATAATTCCAGTGTTTATGAATAAAAGGTAAAGAGATTTAAAATTCTTTGTATACCAGAATAAATCTGCTACAAATACCTTTTAAAAAAGATAAAACCCCATAGAGCCATCTCACTTATGGATATCATATGATTCATACTGTTATTTAGATTAAAATATATCAGTATAGAAATCCTGATTGAAAAATGAGGCAACAGAATCCATTAATACTTTAAAAGAATAACACATGCATGCTCATGTGCAGGTCACACTAGTAAGACAAAGACAGTTCAATATTAGGGATCTACCAATGTAGTCTATTTACATTAGCAGGTCAATGGAGGAAAAAATGATAATATTTCTAAATTTGAACACATGTTTTATAAAATTCAAAATAAATTTCTGATTTTAAAAATTCTTAGTAAAACACAAAAGTATATATACTGAGTGACTAACACTTTTCTCTTCATATATATATATATATATATATACACACACACACACACACACACACACTGCTGCTGCTGCTGCTATGTCACGTCAGTCGTGTCCAACTCTGTGCGACCCTATAGACAGCAGCCCACCAGGCTCCCCTGTCCCTGGGATTCTCCAGGCGAGAACACTGGAGTGGGTTGCCATTTCCTTCTCCAGTGCATGAAAGTGAAAAGTGAAAATGAAGTCGCTCAGTCGTACGCGACTCTTAGCGACCCCATGGACTGCAGCCTACCAGGCTCATCTGTCCATGGGATTCTCCAGGCGAGAGTACTGGAGTGGGGTGCCATCGCCTTCTCCAATATAAAAGCTACTATACTGAATTCTCTTACTCTTTGTTATAGTTTTTCTAGTAGATTCTCATAGATCTTTTTGTTATTTAATATTAGCTGTAAATACTGATAATTTTGCTTCTTCCTTTGCTATTTATAGCTCTCATTTTTTTCCCCTCTGTTCTAATTGCATTGACTTAGAATTTTAGAATACTGTTAAATAATAATGGTGATAATATATATCTGTGTTTTGTTCCTGAGTTTAGTAGAATTGTTTCTAGAATCTCATCATTAATCATGATATAAGCTTTGGACTATATCTGTATTTATATACCTTGGCCACCTCATGCGAAGAGTTGATTCACTGGAAAAGACCCTGATGCTGGGAGGGATTGGGGGCAGGAGGAGAAGGGGACGACAGAGGATGAGATGGCTGGATGGCATCACTGACTCAATGGACGTGAGTCTCAGTGAACTCCGGGAGTTGGTGATGGACAGGGAGGCCTGGCGTGCTGCAATTCATGGGGTCGCAAAGAGTCAGACATGACTGATCGACTGATCTGATCTGATATATATAATGTGTGTGTATATATAAATACAGATACAGTCCAAAGCTTATATCATGATTAATGATGAAATTCTAGAAACAATTCTACTAAACTCAGGAACAAAACACAGATGTATATTATCACCATTATTATTTAACAGCATTCTAAAATTCTAAGTCAATGCAATTAGAACAGAGGGGAAAAAATGAGAGCTATAAATAGCAAAGGAAGAAGCAAAATTATCAGTATTTACAGCTAATATTAAATAACAAAAAGATCTATGAGAATCTACTAGAAAAACTATAACAAAGAGTAAGAGAATTCAGTACAGTAGCTTTTCTGTATATAAGAAAAAAATTAGAAAACAGTATGCCAGAAAAGAGCTCATTTGTAAAAGTAATAACTAAACAGAAAAGCCCTAAGAATAAATTTAATAACTTATTCTTAAATGTAAAAAATCTATATGAAAAACTCTGTGTGTGTGTGTGTGTGTGTGTGTGTGTCTATGTTCAGTCATGTCTGACTCTTTGTGACCCCATGAACTGTGCCCACCATGGACTTTTCTGTCCATGTATGTCCATGGAATTTTCCAAGCAAGAATACTGGGGTGGGTTGCCATTTCCTCCTCCAGGGGATCTTCAGATCCAGGAATTAAACCTATGTCTCTTGTGTCTCATGCATTGACAGGTAGGTTCTCTACCACTGAGCCAGCTGGTAAGCACATGAAGAACTTTAGGACTCTAAAATAGGCCATAACAGAAGTCTCAAATAAATTAAAGAAGTATCCTCTTCCTGGGTATTGTAAAATTATCGATTTATCTCAACTAAATCATAAAGGTAATGAAATCCTGACAAGAATACCAAAAGAATTTTTGTCATTGTTGTTTGAAACCAGATAAACTGATTCTTAAAGTCAGAGAGTAAAATGAAATACACTAAAGTAGCCAGGACAATTCTGACATTATAAAGCTATAATAATTAAAATCATTTGTACTCAGTGTAATGAAAAGCAATGAAATAGAAAAAGTCCTGCAATAGACCCAATAATATTTTTTAAAAATTAATAAATAATAAAATTGCACTTTAAACTGCTGGTGAAAAAAATAGATTATTCTAGTAGGCTGGAAAAATAAAACTAAATGTCCTTCTTACAACATAATAATTTTTGATTGATCAAAGGTAAAAAGAAAACAATATATAATCTTTATCTCTTCAAAATATAAATGTGTTTTCTAAGTGAAACATAAAATCCCAAAACTATACAAGAAAATAGCTAAATTTGACAGCAAAAGAATTTGCTTTAATCTGTAAAGAACAAAATGCCATGAGTTAAAACACAAACAACAAAAGGCAAAAATATAATGGCAGCACATATGACAGAGGCAATTTTTCTTACAGAGAGAGACTTATTACATGGTCAGGAGAAGACTAACAGTAGGAAAAAGGCAAAGAACATGAACCAGAAGTTCACAAAATATAAATACTAACAAACAGCTTTTTATCCACAAAACTCAACTTTAGTCATGGTTAAAGAACTGAATATTTTAATGAGATACCATTTTTACCTAACCAACAGGCAAAGGTCAAAAGGTTTGAAAATAGAATGTTATGGTAAGAACGTGAGGATTCAGGAACTATCACCTCACACTAAGGGAAGTATACACTGGTCAGCCCCAGGAAGCTCCTTTTGACACTATCTATCAAACTGAGAACTATATACTCCTTGACCTAGAATTCTCTTCAAGGGCTTCCCTTGTAGCTCAGTTCTTAAAGAGTCTACCTGCAATGCAGGAGACTTGGGTTCAATCCCTGGGTCAGGAAGTTCCCCTGGAGAAGGAAATGCCAAGCCACTCCAGTATTCTTGCCTGGAGAATCCCATGGACAGAGGAGCCTGGCAGGCTACAGTCCATGGGGTCACAAAGAATCAGACACAACTGAGCGACTTTCACTTCACTTCACCTCTTCTCTTCTAAGGATGTATGCTAAAGATACATACTTGGGAAAGAGATATCTTAAAAAAAAAAAATCAGTGTAGCAAAGTCTATTGGAGCAAAACCTGGGGAAAACTTAAACGCCCATTAAGATTAAATAATGAATAACAGTTCACTCATACAATGGAATATTGAGCAGCCGGTTTTTTTTAAAAAAATGCAGTAGATCTGAAAAAGTACCAGGATCAGAAGAGATTACATAATATGCCCCCGTTTGTATGAAAAGGGGCCTAGAATCACATACATATATTTGTACATGCTTAAACCTTTATTTAAAGGTGCAAGAAAAACTGACAGTGAGAGTTGCTTTGGAGGAGGAAGTTTAGAGTCCTGGAGACCTTCTACTCTAGGGAATTTAATTTTTTATTAAACATGTTTTTACAGTGTTTGAAGGTTTTAGTTTGAGCATTTTTTAATTAAAAAAATAATATAACTTTCACTTTGCTTTCAGGCTTAAGGTACTTAAAAGTCACCAATGTTTCTTTTAAATTTTTTTTCTTTTTTTCTTTTTTTTTTTAACTTTTTCCTGGAATATAGTTGATTTACAATGTTGTGTTACTATCTGCAGTACAGGAGATAAAGTGTTTTCTTTTTAAATGAATAAAATAATCATTTACTATTTCTTATACAAAGCTTAAAATTATAAAGAACATTCAATGTTCTAGAAAGTGAACTCCTAAAACTCTCCTCTAAAAATGTAGATCCTTAGACCCTTTAAGCATAATCCTAATGATTTAACTACTAGTTTGGCAGATCCCCTGGAGAATGGAATGGCTACCCACTCCAGTATTCTTGCCTGGAGAATTCCATGGACAGAGAACCTGGCGGGATACGACTGAGCAACCAACACTGAGACTGAGACTTCAAATACCTAACACACTGGTTAACAAAGAGTAGTAAGCAAACACTTTAAAAATGCTTGTTGAATGAAATGAAAAAGAAAACATAAACTGGATGAAACAAAATATTCTCCCCAGTACTAGTCTGCAAATACGAGAAATAACTTCTGATTGTGTCAAAGGCTTGGAGAGTTTCCAGTCACCCTCAGAACCACCGCAGAGCCAGATATACTGGTCAGAGTGGTTCCTTGATAACATACTCTTTCCCAAACAATCAATGCTTTTCTCTTGTCACTCCTAGCTTGTTGAAAATCAGCACATCTTTTCTTCCATAGGTTTATTTCATAGGTAAGGTTTATCTGGACAAAAACAGAAGTACTTTCTTTTCAACTAAGCCAACTGATGATTGATCTATCCAAAATTCATAGCAGGAGCACAAATAAGGATTTGTTGAGATAAATTACTGTTTGACAGGGAGATTACATAAGGCAATGAATTTGCCTTTGGGTGACAGAGTATGTCGGGGGAAAAAAATAAAAACAATAACAATGTTTTAAAATACTATTTATGTTACATATTAAGTCCAACTTCTTGTGAAGTGTTAAACACACAAGGTAAGCTTCAGAGCCTACACACTCACTGTTCTCTGTTTCCTGGGAAAACAAAGTGTGTGTAACCTGACCTCATTTATACTGTGTGGGTGGCTTGGGTTTGTTTTTGTTTTTTTCCATTTTCCCTTTCACTAGTGAGTGCTATCTATTATTCACTAAGGCTCCAGACTTTTCTGCAAGATACTCTTTATTCCTGATTAACTATTCATATAGTAGAAGATGGTTTGCTTGGCCTTTTACAACTTTTTCCAGTCCATTATCAATATCAAATCATGTTCCAATAGCCACATCACTCTAGCAAATACTACTACATATGAAGGAAACAGTATAGTGAGGAGATAGTATCGAACTATTTTAAAACTACAGTGATGATACATATATATACATTAAATATCCTAAAATGAATTTGCTACAAGTTACCTTAGTAGAATGAAAATATGGTAAGTTCAAAGATGCTAAATCCATTATTAGGTAGTTGCTAGGCAATAGCTGAATCCAACTTATTTAAGTACTAGTTCATGTAAATTATATATTCTTTCTAGATACTTCTAACCTAAAGTAAGTATAAGATTCTCTTCCAAATCCCTTTTTTGGTACTTAAAAAACTTAACTGCTAGAGCCATCTTTACCTGTAAGGTTATTTCTGTGGTCCTATACCTGATGCCCATGAACGAAGTTCTAAAATTAAGCATCTCTACATTTCTCCTGGGAAACTGCAAAAGACATCGCAGAACACTAGGAGTATTCAAGAGTGAAAAAGGAAATACGGTAGAGAAATGCTCAAGTGAACACTGCAATAAAATATGCGTATTGTTTTGTGTAATAAAATACGTAAAAGTTTGTTTCACAAGTAAAAAGCAGAGACATTCAATATGGGGGGGAAGGCTCTAGTGATTCCAGTCAACCTCAGAATCTTGACAACTCCACTATTTAATTTCTATACATAGTATATAATAAATACCATTCTTTTCCTGAGGATTACTAAAAAGTGTGCTCTACAACCAAATCACCATAATGAAATATCTGTACTTGAAGATATGCAGACAAGAATTTGGCAGTCATTTGGTCCTGAAGGCTTTGGATAAAAGCTGCTCTGAGAGATGAGGCCTCTTAAAGAGTTCTTAAAGAGTTCATGCAGCCTTCTTTGATGATAAACAGACCCAGCTTTGGAAGTATGTATATTTCCATAGTTTCTCAAAAGTTCCACTGGACCATGAACAAACCAAAGTAATTTTTAAGAAATATTAAAGGTTTGGGGTTTTTTTAAGCAATCACTACTTTGAAAGAAAAAGTTTTAAACCTTCCCAGAAACCTAAAAGCAGTACGCAATTATAGAACACAACTCAACTTCCACAACTGCACTCCCACTGTATATTTAAAACTTAAGTAAAAATTGGAATATGATCGATAATCTATAATGACTTTGTATAGGGACAGTTGGTTACTAGACTTACTGTGGTAACCATTTCACAGCATATGCAAATGTGAGATCACTACACAGTACATCTGAAAATCAACTTTATTTCCATTGTTTTAAATATTGAAAAAAATCTTGAAAATAAAAATTTTAGTGATTGAAAACAAAAAAAAACCTTAAAATTGAACAGGCTATATTTAGACATAAAGATATTTGACACATAAACTCTGTAAACTGAGAGGAAGGATGACAACTCTTTTTTCATTTCACAACTCTTCTATGGTCTACACATTTAGGAAATGTTTTCAACCAGCATCTGTTACTTTTGAAATAATAAAAGTACAGATTCAAAAAAACATTTTAGTCTAAATGAGGTTTTTAAAATAGCTCAATCACATTCATTTAGAAATAATCTATTTTAGGCCTTCAACTAAGAGTTAATACCAATAAATTTTATGCCTTCCCCCCCTCCCCCCACCAAAAAGTAGGTAGTTGCAGAAGCAAAGAAACCTAAACCTTTCCACAGAGGCCAGAAGAACTGATTTCTCAATCCATTAAACTTTTAAAACACAGGTCAGCTTTGGCAGATTATTATAGGAGCCACACTGTTGTTCACATGCACTGAAATTTTTTTAAGTGATTGTGACTAACATACTGTCATTTTATGTCTTATAACAGTTTTAGTCAACACAGTATTTGTTATACTGCTTGAAAATGCACCCCCAAGTCCACTTGATGAATATACTAAAAACCACCAAACTGTGTATACTTCAACGGGGGGGGGAGTTTTATGGTATGTGAATTATATCTCAATTTAAAAGAAAACTAAATAAATCTCAAGAAATAAAATAGTAGCCAAAAATGAGGAATGACATTCTGAAATGCATGAACAATATTTTAGCAGAGCTCTTAGCTAGGCCCAGTAAGTTAAACAAGACGCACACAGCAAGGCTAACATGCTGGTGATTTCAGAGTTAATGTGTTTCTGTACTTTGATTTCAAAAAGAAAATAAAGAAAGAGCCTCAGACTCAACCCCTGAATTTTTATTCTTCTTCTGAGAAGCTTCCATGTGAAAAATTACTATTGGTTTTCTAAATGTGACCAGACAAAAGCAGGGTAAACATGCTACAGTCCATTACTTGCAGAACTAGCCAGCCCGTCAGCCTAACCATGTGGGGCAATGGCAGGAGATGAGGACATACAAGTGCACCCTGCTTTGTACAGCCTTCCTTCACCACAGGATATCTTTCATGTCCCCTGAACTCTATTGAATGTGGAATGCTTTTAGAGAAGACATCTAAGAGGTCTGTGTGGCCGAGCTATTTTCCTTTTCTTTTAGTACAATGGACTCCTTTTTGGTTTCAATGGACTTTTACAGTATAGACAAATAAAAGCAAAGAATACATCACTCATTTGCAGAGGGAGAGCTACAAGATGACTCAGTCTATCCATGTCCAAATATAACAATACCCAGGTCTGAAATCCCTTTCCAGAAGATGTGCTTTTTAAAGCAAAAGAAAATAAAAGCATATAATAAGGTCATCCCTAAGGCTAGAAGTGTCAGTCACACCTATTAAGAGTTTACATAAAGCCATATGTAGCTTTGAATGTCACTAAAGGGAAAAAAAAAATTTTTTTTTTTTCTGTTAAAAACTAAAGGAGAATGGCCAGAAGGGAACAAGAGTACAGTAATGGTAATATTCTGTTAAGTGCTAACTGCATGAGTGGGTTCAATTTGTGGAAATTCATTAAGCTATCAAATTATGAGGTGTACTTTTCTGAATGTGTGTATGTTCATAAGAGTATTTTTAAAAATAAAAAATAAAGTAAAAGGGAAATTGAGTTGCTTAAAAGTAAAGAGTTTATTTCTAAACTGAACTAAAACATAAAATTTAAGAGTAATGATGAGTATAATGATGATGACTATGATGACATCAGCTAACTCTTGTTAATAATAAAGCTCTACAATAAGAGCTAAACCCTGTGTATATACTTTACCTTGCATTTATAAATAAAATGCATATATTCTTGCATTTATAAAGGACTGCACCATGTGTGACCTATAAACATGTCCATCTAAAACCCCATACCTGCAGGAACTGGTCAGTCAGTTCAGTTCAGTCGCTCAGTAGTGTCTGACTCTTTGCGACTCCATAGATTGCAGCAAACCAGGCTTCCCTGTCCATCACCATCTTCCAGAGCTTGCTCAAACTCATGTTCATCGAGTCCATGATGCCATCCAACTATCTGGTCCTCTGTCGCCCCTTTTCTCCTGCCTTCAGTCTTTCCCAGCATCAGGGTGTTTTCTAATGTGTCAGTTCTTCACATCAGGTGGCCAAAGTATTGGAGCTTCAACTTCAGCATCATTCCTCCCAATGAATATTCTGGCTTGATTTCCTTTAGGATTGACTGGTTTGATCTCCTTGCAGTCCAAGGGACTCTCTAGAGTCTTCACCAACACCACAGTTCAAAAGCATCAATTCTTCAGCACTCAGGAACTGGTAGAACCCAATATTTGGTTCCCCAGAAAATTATCTTTGAGTGAGTCTAAATCTCATATACTATCAAGGACAGGACCTGTTCACCCACCGGGATACACAGTCACACCTCAAGGATGAACACAGCGTTTAAAAAGAATCAAGTTTTTCTGCTATTTCCCCACTTCCTCTCCACTGAGGGTAACTTCATGAAGGCTAGACTAGGAAAACAACTGTTTCCAATCCAAACCCCTCCTCACCACTCCATACGTTCAGCTGACTCATAATTCCACAGAACTCTGGTCTCATAATTCTGCAAAAGTCTGGCTAGGCCTGCAATTCTTGAAGCACATTTTTGAACAAGAATCCAAAGGAATCTTTACCAGGTACAAATAGGAAGCAAGAGAACGACCAGTTTCCTTTTTGTATCCTGGAAACATCTTAAAATCAAATGTCCACTCATTTAAATTCAGGAGCTACTGAAATTTTGTTATAATGGCATTTTAAGAAACTGTCTGCTACCAAAATTTAAATTTAAAAAAACCAGTCATCAAGCACATTCTATTTGTTCAACACTACAGTGTCCTTTATTCCTTAACCTCAAATAAACCCCCAAAATAGCTAACTATTTACTGAGTGCCTACTCTGTGCCAGGAACCAATTTAAGTGCTTTACATGCATTATTTCATTCAATGTCAGAACAGCCCTATGCTGTTGCTGTTGTTTAGTTGCTGAGTTATGTCTGACTCTTTGCATCCCCATGGACTCTAGCCTACCAGACTCCTCTGTCCATGGGATTTCCCAGACAAGAATATTGAAGCAGGTTGCCATTTCCTTCTCCAGGGGATCTTTCTGACCCAAGGATTGAACCCATGTCTCCTGCATTGGCAGATTCTTTACCACTGAGCCACCTGGGAAGCTCAAAAATCCTGTGAAGTAAATACTATTATATTTCTTCTCATTTTTCGAATGAAGAAACTAAGGCCTAGAAAGGCTGAAAAACTCATCAAAGGACACACAATGAGAGGCAGCAGAGCGAAGATCAGAGAGGCAACCAATTAAATGTGAGGGTTCACAGCCTTAACCACTGCACTCCATTGCCCTTCATCACTCAGCAAAGCAGACATTATACCCCAGGCAGAGAAGACAATAGAGTTCAGAGAATATACTGTGTTTGCCCAAAGTCAGACAGCTAGTAATGGACGGGCCTAGAATCAAATCCGGATCCACAGGATGCCAACGCCCATACTATTTCCACTCTCCTCCCAACCTACTGGAGCAAGAGATAAGAGAGAGCTGGCAACCAGCTTCTCTGCAGTGAATGAGAATGGAAAGAAAGCCACCTAAGGCATCTTTCCCCAATACCACTGCTTTCTTCCTCTAGGCATCAAGACAAGTATCTAAGCTTCAAGCACAGTAACATTTGCTTTTTTCAGAATTTACATAGCTTTTCTACAGCAGCAAATGGCAGAGAGAAGAGAACACGGTAACAGAAACATGTGAGCTACAAGTGACTGCAATGCAAAATAACACCAGGGAGAGTATTTTTAGACTGTTCACTGCGGAAAATTTACAGTAAGAAGACCAAGTAAGTTTCCTGGTTGTGGGCTATACATAGAAAAGAAAGAAAATTTTTTTCATACCTATTCTTTAATTAAGTAGTCTTCATTGTGCTATCCAAGTGCTTTGGACATGTTTGACAGAATTTCTAGGCCCAAAGCCTTTAAAGCTCTCAAGACAGGTTTTCTGCAAAGTCTGGTTCCTGGGGATAGGGCAAGAGTTCTCTGCTTTGGCACTATTAACATTTTGGACTGCATAATTCTTGATAGTGAGGGGCTGCCCTATACACTGCAAGATGTTAGCAGTACTCCTGGTCTCTACTAGATGCCAGCAGTACAACTTTCTGCCATGCACCCTGAAGTGATGCCAACCAGTGAGTCTCCAAACACTGCCAGAAGTCCTCCAGGGGACAAAAAATCCCATGTTTGAAAACCACCAGGACAAGTCTCCAGTTCTAATAACACAAGTTATTCCTACTTTTGGCCCCTTCTCACTTGTGTTCCTATCTATATAATTCTCATCTGTACTTGCTGCTTTATAAACATTCTTATTCATTTTCCATGTTCAAACAGGGACCATGTTTACATTTTTATATCTCCCATAGCCACAAGTAGTTCATTCTGTTTAGAAGGCTCACTAAAATGTCAAGAAACCTAGGTGGTCCTTCAAAAAACCAGTGATTCTGCATAAAGAGTATGCAAGAGTTCCCTGTACTAATCTTGCAACTTTTCTGTAAGTTTGTAATTATATCAACATAAAAAGTTACAAAAACATTACTAGAAATATGGAAGAAAATATCTGCAAGTCAGTTATTTAGTAAGGGGTTAATATTTAGAATATATAGAACTATTAAAACTCAATAACAACAAAAATAGATAACCTGATTTAAAAATGGATGAAAGACTTGAACAGGCATTTCTCCAAAGATGATATATGAATGGCCAAAAAGTATATGAAAAGATATTCAAGATCAATAATCCTTAAAGGAATGCAAATCAAAATATGAGCTATCACCTCATACCCATTACAATGGCTGCTGCTGCTAAG
Source organism: Bos indicus x Bos taurus (assembly GCF_003369695.1). NCBI lineage: Eukaryota > Metazoa > Chordata > Mammalia > Artiodactyla > Bovidae > Bos > Bos indicus x Bos taurus. Next base: position 106,137,719 of record NC_040076.1, read on the forward strand.
TCGCTTCAGTTGTGTCCAACTCTGTGCGATCCCATAGACAGCAGCCCACCAGGCTCCTCTGTCCCTGGGATTCTCCAGGCAAGAATACTGGAGTAGGTTGCCATTTCCTTCTCCAATTACAATGGCTACTACTTGAAAAAGCAGAAGTGTTAGTGAGGAAGTAGAAAAGTTGGAACCCTTGTGCACTGAGAGTAGAAGTGTAAAACAAAACAATCACTATTGAAAATAGTATGGCAGTTCCTCAAAAAATTAAAATAGAACTACCATTATGATCCTGGCGTGATGCAGTCCATGGGACCGCAAAGTCGGACATGACTTGGCAACTGAACAATAACAAGCATGTAATCCAGCATTCTCACTTCTAATTATATATCCAAAAAAACTGAAAGCAGGATCTCAAAGACATATTTACATACTCGTGTACATAGAAGCATTATCACAATAACCAAGAGATAGAAACAACCCAAATATCCTGTGACAGATGAGTGAATGAACAAAATATGGTACATACAATACAAAAGATTATACATTCTACAACATAGATTAAACTTGATGACATTTTGCTAAGGGAAATACGCCAGTCACAAAAAGACAAATACTGAATGATTTCACTTACATGAGTTCTCTAAAGTAGTTGTTCATAGGAACAGGAAGCTGAATGGCAGTTAGAATAGGATGGAGATAGACAGAAATAGTAATTACTGTTCAATAGACATCGAGTTTCAGTTTTCCAAGATGAATAAGTTCTGGAGATCTGTTGTATAACAACATGATATACTTAACACTACTGTTCACTTAAAAAATAGTTAAGATGGGAAATTATATGTCATATAATTTTGCCACAATTTTTAAATATTTTAAAGAAAAAAAACATTTTAGAAATTATTTAGATAAAATCCTCATTGTAGAAGAAGTCAAAAAGTTACCTAAGAACTTTCATAATACTAATCTTCTCTGATTCCCCGATGAGATGAATCTGATAAACATTTATGGGGTATGTATAAGGCGCCAAGGTAGTATGGTATATCTGAAAGGAGACATACAATAACAGTTTAAAACAGGCATAATGCTAACCCAAACATTCATAGCCATAACTTCTACCCAATTTCAAGAAATTAAAAATGTTTTGGGTATTTCCATGACCGTCCAGTGGTTAAGACTCCACATTTCCAATGCAAGGGACGCCAGTTCAATCCCTGGCCAGGGAGCTAAGATCCAATACCCCACATGGCAAAAAAATAAATAATAAAAGATTTTCATAGAATCATTTTTTAAAAAATAAGAATTTTTTTTTTTAATGAATTTCTACTCAAACTGAACACTGCCAAAGGGAAATTGGGCTTCCTTAGTAGCTTAGATGGTAAAGAATCTGCCTGCAATGCAAGAGACCTGGATTCAGTCCTTGAGTTGGGAGGATCTCCTGGAGGAGAGCATGGCAACCCATGCCAGTGTTCTTGCCTGGAGAACTGCCGTGGACACAGGAGCCTGGCAGGCTACAGTCCATGGGGGTCACAAAAAGTAAGACACAACTGAATGACTAAACACAGCAAAGGGAAATTTAATGAATTGCTTGAGGAAATATCATGTTTTCATCCTATGTGGCCTGTTTCTCTCTGGAGTGGTGATCAGTGACTACTGCATGGGTGAAGAGAACCATAGAGCAATTTCTGTTTCCCATGGTTGGAAGAGCTGAGGAAGAGGTAGCTAGTGGAGTTACCTGTTAAGAACTGAGTTACTTGAGTTCTGAATATGAGTCCAAAAGCTCCCCAAAAGTTGTCTACTGCTCCCCAAAGTAGAAAATGTCCATTTTGTACATGAGAAATCTATCACCCCCTCATGCTGGATGTTTTCTAAAATGCCATTCTTTTAACTCAATAGTGTAGAAGAAGCATATATTTTCATGACATTAGGCAAAATAAGATAAAGTTGATGACGTTCACTTCTTTCAAAGGTATTCTCACACTATCAGTAAGCTGTTTTCTCTTCTGTCATGCAACTTATCTGATGCCTCTCTCCTCTTGAGTATAAACGAAGAATGTCTGAGTTCCATATCTCAAGTCTATGAATTACTGTTTGCACCCCTAGGCAGCCAAAGTTGTTCATTTGTATTCTCTGATACTCACTAAATACTATAATTTTATTTTGCATGATGCTCTTGGGATTCTCTAGAATGTCCTTTTGTACTTACCTTTGAAAACTGAGGCATGCCTAATGCTCTATAATCCATAACAACCCAGCAAAATAATTGAGTCACCTTGGGAAGGGAAGACTGAGTTAAATCAGAGAATCTTGGTTGCCAGCTTCTTTTGAAGAGCCGGCTTCAATTTTCAAAATTCCTGCCTTACAACCAGATATAGGATCACACCTGTCAAACTGATGAAAACCACTTGCCTAGGCTCACCTTCAGAATTCTATATATTTAATCTGCATTTTTCTTGGTCATTATTTAAACAGCTTTTGGATGGACCATACATTGCACAAGTCACAAGAGTTGATGAGGAAAAGCAAAAAGTAAATACCAGTGAATGATGTAAATAAATTACTTTATTTCCTCAACTTGATTCCATTTCCATGTACTTGAAATATCCATTACAGATAATCTAAAATGGTAGAAACTGAGAGCTAACAGTACCTCAGAAATAACCCCCAGGTGAAGGCCCTGCCAAAACTTGTTGTTGCCTATACATACAGTGTGGTACAGAGAAGGGGGGTTTGGCATTGGGGCAGACAAGAGAAATATTTTCATTCCAGCCCTTCCACTTAGCAGTTGTGTAACTCTGGGCACACAGTAGTCTGAGCATCAGTTTCCCCATCTGTGAAATGAAGACAACCACGGGCGTGCTAAATCACTTCAGTTGCGTCCAACTCTGTGACCCTTAAGACTGTAGCCCGCCAGGCTCCTCTGTCCATGGGATTTTCCAGGCAAGAACACTGGAGTGGGTTGCCATCCCCTCCTCCAGGGGATCTTCCTGACCCAGTGATCAAACCCTCGGCAGGCAAGTTCTCTACCACAACTACCACCTGGGAAGCCCGAAGATGTCCACAGCAGCCCGCAAAGACCATGAGGATTCAGTGAAAGAGCATCAGCGAAAGCATCTGGCATTTTGCAGGCACTCGGTCAGAATGGCAGGGCCCTGTGGTTTCCAACTGGTAGAATGATAACAAATGCAGTCACAGAAGTTGGTGTTTCCTTTTCATCTGCAAGGCATCATTATTTCCAGGATTATTGTAAGGCATTGTTATTATCAGAATGCAAGCATCTGGAACACTGCAGGCACACCTTAGGGATTTGAGAGAGACATGAAACTCAAGAAAGGTGAACTCTGGCTGAAGAGAAAAGGTACCTTAAAAATGAGTAATAATACAAGAGAGAGTCCATGGGGTTTGCAAAGACTTGGACATGACCGAGCGACTTTCACTTTCACTTTTTTTTTTTTTTTGGAATAAAGATAAAACACAGTTATGAGAAGAGGAATAGGAATCAGAACAGAATAGAGCTTTTCACAAGCAGCAGCAGTGGGCATGTGTATCTGTCAGGTATTTGGGGAATAATAAAAAGACTAGTTCTGCTGCAGTGCAGAGTTTTGTGTAGGAGAGCGACACAAGAGAAGGTTGAATAAGGTAAAGTAGTCAGGAATGTTGTTAAGAGTATCCCACAAATAAATTCAGAGAAATGTATCATGGCTGGTCAGAAGTCAAAGACTTTTTAAAAGAAACAAAGTACCAGCCAGTGAGCTTAAAAGACTGACCTATCAAAGATATCAGTGCGTAGATTGGCAGGGAGAGTAAGCAGAGACTAAGTAACCCATGAGGAAGCCACGGTGACAGTCCCAGCAGGAAGCAATGAAAGCCTGAATTAGGATGGTGGTTGTGGGACTATGAAGATGGAGACAGAAATGAGACGTATGACACAGTCTCACAGACTTGAATGAAGAGAGAAGAAACAAAAGTAGCAGTTTCAAGAGTGGGAGACTGAAAACAAGACAGTAATGCCATGACAGAAAGAGACAAGTCTGAAGATAAAATTAATCTATGAACACAGCAGGCAAATTTGGTTCCAGACAGGTAGCTACGGAGGTGACATCAAGAAATTCAAGTCAGTCAGCATGAAAAGATGTGGACTCTAGATGGGAAGGAAAGCCCTCTTCTCAAAGAGGATGGCTGAATCCCAGGAAGCTGCAAAGATACTGGTGCAAAGGAACAGAATAGGACCAGTACACTGAGGACAGCTGTCCTCAAAACCCAGGTTCATAAGGAAGTGAAAACCTAAGAGAAGAGAAGGCAAAAAAAAAAAAAACTTAAGTGTCACTAAGGCTAGGGAGGTGAATCTTAAGACATAGGTGGTCAGGAAAGCCAGATCCTACAGAAAAATCTAAGATGAGGACTGAAAGCAAGTCATCACACGTGGCAGTTATGAGGCCTCTGGAGACCACCAAAAAACCAGATTTGAAAAAGTTCAGATGACAACAGGAAATGATAAGTAGAAAGAAGGCAGAAGCAGTATCTACAGTCTCTGTTTTCAAAGGCATTTAGGAGAAGTCTCTTTCAGATTTTTCATTTGAAATACAAGAACATGTGGTTTTAAGAACATGAAAGAATGTGATAATACAAACTGTCCTTAGTGGTCACTGGCCTCGTCTTTCTTTTCTGCTCTCCTTGTTTCATCTAATTTCCTGGTTATCCTGCACAGCCTCTCAACACCTCTTATTTTTGGCTGTACTCCTAGCCTCTCTCAGTAAGAGACACTCATGTCTAATCACTCCTACTCCTTTCACTTCTTATTCTCTTCTTTCACTCACACCAAAGAGAAAAGGATTAAAAGTCAGATTTTACAAGAAAACCAAAATTTAATAACCACCTTTTTCTGTTTTCAAAAGAAGACCATCTTCCCCAAAGCACATTAAAAAGATGCTCAATATCATTAGTCATTAGGAAAATGCAAACTAAAACCATATTGAGCAACCAATTCATGACTACTAAGAATTACATTCAGAGAAGGCAATGGCAACCCACTCCAGTACTCTTGCCTGGAGAGCCCAGGGACAGCAGAGCCTGCTGGGCTGCCATCTATGGGGTCGCACAGAGTCGGACACGACTGAAGCGACTTAGCGGCAACAGCAGGAATTATATTGGGTTGGCCAAAAAGTTTGTTCAGTTAGTGAATCCATTATTCAATAAAGATCTTAGTAAATAGGAAAACTATGTCTTTTTTTTACTTAAAATTGAATGAACTTTTTGGCCAACCCAAAACTAAAATTTAGAAGACTGGCGAGGCTATGAAGCAACTAGAACTCTCATACACCAATAAGGAAAATGTATGACAGTACAACCACTTTGGAATAGCAGTTTACCCAGCAGTTTCTTAAAAAGATAATATAACACCTACCATATGATCCAGTCATTCTATTCCTAGGTATTTACCCAAGGGCAACGCCATGGACAGAGGAGGCTGGTGGACTACAGTCCATGAGGTCACAAACAGTCAGACATGACTGAGCATCTGAGCACACCCACATACAATGAAGGCATATGTCAGTACACATACTTACATGAATATTGACAGGCAAAAATTTGACATACAATAGAATACTAAGCAATAAAAATGAATTTAATTATTGATGGATACAACAACACAGAAGAATTTCAATAATTATGCTAGGGCGGGGTGAGGGAAAGCAGCCAGGAAAAAAGGACATACACACTGTATATTTCCATTTATATAAATTACATTTACAAAGTGCAAACTAACTCTATAGTGACAGAAAGCATATCCAGTGATAAAGGGATGGATTGGAGAAGAACATTAGAGTAAAGGTATTACAAAGGGGCACGAAGAAACTTTTGAGGGTGATAGAAATGTTCATTATCTCATGGTGGTGGATACGTTCATTATCTCGATGGTAGTAATGGTTTCACAAGTATCTATCAGTTCAGTTGCTTAGTTGTGTCCGACTCTTTGCGACCCCATGAATTGCAGCACGCCTGGCCTCCCTGTCCATCACTGACTCCCGGAGTTCACCCAAACTCACGTCCATCGAGTCGGTGATGCCATCCAACCATCTCATCCTCTGTTGTCCCCTTATCCTCCTGCCCTCAATCTTTCCCAGCATCAGGGTCTTTTCAAATGAGTCAACTCTTTGCATCAGGTGGCCAAAGTTCTGGAGTTTCAGCTTCAACATCAGTCCTTTCAATGAACACCCAGGACTGATCTCCTTTAGGATGGACTGGCTGGATCTCCTTGCAATCCAAGGGACTCTCAAGAGTCTTCTCCAACACCACAGTTCAAGAACATCAATTCTTTGGCACTCGGCTTTCTTTATAGTCCAACTCTCACATCCATACATGACCACTGGAAAAACCATAGCCTTGACTAGATGGACCTTTGTTGGCAAAGTAATGTCTCTGCTTTTGAATATGCTATCTAGACTGGTCATAACTTTCCTTCCAAAGAGTAAGCGTCTTTTAATTTCATGGCTGCTATCAGAATCTGCAGTGATTTTGGAGCCCAGAAAAATAAAGTCAGCCATTGTTTCCACGGTTTCCCCATCTATTTCCCATGAAGTGATGGGACTAGACGCCATGATCTTAATTTTCTGAATGTTGAGTTTTAAGCCAACTTTTTCACTCTGCTCTTTCACTTGCATCCAGAGGCTCTTTAGTTCTTCTTCGCTTTCTGCCATAAGAGTTGTGTCATCTGCATATCTGAGATTATTGATATTTCTCCCAGCAATCTTGATTCCAGCTTGTGCTTCCTCTAGCCCAGTGTTTCTCATGATGTATTCTGCATATAAGTTAAATAAGCGGGGTGACAATATATAGCCTTGATGTACTCCTTTTCCGATTTGGAACCAGTCTGTTGTTCCATGTCCAGTTCTAACTGTTGCCTCCTGACCTGCATACAGGTTTCTCAAGAGGCAGGTCAGATGGTCTGGGATTCCCATCTCTTTCAGAATTTTCCACAGTTTATTGTGATCCCACACAGTCTAAAACTAATCAAATTGTATATATTAAACATATGCAGTTTATTGTATGTCAATCATACGTAAAGCTGTTTTTAAAGAGAACAGTTAGGATGATTGGCAAAATTGGAATACGGACTGTGTATCAGATAATAATATCACATCAATGTTAAATTTTCTTTAATGAAGAAAGTCAATATCCTAACCTCCATTAACAGACAGTCACCATGAAGGCTAGAGCTGAGACTTCTCTCAGGTAAAGTGAAAATATCAGTGGGCACTCCCACTGTTATCCTACTTTTGAGAGACAGAAAAAAACTAACAGCCCTTTCCATCAAATTTGGGAGATATTGCCAAAATACATGCCTGCCTGTGCTATTTCATGTCTAAACTACTTGCATTACATAAGTCTTTGGGAATAAAAAGTTTCCATCACTGTTTGACTCCGTGAACCAGAGCAGGGTCTTTGACTCTAACAGGAAAGGGTAGAGAGCTTCTCTGGCCCCCGTGAGAATCCCAGCTCTTTACCCACGTGATTTCTTCAGCAGCAGCCACTTGGATCTCACAGCTATTTAAAACACAAGCTTCCTTTCCAAGAATTCCTTGCTGCTCAAAAAGTCTCATTCTTAGACAAACCCAGGACCAGACATTTATCAAACGAATTTAGACCTGAAGTACTATATCAGATTGGGATTTCCCAGGTAGCGCAGTGCTAAAGAATCTGCCTGTCGATGCAGGAGCCACAGGAGACACCAGTTCAAACCCTGGGTCAGGAAGACCTCCCTGGAGGAGGGCATGGCAACCCACTCCAGTATTCCTTCCTGGAAAAAATTCCATGGACAGAGAATCCTGGCAGACTACAGTCCATAGGGTCTCAAAGAGTCAGATACAGCTGGACACAGCACAGCACAACCATATCAGATGCTTAGGAGAGGCACCAGGAAAGTGGGAAAGGTCAGAATTCCTGATTGGTCTCTTCTGAAATTGCTGGAGAATAAAATCCCCCAAGGTCTCAAGCCATAGGCAAAAAAAGAAATAGCAAGTATAAACTACTTCTATGTGTTAATGAATACAAATTACCATGCTGGGTACCCATCTCTGTATTTCCATCTGGTGTCAAAGATACGTCTGGCACTTAGATTAAAAATAAAAGTATTCAATATGGCATTATAATTATCCTTCTAAAACCGACTTTCTAAATAATCAGGATAAATTCAACCTGACTCCAAAAAACCAGATGTTTATTCTGCTTTGTATTTTTAAAACTTTAAGAAACTAAATTTTCTCAAAATGATCACACAGAAATATATAACACACTCTCTCTCTAAAGGAAATAAATTCCTGTTGTCACTTGAAAATCTCAAAACATTCTTCAATTTATTATCCTATTATCTTACAGAAGGTACAGTGAAATGATACTATTTACAAATTTACACAAATTCAAGATACTCTTTTATATCACTTAAAACACCTTAAACTATATTTTATATGCACATCCTATACTTTATGCTTAGTTGCTTCAGTCATGTCCAACTCTTTGCAACTCCACAGACTGCAGCCCACCAGGCTCCTCTGTCTATGGGATTTCCCAGGCAAGAATACTGGACTGGGTTGCCATTTCCTTCTCCATCCCATACTTTATACTATACATGATTTGGGCTTCCCTGGTGCCTCAGAGGGTAAAGAATCAGCCTGCAATGTGGGAGACCTGGGTACAATCCCTGCATCGGGAATTACCCTGGACAAGAGAATAGCAACCCACTCCAGTATTCTTGCCTGGAGAATCCTATGGACAAAGGAGCCTGGTGGGCAATGGTCCATGGTGTCACAACTAACCACAGCACAGCACATACATGACTTGGGGATATTATATATTTATACCTAGATACTGCTCTACAGAATAAGAAATACAACATCATAGACACAATTCTCTATAGTCAACTTGAGGGATCATTCCAAAGAGATTTTGGCTATACACGATCTTATATTTTTAAACCAACTTAGGACCCAACTCCCTCCATCCTCCATACGGGACTCTTCCACAATCAGCTGCAGTTTTCTTACAAGACATGTAGTAGAAATTAGAGCAAGAATCTTATTGAAATCTCAAAGGGGGAAAAAAAAGAATAACCTTCACCAAAACCAGCAGAGGTACCAGGGTAAGATGGCTCCAGCACTCGCCCACCTGCTCCAGCACTCGCCCACCTGCTCCAGCACTCGACAATTCCTCTGGAACCATGGCTTCCTTCCAGGCAAAACCGTCCTAAAGCTAATTTGAAAATAAGATGGTTTACCCTTTTCTAAAGTCTTCTAACTCTTTCCCTCATGTCAGTGTTACACACTTCATAGCAACATTCTTCAATGAGGTTGCTAATGTGTAGATAAGAAATGTTCCAGGCCACCTTCTCTGAACCCTCTTCAGACCATGTGTGTGGCCCAACCAACAACCCTTCCCACTTGCCTTTCTTCTAGCTAACAAAACTCAGGCCTTGTTCACCTTCCTAGGCTGTCCACGATCTCCAGAGGAAGCTGGGCTCTTCTCCAGAACCGAGGTGAAATATGTTGGGTCAGAGCTCATCACCATGGTGATAATTTTCCCATGGCCCATTCCCAGTTGAGCCATGGAAACAATTCTAGCCTAGGAGATGTGAGCTGTAGTTTTTAGATAGGCTTTCCTCAGGCTTTAAGAATGCAGAACAGGTACAGTTTCTTTTTCACGTCTCTGGATGTAGTTATACAAAGACTTGAAGTCACTGAGCTACTGAATCAACCAACCTTGGAAACACCTAGTTCCAGGACATTTGTTACATGAGATAATAAATAAACCTAGATTTAAGCTGCTTCCACTTGAGTTCTATGTCACTTACAACCAAAAACTTCCAAATAATGCACTAGCTAGGTGTGTAGCTTGAATTTACTTCTGCTGCAGCCTAAGTCTCTGACAATGAATATGAAAGACAAAACCAGCCAATCTGTAAAACTGGAAGAGGACATTTCCTTTATTGCCCAACTGGCTCTTTAACAAAGAGGAGGTATTATTGATTATCTGGAAACATCATTCTGTCTTTGGTTGAAATTATCTTGTATCTCCTTTTTCCAAGATGAATACTTCTTCCATAAATTTGATGTACCTGTTTAATACAGGGGAAGGAGATTTCTGATTACCTTAATCTTACTGATTTATGAACGGTAACAACCTAATCCTACATTATCTCCATTGAGGCCAGACTAAAAGAAATACACTTAAACCAACAGAATGTAATTCACATATAAAGATGATTTTCCTGAGAAAGGATTATAGAGACAAAAATTCTCCAGGGACAATGTGAAATCTCCTTGATGAAAGTCTTTAAAAATAGATTATCCATGTAGCTGTGAGGCTTCAGGCACTATATTTGGATTATATGACAATTCACTATCTCTGCCAAGCCTATCTAAAGAGAAAATTTATCTTCTTTCTAAACAGAAATTTAGAAAAACATCTGAGAGTTAAAATAAAAGAGAACTAAAAACTTCCTAATCCCAAATTCTAGGACAGTTATATTTATCATACGCATATGCAAATCAGTTCTTACAGCAAATTCAACTCATCATATTAAGGATCAAAAAGGCAAACAGTATGATCGAAATCCTACTATGTCTCAATTTCTATAAAATCCTGACAGTGTCAGTCAAGAGCCTTACTGGCTAGAAAATGTCAGTGACTAATTTAACTAAGAGTTAATCTATTTAATTAAAAAGAGAAACAAAACCACTCAGTAGATTAAAAAGAAACAGTATATATGTATCAGAATAAAATAGTTTCTATTCTCTGGCAATTCTATAATGAAGAGAATAAAAATTTCTTAACCTTTTTAGGTGTAAACTTTACCACTAATGCTAAATATAGACTGTCCTATAAAAAACACCATTTGAAATATTTAAGATTTAGAGCTTCAGGGCATTAAATCCCCATTCACATTTATAATGACCAATAACTTTGAAAAGCAAATGCAAATAAGTGTTTACTTCTCCAGGGAAGTCATAAAGTTTGCTGACATAATGTGCGATGAATAACTGGCCTTTGGCTTAGCAAACTAAGACATACAGATTATCTATCACCTGCTCACACAGAAGCAAAACAAGGATGGATGGTATGGTAAAGAATGTGAGTCTCAGAAGTCTAGTCTATTGTTATGGTGACTTTTATAGAAATTTTTAAAAGGCACCCTTTCTAGGTGATTACAGGCCCACAGATACCTAGCTTGGGAAACAGGCAGTTCCTCTGTACACACAGAAAAGGGTGTCTCTCTACCTGGCACCATTATATAGTTTACATCTTACACAATTATACACAATGGCACCAAACTTACCTTTGGGTGGTCCATCTGCAGTAGCTGACAGGAACTTCCTTGTCTTCTAGGAATGGAGGAAAATAAGTCTCATTCTTTCCTTAATAGACTCAACTACCAAAGCCCTCCCTCATTCTTAAAAAATTGGAGGCTGCTGATGTTCCATTAAATTGGGTCCCATTCTCACTAAACAGAGAAAGGGGGAAAAAAATTCCCCAGAGAGACCAAGCAAGTGAGATTTTTATAGATTTATTTTTCAGATGTAAAGTATCATATCTTCACTTTCTAAGCGTAGTATTTCATAGTACAGACCTCAACTTTATTGAAAGTTACTTTATTGAAAGTTATTAACATATCAGAATGCATGGTTTCTCTCCATATGAATATTTACTTTAAATGCTTTGTAATTTTCAAGAGAGGGCCTATAACTATAAAAGAAAGCTATAAGGGGACTACAGAGCCACTCTTATCTTTAAAATAATGTCTTCCTTTGTTTACTTAAACTTTGCCTTTGAAGATTTATATTAAAAACAGATTATCTCTATCACAAAGACTGGGCTTGAAATAAGGTCAACTAAGAGAACAAAGTTTTAGGGAGCCTTCTGAGATGGAAACGCAAGACTTCGCACCTATTCAAACTAAACATACCAACTCAGTATTAAAAACAAATGAAAAAATGCTACCTTGCTCTTTAAAATTAACAATCATTTACATATTGGGAAGTTATTGATCCTCCAAAAAAAAAAAAAAACTGTGCTTCAGTATAAAAGAGTATAAAAGAGAAATTATGCAAATATATACATACACAAAAACCTACATACTTATTCTAAATGCAAACCTTTGGTACTTTAGAATAAAATAAAATATAAATCATTATTGTTTGTTGAGAATGCCTACAGAAGCCTTTCATGAGCTAAGAGGCAAAAATGTTAGGGATTCTCTATAGTGGGATAGAGACTCTGCCAGCAAAGAAGGGGAGTAGCTGAGAAAGACTAAGCGTGAGTCACCATCTGCTCTGACTTCTGACCCCTAATTTCTTTAACTTCAGGACTTTCCCAGGTAATTATAAAATCTACCTACCAAGGTACCAGTATAGAGTTTTCAAAAACAACATGTCAAGGGACACAGGGACACAACCATCAAAGAAGAAACTCCATCTCTTACCAACATGAGAAAACCAGGCACTGTCCACCTAACAATGCTATCTGCACTTTATTGCCCAAATTTAAGATTTGTAGAGCTTCAATTGGAAACTGACAGCACAGGCTTTGGAGGTAAACAGCTCTAAGTTTGAATCCCAGTTTCAAATCCTAGTTTCACCACTTAGGAGCTGTGGACAGTCCTTGGGCAAATTACTTAACCTCTCAGAGCCTTAATTTCTACTTATGTACGTAGATAACACAGTACCTACCTCAAAAAAGTGTCATGATCATTAAAATTTGATAATATATATAAAGTACTGAGGCCTCCCTAGTGACTCAGATGGTAAAGAATCTGCCTGCAATGCAGGAGACTAGGGTTCAATCCCTGGGTCAGGAAGATCCCCTGGAGAAGGGAATAGCTACCCACTCCAGTATTCTTGCCTCGAAAATCCCACGGACAGAGGAACCTGGAGGACTACAGTCGATGAGGTTGCCGAGAGTCAGACAGGACTGAGAGACTAACACTTTGACTTTCATAAAGTACTTTAAATACTCCCTGGAGTATTATATACGTTCAATAACTGTCAACCCTTATTATTATTATTATTACCATGAATAATGGTTTCTTCACTTCTTCTCTGATCCAGAAATCCCACTTCTGGAAATCCACCCTGGAGAAATAACCCAAACTACAGTAAAAGCACAATACTTATTACAACCATATTTACTGTTTACAATGGTGAAAAGTCAGAGGAATCTAAATGTATACCAATAAGGAAGCAATTAAGTAATTCATCAAATATCCAGTAAAATATTAGTCCATCACTAAAAAATACATTAGAAATATAACAAAGAATTATGGAGCAAAATAACTGAGTCTATACAAAGTGGGAAAAAAGCAAAAATGTAAAACTATATGTATATCATTATAACAATGTAAAATAATATTTTAAAAACATATAAAAGAAGATGAACAAGTAATACACCAAAATCATAATAGTGGATGTGACAGAATAATGAAATTTGGAGTGATTTTTTTTCTATACGATCATGTAGTCATACTACTTTTATAATTTTAAAATTATTTTTAAATATGTTTAATTTGCTGCAGATTTACTTTAATATTTATTAAATAGAATTATTAAAATGGTAATAAAAATTAAACCACAAAAATATATTACTGAAGTAGTTCAAAATCGAAATAGAAATTAGGAATAAAACAAATGTTTCAAATATTAACATCCAAATTTAAATATTACTTTTTAAAAATCTGAGTCCCTATGGAATTATGTGTTTACATTTAAACTGGACAGAGCCTGGGAAACATTTTCATCTGAGACTGGATGATATACATATTTTTAAATTTAAAATAAGTATCAGTGAAATGAAATCATTTAAGATGTATAAAGATATCCTGTAGATTTTTAGTCTTAGAAAAGCTATACCTCATAACAAAACCTAAATTATTCCTAGTAACAAAGTAAAACAGTAATAAGTGCCTATTTGAATAAATCAGATATTATATACGATGCCTATTTTCACTGTTTTAAAATGTGTCCATTTAGATAAGGTATGACAGAAATAACATTTTACAAATTGGGGTGCTAAACAGTCAACAAACATTTTATGAATCTCAGAAAATGTCTAAAGATAACCGAAAAAAATTCATAGGCAAACTCACACTATTCTCACTATTGCCCAAATCTGCTCTTCTATCAGCTGCCATCTCTCATGTCAATGGTGCCACACTGGGAAGCCTGGCAGCGGCCTTGCTACTTCAGAGGGTCTCCAATTCATCTTTCCCCCTCTTCAGCAATGACCCACACCCCAGGGTTTCCTCTTCTCTGCTCTGGCCCAGTCTTCCTCAACTGACACCACCCGCCACACACACACCCCCTTTCCATCGTATTTATTCATGGTGGTTTAGTTGCTAAGTCATGTCTGACTCTTTGCAATCCCATGTACTATAACCCGCCAGGCTTCTCTGTCCATGGGGATTCTCCAGGCAAGAATACTGCAGTGCATTGCCATTTCCTTCTCCAATCAATCCTCTATATAGATTAGAGGGATTAGGAAACCACGGATTTAAAAGCCATTCCTTTGCTCAAAAATATCTATGGTTCTCCATTATCCACAGCACATGACCCAGGCGCCTCAGCGTGGCTTTCAGTGTCAGGGCTGACAACAGTTCCAGCAGCATCTCCAGCTCCTCACCTGTTTAAACCACAAAGTCCAGGCTAAGACTCCTCAACCGCGAGCCCCAGTACAGCTGTCATTGTGTATCTTGTCATTGTAAATAATCACAATTTGTGACCAATAATGGCTCAAGTACCAAAACTGATGAATTATTTACTTTTTAAACTAAGCTAGAAAGGATTCAGGCTTATTCCTATAATATCTCCTCATTTAACTGCAACAGAAACAGGGATGGAATTTCCACTAGAACACTGTAAACTGCCTATAATTCTGGGTTCCCCATAGAGGGATGTTACACATGAAATCTTATCTGTCGCATGAGTCAGAAAGCTGTTCCCAATCAAGGCTCCTCACAGAGTGGCCTCACCAGAGGCACCTTCCACCTGAAAAGGGAACAAGCGGCCTGCCTCACTTCAAATTGTGGCCAACAACTAAACTTTAAAAGCCACCTTTCTAAAAAAATAAATAAATAAAAGCCACCTTTCTGCTCATAACAAGCGAAGGGAGGGGGACAGAAGGACTCCAGAGGTAACCAGAGACTAAGAGAAGAACTTGTTTTAGAATCACTCTACTCCATCAAGATGAAGACAGCTTATTAGCAGGTTGGAGGCCAAGAATTTCATTTTCTGGGTTTTCCACTCATAGTGCTGAAATGAAGTTTCTTTTTTAAACAAATATACTTAACTTTGAAAAACAGATGATCTAAAAAGCAATATAAAGTATATCATAAAATAGAAGGTATTTAAATAAAGAAGAAAATGTGTGGGCCTCTAGATCGCAGCAGACGGGGAAAGCCTGCTCTAAACAAACAGAGCCGCCTGCCTTTCTTCTCCTGTGCCTGCATTTTACATCTATGCCACTTTCACACTTTTTCTTTCACCTGTAATGTTATTTTTTCATTCTCCCTCCACCCAATCTCTGTCTACTAAAATAGGAAGATACAGTCAAATGTCAGTTCCTTTACAAAATTTTCCAGGACTCCCCAAGCTCCCTTCGTCAGGCCAACGCTCTCTTGCAGGTAGTCCAACTGCATCTTGTAGTTCTGCTATTTCTTTAAAAAACTTATCTCTTCAAGTAGATGGAATGCTCCCTGAGGGCAGAGAATGTACTGATGTCTATGGGCATCACAGAGAACATAACTCTTGTTTGCCACAAGCCGCAAACTATACAGAAAACGCATGTTTAATTAAACTGAATTCCTAAACAATCTGTTCAGAAGATGCAACAAAGTCAGCAGTCAGGATCCTACCTTCACCTACAAACAGCCACTGAGCACAGGACAGGGGTGGATTATTAAAGGGAAAGTGCCTCCCTCTTTGGGGGCAGAAAGGTTAATGTGCCATTGAAAGCCAAAACAATCTGACTTTTCTCTTAAACCATAAGGCATTTGTCCACACTAAATCTACAGGCTTCTAGTATGTCAATAATGTGGGAGTCCAAAATTTACTAACAGCAGCAGTAATGTCTGAAAAGCAGATCATTCATTGTGCCAATTATAATTTATTTATTTGGAACTACTATGTCTTATTTCAGAAATATCTAATGAAACACATAAACACATATACCACAAGATAAACTGGCATATCTAAAAGGAGAAAGAGAAAAATGGGACAAAAGAAAAGTAAACGTAGGAAATACAAAGTTTCCTGGGAGTAAGCCTCAGTTGATGTGCCAAATTAATAAAATTCTCCACTCTTGCTAGAGGTAGGTCAGGGGTTTGGCTCTAACACTTCTGGCAGCCAACAAACACAAGATAAGCCAATCATGATTCAGCATCCTTTTGATAAAAACAAAGGGCACTCAGTGAACTCTCCCTCCCTTGGTCCTTATCAAGAGAATACTATCTAAGGTAACAAAGTCCTCAATGACATCCTGCAGTTGATCTGTCAAAACATTTTGGAAGACCATCCTTCATACTAATCCTCACAGACAAATGCCAGCACACGCATCAGTAAATACAAAATGACAGAGAAGAAGGTGATCAGGGCAACCGAGGTACACTGCTCCCTGCAGGTCTAGATCTATCAGAAACAGATTTTATTCTATCTAGACTAAATCTAAAATCCAGAGGTTTCAGGCATCCAACTCTCTTTGAAATTATAAACAAAACTTGATGCTCATTTCCATTTTTCTGGAGGATATGTCTATAGTTTCATAACATCTTCAAAGAGAAGCATGACTTAAGAAAAGTTAAGAACCACTGATCTAAAGAACCAGACTGTATATATCCTTCAGGCAACCCTTCGTAAGCAGTTTTTCTTCTGAGCTTCTAAGTGCTAAGCCTCAAGACTATAGCTTCTGACAAGCATCTGAAGTATAGCTTCTCTCTGAAGTTATGTGTAGAACTCTAAGCTTAAACCACTGGCCAAATTGTGTGTTAGTTGTATGATACAATGATACATGACTTTGAATACAGTAATGCCCATAAGCATACAGAGTACATAACAATTATTTCTCTACATAGTTTCAGCCATGAACATTGAAAAAAGTGCCTCAAAGGATCAGTGGTATTTCTTCTAGTTAATATAAAAAGTTTAAAAACAAAAAACACCTTTTGCCTGTGAATAAAAATTACAGATAAGTGCCAAAAACAATTTTCCTAGATAAACAGTATTTTATAATCTTAACCTTTCCACATTCGTTGATACAATCTACACTTTTTTTTTTCCTTTTTGTTGCTTTAATTTGCATTATACAGCAAAACAGTCATTGCCCTGACTTTAGACACACACACAGCGTCAACCATCTACCCATAGTATGGTGGTCAGAATGTCTCAAGGGCCCAAGGGCATCAAGTGAGGAAGCCGGCCCATAGCAACTCTAAAAAAAAAAAAAAAATGGCTCATTACGATAGCATCCATCTAGAAGCCACAGCCATTCTGGGTCTGGTCCTCAGTATAACAAGTCCAGAGACATAGCTTTGTCAAAAATAAATAGTGAATAGACTCAAGAGAACTAACTCATGTTAACTTAACTCATAAGAGGCTAAAGTACAAATCAGAATACCAATTTACCAATTAATCATAAAGAATATTCCTTTTTACTCATCAGAAAATTTTCACCTGAAGTCTGGATGCTACTTCCCCAATGCTGCTGCTGCTGCTAAGTCGCTTCAGTCGTGTCCGACTCTGTGCGACCCCATAGACGGCAGCCCACCAGGATCCCCTGTCCCTGGGATTCTCCAGGCAAGAACACTGGACTGGGTTGCTATTTCCTTCTCCAGTGCATGAAAGTGAAAATTGAAAGTGAAGTCGCTCAGTCACGTCTGACTCTTCCCGACCCCATGGATTGCAGCCTACCAGGCTCCTCCGTCCATGGGATTTTCCAGGCAAGAGTACTGGAGTGGGGTGCCATTGCCTTCTCCGTCCCTAATGCTAGGATACCTGAAATTCTAAATAAATAATTGGTTCACCAAAAGTTCGAACAAGCAGTGCTAGAGAGTTTGGTAGATACCTAATGAATTATCTATTTCCAGTATACTACTTTCTAGTGATCAAAGTTGTGGCTTTCATGGGTAGAGTCTCTTTTCTTCTGTTGAATACTGTTGCCCCAATACTGCGGACTTCTTGGTCTCTAAGCCTTCTTCTTCCACATCCTTCTACCCATCAAGTATTTTTCTAGATAGGCTATTAAATAACTGATGAAGGTGAACCTCACATGCATTATTATCCATAGTTTTCAGACTAAAAACTCCCAGATAAAGTTGCTTAAGCAAACTTGCCCGAGGTCACAGACAGTTTAAAGCAGAGCGCAGACTGAAAACCTATACATTTAACCTTGCAGTAAATACAGCTTCAGGGTGTCTTTCCCAGGGCCTCTGACCTCCCAATTTGATTAAAATGACAATGTTCCAATAAGACCCTAACTATAACCACAGTTCAGTTCAGTTCAGTCGCTCAGTCTGTCCGACTCTGCGACCCCATGAATCGCAGCACGCCAGGCCTCCCTGTACATCACCAACTCCCGGATATCTGTCCGACTCTGCGACCCCATGAATCGCAGCACGCCAGGCCTCCCTGTACATCACCAACTCCCGGATAACCGCAAGCACACCATAACTATAATTTCTGGTATACAAGTCTATCTCTCTTACCAAATTGAAACTCTTTGAGGAAAGGAATTGTATCTCATTCATCAGTGTATCCCTAATGTGATATCTATTTACCTAGGTAAATATGCAAATAAATTTGTCCACTGGTTTAATATAAAGATTATCAAACTGAAGGCCTTGAATAAGCCATGCAGTCTTAGGAAAGTCACAGCTTCTCCTGCCACCGGTAAACATATCATCTAAAAAACAGAATGAAACAGATATACAAGGTGGCTGAGGTTCTTTCCATATCTAAAAGCACTACCATTGAAGACGGGTCCTGATTTTTAGCGGCCTATCTTATTAGTCTGAATTATTATAAATAAATTAAATTCCTCATTTATCTTCCATACTACACTACCGACAACACATAGTTATATACACAGAGTTCAGAAAAAGCTTCCTCTTTTCTGATAGGTGATAACCATCATCTGCACCAAAATCAAACAGTGGCACCCTCCTCTGGTGAATATTAAAGGAGTTAAACCACACAAAAGACAAGATTTAGATGGTGGGATTTTCTTTGAATGAAAGAAAAAGCAAAAGAGAAGCTACCTAATATTATTTGCCATCACATTCCCAATAGCTATTAAATAGCTCCTTTTTATAAGTTTATTTTGTCCTAAAACAAAGCCAAAATGAATGAACTGGCTACAGTCTGTACAATGTCATACAGAGAACAATTATTCTACTTTTCAGTGTACTGATAATACTTATTATTTTGCAAACAGCAAACTTTTTAATGTAAGGCACAGTGAAACTCATTTCATAGTCTGGCTAACGATGATCTCCTTTATTATTTAAAAATTTAATGAAAAGCCTTATACAGGTAAAATACTTCCAATTAAATAGAAGCATTTATTATGGCCCTTTTCTGACTGATACATCTACCAGAAGATAATACTGAATTTTTCAACCTGAAATCTGTTGGAGTCTTCAACACATAAGTTTTAGAATATCGACTTGGAAGAAAAGTTTAAAACACCCCATTTACTTACATGTTCAAACATAACAATCCAGCACACCCAGACAAGCACAGCCCAGAGTTTCACAACATTAATACTACATCCAGACCTTTAAATTAATAAAAACTGTACTTTCTAAGACAAGAATCAGACCTGCCAACAATTTTCATGTAAAAGTATGTAATAAACATAATCTTTATTAAATGATTTGTAAGAATCGAGGAACAGTGGAAACCTATATTACCATATGTAAAATAGATAGCCAATGGGAATTTGCTGTATGACTCAGGGAACTCCAACCAGGGCTCTGTAACTACCTAGAGGGGTGGGATGGGGAGGTAGGTGGGAGGGAGGCTCAAGAAGGAGGGGACATATGTATACCTATGGCTGATTCATGTTGACGTTTGGCAGAAACCAACACAATACTGTAAATCGATTATTCTTCAATTAAAACAAATAAATGTAAAACATTTTTTTTAAAGACATAAAA
The DNA here is from genome assembly GCF_003369695.1 of Bos indicus x Bos taurus. Lineage (NCBI taxonomy): Eukaryota > Metazoa > Chordata > Mammalia > Artiodactyla > Bovidae > Bos > Bos indicus x Bos taurus. The sequence goes on from NC_040076.1 coordinate 106,157,892, forward strand.
TGAAAATATAGACATTCTCACTCAAACCAGGAAACAAATCAGTCATGATATTGGCAACCTCCTCCTTCAGATATGTTTTTACCCAAGTACACAGTGGCCCTTCCCTCAATTAACTTCACATCTTGGCCCTTAGTTAACTCCACACCTTTCACCCACTCAAAGGAAAAGAACCCCAAGCTATATAAGAGGCTACAAAATTACAATCCGTCAGAAAACTTCGTTTTGAAACACAGAACACAGAAAGGCTAGGGTGGATGAAAAATCGCAAAAATTTATTTCAGTTCTACCAAATAAACTTTCCAACTATTAGTAAGTTGTCATTCCTGGCAAAGTTGGTTCTACCAGGCAGTTAGATGCAGTATGTTGTAAAGATTAGCAGAGTGGTGGCTGAAGTGACTTGGTACCAAAAGAGACAACCAATTGAGAGCTCTCTCAGTGTTCACCAAAAACAAAGAACAAGCTTGAAAGAGAATTCCCGCTACAGCCCACCCAGAGACCATAAAATGAGGGGAGGGTTGGATGGGAGTATGGGGTGGAGGGGAGTGATGAAGAAGGGGTGGCAAAGGTGGGGGGAGGGGCGGGGATATGAGTAAGAAAGTACGCTTAAAAAAGAAAGTGTGCAGCAATGAAACACCATTCCAAACTGCCAGATTTAGAGATGGGGTGGCTGAACCACGTTTACCACTCACTTCGCCTGGGCCGATGCCCATGGACCAATGCCAATTCTCGCTCCGACCTCCAGGAAATCTGAGCCCCGGCAAGCAATCAGGATGCCGCAGAAATGCTGGAAAAGGACCTGAACCTCTAACGTCATCTCTCGCTCCCGCATGAACGCCCGAATAAAAGAATTTAGAAGCAAGGAGACGTCTCCGTCCCACGCCGGCTAGGGGAATTTCGCAGAGATGAAATCTGGGCATCGCTACCTCTGCGGGCTTTGCCACCTCTTCTAAAGCCAGAGGGACCTCGGTCCCGCGCCTCGATCCAGCTAAAAGCGGCCCGCCAGCTAAGCGCCGCTGTCAAGTGGCCGGATTGCACATGCAAAGTTAATGGAATTGGGAAGGAGCCCAGCGCTGCCCCTTCGGGTTACTCCTCTGGGAGAAGGACATGGAAAGGAATCACAGCTTCCTCCATCCTCACTAACCACTCACTGACTCGTATCTGCAGATGTTATCTTTTTCCTAACAAGAATCAAAGATACTTTATTCCTTCTTTGTGCCTAGTTCGGGTTCCAACCCATAACAGGGGCGCTGAGGCCCTGGACCAAAGTTAGACAGTAGAAACCATTAACTCTCCCAGGAAAACTAGCACAGTCATTTGCTGCGTTCTGGCCTTGAAAAACTTCATAAATTATGAGGCACGAAATAGGTTATAGATGACCCTCCCTCCCTCGCATAGGACCCTCTGTACAAAAGGTCTGGATCCGGAAGTGTTTTTGACAACTTGGTCATATTTGGAACCAGTGGCTCGGTCCAACCCACCACCAGGTAGGTCATCACCACGCCCCTCGCACCCAGTCCTACCGGCTGCGCACACAACGTCCTGTAGTTCACACACACACACACACACTCAAAGTCTCAGAGAATTCCTACCTCGCCCCCGTGCCCGTCGAAGATCCCGAAGATAGAGGGGTGCGTCTTGTTGGCTAGGTCCGTAAGAACTTCGAAACGGTCCTCCATGTGGTCTCTCCGACCCTGGATGGAATACACCGCCACATTGTGGCTCTTGAACTCCCAGGTCTTGGAGAACTCAGCCTCCAGCACGTCGAGCCCCCCTAGTCGATCGTTCTGCATGATCTCGGCCACCTTGCCCTTCACCATCTTCACGGCGTCCCGGCTGGATTTGACGATAGTCTTCACCTCGTCCGTGTGGAAGAAGTAACTCCACAGCGCCAGGCTGATGCACAGCAGGAACAGCGTCTCGGGTCTCAGCAAGAAGTAGCGCATGATGCGACCCAGGAGAGATAGCAAAGTCATTGTATCCTCTATCATTTATTATCGCTAGAGCCCTAACCACCAGCAGCGACGCGCGCCCCGAAGGCTGGCTGGGTCCCGGAGCACTGCGGGGACAGCCCGCGGGGAGGGAGGCGGAGCAGCAGCCGAGGGTAGGCGGGGGGAGGAGGCTCACGGAGCCGGGCGGGAGGCAAACGATCCGGCAGCTCCGAGCCGGTCCGACGAACAGAGGCAGTTTCCCTTTTGTCTCCCGGCCTCGGCGGCCCGGAGGCTAGCGCCCTGCGTACCGGCGCCGGTGCCCGCCGCCAGCTACCCCTCCCTACGCCCCTTTGTGAGGCGGCGGCTGCGGCGGCCGAGACGCCAGCGGTGGCAGAGCAGCCGCGGGTGCCGGGGCTGGACGAGAGAAATCAAGTTTAAGTTGAACCGGGCGGGTCTGCGGCGGTGGGCTGGAGAGTTTCTGGGCGCCGGCGCCCGCGCGGCCCCTCGGCTGGGGCCCCTCGCCCCTCCCGGGAGCGATCTGCAGGTGAGGAAGCGCGAGGCACGAGAGCCCCGCAGACGAGGGATGCACGTCCCCTTGGTCGCCGCCGCAGGGGAGCGCACAGCGGGCCAATCGCTCCGAGTCCTTCAGACAAGCCGGAGGGGCCTCAGAGAATAAAACTTTAGCGGGAGCCTGGGCAGAGGCGGGGATACCTGGAGCCGGGGACGCAGCAAGAACGGCGCGGAGCCGCAGGCGGCCGGCCGGGCTCTGCCTGCCTCTCCCCAGCACCTCCCAGCTGCGCTCGGCTCGGCTCGCGCGCTCCCTCCTCGCGCCGCCGCTCGCGCTCGCCCCGCCCCGCGCGCGCTCGCCCCGCCCCGCCTCGCTCCGCCCCCTGAGCCGGGACTAGAGGCCTGGAGGTGCTCTCGCCGAGCTGTCAAAGGCCGAGGCCTCTCAGCCTGGCGCGCTTGCAGCTGCGGGAGGTCCGGACGAACCGAAGGGGAGGGAAGGGGTGCGTCTGCAACGGAGCTCGAGTGGATGGTCTTGTGTGCCTCCTGTGCGAGCTCTCAGGACAACATAAAACTGACCCTGGTGGTCTGATCGGTGGTTTTCTGGGAGCCACGGCTACCGGCTGGAAAGCAGAGGGTAGCACTTGAGCGTCCCCCCCTCTGGCTGGAGGCATGGTAGTGCGGTCTCCGCATTGCCAGGCATAAGGCAAGCGAGAAGGGACGCACTTCTTGCTCGCAAAGCAAGGCAGAGAGGCTCGGACCCTTGGTTTTCTGTGACAGAGGCCTACCAGGATCTCCCGAGAGTCTGAGAGAGATCGTCCGACCTAAAAGGCTTCTCTCGACGAGAAAAGATCGAAAACAGCAAGATATGAGGATTCAGGGCCACGTGGGAGTACGTTCTGATAATAACCTCGGGAGGGTTAAGGATGGGCTGGCCCCTCTGCGAGCCGCAGCCACTGGAGTGGGGACTTAGCCATGAAGGCCTTTCCGGGGTCGCAACCCTTCCACAAAAAGACACAGAGTCAGCTAGAATACGGAAACAAGGGAGCCTGAAAAGAAAATATTGTGTTGCTACCCCTGTCCAGGAAGACGAGTGCTGATCTGCAGCTTCCAGTCCGCTGGAGAATAGAAGCTGTCTTATTCCCAACCCAGCCAGAGGCTGTCTCCGAAAGCACTGCTGACTTAGAGTGATCCCGACTACGTTTTAAAAAAATAAAAGGAGTAAAACACAGGAGGAAAATACACCAAAATGTTAACGATGATTAACTACAGTAATAAATTGTATGTGGTTTTCGTTTTCTGATTTGAACTTGTGTCTGCTTTCTACAACTTTTCCAACGATTTTACAAATGGCATAGATTGCCATCTTAACCCGAAAAAAAAGGAAACTTTGACATTTCAATGACATATACAACATGATCTCAATTATATACATATGCATAGAAAAGGAAGGAAATGAGAAGAATTGTTAACATTGTTCTAATTTTGACAGCTCAGATTTGGTCTCCTGTTCTAATTTGCACTTTATGGTATTTTCCACATGATAAATAGAGAAAATAAGCAGTTTAGAAATGAATGAGATCATTCTGTTCAAAAGTCATAAATCGTGAAATTCGAAAATGAGATAATGAATTCAAAAGCCTTCAGGAACTCTAAAGCAAAGGTAATACATTAGTGTTATAATGCAAATAAGTTTATAATATTTCTTGCTGTAAATTAGCAAATGGATTTAGTGTGCACTATCAGTCTCTCTGTACATGAATCTATTTCTCTGTGGCAAAGGCAACTTGCAGGTAAGTTGATCAAGACTTCAAAACTACAAGCCAAACCAGGTACCAGGGAAAAAAATTCCAAACCTAGGAGTCCATCCAACCTGTCCATAACACTACTACATTGATGACAGCAGCAGACATTCATGGGAGGCATACCTAAACAAAGAAGAGAAACGACTGCACTGGTCTCTCTGGAGGTTAAATAGCAAAAGGAGGATTTGACTTGATTACAAATGTAGATATCCTGCAGGTTCTGTGGAGGTTTTTCATGACATTTACATCTAAGTAGTTCTTGTGTGCATTCATTTGTGTGTAAATCAATAAAGTGATTTTTCAAGTGGACCCTAAAGGCATTTTCTTATTTCTATTAAGAAATTAATCTAGTTTACAGGGTGATTTTTTAAATGCCCTAAGTAAGCTTTTTGTTAATTTACTGTGAATTTTTTAATTTTTATAAAACCATTGTTTATTGTATGACAGATCTGAGAAACTTTATGAAATTATATTTGAAATTTATGTCTTTTAAAAATTTTTATTGGTATATAGCTGATAAGTCGGAGAAGGCGATGGCACCCCACGCCAGTACTCTTGCCTGGAAAATCCCATGGATGGAGGGGCCTGGTGGGCTGCAGTCCACGAGGTCACTAGGAGTCGGACACGACTGAGCGACTTCACTTTATTTTTTCACTTTCATGCATTGGAGAAGGAAATGGCAACCCACTCCAGTGCTCTTGCCTTGAGAATCCCAGGGACAGGGAAGCCTGGTGGGCTGCGGTCTATGGGGTCACACAGAGTCGGACACGACTGAAGCGACTTAGCAGCAGCAGCAGCAGCAGCTGATAAGTTGCGTTAGTTTCAGGTGTACAACAAATTGAATCAGTTATATGTATACATCTATCCACTCTTTTTAAGATTCTTCTCTCATATAGGTTGTTACAGAGTATTGAGTAGAGTTCCCTGTGCTATACAGTGGGTCTTTTTTAGTTATCTATTTTATATATAGTGGTTGGGAAGATCCCCTGGAGGAAGGCATGGCATCACCCTCCAGTATTCTAGCCTGGAGAATCCCCATGGACAGAGGAGCCTGGGGGGCTACAGTCCGTAGGGTCACAAAGAGTCGGATACAACTGAGCGACTAAGCACACATGGTGTGTATATATCTACCCCAATCCCTCAATTTATCCCTTCCCCTGTGAATTTTAATATATATGAAAAATAAATAAGATCTTTCTCTAGTGACAAACTTTAGCTTATTACTTGAGATTATAAAGGTTTTTAATGTGCATCAACTTATTGCCATTCTCATAACAATTCTATGAAGAAGATAGAACAGCTACTATCTCTGTTTATAAATACAAGGAAGGTGAGGCACAAAGATACTAAATAAATGTCACAATTCAGCAAATATGAAACTGGAAACTCAAACTCAGTTCTTCTGACCACCAATTCAGTACCCTAACATCCATTGATTGCTCAATGACACTGAGATGATAAGTCTAATTTTTATACTTCTCTATATTGTCAAGATTGCCAGGAGAAATATCAATAACCTCAGATATGCAGATGACACCACCCTTATGGCAGAAAGTAAAGAGGAACTCAAAAGCCTCTTGATGAAAGTGAAAGTGGAGAGTGAAAAAGTTGGCTTAAAGCTCAACATTCAGAAAACCAAGATCATGGCATCCGGTCCCATCACTTCATGGGAAATAGATGGGGAAACAGTGGAAACAGTGTCACACTTTATTTTTCTGGACTCCAAAATCACTGCAGATGGTGACTGTAGCCATGAAATTAAAAACGCTTACTCCTTGGAAGGAAAGTTATGACCAACCTAGATAGCATATTCAAAAGCAGAGACATTACTTTGCCAACAAAGGTCCATCTAGTCAAGGCTATGGTTTTTCCTGTGGCCATGTATGGATGTGAGAGTTGGACTGTGAAGAAGGCTGAGCGCCAAAGAATTGCTGCTTTTGAACTGTGGTGTTGGAGAAGACTCTTGAGAGTCCCTTGGACTGCAAGGAGATCCAACCAGTCCATTCTGAAGGAGATCAGCCCTGGGATTTCTTTGGAAGGAATGATGCTAAAGCTGAAACTCCAGTACTTTGGCCACCTCATGCAAAGAGTTGACTCATTGGAAAAGACTCTGATGCTGGGAGGGATTGGGGGCAGGAGGAGAAGGGGACGACAGAGGATGAGATGTCTGGATGGCATCACTGACTCAATGGACGTGAGTCTGAGTGAACTCCGGGAGCTGGTGATGGACAGGGAGGCCTGGCGTGCTGCGATTCATGGGGTCGCAAAGAGTCGGACACAACTGAGCGACTGAACTAAACTGAACTGGGTAACATTTCTGTAGATCTCTGTTATAGAATCTCAAAAAGAATACACAAGTTCTTTTTCCACAATTCGGACTTAAACATTCAGGATAAGCACTGCACTAAGAGTATTTACTTCACCCATCAAGAATATTTGTGGGGCAGAGCACAAGTGCAAGTGAACTGTCCTTTGTCTTAATGTAGAAGTCTCAAGATTTGTTACTAAAGCAAAATGCTATCTGAATTTCACAGAGAAGAAGAGTACCATAGAACGTACATTATACAAATACTTCACCATTAAAGTGACATAGTAATGAACAGAAAGCTAATTGCAACCTAGGCTTTCATGAGATACAATAATAGTGATAAATTGGTCCCAGGTAAATACCATTTTCAACTATGCAATTAACTCATGTCAACCTTGCAAGTTTATAAAGAACATAAAATATGGTGTATTCTCAGAGGGGGGAAAAAGAGTTGTAGCTCTTATGTTTAAGAATTCTTTAAAACAGAGCTTGATAAATCTATTTCTTAATGTGATGTTGATTCATGATGTCCTTATTTCTTTTTGTTTTTGCCACCTATTATAAAATTATAAAAATCAAATATATCAGCTAACCCTCTGAACAATGAATGTAATAGAAATTTTCTGAAATCAAATTTAAATGAAACTTTTATAGACAGAGAAATTCTCCACACATCTCAAAATTTCCCAGTTATCAGTTTGATTTGTATTCTTAAATTATTCCTGCCATATGCATATAAATATATACAGAGTATTAAGGACCTTCTTACTATTATTCCATCAATATGCATCTGTATATGTATAACCTTTTAAACTAGACATACAAAAGAGTGTGTCAGCTATAAATCTGCACTTCCCATCTACTTCTACAAGGATTAGCTCATGTGCTGCTCAGTTGCTGACCCTCAGCACCTCCTGAAAGGAGCTGGGGTGGGGGGTGACTGCCAGGACAGGAATTCAGATAGTTAGATATTTTAAGGAGCCGATTTTATGAGCCCAATTCTTGTATCTCCTCATATCTAGAAAAACACTAAAATCCTTCATGGTGATCACTGTTCCTTGTGACTAGCAGAAAACATCATGAGACTAGCAGAAACCTTCTGGAAAAAATACGGGCTTGAATGCACATATTCCCCCTTCACCAAAACCACATATATGCTGACTTTCCTCCCTATCTCTTTAGAACAGTTTCTATCTGAGCTGCTGTCTCCCAGGCAGCCATCCTCATTTTGCCCCAAATAAAACTTATTTTGCAACTCTCACATTGTGCATTTTTTTAAGTCGACAAGTGGGTGAAAATATAGTTGTGAACCACAACCATGAGTACTCTATGCATAAACCTGACCTAAAAACTGACCAAGCTTTGACCAACATAACAAGCTCTTTCCCTATCCTACCTCCCTGCCTGTCCTCCACAGGTAGCTAGCCACTAGCCCGAATTTTGTGTTTTATCATCCCCTTGTCTGTACCCCAAATAATATATTTTTTAGTTTTGCTTGGCTATGGTTTTTCCAGTGGTTATGTATGGATGTGAGAGTTGGACTGTGAAGAAAGCTGAGCGCCAAAGAATTGATGCTTTTGAACTGTGGTATTGGAAAAGACTCTTGAGAGTCGCTTGGACTGCAAGGAGATCCAACCAGTCCATTCTGGAGTAGATCAGCCCTGGGATTTCTTTGGAAGGAATGATGCTAAAGCTGAAACTCCAGTACTTTGGCCACCTCATGCGAAGAGTTGACTCATTGGAAAAGACTCTGATGCTGGGAGGGATTGGGGGCAGGAGGAGAAGGGGACGACAGAGGATGAGATGGCTGGATGGCATCACTGACTCGATGGACATAAGTCTGGGTGAACTCCAGGTGTTGGTGATGGACGGGAAGCCTGGAGTGCTGCGATTCATGGGGTCGCAAAGAGTCGGACACGACTGAGTGACTGGACTGAACTGAACTGAAAGGGTATCTTACTTATGTACAGTCCTCTGGTACTTGTTTTTTCACTCAGTATTATATTTCTAGATCATTCCACATTATTACATATAGTTCAATCATGTCACTGCTATATAATATCCTACCATGTGACCAATCTATAATTTATGTGTTCATTTCTCTGGACATTTGAGTTCTAGTTCTTTGCTATCATGATCAATGATTTCATGAGTTATTTTGTGTTAGCTCGGTGCATATGTGCAAAAGTTTCTCTGGGGTGTATAACTAAGAATTAAACTGCTGAATAGTTGGGAATGAAAAATGTTCAACTTTACAATTTAGAGGCAAACTGTATTTGAAAATGTATTGTTCTTGGATCAAAGCACCTTAATATAAAGGACATTATTATAAATTCTATCTTAAAAGTGATTTTCAATATTGGTCCCTTCAGAAAATGGTTAACAATGATCATGACTATTAACCCATTTTAAATGTTCAAGTGCGTCTCAAACAACCTTTTTAGATGCAAAATTTAACAATACATATTCAGTTTTAGGGGCTTCCGAAGGGGCACTAGTGGTAAAAAAACCTGCCTGCCAATGCAGGAGACAAAAGATACACGGGTTCGACACCTCGGTACCTGGAGAAGGAAACGGCAACCCACTCCAGTATTTTTGCCTGGAGAATCCCATGGACAGAGGAGCCTGATGGGTGTGTGCTTTGTGGCTCAGATGGTAAAGAATCTGCCTGCAACACAGGAAACCTGGGTTCAATCCCTGGCCCAGGAAGATCCCCTGGAAAAGGTGCCCTTTACAAAATGAATCTGTTTTAGAAGTACAATTAAGAAAATAAATCCATCATTTAAATAAGTATAATAATATGTCAATCTGGACTTATAATTTTAATGTCAGGTGTTCTGTCAAATGAACCACAGTGTCAAAAGACGCCAACCATGTTTAATATCATTTTATTTCACTGGAATCCAAAAGCACAAGGTCCTTTTCTACAACTCAATTTTTTATATTAATTACAGAGACATATTACCGATACTTGTTTTCTGAAAACTTGTTTTGTACCATTGCACCAAGTCTGTTTGCAAAAGCCACATTTATCCTAAGAATCCTTCATCTAATTGCCCTAGGCTTCTCTATGATAATTTTCAAAGAAGCTTCCTAAATTATAATATTAATCTAAAGCATTACCTAAATTTTTTATTCTAATTAACATATATCAACACCATAGCTGATTCCAATAGTTGAATAATCCTGCTTAAAACCATCAAATGACCTCTCACTACTTTTAGAATAAAGACAAAAGTCTTAACTATGGCTTTCTTCTCCTTCTCAGCCTTTTCCCATGCCACCGGCTCCCTCAGCCCATCTACTTCAGCACATCTGCCTTCTTACAATTCCTGTAGAGCACCCAGCTTCTTGTTGACTGGGGTCTTTTATTCATGCAGTTTCATTTAGCTGGAATGCTGGCCTTTCCCTAACCCACTCTCCCACCCACACCCTCCTAGTTAACTATTATCCCTCAGATCTAGCTCATACTTCTCTCTCTCAAGAGCCTTTCCTGACCATGTGGTCTAAGTGAGGTCTCTCCTCCTTCTCTCATGGCACCTTCAGAGTATTCATCAAAGTTGTAAATATATATGCTGGTGATTTTTAAAAATTAATGTCTGTTTTTGACATAACGGACTTTTGGTTGTGAAGGGGAGGTGGGGTTGGGGAGGAATGAGTTGGGACTTTGGGATTAGCGGATACAAACTATAGAATGAAAAAGCAACAAAGTTCTATTATATAGCCCAGTAGTACAGGGAACTATATTCAGTATCCTGTGATAAAACATAATAGAAAAGAAAATAAGAAGAATGCATATTATGTATAACCGAATCACTTTTCTGTACAGCAGAAATTAACACAATATTTTAAATCAACTATACTTGAATAAAATAAATTTTAAAAATATTAATGTCTCTTTTCCCCAATAGTCATTATAGTTTATATGCTCCACAAGGGCAGGAGATGTGTCTGCTTTGTTCTCCACTGCAACTCCAACACCTAACATGATGCCTGGCACCAATTCTATGGAAGTCAAGCTGAAACCAATGAGACTTTAGCACCAGAGTAAAAGATACGAGTGACCTCAAAGGTTGTGGCATCCAAACATGAAGTGACTGCATTTAGGATTGATGTTGAAGTCATTATCCCTTTTGGGAGGAGAAAGGTGTTAGCAGACATACTTTAAGTGTAAAATATCACTCCATTGTGATTGTAAACTCTTACTGCTCAGTGAAAATATTTTTTGACAAGAATCCATGCTTGCTAGCTGAGACCTAGGGTTAGAAGTTGAAGGGAAGATCTTATTGCTATGATTATATGTTTGGATCTAATTTTGAAATGCCTGTAACCTGAAAATAGAAATATCCAAAGGTTTGGAACCTTAAAAGGGGAATGCATTCTTACTTGGGATTCATCCCTAAGATTAACAGGTGTGGTGCTCATGAGTGGTGCTGTGAGCTGAGGGGACTGGAGTAGCTTCTGCAGAAACCCCAAAGGCCACAACACAACTTGAGTTCACTGAGTGAAATCTTTGTGCAGCCTATGAGAATATGCTTCGTGCTAGGCAATCTTCCTAGAGGGTCATCAGTTGCTTTGAGCAGGAAGCCATCTAGAAAGTCTCATCAACTCAGTCGAGTCCACACTCAACTAGAAAACAGAGAACAATGCAAGGCAGCAACAGGCATATTCCATAAAGCAGTTTCCCAGTCAGCATTTTCCTGGTCGAGTACCTCTTGATTTCAGTGGTCTTGTGCAGCCACCACCACTACTTAATTCCAGAATACTTTTTATCACCACACAAGAAAACTTGCAGGCATTAGCTATCACTGTCATTTGCCCTTCCTCCAGCCCCTGTCAACGACTAATTTATTTTCTCTGTCTATATTTGCCTGTTCTGGACATTCCATAAAATGGAGTCATACAATATGTGGCCTTTTATGAATGGCTCCTTTTACTTAGCATAGCTTCAAGGTCCACCCACTTTGCAACATGCATCAGTGCTTCATTCCTATTTATGGCTGAATAATATTCCATTGTCTGTATATACCCCCATTCATCAATGCTGATGGACATTTGGCTGTTTCCACCTTTTGATATTTCTTGACTCTTAATGCTTAAGTTTTTACAATGGCATATCTCTTGAAATAATGTTTTTCAAAGATGTTTTATATAAGAAAAATTTCCATCCTCAAAACTTAATACATTTTAAACAAATTATGTAGGAGGAAAGTAATGATGTATATTCCAAATAAAATTGGTAAAATGTCAGAATCACACATAAATGCCTTGAAAAGCATGTGGAGTATCAGTAAAGGGAAGGTCCATCTGGGATATTGCCAGAACAAAACATCATAGTCACCCACAGTACATAAAGTTTATGATAAAAAAAAAAAAAAAAAAAAAAGCCTTGGCTTAGGCTCCTTAAAAGCAAAAACCTAAGACAAGGTCTCAAGTGCAAATACTTCATTTGCAGGGGTAAGGAGTGGAGTGTGTGGGGGAGTTTAAGGGAACTTTCGTCTTTATCCTCCCACTCCAGGCAGTCATTGGGCGAGAAGTGCTCCCAGAGGGCATTAACTAGAAGACAAAGTCCTAGCAGCTAGAGCAGACTGTGCAAGTCCACAGGCAAAGAATCTCAGGTGCTGGCTTCTGGAAATCAGCTAGTTGTAGGAATGGCTGGAGAGGTGTGGGCAGTCACAGACTGTATTCTACTGTTTTAGTCAAGGTTCTCCAGAGAAATAGAACTAACAAAACCAATCTATAAGGATATACAGGAAACATGAAAATGGGCTCACATGGTTATAGAGGCCAAGAAGCAGGAGGAAAGCAGGTGGTGTGAGTTCACGTTTCATTTTAGGAAATGCCTAAGCACTGACCAATAGCCATTACAGTTTTTCCCATTGAAAATAACGGCAATAGGACCTAGTTAGTGTCTGCTGCATATATCATCTAATTTTAAGGATTTGAGTACCCATGTTCAGAGGGAGAAGCCTTATTTGTATAACTAGGTGTTACACTGTTAGGTCAGATCCCGTAATGGAGAAAGAGATACCCTTGTGCAGTGTTGTCCGTGGGAAGTTCTTCACTGAAACAGCCTGAGAAGAGAATGTCTGATAAGGATGAAAGCAGAAGGGCTGTGATGCAGGTGTGGCTGGGTAGAATGTATTCCCGAAACCCTCTGTGTTGCAGCTTGCCCCTGTGCACTGAGCTACCCTTCACCAGCAAGCGTTTCACCTTGTCTTCTGCTGAAAGCGTTCTGTGGCCCACAGAAACTGGGCCCTGTCCAAACGACCATGGGAACTATATATGAAACAACTTTGTCCTCTGAATTTTTAGGACAAATCACAGAGACAGATAAAGCAATTTATCAGATACTGAGCAACTTTGTAAATCCTTAATAAACCATTTATAAAAGATCACTCCCAACAATTTACTCATACAAGAAATATCAAAGCAAAAGACATTTTTTCTATTTCCCAGGTTCTCAACCCCTTTCCCCATCTCAGAAAAAGTGAGGGCCATGACACACCCTGCCAGTTTCTGGCTTTGGGGCAGTGCTTCTCTGCCAGGCAACAGGTCCCCAGGGCTGCTAATGACATTCGGAGTTGGGGTGGAGGGGCTGGGGCTGGAGGTGGTGGAAGAGGCAGCAAGGCAGCTCTGCAGTGATTCCATACCCAGTCTGTGGCCATGAGACCGCACCTCTCTGCCAACTACCACAGAACTGACCAGGGGCCCTGTGCCGAAGTCCACGGCTGGGATTGTGCAGAGGCCAGGCTTCCCTTGAGCTGTTCTCCATGACAAAATATTAAATATTTAGGGCTACAGGAATACTAAAGACCAAGGCAGGCCCAATTCTGAGAGACTGGACTTCCCTGGCTGGTGACTTTGGCTCCAGGACTCATTGACAGCCTTGCTGAACATTCCTTGAACTACAGGTGACCTGGGACATTTCCACCAACCCTTCTGTCTCCATCCTTGAGACTCACACCACAGGTTGACGTTCTCCTGGCTTATCTGCTTTCCTCCCCATTTTCTCTCACACAAATGTTTCCCTTAATAAAATCCTTTCACGTCAAATCTTGTTTTGGCTGATTCTCGAGGACCTAGAATAACACACTTTTGTAGTTTATCACTACTGATTTAGATTCTCTTTATCCAGAATTTCTGGCATTGCCTCAGAAATAGAAAGCTTTTAATACTCCACTTTGCATGTTCTTCAGAATATTCCTCTAGCCAGGTGGCTGCTCGTCTATGAAGTTATCTGCTACTCTTTACAGCTTGCCCTCAAAATAAGCTCTTCCAGGCTTACTTCCTCAATTTTAATTCAACTGGTTAATAATTATTCTGTAAATGCTGTCATAGTCACAAAACCTGAAAGGAAAAAATAAGCAGTTGGTTTCCTCTACACTTCCCTCTTTAAAGCAAAACAATCAAAAATACATTTCTTTCTCTGTTACATTTTTGCTCACTGAGACACAATGTGAGAGTTGCAAGTCAAGTTTTCTTTGGGGCAAAATGAAGTCTGCAGTCCGAGAGACAACACCTCAAAGAGCTCTGAGAGATTGCGTAAAGAGTCAGGCAGGGAAAGTCACTAAAGAAGGTTTTGGTAAAGAGGGAGTTCAATGGGCAATTAATTACTTTGCAAAAGGTTTTCTGCTAGTCACCAGGAGCTGATGTCACCATGAAGGGATTTAATGATTTTTCTAGATGAAGACATGAAAGGATTGGGATCATGAAATCAGTTTCTGAAATCATCCAACTATCTAAAAGACCTGTTCCACCAGATTCTCTGGAGCACAGAGAGCCTCACTCCACCCAGAACTCCCTCAGGGAGTGTTGAAGGTCAATAGCCGCAGCAGCACAGGGTTCAATCTCCACAGAATGAATGAATGAATGCAAGTCACTCAGCCGTGTCTGACTCTTTGCCACCCCATGGACTATAGCCTGCCTGGCTTCTCTGCCCATGGAATTTTCCAGACAAGAATACTGGAGTGGGTTGCCATTGCCTTCTCCAAGGGATCTTTCTGACACAGGGATGGAACCCAGGTCTCCTGCACTGCAGGCATATTCTTTACTCTCTGAGCCACAAATGCCCATTGTTTAGTCAACAGCAATGCTCATGGCAAGTGCCAATTTGTAAACAAAAACAAAACAAAAAATACCCACTAGGTTCTAAAACACTATTAATGTGGTGTTTCTCAAATTTTATTAGGTTTAGAAACCCTTCAGGGATCCATTACTGGCCCCAGAAAAACTTACAGAGGCAAAATTTTACACAAAAACTCTAAGCTAATGGTCTTTGTAGACTAAAGGGCATTTCAGATGGCCTATTTGACCACACTGATTCAATGGACTCTGCATTAGTCAACGTCACACCAAATGTAAATATATATAACTTAAATATAACTGTAATAATCGTTTTTCACGAAATCTTCCTGTCTGAAGCAGAGAGTTTATGGAGGAGAGTACAGAAGATAATGTGGGATACAGGCTCTGGAGACCGACTGCTTGGTTTTAAACTGCATACCACCCTACCTTAAATATACTGAGCACTCTCTCCCATCAGGGCTTTTTCACTTGTTATACCCTCTTTCTGGATACCTCTGCTTTCAAGTATTCCCATGGCTCATTCCCTTACTTCTCTAAACTCATTTCTCAGTGTGATCTTATACAGAGGAGCCTACTCTCCATCACTCTCTACTCTGACTCTGCTTCATATTTCTTCATAGAACTTATCACCACCTGACATATCATCTATCTACAGTCTGTGTCCTCCTGAAAGGATATAAATCCATGTCAGCAAGGATTTTACCCACATGTGCATGCACACACACACACACATCAATCCAATGCTAGAACAATACCTTACATATGGCTATCTGTGTTTAGTCACTCAGTAGTGTCCGACTCTTTGGAACCCCATGGACTGTAGACCACCAGGCTCTTTTGACCATGGGGATTCTCCATGTAAGAATACTGGAATGGGTTGCCATGCCCTCCTTCAGGGAATCTTCCCAACCCACAGATCAAACCCAGGTCTCCCACATTGCAGGCAAATTCTTTACCATCTGAGCCACCAGGGAAGCCCTTACACATGGTTGATACTCAATAAATATTAGAAAGAGCGTTTGTGTATGCAAACATTCCAAATGTATATTATTTACCATTTAGAAAATATTTATTACACATGGTTGGTGCTCAATAAATATTTGCTAAATGGTAAATAATAAACATTTTGGAATGTTTGCACAAACACAGACTACTTCTAATATAACATTCTAAATTACTTGTAATGACAAATATGCCATTCATCTTTTGATAAGAGACTTGAGTGATTTCAAAGCAGATACTCTTGTCTGCAAGCTTATGTAGTATGGAACTTATATTGACTTAGTTATCTTGGGATTCCAATAAAACTTCTTTCAGTAAATATATCTGAAGGTTCATAAATAATTATAGCTAATGCTAAAATAGTGCTTGCTGCTTCAAATGCTTCAAACGAACATATGTTCATTCCTTAAATCCTCTAACAGCCATGACATGGGTAGTTATTATCCCATTTTACAAATAAAGAAGCCTAGGCACAGAAAGTGTATAATGTATGGAAGATCATCCAGTTAACGAAAGACAGAGCTAGGGTTCAGCAGTTTGATCTGGATCCAAGCTCTTAACCACTACCTTGTACACCCTTTTTAGTATATGAAAGAGGAAAGCTGGAGTTTATGGTTGGGGGAAATCTCAATGTTTTATGTTGCTTGCACTTTCTACCTACAGTGTGAATATAGCACTGCTGTGGTTATTTAAAGTGCCCAAATTGTCTTCTCTAAAAATTCAAGGGAAAAAAAATCAAAGGTTAATTGCTCAAGCCACAGAAATCTCAAAACGTTAGTAAAGAATTATCATTGGCTACCTCTTTTCTCCCTATCATAACGAGCTTATTTATATACACATTGCACCACGTTGGATTTTCAAAATATCCTTGCAGTTCATCCAGGAATACATTTCCATAATAAAAGTAATTAGCTTGTAGAATCATTTTCTAAGAGAACGTAGCAAAATCGTTATAGCTTTGGGCATGGATAACCTCACCTGTCTAGGAATGTTTCTGAGGGAAAATCCTGGATAAACCAACCCCATGACCACAGCTTCTCCATTTCTAGTTTGAGTAGCTCTTTTCAAAATGATAAGGACTTCTCATGAGGTCCTGCTCATTGGGTTCCTTTCTGAGACATTTTTTAAAACCAGTTCCAGATGTCCAGTGAATTTGAGAAGTGGATTTACTCTGATCTATAATTTTGTACAATACATTGGAGTTTTTGCCAAGTCCACCTGGAAAAACAAGTTGACAGTACTTCCAGATTTCAAAAGCAGGTGTGAAATAAACGAACACTTACAGGGTGATGAACAGCTAAACTAAGCTCTCAGAGGACCATGATTTACCACTGAGCATCACATGTCAGGAACCTGTGCAAACTTAGGCTGTGTATTTCAAGTATGTCTGCAAATATCTGGTTGTGTATCCTGCCAATTTTGCTCCATTTTCTGGTGTAAATGACAGCTGTGCTAGTAAGTGTCTGTGGATTTGACTGAATTGCATTGCATTCTTTTTTTATACTAGTAATTTTGGATTTCAGAAAAGGGAAGGTGTTGAAAACAGTTCACAGATTCTAAATTTTTTTCATTAACATTTTTAAAGAGCAAAGGGTTTGACATTTCTCCTGAAGCAGCTGTTTTAAATCACAATTAATTGCCTTGAAATCTAGTATTGGTAATAAACAGAAGTCCTATCTCACTAATGTTCAAACCAGGAATGAGCAGAGATTCTCAGACAATCAGGTTTATTCTTAATTCCTAAAGAACTCACTAACTCTTGTGCTTTATTGATAATCCATTGACCTAACATCATTGGTTATCTCCATCTCACATTCTTTTGAGAGTAGATAGAATATAAATCCCAAACATTTTTTAAAGTTCCTTTGCAGTATAATTCTCAGTCCATGGAATAGACACTTCATCACTGGGTCTCAGCATTTCGTTTCTTCTTTCCAATCTCCAGTTTGGATTCATGAGCTTCTGGGAAATCTGAGCCTAAACTCTGCTCCTGAGATTGAGCATGTGACTTAGACTAAGCCAGTCAGAACATTTCAGCCCTTTGGCCAATCAGATGCCTCAGCCAGAGTTTTTGGGAGTGTGAGCTTTGAAACTTTTGCAAATGTTTGGCTGCTTTGAAGAAAGTCAACCTGAAAAAGAAGCCAAAAATTGAAGCACAGAGTTGAGAAACTCAGGCAGCAAAAGAAGCCGGGTTACTGATAACATCAAGATAACATGTGGAGCCTGCAACTAATCCAGTTCCACGACTACCGAGCCTGTGCTCTGGAGAGGGTGAACAGCAACTACTGAGCCAACATACCACAGCTACTGAAGTCCTGGCACCTGGAATTTCTAGATCATAGTCCCTAAAGCCTGCTCTACCTCAACACTTCTCATTTTTATGATCCAGTGAATTCCTTTTCTTTAGATGTGAGTTGTGGCTTTTGTGACATGTCATTTAAAATATTTTCAGAAATAGTCCCTTGCAAGGCATCAAATGGTACATTTAAGAGACAGTTTCTTAATATTGGAGCCCTATCTTCCCCATTTTATGGAGTAAGAGGCTTTCAGCTACAACCTTAGAAAATCTTTATACAAGTGGCTTAAACAGTAAGATCCAGGACCACAATGTTGCTCGGATGTGAATGGTTCCCCCTGAAGTTATGCAATATAGTAGCTCTGACAAGTCTATTTATAATATCACGTAATAAAAACTTCAGAGGTGGGCCTGATGCAAGGTTAATTAATTTAACAGCTCAACAAGATGGCCAAAGACCTAGATTCCTTCATCTTTCCATTTTGTGGCCTGAGTATGTTGGCTCGTTCCTTGTAGTCCCAAGATGGCTGACAAAGAGGAAGATTTTCTCTCAGAAGTGCCCTGCAGACTTTGCTTATATGTCATTGTCCAGAACTAGGTCATCTACCTACGTAAAAGCAGGGATAAACCAGAATGGGCAAATTATAGGTTATATTTGGGGGCTCAGGAGGAATCCCACCTTCCCTATGTACATTGCCAACTGATAATCTGAGAAAAAAATTAGGTTTTTAAAAGACTGTATTGACTTAAGACTTAAGTCTTTGCATAAGACTTGAAGCAAATTCTAACAAACAATAACTTAAGAAGTGACAAATAGGAGAAATAGAAAACATTAGAGAAGGAAAAGAAAATTAATGTATATTTTCCAATTGACATTTTCTTAGTTGTTTAGGGTTTGTTTTTGTAAAGAAAAGGAAACTGAACTAAAGCAAAAGGGAAATAGAGAAAGGGGAACAGTAAAAATATTTTTCAAAATGTGTATATGCCTGCTATATAAAACCAGCCAAATATAAGTGATATCTATGCTTTCAAAGATGCTACTATTCATATAACACTTATTAATTTTCAGTTTTTTAATACCAACAATCTTTCTTTATGGAAATTACATTTGACGTGTCTCATTTTTAATCTGTATTAAATTACCCTGCTGCTGCTGCTGCTAAGTCGCTTCAGTCGTGTCCAACTCTGTGCGACCCCATAGACGGCAGCCCACCAGGCTCCCCTGTCCCTGGGATTCTCCAGGCAGGAACACTGGAGTGGGTTGCCATTTCCTTCTCCAATGCATGAAAGTGAAAAGTGAAAGTGAAGTCGCTCAGTTGTGTCCAACTCTTAGCGACCCCATGGACGGCAGCCTACCAGGCTCCTCCATCCATGGGATTTTCCAGGCAAGAGTACTGGAGTGGGGTGCCATTAAATTACTCTAGCAATAATCAAAGACATGCTCTTGGTTTCTGTGAATGTTCTGATGTATCAGTTCTATTATTTTGATTAGTATGGTGGGTTTCCTGCTGGCCCAGAATGATATCTAGTAAAGGAGAATTTGGCTTTGGCTTAATATTTAATACTTCTACTTTTCTAATAGCTTGCTCTTAGACCCTGCTTATTTAAATACACATCTCCTGCCTTTTTGTTGTTTTGTTGTTTGCAAACTCACTTGCAAACTCTATAGGGAAAAATTGATCTAGTATAAAGAAATTCTATAATTATCACAGTATATAATAATAATAATTGTATTGTGGCTTCTCCTTGTTTGATATAAGTCCTTATATTTGTTAATTAAAAGTTTAGTAACTATGTTGCAAGTCGTTGCTTCTGGGATGCACCATTTTCTAGTGTCACATCCTCTACATTTATCTCTTTTTGATGGGGTTAAATTGCGGCATATTTCTCAGTGTCCATGTCTACTGGGTGGATCTAAAACTGTTGCTGCAGTAATCATAAGTGTAGCTTTTCAATGGCATTTTAAATTGATGTTCAACTGGAAAAAAATCTGAGATAGTGGTTGTGATAGCCCTTAAGATAACCCCAAATAATTCCTTCCTCCCAGTATTCACAAACCTGTACAGTCCCTCCCTTTGAGTATGGGCTACATCCAATGACTTACTTGTAATGAATAGGATATGGCAAAAGTAATGGGATGCCACTCCTGAAATTGGGTTGCAAAAGACTCTGGGGAAAGCTAGCTGCCATGTTGTGAGTACCCAGTGGAGAGGACCACTTGGCTAAGAACTGAGGAAGGACTTGTGCCCATAGCCAGCGAGGAAGGGAAGCTCATCACCCTACAACCCATGAAGGCCTGAATACTGCCAGTGGCCATGTGAGAAAGCATGAAAGGAGATTACCCCATCCTTAAGACCTTAGATATCAACCTAACTGCAACTTGAGCCAGAGCTACCCTGCTAAACTGCACCCAGACATCTGACCCAGAGAAACGTGATAATGAACATTTTATGTTTTCAGCCTGTAAATTCTAGGTCAACTTACAGATAACCAATATGTGGTCAATTCAGTCCTTTTATCCCCTAAAAAAAATCGGACTGAGAATATTGGGAAATGGTCTATCAACTCTGAGAAAAAGGAGAGTGCTTCAAGATTATCGACTCATTTTTTGAAGTAGCCCCACTCTCTTCATTTTAATGGAGAGGTAGGGGGTGGACCTATTTCAAATTCTAAAAGATGATGCTGTGAAAGTGCTATACTAAATATGCCAGCAAATTTGGAAAACTCAGCGGTGGCCACAGGACTGGAAAAGGTCAGTTTTCATTCCAATCTCAAAGAAGTGAATTGAAGTCGCTCAGTCGTGTCCTACTCTTTGTGACCCCATGGACTGTAGCCCACCAGGCTCCTCCATCCATGGGATTCTCCAGGCAAGAATACTGGAGTGGGTTGCCATTTCCTTCTCCAGGGGATCTTACCGACCCAGGGATCGAACTTAGGTCTCCTGCATTGCAGGCAGACGCTTTAACCTCTGAGCCACCAGGGAAGCCCAATCCCAAAGAAAGGCAATGCCAAAAAATGCTCAAACTACCTCTCAATTACACTCATCTCACACGCTAGTAAAGTAATGCTCAAAATTCTCCAAGCCAGGCTTCAGCGATACATGAACCATGAGCTTCCAGATGTTCAAGCTGGTTTTAGAAAAGGCAGAGGAACCAGAGACCAAATTGCCAACATCCGCTGGATCATCGAAAAAGCAAGAGAGTTCCTGAAAAACACCTATTTCTGCTTTATTGACTATGCCAAAGCCTTTGACTGTGTGGATCACAATAAACTGTGGAAAATTCTGAAAGAGAAGGGAATACCAGACCATCTGACCTGCCTCTTGAGAAACCTGTATGCAGTTCAGGAAGTAATAGTTAGAACTGGACATGGAACAACAGACTGGTTCCAAATAGGAAAAGGAGTACGCCAAGGCTGTATATTGTCACCCTGCTTATTTAACTTCTATGCAGAGTACATCATGAGAAACGCGGGGCTGGAAGAAGCACAAGCTGGAATCAAGATTGCCGGGAGAAATATCAATAACCTCAGATATGCAGATGACACCACCCTTATGGCAGAAAGTGAAGATGAACTAAAAAGCCTCTTGATGAAAGTGAAAGAGGAGAGTGAAAAAGTTGGCTTAAAGCTCAACATTCAGAAAACGAAGATCATGGCACCCAGTCCCATCACTTCATGGCAAATAGATGGAGAAACAGTGGAAACATACTTCATTTTGGAGGGCTCCAAAATAGCTGCAGATAGTGACTGCAGCCATGAAATGAAAAGACGCTTACTCCTTGGAAGAAAAGTTATGACCAACCTAGACAGCATATTGAAAAGCAGACATTACTTTGTCAACAAAGGTCCATCCAGTCAACGTTATGGTTTTTCCAGTAGTCATGTATGAATGTGAGAGTTGGACTATAAAGAAAGCTGAGTGCCAAAGAATTGATGCTTTTGAACTGTGGTGATGGAGAAGACTCTTGAGAGTCCCTTGGACTGCAAGGAGATCCAACCAGTCCATCCTAAAGGAAATGAGTCTTGGGTGTTCATTGGAAGGACTGATGGTGAAGCTGAAACTCCAATAATTTGGCCACCTGATGCGAAGAGCTGACTCATTTGAAAAGACCCTAATGCTGGGAAAGATTGAGGACAGGAGGAGAAGGGGAGACAGAGAATGAGATGGTTGGATGGCATCACTGACTCAATGGACATGAGTTTGAGTAAACTCCGGGAGTTGGTGACAGACAGGAAGGCCTGGTGTGCTGCAGTCCATGGGGTCACAAAGAATTGGACACGACTGAGCGACTAAACTGAACTGACAAAGCAGACTAATGGGGTGGAGTGGTGGGGAAGAGCATTTTCCACAGGGTGGAGAGAATAATTTTCTACTAGGATAACTTTGAGCAGAGACCTAAAAAGAGTAAGAAAAGGGACTTCCTTGGTCATCCAGTGGTTAAAACTACACATTTCCAATGCAGGGGGCCAAGGTTCCATCTTTGGTCAAGGAAATAGATAATGTATGCTGTAACCAAGACCCAGTGCAGCCAAATTAAAATTAATTAATTACTAAAAAAAAAAAAAAAAGGGAAGAAGAAGTAAAGGAGCACAACTCCTGGGGAATAACATATCAGAAAAAGGAAACAAAAGCAGAAAGGCTACAAGGCAGGAACTTGAGGAAATTGCAGGGTTGTTTGAGGAACAGCAAAGAGGCCAGTGTGGCTGGAGTGGAGGAAGACCAGGAAAGGAAATGAGTCTGAACACTTTTAGAAGGTGATGGGTGTGGATATGAGACCTCCAAGGAGGCTTGATCAACGAGCAAAACTCATCACTAAATTTCTTCTGAAATGTATAGGTATGTGTGATTTGGCCAATGCTGAGTTTTCCAAATTTGCTGGCATATGGAGTGCAGCATTTTCACAACATCATCTTTTAGGATTTGAAATTGCTTAACTGGAAATCCATCACCACCACTAGCTTTGTTCATAGTGATGGTTCCTAAGGCCCACTGGACTTCACATTCCAGGATGTCTGGCTCTAAGTGAGTGATCATACCATCATGATTATCTTGGTCGTAAAGATCTTTTTTGTACAGTTCTTCTGTGTATTCTTGCCACCTCTTCTTAATATCTTCTGCTTCTGTTAGGTCCATACCATTTCTGTCCTTTATTGAGCCCATCTTTGCATAAAATGTTCCCTTGGTATCTCTAATTTTCTTGAAGAGATCTCTAGTCTTCCCCATTCTATTGTTTTCCTCTATTTCTTTGCATTGATCACTGAGGAAGGTTTTTTTATCTCTCCTTGCTATTCTTTGGAACTCTGCATTCAAATGGGTTAATTTGAATTTCCTTTTCTCCTTTGTTTTTGGCTTCCCTTCTTTTCACAGCTATTTATAAGGCCTCCTCAGACAGCCATTTTGCTTTTTTGCATTTCTTTTCCATAGGGATGGTCTTGCTCCCCATCTTCTGTACAATGTCATGAACCTCCGTCCATGGTTCATCAGGCACTCTGTCTATCAGATCTAGGCCCCTAAATCTATTTTCTCCCTTCCACTGTATACTTGTGATTTGATTTGGGTGATATCTGAATGGTCTAGTGGTTTTCCCTACTTTCTTCAATTTAAATCTGAATTTGGCAATAAGGAGCTCATGATCTGAGCCACAGTCAGCTCCCGGTCTTGTTTTTGCTGACTATATAGTGCTTCTCCATCTTTGGCTGCAAAGAATATAATCAATCTAATTTCAGTGTCAACAATCTGGTGATGTCCATGTGTAGAGTCTTTCCTTGTGTTGTTGGAAGAGGGTGTTTTTATGACAAGCGCATTCTCTTGGTAGAACTTTATTAGCTTTTACCCTGCTTCATTCTGTACTCGAAGGCCAAACTCGCCTGTTACTCCAGGTATTTCTTGACTTCCTACTTTTGCATTCCAGTCCCCTATAATGAAAATGTTGCAGAAAAGGGGACCCCTTCCAGGACCTGAAACTGGGCTCTTGTCTAACACTCGGAAAAGAATTGTCCGAGGAGACACGTGCTGACAAAGCAAGAGATTTTATTGGGAAAGGGCACTCGGGTGGAGAGCAGTAGGTAAGGGAACCCAGGAGAACTGCTCTGCCACGTGGCTCGAAGTCTCAGGTTTTATGGTGATGGGATTAGTTTCCAGGTGGTCTTTGGCCAATCACTCTAATTCAGAGTCTTTCCTGGTGGCGCATGCATTGTTCAGCCAAGATGGATGCTAGCGAGAGGGATTCTGGGAAGTGGACGGACACGTACTGTCTCCTTTCGACCTTTCCCAAACTCTTCCAGTTGGTGGTGGCTTATTAGTTCTGTATTCCTTATCAGGATCTCCTGTCATAAAACAACTCATGCAAATGGTTACTATGGTGCCTGGCCAGGGTGGGCAGTTTCAATCAGTGTGCTTCCCCTAACAAAGAGGACATCTTTTTTGGGTGTTAATCTGCTTTACTCATGTTCATAGCTCTTATCACTCTTGTGTTTTCTGTATCTACTCTGTATTGTCTATGACCCCCACTAAAATGTAGTCTCCATGAGAGCTGGGCTCTGGTATTTTGTTCACTACTTATCCTCAGCATCTAGGACCATGATAGGCACACAGGAAGCATGCAGTGAATTTTAGTGAATAAATGAGTTTATGCTTTCCAACTACCTATAATCCTCTCCCAGAGAAGTTTTCATAAATCATTGTGTTACATTGTCACAGATGTATGTACAATCCAGTCATCTGGAGAGTTTTCTGGTACCTGGGAAGCTGTTTGCTGGCCTTCTGCTTGTTACTTTTTTTTTTTTTTTGGCTGCTCTCAATCTCAGTAGTGGTGTGCAGGTTTCTCTTGCAATCCACAGAGAACAGGCTCTAGTGGGCTTCAGTCATTGTGGCAGACAAGCTTAGATTTCCCACAGTGTGTGGGGTCTTAGTTCCCCAGCGAGGGATTGAACCCATGTCCCTTTTATTGGAGGACTGATTCGTAACCAGTGGACCACCATGGGAGTGGCGTGACTGAACTTTGAGTAGCCACAGAATTGACTTGTGTATGCTTAGTAGAGAGTCAGTAACATCTTTTCCATCACCCAGAACTTTACTTCTCCCAATTTGAATCTAGTTCTCTCATAAATAATAGGTTTCAGTGCTGTTGTTTTCATATTTATTTTAGCCCTAATTGTTCAAAGGATAAGCAAGTTCAACATATAAAAACTAAATTAAGCAGCTATGCTCCATTCTGGCTCCAAACTCATCCTTCTACTGCCTACAACTCCCAAGGGGGCTCCACAAACTCCCTGCTTTTCTGAGATCACACAGTGTGAAGACACATGTCTCCAGGCATATATTATTCTTACTAATCCCTCAATTCAGGGCTCAATAACAATAGTCTCAGCACTGTCTACAGTGAGCATTTATTACTGATTTACTGCTTATCAGAATCATGGAAATATGTCTAGAGGGTAAGAATTTATGGAGTTCTCCTGTCCCTTTCTTTTGGCAGAGAAGTTCTCTGGGTCTCAGTGATTCTGGGTCTGCTAATCCTTTCTCAGATTCCACAACATCTGCCAAAAGGCTTATGATGTCTGAATTCAGGAAGCATGAATGAGACAATATCATTAATGAAATGAAAGTTCTACGTAGGTTATTTTCTTTCTGTCACAGCAGTTGCACTCGGTTATTGTAAAAAAAAATTTTTTTTTTCATCGAACAATACAGAAATGAATGAAATAGGTATGACCCACTTCACCAGTTTGAGAGATAACTAGAGTAACATCTCTTTTATTTTCCCATAATCACTCATAAGTGCCCCCTAAGCACCTATAAGCAGGAAGCCCACATCTTACTGAAGCTTCCTTTCCTTCTTCTCCTTTGTCCAAGAACCCTGGGCTCACTCAGAAATATCAGACCTGCTGCTTCCAAACAGGACATTATCACCAGTGAATACCTGACCTCTTTTTTTAGCTGATTTTCTCAAGTAGTTGCTGCCCAGGATGGCTGTGACAGTAATGGTGTGCTGCCCTTGAAGATCTACACTCTTTTTAAATTTTTTCTATTTATTTATTCCTTCAGGCTTCCTGGTGGCTAGATGATAAAGAATCCTCCTGCAACGTGGAAGACGTGGGTTCAGTCCCTGGGTTGGGAAGATCCCCTGGAGGAGGGCATAGCAACCCACTCCAGTATTCTTGCCTGGAGAATCCCCAAGGACAGAGGAGCCTGGTGGGCTAAAGTCTGTGGGGTTGCAAAGAGTTGGACACAACTGAGTGACTAAAAGCACAGCACAGCACAGCACAGCATTTATTTATTAGGCTGCACCAGGTCTTATCTGTGACATGCAAACTCTTAGTTGAGGCATATGGGATCTAGTTCCCTGACCAGGGATTGAACCCAGGCCCCTTGCATTGGGACCATGCATTGTCTTAGCCACTGGACCACCAGGGAAGTCCTGAAGATCCACACTCTGGACAAAGTCCCTGGGATCCTTGCATCGTTCCCCAGCAATGTGCATATTCACCTGACGTACAAAGGACCAAATGTGGTCATTCAGGCAGGGAGGAAAGACTCAAATAAGAGCTACTCCACAGAGGAGTTCCTACCATGGGACCGCAGATGTCTGATAGTCCATTCTAATTAGTTTTCTTTGAAATTATATGTTTTAATTTCATGTTCTTACAAATGTTATTCTGAGGAGAAATCCCTGGCCACCCAGTGTTTAAGGACTTGGCACTTCCCTGCCAGGGCCTGGGTTTGATCCCTGGTTGGGGAACTAAGATCCTGCATGCTGCCTGGTAGTTTTGATTGCAAAACTGCTGTCTTGTGAAGAGAAGATCAAGGAGTTTTTAGCCAAAATATGTATGGAGAAAAGTATCCTGGAGGTGAGTGAGGCAATTAGTTAATAAATATATCAATTTCCTAGATTGTTTTATTGTTTGGGGGCATGTCTCGTGCTTCTTTTGCATGGCTCTTGCTGCTAAGCAAGCTTACTTGGTTTTGTGGTTAAGCAAATAGCTCTCCTGAGTAGCCATTAATTTACATGGGTCTTCCATAATTTTTCTACTTGCAATACCCTAGTGGGATTAGCTGTTTAATCACTTACTTGTCCCTTTACTCTGCCCTTATCAGTTTGTGGTACATGCTAACAGAAACTTTGCGCCAAAGATTATATTTTCTAAGATTTTCTCCTATTATTTCAATGTTTTTACTTTTATAAATAAATATTTCAAGTTCTTTATAACTACTTAATATATGATATAAAGTAGCAATATATGAATTTCCTTGGATATTTTAATATATATTTCAAATGGCTATCAAATTTAGATAGCACTATATATTGAAAAATCTGTGTATTCTTCCACTGACTAGAAATATGGAAATATGGTATCTTTATCATATTCTACTTATATATTTGACTAATATTTAGAATATAATTTCTGAGTTCACTTTGTACTCATTCTTGGGTTAGTACCACACTGTTTAATAACTATAATTTAAAATATAGCAATATGTTTTGATATAGGGCAAGTCACCCATCATTAATCTTTGTTTTCAAAATATTTATGTTTTAATAAGTTAATTTATTCTCCAAAGGGAATTTTAGAATGCATATTTCTTCCCTCTTCTCCACATCCCCCCACACTCATTTTGAGGTTTGGGCAAAGGCATCATTGAATCTTGGGGGGAGAATTGTCATAGTTAGCAATGTTGAACTTCCTCATACGGGAGTATGATATATTTCTCAAATTATTTGTCTTCTTTTATTTACTCATTTATCATTTATTTATTTATTTTTGGACACACTGCATGGCCCATGGCAATGAAAATATGGAGTCCTAATCACTGGATCAGCAAGTAATTCCCTTGTCTTCTTCTAAATTTAGTGTATTTATGTCTTAGATATTCATTGGTTTAAGTTTATTCCTAGGTATTTTATAGATTGTTATTAGGGTTTTATTCCCCCCACTATGCTTTCTTAGGAATTATAGCTAACAAAAGCTATTGCATAACTAATATTGGTTTGTGTGTGTGTGTGTGTCTGTATGTGTGGTCTTATTCTAAACTTTATCAATTTTTGTGTTAATATTATGGCAGCTATTGTGCTAGATATGTTTATCACTGTTTGCCAACCTATAATGGAGAAGGAAATGGCAACGCACTCCAGTGTTCTTGCCTGGAGAATCCCAGGGACAGAGGAACCTGGTGGGCTGCCATCTATGGGGTTGCACAGAGTTGGACACGACTGACGCAACTTAGCACCAGCAGCAGCAGCCAACCTATAATGCCTGTTTAGTTCATGTGGCCATGCTATATAGTCAGTTTTTAAAAAATATTTCTCTCATGTCTAGATATCTGGTCTATTTATTCATCTATTTTTTTTTTACTGTAAGTTCTTTTAGTAATTCTTGTCTAATATGTTTTTAAATTGACTGCCAGATATTCCTAAGTATATATCCAGATTATATCATTTGCAAAAAATGATTTTGCTTTTCCTTTCTGATGCATGTTTTTTGTCTATTTTTCTAATAACATTGACTGAATGTTAAAAATAGCAAAAAAATGATAGATAGCCCTAGTTTCTAAACTTTATAGAAATAAGTGTAGTCTAATATTTCACTCAAGTACAATGTCTGTTTTTAATTCCTGAAACATAATTTTGATCTCATTAATGTAGTTGTCTTTCCCTAGTTAACAGAGTTGATTTTAAGTTTCTTTGTTTTTTGGGGTGCACTTCAAGGCTTGCAGGATATTGGTTCCCCAACCAAGGACTGAACCCAGGCCACCTCAGTAAAAGCACAGAGTCTTAACTGGAATGCCTGGAATATTCCAGAGTTGATTTTAGGAGTCAGAAATAAATATTTAATTTTATCAAATGTATTTTTTCACCTATAGGGAAAATTATTTATTATTTTTTCTTTAATTTGTTGACTATAATAATTAATTTTAAAATATTACTTCAGTTCAGTTCAGTCGCTCAGTCATGTCCGACTCTTTGCGACCCCATGAATTGCAGCACGCCAGGCCTCCTTGTCCATCACCAACTCCCGGAGTTCACTCAGACTCATGGCCATAGAGTCAGTGATGCCATCCAGCCATCTCATCCTCTGTCGTCCCCTTCTCCTCCTGCCCCCAATCCCTTACTTTAAATATTACTTACTTACTTTCCCTTAAACATTCTTACTTCCTTGTAGCATGTAGGATCTTAGTTCCTTGACCAGGAATTGAACCCACATACCCTGCATTGGAAGGTAGATTCTTAACCACTGTCCCCCCAGGGAAATCCCTCTGGCCAACTCTTTAAATTGCAATCTTCACATCATCCCTATCCTACTTTTTTATTTTCTTTTCTTTTGTGACACTTAACCTCCTAACATACAATATAACTATTTTGTTTTTTAACGTACATCTCACTCCACTGGAAAAATGGCTCAAAAGATTGTTTTTTCTTCCCATGAGAACTGAAACCTGCTTCTGAGCTTCAGCTGCAGAAGGTGGGGTTTTTTAATTGTTAGGGATTTGATTAATCACTAGGTCCTAAAACTTTCCAAGGGACATGCAAGCAGGGAAAATGTAAAGAATAATGATTTCCAGATCCTTAACTTCCAGAGATACTCTTTCCCAAAACTGATGTATCAGAGAATGTGCCTGTGTTCAATCAGCCCTTCACCCACTTTTTACATACAGCCACACCGCTCACCCATACCAAGTCTTCAGTTCAGTCAGTGCCTAAGTTGTGTCCGACTCTTTGCGACCCCATGGACTGCAGCACGCCAGGCCTCGCTGTCCGTCACCAACTCCCGGAACTTGCTCAAACTCATGTCCATCGAGTCAGTGATGCCATCCAGCCATCTCATCCTCTGTCGTCCTCTTCTCCTCCTGCCTTCAATCTTTCCCAGCATCAGAGTCCTTCCCAATGAGTCAGTTCTTCACATCAGGTGGCCAAAGTATTGGAACTTCAGCTTCAGCATTAGTCCTTCCAGGGAATATTCAGGACTACTTTCCTTTAGGATGGACTGGTTGGATCTCCTTGCAGTCCAAGGGACTCTCAAGAGTCTTCTCCAACACCACAGTTCAAAAGCGTCAGTTCTTTGGCGCTCAACTTTCTTCACAGTCCAACTCTCACATCCATACATGACTACTGGAAAAATCATAGCTTTGACTAGACGGACCTTTGTCAGCAAAGTAATGTCTCTGCTTTTTAATACGTTGTCTATGTTGGTCATAGCTTTTCTTCCAAGGAACAAGTGTCTTTTAATTTCATGGCTGCAGTCACAGTGATTTTGTAGTGATTTTGGAGCCCCAGAAAATAAAGTCTGTCACTGTTTTCATTGTTTCCCCATTTATTAGCCATGAAGCGATGGATACCAAGTCTTGCAGTGAAGCATTTCTTGGAGTGTAAAATCCTGCAAGGGAGCTAAACAAAGGAACAGACTCCTTTAATGATTAATCAAAATATAAAAAACACTTAGAGTTTCTTGTGTTTCCTAGCTTTATACATATATTTTTGTTAAGAGTAAAACTTTACCTGACAAACAGCATTTTGGCCCTAGATTCTGCTATGCAGTAGTATGATAGTGGGACTACTAAAAATTCTCATGTAAGGACTGCCTCTTCCATTCTCTGCCTACTCTCAAATAAATAAATACATAAATAAACATTATTATGGAACAATCCATGAAGACAAAGCAAAGAAAGAAACAAGATGTATTGAATGCTTAAAAAAAGGTCCTCCCCCACATGTTTAAACACAAAGTATTCTCTTTTTTTTTCTTTTTTGGATTAAAAAAAATTAATTTATTGATTTTAATTGGAGGCTAATTACTTTATAATATTGTAATGGTTTTTGCCATACATTGACATGAATCAGCCATGGGTATACATGTGTTCCCCACCTCCCTCCCCGTCCCATCCCCCAGGGTCATCCCAGTGCACCAGTACTGAGCACCCTGTCTCATGCATCAAACCTAGACTGGTGATCTGTTTCACATATGATAATATACATGTTTCAATGCTATTCTCTCAAATCATCCCACCTTCACCTTCTCCCACAGAGTCCGAAAGACTATTCTTTACATCTGTGTCTCTTTTGCTGTCTCGCATATAGGGTCATCATTACCATCTTTCTAAATTCCATATATATGCTTTAGTATACTGTATTGGTGTTTTTCTTTTTCACTTACTTCACTCTGTATAATAGGCTCCAGTTTCATCCACCTCATTAGAACTGATACAAATGCATTCTTTTTAATGGCTGAATAATACTCCATTGTGTATATGTACCACTGCTTTCTTATCCATTCATCTGCTGATGGACATCTAGGTTGCTTCCATGTTCCGGCTATTATAAACAGTGCTGTGATGAACATTGGGGTACACGTGTCTCTTTCAATTCTGGTTTTCTCGGTGTGTATGCCCAGAAGTGGGATTGCTGGGTCATATGGCAGTTCTAGTTCCAGTTTCTTAAGGAATCTCCACACTGTTCTCCATAGTGGCTGTACTAGTTTGCATTCCCACCAACAGTGTAAGAGGTTTCCCTTTTTTCCACACTCTCTCCAGCATTTATTGCTTGTAGACTTTTGGATGGCAGCCATTCTGACTGGTGTGAAATGGTACCTCATTGTGGTTTTGATTTGCATTTCTCTGATAATGAGTGATGTTGAGCATCTTTTCATGTGTTTGTTAGCCATCTGTATGTCTTTTTTGGAGAAATGTCTGTTTAGTTCTTTGGCCCATTTTTTGATTGGGTAGTTTATTTTTCTGGAATTGAGCTGCAGGAGTTGCTTGTATGTTTTTGAGATTAATTGTTAACACAAAGCATTCTTTTCATATATTGTCTCCTAGGATTCATAATTGGAAAAGGCAATGGCACCCCACTCCAGTATTCTTGCCTGGAAAATCCCATGGGCAAAGGAGCCTGGTAGCCTGCAGTCCTTGGGGTCGCTAAGAGTCAGACACAACCAAGTGACTTCACTTTCACTTTCATGCATTGGAGAAGGAAATGCAACTCACTCCAGTGTTCTTGCCTGGAGAATCCCAGGGACAGTGGAGCCTGGTGGGCTGCCGTCTATGGGGTAACACAGAGTCAGACACGACTGAAGTGACTTAGCAGCAGCAGCAGGATTCATAATTATTTATAAAGAAAAGCACCTTAAAACATGCCAAAGCTGAATAGATTAACAGATTAGTTATCTATTGCCAAGCAACAAATTCTGGAATTTGTTGCTATACAACAAAAACTGGAATTCCAGTTGAGCTATTTCAAATCCTAATGGATGATGCTGTGAAAATGCTGCAAACAATATGCCAACAAATTTGGAAAATTCAGCAGTGGCCACAGGACTGGAAAAGGTCAGTTTTCATTCCAATCCCAAGGAAAGGCAATGCCAAGGAATGCTCAAACTACCACGCAATTGCACTCATCTCACATGCTAGTAACGTAATGCTCAAAATTCTCCAAGTCAGGCTTCAGCAATACGTGAACTGTGAACTTCCAGATGTTCAAGCTGGTTTTAGAAAAGGCAAAGGAACCAGAGATCAAATTGCCAACATCCGCTGGACCATTGAAAAAACAAGAGAGTTACAGAAAAACACCTATTTCTGCTTTATTGACTATGCCATTTATTGACTATGCCAAAGCCTTTGACTGTGTGGATCACAATAAACTGTGGAAAATTCTGAAACAGATGGGAATGCCAGACTACCTGACCTGCCTCTTGAGAAATCTGTATCCAGGTCAAGAAGCAACAGTTAGAACTGGACATGGAACAGACTGGTTCCAAATCAGGAAAAGAGTCTGTCAAGGCTATATATTGTTACCCTACTTCTTTTACTTCTATGCAGAGTACATCATGAGAAACGCTGGGCTGGAAGAAGCACAAGCTGGAATCAAGATTGCCAGGAGAAATATCAATAACCTCAGATATGCAGATGACACCACCCTTAGGGCAGAAAGTGAAGAGGAACTAAAAAGCCTCTTGATGAAAGTGAAAAAGGAGAGTGAAAAAGTTGGCTTAAAGCTCAACATTCAGAAAACGAAGATCATGGCATCTGGTCCCATCACTTCATGGCAAATAGATGGGGAAACAGTGGCTGACTATAATTTTTGGGCTCCAAAATCACTGCAGATGGTGACTGCAGCCATGAAATTAAAAGACGCTTACTCCTTGGAAGAAAAGCTATGACCAACCTAGACCACATATTAAAAAGCAGAGACATTACTTTGCCAACAAAGGTCCATCTAGTCAAGGCTATGGTTTTTCCAGTAGTCAGGTATAGATATGAGAGTTGAAGTATAAAGAAAGCTGAGAGCTGAAGAATTGATGCTTTTGAACTGTGGTGTTGGAGAAGACTTTTGAGAGTCTCTTGGACTGCAAGGAGATCCAACCAGTCCATCCTAAAGGAAATTAGTCCTGATTATTCATTGGCAGGACTGATGCTGAAGTTGAAACCGCAATACTTTGGCCACCTGATGCGAAGAGCTGACTCATTTGAAAAGATCCGGATGCTGGGGAAGATTGAAGACAGGAGGAGAAGGGGACAACAGAGGATGAGATGGTTGGATGCATCACTGACTCAATGGACATGAGTTTGAGCAAGTTCCGGGAGTTGGTGATGGACAGGGAGGCCTGGTGTGCTGTGGTCCTGCTGCTAAGTCACTTCAGTCGTGTCTGGCTCTGTGTGACCCCATAGACGGCAGCCCACCAGGCTCCCCCATCCCTGGGATTCTCCAGGCAAGAGTACTGGAGTGGATGCCGTGTGCTGTGGTCCATGGGGTAGCAAAGAGTTGGACACAGCTGAGCGACTGAACTGAACTGATACAACAAATTCCTATAAACTTAGCAGCTTAAACCAATACTGATTTGTTATTTCACAGTTTCTTTGGGTCAGGGCTCTGGTCAGAGTTCAGCTGAGTCTTCTGCTTGGGGTCTCACAAGGTTGCAATCAAGGTTTTAGTCAGGCTGCATTCTCATCTGGAGAAGGATTCACTTCCAGTTTCACTCAGATTCTCGGCAGAATTCATTCCCTGCAGTTGTAGGACTGAGGGCCCTGGCCTCTTGCTGGCTATCTGCTGGCAGCAGTCCTCAGCTTCCTGAGACCATAGTCGGCTCCTAGAAACCACCCACAGTTCTTTGCCACACGAGCTTCCTCAATATGCCCAATGTATATGTGCCTGTGTGCATGCTAAGTCACTTTAGTCGTGTCTGACTCTGTGCAACCCCATAGACTGTAGCCCACTAGGCTCCTCTGTCCATGGAATTTTCCGGGCAAGAATACTGGAACGGGTTGCCGTTCCCTTCTCCAGGGAACCCTTCTGACCCAGGAATTGAAACCATGTCTCTTATGTCTCTTGCATTGGCAGCGGGGGCTTCTTTATCACTATTGCCACCTGGGAAGCCCCAGTATGGCCAATTCCTTCATCAAATCAGCAAGGAGAGGCTCAGAGTGTTTCCTAGCAACACAGATATCTTATATGGCTTTACATAATCAAGGAACTACTTCCCGTCACCTTTGCCATGTGCTGTTGGTTAGAATCAAGGGAAGGGATTACACACGAATTCATGTGACAAGAATCATGGGGAAGTCAGTTAAGAATCATTGATTCTTCATGTGACTAAAATGTTTTCTTGATCTAGCAAGATTTTCGTGACTCACTGGATAAAAATGACACATAAAACTTTACAAAATTTTTTAAAAGTTGATAAATATTATTCAATATGGAGTTATAATCTATTTTTATCAAATCAACAAAGTATTTACTTCAATTGCATTTTATCTTAAAACATTTAGTATTTTCTTTTTGAAAAAATAAAAGTTAGCTGCTGAATTGATTATTTTTAATAGTTCTATTTACATTTCTTTAAATACATAGGAAAGCTTGATCATGATGTCTAACAACACTAGTGGAGTTAGTTCTAATTTTATATATAATTTTTATTTAGCTAATCCCAGAAGCTGAACAACAGCCTCTGAGCATACTTCTTAATCATACTCTCTACCTCATAAATAAGTAATATTTTAAGCTACAAATTACACTGTATCATTATAAATTAAGTAATGAAAAATAGCATTTTGATTTATTATTTATTTCCTTTTTATAACTTGTTCTAACATTGATGAATTAACTATGTTAGATCTATAACATTTAAATCTTGACTGCTCTTGGTAATCTATTTTACAAAATGTATTCTATAACCTTTCCCAGTGGTTTTTATACTATTTTTGCAAATGTATAACACATATAAATTAAACTGAAAAATGAGATCAGACTTTTTCTGACTGACAGTAATCTGATTGGAACTAATAGGCTAAAAAAGATGACTGGTTTGCCAAATAAAGTTTTCAGTTCCAACATTTAGTTGAAAGTATGCATAAGTGGTGTGATAAAAGTATTTTATAAAACATATTGCTTTGGAAAAAGCGTAGAAAAAAGCAATATTTCAATTTTTTCGGTTCTCTTTGGGTGAAAGTGAAAAGTGAAGTCGCTCAGTCATGTCCAACTCTTTGCAACCCCAGGGACTGTAGCCTATAAGACTCCTCCATCCACGGAATTTTCCAGGCAAGAGAACTGGAGTGGGTTGCCATTTCCTTCTCCAGGGGATCTTCCCATCCCAGGGATCAAACCCGTGTCTCCCTCATTGCAAGCAGATGTTTTAATCACCTGAGCGACCAGGGAAACTGTCTCTTTGGGTATATCAAGTTAATTATAATATCTGAAACTGAAAAAGTAATAAGTTTAATTAGTAATCACTTGCTAAGTTTTGTAAATCCTTTTTGATATATTTGCAAGAAATTTGAAAAACCAAATGCCTGTGATGGCTGAGCAACAATTACTTTGAAAGTTGTATAGTTTCCAATTCATTTTGTTTGCCAATTTGAAAGATGATCTAATTAAATCGTCAGTTAATAGATGAGATAAAATAATTATTTATTATTATTATTTGACACATAGTTCAGAAGGAGCTCAAAGGATTGAATAGTCTTGTTATTATATAACTCACTTCATTTTTGCTACTTACATGAACAATATCTCCTAGCACATTTTTATGTAAAAATGGAAAAAAGCAATAGAATACAAATTCTGTCTCATTCCAGCAATAAGTAATAATTGTTCATAGATTCATGGATTAATTGGAGGAAAAAACCCAGGTATTTCATTAAAAATTGGATTTCCAACAAAACTTTAATTTTATATTTACTGATTATTTATCAAAAATTATTATTTTTATATTGTATTATGTACTGGTCATGGCTATAATAACTTAAACCAAAAAAAAAATGTTTAACCATATACCTGTTAAGAAGACAATTTTTAAGTTATATATATATATGTTTATTTATATATATATATATTTGCAGAAAAGTAGTACAAACAATAAGACTTTCATGCCTAAAAATGTATTACTTGAAGGTTAAATTCTGTGGGAGAATTAAAAGGGAAATGTGAGTTCAAGGAAGAAAAGAGAAATGTGCAAATTTCCAACTAGTTTAAAAGGACCCATTCATGAATATGTAAAGACATGACGTGTATGTGCTAAGTCCTTTCAGTAGTATCCTACTCTTTGTGACCCTATGGACTGTAGCCCGCCAGGTTCGTGGGATTCTCGAGGCAAGAATACTAGCGTGGGTTGCCATTTCTTCCTCCAGAGAATCGTCCCAACCCAGGGATGGAACCCTCATCTCTTGGGTCTCCTGCCTTGGCAGGTGAGTTCTTTACCTCTAGCACCACCTGGGAAGCCTAAGACATGGCGCTGGCTGTGCTTAGTCGCTCAGTCATGTCTCACTCTTTGAGACCCCACAGACTGTAGCTCACCAGGCTTCTCTGTCCATTGGGATTCTCCAGGCAAGAATACTGAAATGGGTTGCCATGCCCTTCTCCAGGGGATCTTCTCAATCCAGGGATTGAACCAGGTCTCCCACATTGCAGGCAGATTCTTTGTCATCTGAGCCATGGAGGAAACCCCAGAATACTGGAGTGGGTAGCCTATCCCTTCTCCAGGCGAGCTTCCCAACCCAGGAATCAAACCGGGGTCTCCAGCATTACAGGTGGATTCTTTACCAGAAAAGACAAGTAGTGTATATCAAATCATTATAATACTTAGATTCCACTGGACACTTTAAAAAGAGTTACTGAACAATTTTATTTTAAAATACTAACATACTGCAAAATGTCCAGTGCTACATCTTTTGTAATTATTTAAACTGGTGATGAAAGATTTTAGATGTTAACTTAAAGATGTGTGTGGGAGTTTATAATTTTTCAAAATTAATTTGAAAGTTTTAAGTTAAAAACTTAAAGACTGCTGCTCTCTACAGCTACAAAAGGCTGAGAACCGCTTCTGTTCCTAAACCCCATAAGGCCTCTCTTACACAGGCACCTTGATGGGAGTCCACTAACAGCCATTCAGATTTGCTGACCACCCCTTCTAGAAAGCCAGACCAACTGCAAAAAGAACCAGCCACTTCCAGACCCTTTTCTCTTTCCATCAGAGTGGAGCATCTGCTGCCTCCCTGCTCTGTAGTAACTCAGCTTGTTCAGTACCAGGCAAGAGCATGGCGCGGACTTGGGCCATGAAGAACCGGTCTCTTGGGCAGGTGCCAAAACCTCAGACAAGGCAGGGTTGAGATAAGGATCCATTTCTGAGAACATGAATTAAAGACAAGGACTATTTCAGAGAACCTGAAAGGGATTTACTATTAAATAATAATAAATTGATGATGCAAAATAGCCATGATAAGTGCCTGGGGCTCCTGAAATTCCACCTGGTTTGGAACAGGATTTTCCCCAGGACCTGGGAAAGCAGAAAGCCTACAGACAATGCTGAGACATCCTGACCTGACTAAATGAGCTAAAGGGATTCAAACCCAGAATTTCCCTGGTGAGCCTGTGGTTAAAACTCTGTGCTCCACGTTAAGGCAGCTAAAATCCCACATGCCACTCTGAGTGGCAAAAAAAGTAAGTAAAATAAAGGTATCCACAATCCTCTGATTCCAAGGCCTCCTGTATAGGTTGAATTGGTGGCTGAAATGGTAAAGAATCTGAGACCCAAGTTCAATCACTGGGTCAGGGAGATCCCCTGGAGAAGGAATTCCCACTTCAATATTCTTGCCTGGAGAATTCCACGGACAGAGGAGCCTGGTGGGCTACAGTCCATGGGATCACAAAGAGTTGGACACGACTGAGCGACTAACACTGTAGATATGTTCAAGTCCTTATCCATGGAACTGTGAATGTGATCTTATTTGGAACTAGAGTCTTTGTAGATTTAATGGAGATATAAATTAAAACGAGATCCTCCTGGATTATGGTGGGCCCTGATCTAATCACCGGCATCCTTAAAAGAGGAGACACAGAGAAAACAGACACACAAAGAGGGAAGACAGAAAAGTGAAGACCGGCAGAGATTGCAGTGATACAGCTAAAAGCCAAGAAACACCAGAGATGCTGGCAGGCACCAGAAACTAGGAAGAGGCAAGGAAAGATTCTTTCCTAGAGCCTTCAGAGGGGTCACAACCCTGGCAATCCCTTTATAGGGCCCCTAGCAACATCCTTCTAGCCTCCAGGACTGGGAGAGAATAGATTTCTGTCGTTTCAAGGTACCCAGCTTGGGATCACTTGTTAACAACTGTCATAGGGAACTAATACACATTCCTATTGAGAGGGTATAAGAAATCTCAGGGAATCTGCCACTCACCTACTATTTTGGTTTTATGCTCTCAAAGTTGTTAACCTTTCTATAGAAATTGAATTGAGTTATCAGATCAGATCAAATCAGTCGCTCAGTTGTGTCCGACTCTTTGCGACCCCATGAATCGCAGCACGCCAGGCCTCCCTGTCCATCACCAACTCCCGGAGTTCACTCAGACTCACATCCATCAAGTCAGTGATGCCATCCAGCCATCTCATCCTCTGTCGTCCCCTTCTCCTCTTGCCCCTAATCCCTCCCAGCATCAGAGTCTTTTCCAATGAGTCAACTCTTCGCATGAGGTGGCCAAAGTGCTGGAGTTTCAGCTTTAGCATCATTCCTTCCAAAGAAATCCCAGGGCTGATCTCCTTCAGAATGGACTGGTTGGATCTCCTTGCAGTCCAAGGGACTCTCAAGAGTCTTCTCCAACACCACACTTCAAAAGCAGCAATTCTTTGGCACTCAGCCTTCTTCACAGTCCAACTCTCACATCCATACATGACCACAGGAAAAACCATAGCCTTGACTAGATGAACCTTTGTTGGCAAAGTAATGTCTCTGCTTTTTAATATGCTGTCTAGGTTGGGCATAGCTTTTCTTCTAAGGAGTAAGCGTCTTTTAATTTCATGGCTTCAATCACCATCTGCAGGGATTTTGGAGCCCAGAAAAATAAAGTGTGACACTGTTTCCACTGTTTCCCCATCTATTTCCCATGAAGTGATGGGACCGGATGCCATGATCTTCGTTTTCTGAATGTTGAGTGTTAAGCCAACTTTTTCACTCTCCACTTTCACTTTCATCAAGAGGCTTTTGAGCTCCTCTTCACTTTCTGCCATAAGGGTGGTGTCATCTGTGTATCTGAGGTTATTGATATTTCTCCCAGCAATCTTGATTCCAGCTTGTGTTTCTTCCAGTCCAGCGTTTCTCAAGATGTACTCTGCATATAAGTTAAATAAACAGGGTGACAATATACAGCCTTGATGAACTCCTTTTCCTATTTGGAACCAGTCTGTTGTTTCATGTCCAGTTCTAACTGTTGCTTAACTCAATTCAATTCAGCCAGACATTTATTCACTGCATACTTAGGGCCTGTCAGTGTGTATTACATACTTGCATGATTGTCACCATGGTGAAAAAGACAAGACACACCAGTTTCTGACTCCGTGGAGTTTTCAGTCTAGAGAGGGAAAGACTGGAGACTAAACAAAAACTGTAAGTAAAGAGAGTAACTTCATGTCCTCTCAGTGTCATGCTTGGTCAGCATTTAATCAGGCCTGGCCCAGAACTCATTCCCTAGAATATACCTTTGTTTGACTTTCCAATTTGCTTTTTGATTAGAGGCCCCAAAATATGGAGTTACATTTTAACTTGCAGATTGCTGTCCAGTACAAATATAATAAAAACAAAGGTAACCATTTTATTATCTGTAGACATTAACAATCTTTTAAGGATTCCTTTCCTGGTATGCTACATATACCCCTCTTCCTCAAATGGTCTTGGAAATCAGTTTTGCCATCTTACTAGTTCATTCATAATGAGTTGAATACATTTTTGACACACATTCATTATATCTTCCTGTGAAAATCATGTTTTTACCTTTTTGAGAATTGTACTTTGATGTGGAATGATTATAAAACTCAAGTGATATAATATGGAAAAGATTAATATGGTTCCTGGGACACGGTAGGTGGTCAATGAGTGTGAGCTCTCCCTCAGCAATGAGAAAAGCCTGGAAGATTCAGGAGAGGCAACATATTAGGGACTCTCTCCACTCACTGCCAGGCTCCAGTGTACACCAACACAACTGTGGATGTGCCTCATTCTTTTCTTTGTTCTCTCCCTACTGCTCATCTTATTCTTGTCTCTTACTAAGGCAGACACCTTAACTGAAATTTTTTAAGTTCTTAAGTCTTCTGTGTTGAGAAGCTGAAAATTTTACCCATCTCACCCCTTCCTCCTGCTCTGAGCTCTTAGGCTCCTCTTCTCAGCTTCAGGAATTACTCATGGTCCAGCCATCCACCCCCATGGTTTCTTATCCATCTTCTGTAGGGACCCCTTAGACAGCATACTAAAAAGCAGAGGCATTAGTTTGCCAACAAAGGTCCATCTAGTCAAAACTATGGTTTTTCCAGTAGTCAAGTATGGATGTGAGAGTTGGACTATAAAGAAAGCTGAGCAGCAAAGAATTGATGCTTTTGAACTGTGGAGTTGGAGAAGACTCTTGAGAGTCCCTTGGATAGAAAGGAGATCCAACCACCCATCCTAAAGGAAATCAGTCCTGAATATTCACTGGAAGGACTAATGCTGAAGCTGAAGTCCCATATTTTGGCCACCTGATACAAAGAACTGACTCATTAGAAAAGACCCTGATGCTGGGAAAGATTGAAGGCAGGAGGAGAAGGGGACAACAGAAGAAGAAATGGTTGGATGGCATCACCAAATTGATGGGCATGAGTTTGAGCAAGCTCCTGGAGTTGGTGATGGACAGGGAAGCCTGGCGTGCTGCAGTCCATGGGGTCGCAAAGGGTCGGACACAACTGAGTGAATGAACTGACTGACTGAGAGACCCCTTGATTATTAAAAAAAAAAAGTCTGATCTTATTTAGCATTCTTTTTCTTAATCCTTTGGACATAGTTTATTTTAAACTATAGGGGAAAATTTTATTGCTAAATCCAGAATTGTTGGTAAGTGTTAGACAAGTCTTGGTAATCTTTGCCAAAGTGCAAACGTAGTAAAATAGAAGCAAGTTTTCTGCAGATTAAAAAATATGCAGGCACAACGCTCTACATTGTTTCTAACACATTCAAGAAATGTAAGTATTTTAAAAAAGAAAAAAAAAACTAGATAAATTACACTTCACCTCACTAGGACAGCTTCATCCCTGAGCTTGTAAAGAACATTCAGCAACAATTTCTAAAAAATGGTGCCATTCTTCAAGAGTTAAAAAGACTAGAAACAGGGATGAATTTCAGCATCCACAGGCCAGTATAAGAAGCACAGTATATAGTTTCTGCACAGATAGAGGTGGCTGCAGAGAAGAGGGAACAGAAGCAAGTCACTGAGAACCTGAACCTATGGGACTTGTTAACGTTGAGGGCAAGAAAAAGGGCCAGGTGTATGGGAAGAGCCCAGAGAAGAGACTTTGGGTGAACAAATTATATAGCTAGGAACCGTATAGGGCAGGGATAATCCATTTGTTTATCTAACATTTGCACAGAGGCCAATTTTGTTTCAGAAATTTAGTAATGTTTTTCAAATGCTGTTTAAAGTAAAATTTATAGTGCCATATCTAATAATATTAGTGAAAGTAGATATGCAATTGTTTTTCTCTTCCTCACCATCAGTGTATTATTCTCTCCTTGATATAGTTATTTTAAAATTTTGTTGTTGTTCAGTCTGTAGGTCAAGTCCAACTCTTTAAGACTCCATGGACTGCAGCACATCAGCCTTCCCTGTCCTCCACTCTCTCCTGGAGTTTGTTCAAATTCATGTCCATTGAGTTGGTGATGCCATCTACCCATCTCACCCTCTGTCTTCCCCTGTGCCTTCTGTCTTCAATCTTCCCCAGCATCAGGGTCTTTTCCAAAGAGTCTTGGCATCAGGTGGCCAAAGCATTGGAACTTTAGCTTCAGCATCAGTCCTTCCAATGAATATTCCACATTAATTTCCTTTAGGATTGACTGGTTTGATCCCCTTGCAGTCCAAGAGACTCTCAAGAATGTTCTCCAGCACCACAATTCAAAAGCATCGATTTTTTGGCACTCAAACTTCATTATGGTCCAAATCTGACATCCAGGCATGACTACTGGAAAAACCATAGCTTTGACTATGCAGACCTTTGTCGGCAAAGTGGTATCTCTGCTTTTTAGTATGCTGGCTAGGCTTGTCATAGCTTTCCTTCCAAGGAGTAAGGGACTTTTAATTTCATGGCTGCAGTCACTGTTCACAGTGATTTTGGAGCCCAAGAAAATAAAATGTCACTGTTTCCACTTTTTACCCTTATATTTGCCATGAAGTGATGGGACCAGATGCCATGATCTTAGTTTTTTTAATGTTGAGTTTTAAGAATAGATTTTTTCTATTCACAGGATAGTGGATGAAGATGTGTGCCTGAGTCCTGCAGATAAGAAAATTGGACCATGGTAACTGTTGCCACCTTGTGGTAGAGTGGAAGAAATTCACAGCATCTTGATGCTTCAGCACCCAGGTGTTCTTTCACTGTTGCGTTTGACATTTACTCTTTGCCAGGCCCTGGCTAAGATAATCAAGGTGTGTAGAATGCAGAATGCAGTCATTCAGACACAATTTATCGTTAAAACATTGTCGTAGGAAACAGCACTTTTTTGGGATGGGGGTGATGGAAGAACCGGAAAGACTTTCCCAAAAAAGCAAAATCCAAGATAGCCAGCATGTGTAACCAGGCTGACCCTAGTCTATGTGGCTCTCTGTGATGAAAGTAATTTCCTAAGCAGGAATTTTTTTGCCCATTACTGGTTCTTCCTCAGTAATAAGAAAGGAGAAGAGATTGGGAGTTTGGGATTGACATGTACATCCCATTGTATTTAAAATAGATTACCAACAAGGACTTACTGTACAGCACACAGAATTCTGCTCAGTATTCTTTAATAACCTCAATGGGAAAATAATTTTTAATTGTTTAAAATAAATACAGTATTTTTTAATTATAAAAGAAGAAGAGGGAAGATGCATTGCTGACTAGCTTCAGAACTTCAGAGAGCATGGGGACTGCTCTCTCCATTTCTTTGCCTCTCCAGATACATTCTCCACCAACCTTCATCCTGCCCTGCCCCCAGAAGGCTGACCAGTGCCGACTGCCTCTGCCCTCTGTGTCGCACACTGACATAGTTCCCATGCAGAAAATACTTGTAGAGTGGAGGCATTGGCAAAAGATCTGCCAAAGGAAGGAGAATTCAATCTGGTATTTATGCCCAGATTCTCTCCCATCCAGGCAGGGATACCACAATGAAAAGTCTCAATTATTCTCCCCCTTTTCCTTTCAGAGCCAGAGATGGTAACCGGGACTGGCTGTTGTTAGCTCCAGAGTGTTACACTTCAGTTCAGTTCAGTCGCTCAGTCGTGTCCGACTCTTTGCGACCCTGTGGACTGCAGCACGCCAGGCTTCCCTGTCCATCATCAACTCCCAGAGTTTACTCAAACTCATGTCCATCAAGTCCATGATGCCATCCAACTATCTTATTCTCTGCCGTCCCCTTCTCCTCCTGCCTTCAATCTTTCCCAGCATTGAGTCTTTTCCAAATGGTCATTTCTTCACATCAGGGGGCCAAAGTATTAGTCTTGCACTAATCCTTGTGGTTTTCCTATACTCTGCCAAAGCCTTTGTAAATAATCCCTTCAATTCAGTTCAGTTTAGTTCAGTCGCTCAGTTGTGTC
The DNA here is from genome assembly GCF_003369695.1 of Bos indicus x Bos taurus. Taxonomy (NCBI): domain Eukaryota; kingdom Metazoa; phylum Chordata; class Mammalia; order Artiodactyla; family Bovidae; genus Bos; species Bos indicus x Bos taurus. Next base: position 106,201,888 of record NC_040076.1, read on the forward strand.
CGACTCTCTGCGACCCCATGAATCTCAGCACACCAGGCCTCCCTGTCCATCACCAATTCACGGAGTTCACTCAAACTCATGTCCATAGAGTCGGTAATGCCATCCAGCCATCTCATCCTCTGTCATCCCCATCTCCTCCTGCCCCCAATCCCTCCCAGCATCAGAGTCTTTTCCAATGAGTCAACTCTTCTCATGAGGTGGCCAAAGTATTGGAGTTTCAGCTTCAGCGTCAGTCCTTCCAAAGAACACCCAGGACTGATCTCCTTTAGGATGGACTGGTTGGATCTCCTTGCAGTCCAAGGGACTCTCGAGAGTCTTCTCCAACACCACAATTCAAAAGCAGCAATTCTTTGGCACTCAGCTTTCTTTATAGTTCAACTGTCACATCCGGAGATGACTACTGGAAAAACCGTAGTCTTGACTAGACGGACCTTTGTTGGCAAAATAATATCTCTGCTTTTTAATATGCTATCTAGTTGGTCATAACTTTCCTTCCAAGGAGTAAGCGTCTTTTAATTTCATGGCTGCAATCACCATCTGCAGTGATTTTGGAGCCCCCCAAAATAAAGTCTGACACTGTTTCCACTGTTTCCCCATCTATTTCTCATAATCCCTTCAATTATCCTGATTTAAATGTGCCATTGGTTTCCTGCTTTCCTGGCTGACATAAAAAAAATTAATTAAAAAATTGTTGAGTATATAAATTCTATGTAAACGGGTACTTCCCTGGTGGTGCAGTGGTTTAGCCTTTGCCCTCCCTTGCAGGGGGTGCTGGTTCAATCCCTGATTGGGGAGCTAAGATTCCACATGCTTCATGGCCAAAAAACTAAAACATAAAACAGAAGTGATATTGTAACAAATTCAATAAAGACTAAAAATGGTCCACATTTTAAAAATCTTTAAAATAAATAAATGTTATGTAAATGAATTCAATAACTGAATGAATAAAGGCATAAATGAATGAATAAGTGTTGAGATGAATGTGTGAGAATTGAATGCAGATGGTAGAATGTATTAATATTTCATGCAGGAATAAGTGAATAATGACTAAGCAAGTGAATAATACCTATGTGAAAACATGAATGGAAGCGTAAATGAAGAATGAACTCATAAAAACATGAATTGAGACCAGTTTGAATCTATCTGAATGCTTGACTTCACCACCTCCCATGCTTCCATCTGCTAAAACACTGCAAAGAGAAGGAACCAGCTGCTAGAACACTGCAAAGAGAGGAACGATGAAATCCCTAAAACAGGACTGTTACATAGAAACAGAGCTTAGAGAGAGGCACTCAGAGCTTAGGTTAGGAAAAAAAGTTTCAAGAAAAGAGTAAGTTAACTTTTAGAAGGGCAGAGAGTAAAGGTAAAAATATCCTTAGAGGGGCAGAAAACACAGAGTGGAAGGATTAAGCTCCTCTGTCCTGCTGCTGCTTCTGCTAAGTCGCTTCAGTCGTGTCCAACTTTGTGCGACCCCATAGACGGCAGCCCAACAGGCTCCCCCGTCCTTGGGATTCTCCAGGCAAGAACACTGGAGTGGGTTGCCATTTTCTTCTCCAATGCATGAAAGTGAAAAGTGAAAGTGAAGTCGCTCAGTCGTGTCCGACTCCTCGAGACCCCATGGACTGCAGCCCACCAGGCTCCTCCATCCATGGGATTTTCCAGGCAAGAGTACTGGAGTGGGTTGCCATTGCCTTCTCCGTCCTTTGTCCTAGAAGGAAATAAACAGTTCAGAGACTCAGAGACAAGGAGCCATGGGAAGTGAAGCAAGCCAGTAACTATTTTCTTCTTGTTTTTTTTTTTTTTAAAGAGCATCTACATTTTTAATAAAACCAACTAGAATGACTTTGAAGTTGAATGACATTGCATAATTAACTCATTACAGAATGAAACTTTTAGGAAACAAAATGTAGAATGGATATAAACAACACTTTAAAGGTTCACATGTGACTTGGGATCAAAGTCTAGGATTGGAATATTGTTTCAAGGATGACTGAGCCATATTAGTGAATCACCAAAGGAATAAAATGCATAAAAATTCTAGGTAGCTCATTCCTCTGCCTTCAGATAAAATCTCCACAAACTGACCTAGGTGATGTGATTATTGTCTATTTTAAGCACTCCTAGGGAATGAGCCTCAAACAAATTTTCTTGAAGTACAAAAATTTAAAGCTAACATACTACCCATAGGCTACATATTTAAAACATGTAGTTTCAACATATTAAACATACTAAAGCAGAATCTAGTTGTTACAAGAACTAATCTCAAAATATACATATGGGAATTTACACATATTTAGAAGTTCTCCAAAATCTATGTGTAATCTAGTTGTTGTTTAATCGGTAAGTCATGTTTGACTCTTGAGACCCCTCTTTTGAGACCCCATGGACTGTAATCTGCCAGCTCCTCCGTCCATGGGATTTTCCAGGCAGGAATACTGGAGAGGCTTGCCATTTCCTTCTCCAGGGGGTCTTCCCAACCTAGGGATTGAACCCAGGTCTCCTGCATTGGCACGTGAATTCTTTACCACTGAACCACCAGGGAAGCTCATCTGTAAACTAGGAGGTGAAGAAAACTCGTCTTTGCCGCTAGAGCTTACCGCTGCAGGCTGGCCGTGCCCAAGGGTTCGCAGCCATATATCCGTCCCTCCCTCCCACTCGAGCTGCATTGACGGTCTGGGGAAGAAGCTGCTATCTGGGTTTCTTTCCTTTGGGCTGTTTATGGCAGAGGTACATTATGTTCCATCTCAGCCAGGAAAGAATACAACGTCCGCCAGGTTTCTGAAGAGTGAACTGACTACTGCCTGCTTGAGAGTACAGGAGCTAATCCTCGCGGGCCCTCACCAGGCTGAGCTTCAAAGCACCTTTTGGTTTAGGATTCCACATGGTCGTCATCGCTCTCATCGCTGTTGTCATTCTCCTCCTCTTCCCTCTTCAACATTTTCAGATATCTACTAGCTAAAATCGTCCTTGATGGTGTATCTGCAAGAGGCTAAAAAGTTTCCGATTCCTCTGCGGTATTTGATAAATCACTGTGAGTGCTTTCTTTTCTTTTCCACTCGGGTTGCTACAGGAATAGGTGGTGAGATAGTGAACAATGTTGCGTGACCTTGGCCGTGAGCACCAGGGCTTTCTGGACACCTCACGGGGGAGCTCTTTATGAAGACGCAGATGTGGGACAAGGGCAATGACAGCAGCCGCTGCTCCCCGCGCTTGTCCTTGCCCAGGACCACGTCTGCCTTCTCCGCTCCCCGCCCCCGCAGCAGCAGCCACGTGGGAGTTATAGTGTCTGGCCAGCAACCATTGCCATAAGGATCAGATAAGATATAAACGTGACAGAAATGGAAGCATCTAAACGCTACATCTGGGTGCAGAGGTGGGGGGATCAATGAAATATTTTTCTTAAGACTCAGGTATTATCCATTCAACTGTGGGGTCATGTTGCAGAAACCCCTTTTCAAAGGAGCATGGCCCTTACATGGGCCATGTAAGGTCACAGTACAAGGTCACTGATTTAACTGACTTGTTCTGAAAATGAGACCCTTGGTTGAGATCCAGTGCTGCTGCATTCAAGCTAAAACATGCAGAGGATAAAATTAAAAGCAATTTCAGTCACAAAGCACCAAATGATCATCTGAGCCCATGTTTTCTAATTTCCTCTTGCTTGGGTTCAAATTCCTATTTAATAATTAAAAAGAGATTAAAGGACACATCCATATTTACAAATATAGACTGGGGAGTACACAATTCTCAAGCTAGAAACTTGTGGTAAAGTCTAGAAAATATAAAAAGTATCATTCGGGAAAAGGGTCATGACTGTTGCTCTAGAAATCCAATTTTTCTAGGAATGTTCTTAAGAAGATAATCACACAGATATAAGAAGATATAAGGGCAAAAAGTTCACTGCAGTATTTCTTACACAAGTTAAAAGAGACCAATAATTTAAATGCCCATTATTGGGAGACTATAAAGCAATAACTAATAACAGCAACACTTGTCAAGCATTGATCTAAGTATATATTAACTCATTTAATTGTTGCAATAATCTTAAAAAGAAGATAGCGCTGTTTTACCCAATTTAGAGATGTGCAAACTGAGACATAAAATTCAACTTAATTTCACAAAGCTAGAAATTGATGGGACTAGCATTTGAATTCAAGCAGTCTGGTTCAACGTCTAGGTGCTTAAAACTACGTCATGCTGTCTTTATATCTTCAGAACTCTCTAGCATGTTTATCTTTATTGATAAGGAAAGATGACTACAAAATATTGGCCTAAAAATATAGTTAAAGAATAACACATACAACCAGATCCTACACATGAAAAATTATAGACAAAATCACAGAGAGAAATCTGGATGAATGGTCCCCAAAATGGTAATTTTTTACAATTACTATGTATCATTGTAACAAAACTGATAAAGTTAATGTTCCAAAATTAAGCACCACCTCACTTGGACACTCACCCTTCTCACATGTAGGAACATTGTCATCTTTCAGACATCGCTGTAGATACTGTAGACCAAGGCCCCCACAGCACTCTGGCCTTGCTGCTGTAACTACACAGTTTTGCCTCTGATACTCAAATGCTATCTACCTCTACCATTCTAGAATCCCAACATCCCCATTGATATCTAGGAGTTCCATTTCAAGATACCAACCATACAACTTGCAGAAAACAGCAATGACCAGACTTTTCGGGTGAATGTCAGTGGCTTCTCACCAGTGCATTTCTTATTATCTAAGTAAAGCAAGTGCATCTGGCCCTCCTGGGAAACACAGGTTAAGAGTTCTTAGACTTTCCATAGTAAATCTATTCTAATATTTCCTATGCCAAGATCCAACTCAATTCCATGGCAAGGAAGTTCTGGAAACTCCACTTCAGTTACGGTAAGCTTTCATTATGTTCAGATTTCAAACCACCATCACAACACTTCAAACTGATTCCAGTGTCTCTGCCAGAGGTTAAGTCTTGAGTCATCAGTAAGTACCTCCATGTCAACAAATCCCCTTTCTCCAGAGCTCGATGGTAATAACAAGATCTACTCACGTATCTTTCCCCTCGTTCTTTTCTGATTGCATTAGCAAAGTTCTGCAATTCCTTTGGTGGATTTTTTATTTGTTTCTAGAATAAGGCTCGTGTTTCACTTCTAAGGCTGGGCCTAGAACTGACTGGTTATAAGCCTGGAGATAATAAGGGGTTGTAGCGGAAGGCCTTGAGGAGAACCAGCATCATCTTGTGAGATATGGGGATCACAAAGGGTCATTGCCTGCTTCTAGGCAAGAGAAAGACAGAGCTGTTTCATTTATTATTATTATTATTGAAGTATAATGGCTTTACAGTGTTGTGTTAGTTTCTATTGCACAACAAAGTGAATCAGCTCTGTTATACATATATCCCCTCCCTATTGTACCTGCCTCCTTTGTCCCCCATCTTGCCCCCTAGGTGACCACAGAACACCAACTGAGCTTCTTGTGTGATACAGCAGGTTCCCACGAGCTATCTATTTCACGCATGGTAGTGTATCTATGTCAGTACTATTCTCCCAATCATTCCACCCTCCCCTTCCCGACCCCCACCCCATGTCCACATGTCCATTGTCTACATCTGCATAGAAGCAGCCTAAATGTCCATCAATAGATGAATGGATAAAGAAGATGTGGTACATATAAAAAATGGAATATTAGTCATAAAAAGGAATGAAATTGGGTCATTTGTAGAAATGTGGATGGACCTAGTCTGTCATACAGAATAAAGTATTAATGCATATACATGGAATCTAGAAAAATGGTACAGATAAACCTAGGGGCAGTGGCCGAGAGGAGCTACCCTACGTCCAAGGAGCAGTGGCTGCACGGGCGCAGGAGGGCTGAGAGGAGCTACTCCATGTTCAAGGTCAGGAGGGGTGGACGTGAGGAGATAGCCCTCGTCCAAGGTAAGGAGCAGCGGCTGCACTTTGCTGGAGCAGCCTTGAAGACATACCCCACGTCCAAGGTAAGAGAAACCCAAGTAAGACAGTAGGTGCTGCAAGAGGGCATTAGAGGGCAGACACACTGAAACCATAATCATAGAAAACTAGTCAACCTAATCACACGGACCACAGCCTTATCTAACTCAATGAAACTAAGCCATGCTGTGTGGGGCCACCCAAGATGGACAGGTCATGGTGGAGAGGTCAGACAGAATGTGGTCCACTGGAGAAGGGAATGGCAAACCACTTCAGTATTCTTGCCTTGAGAACCCCATGAACAGTATGAAAAGGCAAAATGATAGGATCCTGAAAGAGGAACTTCCCAGGTCGGTAGGTGCCCAATATGCTACTGGAGATTAGTGGAGAAATAACTCCAGAAAGAATGAAGGGATGGAACCAAAACAAAAACAATACCCAGCTGTGGGTGTGACTGGTGATAGAAGCAAGGTCCAATGCTGTAAAGAGCAATATTGCATAGGAACCTGGAATGTTAGGTCCATGAATCAAGGCAAATTGGAAGTGGTCAAACAGGAGATGGCAAGAGTGAAGATCAACATTCTAGGAATCAGCAAACTAAAATGGACTGGAATGGGTGAATTTAACTCAGATGACCATTATATCTACTACTGCAGGCAGGAATCCCTAAGAAATGGAGTAGCCATCATGGTCAACAAGAGAGTCTGAAATGCAGTACTTGGATGCAATCTCAAAAACGATAGAATGATCTCTGTTCATTTCCAAGGCAAACCATTCAATATCACAGTAATTCAAGTCTATGCCCCAACCAGTAATGCTGAAGAAGCTGAAGTTGAATGGTTCTATGAAGACATACAAGGCCTTTTAGAACCCAAAAAAGATGTCCTTTTCATTATAGGGGAATGGAATGCAAAAGTAGGAAGTCAAGAAACACCTGGAGTAACAGGCAAATTTGGCCTTGGACTATGGAATGAAGCAGGGCAAAGGCTAATAGAGTTTTACCAAGAGAACGCACTGGTCGTAGCAAGCACCTCTTCCAACAACCTAAGAGAAGATTCTACACATGGACGTCACCAGATGGTCAACACCAAAATCAGATTGATTATATTCTTTGCAGCCAAAGATGGAGAAGCTCTATACAGTCAGCAAAAACAAGACCGGGAGCTGACTGTGGCTCAGATCATGAACTCCTTATTGCCAAATTCAGACTTAAATTGAAGAAAGTAGGGAAAACCACTAGACCATTCAGGTATGACCTAAACCAAATCCCTTACGATTATACAGGGGAAGTGAGAAATAGATTTAAGGGACTAGATCTGATAGCCAGAGTGCCTGATAAACTATGGATGGAGGTTTGTGACATTGTAAAGGAGACAGGGATCAAGACCATCCCCATGGAAAAGAAATACAAAAAAGCAAAATGGCTGTCTGGGGAGGCATTACACATAGCTGTGAAAAGGAGAGATGTGAAAAGCAAAGGAGAAAAGGAAAGATATAAACATCTGAATGCAGAGTTCCAAAGAATAGCAAAGAGAGAAAAGAAAGCCTTCCTCAGCGATCAATGCAAAGAAATAGAGGAAAACAACAGAATGGGAAAGACTAGAGATCTCTTCAAGAAAATTAGAGATACCAAGGGAACAATTTATGCAAAGATGGGCTCAGTAAAGGACAGAAATGGTATGGACCTAACAGAAGCAGAAGATATTAAGAAGAGGTGGCAAGAATACACAGAAGAACTGTACAAAAAAGATCTTCATGACCCAGATAATCACGATGGTGTGATCACTCACCTAGAGCCAGACATCCTGGAATGTGAAGTCAAGTGGGTCTTAGAAAGCATCACTATGAACAAAGCTAGTTCAGGTGATGGAATTCCAGTTGAGCTATTTCAAATCCTGGAAGATGATGCTATGGAAGTGCTGCACTCAGTATGCCAGCAAATTTGGAAAACTCAGCAGTGGCCACAGGACTGGAAAAGGTCAGTTTTCATTCCAATGCCAAAGAAAGGCAATGCCAAAGAATGTTCAAACTACTGAAAAATTGCATTCGTCTCACACGCTAGTAAAGTAATGCTCAAAATTCTCCAAGCCAGGCTTCAGCAATACGTGAACTGTGAATTTCCAGATGTTCAAACTGGTTTTAGAAAAGGCAGAGGACCCAGAGATCAAGTTGCCATCATCTGCTGGATCATGGAAAAAGGAGGAGAGTTCCAGAAAAACATCTATTTCTGCTTTATTGACTATGCCAAAGCCTTTGACTGTGTGGATCACAATAAACTGTAGAAAATTCTGAAAGAGATGGGAATACCAGACCACCTGACCTGCCTCTTGAGAAACCTGTATGTAGGTTAGGAAGCAACAGTTAGAATGGGACATGGAACAACAGACTGGTTCCAAACTGGAAAAGGAGTACATCAAGGCTGTATATTGTCACCCTGCTTATTTAACTTATACGCAGAGTACATCATGAGAAGCACTGGGCTGGAAGAAGCACAAGCTGGAATCAAGATTGCCAGGAGAAATATCAATCACCTCAGATATGCAGATGACACCACCCTTATGGCAGAAAGTGAAGAGGAACTAAAAAGCCTCTTGATGAAAGTGAAAGAGGAGAGTGAAAAAGTTGGCTTAAAGCTCAACATTCAGAAAACTAAGATCATGGCATCTGGTCCCATCACTTCATGGGAAATAGATGGGGAAACAGTGGAAACAGTGTCAGACTTTATTTTTCTGGGTTCCAAAATCACTGCAGAGGTGGCTGCAGCCATGAAATTAAAAATGCTTACTCCTTGGAAGGAAAGTTATGACCAACCTAGATAGCATATTCAAAAGCAGAGACATTACTTTGCCAACAAAGGTCCATCTAGTCAAGGCTATGGTTTTTCCAATGGTCATGTATGGATGTGAGAGTTGGACTGTGAAGAAGGCTGAGCACTGAAGAATTGATGCTTTTGAACTGTGGTGTTGGAGAAGACTCTTGAGAGTCCCTTGGACTGCAAGGAGATCCAATCAGTCCATTCTAAAGGAGATCTGTCCTGGGTGTTCTTTGGAAGGACTGATGCTAAAGCTGAAACTCCAATACTTTGGCCACCTCATGCGAAGAGTTGAGTCATTGGAAAAGACTCTGATGCTGGGAGGGATTGGGGGCAGGAGGAGAAGGGGACGACAGAGATGAGATGGCTGGATGGCATCACCGACTCGATGGACATGAGTTTGAGTGAACTCTGGGAGTTGGTGATGGACAGGGAAGCCTGGCATGCTGTGATTCATGGGGTTGCAAAGAGCTGGACACGACTGAGCGACTGAACTGAACTGAACTGAGACCTATTTGCAGGGCCCGAATAGGGACACAGCTGTTTCTGATAGTAAGGCTCAGGGAAATCTGAGATGTAAGGTTCTCAGACTCATCCCCTCAATTCCACGTTCAGGGCCCCTTCCTTTCCTATCAGGGCCCTGACTTTGACATTGAAGATCTGGTGAAGCTGTGCATCTAGTCTGCCTTCTTGGTGCTCTGCCACCCTTCTAATCAGATCTGAGCCTGATTTCCAGGACAGTCTGATACTCAGGAGCTCCTTTAGTGGGCTGTGTAAGAGTGACTGACTTGGGCTAAAACCATATCAACTATGGCCACATTCATCAGGGCTCTGGCTTAATTTCTCCCTGGCAGAAGTCTGGGACTTTGCCTTCTCCTGAACCAAGACTCAGGAAGGATGTTTAGATGTGAGGGTGAAGGCAGTATCTCTTCCTGTAGCAGCCTCTGCTAGCTGGAAGAGGACATATTCTGAGGGTACACAGGGAACAGGGGACACTGGAGACCCCAGACTTTGCAGCACACACTACTGTGGCTCCTTATGTTCTGGAGGATCCAGCCATCCTCACAGTTTGGCTAAACCCCTCTTTAGCTGCTTATACTATTCAAGCCCCAGCTTTTAATAATAGCTGTCCTGCAGAGTTATTTGGAAAACTAGAGATTATAAAAATAGATATGCTGCAGTATTTAATAAAGTATATAATCAGAAAAAGTTACTACAGTTATTTTGATCTGGAATAGAAATAGCAACCATGAGTGGAGGAAGGGCAATGCTGTGCCCAACAATTAACACAAAATTTAAAAAAATCATTTAGAGTGAGAATCATTTTTGGAACCCACAACTCTCATTAGGGTTGTGTTACCCCCAAACTTGGTTTTGCCCGTTTTGTGGGTGTCAAGCCAAAGAGTGGGAGAAAGGAGGATTTATTACTCCCAGTAACTAGGGAGTACACTGGGATCTTTCCAAAGCAATGTCTCCCCAAGCAGCAAAACTGGGGAAGTTTTAAGCTAAGGGTACCTGTATACTCATGAAAGGGTTTGGTTGGTTTATTCATACTGATGAAGGGGCTTAAACAGAGGAGAATTCAGCATAGCATTAAGGCAAAGGTTGATAGAATCCAGGCTCTAGTTAAAGTCACCAGGGTCAGCAAAGTCGGCATCATCATTCCTTAGGTTCCAGTTAGTCAAGTGGCTGCATGTTCAAGAAGGTTTAGATCCTGCAAAACAGCTCAAGAATGTGTTTCAGGCTAATCTCTACCTTCAAAACAGAACTAGGACTCTTTGCAACTGATATATTGTTTTCAGTATGGTTAAATTCCTGGAGAAAGAAATGGCAACCCACTCCAGAATTCTTGCCTGGAAAATCCCATGGAGAGAGAAGCCTGGCAGTTACAGTCCAAGGGGTCACAAAGAGTTGGACATGACCAAGCACACACACACTGTTAAATTATTTTCTTGGCCTAATAGCAATTGTTTATTCTTACAATCCTTTTTTTCCTTAATTTTCTTTCCTTATTAACTATGGAGATTCATTCTCCTGCAAAAGCAAGCACTGTGGCCAGGCTTAGGTCCCAAAATGACTTAGGCCTAACATGGCTTCTCTTATGTTAAGAAAATTATGTCTAGCTCTTTTCCTTCCAGACCCCCTACCCTATTTGCCTACACTTGTGGGTATAATAGCGGGGCCTTTCAGGGCTCTGGGAGCTATGAGAATAGCCCAGAAATGGGGGAATGGCACTGTCCTCACCAAATTCACAAGTTTAATGCTAGAATCCTGCTACTGTTGTTGTCAGATCATAGCTCTGTACTCACACCACGACGCCCTCACCCCTCAACACTCTGTCCTCATAACTGGTGTTCAGGACTTCGCATACCTCTGCCTTTTACCCTGGGACTGCTCTTAGCTGGCTGCTGATGAGGGGCTGGAGGGCTGGGCCCTGGAAAGAGGGAGAGAAAGTACTACTGTGGAGGACATCCCTGGTGGTCCAATGATTAAGACTCTACACTTCCAATGCAGGGGGCTTGAGTTTGACCCTTAGCGGGGAGCTAAGATCCTGGGTTTGGTTTCTGGTGGGAGAACTAAGATCCCGTAGGCTGCCTGCAGTGTAACACACACACACAAAAAATAATAATTTTTTGTTAAGGTATTGCTCTGCAGCTGTAAATGGCCATCTCTGAGGAGCCTGATAAAACTGTGCTTGGTACTCAGAAAGAGGGGCTTCCCAGATGACTTGGTGGTAAAGAATCCACCTGCCAATGCAGAAGACTCAGGTTTGATTCCTGGGTTGGGAAGATCCCCTGGAGAATAAAATGGCAACTCACTGCAGTATTCTTGCCTGGGAAATCCCATGGACAGAGGATCCTGGTGGGCTACAGTCCATGGGGCCACAAATCAGTCACCCATGACTTAGTGACTTAGTGACTACATAACTAAGAGAGAGCCATACACCCCATGTCTCTGTAGTTGTTCCCTCCTTCCAGCTCCTCTCTCCTGCTGGATCCACTCCAGAATCGCCCACCATCCAGTTTACTGATTCCCGTACGTGCTACTTCTTATACTACTATCTCTATACAGTCCCTACACATAATTAAGGCATTGATGAGGTTCAGGACATACTACCCCAAACTATGGCAACTTGGCATATTAAATGGCTTTAGCTGAATAAAAATTTTAAGAAAGGTAGATTCCCGAATTTCATTCTGACCTACCCGTTTCCCCTACTTCCCTGAAATAGGTCATAAAACTCCCATGTGAGAGGTACCCTAGGAGGAGCAAAGACAGTCTTATTATTACGATGGGAATTTGGAGCCAAGAAATTTGTACAACCTAACGTGGAAAATCCCATGGGCGGAGGAGCCTGATAGCCTGCAGTCCATGGGGTCGCGAAGAGCCAGACACGACTGAACAACTTCACTTTCACTTTTCACTTTCATGCATTGGAGAAGGAAATGGCAACCCACTCCAGTGTTCTTGCCTGGAGAATCCCAGAAATGGGGGAGCCTGGTGGACTGCCATCTATGGGGTCTCACAGAGTCAGACACGACTAAAGCGACTTAGCAGCGGCAGCAGCAGCAACCTTATTAAAGTCAACCTTTATGCAAACTGGATACAGCCACTATGGAAGATGGTATGGAGATTCCTTAAAAAGCTAGGAATAAAACCACCATATGACTCAGCAATCCCATTCCGAGGCATATACCCTGAGGAAAACAAAATTGAAAAAGACACATGTACCCCAATGTTCATTGCAGCTCTATTTACAATAGCTAGAACTGGAAGCAACCTAGATGTCCATCAACAGATGAATTGATAAAGATGCTGTGGTACATATATACTATATACTCAGTTCAGTTCAATTCAGTTGCTCAGTCGTGTCCGACTCTTTGCGACCCCATGAATAGCAGCACGCCAGGCCTTCCTGTCCATCACCAACTCCCAGAGTTCACTCAAACTCATGTCCATTGAGTCAGTGATGCCATCCAGCCATCTCATCCTCTGTCGTCCCCTTCTCCTCCTGCCCCCAATCCCTCCCAGCATCAGAGTCTTTTCCAATGAGTCAACTCTTCGCATGAGGTGGCCAAAGTGCTGGAGTTTCAGCTTTACCATCATTCCTTCCAAAGAAATCCCAGGGCTAATCTCCTTCAGAATGGACTGGCTGGATCTCCTTGCAATCCAAGTGACTCTCAAGAATCTTCTCCAACACCACAGTTCAAAAGCAGCAATTCTACAGCACTCAGCTTTCTTCACAGTCCAACTTTCACATCCATACATGACCACTGGAAAAACCATAGCCTTGACTAGATGGACCTTTGTTGGCAAAGTAATGTCTCTGCTTCTCAATATGCTATCTAAGTTGGTCATAACTTTCCTTCCAAGGAGTAAGCGTCTTTTAATTTCATGGCTGCAATCACCATCTGCAGTGATTTTGGAGCCCAGAAAAATAAAGTCTGACACTGTTTCCACTGTTTCCCCATCTATTTCCCATGAAGTGATGGGACTGGATGCCATAATCTTAGTTTTCTGAATGTTGAGCTTTAAGCCAACTTTTTCACTCTCCTCTTTCACTTTCATCAAGAGGCTTTTTAGTTCCTCTTCACTTTCTGCCATAAGGATGGTGTCATCTGCATATCTGAGGTGATTGATATTTCTCCTGGCAATCTTGATTCCAGCTTGTGCTTCTTCCAGCCCAGCGTTTCTCATGATGTACTCTGCATAGAAGTTAAATAAGCAGGGTGACAATATACAGCCTTGATGTACTCCTTTTCCTATTTGGAACCAGTCTGTTGTTCCATGTCCAGTTCTAACTGTTGCTTCCTGACCTGCATATAGGTTTCTCAAGAGGCAGGTCAGGTGGTCTGGTATTCCCATCTCTTTCAGAATTTTCCAGTTTATTGTGATCCAAATACTATATACTACTCAGCCATAGAAATAAATACGTTTGAGTCAGTGCTAATGAAGTGGACGAACCTAGAGCATATTATACAGAGTGAAGTAACTCAGAAAGGGAAATATAAATATCATACACTGATGCATATATATGGACTCCAGAAAGACGATACTGATGAATTTATTTGCAGGGCAGCAATGGAGAAACAGACATAGAGAACGGACCTATGGACATGGGGGAGGGGGAGAAGGGAAAGGTGAGATGTATGGAGAGAATAATATGGAAATTTACATTACCGTATGTAAAACAGATAGCCAATGGGAATTTGCTGTATGACTCAGGGAACTCAAACATGGGGTCTGTGACAATCTAGAGGGGTGGTTTGGGGAGGGAGATGGGAGGGAGGTTCTTGAGGGAGGGGGCATTGATGTATCTATGGCTGATTCTTGTTGATGTTTGACAGAAAACCACAAAATTCTGTAAAGCAATTATCATTCAATTAATAAAATGGCAAAAAAAAAAAAAAAATCTCCTATGAATCCTGTCCCTTTGATGCAGTAAGCTTTTTTCACCTTCTTAGGGTCCCTGGCTGGGTCTGGAAATTAATCTGACAAAGACAAAGAGGAGAAAAACATGTAAATTTTATTGAATTTTTACATGTACACAGGAGACTTCACAAGAAAACCAAGGGTCAGAATAACTGACCAGAGCAGGAAACTCATAACTTTTGGACAAAGAAACAATAAATTTGTGAACAACTGCCAAGACAAAGGGGTTTGGGCTAGTGGTAGTAAGTGGTATAGAAATAACTTGACGATAAGGGTGACTTTTTTTTTTCCTTTAACTTTTCCCCCCCAGAATTTTAAATTTATTTTTCTAATTGAAAGATAATTGCTTTACAGAATTTTGTGGTTTTTCTGTCATACATCAACAAGAATCAGCCACAGCTTCTTTATCCATTTATCTGTTGATGGACATCTAGATTGCTTCCATGTTCTAGCTATTGTAAATAGTGCTGCAGTGAACACTGGGGTACATGTGTCTTTTTCAATTTTGTTTTCCTCAGGGCATACGCCTAGGAATGGGATTGTTGGTGGTTTTATGGTGGTTTTATTCCTAGCATTTAAAGGAATCTCCATACTGGTTTCCATAGTGGCTGTATCAATTTACATTCCAATCAGCAATGCAAGAGGGTTCCCTTTTTTCCACACCCTCTCTAGCATTTATTATTTGTAGACTTTGATGATGGCCATTCTGACTGGTGTGAATTGGTATCTTATTGTAGTTTTGATTTGCATTTCTCTAATGAGTGATATTAGCATCTTTTCATGTGTTTGTTAGCCATCATATATCTTCTTTGGAGAAATATCTGTTTAGGTCTTTTTCCCACTTTTTGATTGGATTGTTTGTTTTTCTGATATTGAGTTGTATGAGCTGCTTGTATATTTTGAAAATTAATTCTTGGTCAGTTTTTTCCTTTGCTATTATTTTCTCCCATTCTGAGGGTTGTCTTTTCATCTTGTTTGTAGTTTCCTTTGCTGTGCAAAAACTTTTAAGTTTAATTTTGTCTCACTTGTTTATTTTTATTTTTCTTTCCGTTACACTGGGAGGTGGGTCCTAGAAGATCTTGCTTTAATTTATGTCATCAAGTGTTCTGCCTATGTTTTCCTCTAAGAATTTTAGTTTCTGGTCTTACATTTAGGTCTCTAATCCATTTTGAGTTTATCTTTGTGTATGGCATTAGGAAGTGTTCTAATTTCATTCTTTTGCACATAGCTGTCCAGTTTTCCCAGCACCACTTATTGAAGAGTCTATTTTTGTCCCATTGTATATTCTTGAGGAGGCGAACATTTTTGAACAGGAAATAACAGAAAGAGGTAAAACAAGACAAAAATGGTGTGTTAGTCACTTGCTTTGGAACTTTGATTTTTGCTAAAACAAAAATCATCCTGAAATTATTGAGAATGTATCCTTGTCCTAAATGACCAAATATCAGTGAACTCATTTATCTTTTAAAATGTATTGCTAAAGAATATGTATTTTTTAAATGTAAAAATCATGATTCTCATATAAATATAAAATGAATATGCATCCAAGTTCTTCTTTCAATGTGTTATTCAATAATTAATGAAGAAACCAGTAAGATATTATAACTGGTTCAAAGGAGAATTCAAAGTGATAGATAAGGAATGCTGACATGAATTGACAATGATACAAACTCAGTTTCTCCACAAGGGTAGGGAGAGAAATCAATTGTCCCTCCCCTGGACAGAATTCATTTGCCCATTTTTGGACAAGAGTCATTTGCATTGTCCTCAGTGTCTACCATTTACAGAGTTGTAAGTAGTTCAGAGAAACTCAGAGGAGATAATCTAGGGAGGATGCACGAGACAGAACACTCAGTTACCTTTTGTTGCCATTTCAAAGTCTTGCACAAATTTTACTGAATGTTGTCAGGATACTTAATTCTCTGACCATAGTATACAGTTTATATTTGTTTAAAAAAAAATCCGGTATGGCTTTTTATTACTTACTCAAAATTATGAGGACAGGAGTCCTAGTTTTGTATTGATGGGTGCAATTCATTACCTATGAAATTCTTTTTCTGAAAAAAGATAATTATCACTGTAAAATTTTATTTTTTTGTGAATCTGACTGTGTTTATGTATGCTACTAAGGAATGTGACTGTTGGATATAACAATGGTAGGGTGGCCAAGAAAAATACAGAATTAATATTGTTTTAGTGTAAGTACATGTCAAATATCAAAAGAGGCTAAGATGGCGGAGGAATAGGACAGGGAGACCATTTTCTCCCCCACAAATTTATCAAAAGAACATTTAAACGCTGAATAAATTCCACAAAACAACTTCTGAATGCCAGCAGAGGACATCAGGGACCCAGAAAAGCAGCCCATTGTCTTCTAAAGGAGGTAGGAAAAAATATAAAAGACAAAAAAAGAGACAAAAGAGGTAGGGACAGAGCTCCATCCCAGGAAGGGAGTCTTAAAAACAGAGAAGTTTCCAAACACCAGAAAACACTCTCACTGCCAAGTCTGTGGCGAGCCTTGGAACCACAGAGGGCAGCATAACTGGGAGGAAAAATAAATAATTAAAACCCACAGATTACGTGCCCAAGGGTAACTCCCCCAGTGGAGAAGCAGTACAGACGTCTGTACCCGCCACTAGCAAGCGGGGGCTGGGCAGGGAGGCGTGGGCTGCATTGCTTAGAGTAAGGACCAGCCTGAATGCCCCAAGAGCAATCTGAGGGAACTAACTTGGGCTAGCAAACCAGACTGTGGGATAGCTACCACGTGAAAAGCCCTAACCTAAGACACTGTCAGGCCCTCTCACAGAACAAAGGACTGAACAGAGCTAGCCGGCTGCAGACCATCCCCGTCTGGTGACAGGCAGCCAGAGCCGGAAGAGGGCAATCGCAGCCCCAGAAAGGCATTATCTACCAAACTGCAAGCAGGCTTTGTTGCTAATTAAGACTTCTTGGGATTCTGGATGGTCAACATCTGCCTGAGAAGGTGTGCCAGTTGTACACCAAGAAAACCGAGCGGCAGGGACAGGATAGCCGATAAGTCGCAGCAAATATGCTCGCCAAACACCTCATCACCTGAGCTGCTCGGACCTGGGAAGGGCACAAAACGCAGGCCCAACCGAGTCTGCGCCTCTGAGGACTGCCGGAGTGCCTGAACCTGAGCAGCTTAGACCTGGGAGGTGCATGCAACCGGCCTTGGACGGCTCCCGGCAGAGCAACCTAGAGCCTGAGCAGTGTGGGCAGGGAGGCCACAAGCGCCATGAGCTGGGGCAGGGCCAGTGTGGCTGAGACACTGTGAGTACACACCAGTGTTATTTGTTTGCAGCGTCCCTCCCTCCCCACAGCACGACAGAACAAGTGAGCCTAAAAAAGTGTCCATCACCACCG
The DNA here is from genome assembly GCF_003369695.1 of Bos indicus x Bos taurus. Taxonomy (NCBI): domain Eukaryota; kingdom Metazoa; phylum Chordata; class Mammalia; order Artiodactyla; family Bovidae; genus Bos; species Bos indicus x Bos taurus. The sequence goes on from NC_040076.1 coordinate 106,219,461, forward strand.
CCTTGTGTCAGGGCGGAAATCAGACACTGAAGAGACCAGCAAACAGAAGAAGCTAAAACAGAGGGAACCGCCTTGGAAGTGACAGGTGCAATAGATTAAAACCCTGTAGTTAGTACCAACTACATAGGAAGGGGCCTATAGATCTTGAGAAATATAAGCTGGACCAAGGAACTATCCAAAAATGAACTGACCCCACACTGCCCACAACAACACCAGAGAAAGTCCTATATATTTTTTTACTATTTTTACTATCATTTTTTAAAATTAAAAAAAAAATTTAAGTCCTCTATTACTCCTTTAATTTTCATTTTTATAACCTACTCTTACTTTGCAAAAAAAAAGAGAGACCCTATTTTTTAAAGCACACACTATATATATATATATATATATATATATGTGTGTGTGTGTGTGTGTGTGTGTGTGTGTGTATAATAATTTTTGTGACTTTTTTTTCTTCTTTTCTTTAATATTGTATTTTTGAAAATCCAACCTCTATTCTAGATTTTTAATCTTTGCTTTTTGGTGTTTGTTATCAATTTTGTACCTTTAAGAACCCAATCTTCAGTACCCATTTTTACCTGAGAGCGAGATTACTGGTTTGACTGCTCTCTCCCCCTTTGGACTCTCCTTTTTCTCCACCAGGTCCCCTCTATCTCCTCCCTCCCCCTTCTCTTCTCTACCCAACTCTGTGAATCTCTTTGTGTGTTCCAGACATTGGAGAACACTTAGGGAACTGATTACTGGCTGGATCTGTCTCTCTCCTTTTGATTCCCTCCTTTATCCTCCTGGCCACCTCTGTCTCCTTCCTCCCTCTTCTCTTCTCTGTATAACTCTGTGAACATCTCTGAGCGGTCTAGACTGTGGAGCACACATAAAGAAGTGATTACTGGCTAGCTTGCTTTCTCCTCTTTTGATTCCACTTCATCTCATTCGGGTCACCTCTAACTCCCTCCTCCCTGTTCTCTTCTCCATGTAACTCTGTGAACCTCTCTGGGTGTCCCTCACTGTGGAGAAACTTTTTATCTTTAACCTAGATGTTTTATCAATGGTCCTGTATAGATGGAGAAGTCTTGAGGCTACTGTAAAAATAAGACTGAAAACCAGAAGCAGGAGGCTTAAGTCCAAATCCTGAGAACACCAGAGAAATCCTGACTTCAGGGAACATTAATCGAGAGGAGCTCATCAAACACCTCCATACCTACACTGAAACCAAGCACCACCCAAGGCCAACAAGTTCCAGAGCAAGACATACCATACAAATTCTCCAGCAACACAGGAACACAGCCCTGAGCTTCAATATACAGGCTGCCCAAAGTCACTCCAAACCCATTGACATCTCATAACTCATTACTGGACACTTCATTGCACTCCAGAGAGAAGAAATACAGCTCCACCCACCAGAACACCAACACAAGCTTCCCTAACCAGGAAACCTTAACAAGCCACCCATACAACCCCACCCACAGTGAGGAAACTCTACAATAAAGAGAACTCCACAAACTGCCAGAATACAGAAAGCCCACCCCAAACACAGCAATATAAACAAGATGAAGAGACAGAGGAATACCTAGCTGGTAAAGAAAAAGGATAAATGCCCACCAAACCAAACAAAAGAGGAAGAGATAGGGAATCTACCTGATAAAGAAATTCCCAATAATGATAGTGAAAATGATCCAAAATCTTGAAATCAAAATGGAATCACAGATAATAGCCTGGAGACAAGGATTGAGAAGGTGCAGGAAAGGTTTAACAAAGACCTAGAAGAAATAAAAAAGAGTCAATATATAATGAATAATGCAATAAATGAGATAAAAAACACTCTGGAGGGAACAAATAGTAGAATAACAGAGGCAGAAGATAGGATTAGTGAAGTAGAAGATAAAATAGTAGAAATATATGAATCAGAGAGGAAAAAAGAAAAACGAATTAAAAGAAATGAGGACAATCTCAGAGACCTCCAGGACAATGTTAAATGCCCCAACATTCGAATCATAGGGGTCCCAGAAGAAGAAGACAAAAAGAAAGACCATGAGAAAATATTTGAGGAGATAATAGTTGAAAACTTCCCTAAAATGGGGAAGGAAATAATCACCCAAGTCCAAGACACCCAGAGAGTCCCAAACAGGATAAACCCAAGGTGAAACACCCCAAGACACATATTAATCAAATTAACAAAGATCATACACAAAGAACAAATATTAAAAGCAGCAAGGGAAAAACAACAAATAACACACAAGGGGATTCCCATAAGGATAACACCTGATCTTTCAATAGAAATTCTTCAGGCCAGGAGGGAATGGCAGGACATACTTATAGTGATGAAAGGAAATAACCTATAGCCCAGATTACTGTACCCAGCAAGGATCTCATTCAAATATGAAGGAGAAATCAAAAGCTTTACAGACAAGCAAAAGCTGAGAGAATTCAGCACCACCAAACCAGCTCTCCAACAAATCCTAAAGGATCTTCTCTAGACAGGAAACACAAAAAGAGTATATAAACTTGAACCCAAAACAATAAAGTAAATGGCAACAGGATCATACTTATCAATAATTACCTTAAACATAAATGGGTTGAATGCCCCAACCAAAAGACAAAGACTGGCTGAATGGATACAAAAACAAGACCCCTATATATGTTATCTACGAAAGACCCACCTCAAAACAGGGGACACATACAGACTGAAAGTGAAGGGTTGGAAAAAAATATTCCATACAAATAGAGACCAAAAGAAAGCAAGAGTAGCAATACTCATATCAGATAAAATAGACTTTACAACAAAGGCTGTGAAAAAAAGACAAAGAAGGACACTACATAATGATCAAAGGATCAATCCAAGAAGAAGATATAACAATTATAAATGTATATACACCCAAAATAGGAGCACCACAATATGTAAGACAAATGCTAACAAGTATGAAAGGGGAAATTAATAACACAATAATATTGGGAGACTTTAATACCCCACTCACACCTATGGATAAATCAACTAAATGGAAAATTAACAAGGAAACACAAACTTTAAATGATACAATAGACCAGTTAGACCTAATTGATATCTATAGTTCCCAAAACAATGAATTTCACCTTTTTCTCAAGCGCACATGGAACCTTCTCCAAGATAGATCACATTCTAGGCCATAAATCTAGTCTTGGTAAATTCAAAAAAATTGAAATCATTCCAAGCATCTTTTCTGACCACAATGCAGTAAGATTAGATCTCAATTACAGGAGAAAAACTATTAAAAATTCCAACATATGGAGGCTGAACAACAAGCTGCTAAATAACCAACAAATCACAGAAGAAATAAAAAAAGAAATCAAAATATGCATAGAAATGAATGAAAATGAAAACACAACAACCCAAAGCCTGTGGGACACTGTAAAAGCAGTGCTAAGGGGAAAGTTCATAGCAATACAGGCACACCTCAAGAAACAAGAAAAAAGTCAAATAAATAACCTAACTCTACACCTAAAGCAACTAGAAAAGGAAGAAATGAAGAACCCCAGGGTTAGTAGAAGGAAAGAAATCTTAAAAATTAGGGCAGAAATAAATGCAAAAGAAACGAAAGAGACCATAGCAAAAATCAACAAACCAAAAGCTGGTTCTTTGAAAGGATAAATAAAATTGACAAACCATTAGCCAGACTCATCAAGAAACAAAGGGAGAAAAATCAAATCAATTAAATTAGAAATGAAAATGAAGAGATCACAACAGACAACACAGAAATACAAAGGATCATAAGAGACTACTATCAGCAATTATATGCCAATAAAATGGACAACTTGGAAGAAATGGATAAATTTTTAGAAAAGTACAACTTTCCAAAACTGAACCAGGAAAAAATAGAAAATATTAACAGACCCATCACAAGCACAGAAATTGAAACCATAATCAGAAATCTTCCAGCAAACAAAAGCCCAGGTCCAGATGGCTTCACAGCTGAATTCTACCAAAAATTTAGAGAAGAGCTAACACCTATCCTGCTCAAACTCTTCCAGAAAATTGCAGAGGAAGGTAAATTTCCAGACTCATTCTATGAGGCCACCATCACCCTAATACCAAAACCTGACAATGATGCCACAAAAAAAGAAAACTACAGGCCAATATTATTGATGAACATAGATGCAAAAATCCTTAACAAAATTCTTGCAATCAGAATCCAACAACACATTTAAAAGATCATACACCATGACCAAGTGGACTTTATCCCAGGGATGCAAGGATTCTTCAATATACGCAAATCAATCAATGTAATACACCACATTAACAAATTGAAAAATAAATGATTATCTCAATAGATGCAGAGAAAGCCTTTGACAAAATTCAACATCCATTTATGATAAAAACTCTCCAGAAAGCAGGAATAGAAGCAACATACCTCAACATAATAAAAGCTATATATGACAAAACCACAGCAAACATTATCCTCAATGGTGAAAAATTGAAAGCATTTCCCCTAAAGTCAGGAACAAGACAAGGATGCCCACTTTCACCACTACTATTCAACATTTGGCCACAGCAATCAGAGCAGAAAAAGAAATAAAAGGAATACAAATTGGAAAAAAAGAAGTAAAACTCTCACCATTTGCAGATGATATGATCCTCTACATAGAAAACCCTAAAGACTCCACCAGAAAATTACTAGAACTAACCAATGAATATAGTAAAGTTGCAGGATATAAAATCAACACACAGAAATCCCTTGCATTCCTATACACTAATAATGAGAAAATAGAAAGAGAAATTAAGGAAACAATTCCATTCACCATTGCAATGAAAAGAATAAAATACTGAGGAATATATCTACCTAAAGAAACTAAAGACTTATATATAGAAAACTATAAAACACTGGTGAAAGAAGTCAAAGAGGACACTAATAGATGGAGAAATTTACCATGGTCATGGATTGGAAGAATCAATATAGTGAAAATGAGTATACTACCCAAAGCAATCTATAGATTCAATGCAATCCCTATCAAGCTACCAACGGTATTCTTCATAGAGCTAGAACAAATAATTTCACAATTTGTATGGAAATACAAAAAACCTCGAATAGCCAAAGCTATCTTGAGAAAGAAGAATGGAACTGGAGGAAACAACCTGCCTGACTTCAGGCTCTACTACAAAGCCACAGTCATCAAGACAGTATGGTACTGGCACAAAGACAGAAATATAGATCAATGGAACAAAATAGAGAGCCCAGAGATAAATCCACGCACCTATGGACACCTTATCTTTGACAAAGGAGGCAAGAATATACAATGGATTAAAGACAATCTCTTTAACAAGTGCTGCTGGGAAAACTGGTCAACCACTTGTAAAAGAATGAAACTAGACCACTTTCTAACACCATACACAAAAATAAACTCAAAATGGATTAAAGATCTAAATGTAAGACCAGAAACTATAAAACTCCTAGAGGAGAACATAGGCAAGACACTCTCCGACATAAATCACAGCAGGATCCTCTATGACCCACCTCCCAGAATATTGGAAATAAAAGCAAAAATAAACAAATGGGACCTAATTAAAATTAAAAGCTTCTGCACAACAAAGGAAACTATAAGCAAGGTGTAAAGACAGCCTTCAGAATGGGAGAAAATAGGGGCCCAAGTCCTTCTGATCGAGGCCCAAAAAAAAAAAAAAAAAAAAGAATGGGAGAAAATAGTAGTAATGAAGCAACTGACAAAGAACTAATCTCAAAAATATACAAGCAACTCCTACAGCTCAATTCCAGAAAAATAAACAACCCAATCAAAAAATGAGCCAAAGAAATAAACAGACATTTCTCCAAAGAAGACATACAGATGGCTAACAAACACATGAAAAGATGCTCAACATCACTTATTATCAGAGAAATGCAAATCAAAACCACAATGAGGTACCATTTCACGCCAGTCAGAATGACTGTTATCCAAAAGTTTACAAGCAGTAAATGCTGGAGAGGGTGTGGAGAAAAGGGAACCCTCTTACACTGTTGGTGGGAATGCAAACTAGTACAGCCACTATGGAGAACAGTGTAGAGATTCCTTAAAAAACTGGAAATAGAACTGCCATATGACCCAGCAATCCCTCTACTGGGCATACACACCAAGGAAACCAGAATTGAAAGAGACATGTGTACCCTAATGTTTATCGCAGCACTGTTTATAATAGTCAGGACATGGAAGCAACCTAGATGTCCATCAGCAGATGAATGGATAAGAAAGCTGTGGTACATATATACAATGGATTATTACTCAGCCATTAAAAAGAATATATTTGAATCAGTTCTAATGAGGTGGATGAAACTGGAGCGTATTATGCAGAGTGAAGTAAGCCAGAAAGAAAAACACCAATACAGTATACTAAAGCATATATATGGAATTTAGAAAGATGGTAATGATAACCCTGTATGCGAGACAGCAAAAGAGACACAGATGTAAAGAACAGTCTTTTGGACTCTGTGGGAGAAGGGAGAGGGTGGGATGATTTGGGAGAATGGCATTGAAACATGTAAAATATCATATATGAAACGAATCACCAGTCCAGGTTCGATGCATGATACAGGATGCTTGGGGCTGGTGCACTGGGATGACCCAGAGGGATGGTATGGGGAAGGAGGTGGGAGGCGGGTTCAGGATGCGGAACACGTGTACACACGTGGTGGATTCATGTTGATGTATGGCAAAACCAATACAATATTGTAAAGTAATTAGCCTCCAATTAAAATAAATAAATTTATATTAAAAAAATATCAAAGGAGGAAAAATGGCTATGGCTGTTGAGTGGACAACCTAGTATTTCTATCTCACTAAGCTAGGTTTTACTTTGATTTCTCTAGTTGTAAAAATGATGGTAGATCAGGACATAAAATAAGCTGCAATTTTAAAATTTTATTATATTATTATTATTGGTGAGGCCACATGACATGCAGGATTTTAGTTCCCCAACCAGGGATTGAACCTGCACACCTTTTAGTCGAAGCAAGGAGTCTTAAACACTGGACAACCAGAGAAGTCCCTGCAATTTATTTTTACACTTAACTTTTATTACCTATTATAGGGGAAGACAAAGTTTTCCTCAACCTTTTTAGGGTCCCTGGCTGGTCTGGAAATTAAACTGACAAAGACAGATTAACAGGAGAAAAACATAAACATTTATTTAATATAATTTTTACATGACACAGGAGTCTTCATAAGGAAATGATGACCCAAAGAAATGGTTCATCTGGCATATTTTTATGCTAAATTGATGAAGAGTAGACAGTCTTGGAGAAATATAATAGGTCAAAGAGTCTGAGGTAAGTGTAGTAAACTGGGGCAAACCATTCATTTGAATTCTTCTCTAGCCCTTTGTCTACAGAGAGAAGAATGCTCTTTTCCCAGGCAAGGGAGAGAGCCCCTCACAGGAGGGTCAGATGACCTGTTTCAGGGAAGAAGTTGGGGGAGGAGGTTCAAAGTGATCTTCCTGCTTTTGCTCTTTTCCCTAACTTCTCAGCTTACAATATTCATTATGGCAAGGTGCCATCCTGCACATCCTGAACCTCATCTAACACTCCACTAAGCAATAGTTATGACTTGCATTTCTGCATGAACACCACCCAAACCAACTGCCCAGGAGGTGAGTGATCTGACCACATGATAATTTTTTCTGAGGCCAGAATGGTGAGCCTATGGTGAAAGCCCATCACACCCTGCTTTATATCACTCGAGAGAGTTTCCATTATGCGTAGTCACAGCTTTCTAGCTCATTCAAGACACCAAAGGACACATTCCTCCCTCTTTTCTAATAAAAACTAAGTAGCTAAGCAAGCATAACTCTTGGATGCAGAACACCTCACAGAAATTTGACAGATATGACATGTTTTCTCTCCTATTGTATTATCATAATTTATCTTTTAGGACAAGGTCACACAGACCTCAGTCTCCTCAAGTGTGTTAATTCTACCTACTCAGCAAAACAAAACAAAAAGCTAACACCAAGCAAGGTCATAATAGTTTGAATAAAGAAGAGGATAAAATTCTAGAAAAGTTTTAGAGGTAGAGTTAATAATTTGCTGTGTGATTAAATAGGAGAAATAAATTGAGGCAAGAGTGGAGAATGCTGCCCAGTCTTCTGGACTACTGTATAGTCCAGAATTCCATGGAATTCTATACAGTCCATGGAATTCTCCATGCCAGAATACTGGAATGGGTAGCTTTTCCCTTCTCCATGGGATGTCCCCAAGCCAGGGATCAAACCCAGGTCTTCCACATTGCAGGCAGATTCTCTACCAGCTGAGCCACAAGGGAAGCCTGAATACATGGTGAGGCCATCACTAAAATGGAAAATCAAGGAGAAGCAGGTTTGGCTTTTATGTAAAAGAGACTATAGAGGTGAGATTTGAATTTCATACTTTACTGTTTTGCACATTTTCCTTCCATTCAATGGTATTTCCAGATTTTGGATAATTTTACTTAGCAAATTACATTAAATTTCAGGTAATTTTCTCTTTAAGGAAAAAAACCAGATACCTCTATCATCTCATCAGAGCTTTTGATCAGCCTGAGATGATCAGTGTTCTCATAATGAGTTCTTTTAAAATTCCAATCCAAAGAAAATAAACATGGAATTTTAATCACCCTATTCAGCCTCATTGAGGGGAAATGCAGTTTCCTGTTAGGTCTTTTGACATAATGAAAATAGCTTCAAGGTTCCCTTCTGCCCCTCCCTTACCACGTGCCTGATCATGCATGTGTGCCCGCTTGCTCATGTTCCAGGCAAGAATACTTGAACAGGTTGCCATTTCCTTCTCCAGTGGATCTTCCCAACCCATGTGTCGAACATGCATCTCTTGCATCTCCTGCATTGGCAGGTGGGTTCTTTACCAGCTAAGCCACCAGGGAACCCCCTGCCTGATCATGAGTGGTACCCTATAAATTACTGCTAAAAAATAAATATATCTTCTTTAATATATCATTTGGCTCTAATGTGCAATTCTGAGGTCTACTAGAAGATCTTTTAGTTCATAATCATCTACTGTTACCTGGAATATATAGATGTTAAGTATGTAAGGTTTATTTTGGTCCACTTACATAGCTAATGTTGTCCAATGAGTCGTGATGTTACCTATTACAACAACACTAACAACAGAGGAGAAGACCCTACACATGGACATCACCAGATGGTCAATACTGAAATCAGATTGATTATATTCTTTTTTTTTTTTTCAGGAAGACGGAAATGTTTATTATTCATTAATCTTCTGATTGCAACCACTATAATTTTTTTGGCTTAACTTGGTAGCAAACTTGATTAATAACACTTCCAGGAGTTCACAATTTCAAGGCTAAGGTTCTGATTAAGGTAATATGGTTATCAATTTAATATAAATGAAGCTTTTTAAAAAGGGTGAAAGCAGTCTGCCTCTTACAGGAAAATATAAATGATCCAGACTTTAGTCCTAGTAACCTAAGTACACTTTAGTGTTACAACAGTTAAAGAGAAAGATCTTAACTAAAGATGAGAAAGGAGCACCGCTACGTTCTTTTACAACATTTATGTTTTGGCCACAGCATGCTAGCTGAGTAAGGCAGTGTGCTCAGCACTGGCGTGCAGAGTGCGGTAAGCTGCGCTGCAGGAAGGCAGTGGTGCCCGCGGACACCGCGCGGGGCGGCTCCCCAGGCTCCCGTCAGTCATCTTCGCCTCCACAGAGCAGTAGGAGGGCTTTCTTATAGTCCCTAGATGTGTCCACCTTAATCATGGAATAAAGAGAGGTGCCAAAATTGTTTCTAAACTCCTTCCTAATGTTATACAGATCAATCTCACTTCTGGAAACCACAACTCTGATCATCTGTTCCAGCTCCCTTCATAGCATAGTAGAGGGTTTCTGCAAGGTAGGCAGGTATACTGCGAATGGATTTCACAACAGCAAGGAGAAGCTGTTCCAAATTGCCGGAAGTCTCCCGGTCAATGGTTTCTTCAATATGAAACCCGGATATAGTCATGTATTTGTCAAACACTCTTCTCAAGTGAGATAGACTTCGTGTTCCAAAGATGGTAATAAACTTTTATTCATCTGTTCCCCATTTCAGTTCTCCAGCCTGGAACAAAGCCTGAGCGTCTTGTTCAACCTGTGCTTCATCAATTCTAGCGTCAGGGTCTCTATTAGCCTGAAGGAGAACCACCAACATCCTCTGGTAGTACCCTGAAGTATCCCCCACCACATCATCTTCCAGGCTCGAGCCATACTCTTCTTCATAAACTTGTTTTATGGCTCTCAGTTCTTCAGGTGTCCTTGACGCAATAATTTCTGTCAGGACTTTTTCATCTGTCCCAGATCCCTTAAGAGCATGCTTCAGTTCATAGGCATCATAAAGCCGAGAGGGTTTCATCAGAGCCACGATTAATTTTTCAAATTTTCCAGTCAGTTCTGATTTCAGGTCATCCAGAAGGTCCCTGCCAAACAGAGTTTTAAAAGCCACAGCAATCTCCTGGCGCTGAGCATTACTGCGGGATGTCAACAGAGTCAGGATGCTCTCCTCATCCGTGCCCAGGCCTTTCATGGCCTTCCAGAGAGTTTCTGCATCGGCCTGCTCATCGAATCCAGGGAAGTCAGTCACGGTGCCTCTGAGAACCTGTGCCATGGCGCCTGCCCAGGTCAGGAGAAGGTGAGCGACACAGGACCAGACCGGAACTGTGGAGAGACCGGCCGGTTGTGCAGAGCCGGTGAGGGTGAACGGAGGACGCCGCGGCAGCTGCTTGCTCTGATTATATCCTTTGCAGCCAAAGATGGAGAAGCTCTATACAGTCAGCAAAACAAGACCATGAACTGGATATGACTCAGATCATGAGCTCCTTATTGCCAAGCGAGTGAAGTTGCTGAGTCGTGTCTGACTCTTTGTGACCCCATGGACTGTAGCCCACCAGGCTCCTCCATCCATGGGATTCTCCAGGCAAGAATACTGGAGTGGGTTGCCACTTCCTTCTCCAGGGGATCTTCCTGACCCAGGGATCGAACCCAGGTCTCCTGCATTGCAGGCAGACGCTTTAACCTCTGAGCCACCAGGGAAGTCCACAATTCAGACTAAAATTGAAGAAAGGAGGGAAAACTACTAGATCATTCAGGTATGACCTAAATCAAATCCCATATGATTATACAGTGGAAGTGACAAATAATTCAAGGGATTAGATCTGACAGAAAGAGTGCCTGAAGAACTATGGACGGAGGTTCATGACATTATACAGGAGGCAGGGGTCAAGAACATCCCCAAGAAAAAGAAATGCAAGAAAGCAAAATGGTTGTCTGAGGAGGCTTTACAAATAGCTGAGAAAAGAAGAGAAGCTAAAGGCAAAGGAGAAAAGGAAAGATATATCCATTTCAATGCAGAGTTCCAAAGAATAGCAAGGAGAGATACTAAAATCTTTCTCAGTGATCAATGCAAAGAAATAGAGGAAAACAATAGAGTGGGAAAGACTAGCGATCTCTTCAAGAAAATTAGAGATACCAAGGAAATATTTCATGCAAAGATGAGTCTAATAAAGGACAGAAATGGTATGGACCTAATAGAAGCAGAAGCTATAAAAAGAGATGGCAAGAATACACAGAAGCACCCAATAAAAAAGATCTTAATGACCCAGATACCCACAATGGTGTGATCACTCACCTAGAGCCAAACATCCTGGAATGTGAAGTCAAGTGGGCCTTAGGAAGCATCACTACAAACAAAGCTAGTGGAGGTGATGGAATTCCAGTTGAGCTATTTCAAATCCTAAAAGATGATGTTGTGAAAGTGCTATACTCAATATGCCAGCAAATTTGGAAAACTCAGCAGTGGCCACGGGACTGTTTCATTCCAGTAACAAAGAAAGGCAATGCCAAAGAATGCTCAAACTGCTGCACAATTGCATTCATCTCACACGCTAGTAAAGTAATGCTCAAAATTCTCCAAGCCGGGCTTCAGCAATACGTGAACTGTGAACTTCCAGATGTTCAGGCTGGTTTTAGAAAAGGCAGAGGAACCAGAGATCAAATTGCCAACATCCGCTGGATCATCAAAAAAGGAAGAGAGTTCCAGAAAAACATCTATTTCTGCTTTATTGACTATGCCAAAGCCTTTGACTGTGTGGATCACAATAAACTGTGGAAAATTCTTCAAGAGATGGGAATACCAGACTACCTGACCTGCCTCTTGAGAAACCTGTATGCAGGTCAGGAAGCAACAGTTAGAACTGGACATGGAACAACAGACTGGTTCCAAATAGGAAAAGGAGTACGTCAGGGTTGTATATTGTCACCTTTAACTTCTATGCAGAGTACATCATGCAAAATGCCAGGCTGGATGAAGCAGAAGCTGGAATCAAGATGGCCGGGAGAAATATCAATAACTTCAGGTATGCAGATGACACCACTTTTATGGCAGAAGCGGAGAAGAACTAAAGAGCTTCTTGATGAAAGTGAAAGAGGAGAGTTTAAAAGCTGGCCTAAAACTCAACATTCAGAAAACTAAGATTATGGCATCCAGTCCCATCACTTCATGGCAAATAGATGGGGAAACAATGGAAACAGTGACAGACACTATTTTCTTGGGCTCCAAAATCACTGCAGATGGTGATTGCAGCCATGAAATTAAAAGACGCTTACTCCTTGGAGGGAAAGTTATGACCAACCTAGATAGCATATTCAAAAGCAGAGATATTACTTTGTCAACAAAGGTCCATCTAGTCAAGGCTACGGTTTTTCCAGTGGTCATGTATGGATGTGAGAGTTGGACTGTGAAGAAAGCTGAGCACCGAAGAATTGCTGCTTTTGCACTGTGGTGTTGGAGAAGACTCTTGAGAGTCCCTTGGACTGCAAGGAGATCCAACCAGTCCATTCTGAAGGAGATCAGCCCTGGGATTTCTTTGGAAGGAATGATGGTAAAGCTGAAACTCCAGCACTTTGGCCACCTCATGCGAAGAGTTGACTCATTGGAAAAGACTGTGATGCTGGGAGGGATTGGGGGCAGGAGGAGAGGGGGATGACAGAGGATGAGATGGCTGGATGGCATCACTGACTCAATGGACATGAGTTTGAGTGAACTCTGGGAATTGGTGATGGACAGGGAGGCCTGGCGTGCTGTGATTCATGGAGTTGCAAAGAGTTGGACATGACTGAGTGACTGAACTGAACTGAACCTAGACAAAATATTAAAAAGCAGAGACATTACTTTGCCAACAACGGTCTGAGTAATTAAAGCTATGGTTTTTCCAGTACTCATGTATGGATGTGAGAGTTGGACCGTAAAGAAAGCTAAGCACCAAAGAATTGATGCTTTTGAACTGTGGTGTTGGAGAAGAGTCTTGAGAGTCCCTTGGACTGCAAGGAGATCCAACCAGTCCATTCTAAAGGAAATCTGTCCTGAATATTCACTGGAAGCAGTTCCATGGGGTTGCAAAGATTTGGACACGACTGATTGATTGAACTGAAATGACTGAACCACAGAGGACCATGTCACAACTCCATTTCAAATCTCTGTTGGCTTCCCCATAGAATAAGACCCACATTTTAAGTTCCTTGATAATATGACTCTTGGCTATCCTTTCAACTAATTTCATTTATATTCTTCTTCCAAACAGAACTTGTTATCAAAGCAAATTTGAGTCCATGGGCCAATCTACTGACACTGGGTTGTGGTGAAGGAAACTGCAGCACTTATTGTAGGGTGCTGTACAAGCAGTCCAGGACAGTTCAGTTCAGTTCAGTTCAGTTGCTCAGTTGTGTCCGACTCTTTGTGACCCCATGAATCACAGCACAGCAGGCCTCCCTGTCCATCACCAACTCCCGGAGTTCACTCAGACTCATGTCCATCGAGTCAGTGATGCCATCCAGCCATCTCCTCTGTCGTCCACTTCTCCTCCTGCCCCCAATCCCTCCCAGCATCAGGGTCTTTTCCAATGAGTCAACTCTTCACATCAGATGGCCAAAGTATTGGAGTTTCAGCTTTAGCATCAGTTCTTCCAAAGAACACCCAGGACTGATGTCCTTTAGGATGGACTGGTTGGATCTCCTTGCAGTCCAAGGGACTCTCAAGAGTCTTCTCCAACACCACAGTGCAAAAGCAGCAATTCTTCGGTGCTCAGCCTTCTTCACAGTGCAACTCTCACATCCATATATGACTACTGGAAAAACCATAGCCTTGACTAGACAGACATTTGTTGGCAAAGTAATATCTCTGCTTTTGAATATGCTATCTAGGTTGGTCGTAACTTTCCTTCCAAGGAGTAAGTGTCTTTTAATTTCATGGCTGCAATCACCATCTACAGTGATTTTGGAACCCCCCAAAATAAAGTCTGACACTGTTTCCACTGTTTCCCCATCTATTTCCCATGAAGTGATGGGACCAGATGCCATGATCTTAGTTTTCTGAATGGTGAACGTTAAGCCAACTTTTTCACTCTCCTCTTTCACTTTCATCAAGAGGCTGTTTAGTTCTTCACTTTCTGCCATAAGGGTGGTGTCATCTGCATATCTGAGGTTATTGATATTTCTCCCGGCAATCTTGATACCAGCTTCTGCTTCTTGCAGCCCAGCGTTTCTCATGATGTACTCTTCATATAGCTAGTGCTCAAAAAGTCACAATTCCCCATAGGTTTCAACAAAATATTTTCAAAAGCCAGGTGAGGGAGGGCCATCTCGTGTGTTCAGCTCATGCACAATTCTCTGATTGATTGATAGTGAGGTAGCAGGGTGGTGTCACAGGAGTTACTATTATGATCCTTAGGCTCTGGTAGGCCTGTGGGCCATGTTCTTATGAAAATCAAGTAGTTTCTTCCACTTGGTAGGGGTTTTCATGTCAGTAAAACAACACAGGAAATGTGCATCAGATACTATTATCTAGGTACTAAAGCAGAAAGGAACTAAAGCAGACAATATGGAGAAGGGGTCTGTCCTTGGAAGGCCCCATAGGGTACTGCTCAGTTACAAATTTACACCTCTGCCTAAACTGCCAGTTTCTCTCCTTGTCACCTACTCATATTTTCAGTCTACTCACTTTGAAAGTCCAGACTCAAATGTCACCTTTTCAGGTTTTATTTGGAATTCTCCAGTATCCTACATAGGCTTCCCTGATGACTCTGGTAAAAGAATATGCCTGCCAATACAGGAGATGCAGTTTTGATCTCCAGGTTGGGAAGATCCCCTGGAGAAAGAAATGGTAACCCACCCCAATATTTTTGCCTGGAAAATCCCATGGACAGAGGAACCTGGCGGGCTGCAGTCCATGGAGTCGTAAAGAGTTGGACATGGCTTAGCAACTGAAGAACAACAAGAATCCTACAGAGAGTTTGCCCAAAGATACATGAAAAAAAAGTCTGTTTTTTTAGAGTTTCATTCCAAATATCTTAGATTGAATTATTAAACCGAATTTCTTTCAGTAGATTGCAATTCATCTAGGCATTTAAAAAACAAAAAACTGCTAGTATTCTTGAAAAGAAAGTCTTTGATAATAATTCTTCTGACATCAAGCCCAGAAAATATTTTTGACACTATTTTTCTTTAATCCAAAGTATTTTTCATCTAACATAACCAGATACATTTTGTAAACACCTCATGAAACACTTGTTTTTAAATAATTTATGCAATTTCTGTTATGACAATTAACCACTTAAATGATTAAACTCCAACTAGGGTATAAATAACATGCTGAACTCGTGTTCTGCAAGCTGAGAATACATCGGTACCCAGTATAGATAAGTGCTTTTTGGACTGAATTTATACGCTTGGATCTTAACTGGGGAGTGGAGAGATGAACAATGAAAAATGAGTGTCATGTATCAAAGTGATTAAGGCTCTATAGAAATTTAAAATCTTAGATATATGATTGAGTGGCCACTTTAGAATGGAGGGCCTAGGTAGGCTTCTCTGTGTAGGCTATTCTCAAACTGAGATCTGAAGATTCTTTTAAGAGGCAATAAAGTGAAATTTAGAAGAAAGGGCATTCCAGCCAGGGGGCTCCGCAGCACAGCAAGGGAGACAGAAAGTAGTAGATGGGGTAGGTGAACAGGCACCCATAGATCATGAGGTTCTTAGTAAGCAAGCATAGTGAAAATGAAAGTGAAGTCGCTCAGTCGTGTCGGATTCTTTGCGACCCCATGGACTATAGCCTATCAGGTTCCTCCGTCCGTGGGATTTTCCAGGCAAGAGTGCTGGAGTGGATTGCTATTTCCTTCTCCAGGGTATCTTCCCGACCCCGGAGTCGAACCCGGGTCTCCCGCGTTGCAGGCAGGCGCTTTACCGTCTGAGCCACCAGGGAAGCCCTAAATTCACCTAAGCAAGCATAGGTGAATTTAAACCTCCAAGCAAAGGAGAAGCCATTAGTAGATGTTTGTTCCTTTTAGAAGCCTGTAGTGAACAGACTGGAGAGGGAGTGAGGCCCATTGGAAGATGATCCACAGATAATTTCAGCTCAGACTAAAATGGTATTTGTGAAAATGGAGAGTTGAATGCAGTTTTGTAAATGGAGTCAAAAGAACTTGCTGATCCACTGGATGAAGGGGAAGAAGGGGAGGGAGAGCTGTAAATTCACTTCAGAATATAGACTATTTATGTTCTTTGGGATGCTTTCCAATGTCTGGTGTCTTCCTCACTAAGGATTTAAATTCTTGACACATTTTCATTTTATATTTATATATGTGCATTAAAATATACTTGTGGGCTTTCACCTTCCACCAGGACCACACCTTGAGGGTTTCATTTTGGCTTCCCTGGTAGCTCAGCTGGTAAAGAATCTGCCTTCAGTGTGGGAGACCTGGGTTCAATCCCTGGGTTGGGAAGATCCCCTGGAGAAGGGAACAGCTACCCACTCTAGTATTCTGGCCTGGAGAATGTCATGGACTGTACAGCCCATTGGGTCGCAAAGAGTCAGACACGACTGAGCGACTTTCATTCACTTCACCTTTCAAACACAATCTTTAACAGATGAAATGTTCAAGAGTGAATTGGAAATGAGGAGAAGAGATAACACCTGTCTACAACTCAACGAAGTTTGGATTAAAGGTCTTGTTCTTCCATTGCCCCTCCAGAGCGGCAGCACCTACAATTGCTCTGGGGAACTACCCAATCATTACAGCGTGCTGTCTCAATTGCAACCACCAGACAAGATGCTCCTCGGTCCACATACATCCCGATAAGGAGGTCAAAGCCATGCTGCTGCTGCTGCTGCTGCTGCTGCTGCTGCTAAGTCGCTTCAGTCGTGTCCAACTCTGTGCGACCCCATAGACAGCAGCCCACTAGGCTCCTCTGTCCCTGGGATTCTCCAGGCAAGAATACTGGAGTGGGTTGCCATTTCCTTCTCCAATGCATGAAAGTGAAAAGTGAAAGTGAAGTCGCTCAGTTGTGTCCGACTCTTAGCGACCCCATGGACTGCAGCCCACCAGGCTTCTCCGTCCATGGGATTTTCCAGGCAAGAGTACTGCAGTGGGGACCATTGCCTTCTCCGGATGTCACACTGACTCCACAGAAATATCCCGTTTGTTCCTCTTGCAAACTGGCTTCGGAGATCTTTGGAGGAGGGAACCCCAGCGGAGTAACGTCAGAGCCAGAGGAGGCGGGGAATTGTATGACGTCAGTGCATCGCGCGGCCCAGGGGCGGAGTCTAGTTTTTCCTCGGTGCCTGGGCGGGTTTAGGTGTCTGTGGCATGATGTCATCTCAATGTCATCTCACTGCAAGACCTAGAGCTGGGCTTAGTTCCCGCCCCCACCTCTGGTTAGTCGCCCTGGCAGGTGTGACGGGGGAGGTTGGGCACTGTGTTTGTAATTCTTGCCCTGTGATTGGTTGCTCTGGCCTTCTTCCAACTCTTTGGTCCTCCTCAGTTCAGTTCAGTTCAGTCGCTCAGTCATGTCCGATTCTTTGCGACCCCAAGAATTGCAGCACTCCAGGCCTCCCTGTCCATCACCAGCTCCCAGAGTTCACTCAGACTCACGTCCATTGAGTCAGTGATGCCATCCAGCCATCTCATCCTCTGTCGTCCCCTTCTCCTCCTGCCCGCAATCCCTCCCAGCATCAGGGTCTTTTCCAATGAGTCAACTCTTCGCATGAGGTGGCCAAAGTACTGGAATTTCTGCTTTAGCATCATTCCTTCCAAAGAACACCCAGGGCTGATCTCCTTCAGAATGGACTGGTTGGATATCCTTGCAGTCCAAGGGACTCTCAAGAATCTTCTCCAACACCACAGTTCAAAAGCATCAATTCTGCGGCGCTCAGCTTTCTTCACAGTCCAACTTTCACATCCATACATGACCACTGGAAAAACCATAGCCTTGACTAGACGGACTTTTGTTGACAAAGTAATGTCTCTGCTTTTCAATATGCTATCTAGGTTGGTCCTAACCTTTCTTCCAAGGAGTAAGCATCTTTTAATTTCATGGCTGCAATCACCATCTGCAGTGATTTTGGAGCCCAGAAAAATAAAGTGTGACACTGTTTCCACTGTTTCCCCATCTATTTCCCATGAAGTGATGGGACCAGCTGCCATGATCTTCGTTTTCTGAATGTTGAGCTTTAAGCCAACTTTTTCACTCTCCTCTTTCACTTTCATCAAGAAGCTTTTTAGTTCCTCTTCACTTTCTGCCATAAGGGTGGTCATCTGCATATCTGAGGTGACTGATATTTCTCCCGGCAATTTTGATTCCAGCTTGTGCTTCTTCCAGCCTAGCGTTTCTCATGATGTACTCTGCATAGAAGTTAGATAAGCAGGGTGACAATATACAGCCTTGACGTACTCCTTTTCCTGTTTGGAACCAGTCTGTTGTTCCATGTCCAGTTCTAACTGTTGCTTCCTGACCTGCATACAAATTTCTCAAGAGGCAGGTCAGGTGGTCTGGTATTCCCATCTCTTGAAGAATTTTCCACAGTGTATTGTGATCCACACAGTCAAAGGCTTTGGCATAGTCAATAAAGCAGAAATAGATGTTTTTCTGACCAGCCTCCAATCCTTACCACTCTCGGTGTAAGTAGTATTTTAAAGCTGAAGGACCCAAGGCTTGGAGAGGTGAACTTGCACAGGATATCACATCAGAGTTGGATTCTAGATAGTCTTCTAATAATTCTCCTCACTGTAAAAGGAACCTAATCATAGCTTACTCTTGGAATGTTTTGAGGGAATGCATGTAAAGTTCCTTACATGCTCATTACCTATGGTGGGAACTAACCATCCTCTCCAGGGCAGGGACCAATTTTGCTTTCTAGCTAAGGCTCCATTGCCTCGATACCAAGAGCCTAGTATCCTGAGCTAAAGGCCTGAAGCCAAGACTGCAAAAGGTGAGGTCAAAATGTAGGCATATCAGCTGCACTCTACCAATCACACACGTAGGCACAAATCCAAATATGCACTTTCTCATCTCACTTTTTTCTTTTTAATTGCCAACAACCTTCCTTCACTGACCCAGAGGTAGTCATACTGCTCCCCTGCACATCTGATTACTCACTGACTCTCCTCTCCTGTTCCTTCCCTGTTCTCTTTCTACTAGATGAGACTTTATCAGATGACCTCTTATTCTTTTGAATTGATTCATTTGTTCAGTTAATATTTTGTTGTTGTTCAGTGGCTAAATTGTGTCCAATTCTATGACTCCATGGACTGTAGCACACCAGGCTCCTTTGTCCACCACTGTCTCCTGGAATTTGGTCAAATTCATATCCATTGAATCAGTGATGCTATTTAACCATCTCATCCTCTGTCCTCCCCTTCTCCTCCTGCCTTCAATCTCTTTGAGCATCAGGGTCTTTTCCAATGAGTTGGCACTTCCCATCAGGTGGCCAAAGTATTGCCGATTCAGCTTCAGCGTAAGTTCTTCCAATGAATTTTCAGGGTTGATTCCTTTTGGATTGACTAGTTTGATATTGCAGCCCAAGGGACTTTCAAGAGTCTTCTGCTGCTGCTGCTGCTGCTGCTGCTGCTAAGTCGTGTCAGTCGTGTCCAACTCTGTGCAACCCCATAGACGGCAGCCCAACAGGCTCCTCTGTCCCTGGGATTCTCCAGGCAAGAATACTGGAGTGGGTGTCCATTTCCTTCTCCAATGCATGAAAGTGAAAAGTGAAAGTGAAGTCGCTCAGTTGTGTCGGACTCTTAGCGACCCCATGGACTATAGCCTACCAGGCTCCTCCATCCATGGGATTCTCCAGGCAAGAGTACTGGAGTGGGGGACCATTGCCTTCTCCAAAGAGTCTTCTACAGCACCACAATTTGAAAGCATCAGTTCTTCGTTGCTCAGCCTTCTTTATGGTCCATTTCTCACATCTGTACATAACTACTGGAAAAACCGTAGATTTAATCATTAATAAATGCTGCAAATGCTGCCAGTTTTAACCCTCCCCAGTTGATAGTGGGATTATACTTCCTGGTCCTAATCGATGAGGTATGAATAGAGGTGTCCCCTGTCACTCTCAGACTCAGCCTTTAATTGCTGCTTTGAGGTCCTCCAGAACTCTTTTTCCCTCTTGCTTAGCAGCAGGCAACATTTGAAATCATGGTAACTGCATTGACCTGCACCCCTGAATGGCTAAGATAAGCAGAGACCAACGCTGATCTATGTAGCATGGGAAGGAAATAAACTTCTTTTGTTTTAAGGCACTGAGACTTTGGGGGTATTTGTCACCACAGCATAACTTAGCGTGTTCTGATTGATACAAGTGTCTGCAGGAGTGAACAAAAACAAATTTGTTCTCTGTACTAGTGGAGCTTATACCAGATGTATCTCTATAAAATACAAATTTGACTATGTCCCCTTCCCTGCTTTAAAACTTTATTTAAAAATATCTTCCCATTGCTTGAAAGATTAAGTTCAAACTCTTAGTCTGAATGGCCCTTTACCAGTTGACCCAAATTGCACTTCTATTACCCTTTCCATCTATTTATGGTCCAGCCAAACTACGCTGCTGGCTATTACTGCATTAATCCACATGCTTTGAAACCCCTGCCTGAACTTTCACCCAGGCCAAACATGCCGTATCTTCAAACTGGGCTGCCTTCCACCCATGTTTGTATATCCTGGTTTACTCCCGTGTGCTCACGAGTTTCATGCCACCCCCTACTAACGCTTTTAGAACACTCGTGTGTATGAGTTAAGTTGCTTCTGTCATGTCCGACTCTCTGTGACTCTATGGACTGTAGCCCCCCAGGCTCCTCTGTCCATTGGATTCTCCACGCAAGAATACTGGAGTAAGTTGAAGAATACTGGAGTGGGTTGCCGTGCTCTCCTCCAGGGGATCTTCCTGACCGAGAGATCAAATCCACATCTCTTGTATCTCCTGCATTGGCAGGTGGATTCTTTACCACTAGCTCATACCAATCTTAATTACATGTTTCAGTGATTGTCTTCCTCCAGAGCTGTAAACTCTTTAAGAAGTCCATCTTATTCAACATTGGTTCTGGCATATATAAGGATTTAAACATTTGTTAAATGAATGAATGGCTTGTTGGATCCTTCAGTCCTCACTAGAAATGCTGTCAGTTCTGCGTATTAGTTTCCTATTGCTATGGTAACAAATTACCACACAATTAATGGCTGAAAACAATATAAACTTATTATTTTATAGTTCCTTAAGCAGGTCTGTATTTCTTTCCAGGTTCTAGGGAAGAATCTGTTTCCTTGCTTTTTCTAGCCACTAGAGGCTGCCCACACTCCTTGCATTGTGGTCCCCTTATTTCATCTTCAAAGCCAGCAAATGTTGCACCTCTGAGCATTCTTCTATAGTCACATCCTCTAACTATGAGTTCATCAGGGAATTCCTACAATTGTAAGGATCTTTGTAATTAGATTAGGCTCACCTGGATGATCCGGGATAATCTCCCCATCTCAGCATACTTAATTTAATCATATTTTCCTTTTTATCCTGTAAAGTAACATATTCACAGTTCCAGGGACTAGCACCAGGGTATCTGTAGGGGACCATTATTCTGCCTACCACATTGCAGAGTCTTTACTTGCATCTCTCTCTCTCACTTGACATTTACCTTTCAACATCAGCCAAGTCAAGTTTTCCCTAAGGAGTGTCAGGAGTCTCCTTGAAGTAGGGTAACCAAATATGGTCCAAACTTAGACACTTTTAACAGTGAAAGGGAGTACCTTAACATTTACACGAGGTCAACAGGTATACACTAGTCTGACCAGACACAGTAGAATGAAATGGATGTGTGGCCTGTGGAGACCCTACCCTGAATTGAAGCACCATTATTATAGACTTCTAGCCTGGTCTCTTGGAAATCAGGTAGATGTTGGGAGGTTTTACTTGCCTCAGAAGATCCGTGCTTTAGACTGGAAATGGGATGCTTTATTTGGCTCAGCAGGCTAAACAGAATCTTTTCCCTCTACAGCTTTAACAACACATAAATAACAATATATAAACAACATAATATTTATATCAGGGACACGAGACTTTATGATGTATATTGCTTATATATACATCAATTATATGTGCAAGTATATATCAAACTTGCAATTTGACATTTGTCTTTCAATTTCATTACTGATGAAGCCTCTTTTAGTGGGTCGTTCCAATACACCTTGTAGCCACATAAGAAAAGATGAAAAGAATTCAAGGTCAGGACACTAAGGACTGTACTTGTAAGCAGTTTTCAGCTTTGGGAAGAAGGAAAAAGCATGCTAAAGTAAGGATTCCATCGCCTTCCCTTATCTGATCAAGGTTTTCCATTTCAATCTTTTAATCCTAGATCACAGATAAAGCCAGAATATATTTCAGGAAATCATTTTATGATCTTACTATACAAATAAGTTGAGTATTATACTCAAGACTATTAATAGTTATTACTTTGCAGTTGTAAAATAGTGGCTTTCCAATTCTATCATGCCCTTGACATTTTTCTCCATAAGAGAGCTTCCCCCATTCCACACCTTTACTTTCCTTTTCATCTTCTTATATTTTTAATATCACTGTGGACTTAGAATTTTATTTTTGTTTATTCAGTGTATTATAATCCTTTGTCATCTGTATTCTTTTTTGCTGCCCAGATTGTCTCCGAGTTGGCCAATGAGTCCATTTAAGCCACTACTGCAACATTTTGACCTATCTCCATCAGCTTTTAAGTTCTTTTTCACTCCCTGGCATGAGATATTTCAGGCCTACCTCTACTTTACTTGCCCCAGATCTGAACAGCCATTTTTCCAAGGAGCTCTGGCTTCCTTCAGTGAGGTATTATGTTTACAAACCAAGATCTGGACCTCAGGTGCACTAGTTGCTACTTAGCCCTTTTAATTTCCCTTTGGCATGTCCCCTTTTTGATTCTTTTGTTTGGCTGAGTAGTATTTCATTCTGGGAATATACCTTTTTCTTTTTTAATCAGTCTCTAATGGAAGAGCTTGAAGTGTATTTTTATTTTGCTATTACAAATAATGCCACAATCAATAATCTTCCACATATGTTGTTTCAGATTTATGGTTGTGTATCTTCAGGGAAGATTTCTACAAGTGAGACTGCTAGATTAAAAGGTAAGCACACCCAATTGGATGAGATTAACTGTTTTGATCAATGGCCTGCCGTATTTAAAAGGAAGTGTGTAATTTGAAAGATTTAACATAAGGAGAACCTCAATAAATCATTTGATTGTGTTAAAAAGGTAAGCGTAAATGTAGCATTGTTGGAGAATGCCAGATTCTCTACAGAAGTCATATTACTTTCTATTTCTACTAGCACTGGAAGAGATTATTCATTTTCCTAGTTTCAACCAACAGAATTACAGAATGTTATCAAACTTTTAGGTTTTTGCATACATGATAGACGAGAAATGGTATTTAAATGTAGTGTTAATTTGCATTTCTCTAATAGTGAAGCTAAAGATATTTTTCATTTGTTTAAAGATGATTGAAATATTATTGTCAGCAGTGTATGTGTCTTTTGTACCTTTTTCTAAGAGTTTTGGTTTCTTTTTTCTTGATTGTTAAGCGTTCTCTTATGAAAATATTTATGATATGTATTGCAAATATTAACACCCAGTTTGATAGTTGTATTTTGGCTTTGTTTATGATGTTTGCCTGGAGAAGGCAATGGCAACCCACCCCAGTACTCTTGCCTGGAGAATCCCAGGGACAGAGGAGCCTAGTGGGCTGCCGTCTATGGGGTCGCTAAGAGTCGGACATGACTGAAGCGACTAGGAAGCAGCAGCAGCAGCATGATGTTTGCCAGGCTTCCCTGACAGTTCAGCTGGTAAAGAATCCGCCTGCAATTCAGGAGACCCTGGTCCTATTCCTGGGTTGGGAAGATCCCCTGGGAGACTACCCACTCCAGGTATCTTGGGCTGGGACGGTACAGAATCCACCTGAAATGTGGGAGACCTGGGTTCGATCCCTGGGTTGGGAAGATCCCCCGGAGGAGGGCATGGCAACCCACTCCAGTATTGCTGCCTGAAGAATCCCCACAGACAGAGGAGCCTCATTAGCTACAGTCCACGGGGTCACTAAGAGCTGGACATGACCAAGTGACTAAGCACAGCACATGATGTTCGCCATAACTTCCATTTTTATGTAGTTGAATTTATCAGTGTACTCTTTTATTATATCTGGATTTTGAGTCACAATTACTGAAAACTATTATAAATTTTGGCATTAATTTTTTCCTGTCATAAGTGATTTGAAATCTACAAATCTTACTACTGTAACTACTCATGTTGATTCTTCAACACATAAGGCTGTAATCATCAATCACCTAATAGCTAAAAGTTTTTACATCTGTTTTTTCTCTTATTATTAAAGAATCCATCTAGAATAACCTGATTTTAACCTTTAAGAAAGCAGTTTGACAGTATGTATTGAGGCATAAGATTTTGCAGCCTTAAGATACTATCCTAGAGGAAAATGTCCTAAACCCAGAACCTAATATAGTGCCTGGTATTCATTAGGTGTTCAGGCAACAGTTGCAGAATAGGGCAATAAACATGAGGGAGGGGAAATATACATATGAACACGTTTGTTGCTAAATTACTTACATTAAGAATTTGCTGTAACCTAAAAAAGACAATAGTAGAGAAATGATTGAATAATCTATGGTATACCTGCTGCTGCTAAGTCGCTTCAGTCATGTCCGACTCTGTGCGATCCATTAGACGACAGCCCACCAGGCTTCCCCGTCCCTGGGATTCACCAGGCAAGAACACTGGAGTGGGTTGCCATTTCCTCTTCCAATGCATGAAAGTGGAAAGTGAAAGTAGGAAGTCACTTGGTCATGTCCAACTCTCAGCGACCCCTTATACTTCAGCCTACCAGGCTCCTCCGTCCATGGGATTTTCCAGGCAAGAGTACTGGAGTGGGGTGCCATTGCCTTCTCCATATGGTATACCTTCTTCATTGAAAATGATGTAACGCTGAAATGGTGGTTCTGAAAGATATATAGTAATATGGTAAAGATACATAATACATGGATGTGATAATAGATGAAAAAAGCAAATTACCCAATTATCAAAAAAGATGTTTTGAATATATATACATATGGAAGGAAAAGACTAACAGAGAGTGGGATTTTCCTGTTTTCCACACTTCCTATTTCTGATTAAAAAAAAAAATACTAAAAAAGTTTAAATATTCATTCTCTACTCTCTAACTGTTCTTAGACCGGGAGTGCAGCAGTGGGGAAATCATTTGAGAATGTAAAGTAGGCTTTAGTAGAGAATTGCACAGAGGCACACTATAGAATTATCACCAAACAACTGTCAATATGAGCTTGATTATATACAAAAGATCATGGTAAATGCTTTCACAATTTTAGGTGGTTGTGTGGCTAGGAGTCTCAGATGTCTTAAGTGAGGATAATAATGGTACTATCCCATAGAGTTAATGTGAGGATGAAATGAGATAATACATATAGATGCTTATAACAGAACCTGGTCAGCAGTGAGTGCACACTACGTTTGCTGTTTTGGATTTTGGTTTCTGGGTTTTTTTCCCTGAGATTATAAAAATTTGGTTACAATGCCCCCATGTGTCTATGCTTTGCAATATTTCTGGTCATTAAAAAGATTTCATATTACTTGAGATCAGTGCATTTGAAATGACAGTTCTAGGTCCATGCATTGTCTACTCATATTTTATATAGACTCTGAAGATTAAACAGCTTTTTTGAAAATAATATTTTATCTCCTGACTATGAAAGTGACACATGCTCACTATATAAAATTTGGAAAATACTAGAACTATAAGGAATTATCGCCATCTATAATGTAACTGCTCAAACATTTTGATGTGTTTTATGTGTTCTATGTAAATATGTATATATATGTGTGTGTATATATATATACATATGCTTCCTTTTTTACATAGGGTTAAATTTTAAAATAAATGTAAAATGTATCTTTTACCTTTTTTTGGTGAAAAAAAGAACCATCCAAAATTTATTCCCCAACAGACAGACAGCATCAGCAGGTTAAAAACTACAGGGGTTTCTCTGTAGATCATACATTCACAAGACATTATTAGCTTAACAAGTGAGAATGCCTCCGGTGTAATTTCTGTGACAATATCCACTTCACAGTGTAAACAGTACTCTTATTGTATTCACTTACCATTCCAGAAGGAAAGGGACAACTCGGCAAAACAGAAAACATTTTTGGGGTGCAATTACAGAGAGACAGACTTGAGAACATTCACCATCCACTCTTCTTCATACAGGGGCCAATGACTTCTCCACCGAGAAGTGTGAGTCTTTCTCCTTCCTTGTTAAATCATCAAGAGTTGTGCTTCACCGTCTGCTTAATATCACATATGTGCTCAGTCACTCAGTTGTGGCCAATTCTTTGTGACCCCATGGACTATAGTTCGCCAGGCTCCTCTGTCCATGAAATTTTCCAGGCAAGAATACTGAAGTGGGTTGCCATTTCCTTCTCTAGGAATATTACATATATAAAAGGGAGATTAAAGAAAAAAAGAATCACAACAACATCTTGAACTTCAGCTGCTCCCACCAATATATCAACTCCTAGGTTTACAACAGGGCCTGGAAACACTTCAGCCGTCATCAAAGAGGAAAACAGACACTATAGTTGCAAAAATAACACATGAATGAGGTAGATGAATTAAAACTTTAACATCCAGGACTTGCCTGTTCCAACTTGGTAACCTTCATGCAATACTCAGAAAAAGAAAACTTCATAATTACTCGGCTTGTCAGTCAAGGAAATTTTGGTACAAATTAGTATAAGAAGTTATTAGTATATAATTAGAAAACACACCCTTCCATGAGCTTGTTTCTTCAAGAATGGGAACCCAGCTCTTCAACAGAGTAGAAACTGGTGAACTAAATTTTGTCACCTGAGATTCCTTGCTCAGGTGTTTACCCTTTCTGGTTTTAGGAAGAAGAAAGCATCTGGAAGGTATAGGGAAGACCTTGGCATGCTTGGAGTTCCAATGGTGTGTGTGTGTGCTCAGTTGTGCCCAACTCTCTGTGACCCAGTGAACTGTAGCCCACAAGGCTCCTCTGTCCACAGAATTTTTCAGGCAAGAATACTGGAGTGGGTTGCCATTTCCTCTTCCAGGGGATCTTCCTGACCCAGAGATCGAACCTGCGTCTCTTGTGCCTCCTGCATTGGCAGGCGAATTCTTTAACACTGTGCCACCTGTGAGGGAGAAGGCAATGGCACCCCACTCCAGTACTCTTGCCTGGAAAATCTCATGGACAGAGGAGCCTGGTAGGCTGCAGTCCATGGGGTCACGAAGAGTCGGACACGACTGAGCGACTTCACTTTCACTTTTCACTTTTCACTTTCATGCATTGGAGAAGGAAATGGCAACCCGCTCCAGTGTCCTTGCCTGGAGAATCCCAGGGACGGGGGAGACTGGTGGGCTGCCGTCTGTGGGGTCGCACAAGGTCAGACACGACTGAAGCGACTTAGCAGCTGCAGCAGCAGCAGTGCCACCTGTGAAGCCAAGCAGCAACACACATACTGACTAAGGACTAAAATCTGTCCACTTGAGGGCACTCTACTTCACGTTCCAAGGTTGAAAAAAATTGTGGAATTTTTTAACTTTGGTTTGGAAAAAAAACGTACACTCAAAAAACAAAAGAAAAATGGGTTCAGAGTTGGGAGAATGCAGAAGTGAAGTAGCTCAGTCGTATCCGACTCTTTGCGACCCCCGTGGACGGTAGCCTACCAGGCTCCTCCGTCCATGGGATTCTCCAGGTAGGGTACTGGAGAGGGTTGCCATTTCCTTCTCCAGGGATCTTCCCAACCTAGGGATTGAAGCCGGGTCTCCCGCACTGCAGGCAGATGCTTTACCGTCTGAGCCATCGGGGAATGCAGAACAGGTCCCTAAACAAATGATAGATCTTGTCCATTTACCCACATACAGTCACGGCAGAAGTAAGTATACAGTTCCCCCATCTCACCTCCCAAACAGGGGAAACAATTGTCCTCCACAGTGGTTCAGTACATTACAACTTGAAATAGGTGACAGTCTGGAAAGTTACTCTACTTTGTACAAAGATGTTATGTATGTAGTTTGTTGCAAGTTACAAAACTTTCTTTGCAAGACCTACTTCTTCCCCCCCAAAAAAAATACTGTCTGTATTTGTTTTAATATGATTTTTTTGTTGTTTTTTTTCTCTCTTTGTTTGTTTTTGTAAAGCAGCATAGCAACATTGTAATTGTAGGATGTGCCTAAGGTTGTGATCACAACTGTAAGCATTATTCACACATCAGGAAGAAAACTGAAGGAGATGGGAGGTCTTTAAAAAAAAAAAAAGACAAAAATGGTACAGCTCTAAAGAAATCACTGTCTGCACTGTTCCTTCTATGTGTGTTCTCCTGTTGTCTGCTGCTGCTGCTGCTGCTAAGTCGCTTCAGTTGTGTCCGACTCTGTGCAACCCCATAGACGGCAGCCCACCAGGCTCCCCCGTCCCTGGGATTCTCCAGGCAAGAACACTGGAGTGGGTTGCCATTTCCTTCTCCAATGCATAAAAGTGAAAAGTGAAAGTGAAGCTAATGTCAATCTTGTTTTCCTCCAGGAAGTGAAAGTCTTTTACTTTAAAACAAGAACAGACAGGTAGCTATGTAGATAATGGTGGTTCTCCCATGGTAATCAGAGGATTACATTTCATTGTCACCAGTCTCTCATGTTTCCCATTAATGGGCAGCTACCATAGGTACATTGAACTAGAGTGGAAAGATGCCTTAAAAATGCTCTGCAGTGAAAGAAAATAAAATGCGATTTTGAAGGGAATGGCAACCAACTCCAGTATTCTTGCTTGGAGAATTCCATGAACAGGGGATCCTGGCAGGCTACAAGTCCATGGGGTCACAAGAGTCAGATACAACTGACTAACACTTATAAATAACTTGAGGAGGAATGTGTAAGAATCAGTTTATTATGCTAAGGAGGCTTCCTTCTTTTTTTTAATTAATTTTTTATTTTTTGGCCTGTGCCAGGCAGCACGTGGAATCTTAGTTCTCTGACCATTGATTGAACCCACTCCCCCTGCATTAGAAATGGGATGGAGGTGGGGGGAGTTTAACTGCTGTAGCACCAGAGAAGTCCCTCTTCTTCTTTAATGTAATAATGAGTTGGTAGCAAATCTCTATTTTAAAATTATTTCTTCTCTGTGTATAAAATGTGGCATTTTGTGTAAGAAGTAGGAGAAAATAAGAATGTAATTGTATCTATTTGATTATCCTAATAATGAAAAAGCAAAAGAAGGCTAAAAAAGAAAGAATGAAAATAGTGAAAGACAGGGAAGGTGGCCAGCTGCAATTCATGAGATTGCAAAGAGTCAGACATGATGTAGCAACTGAACAGCAACAATGAAAATAATTACAGGTTACGGCCAAGTGGAAAAGGTTAAAATGAGAACCAGACTTCTCTAAATATACATTTTCATATAACTGTCATTTTCGAGGCATGTAAATATTCTATGAATTTGAAAATTGAGATTAATATTAACCCAAAAGATAAAGAAGTGCCAAAACTTAAAATTGAATACAAATCGCAAAAATCAACCTAAAACCAGTATCATGTTTATAACATAGGCACAGAAAAAAAAAGTAACTTTTGAACACAGCACTCTGAATAAATTCAAAGCTGAAAGAACTAAAAAGTCTTGAACTTTCCTGAATGGGTTTATTAGAGATGGCAGTTTGGTATAGTGATTCTGAAAGTATTTTCTTGTGTTGTGCGTATGTATGCTAAATTGCTTCAGTCGTGTCCGATTCTTTGCAACCCAATGGACAGTAACCCACCAGGCTTCTCTGTCTATGGGATTCTCCAGGCAAGAATACTGGAGCAGATTGCCATTTCCTTCTCTAGGGAATTTTCCCGACCCAGGGATCAAACCCACATCTCTTGTGACTCCTGCAATTGGCAGGCGGATTCTTTACCAGTAGCACCACCTGGGAAGTCTTGAACTTTCCTGAGTGGGTTTATTAGAGATGGCAGTTTGGAATAGTGATTCTGAAAGTATTTTGTTGTATTGTAGCATAGCAAATGAGTAACTGCGCTAATGCGTTTTAGAACCAGAATTCTTTGTAGGAGAAGAGGGATGCAAATAGAAATGAGGAAGGTAAGGAAAAATCCTATGATGTGCATTCAATCTGGAGGTGCCAATATTATATCTATACATTATATATATATATATATTTCATTGTTTTTTCTACTGAATGGGCCCATAAGCAGTGACATCCAGGAACAGTGAACACAGCTAGCAACACTATTCGGTTTCTAAGTACCATTCTGAAATGGAAGGAACCAGTAAATTAACCATTTCCTGGGAGAAATGGTTAATTCCAGGTCTGAGGCAGCTGAGTAGGGAAAGTATAAGATGACTCAGTGTCCTCCCAAGCAAGGAATTACTCAAAGACAAACAGGGATGTCAATAGAACATAGAGGCTGCTTCAAACAGCTTCTCCTGGGCGAGTGCAGGACAGTTTGAACATTAAAAAGAATTGTACAGAAATGGATTATCGTAGTCTCAGTAACAACACAAATTCCAGGAACTTCCTTCACATACACGTCCACCCCACTTACCCCAAATATTCTGACTAATAGGTCTGGGGTCAAATTTGAGACTTTACATTTGGTGGGGAGGATAGACAGGAAGCCTATCATGCTGCATATAGGATCTTAGTTCCCTGACCAGGGATCAAATCCTCACCCCCTGCACTGGAAGTGCAGAATCTTTACCTGTGGATGGCCAGGGAAGTCTTGAGAACTTACTAATACTTTTCTAAGCAGTTTGCAGGTGCTGCTGTAGATTATGGACCCCAGTTTGAGTAGCACTGGATTATAAAAGTTTGAATTTGAAAAGTATGTATGAGTCTATAACAAAAGAGTAGGGAGAGGGGAGATTGCTTTCTTATGGAGAAGGGGATTAAAAAAAAAAAAGCTCTTTTTTATAGAAGAATGCCAGCTGATAAATGTAAAAGAAAAAACAGGTTTAGCAAATCACCATTTTGCAGTTCCTAGTGTAATAACTGACTCAGGAAAGGCTTGTCAATGGGTGATAAAACCATTAAGAGAAAGGCTTTAGGGGAAAAGAATGTTCATACAGTCTCAAAATATCATACTTATCATATTAAATTACTTATTAAGAACAGAGGGGAAAATTATATTTTTTACCATGGAGAAATTTAGTGGGCACTATCATAAAGGAAGTGACCAAATAGCATCATCAGTAACAGTGTGACACTGCCTACTACTGGATTTAGTGGGAACTACAACAGCATCTATGCAATGTTGTCCAGTTGCTAAGTTATGTCCAACTCTTTGGACCCCACGGACTGTATAGCATGCCAGGCTCCTCTGTCCTCCACTATCTTCCGGAGTTTGCTAAAATTCATGTGTATTGAGTCAGTGATGCTATCTAATCATATCATCCTCTGCCGCCTCCATCTCCTTTGCCTTCAATCTTTCCCATCTTCAGGGTTTTTCCAATTGAGTCAGCTCTTTGTGTCAGATAGCCAAAGTATTAGCACTTCAGCTTCAGCATCAGTTCTTCCAATGAGTATTCAGGGTTGATTTCCTTTAGGACTGACTGGTTTGATCTCCTTGCGGTCCAAGGGAATTTTAAGAGTCTTCTCCATCACCACAATTTGAAAGCATCATTCTTTGGCACTCAGCTTTCTCTAGGGTCCAACATTCACATCTGTACATGACTACTGGAAAAACCATAGCTTTGACTATTCAGATCTTTGTCAGCAAGTGATGTCTCTGCTTTTCATTGCGCTGTCTAGATTTGTCATAGCTTTCCAGGAGCAAGTGTCTTCTAATTTCATGGCTGCAATCACTGTCCACAGTGATCTTGGAGCCCAAGAAATAAAATCTATCACGACTTCCACTTTTTCCCCTTCTATTTGCCATGAAGTAATGGGTATGGATGCCATGATCTTAGTTTTTTTTTTATTGTTGAGTTTTAAGCTAGCTTTTTCACTCTCCTCTTTCACCCTCATCAAGAGGCTCTTTAGTTCCTGTTCACTTTCTGCCATTAGAGTGGTATCAGCTGCATATCTGAGGTTGTTGGTATTTAATCTTGTCAAAGATGTTTACTTGAATTTAGTCATGAAGAAACAATCAAATAAACCCAGACTGTGGGACATTCTTTAAATTATCTGGATTGGGCTCTTCAAAAATTTCTAGGTCATGAAGAAATAGGAAAAGATAGGGGAAATATTCTAAATTGAAAGTGACAACCAAGTGATACAGATCTTAGATTTTTTAATTCTATAAATAAGATCTGTTTGAGGAAATTTAACTATGGACTATTAGATGATATTTAATTAGTGCTTAAAATTCTATGTATAATATACTATGGTTAATAAGAGAATATCCATTTTAAGGAGTCAGATGATAAAGTATTTAGGTGTGAGGTGTCAAGATGATTGCAATTGTATGTATGTATAAATGGCAACCCACTTCAGTATTCTTGCCTGGAAAATCCCATAGACAGAGGAGCCTGGTAGGCTACAGTCCACGGGGCCGCAAAGAGTCGTACACGACTGAGCAACTTCACTTCACTTATGGGAGTGTAGAAAGAAAGAGCACAAATATGGCAAAATTGTTATAATTATTAAAGTGAAACATATACCTGTGTTAATTTTACTTTCAAATTTTCTGAAGGTTTGAAGCTTTTAAAAATAAAACATCAAGGAAAAATTAAATCCCTTTCCCTTCCTGTTTTGGGGTGGTTCAAACAGGGCTCCTAAAATGGGTAGGGAGGCAGGGAAGAGGGGATTTGTGCGGAAAAGAAGACGGAGAAAAGGAGTGTTTTGGAACACATGAGAGGATCAAGAAGTATGATCTTCCTGTATTAGGTAATGAACAACCGGGCTGTAACAACCTCCAAATCTCCAGCACAATGAAGGTTTGTTTCTTGTTCAAGTTACTGTTCTAGCTGAGGAAACTGAGGCTCACAAAGGTGAAGCAACCTGCTTAAGAGCCAGCAAGAGACAAACTGGAATTCCCACCCAGATGTCACTCCAAAGCCTATATGTTGGTTTCAGTGCAACACACTGCCCCTGAGGTTAGCGAAACTGGCCTAGGTCCACATCTGCCATTCTTTTTACTCTCCAGCATGCACGCACTGGATCCATATTCAGTCCCTTAGAGGCGGCCTCAGGCCCTGACAAGACCTCCCTTGAGGATTCAGACCATTCATTCATTCCTTCCACAAGTATCTTTTAAAATACCTTTTATATCCTAAGCACTATTCTAGGATACAACAGTGAACAAAGTCCCTGCTTCCATGAACTCACCTTCTAGGGAGGGAAAGGAACAATAATTGAGTAAATGAGTAAACGATACAACTTGAGTAAAGGCTATGAGAAATGGTAAAGCACGGTGAGAGGTAGAAAGTGGAGGGATGAAGCCCATCATTTAGATAAGGATTCAGGGAATGCCTCTGCACATTGGTTGAGCCTGAGGAAAGTGTATTCTCAGCTCGGGAAATAGCAAATTTAGGGGTCCTAAGACTGTAAGAAATTACCAGCAAAAGAGCAACATTAAGGCAATTGTGGCTGGAGAGGGACAGGGAGAGGAGAGAAGCAGAAGGCAGGCCCAGGTAGATAAGAAGTGAACAGAAGCATTAAGACAGGGCAGTGATGTGGTCTGATTTTCATCTTAAGACCTCTTCTGCAGAATTCTGTATGGATAATGCAGCCATCTGGGTGAGAATTGATGGTGGCCTGATAGTAGTGATGGGAACTGGAAAGTGGCCAGAAGAGATGCATTTTGAAGAAAAAGCTGACAGAATTTGCCATAGATATGGAATATGAGATGGAAAGGAAGATGCCTTCTATGTTTTTAGCCCAAGAAATACTCTGATACATAGTCCCATAGGTTTATAGAAACAGAAATTTAATGGTAAAAATTGTATGTGCCACATTATTGTTCAATTCATTGTATAACACTTACATGTGGTTTTCTTTCTGAAATCTTGGAAACTGGAGGACTAGGTTTAGTAAGTGCTTAATCAGTTCCTTATTTCTTTAAAGTGGTATTGATATTATTTGTTATGCTTCCCCATAAGACTTTGTGAGAACAAAATGAGGTAATGTTTGTGAGTATACTACCCATATAGTTATCATCTAATAATCAACTTTTGTATTTGTATGATATTTTCAAAGCAAAATGTGCTTTCTTGTGCTAATTTTTTAATGTGCTTTCTAATCTGCTAATCTGCTATGCTAAAAATCTGTGGAAAATTCTGAAAGAGATGGGAATACTAGACCACCTGACCTGACTCTTGAGAAACCTGTATGCAGGTCAGGAAGCAACAGTTAAAACTGGGCATGAAACAACAGACTGGTTCCAAATAGGAAAAGGAGTATGTCAAGTATTGTCACCCTGCTTATGTAACTTATATGCAGAGTACATCATGAGAAATGCTGGGCTGGATGAAGCACAAGCTGGAATCAAGATTGCCAGGAGAAATATCAATAACCTCAGATATGCAGGTGACACCACCCTTATGGCAGAAAGTGAAGAGGAACTAAAAAGCCTCTTGATGAAAGTGAAAGAGGAGAGTGAAAAAAGTTGGCTTAAAGCTCAACATTCAGAAAACGAAGATCATGGCATCTGGTCCCATCACTTCATGGGAAATAGATGGGGAAACAGTAGAAACAGTGAGAGACTTTATTTTGAGGGGCTCCAAAATCACTGCAGTTGGTGATTGCAGCCATGAAATTAAAAGACACTTACTCCTTGGAAGGGAAGTTATGACCAATCTAGATAGCATATTCAAAAGCAGAGACATTACTTTGCCAACAAAGTCCATCTAGTCAAGGCTATGGTTTTTCCAGTGGTCATGTATGGATGTGAGAGTTGGACTGTGAAGAAAGCTGAGCACCGAAGAATTGCTGCTTTTGAACTGTGGTGTTGGAGAAGACTCTTGAGAGTCCCTTGGACTGCAAGGAGATCCAACCAGTCCATCCTAAAGGAGATCAGTCCTGGGTGTTCTTTGGAAGGACTGATGCTAAAGCTGAAACTCCAGTACTTTGGCCACCACAGGCGAAGAGTTGACTCACTGGAAAAGACTCTGATGCTGGGAGGGATTGGGGGCAGGAGGAGAAGGGGACGACAGAGGATGAGATGGCTGGATGGTATCACTGACTCAATGGACATGAGTTTGAGTGAACTCTGGGAGTTGGTGATGGACAGGGAGGCCTAGCTTGCTGCGATTCTTGGGGTCACAAAGAGTTGGACATGACTGAGCAACTGAACTGAACTGATGCTAAAAATCTGGTGGACACTATATCCCAAATTATGTTAAAATACTAACACTGCCAAAGGAAACATCTCTCTGGTTTCTTTCTGCTTCTCAGTCTCTGTCTGTCTGTCTCTCTCTCTCTCTCTGGAAAAGAGCTCATGCAAATAAGAGCAGGCCAACCTCAGGGCTTACAGAAGCCTGACAGATGCTATTTTGGGGCTTCTCTGGTGGCTCAGTGGTAAAGAATCCCACCTGCAATGCAGGAGACCCAGGTTGGATTCCTGGGTCGGCAAGATCCCCAGAAGGGAGTGGCTACCCACTCCAGTATTCTTGCCTGGAGAATCCCAAGTACAGAGGAGCCTGGCAGGCTACAATCCATGGGCTTGCAAAGAGTCAGACACAATTGAAAGACTATCACTTTAACTTTTTTTCCTACATTCTCAACACACTGATGCCTCTGCAGATGGTCCCTTGGTGTGACATTACAAGGGACAAGCACTTCAGGACACTCCCTCTGAAATTCCCTGTCTTCCTTGGTTTGGCAGAACCCAGTTTGTTCATCATCAGAACATCACAATGTTTAGCTTTTTTAAAATGACAAATGAGTTTTATCGTGTGTCAGTTACTGCTGCAAGTTTGTTTAGTTGCCATTCTTTGTTCTTATGCCCTGTAGTCTTTTTGTTTTTTCCACCTGGGAGTTCTTAAAATCAGGTGAAAATATTTAACTGATATTTACCTTTCAGTCTCTATATCTTGAACCAAAGAACATTTCAGAAGTGTGATTTTGGTTGCTACAGATCCATGGCAGCATGCTATTTTAATGAAAGTTTTGCCTTGTTGCACATAGAAAATAAAATGTATGACAATAATAAATATCAAAGCATAAATACTCACAGCCTGTTTCCTTTCACTTGCTAAGAACGTTTTGGTGTTTTCCATCTAACCCTCTTCCCTTCCTTCAAGTCTGGGCTTTACTAAGTAAATCAGAATGAAGAGTGTACTGTGTGTGTGTGTGTGTGTGTGTGTTTGTATTTTGGAAGGTATGGAAGAGCTTGCCAGGGAGAGCAGAAGGGAAGTACTGAAGACTGGTAAAATTTATATTGAAAGGCAAGCAAATGACTCATGGAAGATAGACTGAATTCCAAGAAAGCAAGAATAAAGCATGAGAGTGTTGAAGTTTCTTAGTGAATATTAGTAGAGATTTTGAGGAACAGCTGCTTATGGGAGAGGGATGTTGAAATGAAAGATAGGAAAAAGCCACTGTAGAAGTTTTGCTCTGCGCTAAGGATGTATCTTCTCACCACATCCTCTACAGTTAACCTGGTTTTCTGAAGTAGATTTTAATTGCTTTTCATTACTTTTCAGTCTGTTTTCTCTGAATTTTATGTTATGCTATGACTAGGCCACAAGGGCTAAACTTAATTCAAACTACCAAAATACTCAGGAACACCAGGAGACATTTGCTATTCTGACAATTTTTTATAGGTTATTAGGAAGGTTGAAGGTTGTTTTTTTTTTGCTCGATAAAGGACAGAAATGGTATGGACCTAACAGAAGCAGAAGATATTAAGAAGAGGTGGCAAGAATACACAGAACTGTACAAGAAAGATCTTCACGACCAAGATAATCAGGGTGGTGTGATCATTCACCTAGAGCCAGACATCCTGTAATGTGAAGTCAAGTGGGCCTTAGGAAGCCTCACTACAAACAAAGCTAGTGGAGGTGATGGAATTCCAGTGGAGCTATTCCAAATCTTGAAAGATGATGCTGTGAAAGTGCTGCACTCAATATGCCAGCAAATTTGGAAAACTCAGCAGTGGCCACAGGACTAGAAAAGGTCAGTTTTTGTTCCAGTCCCAAAGAAAGGCAATGCCAAAGAATGCTCAAACTACCACTCAATTACACTCATCTCACATGCTAGTAAAGTAATGCTCAAAATTCTCCAAGCCAGGCTTCAGCAATATGTGAACCGTGAACTTCCAGATGTTCAAGCTGGATTTAGAAAAGGCAGAGGGGGAGGAGCTAAGATGGCAGAGGAGTAGGACGGGGAGAATACTTTCTCCCCTACAAATTCATCAAAAGAACATTTAAACGCTGAGTAAATTCTACAAAACAACTTCTGAATGCTGGCAGAGGACATCAGGCACCCAGAAAAGCAACCCATGTCTTCGAAGGGAGGTAGGAAAAAATATATAAGACAAAAGAGGGAGGGACGGAGCTCCGTCCCGGGAAGGGAGTCTTAAAAAGAGAGAAGTTTCCAAACACCAGGAAACCGTCTCACTGCTGAATCTGTGCCTAGCCTTGGAAGCACAGAGGGCAACATAACAGGGAGGGAAAATAAATAAACAATTAAAACCTGCAGATTACAAGCCCTACCATAACTCCCCCAGCGGAGAAGCAGTGCAGACGCCTGCATCCGCCATTAGCAAGCGGGGGCTGGGCAGGGAGGTGGGGCGCGGGCTGCATCGCTTAGAATAAGGATCTGGCCTGAATACCCCGAGCGCTATGTGAGCGAAATAATTTGGGCTAGCAAACCAGACTGTGGGATATCTACCACGCAAAAAGCCAGCCCTAACCTAAGACACCACCAGGCCTGCACACAGAACAAAGGACTGTACAGAGAAAGCCGGCTGCAGACCATCCCCCTCTGGTGACAGGCAGCCAGAGCCGGAAGGGGGCAATCGCAGCCCCAGAGAGACATTATCTACAAAACTGTAAGCAGGCGTCTTTGCTAACTAAAACTTTTTGGGGGTCTGTACGGTCAACATCCACCTGAGAAGGTGCGCCAGTTGTACACCTAGATAACCGAGCGGAGGGAGGTGATAAGTCTCAGCAATCGTGATTGCCAAACACCTCATCACCTGAGCTGCTCGGACCTGGGAAGAGCACAAATCGCAGGCCCAACCGAGTCTGCGCCTCTAAGGACTACCCGAGTGCCTGAACCTGAGCGGCTTGGACACGGGAGGTGCAAGCAGCACAGGGCCGGCCATGGATGGTTCCCGGCGGAGCAACCTAGAGCCTGAGCAGTGTGGTCAGGGAGGCTACACGCGCCGTGAGCCAGGGCAGATCCAGTGTGGCTCAGGCATTGTGAGCACACGCCAGTGTTATTTGTTTGCAGCGTCCCTCCCTCCCCACAGCACGACTGAACAAGTGAGCCTAAAAAAAAAAAAAAAAAGTGTCCACCACCATCCCTTTTGTGTCAGGGCGGAAACCAGACACTGAAGAGACCACCAAACAGAAGAAGCTATAACAGAGGAAACTGCCTTGGAAGCTACAGGCAACAGATTAAAACCCTGTGGTTAGAACTGAATGCATAGGAAGGGGCCTATAGATCTTGAGAAATATAAGTTGGACCAAGGAACTAGCCAAAAATGAACTGACCCCACAATACCCAAAACAAAACCAGAGAAAGTCCTAGATATATTTTTACTATTTTTATGATCATTCTTTCTTTTTTTTTTTAATTTTTAAAAAAATTTTAACTCCTCTATTATTCCTTTAATTTTCACTTTTATAACCTACTATTACTTTGCAAAAAAAAAAAAAATACCCTATTTTTTTTTAAAAAAGCAAACTTCATATGTATATATATTTTATAATTTTTGTGACCTTGTTTTTTTTTCTTCTTTTCTTTAACATTGTATTAGTGAAATTCCAAACTCTACTCTAGATTTTTAATTTTAGCTTTTTGGTATTTGTTATCAATTTTATACCTATATATATATATTTTTAATAATTTTTGTGGCTTTTTTTCCCTCTCTCTTTCTTTCTCTTCTTTTTTTATATAACATTGTATATATGAAATTCCAAACTCTACTCTAGATTTTTAACTTTTGCTTTTTGGTATTTGTTATAAATTTTGTACCTATATTTTCTTTATAATTTTTGCGACTTGGTTTGTTTTTGTTTTTTTTTTTCTCTCTTTCTTTTCCTTCTTCTTTTCTTTAACATTGTATTTTTGAAATTCCAAACTCTACTCTAGATTTTTAATTTTTGCTTTTATGTATTTGTTACCAATTTTGTACCTTTAAGAACCCAATCTTCAGTACCCATTTTTCACTATGGAGCGAGATTACTGGCTTGACTGCTCTCTCCCTCTTTGGACTCTCCTTTTTCTCCAGCAGGTCACCTGTGTCTCCTCCCTAACCCCTCTCTACTCTATGCAACTCTGAATTTCTGTGTGTTCCAGAAGGAGGAGAACACTTAGGGAACTGATTACTGGCTGGATCTGTCTCCCTCCTTTTCATCCCCTCTTTTATCCTCCTGGCCACCTCTGTCTCCTTCCTCCTTCTTCTCTTCTCTGTATAATTCCATGAACATCCTGAGCGGTCCAGTTGTGGAGTGCACATAAGGAAGTGATTACTGGCTAGCCCGCTCTCTCCTCTATTGATTCCACCTCATCTCATTCGGGTCAGCTCTAACTCCCTCCTCCCTCTTCTCTTCTCCACGTAACGCTGTGAACCTCTCTGGGTGGCCCTCACGGTGGAGAAACTTTTCATCTTTAACGTAGATGTTTTATCAATGGTGCTGTATAGAAGGAGAAGTTGTGAAACTACTGTAAAAATAAGACCGGTAACTGGAAGCAGGAGGCTTAAGTCCAAACCCTAACTCCAGGGAACTCCTGACTCCAGGGAACATTAATTGACAGAAGCTCATCAAATGCCTCCATACCTACACTGAAACCAAGCACCACACAAGGGCCAACAAGTTCCAGGGCAAGACATACCAAGCAAATTCTCCAGCAACACAGGAACACAGCCCTGAGCTCCAAGATACAGGCTGCCCAAAGTCACCCCAAAACCATAGACATCTCATAACTCATTATTGGACACTTCATTGCACTCCAGAGAGTAGAAATCCAGCTCCACCCACCAGAACACCGACACAAGCTTCCCTAACCAAGAAACCTTGACAAGCCACCTGTACAAACCCACACACAGTGAGGAAATGCCACAATAAAGAGAACTCCACAAACTGCCAGAATACAAAAAGGACACCCCAAACTCAGCAATTTAAACAAGATGAAGAGACAGAGGAATACCCAGCCGGTAAAGGAACAGGATAAATGCCCACCAAACCAAACAAAAGAGGAAGAGATAGGGAATCTACCTGATAAAGAATTCCGAATAATGATAGGGAAATTGATCCAAAATCTTGAAATAAAAATGGAATCACAGATTAATAGCCTGGAGACAAGGATTGAGAAGATGCAAGAAAGGTTTAACAAGGACCTAGAAGAAATAAAAAAGAGTCAATATATAATGAATAATGCAATAAATGAAATCAAAAACACTCTGGAGGCAACAAATAGTAGAATAACAGAGGCAGAAGATAGGATAAGTGAATTAGAAGATACAATGGTAGAAATAAATGAATCAGAGAGGAAAAAAGAAAAACGAATTTAAAAAAATGAGGACAATCTTAGAGACCTCCAGGACAATATTAAACGCTACAACATTCGAATCATAGGGGTCCCAGAAGAAGAAGACAAAAAGAAAGACCATGAGAAAATACTTGAGGAGATAATAGTTGAAAACTTCCCTAAAATAGGGAAGGAAATAGTCACTCAAGTCCAAGAAACCCAGAGAGTCCCAAACAGGATAAACCCAAGGCGAAACACCCCAAGACACATATTAGTCAAATTAACAAAGATCAAACACAAAGAACAAATATTAAAAGCAGCAAGGGAAAAACAACAAATAACACACAAGGGAATTCCCATAAGGATAACAGCTGATCTTTCAATAGAAACTCTCCAAGCCAGGAGGGAATGGCAAGACATACTTAAAGTGATGAAAGAAAATAACCTACAGCCCAGATTATTATACCCAGCAAGGATCTCATTCAAATATGAAGGAGAAATTAAAAGCTTTACAGACAAGCAAAAGCTGAGAGAATTCAGCACCACCAAACCAGCTCTCCAACAAATACTAAAGGATATTCTCTAGATAGGAAACACAAAAACGGTGTATAAATTCGAACCCAAAACAATAAAGTAAATGGCAATGGGATCATACTTATCACTAATTACCTTAAACATAAATGGGTTGAATGCCCCAACCAAAAGACAAAGACTGGCTGAATGGATACAAACACAAGACCCCTACGTATGCTATCTACAAGAGACCCACCTCAAAACAGGGGACACATACATACTGAAAGTGAAGGGCTGGAAAAAGATTTTCCATGCAAATAGGGACCAAAAGAAAGCAGGAGTAGCAATACTCATATCAGACAAAATAGACTTTAAAACAAAGGCTCTGAAAAGAGACAAAGACGGTCACTACATAATGATCAAAGGATCAATCCAAGAAGAAGATATAGCAATTATAAATACATATGCACCCAACATGGGAGCACCGCAATATGTAAGGCAAATGCTAAAAGTATGAAAGGAGAAATTAACAATAACACAACAATAGTGGGAGACTTTAATACCCCACTCACACCTATGGATAGATCAACTAAACAGAAAATTAACAAGGAAACACAAACTTTAAATGATACAATAGACCAGTTAGACCTAATTGATATCTATAGGACATTTCACCCCAAAACAATGAATTTCACCTTTTTCTCAAGTGCACATGGAACCTTCTCCAGGATAGATCACATCCTAGGCCATAAATCTAGCCTTGGTAAATTCAAAAAAATTGAAATCATTCCAAGCATCTTTTCTGACCACAATGCAGTAAGATTAGATCTCAATTACAGGAGAAAAACTATTAAAAATTCCAACATATGGAGGCTGAACAACAAGCTGCTAAATAACCAACAAATCACAGAAGAAATAAAAAAAGAAATCAAAATATGCATAGAAATGAATGAAAATGAAAACACAACAACCCAAAACCTGTGGGACACTGTAAAAGCAGTCCTAAGGGGAAAGTTCATAGCAATACAGGCACACCTCAAGAAACAAGAAAAAAGTCAAATAAATAACCTAACTCTACACCTAAAGCAACTAGAAAAGGAAGAAATGAAGAACCCCAGGGTTAGTAGAAGGAAAGAAATCTTAAAAATTAGGGCAGAAATAAATGCAAAAGAAACAAAAGAGACCATAGCAAAAATCAACAAAGCCAAAAGCTGGTTCTTTGAAAGGATAAACAAAATTGGCAAACCATTAGCCAGACTCATCAAAAAACAAAGGGAGAAAAATCAAATCAATAAAATT
This sequence comes from Bos indicus x Bos taurus, assembly GCF_003369695.1. Classification (NCBI taxonomy): domain Eukaryota; kingdom Metazoa; phylum Chordata; class Mammalia; order Artiodactyla; family Bovidae; genus Bos; species Bos indicus x Bos taurus. The sequence continues at coordinate 106,262,272 of NC_040076.1, forward strand.
AGAAATGAAAATGGAGAGATCACAACAGACAACACAGAAATACAAAGGATCATAAGAGACTACTATCAGCAATTATATGCCAATAAAGTGGACAACGTGGAAGAAATGGACAAATTCTTAGAAAAATACAACTTTCCAAAACTGGACCAGGAAGAAATAGAAAATCTTAACAGACCCATCACAAGCACGGAAATTGAAACTATAATCAGAAATCTTCCAACAAACAAAAGCCCAGGTCCAGACGGCTTCACAGCTGAATTCTACCAAAAATTTAGAGAAGAGCTAACACCTATCCTACTCAAACTCTTCCAGAAAATTGCAGAGGAAGATAAACTTCCAAACTCATTCTATGAGGCCACCATCACCCTAATACCAAAACCTGAAAAAGGTGCCACAAAAAAAGAAAACTACAGGCCAATATCACTGATGAACATAGATGCAAAAATCCTTAACAAAATTCTTGCAATCAGAATCCAACAACACATTTAAAAGATCATACACCATGACCAAGTGGGCTTTATCCCAGGGATACAAGGATTCTTCAATATCCGCAAATCAATCAATGTAATACACCACATTAACAAACTGAAAAATAAAAACCATATGATTATCTCAGTAGATGCAGAGAAAGCCTTTGACAAAATTCAATATCCATTTATGATAAAAACTCTCCAGAAAGCAGGAATAGAAGCAACATACCTCAACATAATAAAAGCTATATATGACAAACCCACAGCAAACATTATCCTCAATGGGAAAAATTGAAAGCATTTCCTCTAAAGTCAAGAACAAGACAAGGGTGCCCACTTTCACCATTACTATTCAACATAGTTTTGGAAGTTTTTGCCACAGCAATCAGAACAGAAAAAGAAATAAAAGGAATCCAAATTGGAAAAGAAGAAGTAAAACTCTCACTATTTGCAAATGACATGATCCTCTACATAGAAAACCCTAAAGACTCCACCAGAAAATTACTAGAACTAATCAATGATTATAGTAAAGTTGCAGGATATAAAATCAACACACAGAAATCCCTTGCATTCCTATACACTAATAATGAGAAAACGGAAAGAGAAATTAAGGAAACAATTCCATTCACCATTGCAACGAAAACAATAAAATACTTAGGAATATATCTACCTAAAGAAACTAAAGACTTATATATAGAAAACTATAAAACACTGGTGAAAGAAATCAAAGAGGACACTAATAGATGGAGAAATATACCGTGTTCATGGATTGGAAGAATCAATATAGTGAAAATGAGTACACTACCCAAAGCAATTTATAGATTCAATGCAATCCCTATCAAGCTACCAATGGTATTCTTCACAGAGCTAGAACAAATAATTTCACAATTTGTATGGAAATACAAAAAACCTCGAATAGCCAAAGCTATCTTGAGAAAGAAGAATGGAACTGGAGGAAACAACCTGCCTGACTTCAGGCTCTACTACAAAGCCAGTCATCAAGACAGTATGGTACTGGCACAAAGACAGAAATATAGATCAATGGAACAAAATAGAAAGCCCAGAGATAAATCCACACACTATGGACACCTTATCTTTGACAAAGGAGGCAAGAATATACAATGGATTAAAGAAAATCTCTTTAACAAATGGTGCTTGGAAAACTGGTCAACCACTTGTAAAAGAATGAAACTAGACCACTTTCTAACACCATACACAAAAATAAACTCAAAATGAATTAAAGATCTAAACGTAAGACCAGAAACTATAAAACTCCTAGAGGAGAATATAGGCCAAACACTCTCTGACATACATCACAGCAGGATCCTCTATGACCCACCTCCCAGAATATTGGAAATAAAAGCAAAAATAAACAAATGGGACCTAATTAAACTTAAAAGCTTCTGCACATCAAAGGAAACTATAAGCAAGGTGAAAAGACAGCCTTCAGAATGGGAGAAAATAATAGCAAATGAAGCAACTGACAAAGAACTAATCTCAAAAATATACAAGCAACTCCTACAGCTCAATTCCAGAAAAATAAATGACCCAATCAAAAAATGGGCCAAAGAACTAAATAGACATTTCTCCAAAGAAGACATACAGATGGCTAACAAACACATGAAAAGATGCTCAACATCACTCATTATCAGAGAAATGCAAATCAAAACCACTATGAAGTACCATTTCACACCAGTCAGAATGGCTGCAATCCAAAAGTCTACAAGTAATAAATGCTGGAGAGGGTGTGGAGAAAAGGGAACCCTCTTACACTGTTGGTGGGAATGCAAACTAGTACAGCCACTATGGAGAACAGTGTGGAGATTCCTTAAAAAACTGGAAATAGAACTGCCTTATGATCCAGCAATCCCACTGCTGGGCATACACACTGAGGAAACCAGAAGGGAAAGAGACACGTGTACCCCAATGTTCATCGCAGCACTGTTTATAATAGCCAGGACATGGAAGCAACCTAGATGTCCATCAGCAGATGAATGGATAAGAAAGCTGTGGTACATATACACAATGGAGTATTACTCAGCCATTAAAAAGAATACATTTGAATCAGTTCTAATGAGGTGGATGAAACTGGATGAAGCCAGAAAGAAAAACACCAATACAGTATACTAAAGCATATATATGGAATTTAGAAAGATGGTAACAATAACCCTGTATACAAGACAGCAAAAGAGACACTGATGTATAGAACAGTCTTTTGGACTCTGTGGGAGAGGGAGAGGGTGAGATGATTTGGGAGAATGGCATTGAAATATGTATAATATCATATATGAAACGAGTCGCCAGTCCAGGTTTGATGCACGATACTGGATGCTTGGGGCTGCTGCACTGGGATGACCCAGAGGGATGGTATGGAGAGGGAGGAGGGAGGAGGGTTCAGGATGGAGAACACATGTATGCCTGTGGCGGATTCATTTCGATATATGGCAGAACCAATACAATATTGTAAAGTTTAAAAATAAAATAAAATTTAAAAAAAAGAAAAGGCAGAGGAACCAGCGATCAAATTGCCAACATCTGCTGGATCATGGAAAAAGCAAGAGAGTTCCAGAAAAACATCTATTTCTGCTTTATTGACTATGCCAAAGTCTTTGACTGTGTGGATCACAATAAACTGTGGAAAATTCTGAAAGAGATGGGAATACCAGAGCACCTGACCTGCCTCTTGAGAAACCTGTATGCAGGTCAGGAAGCAACAGTTAGAACTGGACATGGAACAACAGACTGGTTCCAAATAGGAAAAGGAGTACGTCAAGGCTGTATATTGTCACCCTGCTTATTTAACTTATATGCAGAGTACATCATGAGAAACGCTGGGCTGGATGAAGCACAAGCTGGAATCAAAATTGCCAGGAGAATATCAATAACCTCAGATTTGCAGATGACACCACCCTTATGGCAGAAAGCGAAGAAGAACTAAAGAGCCTCTTGATGAAAGTGAAAGAGGAGAGTGAAAAAGTTGACTTAAAACTCAACATTCAGAAAACTAAGATCATGGCATCCAGTCCCATCACTTCACAGCAAATAGATGGGGAAACAGTGGAAACAGTGTCAGACTTTATTTTGGGGGGCTCCAAAATCACTGCAGATGGTGATTGCAGCCATGAAATTAAAAGACGCTTACTCCTTGGAAGAAGAGCTATGACCATCCTAGATAGCATATTAAAAAGCAGAGATGTTACTTTTCCAACAAAGGACCATCTAGTCAAGGCCCTGGTTTTTCCAGTAGTCATATATGGATGTGAGAGTTGGACTGTGAAGAAAGCTGAGTGCCGAAGAATTGATGCTTTTGAACTTTTTGTGGTGTTGGAGAAGACTCTTGAGAGTCCCTTGGACTGCAAGGAGATCCAACCAGTCCATCCTAAAGGATATCAGTCCTGGGTGTTCATTGGAAGGACTGATGTTGAAGCTGAAACATCAATACTTTTGCCACCTGATGCAAAGAGCTGACTCATTTGAAAAGACCCTGATGTTGGGAAAGATTGAGGGAAGGAGGAGAAGGGGACGACAGAGAATGAGATGGTTGGATGGCGTCACCGACTCAATGGACATAAGTTTGAGTATACTCCGGGAGTTGGTGATGGACAGGGAGGCCTGGCGTGCTGTGATTCATGGGGTTGCAAAGAGTCGGACAAGACTGAGCGACTGAACTGAACCCGCCATTCTCTGCCTCTCGTAACCGTAAGTCTTATCTCTCTCTCTCTTTCTTTTTTTATGCGTTTTGTTTTTAGGTTTCACATGTAAATGAGGTCATATAGTGTTTATTTTTCTCTGTCTGACTTATTTCACTTAACCTAATATCTTCAGGTCCTAGGAAGGTTTTTTTTTTTTTTTTTAATCAAAGAAGGACAATGGTAAGGGGCAATGCATTTTTTAAAAATATGCATATTTCCCATATTAATAATTTTGTGAAACTTCGAAGAACTCTACTATGAAGTATTTAATATTGCCATCCCCCTAAGATCTTCCTGAAATCAGAAACTCCTTTGCCACAGTCTTTCAGCATGTTTCTTACATGTCTGTTACTGTACTTCATTCATTCTACCTAACTTGTTTTTGCAAAGAAACTTCTTAATGTGAAAGCAATATATATTGCCTTGGATTCCCCCCACTCCACTTTATTGAAGTATAATAGACAGATAAAATTGTAATACATTTTATATTAAATGTATAATAATAAAGTACACAACATGATAATTTGATATCATATACACTGTGAAAGGATTTCCACAGTCAAGTTAATTAACACATCTTCCTTCACCTCACATAGTTACTTTTTTTGTGGTGACTGTGGGAATATTAAAGAGTTATTCTCAGCAAATTTCAAGTACATAATACAGTTTTGTTCATCACAGTCACCATGCTGTACATTAGATTCTCAGAATTTGCTCATCTTATAATTTTAAGTTTGTACCCTTTTACTAACCTCCCCCATCAGCCCACTACCACCATCACTACCCCTTGGCAACCACCAATAGACTTTCCATTTCTATTAGTTTGGCTTTCTTAGATTCCACATGTAAGTAAGATCATACAGTACTTGTGTTTCTCTGTCTAACTTGTTTCTCTTAGCATAATTCCAAACTCTAGTTTCATCCATGTTATCACACATGTCAGGATTTCTTTCTTTTCATGGCTGAATAATATTCCACTGCATATATACACCATATTTTCTTTATCCATTCATTTATTGATGGACATTTACATTGTTTCCATATCTTAGTTCAGTCGCTCAGTCTGACTCTTTGCCACCCTCATAGACTGCAGCACACCAGGCTTCCCTGTCCATCACCAACTCCTGGAGCTCACTCAAACTCATGTCCATTGAGTTGCTGATGCCATCCAACCATCTCATCCTCTGCTGTCCCCTTCTCCTCCCACCTTCAATCTTTCCCAGCATCAGGGTGTTTTCCAATGAGTTAGTTCTCCACATCAGGTGGCCAAAGTATTGGAGTTTCAGCTTCAGCATCAGTCCTTCCAGTGAATATTCAGGACTGATTTCCTTTGGATTGACTAGTTTGGTCTCCTTGCAGTCCAAAGGACTCTCAAAAGTCTTCTCCAACACCACAGTTCAAAAACATAAATTTTTCAGCGCTCAGCTTTCTTTATAGTCCAACTCTCACATCCATACATGACTACTGGAAAAACCATAGCTTTGACTAGACAGACCTTTGTTGGCAAAGGAATGTCTCTGCTTTTTAAGTTGTCTAGGTTGGTCATAGCTTTTCTTCCAAGGAGTAAGCATCTTTTAATTTCATAGCTGCAATCACCATCTGCAGTGATTTTGGAGCCAAAAAAAATAAAGTCTGACACTGTTTCCATTGTTTCCCCATCTATTTGCCATGAAATGATGGGACCAGATGTCATGATCTTAGTTTTCTGAGTGTTGAGTTTTAAGCCAACTTTTTCACTCTCTTCTTTCACTTTCATCAAGAAGCTCTTTAGTTCCTCTTCACTTTCTGCCATAAAGGTGGTGTCATCTGCAAATCTGAGGTTATTGATATTCTCCTGGCAATCTTGATTCCAGCTTGTGCTTCATCCAGCCCAGCATTTCGCATGATGTACTCTGCATAGAAGTTAAATAAGCAGGGTGACAATATACAGCCTTGATATACTCTTTTCCCAATTTGGAACCAGTCTGTTGTTCCGTGTTTAGTTATAACTGTTGCCTCTTGACCTGCGTACAGATTTCTCAAGAGGCATGTCAGGTGGTCTGGTGTTCCCATCTCTTTTAGAATTTTCCCCAGTTTATTGTGATCCACACATTCAAAGGCTTTGGTGTAATTAATAAAGCAGAAGGAGATGTTTTTCTGGAACTCTCATGATTTTTTATGGTCCAGCAAATGTTGGCAATTTGATCGCTGGTTCCTCTGCCTTTTCTAAATCCAACTTGACCATCTGGAAGTTCGCGGTTCATGTATTGTTGAAGCCTGGCTTGGAGAATTTTGAGCATTGCTTTGCTTGCATGTGAGATGAGTGCAATTGTGCAATAGTTTGAATGTTCTTTGGCATTTCCATGTCTTGATTTACTATAAATAATGCAATGAGCGTGGGAGTGCAGATATCTCTTCAAGGTAATGATTTCATTTCTTTTAGATACCTAGAAGTTGGATTGCAGGACCATAGTGTTCTATTTTTAGTCTAGCTTGGATTTATTTTTTATATTTATATATTTATTTTATTTTTCTTAAAGTATAGCTGTTTTACAATGTTGTTTTAGTTTCAGGTGTACAGCAAAGTGATTCAGTAATACATGTAATATATCTCTTTTTTTAAAGATTCTTTTCCTTATAGCTTATTACAAATATTGAGTATAGTTTCCTATGCTATACAGTAAGGCCAGGTTGGTTATCTATTTTATATACAGTAGCACAAGTATGTTAATCTCAAACTCGGTAATTTATCACTCCCTCCACCCCTCTCCCCTTTGATGACCATAAATTTGTTTTCCATGTCTGTGAGTCTATTTCTATTTTGTATAAGTTTATTTGTATCTTTTTTTTCTTTTAGATTCCACGTATAAGCAATATTATATGATATATATCTTTCTGTGTCTGGCTTACTTCACTTAGTATAACTTGCAAGTCCATTCATGTTGCAAGAAATGACATTATTTCATTCTTTTTTATGGCCAAGTAATATTTAGCTTGAATTTATCCTTTTTTAAAAAATATTTTTATTTTTGGCTGCACTGTCTTCATTGCTGAACACGGGCTTTCTCTAGTTGAGGTAAGCGGCGGCTACTCTTCATTGCAGGGTGTGGGCTTCGGGTTGCAGTGGCTTCTCTTATTGCAGAACACAGGCTCTAGGCATGCAGGCATCAGTAATTGTGGCACACAGGCTCCATAGTTTCAGTTCAAGGGCCCTAGAGCACACAGGCTTCAGTGCTTGTGGCTCGTGGGCTCTCGAGTGTGGGCTCAGTGCTTCTGGGCCATGGGCTCAGTTACTCCGCAGCATGTAGAATCTTCCTGGACCAGGGATCAGACCCATGTTCCCTCCATTGGCTGGCAGAGTCTTAGTCACTGTGCCATCAGGGAAGTCCTGAATTTATCTTCACTGAGCTCACTGAAGACAGAGGCCATACCTTATTTACAAAACAACATCACGGCAATTAACAGCATAGGCTTTGAAGTGCCTATTTCCCTCTAGGCAGTTATGAACCTTAAATGAATAGATGTGTGAAAGTGTTTAACACAGTTCCTGGCACACACAGTATTCAACCAATGGTAACTGTAATTAAAGATATGTCTACTTTATTACTTGAATCCCTGCCATGCAACACAGGAGGATTTGTCGCCAAACAACAAATCAGGGCTAGGGTGAGAGAAAACTACAGAAGGAATCCAGGAGCAAGCACTGTACCTTACTGTACAATTATTGCTTTACTGTACCTTTATTTTCCTTTGTGACCTTAAAGTTTGGACTCCCTGAGGCTGCAGTGGGGGCTTGAGGCCTGCTTCTAACCCAAATGAGCCTTGTTGGTGGTAGGGTAGAGGGAAAGAGTGTCTTCTGTTAGTTCCAGGGCCTCTCTGGGACTTCTGAGCCTCTCGGGGGAATTCCAGTTCAATCTCCAGTTCTTTCTCCCCTCTTCCCCTCTCCAACAATGTCTCTGGAGAATCTCCAACTGATGGGACCTTCCAGTGACTAACCTGTACCTTCAACGGGGTCCCCTGGAGTTGAGGACTTAACACCACCTACTGCATGAAGCACTTCTTGTTTCCCCAGGTCAGAATGAGGCTCTCCTGTTACAGCACTTAGTACTTATTGCCGTATCCTATCTGCTGGCTTTATTTTGTTTGTCTCCCCTGTGAATTGCCAGGTCTCTGAGAGCAAAGTATGGCTCTGGTTCCTGCTTGATCAGTACAGTGAGCTGTACATACGTTCCCAAGTTATAACTGTTATATTGAATTCTACCAAAGCCAGTCTTGGAATTGCAGCCTCCAGCTGAACGATAAGTCCAGACCTTACCCTAAGCTCTAAGATTCTCTCTTAATCCCCAGAGCTCTAAGATACAAACTTCTGCTCCCTATAGGAGAACACAGCCACTGGGCAATTGACAGCCTGGGGTTCATGGTGGACTCACTGTAAGAAGTTTCTAGCAATAGATTTCAAAAACCTAGCAGGAATACAGTAAAACAAAACAAAACAAAATCCCTTTATTTAGGAAATAGGGATTTATAAAATATTAACAGCAAACATTTTCCTCTTCATAATTTAAAGTTCATTTTTTTATACCACCCAGCTATTACACAGAAGCATTGTGGAAACTGAATACCTGTAACAGCTGGAAACAGTCTGAAAGAAGTCTGACTCTATTAGCAGCTTAAACTTTGTTCTAGTAGTTACATAAAAATAATAAGGCAAGATTTTATTTGTTCCCAAATATGATTATTTGGAATCATCAAACATGCACAAAATTGTAACATTTTCATTCACAATTATCATTACCACATAGTTTGCTAAAGTGCTTGGCCCAAAATAACAATTTTCTAGATATTATTCTGAGTTTAATGGAATTTAGGTGAAATAACATTTCAGGAAAAGTTTGTCAACTTGACAATTTGCTTTTCTTATTTGGCCTGGGAAAAAAAAATTACCCTTTCAACTTCATCAGCATCTGTTCCTCCACTTGGACCTCAGTGCTGCTTGAAGAATGCTAAAGTGTCTCCTCTTGATTTCATGTGGCTTTTCACAAATCCAGTTAACTTCTGGAACCCCTCCATTAGCCCGTCCCCAGTGACGGCACAGCAGGGCTGCACGCACCAGTTCCGGTCACTGCAGAGTTGCTTCACTTTGAACATCCTGGTGATGTCCTCGGCACTTAGAGCTCCAGGCATATCTTGTTTGTTGGCTAACAGGACCACAGGCACATTTTTAATGTACTCATTCTTCAAGATGTGCTCAAACTCTTTCCTGGAGTCTTCAAGTCGCTGTGTGTCTGTACTGTCCACAACATACACTAGCCCATCAGTGTTCTCACAGTAGAGGCCCCACGTGGCTCTCATTTTCTCTTGTCCTCCAACGTCCCAGACCGTGAGCGAGACACCTTTTGCCAACTCAATCATCTCCACATTGAAACCTACTGTTGGGATAGTCACAATATCCTTATCAAGCTTCAATTTGTAAAGGAGAGTAGACTTCCCAGCAGAGTCAAGTCCCAGAAGAAGAATTCGGGCTTGCTTGGCTTTAGGCTTTTTAGAATTCAACAGACCCATTTTAGGCTTTTTAAATTTTTCTTTAAAGATCTTTTCTTATGGCCGGAGCCAGTTTCCTTTCCAGGTCCTGCATGAAAATGTTAAGAAAGAAGAGAGCAAAGGCTTCACGATATAGTCTTAGAATAGGAACTTACATGCATTTATGTTGTAGCTTATCGACTTGATTATGGGCAAACAATGTTTTATTTGCAGTCCCAGCCAATCCTGAGGAATCTACGGTGTGAGTAACCAGCCAGTGTCATAGAAGCTCAAAGGGGAAATTCTTTGTGAGTGAGTAGGACTTAGGAGGGGCCTGCCTGTGTGACACTGCAGCTTGTTCTCCTCCCAACGTTGGGAAGCTAGGGAAATCAAAGATTTGGACAGAACATGGTTTTGGTAGCAGGATAAAAACTTAAATGTACAAGTGGTTTGTAGCAGCTCTCTAGTTGCTTGACTGTTTATCTTACCCCAGTTGTAAATAAATAACCAGACTTTTGAAGTCATGAAGGGAGAGTTTATCTCACACTGCCCTGAGCAGTATCTTTAGTACTTTCCAGATTACTCAATAAGAAACCTTAAACCACCCAAAGTTACCTGAACCTTACTCCCATAATCATATAGAGAATCACTTCTTTAATCTTCTTGGTAGGAAATTTACATTATTCACAAGACCAGATTTATAGGAGAGGGAAGTTTGTAACACAAACACTTTAAAAATTAAGCAGTCCAATTAAAGGTGGCAAATTGAATACATGTATTTATCTCCTCTCCTTCTCAAGACTCCACCAAAATGATGGTAAAAGAGTAAAAAGAAAATATAAACTCACACCAAGAGCAGCAGAGTCCATTGGAGGATGAGAGATTTCCACATCTCTCTGGAAGGTGAAATGTAGACAGAAGATGAATAGTAACTGATGCAGCAGGATAAAGCCGAGGCTTAGCGGGCTGATGCAGAGGATACAGAGGGAAGGGGCGAAATGCATGACAGAAAACAGAGGGTTAACTAAAAGTCTGAATAAGGAACAGAAAACACACAAACACACACCCCTCTGCTGGGTGACCATTCAGAATGAAATGTTACTCCCTAGGCCAAAACAGAAAGGCTTTTCTACAGAAATTGTATGATGTCAGAGAAGAGACCTTTATGTTTTGACAGTTGGGAGTTTCCACATCCTAATACCTAACTCAAAATTTAATTAACCTATAGCCAATCTGGCAATTGCATGTACACGGAGGTACCAGTCAGCCTTCAGTGCACAGAGGTTTTCATACTTAATGTAACATGTCTTCAAATGAGAGAAAGACCAAAATAAAAGTAAGAAGGTTTTAAGAAAGCTTTAACAGAGGTAATGCAGGGAACAGAAGAAAATTTTCAGTAAGTTCTAATATTTCAATGAAAAAAAAAGGGAAAATGTTAACCACTCGGTTGCATCCAACTCTTTGTGATCCCATGGACTGTAGCCCGCTAAACTCCCTGTTCATGGGATTTTCCAGGCAAGAATATTAGAGTGGATTTCCATTCCCTCCTCCAGGGAATCTTCTCGATCCAGGGACCGAACCCAGGTCTCTTGCGTTGCAGGAGAATACTTCACCATCTGAGCCAGTATTTCCATAGAAATTTGCAAAAGTATTGTATCCATAAAACAAGAAATGGATGTTATTTAAAAGGCTACTCAAAAAACAAAAACAGAACTCTTGGAAATTAAGAACATGGTTTCCAAAATTTTAAAAGATCAATAATAGGTTAGAAGAAAACCTTTTAAAAAGTAGAAGGTAAAAAGTATGAAAGAAAAGATGAGATGTAGAAAATCAATCCAGAAGTTTCAAAGTCTGACTTTTAGGACTTTATTCCAAAAGGAACAGAAAACATGCAAAGAGGAAATTATCAAAGAAAAAATAGTCATATTATTTGCTATTATTTGCATATTATAAGCTAAAGAATAAACTTTCCAGGTTGAAAGGCTTCCCTCAATGCCTTTTAAAAGAACAGTACTAAGGCATAGGGCTTCCCCAGTGGCTCAGTGGTAAAGAATCTGCCTGCAATGTAGAAGACGCAGGAGATGTGGGCTCAATCCCTAGGTAAGGAAGATCCCCTGGGGGAAGAAATGGCAACCCACTCCAGCATTCTTGCCTGGAGAATCCCATGGACAGAGGATCCTGGCCGGCTACAGTCCATAGCATTGCAAAGAGTCTGACACGACTGGAGTGAGTGAGCACGCTCTCACATACTAAGGCATATAATATACATGTTTTGTTTTCATTAAAACTAAAATTTTATTTTTTAATTAAGTAGACTATTCTAGGTGTAGAAAATGCACTTGTGATGAAATTAAACTTTTAAAAAACTATTAAATTCTTAACTAACTCACTGTATCTCTGAAACCACAGGTATTATTTTCATTCATTTATTCATCCATCCATCCATTTTTTCAACAAATGTATATATTGATTGCCTACTGTGTGAACTACGATGTGCTAGATTTCAGGGAGGACACAAAGATAAATTAGACCTGCCCTTAGGTGGCTTTCTATGGGGAAAAAGTTAAAAGATGTGAATAAAAATAATAATGCAAAGTTTTTAAAAATGCCAATGCTATTAGAAGAGGAAAGCTAATATATTCTGGAAATTCAAAGATTACTTCAGGATGGAAGGCATTAGGGAAATCACTGTAGAGAAGGTTCAACCTCACACCAGGCCTCCTAGAGATGGTGTAGGAGAAGTATATTAAAGAGATGGTCTGTATGAGCAAAGTCTCAGAAATGGGAAAACATAGGATGTATATGGAAAAACAACAGGATGCAAGCATGCATGTATAGTGTTTTTGTTCCTAAAACATGTTTAACTATCATGAGAAAACCATCAGACAAATCTAGACTATAGGACATGCTACAAAAAAACACACCTGGAGTTCAAAATACCTCTGTGTCATGAAAGACAGAAAAAAAAAAAAAAAGGAGCAGAAGAATTATCTAAATTAAGATACACTTAAGATACATGACCCCTAAATGCATTGTGTGATCTTTGATTTGATCCTTTGTCCAAAAAAACTATTATTATTATAATTGGGGGCATTTGATGATGACTATCCTTCATATATTATTGTATCTATAAATTGTGTATTAGATGTTGTTATCAGTGTTAAATTTCTTGAGAGAAATGATGATATTGTGGTTATGCAAGAGGATGTCCTTGTTCTAAAGAGATACATGCCAATGTACTTAGGGATGATACCAGCAAGTTAATTTCAACTGGCTCAGCACACACAAGCACGTACACACACGGAGAAGAAATAGGGCAAAAATCAGTAACTGGTAGTTGAGGTGAGGAGTTTTTGGTGTTCATTATACTATTTTAAAACTCTCCTTTAGTTTTGAAAATCAAAATAATATGTAGGAAAAAAAGAATATAATTGAAATAAGCTAATCAAATAAGGCTGCAGTCTGCAGTAATGTAAAGAATAATTCAGCTTACACATGTGGTCAGACCGTATTTCCCAAGATGAATTTAAGGACTCTGCAGTACCAGCTCGCCTCCATCTCTGTACTTTCAATAAATTAAATTTTAAAAGAAAAAATGTAACACATATTTCATATTAAACTTGATATGTTCCTTATGAGATCTGATGTTAGTACTGGGGTAAAACTTTTATTTTTGCCTATAATGAGGATAATCATACATAAATGCCTTTACTCTGTTTCCCATTTAACCAATTGTACCTTATTTTCAGGGTAGTCAACCTGATGAGGGGTTAAATTCTGGATGAATATTATATCCAAATGAAAATACAATTTCTGTAAAAGTAAGTAATTTCTTTCTCAATGTTAATTTTCATGAAAAATTCTACAAATGTTTCAACAGTCTTTTCTACTGTCCTACAACACTTAAGGATTCATTTGTCCTGGCCAAACCTGACGAAAGGCAAGGTATTTGTTTTCTGTGAATCATTCTGAGGTTGTGCAAATAAAGATAGGATTGCAAGAGTGTTACTCGCAAGCTCTGTTGTATCACCAAGAAATTTGTTTTAAAATTCAGGAATGAAGGAAACTTAAAAAAATTTCTTGCTGTGGAGATGGGAGGTCTGACTTTAGAAACTCGACCATGTACTGACCAAGTGAAGATAATAGAAGCTCATCTCTTAGAAGACAGTGGCAGCTTATTCTATTAACTTTATTTTTTACAGATAAAGAAGAATTGGGATGTGGTTGTGTGACTTGCTTAGTTTATGCAGACTTGGAACATCCCTAGTTTTCTTGTGATGACTTTTTGTTCGGTCTTTTTAAAAACGAACTTTTGGAAAACTGAATTATAGCATACAGATAGAAATATGCAAAAATCATAAACCTACAGCTCAATGAGTCACAAATTGAAAACATCCATATATCTACCAGTGAGACCAGGCTTAAATTTTAATTTTCCATTTTCATTGCAAGTAAAAAGTCCAGACCTCAAGCATTTCTGTACTGAGCTGTCAAAAATATGCTCTGTTCTCAAAAAGATGTCATGCGAACAACAGGTATTTATTATCCCAGTTGAGATTCTTTGATGCTGCAAAAAAATGATATTCCAACCATGAAACTCTTCCAAGTGCCATTTTCTCCAGGAAAGAACCCGCCCTTACATTCACATCACCAAAGGAGGAGAGCTTTTCTCTCACATGGGCAGACCACTGGATCTGAGCTCATATCCAGCCCCTGGCACTTACTAAGTGCTGAATGATGACAAAAACAGGGGTGTTGTGATAGTTTATTATATTACATTTTATAAATGTGAAAACATATCATAGAACATGGCACATGGTTGATGAAATTTTCTTCCTCTCCTCTGACAAGTTTTGTTTATCAGCTAACATTTTAAAAGACCTGCAATCCTTGCTTATCATGATAGTCATTTCATGATGTATGTTAAGTCAAATCATTATGCTGTACACCTTAAACTTATACAGTGCTATAGGTCAGTTATAGCTCAGTAAAACTGGAAGGAAAAAAAAAAAAATCTGCAACTTTTAACCTTTTCCAGACAAGGAACAAGTTCAGAGTCCTATCAGAGTACTGTATTCCCTTGGCAGAATAAAACACTGTGTGCTGAACCCCTTCCCCAGCACCCCAACATTGTTATCCCGCTTTCCAAATAAGATGAAAATGAACAAGGGTGCAATCCAATGCCACTGAAATGAGCAGAGGGACAGTCTGAGGGCTGTGTCTGGAACTAGGGAGAGGCAGTCACTCTTCACCTTGATAAAGATGGGCATTTATACAAGAACAGATGACTCAGATATCTTTGGCCCCAGCTACATGTGAAGCTCTCAGTATCCTCTGAATGTCTGCCCAGCTAGCAGCAAGGGGAACCCGAAGAACTGGGCCATGCAACCTGACCACCATGAACCGAATTGACTCCCTTTTCATGTCAATCATCCAAATCATAGGTTTGCATAGGTCAGCAAATTCTTTTAAAAATTATTTTAAGATCCCCATTCTTTATAGCCACTCATTTCTCTTCAAACGCACAATCTGTGATTATTCATTCAATATTTATTGGGCACACACAAAATGGCAAGCACTGTATATCTGCTACAAACAGAATAAGTGAGACTTTACCCTTTAAGAAGCAACTGAGTATTGAACTATTTTTTAAAATATTTAAAAAAAATACTCTATGATCAACCTTGCTATTTATAAAATATTTTATTTTAAAAACAATATTAAAATGTTTAAAAATCATCTGAAACATTTACAAATCTAATTATGAATTTACTTTTATTTTCTATCTTTGTTTATATATATATATAATTTAATCGTGATACACTTTATTCATCAAACTTATATTGAGAACATAATATATCTAGATTTAATACAAGATGTTAGCAATACATACAGTTCAATCAAAACAGTCTCCATTTTCAAGTAGTCTAATGAAGAAGATAAATACGTGGTGTGAATATTGTTATAAATAAGGTAATAGAACCTTAAGGAAGCACAGGAGCCATCAAAAAGAAGGGTGAAATAGCGCATTGTGTCCAGGGAACTGGAAGCAGTTCTTAACTGGAGCTGAGAAGTGTGAGGGCAGTAGAGTGAGGGGAGAGGGTCTGCAGGTCAGTGTCAAGCACCGTGGCTCAAGCTTGGGGCACCCACATCATTTATCATCCACACTTGGACAGTTTTGAAAGTGGAAGTGTTGCCAATAATGAAGATTCCAGAAAACTGGTGTAAACAAAGATAACCTTTGAATAACTGAACTGTATGATCTTGCCCAGCTTCATGAGAGGACACTGGAGTCAGCTTCAGGATAAAAAATCAGAGGGCCAGGTCTGCATAGCTGCTTCTCACATACTTCTACTGTCATTCACTGACATTCTCCTTTCCAGTCTTTCTAGAGAATAAACTAAGAAATCAGAGTTGTACACTAGAAGAAGCTGAATCCTAATCTGTCAATGAGGGAAACCAAATTGGGAAACCTACGTCATGCAGCAGAATCAGTCCTTAAAGACTCAGAAATAGACAGAATCAAGCCAGAAACTGGGCTAAGGGAAGATAATTAAAACAAAATGCTGAGGCCTTGTCAGTACAAGTGGGGGTAAAATACAGGACACCAGATAAGTGTGAATTGCAAATGAACAATGAAGAACTTTTTAGTGTAAGTATGTTCCAAATATTAAATGGGCTATACCTAAAATAAAGGAGCATTCATTGCTTATCTTAAATTCAAATTTAATTGGTTGTTGTTTATTTTTATTTGCTGAATATAGCAACCTTACTTGGGATGGACACAGACCCCAGGAATGCTTCTCTACAAAGGAAAGAGAGAGGTGTAGAGAAGACAAATACTGGCTTCTCCCCTGTCCCTGCCGTGTGAGTTTCCAATGGTGTTTCTTACTAGCAGAATCTAACTGGAAGCCAACTGGCAAAAAAACACTTAGGAAATGTTGGATTTCAGGCCCCTAGTCACAACAGTACAGAGCAGAGGATAGAATAAGGCCTCTGGAGATAACATAATTAGAAATCCTTTACATGAACGAAATAAAATTTTAGTTTAAAATATTTATGAAAACAAAGATGCCTCTTGGTTAATGTCTTTCTGGACATGCTTTTGATTGCCTACTTTGGTGCTCAGACATTTTGACTACTTCTTTTGAAATGGGTAAAAGACAGCGATGATAATTGGAAAGTGCTGCTGCTGCTGCTGCTGTTAAGTCACTTCATTTGTGTCCAACTCTGTGTGATCCCATAGACGGCAGCCCACCAGGCTCCCGCGTCCCTGGGATTCTCCAGGCAAGAACACTGGAGTGGGTTGCCATTTCCTTCTCCAATGCATGAAAGTGAAAAATGAAAGTGAAGTCGCTCAGTTGTGTCCGACTCTTAGCGACCCCATGGACTGCAGCCCACCAGGCCCCTCCGTCCATGGGATTTTCCAGGCAAGAGTACTGGAGTGGTACTCTTCTCTGACTGGAATGTGAGGTGTCGTAAGAAAAAGAGGTCCACTCGGAAGTACCATAGGAATGCAGAAGGACTGTTCATTCTGACCAGAAGTCCTTTTCAGGATGAGTGGCCTTTGAATGATATCTCATTTGCATAATGAAAGAGGAGGAAAGGGAAAGGCCTTCCCAGATGGACAATGAAATTGAAATCAGAGGCGAGGAAGTGTGCAGTGTGTTCTGGGAATAGCTGAGGTTTGATATAGCTGAGTAAAGAGGATGTGTGGGTGTGGGATGGGGATCAAATCTGGTCATGTGTGAAGAGCACCTTGTTTGGAGGATGCTTGAATACCAAATTAACAATTTGGTTTTTGATCTGCCATATAATGCATAAGCAATGGGGACTCATTCAAAGACACTGAAGCCAAGGAAATAGTTAGATTTGAACCACGTGTATTTGAAGCCAGATTAATGGATGAGATTTCTCAGGAAGCAAATATAGAGAAATGGGTCTCAACCTTGTAGAGCCCATGGCCCTTATTGATAAACAATAAATATTCACAGATACCCATCTTGGGGAATCTTTATGACACTTACTATAAATCACTGCTTTCTTCTGCTTACCCCTGCCACATCCAGTTTTGTCAAAGTTTCTTTTTCTAATATTTTGAAATAAATAATAAGCTTCTCTCTCCTAAATCAAAATATGTAATTCCAAAAACGTTTTGTTTATCAAATTCTATTAATGCCGTACTTATAAGCTATTTGGAGAAGGCAATGGCAACCCACTCCAGTACTCTTGCCTGGAAAATCCCATGGACGGAGGAGCCTGGTAGGCTGCAGTCCATGGGGTCACGAAGAGTCAGACACACTGAGTGGCTTCATTTTCAATTTTCACTTTCCTGCTTTGGAGAAGGACATGGCAACCCACTCCAGTGTTCTTGCCTGGAGAATCCCATGGAGAGAGGAGCCTGGTGGGCTGCCGTCTACGGGGTTGCACAGAGTTGGACATGACTGAAGTGACTTAGCAGCAGCAGCAGCATAAGCTATTTGAGGTAATTGTTCAAAGTTATTTCATGAACAGTTTGGCAAAGCACATTATTTCTCATTGTAGTTAAAAAGAAATCAAAGTTTTAAGAGGACAGGGTGGGATAATAACATCTACATGATGTAGTTGTTATGACTTCATGCTTCTTCCAAGTAAAATGGAGTAGGACCCTATGGTCCTTGCCTTCCCCCACCTTCATCTCCTCTGTCTGCTTTTTGTCTGTGGAAAATTTTAGTCAAAGAATAAGTTTAATCAGATAAATGAGAAATGCGGAAACAAAGGAAAACAGTCAAAGGAGACAATAATGATCATGTAGTCATTAAACCTAGTCAAGGGCCTTTAGTTCTTTCTCAAGGACTATAGATAATATTCTGGGCCATATTCTGTGAGCTGTCTCATAGACACTGAAACCCCAGGGTGGAAAAGTTAACTACATGATGACCAGACTGTACCCAGGATATGAGCTTCCACACTTCTGAGAATTGGCCACAAAGAAATGGAAACAAATGGACCCTGGAACTGAAGATTGTTTTATTATTGGTCATGGGAATAGCAGACAGGTTTATATTTGCTTGCTCAAATGAATAAGGTTTATATTTGCTTGGTCAAATGAATATTCATTGGAAGGACTGATGCTGAAGCTGAAGCTCCAATACTTTGGCCACCGAATACAGACACATTGGAAAAGACTTGATAACTCATTGGAAAAGACTCTGTGGAAGATTGAGGGCAGGAGGAGAAGGGGACCACAGAGGATGAGATGGTTGGATGGCATCACCAACTCAATGGACATGAGTTTGAGCAAAATCTGGGAAATGGTGAAGGACAGGGGATCGTGGTACCCCACAGTCCATGGGGTCTCAAAGAGTTGTACGCGACTTAGCAACAGAACAACAAAAACAATGAGATTTATTGTTAGCAACTTTTTTGAGAGGTAATGTGAAGTTGCATCTTGGCTCCTTGCAAAAGAGTACTATGCTCCATTTCCAGTGTCTGATGGTTAATTTTATGTGTCAATTTAAAGGGGTATGCCCAGGCAAAACATTACTTCAGGGTGTGTTAGTGAGAGTATTCCAGGAAGCGGTTAGCATTTGAGTCAGTAAACTGAGTAAAAAAGTTTGTCCTCACCAGTGCAGGAGGGTATCATCCAATCCATCAAGCACTTGATAGAACAAAAAGGCAGCTGCTGCTGCTCAGTCACTTTCGTCATGTCCAACCCTTTGTGACCCTATAGGCTGTAACCCACCAGCCTCCTCTGTCCATGGAATTCTCCAGGCAAGAATACTGGAGTAGGTTGCTATGCCCTCCTCCAGGGGATCTTCCCAACCAGGGATTGGACCTACATCTCTTGTGTTTCCTGCATTGGCAGGCAGATTCTTTTACCTGGGAAGCGGGCACAGAGGCTACTAAGAAGCCTAGTGGAAGAATCTGTGACTCTGTCTCAGGTCAAGGGAACCTTCCCAGGGCTGCTGCATCGTGCTGAGTCTGAGGCCCAGTGCATCATGCATATTAGAGACAAATGGTAATCCAATATTCTCCAAGACTTGGACCTTTCTTGGAGAGTTCAGCTTGTGGGGGGCTTCCTTTCTTGAAAGCCACAGCTTTCTTTTCCATCAAAATATTCCTCCTATGGAGAGTTGCTTCCCTAGAGGTTTGGGCAAAAAGGGCCCTGAACAGAATCTTGATACCTTCTCTATGTCAGCTACCCTCCAGAGTTTCTATTTCAGGTTGGAGAACTGCCTCCATTCCTCAGATCATGTGTTGGAGCTAGCTGGCCAACATCAACCAGTTCGATGACCTGACCAAGCTTGTCCCCAGCTGGGGTTATTAGCTTCTTGCTTTTCCTCAAATGTTTACTGATGATGTTCGCTCCCACCCACATATACATGGTCTCCAGAATCCTTGTTACAGGCTTACAATAATCCAGTATCTGACACAGCCTATGAATAACAAACATCAGTTTCATAAGGAAAGAGGAGGGGCATAACCTCTCAGCTGTGATCCAGAACACCAAATAAGTACATTTGTAGTATAGAAATAGCATGAAATGCTAATTTAAATAATGTTCAGGGAGCCCCCAAATTATAAGCCAGTCACCCAAGAATCCCAAGTCACAGGGAAAGGCAAGGAAATTTGTAGACAATGTGACTGCATACCTACAAAACTCAGAGAACTGAATGACAAACGAAGACATTCTGGCCAAGACACAAGATGAACATACAAAGATAGAAGCATTCCTCATAGCCAGCAGTAACTGAGAAAAACCCCATTCTCAATAGCAATAAAAACTGTAAAATATTGAGCAGTAAACTCGGTAATATGTACACAAGGCCTGCATGAAGAAAATATTAAATCTTTACTGCTGGTCTTTAAAAAATCAGCCAAATAAAGAAAGAGATATAACATTGTAAAAATGCCAGTTCACTCCTAAAGTAATCAGTAAATTAAATTCGGCCTCAGTCGAAATCAACCAGTAACAAATATTTGTATAACATTTAATTATGAGTCAGTTACTATTTTAAGCATTGGAGGTACAGTGATGATTGACACAGCATCTCTGCTCTCACGTTTACATTCTAATGCAAGGTGGGTGAAAGTGAAAGTTGCTCAGTCGTTTCCAACTCTTTGCAACTATACACAGTCCATGGACTATACACAGTCCCTGGAATTCTCCAGGCCAGAATATTGGAGTGGGTAGCCTATCCCTTCTCCAGGGGATCTTCCCAACCCAGAGATCAAACCCAGGTCTGCTGATCCAGGGATCGAACCCAGGTCTCCTGCATTGCAGGCAGATTCTTTACCAGCTGAGCTACAAGGGAAGCCCAATGCAAGGTGGGAGCGGGGAGATAAATACATCAACAAATAAACAAGATGCAAGATTTCTTTCCTCATTCTGGGAAGCAGGCTTATGGAGCAGCCACTGCCATGAACACTGCCAGTCACTATCTGAGGGATCTTACATAGCCAATTAAATGTTCTGGGCCACAGGCACCCCTTCCACTTCTGCTCACAATTCATGAGCCAAAATGAGTTCCATGGCCTCATGTGACCACAGGGAGGCAGGAAGTGCTGTCCCACTGTGCACCCAGCAAGGGAGCAAACCAAATCAGCTTGGCAAATAGTGTGAATAACTACCTCATCCTAACGATGGTCTGATTTTTTTTTTTTTTTTTATCATTCTGCTTTTTAAGTTTAGATTCTTAATGTCTGGAATTTCTTTATGAACAGTATATCTGGTTTCCAAATGCATAGTAAATCTTTTCAATACTGCAAATTTAAAAGACCCCCTTTTTTTTTTAAACTTTACAATATTTTATTAGTTTTGCCAAATATCGAAGTGAATCCGCCACAGGTATACCTGTGTTCCCCATCCTGAACCCTCCTCCCTCCTCCCTCCCCATACCCTCCCTCTGGGTCGTCCCAGTGCACCAGCCCCACCTCTAAGTTGTTGACCCACTGGGTTTTTTTCTGGTGTCTGTTATTTGAAACCAAACACAATTATTAAAAAAATAGGGGTCTATTTAGTTCTATTTTGCTCACATGCAGGGATTTTTTTTTTTTTTTAAGGATAAGGACATATTGCCACTACTAGTAAATTTATTCGTGTATGTGATCAGATTTAAGATACAATTTGGAGGCAGTAGCCACAAGACTTGCTAATGAATTAGATATGAGTGAGAGAGCATTCAAGATATTAATAACTCCTAAGTTTTTTGACTAAACTAGGAGGATAATGATGCCATTTACTGAGAAGAGGGAGAACTGGGCTTTAAGGAAAAAAGCCATAGTTAAAATGTATGTCCTTTAATAAAATTTGACAAGCTGATTGAAATTTGGTATAGAAGAGAAAATAGGCAAAAAAACACACACACACAAATAATCATTAATAATAAGCAGTTTAAAAAACTTTACATAGTGGGAGGTGCAGAGACAAGTACATAGGACACTGACACACACACACACACACACACACACACACACAGTGTAAGTCAATTCACAGCAGACAGGTAGCATAAGCACAAAAATATACTATTGTTGTAAGCTACCAAGAATCTAAGTTTGTTCATTACTATTGCACAGCCTAGCTTATTCTGGTTGATATACCGTGAAAACACACACACATCAGAAATGAGCCAGGTATCTGTGTACTTATAAAGAAAGTTTGCTAAGAGATATTATTAAGGGAAAGAAACAAATTCTACAATAGTACAGCTGGTAAAATATTACTTTATGTTAACCTCCATCCCACAAAATAGTACATTATATGTTTCTCAGATATATGTATGTTAATGTAAGGAAAAAAATCTAGAAAAAGACACATGAAACTGGTAAGAGTTTGTCTTCCTCTGAGGGAGGCTTGGTTATAAGGAGATTTTTGCTGTGTCTGCATTTAAAAAGTACAGTAAAAAAAAAATTAACTAAAAAGTGCAAAACATCACAATATGAAATAAATTATATACTGTATATACACATTAAAAGAAAAGAAGAAGAAGAGAATTCCCTGGCAGTTCAATTGTTAGGACTTCAGCGCTTTCACTGCCAAGGACTCGGGTTCAATTCCTGGTCAGGGAAATAAGATCTCGAAAGCTGCACAGCGTGGCCAAAAAGAAAATAGTAAGAAAGGAAGAAAAGGAGGGAGGGAAAGAAGAAGAGTAAAAGAGTAAATGGTTACCAGGGTCTCTCCCACTCAGTTAAGGAAACAGAACATCGCCTATACCATGAAGACCTCTGGGGGCCCCTAAATGATTGTTTCCCCCTCCTCACCCAGAAAAATAACTGTTAACCTGTAGCTAGTGTTACTCACTCCTTGCTTTTGGTTTTAGGTTTTTTTCTATAGAAAAAATATTCAGCATTATATAAGTAACATATAAAAAATAATACTTATTACTTACTAAACTATTAAGTAATAATTATTACTTAAGCTGTATATTGTTTACTAAGTAATAAGACCTAAGTTATATATTACTAATGTATAAAAAGTAACATATATTTCTAAGTAATATATCATTTAGTTTATTTTCTACTTTATTAATTTCTATTTTTATCTTCATTATTTCCCACATTCTGCTTTTTCTGCTTTGTCTCTTGTTTTTGTTGCTTATTTATAATATCTGATAATGAGTTCTCATTTATTCTCATTTTTTTCTTTTCTGTATAAGCATTTATCTGTAAATTCCCCCAAAGTAACATTTTAACTGCATGCCACACATTTTTACTCATTTTCTAATTACCATTGTAATTTTTTCCTTTGATCCTTCAGTTATTTAGAAGTATTTTTCTAAATTTGCAAATATGTGGAAGTTTTATTATTTTTTTCTAGTTTAATTTTATGCTGGTCAAGAATACTGGTTCTTGGACATTTATTGAAATACTTTATGTCCTAGTATGTGGTAATTTTTTGTAAAAGTTCCACATACATTTGAAAGGGATGTGTATTCTCTAATACTTGGGTACAATATTCTATGTCTCTTAGGCCAAGTTTTGTAATTGTTTCTCAAAACTTGTCTCCATGATCTATTGATCAAAGAAAGAAGAATGTTAAAATATTTCTAACAGTGATATGATCATTTCTTCTTCAACTTTTGAAAATTTTGCATCCCATATGTTGAAAATATTTTAAGTGCTGACAAAGTTAAAATTTTTATATCTTGCTCATGGATTGAATTTTTTTTCAATATGTAGTGACCTAGTTGACCTCTAGCAATACTTTTTTCTTGAAATTGAATTTGTCTGTTTCTGCTTTAACCATCTCAGTTTCCTTTTGGTTAGTGTTCGCTTGCATTCCTTTCAAACTTTCTGTGTTAGTTACGGTGAGATGTGTATCTTCTTGATAGCAAAAAGTTGAACTTTTAAAAAATTCAACTGCCAATCTTTGACTGCATCAGAAGAATGTAGTTTCTTGAGATTGACTGTGATTTATTTATCATTTTATTATTATATTTTCCATGTACCCCACTTTTCAATGTTTTCACTCTTTGTTTTAGTTGACTATACTTTTTTCCTTTTTTTATTCTTTTTTCGCCTTTATTGGTTTGGAAAGCATAGAATCTAATTGTACTTCTTAATGGTTACTGAAAGAGGCAGAGTTCTGAGATAGCTCCTCCTGATTCCCATCCTGTCATGTATAATTCCCTTTCCATGAGTGTAGGTGGGGACTGTAAATATAATGGATATTACCATCTTGATTAAATCATATGGCAAAGGTGAAAGAATTTTGAAAATACAATTAAGGTTCCACTTTTGTTGACTTTGAGTTGATTAAAAGGGAGATTATCATGGGTGAGCCTGACCTAATCACGAGAACCTGTAGGAAAGGGTAGGCCCTTCCAGAAAAGGGAAATTTGAAGCAGCAGACTTTTCTTGCTGGCCTGGAGGGACACAAAGAGTCATATCGTGACTTGCCTAGAGGGCAGCCTCTGGTAGCTGAGGTCTCTGGCCTACAACCACAAGCAGCTGAATACTGCCAATAACCTGAAGGAACTGGAAAAGGACCCTGAGTTCCCAGTGAGAATCCCAGCCTGGCCGACACCTTGATGGCAACCTTGTGAGAGAGACCCTGAGCAAAGGATTCAGCTGTGCCGTGCCTGAGATCCTGACCCACAGAAACTGAGAAGCAGATATATATTATTCTCAGCTGCTAAATTTGTGGGAATTTGCTAGGTAGCAATGCATATGAATGAATATAGTTACCTTGGAAATTTTAAGTTTATATTTAACTTAATGCCTGAAGAATAATCAGTGTGGTTATCCACGCTTAGGAAAATTAAAGAACCTTAGAATGTTTTAATTTCTTCCACCACTCTCATTATACATTCTGTTGTTGTCTAGGTGTGTCTAGCTTACCTTATTTAACCCTCAAAATAAACATTATCATTGGTTTATTCAATAAACGTTTGCTTAGATTTATCGACATGTTTACCATATTCTTTGCTCACTATTTTTTCTTATTCACTTTTCTCTTTCTGTGCTTTTTATCCCTCATCCTAAAGGGCATTCTCTAGATCTTCGAATAAAGGTTTGCTGTAATAAAAACTCTCAATTTTTTCAGTCAGAAATTACTTAATTTTAACCTCATGTTTGAAAGATAATTTTGCTGCATATAATAGGATATTTTGACATTTATCTTCTCTCAGCACATTTAATGTGCCATTCTTCTGTCTTCTGGCTTCCTTTGTTGCTGTGGGAAAATCCTTCAGTTTAAATACAGTTCTTTTATAGATAACACTGTCTTTTTCTCTTCATGCTTCTAATATAGTCTTCTTCTTATGGCATTCTAAAATATCACTCTAATATGACTAGTTGTGGATTTCTTTTTACTTACACTGTCTGCAGTTCTTTCTGTTTTCTGATCTGTGTATTGGTATTTCTCATCAAGAGATGAAAAGAAGAAATTCTCTCCTCAAATTTTAGGATTTTCAATATTATTTCTTGGAATAGTATAATTTCTCCCTTATTTGTTACCTCCTCCTGAAACTGCAATTAAACATTTCAGAACTTCTCTCTGTGTGTCTCTTAATATTTCTTTTGTAGTTTCATTCTCTTTGTCTTCTGAATTTGTTGTAATTTCCTCCAATCTCTTATGTATTATCTCTTCCATTGAGCCTAATTGACTCTTCAAGATTTCCGTTGAGTTTCTAATTTCAGTTATTACATCTTTAATATGTAGTAGTTCTTTTTGGTTCTTTTTCAAATCTCTGTGGCCAATTCTGATACTTTATAATTTGGTATTCTCTCAATAATCTTTTATATATATTAAACATATTGATACTTATATTTTATTCTGTACCAGATCATTCCATTATTTGAAGACTTTGATGCCTGACTTGGCATTGTGCTAGTTCTGCTATTTCCTCACATATTGCTCTTGGTATTAGGGATACTCCCAAGTACATTTCTTAAAAGTCTTATGTATTTATCTATTTTTGACTGGGCTGGGTCTTCGTTGCTGCGTGTGCTACTCTCCAGTTGCAGGGCACAGGTGGATCGCGGTGGCTTCTTTTGTTACGGAGCACAGACTAGGGTGCACGGGCTTCGGCAGTCGCGGTACGTGGGCTCAGTAGTTGTGGCACACTGGCTAAGTTGCTCACCTCATGTGACATCTTCCTAGACCAGGGATTGAACCTCTGTCTCCTGCACTGGCAGGAGGATTCTTTACCACTGAGCCACCAAGGAAGCCCCAGCTTCATTTTTGGCCTGGGGCATTTTTTTTGAATGTACAGTTCTAAACACATGTGGAAGTAGGTTGATGAGTAAGAATTCTCAGGCCTTTCTCTTCTTGCTTCAGCTCTGCCCAGAGCCCAAGTGAGATTGGCAAATATTACCACTAACCCTCTGCTGTATGGGATTTTTCTAGTTCAGGCACCAGAAGAGTCATCCTTGAAGATACCCCATCCTAGCTCCCATCTTACTTTGGACCCTGGTATTCTCTTTGTCCTTGAAGCACTGGGCCCATTAAAACTTGGACTGTTGGCCACTGAGGATCACATAAACACTCAGGGCTTTGCTATCCCTCCAGATTTTGCTTTCTTTTCACCCAGCTTATAAAAAATTCCCTTAATTTCTTACCAGTTCAGCCTCAGACAAATATACATAAAATATTTTTGTTTGTTTTGATATTTTATATGGGATTTTTACATATGCTATACTGGGAAGGATTTTACTTAAGGCCTAGTTCATCATATTACTAGAAATTGTTTACAGTTTTAGTGAGAATGTACTCATATTTTAGAATTTTAAAGACATTTAAAATATTAGAGGAAAATGTTGAAGAATATGTTAATAACATTGGTGAAACACAGCCTTCTTAAACTAAAATTCCAAAAATTATAAAGCCTATAAAGAGTTAATATTGATTGCTATACTTACTTAAATCAGCATTTCTGTATTAAAACACCTTAAACAAAATCAAAAGAACAAAAGAGCTATAGGAAATATTAACAATATAGAATGAAAATTTCATATACACAATACCTAGTAAATTCATACAAGTCAATAAAGAAGAGGGGACACATGGTTTTGCAGCATTAGCCTGCTGTGGCTCCCTCTGCCTGGCAAAGCAGTAAAGCTATTCTTAAAAGAAAAAGGAAATTCCCTGGTGGTCCAGTAGTTAGGACTCCATGCTCTCATAGCTGAGGGCCTGAGTTCTATCCCTGGTCAGGGAACTAACATCCCACAAGCCACACAACACAGCCAAAAAACAAATAAATAACAAAGATAAAAAAGACACACAAATTAGAAAATGAGCAGAGGATATGAACAGACAATTCACAAGAGAATATACAGGTGGTCAGATATTATGTGAAAATATGCTGGATATCACTGGTCACTAGAGAAATGCATATTAAAATAGTAAGATACTATTTTTCACCCCATCAGACAACAATTGATAATATGTTAGACTCAATCACTATTAGAGGGAGTACAAATTGATACCTGCCTTTTGGATGGTAATTTGGCAATATACCTACTAAAATTTAAAATATTTTGGGTGATTTTGAGCCAGTGGTTAGAGGATATACCCATTCCTGACAAATCCTCAGTAATTAATAATTTCTATATATAAATCAGTGAGTGAAAATTTTCTGAACTCCAAGAGAATATATCAGAAAAGTTTTTCAGAAAAGTCACTTTATTTCCTTTGCCAAATAATATTTTAAGTGCTCAGATACTACACACTTTGTTTTCCCACCACTTAGATAGTGAAGTTTACCACATTAACTGTTAAGACATGTCCATGGAGCAGATACAAGTCTTGAGGTCTATCACCTTGCCTATGACCTGGTAACTCTGATTCTCTTGATATGACCCACCTTCCCCTTCTTGAACAAGATGACAGACAGTAATGACTAATAACAACATTTCCTTTCTCATTTGGAGTATGGAAGGCCACTTCCTCTGTTCATTTATAGAGGTATCACAAAGTAGCAGGAGGCAAAATCTTCAAGACATAATGCAAATGCATGGGAAAGGGCTCTGAAGGATATTTTCCATACTGCTCTGCTGTGGAGAAAGACAACCACAGGATGGGATGTCAACGGGATGTTAAAGGACGTCATGTGATTTCTATCTGTGGCCGTAAAACTTACATAAATTATCTCCTTGGATTGGGATAGTCTAAGTCTTGCCATGTCATTCTGCCCTCATACATTTTAGCAAGCCTATTTGCTTTACAAGCAAGGAAACATTGCATGGCAAATGGCTGAGAAAGCCTCCTTCTCAGGATATTCCCTAGAATTTACACGCACCCTTTAACCTAGCAAGTCAACCTCTAAGGATCTGTCATTAAAAATAGCACTTGTACATGTGTCTAAAGAAACATATAAATAAGTGAATGTTCATTGTTTATAAAAGTGAAAAATTACAAACAGCCTATGCTGCTGCTGCTGCTGCTGCTGCTGCTAAGTCACTTCAGTCGTGTCCAACTCTGTGTGATCCCACAGACGGCAGCCACCAGGCTCCCCAGTCCCTGGGATTCTCCAGGCAAGAACACTGGAGTGGGTTGCCATTTCCTTCTCCAATGCATGAAAGTCAAAAGTGAAAGGGAAGTCGCTCAGTCGTGTCCGACTCTTAGCGACCCCATTGACTGCAGCCTACCAGGCTCCTCCATCCATGGGATTTTCCAGGCAAAGTACTGGAGTGGGGTGCCATTGCCTTCTCCGCAAACAGCCTATAGTGTCATCAATAAGTGAGGTTGCTCAGTCGTGATCAACTGAGACCCCATGGACTATAGCCTACAAGGCTCCTCTGTCCATGGGATTTTCCAGGCAAGAGTACTGGAGTGGGTTGCTGTTTCCTTCTCCAAGGGATCTTCCCAACCCAGGAATTGAACCCGGGTCTCCTGCATTGCAGGCAGATGTTTTACCGTCTGAGCTACCACAGGGTCATCAATAAAGAAGTTAAATATATTTTAGATGTATTTTCTTTCCTCTGTGCTATAGAATACTTACAGCAACTAAAACAAGAACAAGGAAGATGAATGGGCAGTGACATAAAAGGCTATCAAGTAATTTAGTGGGGGAAAAAAAGCAAATTGTTAAACAGTACACAATAGCATAAAATTATTTAGGTTAAATATGTATAATATGTATATTAACATATATAATAAGGTGGTAATAATGCATTAGTATACACATTTATGTCTATTTTAGTAGGTACATAATGCATCTATAAAGGGGGGTAGAAGCTATTCCCACACTGTTGTGAAATGAAGGAGATTGCCATGGAGTTGTAACGGGCTTCTGCCATCTCTTTTTAGTTTGTTTGTTGTGGTTTTTGTTTGTTTTGGCTGTGCCCTATGGCTTGCAGGATCTTAGTTCCCCAAACCCAGGCTCACTTCAGTGAACTGCCAGGGAGTTCTCAATTTCTTCGTATTATCTTATCATGTTATACTGATAATATCTTCATAGAGTACTTGCGTAATTAATGACTTTTAAAAATAATTTGTTTTTGTAAAGGAGAGGTTGGTTGAGATTAAAGGAGATGGAGGGAGATGCTTGATCCATGTCCAGGCTAACAAAAAGGTAAGAGAAAGTCTGAAGTGAGGATTTGAGGGCAGAACTTGTTGGATTCATGCATTCATTTAGTTTCATTCCTAAAACTTCCATTGTACATTAACTATATACTAGGTATTGAGTAAAGGAATATTCAGGGTTCACAGAGAAGTAAATACAGATTGATAGTGCAGTGAGGTGAGCAGTAAGACCTAGCTATGCTTAGTGAATCAGAAAAGTACAAAAGATAGGAAAAGCTCCCCATGCCCATCCAAGCACAAGAGTTGGCTTTCTGGCATTCCACTGAATCTGACCACTGCCATGGTTGGAAGCCAAGACTTACCATGTGTGTGCCCTGTGCATTACATCAGGAATTGTAGGACTTCTAGCAAAGTAAGATCTGTGCTAAGGGTGGACAACAAGATCTCCTCCATAGCTAACAAAACTTTCTGAGCTCTAATGACATGAACAACAAGATTTTAGTACTTTTACCCATCTCTCTCTACCACTAACATGCACTTACTGTGATATTTTCAATTTCTTTAACAGCTTATAGTATCTTTCATTATTAAAGACATGAAATTTTCAGTGAAAATGCTCTCTGAAAGCTATCCACACTAAAATATACATATCAATCTGTAGGCAACAAATAAAAAACAAATAAATGGATGATCAAATAAATAAAGTCAGATTCCTCCTGAAATTTGATAAAATGGGGAAAGAGAGAAAGTAACTGCTGTAGCAGATTAATATTATGATATCAACCATTTTTTCCCCCATACTTCCCATTTGTCCTGTGATCTCTCCCTCAACTTCAGGCAGCAGAGGGTAACTCCTTCTAAGGCCTTGGGGAAGGAAGGTCACAACAGAGACCCAAAGAGTCCATTTTCACTCAACTCTTGAGTTTCAAACCAGATTTTTAAAATCTCTGGCACAGACAGTTGATTAAGAGGAAGGGTTTTTAAGGCTCAAAAGCTAAAACCAATGCCATTGACATTTGGTTTTAAAAGAAGACATGATGTCAGAATGAGGTGTCCTTCCTCTATTAGTCTGCAAGGGCAGCCGTAACAGAATACCATGGACTAGGTAGAAGATAACAGAATATTAAAGGCAGAAACTGATATTCCCACAGTTCTGGAAGCTGAACGTCCAAGATCAAGGTGCCGGCAGTGTGCATCTGATGAGGCCTTTCTTCCTGGCCTGTAAACTGATGCCATCTCACTGTGTCTTCACATGGTCTTTCTTCTGTCTGTGCCTTCCTGATGTCTCTTCCTTTTTTATATGGCTCTAATCCAATAGGCCCCACCCTTATGACCTCATTAAACACTAATTACTCCCTTAAAGGTCTTATCTTCAAATACAGTTACATTGGGGGTTAGGACTACAAATAGGAGTTTGCGCAATGGGGAGAGTCGCAGTTCAGTCCACAACACTTCCTTAAATTTGTTAGATGAGCTCTGTCCAAAAGAAATACAATGCGATTTAAATTTTCTAGTAGCTACATTTTTTAAAGTAAAAAGAAAAAAATGAAATGAATTGTAACACTATTTTACATTTAATTCAACATATCCAAAATAGTATCATTTCGACATGTATGTAAGCTATATTAAAAATATTAATGAGATATTTTAGAATATTTTCTTCAAATAAGTCTTTAAAATTAGTGTGCATTTTTGCTTTGCGTCCATCCCATTTTGGACCAGCCGCATTGTAAGAGCTCAGTAGCCACACATGACTAGTGGATGCTGTAGTGTTAGATAATCTCCAAGGAGAAGAGAGAGAGAGTCAAATATAAGAGAGCAAGGGTAAGTAACTTCAGACTGAGGCTCCAGAGGCAGTCGGGTGGGGAGGAGTCAGGATGACTGTTAGAATCCTCAGAGAGTTTTGGGAATCTGAGAGCAGAGGGACCTGTGTTCACTTCTCAGGTGAGACCAAGGTAAACAGGAATGGGTAGAAGTAGCAACCAGATGTGTCTAAGACAGCCCCGCAAGTCTCCAGAATGGCACCGGAGGACATTCAAGTTTCCCAATCCCTAAGAGAGGTCACCTCATGCGAAGAGTTGACTCATTGGAAAAGACTCTGAAGCTGGGAGGAATTAGGGGCAGGAGGAGAAGGCGACGACAGAGGGATGAGATGGCTGGATGGCATCACCAACTCGATGGACGTGAGTTTGAGTGAACTCCGGGAGTTGGTGAGGGACAGGGAGGCCTGGCACGCTGCAGTTCATGGGGTCTCAAAGAGTCGGACCACGACTGAGCGTCTGAACTGAACTGAACTGAAGAGAGGTGAAGACATGGCTCAGGAAGAATCACCTCAGTCGAGATAAGGAGCTGCTGGGACTTCCCAGTGGTCCAGAGGCTAAGACTCCTCACTCCCAAGGCGGGGGGCCTGGGATCGATCCCTAGTGAGGGAAGTAGATCCCACATGCCTCAACTAAGAGTTCATATGCCGCAACTAAAGATCCCACGTGTCACAACTAAGACCTAGTGCAGCCAAATAGGTAAATGAAAATAAATTAAAAATAAACATACAGGAGAGCATGGATAAACTGAAATTTTTAAAGAAGATAAGGAGCTACTATAGCAGGACTGATGACTGGGGATCCCAGGAGCTTGGACATGGGCAGTGAATGTCAGCCTAAAGGGGCATTTGTGACCCTGGTGCTTCACCTTGTGTGACACCTAGAACTTAGATGCCACTCTGGGGAGACGGGGGCTGGAGTTGTGAATTCATGGAATTTACCAGACATGGCGAAAAAAACTCAGAAGTCAACTTATCTACAATCTTCTGAGCTATATTTCCACTATCAGGCAGAATAGAAGCCTGAAATAACAGGTTCAGTGATCACCTTTTATGCTCAGTTTTGCTAAATGAAAACATAGCTCTGGCTGCTCCAGACTCTGTGCAAAGGGGAGCAGTAATTACCAAAAAGGTGAAAGAGTCCCTCAAAGCGCAACCAGGGCTTTAAAGCTGTGTAGCAGAGAGGCCTCTGTCAAGGTCCCAAGCCCAGCCCAGCAGAGGGAGTGTAGGCTCAGGAGGAGCCCCAGGTCACTTTGTGGAGGTATTTTATTCTGATCATCTTTTCCCCCCCACCCCCCCACACCTTATTTCTTCTCTGTTGTCTCTGTATTGATTCCGCAGAATTAACTGTCCCTTCCTCTAAGTTGGTGTTCCTGGGAGAGCAGGAAGTTAAGGCTGTGAAACTGTTGGAATTTATTGCCCTGAGCCAGAGAGGGTAGACAACAGAAAACAAAGGACTTCACAGTTTAGCTGGCAATGGATTTGATTGGCCTCTCCAACTCTGGCTTCCAGATTCCCAGGTTTGTGGCCCTTTCTTTGTTCCCTGGCACAGATCTTGTTAAGCCTTTTTCCCAGGGCTGGACTCCTGGAGTACCAAATACACCCTTACTCTTACACTGCCCACGAGAGCAGAGGCCTCCTTAAGCTTATCACCCAAGGTACCTCACTGCCTGGGCCCAGCCTAGGCCTTGTGGCTTTCTCCTACCAGGAAGTAAAACTGCTTCCTGCCCAGCCCCTCCTGTGGTCTGCCTTTGTGGGCAGCCTTGCTGTTCTCTTCTCAGTGCCCCAGATCTCCCTTCCACACACATCTCATGCAACAATGAAGCAAATGCAAAGCAGCAGGAGGTCAGTCCTGTATATCATCCACTGGGTGGGTATGCATCACCACACTTTTTTTCCCTTAAGTTTTATAATTACAGCATTTTGGACCTACAAGAGACTTTAACAATTATGTAATTTTATGTGCCTGCTAATATTCAGAATTTTGAGACTTCATATTTGTTTATTGGTTCATTTTACTTTGGAAATTCTCAAAGGGCTATTAATTAAGGTGTTTTTGTAACAAGAAGCTTAGAGAGGAAAAGTCATTCCCAAGACTGTCACCTGTTGAGAAGATAGTAAAATCCAGGTCAACTCAAAATCTGGAGCTCCCAGCAATCAGTGACACGATAATCAGAGCACTGGTAACAAGAGAGTTAAGGACTTCCCTTGTGGCTCAGTAGTAAAGAATCCACCTGTTAATGCAGGAGGTGCAAGAGACTGGGATTTGATCCCTGGGTTGGGAAGATCCCCTGGAGAAGGAAATGGCAACCCACTCCAGTATTCTTGCCTGGGAAATCCCATGAACAGAGGAGCTGGCAGGCTACAGTCTATAAGTCACAAAAGAGTCATACATGACTTAGCAACTAAACAAGAGTCATAACTAGACCAATATGTAATAGAATGATTGAGTTCAAGCAGATATGCCCTTAAGGATTGGATGGGACCAAAAGCAACATTAAAATAAAAAATTTGAAGGTAAAATTATGAAACCCCTAGAGGACCAGTTTGAACAACACTAAAATAAGTAAAGTCATCTACTAGAGTATGTAATTCTATATCCACACTCATTAGAGACTGACAGACTGTCATTGCTAAGTGAGTCTAACATAGCATTTCCCTCTAAACACCAGCAACTGGGCTCTATATTTAACTAAGTAAGTTTCTTAATCCTGAGAAATCCATTCAAACATGACAGTAATGAGTGAGCCATTTTTAATATCTTTCTACTCCGTATATTGTGATCTAATAACATTCTGGACTTCTAACCTTCAAAGCATTTATAAGCACTTGATAAAATACCTTTCACCATCCACCTAAGTCTAAAAATACCATTAATAACATTTTATGAGTAAGGATCTGATACAGAGACATCAGTGACTCATCATCAAGATAGCCAAGATTTGCACCCAGTCATCTGGGTCTCCAGGCCAGTGACTACTTCATGTGGACAGCCTCACTTCCGCTGCCAAGAGATGAGTCAATTAATTAATCTGATGGCATAAACATCTTTACTAATTTGAATTTTCTCAATTAATTCTATAAAGACTAAAGTACATCGCACTGTATTCATCCAATAGAAATGTTTGAGTTTATGTATATATTAGATATATATGTTAAGTTTCTCAGTTGCATAAATTTATTTCCACTTATTCTGGATTTCTCAAGAAACCTCACCTTACATAAATATTTTAAAGAGGTAATTTAATTCAAAACATTAGATAAAACTAGTTAAAATATAACCATAGTTAATTTTAAGAAAACACCCTTAAAGGATGATTCAGAGAAAAATTAACTGCAAAACGGTCCGCCAATCTTTGTCAAGTAATGAAATTGTGTTCATTTGTTCAGTTATTGTCTTCATTTGTTCAGTCTTCAATTGACTTCTCTCTACTATAATTTCTAAATTATACTTCAGAAAAATAAATAGATATCTATAAAACCATTAATAATCCATCTAAAGATTATTGTTCAGATTTTACTTAATAAAACATAATAGTGCTTCCATTACTGGAGTTTTATT
This sequence comes from Bos indicus x Bos taurus, assembly GCF_003369695.1. Classification (NCBI taxonomy): domain Eukaryota; kingdom Metazoa; phylum Chordata; class Mammalia; order Artiodactyla; family Bovidae; genus Bos; species Bos indicus x Bos taurus. The sequence goes on from NC_040076.1 coordinate 106,297,262, forward strand.
TTTCTGATTCTAAGTGTACATGATGACACAGCTTCTTAAATATATTCTGCTGGTGTTTTATTTCTTTGTAGCTATCAAAATAATTGTCAAGTTATCATACGACCTAACATAAAATTTTAAATAAAGTTGGCTCTTCATTTATAATATGATGCTTGAGAGTCTGCTTATTAACTACAAATTCAAAGTATTATGAAATCAAATATAAAATACCATGGTCTTATTTATTAGCCACATAACAAAGATTTACTACCTTCTCTTAATGGTATATTTTTCATTCAAACCAAAGACACGTTCAGCTTAGTCATGAGAAAGGTTAAAAAATGGAAGTTCCTCTTGCCAAGAATGAACAGTATAATGAATCAAAAAAATATTGATTTAATAACAGGGACCAATGTTCAGGTGGAAATGGCTAGAAATCAAATATAGGAGGGCTTCTGTTTATAAGGAGAGCTGCAACTTCTCTCTCTTATTTAGCATCAAGCTTTATGCTAATACAAAAATGTAAAAGAGCAAGCCAAGTGGTGGCAAGGAAGTCTGTTGGACATAAAATAGCACTGAGTTTTTCATTTTTAAATCAGTGCAAAAATGAAGAGCTAAAAACTTTTATCAATTAACTCAAAGGAGGATACTTGAAAGATCAAAAGGAGAATCAATTCCAAGAAGTAAATTGGGAACTCTAGATTTTTTTAAAGACATCTCTATCACTGAATCATTTAAAAAGTAGGCTTTCTGTGATTATAGTTTCAGTGTAACCGTAAAATGTTATCATTCAAGGAGTAGAGTTTCCCTTGGCTGTAAGTACAGAAAGTCACTGGATCACTCTGGCTAAGTAAATGTAGGTATCAACATCTCATTTTGCTTTTCTGTAAAATGTTGGTTTCCCCAGAAGCTGCTGGAAGAATGTATTAGGCAGTAATTGTAAAAGGCTTTGCCATCCTGATATACAGGTTGCATGCTAAGTAAAAATGATTACAAATGAAGTATCCTTCAAAAAAAACTTAAGGGATAAACAAAACTACTTTGGGGTTCCTCTAAAATGATAGTTCGATCCCTGGGTCAGGAAAATCCTCTGGAGGAGGGCATGGCAATCCACTCCAGTATTCTTGCCTGGAAAAGTCCATGGACAGAAGAGCCTGGCAGGCTACAGTCCATGGGGTCACAAAAAGTCGGACACGACTGAAGTGACTTAGTACACAGGCTCACACGCAAGAATGATGGAGACTGAGAAAGAAACTTTGATTCAAATGTTCTTGAGCAGCCAGGGACTCAGCGGAGGAAGCTCTTCTTCAGCCATTTTTAGAGAATACTTGGAAAAGACAAAATGGAAAGGAAGTTATTTATATCCCAATAGTGATGTTTTCTACTAATGCCAGTGCATATTCATATATATTTATATAAAAATATGTTTTTTAAAAGACTGTATTTTAAGTAAGACTGTATTTTTAAACTTTTCTGGAGAATCACCTTCATTCTCTAAGTGATTTTGCTGGTTTTGACTACACTGGGATATGAGAAATTAGTTCAGTTAAGTTAGGATCATTATCCTAATAGGAATATCAATATTAATTAAATCAGTGAGAAGGTCTACAAGACAGGTTGGGATGGAAGGAACATGGACTTTGGAGTCAGGCAGACCTGCGTTGGAAAACTGGCTCTGCTGCTTGCTAGCTTTGGACAAACTACTTAACCTCCTGAGTCTGTTTCCTTGTCTGTAAAACAAATACTGTAATAATACCTCCTTCTTAGGGCTGCTGTGAAGGTTAGATGAGATTACATTCGACAAGTACCTTACGTATTCAGAACCTGCCTGTCCATTATGCACTTGTAAACAATAACGATTTTAGTTTTGAATCCTGTACTTAAACGTGCACCTAAATGATCCTGTCTGAGATCATCTTGTCCAGAGGTTCATTAGCACTTTTACAGGATGGAAGCAGGTCAAGATTTTCCTAACTCCAAGTGCTATAGAAAACTCTTAAGGGATAATTATTCTTTTCATGATCAATTTTAAGGTTCTACTAGTACTTAATGAATTTTATACAGGATATCTATTTTATAAGTTTTTCAAAGCAAATGTTATTTGTATATGAATTCCAGAAAAACATCTACTTCTGTTTCATTGACTATACAAAAGGCTTTGACTCCGTGGATCACAACAAACTGGAAAATTCTTAAAGAGATGGGAATAGCAAACCATCTTATCTGTCTCCTGAGAAACCTGTATGCAGGTCAAGAAGCACCAATTAGAACCTTACATAGAACAGCTGACTGGTTCAAAATTGGGAAAGGGGTATGTCAAGACCATATATTGTCACCTTGTTTATTTAACTTACATGCAGAGTTATTGTTGTTCAGCCGCCCAGTCTTGTCTGACTCTTTGTGACCCCATGGACTTCAGCACGCCTGGCCTTCCTGTCCCTGACCATCTCCTGAAGATTGCCCAAGTTCATGTCCATTGTTTCAGTGATGCCATCCAGCCATCTTGTCCTCTGCTGCCCTCTTCTCCTTCTGCCTTCAATCTTTCCCAGCATCAGGAACTTTTCCAAAGAGTCAGCTGTTCATATCAGCTGACCAAAAATACTGGAGTTTCAGCTTCAGCATCAGTCCTTCCAGTGAGTTTTAAGGGTTGATTTCGCTTAAGATTGACTGGTCTGATCTCCTAGGTGTCCAAGGGATTCTCAAAAGTCTTTTGTTGGATAGCATCACCGATTCAATGGACTTGGGTGAACTCTAGGAGATAGTGAGAGACAAGGAGGCCTAGCATGCTGCAGTCCATGGGGTCACAAAGATTCGGACATAACTTAGCAACTGAACAAGAACAACATGTAAATATATACACATATAATAAATACACACATATATATATTTTATTATTCTTTTTTGGTAGAAAACCACTGACAGCCTGTAGGATATGTCCTGTATTTTCAGGATGTTAGGGATTAGACATTTGAACTCCCACCCAGTCTAACAACTTCTCTTTACCAATGAGGAAACTGAGGTCCAGAGAGTTTGAAAAACTTGTCAAAAAAAACACAGTGCTAGAATTATGAATAAAACTCATGTCCCATGACTATCAATCCAATTCTTTTAGTGCCTTTATTTTTTACTTATTTTTTATGTTTATTGAGATGTGATTTACATATCATTCATCAATTTTAAGTATATAAATTGATGACTTCTGACAAATGCATACAGTCTACATGTCTACCATAATAGATATGTCATGCGAGTGTATGTTCCTCGGTTCTTTGTCTCGTCACAACAAAGATTTGGAGTGACGGACATTAAAGCCCTCAGCGCGTCACAGCTCTTGGGTCTTGGACAAACCATGCTACAGCTCTTAGGCAAATCAGTGTTACTGCTCTATTTTATTTAGAAGACAGCAGGAGAATTCAAGACTTGAAGAGAAGAGAGTGGAGGAGTGCGTGGGGAGGGAGGGAGAGAGAGTGAGAGAGAGAGAAGTGAGAGAGAGAAAGAGAGAGAGAGAGAGAGAGAGCGCATGCACGTGGGAGAAAGAGTCCGTGAGAAAGCGCTTTGGCTCCTCCTTTTATATGTTTTTTACCTCCACCTGGGCCTGCCTTATGCAAATTGGGCTTAGCCAGGAGTGCTGTTTGTTCTGCCTGAAGTCTTCACTCTGGTCCTCGGACCTTCCTTTGACCTTCCTTGTCTTTTAGCCACTGCCATTTTGGATTCCTTTTCCCTATTCTACCTACCTAACAGATATAATCATAAACATACCACTCACCATTCTTAAACTGTTTGCCATATCCTCTAGTATTTTGCAATTAAAGAATGCATGTTTATGATTATTAATAACTTTTTTTTACAATTTTAAAGTCATAGTGTATATAAAATAAAATATAAGTATACATTATTTCACTCCCTATTCCACTACCCACAGTCAGCTCTCAAAAACTATTGGAAAGTCTCAAACAAATACTTTACATCTTCTTAAGATAAATAATCGGAGAAGGCAATGGCACCCCACTCCAGTACTCTTGCCTGGAAAATCCATGGATGGAGGAGCCTGGTAGGCTGCAGTCCATGGGGTCGCGAAGAGTCAGACGCGACTGAGCAACTTCACTTTCACTTTTTACTTTCATGCACTGGAGAAGGAGATGGCAACCCACTGCAGTGTTCTTGCCTGGAGAAACCCAGGGAAGGGGAAGCCTGGTGGGCTGCTGTCTATGGGGTGGCACAGAGTCGGACACGACTGAAGCGACTTAGCAGCAGCAGCAACAACAAGATAAGTGATATTGTATTATATATTTTAATTAGAAATGTCAGCTACAAATTGGAGCTTGCCAAGGGCATTTGCCATCTGCCTCTGAGGAGACTGAATCCTGGGCTCTGCAGCTATTGACCTTCAACACGCCCTGAAGGGAGTCAGGGTAGAGAATGAGGCACTTTGTGCTCCAGGGAAACTGGGGGAACAGGTCTTTAGATAGTTAGATATTTTTAGAAACTGATTTCATGATCCCAATCCTTGCATCTCCTCATATCTAGAAAACCAGGAAATCCCTTCATGGTGACATCAGCTCCTCGTGACTAGCAGAAAACCTTTTGTAAGATTAGTGCTCCGTTGAATGTGAACTCCCCCGTCACCAAAATCACATATACAGACCTTCCCCCAGTACCTTTTTGGAGGAGTTTCTCAGAGCTCTCTGAGGTGCTGTCTCCTAGGCTGCAGTCCTCATTTTGCCCCAAATAAAACTTGACTCGCAACTCTCACATTATGTATCTTTTTTAAGTCAACAGAAATTGATTATATTCTCTATTATAGATATACACATACAGCATAGATAGATAAATATTTTGCTCTATTAGTACTAAATATGTATAGTTTCCTAAAGAGTGACACAGAATCTCTCATTTATGCCTTTTCTATGCTCCCATAGGCCAGAAACTTATTTTCCCCTATCTTTCTTTGTCTAAAACAAAACTCAGTTTTAGTTAGTTTTGATTTTATATACCAAGAGGCACACTGTGCTTAATTATAAAATAATATTTAGTGATTTTTTCTTTTGTCTCTTTACTTCCTAAACTACTCTACTTTCTATAATCTTCTTTTCAGGGAGTATTTTATTATTCTTTGTATTCCCAAACCTAGAACTATTGGCAAAATAAACACTTGGGTTTTTTTTTTCTAGTTATATTGAAGTATACAGCATAATTATTTGACTTGCACACATCATAAAATTATTATCAAATAAGTTTAGTGAAAATCCATCATGTCATATAGATACAAAATTAAAGAAATAGAAAAAAATTTTTCTTAGTGCCTTTAAATGAAACTTAAAAGACAATATAACACACTGCTGCTTTTTAAACTAAAGTTCCCAATCAGAGATTTTAAATGTCTCCTTGGCAGGCAGTATATGTGATACACCTTTGTGTTCACACTGGTCCTAGCAGAGTTATTTGGAATAGTGAGTGCTCAATACAAAAATTAATGGATCTTTCTTAAGGTTATTAGTGTGTGTGACTTTTTCTCTTTTGAAGGGGTGGGATAGTTCAACAAAATTGGATTTTGCTATATATAATGGTCAGAAATGACATCAAACTTATGATGACATAAGCAAATGAATAATAGAATAGTTGTCTGCAATTTTTCGAAATTACCTGGCTACTGAAACCAAGCAGGACCTGGTGGGGCTCCTGGACATGGAAGCCTTTCCGTGCCCCATTTCTTGTTTGTAGGGAATGGATTCTAGCCTTCATGATCTTCCTTGAATTCCAAAGGTCAAATTTGAACAGTTATTAATCAAGGGAAGAACAGCCAAGAAACCACCTGAGATAAGATTAAAGGAAAGTCATTAGAGGTTCAGAAAATCTCATCAAAATTAGGAGACCAACTGAGATGAGATTAGAGTGCTGGCCCTGCACACACATCTTAATCTTATCAGCCAACCCACCATTGAACTTTCACTATAAAACTCCTCATCAAATCCTCTTGGGTTGGGACACAACGGCTTCCCTGGTGGCTCAGAGGTTAAAGCGTCTGTCTGCAATGCAGGAGACCTGGGTTTGATCCCTGGGTCGGGAAGATCCCCTGGAGAAGGAAATGGTAACCCACTCCAGTATTCTTGCCTAGAGAATCCCATGGACGGAGGAGCCTGGTTGAGGGACACAGGAGCCCTCTATGTTTCCCCCTTTGCCTGACAAAGCAATAAAGCTATTCTTTTGTACTTTACCCAAAATTCTGTCTCAAGATTTGATTTGGCGCTGCTATACAGAGGTCAAGCTTTTGGTATCACTACTAGCATGGATGATACCAAGAGTCCCTTTTTTCTAAAGAATGAAGATTGAGAATTCCCTGGCAATCCAGTGGTTAAGATTCCATACTTCCAGTTCGTGGAGCACGGGTTCCCCTGGTCAGGGCACTAAGATCCCGCATGCCTTGCAGTACTGCCAGAAATAAAGAAAGAAAGAGTGAAGATTATGTTTTTGTACTTGACCAATTGCCTACAAATTTCACATTTCTTTCCTTATCTGCCTTGAGTCTTGGTCTGTGTCTCTCTGAGGTCATGCATCTTGATGAAAACTGGAAAATAAAGAAACCATCAAGATGTTGATACAATCACAGAATAAATGAACAAATAAGCATACAGTTGTAATCGGTTCTAGAAGTTATGCCTATTGACTTGCATCACAGTATTATATTTACCTGGTAAATTTACATAGAAAAGCCATTCCAACCTTTGCAGTATTGCACAGCCACTAGAAGGCAATGGCACCCCACTCCAGTACTCTTGCGTGGAAAATCCCATGGATGGAGGAGCCTGGTAGGCTCCAGTCCATGGGGTCGCTAAGAGTCGGACACGACTGAGCGACTTCACTTTCACTTTTCACTTTCATGCATTGGAGAAGGAAATGGCAACCCGCTCCAGTGTTCTTGCCTGGAGAATCCCAGGGACGGGGGAGCCTGATGGGCTGCCATCTCTGGAGTCCCACAGAGTCGGACACGACTGAAGTGACTTAGCAGCAGCAGCAGCAGCAACAGCCACTAGAATCCATGATCTTGAAGATAATGTGACAACATGGGGGGAAATGTTTGTATTCTAATATTTCACTAGGGAATCAGTATTCACTGTCAGATAATTTTATAGAAGAGAATTCTGCATAGAAAAGGAGCAAAAAGGAAATACACCAAAATAATAACAGTGTCTATGTTAGGGTGGTGTCAGACAGTCTCTGCTTCTTTCTTATGTCTAGTTGTATTATTTCTGTAACAGAAAACAAATTTACAAGGGCAAAGAAAACGAGTTCTAGAAGAAAGTATAGGAAACATGTATAATATCATATAAGAAACGAATTGCCAGTCCAGGTTCGATGCAGGATACAGGATACTTGGGGCTGGTGCACTGGGATGACCCAGAGGGATGGTACGGGGAGGGAGGTGGGAGGGGGTTCAGGATGGGGAACACGCGTACACCCATGGCAGATTAATGTTGATGTATGGCAAAACCAATACAATATTGTAAAGTAAAAAAAAAATAATAATAACAAATAAATGATAAATGGTTAAAAATAAATAAATAAATATCTGTTACACATGGCAGCCTTAAATCTGCTGAAAAACCACCCTACATCTTATTTTAACAGTTCCCCACATTGTTTTATCCCAGAATTCTATTATCCCAGAGTAAATTCTAAAACTAAGCATTTTGTAACCTCCATAGCCTCTGACTCTAGGGTGAGGTCCCATACCTTAGTTTCTACCTCTCAGTTGTGCCGGTCAGAAAATACCTGTAGAGCAGACAGGGCCCAGACATCCATTCTGCTGGCACAATTGGCTTCAGTGTCATGGTTCTGGGGTCAGCAGTGGGAACAGTATCTTTCCCATTGCAAAAAAGACTGCTGGGTTCTAGGGCTGCTGGTACTTGGCCTCAAACCTGTTCCTCCAGCCTTTCCAATGATTATCTGGGCTTTCTAATCTCCCTTCATAAATCCCTTCTCATTTAAATAACCTAGACTCAATTCTTTGTCTACACTTAAGAATGCTAACAGTTAGAGGAGGCTAACAAAAATAGAGTTCACTTAAGAAAAGAATAAGGAAGGGTGACATAATTAAAGACAAGATTATTCTGAACTTCAAAAGAACATTATGATCAGATTTCCCTGGCAGTCCACTGGTTAAGACTCCTATTCCCTGTGCAGAGGGCACAGGTTTGATCCCTGGTCAGGGAACTAATATCCCAACATATTACACAGAACGACCAAAAAAAAAAAAAAAATTGAGATCAAATAAAAGACCTTTTCAGCAGATAAAAGTCATGAGTGGCATTTCTGGCCAGAGCATCTAAGCATTGGTATGAGAACCTGCAGCTCTCTCTTCTGCTGCAGCAGCCATGGGATCTCATGTTCTAATAATGCAACAACAAGATATTGGACTCCCCATCAGTCCAGGTACTTAAGAGACTGTGTGAAAGAGAGCCCACCACTGACTCAGAGAGCACGGTTAACATGAGCAAGAAATAAAATTGTTAGGTGAGGCCACTGAGATTTGAGAGTTAATTTGCTATCATGAATAGATAGCCTAGCCTAACCAAAGTCTGATTAATACACAGTGGTATCAAAAATGGGATATATTCAATGATCAAAATAAATATATAAGTTTGGAAGTCTTATATGATTATAAAACATTTTAATCTAATACAAGTAAATAAAACAAAGCATGGATTAAGGATTCGTTGTCATTTTTTATCAACTAAAGCTATCTGGGTTTACCTGAAAGTAATAACAACAGAAATGTAGCACATTGTGAAAATGTCTAAATATTTAATGATCTTAAAAACAACAAATAGGTTATGCATTTCAATTCTCACATTATAAAAAAATAGAATTTGTGATACATGTTAATTTTATTAAAATAATCCTTCCCAAAGCAGTATGAAATAATAAAAAAGCAAATCACTTTTACTTATTGTGAAATTCTGATCCTCTGTAGAGAGAATTGTGAGAAAATTGCTAGCAGGATTTATTGAAATTGCTTTGGGCAAAACTAAAAGAGACATGAACGCAACACTCACTGGGACAGATTCATCAATGTCTGCTTGCTTCTGCAGTCCTTTTCATTTCCAAATGTCTGCTTCAGCCTCTACAACAGTAGTTTTTCTTTCTTTTTTTTTTTTTTTTTTTTGCTCAGTAGTAACTGACCTTTATTTCATAAAATGTGTACTCTTCTTTCACCTGAAATAGCCACTGACAAGGTTATTTTCTATCTGCCTGTTATAATCAGCACTGTCCTGTCTGCACTGAGTGACCTGGGCCACCGGGCCAACACTGGCAGAGGAAATCATCATCACTGTTCTGTTGTTTGGATGTTGCTGCTGCTGTCGCTTCAGTCGTGTCCGACTCTGTGCGACCGCATAGACAGCAGCCCATTAGGCTCCTCTGTCCCTGGGATTCTCCAGGCAAGAATACTGGAGTGGGTTGCCATTTCCTTCTCCAATGCATGAAAGTAAAAAGTGAAAGTGAAGTCACTCAGTCGTGTCTGACTCTTAGTGACCTCATGGACTGCAGCCTATCAGGCTCCTCCGTCCATGGATTTCCCAGGCAATGTTACCAGTGTTCAAACACCTTGATAAATGATCCTTTACCATTTCTTAAAGACTAAAGGGGTTTTGAAAGAGTTGGCTTTGTTTTGTTTTGTCTATAGTGTTATGGTTGTTCAGTTGCTAAGTCATGTCCAATTCTTTGCAACCCCATGGACTACAGCATGCCAGGCCTCCCTCTCCCACACTGTCTTCTAGAATTTGCCCAAGTTCATGTCTATTGAATCAGTGATGCTATCCAACCATCTCATCCACTATAGTCCCCTTCTCCTCCTGCCTTCAATCTTTTCCAGCATCAGGGTCTTTTCCAATAAGTCTATAGTACAGAAGAGCCAATGAGAAAAAATGGGTTTAAAATAGGAGAGATTTCTACTGGACATAAAGAACTTCCAGACTACTAAAATAAAACGATACTGGAATGGGTTATTGAGGGAGACTGCCTGGTCTTTTGTCAGGCACATCATTAAGAAAGACTAACTTTTTAATAAAAGAAAAAAATAAACAAATGGGACCTAATCAAACTTATAAGCTTTTGTACAGCAAAGGAAACTATAAGCAAAATGAAGAGACAACCTAAGGACTGGGTGAAAATATTTGCAAATGATTCAGTCAACAAGGGCTTAATTTCTAAAATATGCAAACAGGTCATACAACTCAATAACGAAAAAAAAAAAATCAAAAAATGGGCAGAAGACCTAAATAGACAATTCTCCAAAGAAGATATACAGATGGCCAACAGGCACATGAAAAGATGCTCAACATTGCTAATTATTAGAGAAATGTATATCAGAACTGCAATGAGATACCACCTCACACTGGACAGAATGGTCATCATTAAAATTATACAAATAATAAATGTTGGAGAGAGTACAGAAGAAAGGAAACAGTCTTACATTCTTGGTGGGAATGTAAATTGGTGCAGCCACAATGGAAAACGATATAGATATTCCTCAAAAAACAGAATTGCCATATGATCCTGCAATCCCATTTCTGGGCATATCCCAGAGAAAACTATAATTCAAAATGACACATGCACCTCGGTGTTCATAACAGCACTATTTACAATAGCCAAGACATGGAAGCAACCTAACTGTCCATTGACAGATGAATGAATAAAGAAGATGTGGTACATATATGCAACAGAATACTCAGTTCAGTTTAGTTCAGTCCAGTCGCTCAGTCATGTCCAACTTTGCGACCCCATGAACCGCAGCACGCCAGGCCTCCCTGTCCAGCACCAACTCCCGGAGTCCACCCAAACCCATATCCATCGAGTCGATGATGCCATCCAACCATCTTATCTTCTGTCATCCCCTTCTCCTCCTGCCCTCAATCTTTCCCAGCATCAGGGTCTTTTCAAATGGGTCAGCTCTTCGCATCAGGTGGCCAAAGTATTGGAGTTTCAGCTTCAACATCAGTCCTTCCAATGAACACCCAGGACTGATCTCCTTTAGGATGGACTGGTTGAATCTCCTTGCAGTCCAAGGGACTCTCAAGAGTCTTCTCCATCACCACAGTTCAAAAGCATCAATTCTTTGGTGCTCAGCTTTCTTCACAGTCCAACTCTCACATCCATACATGACCACTGGAAAAACCATAGCCTTGACTAGACAGACCTTTGTTGGCAAAGTAATGTCTCTGCTTTTCAATATACTATCTAGGTTGGTCATAACTTTCCTTCCAAGGAGTAAGCGTCTTTTAATTTCATGGCTGCAATCACCATCTGCAGTGATTTTGGAGCCCAAAAAAACAAAGTCTAACACTGTTTCCACTGTTTCCCCATCTATTTCCCATGAAGTGATGGGACTAGATGCCATGATCTTCGTTTTCTGAATGTTGAGCTTTAAGCCAACTTTTTCCCTGTCCACTTTCACTTTCATCAAGAGGCTCTTTAGTTCTTCTTCACTTTCTGCCATAAGGGTGTTATCTGCATTTCTAAGGTGATTGATATTTCTCCCCGCAATCTTGATTCCAGCTTGTGCTTCCTCCAGCCCAGCATTTCTCATGATGTACTCTGCATGTAAGTGAAATAAGCAGGGTGACAATATACAACCTTGACGTACTCTTTTTCCTATTTGGAACCAGTCTGTTGTTCCATGTCCAGTTCTAACTGTTGTTTCCTGACCTGCATATACGTTTCTCAAGAGGCAGGTCAGGTGATCTGGTATTTCCATCTCTTTCAGAATTTTCCAGTTTATTGTGATCCACACAGTCAAAGGCTTTGGCATAGTCAATAAAGCAGAAATAGATGTTTTTCTGGAACTCTCTTGCTTTTTTGATGATCCAGAGGATGTTGGCAATTTGATCTCTGGTTCCTCTGCCTTTTCTAAAACCAGCTTGAACGTCTGGAAGTTCACTGTTAACGTATTGCTGAAACTTGGCTTAGAGAATTTTAAGCACCACTTTAATAGTGTGTGAGATGAGTGCAATTGTGCGGTAGTTTGCGCATTCTTTGGCATTGTCTTTCTTTGGGATTGGAATGAAAACTGACCTTTTCCAGTCCTGTGGCCACTGCTGAGTTTTCCAAATTTGCTGGCATATTGAATGCAGCACTTTCACAGCATTGTCTTTCAGGATTTAAAATAGCTCCACTGGAATTCCATCACCTCCACTAGCTTTGTTCATAGTGATGCTTCCTAAGGCCCACTTGACTTCACATTCCAGGATGTCTGGCTCTAGGTGAGTGATCACACCATGATGATTATCTGGGTTGTGAAGATCTTTTTTGTACAGTTCTGTGTATTTTTGCCAGGTCTTCTTAATATCTTCTGCTTCTGTTAGGTCCCTACCATACTCAGCCGTAAAAAAGAATAAATGTCAATTGCAGCAGCACGGATGGACCTAGAGATTGTCATACTGAGTGAAGTAAGTCAGGAAGAGGTCAAACAATACATGATATCACTTATATGTGGAATAAAATATGGCACAAATGAACTTATCTTCTAAATAGAAATAGACTCACAGACATAGAGAACGGACTTGCGGTTGCCAGCGGCAGAGGGTGGAGGGGTGGGTAGGGAGTTTGGGATTAGCAAATGCAAACTGTTATATACAGAATGAGCAAACAACAAGGTCCTGCTATATAGCACAGGGAACTATATTCAATTTCCTGGGATCAAGCATAATGGACAAGATATGAAAAAGAATCTATATGTATGTATAACTGAATCACTTTGCTGTACAGCAGAAGTTAACACAACATTGTAAATTGACTACAATAACCCAATTCTAAAATGGACAAAGGACTTGGATAGACGTTTCTCCAAAGCAGATATACAAATAGACAATGAGCACATGAAATGACTCTTAACATCCTTTGTTATTAGGGGAATGAAAAAAAAAAAAAAAACCTTAAGATACTTCACATCCACTAGAATGGCTATAATGATAAAAATAGAAAATAACAAGTGTTGGCAAGGATGTAGAGAAATTGGAATCCTTTATAAATTGCTGATATTGTGAAAGTGGTGCAGTCACTTTGGAAAATGCAGTAATTTGGCACTTCTTCAAAATTTAAAGAGTTACTGTGTGTGTATGTTAGTTTCTCAGTCATGTCCAACTCTTTGAAACCTCATGGATTGTAGCCCAACAAGCCCCTCTGTCCATGGAATTTTCCAGGCAAGAACACTAGAGTAGGTCGCCATTCCCTTCTACAGAAGATCTTCCAACCCAGGGATTCAACCCCCATCTATTACATCTCCTGCATTAGCAAGCGGGTTCTTTACCACACTGGTGCCACCTGGGAAACCCAAAGAGTTATCATATAACCTAGCAATTATATGGAAGAGAAATAAAGTATATATTCATACATGTATATACTCAAGAGAAATGAAAACATATAGTCATATAAAACTTGTATACAAATGTTCATAACAATATTATTCATAAAAGATATAAAGTGAAACAGTCAAAATGTCCATTAACAGATGCATGCATAAACAAAACGTGGTATATACATGCAATGGAATATCATTTTGCTATAAACAGGAATCAAATACTATTTCATACTATAACATGGATGACCTTGAAAACATAATGCCAAGTAAAAGAAGCTAAACACAATTGGCTATATCATTCAGTTTATATTAGACTCAAATCCATAGATATTGAAACTAGACAATTTTTTTTGCCAAAGACTGGAGAAAGGGGCAAGGAGAATAACTGCCAACAGGTACAGGGCTTCTTTTGGGGGTGGTGGAAATGTTCTGGAATTAGTGGTAATGGTTGTATCCATTATGAATTTCTCAAAACCAATGAATTATACACTTCTAAAATAGTAACATATTATATACATCATATCTCAGTTTTCAAAAACGCTAATGAGAAAAGACAAAAAAGTTAAGTAGATCATGATCTCCCACTAGTTGAACCATGCAATAGCTTCCTATAGTACTCAGATAAAATTCAGTCTCCTCACCTAGTCCCACAAGGCCCTATATGACATCATCCTTACCTCCCTCTCTTATCTCATATCCCATCACTCCCCATCTCTCAGTTACATTCCATTCTGGGCTCACTGGCCCTCCCACTGCCAACTTTACACCAAACCCTCCTCCTACTTAGAGCATTCTTTGCCTGGGGCTTCTCATGGCTGCCTCTTCCTTGTCATGGAGGTCACACATCAATTTCACCTCTTTAGAGAGGCCTCCCTCAGCATCCCCATCACTATCTATCATATCACCATGTATTATTTTCTTCATAGCATGTATCACTGTCTGAAATTGTTTGTTTATACACCCATTCTCTGAGAGCAGAGATTTTGTCTACCTTGTTCAGTTATATCAGCCAAGTACTAAGAATAGTGCCTGGCACAGAGTAGATACTCAAAAGTTACATTTGAATGGACCTAGTTTGTGAACTTTGGAAATTTAGATATTTTGACAGTTCTTGGGGTGCTGAGAGCTTCAGCTGATTTTTGAATGAGGACCTCAGAAATTCCATTCCTGAATACATGGAAGCTACACATAAAACCTCCAGGGAGAGTGGTAAGAAACAGGAGGGGTGGGGTTTCCTCACCATCATTTCCAAATTACCAAAGACAAAATTTTATACTTGTGGAAATCATGATTTAAAAAACTGCACAAAGTTTATGAAATTGGCTGTATAAATCTTGCCACATGATTCTGCATGTTCTCTGAGAGAGAGTTGAGGCACACACACTCTTGATATTGGGGCACTGGAGGAGATCAAAGGGAGCACAGCCACGAGGCAGCACAGTGAGGCGTCTCTGAGATTGCAGGGCTGCTCCGGCCTCATGCTTTGTTCCTGGTAAGGGGCAGTGATAAAGAACAGAGTCCCTGAGGAGTACAGACACAAGGTATATCTGCTTGGGGGCCCAGGAAGAGGGTAAGCTGGGAAAGCCGGGTGGCATGACAGTAATTGAGAGTGGAATCGAGGAGCAACCCAGAATATGCCTGTGTTGGGAGAGAGGGGAATGTCAGGACAGTGGGGACCACAGGACTGACACTGGAGGGCAAATGAGGCTGCCGGGAGCAGCGAGACAGCCTCTGTAGCAGACACCCTACTGTTCTGTGAAGGTCCTGAGGCCTGGAATTTCCGTATCTTGCTGATGAAGACTGAACCATAAGTGGCTGTTTCATGTTTCATCAGTACGACCTACAGAAATGTGATGACACATATAACATAGAGAACAGTGTTCATATTCCCTTATCCAAATGAGGAAAATATCCTTTTTTTTTTCCTGAGATAATCTATGAATCATATATCTGGAATCATTAAGTGGAAGCAACATTAGGGGGAGAACCATCTGCCACTGTATATTTTAGTGAATTTGATCACGAGGCAAAAGAGGCCTCTAAACTAAGCCAGGAAAAAGAATGTAGAGATAATTTAGGTTTGGATTATCAAAGGGAAGAGAAAAGGTTACTGAGGTAGGAAAGAAAACCTTGGAGGATTGAGAAAGTGAGGGAGTGCAAAGAAATCAAAGGCTGGTTTAGAAACAATAGCCAGTAGGAAAGAGATTTTTAAGCTTAAAAAGTTAAGGCTTAAAATTTTTTAATAAAAGTAAGGCTTTATTTTAAATCAGTTTGAACATTTACATGCAAAGTATTGAAAGTAACTGAAAGTGATTTTTAGGAAGTTTAAATATGAGACAGTAGGCAAAACATGATGTGGCTCAGCTTGCTCTGACCCACTGAGGTCACATCCAGGGATGACTTCGATCGTGAATTGGACACATGTCTGGTTCTAAGAACCTGGGCTTCCCTGAAATGCAGGAGACCTGGGTTTCAACCCTGGGTGGGGAAGATCTGGAGAAGGGAATGGCTACCCACTCCAATATTATTGCCTGTAGAAGTCCATGGACAGAGAAGCCTGGCAGGCTACAGTCCATGGGATCACAAAGAGACAGCTGCAACTAACACTTCACTTTCAGGTTCTAAGAAAGAACCTGCTGCCAGCTTACAGAGATCTGAAATTTCCAGAACAGCCTGCTAGATGGCCTCCACTGTTAAGCCATCCTGCACAATCCATCATCCAGCTAATCTGCCCAAAGCTGGACTTTAATCACTCTAAAGCCTTCACTGTTTTCCCATGTCTTACAAAATCTACCCTGAACTCTGCCAGGATCTCTAGCCCCACCCTACATATTCAGTCTTTGCTTTTAGTTGTCTCCAGGACACACCCCTCTCAGGCTTGTCTCTCCACTTGTCCTACCTCTGGGTTTTTGCCCAAGATGCTGCCTGTGTGTGAAATGTACGCTGTCTCCCATCTGCCTAGCCCGATGCCATCCTTCTGTCCAAGTGGAGCTGATGTTTCAATTCCACCATGGGTCTTTCCTTGAACTCCTGAAATACAATGGCTCAGTTACATGCTGCTGTATATTATTCATTATTTTTATTTATTTATTTATTTTATT
The DNA here is from genome assembly GCF_003369695.1 of Bos indicus x Bos taurus. Classification (NCBI taxonomy): domain Eukaryota; kingdom Metazoa; phylum Chordata; class Mammalia; order Artiodactyla; family Bovidae; genus Bos; species Bos indicus x Bos taurus. The sequence goes on from NC_040076.1 coordinate 106,313,696, forward strand.
TATTTGGCAGCACCAAGTCCCAGTTGTAGCACATGGAATCTTTAGTTGCAGCATGTGGGGTCTAGTTCCCTGACCTGGGATTGAACCTGGACCCTCTGCACTGAGAGCTCAGAGTCCTAGTCACTGGATTACCTGGGAAGTCCCTTATTTATTATTCTTATACATATATTAGCAGCAGGAGCTAGAGGAAAGAGAATAGAGGAATTAATAACAGAGGGGAGTGAATTCCCCATTTTAGATATCCTGATTTGGAGGTGGTGTCAGTAAAGGATAAGCACAGAAGAGTGATCCCAGAGGCTTTGGTGCAGACAAAGAAGCAGGGTCAGCTGCAACAAGTGCCTTGCCATTCCTGTCACTTGGCAATAACCTCTCCAGGTTTAAGTTCAGCATCATGAGGAATGAGAAATGTATCCGGCTGCTCCACAGAATGAAAGCTTACCATGCAAATTCGTGGGTTCCACCCCATCTACTGAATCAGAATCTCTGAGGGTGGGGCCCAGCAAAGTTTTAATCACACTCAAGGGAATTCGGACGCATGATAATGTTGGAGAACCACTGCTTTAGAGTACAAAAGCTGGAAAATTACTTGTCTTTTGGAATGGAACAGACAAAACAGAAAGTGGCCCTTTCTTGTGGGGCCATCACCATATGAACATGAATTCCTGCCCAGTGCCATTGTAAACAGGGAACACACCAAACAGAATGCCCAGGCACCACGCTGCCAGGGCAACTGTCCACCTGGTCACCTCATTCAGGCAGCTGACCGCAACTGTTGTTTGCATCCACTCAGCCCTGATGGTTGTCTATAACAATACTGGAGGGATTCTTTCACTTGGGGCTTAATAAAGACAATAAAAAGACTAACTGAGTGAATCACAGTCAGAGAAAATGCATGCCTTTCATTAATTATACCCACACCTACAGGACAGACACCAGGCAGTGCTGTTCTGGTATCCTGCCTTCACTAAAGAAGTGGTGGGCATTCTTAGGCAACTCTCAAGAAATGTTTCTGTTCTCAACTGGATTTCACTTCTTACATTGTCCAGGCAGTCCTCCTCTGAATAATTGACTCTGTTTTTGCCACATACCAGTTTGCCCAGGAACAACAGCCACTTGACAAGTCCTTTAACAGAGTTTTCAGAATCTGTATCGGCAGTTGCTCAAAGTTCAGATTTACTGGAACAACTCCCTGGACCTCGGCTGTGGACGCATAGCTTTCCTTGCGTACAGGGTGCCGAGCCTGCTGCCAGCTTTGTACAGCCCCTTTGCCACACTCACAGCTTTGCCTCTGGCCAGCATCTCTGTGCTCTGCCTATCATGAAGTTTTCAGTGAGATTCATAACCAGCTCAGTTCCTTTAGAAAGAAATAACTTCCAGATTGAGTCCAAACTGAAGGGGATTTCCCTGGGCCCCTATAAAAATTTGACAGACACTGCCAAAACACCTCTCGGGGGGGTGGTTATCAATGTGTCCCAGAAACGGAGGTGTCTCACTGGCAGACACAGAAATGTCTTCTTCCTGTGGATACTTAGTGACCTACGACATCTTCCCGTGCCAGTCACCACGAGAACTTCAATCATCTTTCTTCAGATGCTGGTCCTTCCTCTCAGATGCAGTTTTCGTTTTCAATTTAGTTCAAAGAATTGAATCGAGAACTTACTTTGAAACTAGTCCTCACAAGTATAAAATCACAGAGCTGGCTATGATATTTGTAATGACCTCTATTCTCTTTCTCTTTGAAGATGAGTCAAGAGTTTTAAAATCACAAAGAAAAGAAAATTTTAAACGACTCTGCCCCTATTTGTGTAATAGAATTTGGAGTCTCATGTTATCTGTCTCCATACCAAGACTTCTCTTGTGTTTCTATTCATAGGAAAACACTGCTATTTATTGGGAGTCAAAAGGTTATTTTGCCACAACAGTACTGTCCTACTCTTCATTTCTAATACAGCAGAAGTTCAAAAGTTAACCACTAATGCAGAATGTTAATTTTAAGGGAAACTGGACAGAAGAGAGGAAGTCTATATAGGATCCTTCTGCACTTTGTACACAATTTTTCTGTAAACTTAAAACTTCTCTAAAAAATAAAATCTATTAATTGTAAATTATGCAAATAAGTCTTTATTACCACTCCATTATTATAATATTTGTGAGATAGGATAAAACCAAATAAAACAAACTGTGTGTCTATTTCATTTCTTATAGAAGCTCCCAGAAGTTTGGTAACTGTCCTGATCACAGTGTTCTCTGGTGGAGCCAGGACTTAAAACCAAGTATATCTAAGAAAAAATAAAATTTCTAAAGGTCATATGCTGTGTGATTTCATTTATACAACATTCATTCATTTCATTTATACAACATCATTCATTTTACTTTGTCTTTAAATGACAAAATTGTGGGGGTAGAGACCATATTATTTAGCTGGGCATTAAGGATGGTATTTTGTTGTTGTTTGGTTGCTAAGTGGTATCTGAATCTTTTGCGACCCCATGGACTGTAGTCCACCAGGTTCATCTGTCCATGGGATTCTCTAAGCAAGAATACTGGAGTGGTTTGCCATTTCCTCCTCCAGGGGATCTTCCCAATCCAGGGATCAAACCCGAGTCTTCTGTGGCTCCTGCATTGCAGTCAGATTTTTTACCACTGAGCCTCTGTGGAAGCCCCCCTGGTTCACTGACCAGGGATTAAACCTGGGCCTTCTGTATTGGGAGCTTGGAGTTTTAGCCATTGGACCACCAGGGAAGTCCCTGGGCATATATCTTGCTTTGCTCCATGTATATGTAACCAGACCTAGTTATGCACCTCAGCAAATTTACATGGCCTCCACTTATGCCCATCCCTTCTGCTACTTGTAGCTACTAGCACTCCATCTTCTAACATCATCAACTTCTCAGTTCCCCTGAGGATGAGGGCTGGGCTTCAGCAAGAAGTCCAACAGATAAATTCTTTCTCCTCCCTCCATGCACTGTTCCATGTTTCAGGGAGGTTTCTTTTCATGCCTCATTTCTCTTTTACCCTCAGTCTTGCTCCCCTGAGACTGCACCACCAATAAACCCTTACGTGGTGGGTAAGGCAGAGGCAAACCTCTGCCTCAGGTTTTGTTTTCCAGGAAAACTGAACTGAGATAATGTGGGTTGCCAAAAAGTTATGCTCAAATCAAATTTAGTCAGATTGAATTATATTTTAAATGAATTTAAGGGGATTGTTCTGCTTAAAATTATTTTAATGGGATGAGAACCTTTCTGTAATTCATATAAATACAATCTACTGTCACATTCATTTTTTGTGAGATTAGATTTTTGCCTATTAGTTTTTCATAATTAAGTTTATAAAGCACAGGCAAATGCCTCATACTAAAACAACCACAATTTTAAAATATATATGTTTCCAGGGACTTTCTTGGTGGTCCAGTGGTTAAGACCCCGGGCATCCAATGTAGGGGGCCTGGGTTCGATCCCTAGTCAGGGAGCTATATGCCACATGTGGCAACTAAGACCCAGCACAGCCAAATAAAAAAAAATTTCAATACATTTTTAAAGTTTCTCCCCAGTAGCAACGAGCATGCCCAGTGTGCCCAGATTTTGAATTCTAATACATTCTCTAATAAAAAGAACCAAGGCTCCTTTGGGAAATGGCTGCTTCTAAAGCTGGGACAAGGAAAATACAAGATGAAGCATGCTGTTGTACTCAAAAAACCCAAAAGGATGAAGCATGTCAAGAAGATATGGGAGCCAACTTGAAGGAGCTCCCAAAACAAAGCTGGGAGAATTTGAGAGCAAAAATAACGTAGCATTGTACCAAAGTATAAAAAAATGTCCAGAAGTCCATAATGATAAAAATAAATGGCTGGAAAAGCAAAAAAAAGAGAGAGAAGACAAGTCTTTCTTTCATTAGAAATCCAAGTAATTGTTGGGGATACTTCCCTTCAAGGAGGCTGAGCTTAATCTGTGTTCCCACCTTGAATATGGGCTGAGTTAGTCATTTGCTTCTATAGACTATGGAGAAAGGGGGAAAGTTACTTTCCAGTGAAGAAACCTGGCAAGCACTACCTAAACTAAGTAAGCAAGGTTACCACAACTAGTGATAAGTTCTTTTGATAGTATCTATCCCTGATACGATGTGATGAGAATGGTACTTCATCTCTGTGGTCATCCTTTCCAAAACCTGTAACCCCAGTCTAAACACAGAAACAAAATCAAATTGAGAGAGATACATACAAAGCAACTGACCAGTACTCCTCAAAACTGTCAAGGTATGAAAAATAAGGAAAACCTAAATAATTGTCACAAATCAGAGGAGGCTAAGGAAACATGATGACTAAATGTACAGTGTTGTCCTGGATGGGATCCTAGAACAGAAAAAGGCCATTAGAGGAAAAACTAGTAAACTTCTAATTAAGTCTGGAGTTTAGTTCATAGTAGTACATCATTGTTGGTTTTTCAGTTGTGCCAAGGTAGCTTGCTAGGGTAAGACGCTAACAATAGGAGAAACTGGGTGAGGGGCAGACAGGAACTCTCTGTACTGTCTTTGCAACTTTCTTGTAAATCTAAAACTATCCTATGTGCACACTGCTATATTTAAAATGGATAACTAACAAGAACTTACTGTATAGCAGGTGGTACTCTGCTCAATGTTATGTGGCAGCCTGGATGGGAGGGGAGTTTAGGGGAGAATGGATACATGTGTATGTATGGCCAAGTCCTTTCTCTGTCCACTTGAAACTATCACAACGTTGTTAATGGCTATCAGTTCAGTTCAGTTCAGTCACTCAGTTGTGTCCGACTCTGCGACCCCATGAATTGCAGCACACCAGGCCTCCCTGTCCATCACCATCTCCCGGAGTTCACTCAGACTCACGTCCATCGAGTCAGTGATGCCATCCAGCCATCTCAGCCTCTGTCGTCCCCTTCTCCTCCTGCCCCCAATCCCTCCCAGCATCAGAGTCTTTTCCAATGAGTCAACTCTTTGCATCAGGTGGCCAAAGAACTGGAGTTTCAGCTTTAGCAGCATTCCTTCCAAAGAACACCCAGGGCTGATCTCCTTCAGAATGGACTGGTTGGATCTCCTTGCAGTCCAAGGGATTCTCAAGAGTCTTCTCCAACACCACAGTTCAAAAGCATTAATTCTTCGGTACTCAGCTTTCTTCACAGTCCAACTCTCACATCCATACATGACTACTGGAAAAACCATAGGTTAATGGCTATACACTAATACAAAATAAAAAGTTATAAATGATAAAACTAAATTTAAGGTTTAAAAAAAAATAATATTCTAGCTTACCAGTTGTGTGTTGGTCTCTCAGTCATGCTCGACTCTTTGCGATGCCATGGACTATAGCCCACCAGACTCCCCAGTCCATGGAATTCTCCAGGCAAGAATACTGGAGTGGGTAGCCATTCCCTTCTCCAGGGGATTCTTGCCAACCTAGGGATCGAGCCTGGGTCTCCTGCATTGCAGGCAGATTCTTTACCATCTGAGCCACCAGTGATATTCTAGCTTACCAGGTACTTACAATTTAAAATCAGAAACCAGAAAGGAAAAACATTGCATACAGATTCAGCGGGAGAGGAGAAAAGATATTACTTATTTTTCACGTGAATTATTGTACACTTCCTTTTTAAAAATAGTTCTGTGATGATGTTACTGGAATATTGTAAATGAAAAGGAAAGCAGACATACAGGAGAGCAAGAGGCAAGATCAGAGATTACAGTGAAGGCTAGGAAGCCGGAGTGAGAGGTTAGAGTCTGTGAGCAGGCATCACCAGTTCCAGGGAGCCCACAGGTGCGCTGAGCAAAACAACTGCTTCACCTCTTTCCCCAGCAACACCAACCTTGCCCAACACAGTGACTTGGTTGGAACTGAGCTTAAATGCAGAAAGAGACATTTTGGTGTCCGGGGGATGTCATTAGGATCTGGAAATCTCCATATCCCAGAATATCCAGAACTGTCTGGGTCAAAATCTGGATATTGGTGAGGGTGGGGGAGAAGGCAAGTGACTGAGGGAAAAATTCAGCTTAGATTGTAGTTACTGTTTTCCCTGCAGGAGCTCACCATGGTGCTGTCCAATTTTCTCAGATGCAAAATATTCAGAAATGGACAAACTGCAACATCATTTTCCCTTTCATGGGATGGTGGTGCTGATTCATATTCAATAAACTACTAAGAAAAGTACTTACTCCCACCAATAACACTGATTTTAATTGATTCTTGTAGTTTGTGTGCGTGTGTTAGTTGCTCAGTTGTGTCTGACTCTTTGCGATCCCATGCACTGTAGCCCACCAGGCTCCTCTGTTGATGGGATTTCTTGTAGCTTAAGTGACTATAAATTCTACTCTGCAAGAGAATATTAAGTCAGAATTAAAAATTTAGCTTATCTTTACTTCCATGTTATAAATGGACCATCATATAAAGTTTATAGTTTAAAAAATCTTAGCTGATTTTATTATATCAGTCCAGTGGTAGAATAGATATTGCTTCCATCTTATAAATGAGAAAATGTGAGGATCTGAATAATTAAGTAAATAGCATACAGCTAGTGAGTAGCTGATCAGGGTTTAGACGTTTAGGATCCAAGTCACCTGACTTTAGTTCTCACTCCATACTCTCAACCTGCCTAACCCTGCCAGTTCCTTTTATAGGCTCAAAACTTCTAGCTTGAATGGGGTGAAGGTAGAGTCTGGTACACTGTGTGAATAGGTTGTGCCTCTCACACTGGTGGGTGAGCTTAACCTCACAGTTCACGATGTCCTCATCATATGCTGTCAAGCAGTGGGGAGCTGGCTTTTTGCATAGCCGCAGTTTCACGGAAAACACTGGCTTCCAGGAAAGGCAAAGGAGATTTCTTACACGGCATTTAAAGTGTCTCCAGAGAAATGATATGTTGATTGAGATTCTGAGATTTGCTTTAAAATAATTGAGGAGAGAGCAAAGGGGAGAGAGGATGCCAATGACATGGAAATGGCCATAAATATGTAGGAAATGACACACACACACACAGGAAATAGGAATGGCCTGATAAACACAGTTTAGTGATGAATATAGGGCTTCTTTAGGGAGCTAAAGTGGTGCTAGTGGTAAAGAATCCACCTGCTAATGCAGGAGACACAAGAGATGCAGGTTCAATCCCTGGGTCAGGAAGATCCCCTGGAGTAGGAAATGGCAACCTTCTGCAGTATTCTTGCCTGGAAAATTCCATGGACAGAGGAGCCTCGTGGATTATAGTCCATGGGGCTGCAAAGAGTCGGACACGAATGAGCGACTTGAACATAGGGCTTCATTATATGATTTCCTCTAATTTCATATGTTTGAAATTTTACAAAGTAAAAGCTAATAAATTACCAAACAGATACAGAAATAAATAACACCAAGACTAGAGCCTGGAGGGAAAATTAGGTATCTGAGTTTTGAAGAAGATAACTAATTAATTAGGGCAGGTTCACTTCTTTTAAAAGATAGTCACTTAATATAATGGAAGTTTATTTCTAACAAAGTTGTTCAGGGGGTATATTCCAATCTGGAGGGGTAGAGACTGTGCTCTGTGAATTCTTTCAGGGACTTAGCCGGCAGAGCTCTGCCATCTTCAACATGTGGCTGCCAAGTTCCCTACACTTGTCACCATCCTTGCCCCAGGAGAGGGAGGAAAGGCGTGTTAACACCCACTTTCTTGATTGCACAGTCCAGAAAGGAACGCAGTACTTCTGCTGCATTCCATTAACAAGAGCTTTGCCACGTGAAACACTTAGCTGCAAAGGAGGCTGGACACTCCTGGCTGGACAGGCATGATCTAGTTATGGCCTCTATGGAAGAAAGAACAAATTATTCAGGGAAACTAGCTGTCTTTGCTGCAGCACTTTAATAGACAGCCGTTAACATTGGCAGATACCAATTTATTATAAAGCTTATGAAATTCAAACTTCTAGGATTCTCACATGGGCCTCCTCCAGGGCCCTGTGAGGGGCCTGCATTCATTACCAGTTTCTTTTCTTTTTAAAAATTTTTATTTATTTATTTTTGGCTGTGCTGGGTCTTCAATGATGCTCAGGCTTTCTCTAGTTGCAGAGTGCAGGGGCTACTCTGTAGTTGCAGCACGCGGGCTTCTCACTGTGGTGGCTTCTCTTATTGCGGAGCGCAGGCTCTAAGGCTTCAGCAGTTGTGGCACATGGGCTCAGTAGTTGCGGCTCCTGGGCTCTAGAGCACAGGCTCAGTAATTGTGACACAGGGCTTAGTTGCTCCACAGCATGTGGGCTCTTCCCTCATCGGGGATTGAACCCATGTCCCCTGCACTGGCAGGTGGATTCTTTACCACTGAGCCACTAAGGAAGTCCTACTTACCAATTTCTGTACAACAAACTGCTTCAAAATGTATCAGCTTAAAACAAAAGCCTTATTATTCCACACAGTTTCTGAGTCTGGGAGCAGAGAGCAGCTTTTCTGGGCTTTTCTGGCTCAGAGTGCCTCATGAGGTTGTAGCCAAGGTTGCAGTTATTTAAAGGCTTGACCAGAGCTGGAGGATCCCCTTCCAAGATGGCTCCCATGGCTGCGGGCTGGAGGCCTCAGTTTCTCACCATATGGGCTTCTCCACAGGGCTACCTGAGGGGTCTCACCACATGGCAGCTGGGTTACCCAGAGTGAGTGAATGATCCAAGAAAGAGAGAGGTAGAAGTCATACTGTCTTTTATAACCTAGCCTCCAAAGGGACATCACTTCTATATTCAGCTGGTCTCACAGACCAATCTCAGTACAGTGTTGGAGAAGAATTATACAAGGGCATGAATACCATGAGATAGGGACTATTGGGGGAAATCTTCATAACGGGAGGGTGGCTACCCCCAGGCCCCCAGAGTTTGTTCACAGGTTCTTGTAACATTTGCAAAAGATACTTTTATATTCTTTCTCTTAATGAGCCCCACCCCCACCTTAATTATATAAACTTTTGGCCCCCCTTAAGGCCAAAAGGATTGGTTGGAAGGATTGATGCTGAAACTGAAGCTCCAATACTTTGGCCACCTGATGTGAAGAACTGACTCATTGGAAAAGACTCTGATGCTGGAAAAGATTGAAGGCAGGAGGAGAAGGGGACGGCAGAGGACGAGATAGTTGGATGGCATCACTGATTCGATGCACATGAATTTGAGCAAGCTCTGAGAGTTGGTGATGGACAGGGAAGCCTGGCGTGCTGCGGTCTATGGGGTCACAAAGAGTCAGACACAACTTAGTAACTGAACTGACTTGGCCCCCGTAAAATATGAAACTTTATGTGACCTTGCTTGAACTTTAAGCATCATTTTAGAATTTGGTGAAACTATTCCATAAATCAAAGCCATAATAATTAAATTCTGAAGGGAATGAAGTAATTTTTTTAAATGTGTTTGTTTTGATTACCATTAATTTTACCTGATTTGTACACTGCTGGTTCTGTTATCAATGCTAGACAAGAAGTTAGGAGATCTGGATTCCAATCTAGAGTCTTCTCTAACATACTAGGTGACCTCTTTTTCATAAGATGCAGCCTACTGTATAAGTTGGCTTTCCGTCAATACAGTGGGATTGCATTAACTAATCCATTCAGGGTACTGCCATCTAGTTCTTTAAAAGTCTATCATTTAATGATGTCTCTCTGTGCCACAAATTCTTCATCCCTAAAAAGGGGATAATAGTATCTACTTCTTACAGTTGTAGTGACAATTAAATGAGGTAGCCTACATAAGGTACCTAGAATATGCCTGGCAAGCAAAGCACACTCAGTAAATATTAACCATTCTTATTATCTTATGCCTAAAAAACAGCCTCAAGAAGCTGGTTTTGAATGCTTTTATACTATCACGGTAAGTTCAGTTTTCATCTTAGTTGTATAAGTTTAGGGAACTAGATCCCACATGCCGCAACCAAGAGTTCACATCCTGCAACTAAGATCCAGAACAGCCAAATAAATAAATATTAAAAAAAAAAAATAAAAGAATCCACCTTGCAATGCAAGGGACACAGGTTTGATCCCTGGTCCAGAAAGACTGCACATGCCTTGGAGCAATTAAACCCAGGGGCCCCAGCTACTGAGCTGACTCTCTAGAGCCCAGGAGCTGAAACTACTAAATCCATGAGCTGCAACTACTGAAGCTCTCGCCTCTAGAGCCTTCCACAAGAGAAGTCACTGCAATGAGAAGCCCGTGCACCACAACGAAGAGCAGCCCCTGCTCGCTGCAACTAGAGAAAGCCCACGTGCAGCAATGAAGACCCAGCACAGCCGAAAAATAAAAATAAATCAATCAAATAAAGTGATATTAAGGATGTGGGACAACTGAAACTCTCATACATTTATTGAGTATAATAAATTGGTATGGCTTTAGTAAAGTATTTGATAATATATTCACTTAAGCTGAACTTACTACACATCCTGTGATACAGCAAATCCTCTTCTAGCTATACACCCAACATAATAAGTGCTTATGTCGATCAACAGACCCATACAAGAATATTCATAATAGCTTTATAAATAACAGTCCAAACTTGAAATAAACCCAAATGTCTTTCAACAGTGGAATGGATAAAGTACCATGTAGTCATACAGTAAGATAAGTACAGCAGTGTAAAAGAACAAAACTCATGAATGTGATGTTGAGAAAAGGAAGCCGCTTCATTGTGTGGAGTTCAAAACCTGGCAAACAGGAGGGGGGTTCAGGATGAGGAACACTTGTGTACCTGTGGTGGATTCATGCTGATGTATGGCAAAACCAATACAATATTGTAAAGTAATTAACCTCCAATTAAAATAAATAAATTAAAAAAAATCTGGCAAACAAATCTGCGGTGGTAGGAAGTCAGAAGCGGTTACCTTTGAGAGGATGCTCTTTGGCAATGAGGGAACCTTCTGTGCTACTGGAAATGTTCTACATATTAATCTCAGTAGTGGTTACCCTGGTATAGAATATACAAAAGCCAGTCAAACGTTAGATTTAAGATCTGTACGTTTTAACTTGTATTTCAATAAAACACTTTTTTTAAGTTGCTGTAGAGAAGCACACTGCTGATACCCTTGATGTAGGAAGAAAGGCTTGGGTATTTAGATTTATACGACTCTGTTTCATTTTAGCTAACTCTTTGACATTATGTTCATTAGCCAATAATTGATGAACAATTAATTATTTATTACTTCCCTGTCATTTACTACCTTATTGTGTCAACTGTTCACTCATTTCACAAATATTTAAGTGCCCAAAATTCTGCTAGGTGATGGGACCATCAACAGTGAACAGAAGAGACATAGCTCATGCTTCCGCTGAGGGAGGTCTATCGGGGAAAAACAGAAAAGTAAATCAGGAGTTACAATTGCTTGCCACACGTGTATGATGGAGAAGTAGATGGTGCCTCCCTGCTAATAGAGAACAAAGCAGGGGCAACAACCCAGAAGGAAAGACTCGCTAAAGAAAATAATGTCTAAGTTGAATTCAGGGTCTTTAGAGTAGGAAGACTGTGCTGTTCCTCAGGCCAAGGAGAGTGTGGCATATTCTAGGACCTGAGAAAACTTGAGTAAGACTGAATACAAACTGTGCTGGAAAGGAAGCAAGCAGTGCAGTAAACGATGCTGAAGAAGCCAACCCGTGGAAGACCTTCCAAGCCCTTTTGAGAAGGGGGTTAGGATATTATTTATTCTATGGACAGGGGAAAGACGTGACTTTGCATGTGTTCTGAATGTATCAGTCTGTCTTTAATGTGAAGAATGGATTAGAAGGAGGAAAAGACTGGTTAGGAGGCAATAAACTAGGCTGGAGATGATGGAATCTAAAACTAAGGGGGACTTCCCTAGTGGTCCAGTGGATAAGACTCCATACTTCCAATGCAGGGGACATGGGTTGGATCCCCAGTTGGGGAACTAAGATCCAACACATTGTGAGGAGCGGCCCAAAAAATAAATACACAAATAAAATAGCCTATTCCCAAGCTCTCTTACAAAAACAAAAGAGAAAAAAAAGACAACTAAGGCAGTAGAGGTGAGAGATGTTTGAGAAGTAGATTTTGTAGGACTTGAGGAATCATTGGGTAAGCACAGGAGAGTGAAGAGGGAAGGCCAACACCCAGTTTCTGGCTTGAGCTCTCCTGTTAATGGTGGTGTTGGTGATCGGGGTAAGAAATATAATAAAGAAGTAATTGGCTAGTTTGAAGGATTTTGAAGAGGTGAGAGGAGGAACTACTGAGCTCTGTTTTATATATCTTATGTTGAAGGTGCTTTTGAGCCACTGAGGTAGAGATATTCAGAATGCAGCTGGTCCTGAGGAGAGGTAACTGTCCTGAAGAAATAAATTTGGAAGTCAGCATTGTACAGGAATTCATTAAAGCTGTGGGAGTAGAGAAAATCTAAAATCACCCCTGAATACTATGTAGAGTAAGAAGAGGAGCAGATTTGGTAGAGAACACTGAGGAATACTCATCTAAAATGATCAACAGCAGAGAAAGCAAGCCCCTCAGAAAATACTGAGGAGGAACAGAGAAAAAGGAAGGAAACCAAATGGCACACACAGCAGTTAAAGGAAGGGAGATTTTTCTAGAACTTTTAGGTGGACAACAGGGTTAAATGTTGCCAAGAGATGACATCAGGGAAGTCTTGGTGATCTTAACAAAGGCAGTAGCAGGGGAGGTAGATGTGAGATTTCAGTGGTTGAGGACTGAATGGGAAGTAAGGGGGTTATTGTGTCTGAATCACAAACATTCGCCCCCTCTCTGAAATTGGGGGATTCTATTGCTCTTGCACTGACTAGTTTAGAAACATATTCACTGGAGTATTCATTTTATACTACAGAGTACACACATACTAGTTGAAGCAGAAAAGGATTTATTACAGGATACTGGTTAGTTTACAGGATGTCCAGAAGGCTAAGGAACCAACCTTGGCTTTTGCACAAGTCATTGACAGCACAGCCACTTTACATCCATGGTTTCTGGACCCATGTATTGTGGGCATGGAAGATACGCATTTACTGCATCCTGACTGATAGCATTACCCTCACAAAGTATTATTTCCCAGCCTGTACCTTTACTGGATTTCTCAAAGGACTGTCTATCTTCCTAAAAGTCCATTCACTTCTAGATGATGGGCTACATGATAAGATCAGTGAATCACAACAGTATTAGTTCAGTGCTTTACTTCATTCATCAATAAACAAATTCCCTGGTTAGAAGCAATGATTAAATGGATACCACAACAATGAACTAGGTACCTAGTAGGACTAGAGATAATGGTACAGATAAAAATCTGGCATTCAGGGAAAGTAAACCTATATCTATAGTAAATACATATTCACAGTGAGGAAATATTGCTTCCCCCTCCATAATGGAAGAAGCCTATGTAACCAATCTGCAGCTAGATGGCTGGTAAATATTCCAGGGCTGGGGCTGGATCAGGGTTCAGTTACTGATCACTGCTGCAGGTATGTTAGGTACTCAGAAGGTGAAGTAGCCCAATCAGCCCTGCTGGAGGAAGTTGATGTTAGACCTACACGTAATCTCCTTCCCTGCCACTATGCAGCTTTTTTTTTTTTTTTAATATTTTGGTCATGTAGCCTGGCATGCAGGATCTTAGTTCCCCAACCAGGGATCAAACCTGTGCCTCCTGCAGTGGAAATGCAGCATCTTAACCACTGGACTGCCAGGGAAGTGCCTATGCAAGCTAAATCTCTTCAGTCATGTCTGACTCTTTGCAACCCCAGGAGCCCTGCCAGGCTCCTCTGTCCATGGGATTCCCCAGGCACAAATACAATACTGAAGTGGGTTACCATGCTCTCCTCCAGGGGATCTTCCTAACCCAGAGATCAGACCTGCGTCTTCGCCTTCTGCATTGGCAGGCAGTTTCTTTACCACTAGCACCACCTGGGAAGCCCCTTTTTATTTTTTAAATTTATTTATTTTTAGTTGAAGGATAATTGCTTTTACAATATTGTGTTGGTTTCTGCCACACATCAACGTGAATCAGCCATAGGGATACATATGTCCCCTTCCTCTTGAACCTCCCTTTCACCTCCCACCCCATCCCACCTGTCTAGGTTATGACAGAGACCAGTTTGAGTTCCCTGAGTCATACAGCAAATTCCTACCAGCCATCTATTTTACTTACAGTAGTGTACATGTTTCCATCCACTCTCTCCCCTATGGAGCCTTTTAAAATGAGACTTTTGAACAAACAATTAGATGCCTAGGGCAAGGCCATTTTGTCCACCTAATTATTGAGAACCTTCTCTGCAGGAGTCCTTGGCAAGTATCCACATGGGACAGATATTCTCATAATCCAGGCACAATCTAAAGCTGTGCGTCCGTGCACTTCCTTCCTCATATCTCCTTGTCACAGTTTTCAATCTTCTTTTTCCATGACCTGATGTAGCTCAGGAATCAGTATAGATTCATACCTCAGAACATCTCCTTCCATACAAAATGGACCATGAGATAGTCCTTCTAAAACACACATGTGCATCTGCTTGGCAGAAAGAAGCTTCTTACACAGAAAACCTTGATGATGGTTTCTTTTTCCCTGTAAAGAGGCAAAGTCATCTGATAAAAGTGAGGAAGAAAGAGACAGAATCAGATATTTGAAGAATTCAGAAGTTTTAAAATAAGGAGAGAGCCAATTTGGAAAACAAATGATTTGGGGACCATTTCAAAGGTGCCAAGTTATATAGTTACATCATTTTTCTCCAGAAGCCCTACTGTAAGCCACTGAGAAGCAAAAACCACGCCAGTGGATAAGTAAAGCCTATTTACTGCAACTTCAAGACTATCCATTCACCTGTGTTTAAACTGAATTCCCATTTCACAATATCAATTTACTGGTTCTGACTAAATCAGGGTCTTATTATATATAAGGTATGGATTTTTAACAGCAATTTTTGTCTACTAAGGCAAGGGGTAATATATAAAAATTATTTTTCTAAGTAAGGATTACTTGGGGTAATTGTCTTTTAATCTGTAAAATCAATTGATAACGATGGTTGTTTCTGTGAAGGAGTATTAGGTGGTTGAAATATAACAGGGGAGGTCCATGTTTGATGTACATTCCTTTATAGCTTTTGAATCTATACCTCTGAGTTCTAAATTTATATCAAGGTATAAAAATACATCAATAGTCCTTCAATGTGTCCAGTCCCACTGGATAGAAGTACACTTTTCTGAGAGGATGGTTTCTGTGCAGCTGTGGCATTCTGATCCTTCAGTTCAGTTCAGTCCCTCAGTTGCGTTCGACTCTTAGCAACCCGATGGACTGCAGCATACCAGGCTTCCCTGTCCATCAGCAACTTACAGAGCTTGCTGAAACTCATGTCCATCGAGTTGGTGATGCCATCTAACCATCTCATCCTCTGTCGTCCCTTTCTCCTCCTGCCTTCAATCTTTCCCAACATCAGGGTCTTAACCAATGAGTCTTCAAATCAGGTGGTTAAAGTATTGGAGCTTCAGCTTCAGCATCATCCTTCCAATGAATGTTCAGGACTGATCTCCTTTAGGATAGACTGGTTTGATCTTCTTGCTGTTCAAGAGACTCTCAAGACTCTTCTCAACACCACAGGTCAAAAGCATCAATTCTTCAGTGCTCAGCTTTCTTTATGGTCCAACTCTCCTATCGATACATGACTACTGGAAAAATCATAGCTTTCACTAGATGGAACTTTGTTGGCAAAGTAATGTGTCTGCTTTTTAATATGCTGTCTATGTTGGTCACAGCTTTTCTTCCAAGGAGCAAACAACTTTTAATTTCATGGCTATAGTCACCATCTGCAGTGATTTTGGATGCAAAAAAAAATAAAGTCAGTCACTGTTTTCACTGTTCCCCCATCTATGCCATGAAGTGATGGGACCAGATGCCATGGTTTTCATTTTTGAATGTTGAGTTTTAAGCCAGCTTTTTCTCTCTCCTCTTTCACTTTGATCAAGAGGCTGTTTAGTTCCTCTTCACCTTCTACCATAAGGGTGGTCTCATCTGTATATCTGGGGTTATTTATAATTCCCCTGGCAATCTTGATTCCAGCTTCTGCTTCATCCAGCCTGGCATTTAACATGATGTACTCTGCATATAAGTTAAATAAGCAAGGTGACAATATAGAGCCTTGATGTACTCCTTTCCCAATTTGGAACCAGTTCATTGTTCCATGTCCGATTCTGACTCTTGCTTCTTGACCTGCATACAAATTTCTCAGGAGGCAGGTAAGGTGGTCTGGTATTCCCATCTCTTTAAGAATTTTCCACAGTTTGTTGTGATCCACACAGTCAAAGGCTTTATTGTAGTCAATGAGGTAGAAGTAGATGTTTTTCTGGAATTCCCTTGCTTTTTCTATGATCCAATGGATGTTGGCAATTTGATCTCTGGTTCCTCTGCCTTTTCTAAATACAACTTGAACAACTCAAAAGTTCTCAGTTCATGTACTGTTGAAGCCTAGCTTGGAGAATTTTGAATATTACTTTCCTAGAATGTAAGATGAGTGCAATTGTGCAGTAGTTTGAACATTCTTGCACATTGTCCTTCTTTGGGATTGGAATGAAAACGGACATTTTCCAGTCCTGTGGCCACTGCAGAGTTTTCCAAATTTGCTGGCATACTGAGTGCAGCACTTTCACAGCATCATCTTTGACGATGTTAAATAGCTCACTGGAATTCTATCACCTCCATTAGCTTTGTTCATAGCGATGCTTCCTAAGGCCCATTTGACTTCCCATTCCAAGATGTCTGGCTCTAGGTGAGTGATCATACAATCATGGTTATCTGGGTCATTAAGATTTTTTTCGCATAGTTCTCCTGCGTATTCTTGCCATGTCGTCTTAATACCTTCTGCTTCTGTTATGTCCATACTGCTTCTGTCCTTTATTGTGCCCATCTTTGCATGAAACGTTCACTTAGTATCTCTAATTTCCCTGAAGAGATCTCTAGTCTTTCCCATTCTATTGTTTTCCTCTATTTCTTTGCATTGATCACTTAGGAAGGCTTTCTTATCTCTCCTTGTTATTCTTCGGAACTCTGCATTCAGATGGATATATGTTTCCTTTTCTCCTTTGCCTTTCACTTCTCTTCTTTATTCAGCTATTTTTAAGAACTCCTCAGTCAACCATTTTTCTTGTGGATGATTTTGATCACCACCTCCTGTACAATGGTATGAACCTCCATCCATAGTTCTTCAGGCACTCTTTCTATCAGATCTAATCCCTTGAATCTATTTGTCACTTCCACTGTATAAGTGTAAGGGATTTGATTTAGGTTACCTGAATGGTCTAGTGGTTTTCTCTACTTTCTTCAATTTAAGTCTGAATTTGGTAATAAGGAGTTCATGATCTGACCCAGAGTCAGCTCCTGGTCTTATTTTTGCTGACTGTATAGAGAGCTTCTCCATCTTTGGCTGCAAAGAATATAATCAATCTGATTTTAGTATTGGCCATTTGGTGATGTCCATGTGTGGAGTCATCTCTTGTGTTTTTGGAAGAGGGTGTTTGCCATGACCAGTGTGTTCTCTTGGCAAAACTCTGTTAGCATTTGCCCTGCTTCATTCTGTACTCCAAGGCCAACTTGCCTGTTACTCCAGGTATCTATGGACTTCCTCTTTTGCATTCCAGCCCCCTATAATGAAAAGGACATCTCTTTTTTGGTGTTAGTTCTGGAAGGACGTGTAGGTCTTCATAGAGCTGTTTAACTTCAGCTTCTTCAGTATTGGTGGTTGGGGCATAGATTTGGATTACTGTGATATTGAATGGTTTGCCTTGGAAATGAACAAAGGTCATTCTGTCATTTTTGAGATTGCACCCAAGTACTCCATTTTGGACTCCTGTTGACTATGAGGGCTACTCCATTTATTTTAAGGGATTCTTACCCACAGTAGTAGATATAATGATCATCTGAATTAAATTTGCCCATTCAAGTCCATTTTAGTTCACTGATTCCTCAAATGCTGATGGTCACTCTTGCCATCTCCTGTTTGACCACTTCTGATTTACCACTTTCCCCCTCAGTCAGTCTCTCCCATCAGGAAGCTTCCATAAGCCTCTTATCCTTCTCCATCAGAGGGCAAACAGACTGAAAACCACAATCACAGAAAACTAACCAAACTGATGACAATCACCACAGCCTTGTCTAACTCAGTGAAAACATGAGCATGCCATGTAGGGCCACCCAAGATAGATGGGTCATGGTGGAGTGTTCTGACAAAACATTGTCCACTGGAGAAGGGAATGGCAAACCACTTCAGTATTCTTGCCTTGAGAACCCCATGAACAGTATGAAAAGGCAAAAAGATAGGATACTGAAAGATGAAATCCCCAGGTCTGTAGGTGCCCAATATACTACTGGAGATCAGTGGAGAAATAACTCCAGAAAGAATGAAGAGATGGAGTAGCCATCATAGTCAACAAAAGAGTCCAAAATGCAGAACTTGGATGCAATCTCAAAAACAGAATGATTTCTGTTCGTTTGCAAGGCAAACCATTCAATATCACAGTAATCCAAGTCTATGTCCCTACCAGTAATGCTGAAGAAGCTGAAGTTAAACTGTTCAATGAAGACCTCAAGACCTTCTAGAACTAACACCCCAAAAGATGTCCTTTTCATTATAGGGGACAGGAATGCAAAAGTAGGAAGTCAAGAAATACCTGGAGTAACAGGCAAATTTGGCCTTGGAGTACAGAATGAAGCACGGCAAAGGCTAACAGAGTTTTGCCAAAGAATGTATTGGTCATAGCAAACACCCTCTTCCAACAACACAAGAGAAGACTCTACACATGGCCATCACCAAATGGTCAATACTGAAATCAGATTGATTGTATCCTTTGCAGCCAAAGATGGAGAAGCTCTATACAGTCAGCAAAAACAAGACCGGGAGCTGACTTTGGCTCAATCATGAACTCCTTATTGCCAAATTCAGACTTAAATTGAAGAAAGTTGAGAAAGCCACTAGACCATTCAGATCAGATCAGATCAGTCGCTCAGTCGTGTCTGACTCTTTGTGACCCCATGAATCGCAGCATGGCAGGCCTCCCTGTCCATCACCAACTCCCGGAGTTCACTGAGACTCACATCCATCGAGTCAATGATGCCATCCAGCCATCTCATCCTCTGTCGTCCCCTTCTCCTCCTGCCCCCAATCCCTCCCAGCATCAGAGTCTTTTCCAAAGACCATTCAGGTATGACCTAAATCAAATCCCTTACACTTATACAGTGGAAATGAAAAATAGATTCAAGGGATTAGATATGATAGACAAAGTACCTGAAGAACTATGGATGGGAGGTTTGTAACATTGTACAGAAGTTAGTAATCAGTACCATCCCCAAGAAAAAGAAATGCAGAATCGTTGTCTGAGGATGCCTTACAAATAGCTATGAAAAGAAAAGAAGTGAAAGGCAAAGGAGAAAAGGAAAGATATACCCATTTGAATGCAGAGCTCCAAAGAATATCAAGGAATGATAAGAAAACCTTCCTAAGTGACCAATGCAATGAAATAGAGGAAAACAATAGAATGGGAATGACTAGAGATCTCTTCAAGAAAATTAGAGATCCCAAGGGAAATTTTCATGCAAAGATGGGCACAGTAAAGGACAGAAGCGGTATGGACATAACAGAAGCAGAAGGTATTAAGACGAAGTGGCAAGAGTACACAGAACTGTATGAAAAAGATCTTCACAACCCAGATAATCGATATGCTGTGATCACTCACCTAGAGCCAGACATCTTAGAATGCGAAGTAAAATGGGCCTTAGGAAGCATCTCTACGAACAAAGCTAACGGAGGTGATAGAATTCCAGTGAGCTATTTAACATCGTCAAAGATGATACTGTGAAAGTGCTGCACTCAGTATGCCAGCAAATTTGGAAAACTCAGCAGTGGCCACAGGACTGGAAAATGTCCGTTTTCATTCCAATCCCAAAGAAAGGCAATGCCAAAGAATGCGCAAACTACTGCACAATTGCACTCATCTTACACTCTAGGAAAGTAATGTTCAAAATTCTCCAAGTTAGGCTTCAACAATACATGAACTGAGAACTTTGAGTTATTCAAGTTATTTAGAAAAGGCTGAGGAACCAGAGATCAAATTGCCAACATCCATTGGATCATCGAAAAAGCAAGAGGGTTCCAGAAAAACATCTACTTCTGATTTATTGACTATGCTAAAGCCTTTGACTATGTGGACCACAACTGCGGAAAATTCTTCAAGAGATGGAAATACCAGACCACCTGACCTGCCTCCTGAGTAATCTGTATGCATGTCAAGAAGCACCAGTTAGAACTGGACATGAACAACACACTGGTTCCAAATCAGGAAAGTATGTCAAGGCTATATACTGTGAATTTGCTTATTTAACTTATATGCAGAGTACATCATGAGAAATGCTGGACTAGATGAAGCACAAGCTGGAATCAAGATTGCCGGGAGAAATATCAATAACCTCAAATATGCAGATGACACCACCCTTATGGCAGAAAGCAAAGAAGAACTAAAGAGCCTCTTGAAAGTGAAAGAAGAGAGTGGAAAAGTTGGCCTAAAACTCAACATTCAGAAAACTGACATCATGGCATCTGCTCCCTTGATGGGATCATGGCATCACTTCATCTGCTCCCTTGATGGGATCATGGCATCACTTCACGGCAAACAGATGGGGAAATAATGGAAACAGTGACAGACTTTATTTTTGGGTGCTCCAAAATCACTGTAGATGGTGACTGCAGCCACGAAATTAAAAGACACTTGCTCCTTGGAAGAAAAGCTATGACCAACCTAGACAGCATATTAAAAAGCAGAGATATTACTTTGCCAAGAAAGGTCCATCTAGTCAAAGCTATAGTTTTTCCAGTAGTCACTTATGAATGTGAGAGTTGGACTATAAAGAAAGGTGAGCGCCAAAGAATTGATGCTTTTGAACTGTGGTATTGGAGAAGATTCTTGAGAGTCCCTTGGATAGAAAGGAGATCCACTCAGTCCATCCTAAAGGAAATCAGCCCTGAATATTCATTGAAAGGTCTGCTACTAAAGCTGAAGCTCCAATACTTTGCAAACTCCAACACTTGATGCAAAGAACTGACTCATTTGAAAAGACCCTGATGCTGGGAAAGATTGAAGGTGGGAGGAGAAGGGGAGGACAGATTATGAGATGGTTGGATGGCATCACCAGCCCAATGGAAGTGAGTTTGAGTAAACTCCAGGAATTGATGATGGACAGGGAGATCCAGTTGCTACAGTCCATGGGGTCACAAAGAGTTGGACATGACTGAGCAACTGAACTGAACTGAACTGAATTTACCTTGATTCATGGACCTAACATTCCAGGTTCCTATGCAATATTGTTCTTTACAGCATCAGACTTTATTTCCATCACCAGTCACATCCACAACTGGGCGTTGTTTTTGCTTTGACTCAGCCTCTTCATTCTTTCTGGAGTTATTTCTCCACTCTTTTCTAGTAGCATATTGGGCACCTACTTACCTGAGGAGTTCATCTTTCAGTGTCCTATCTTTTTGCCTTTTCATACTGTTCATGGGGTTCTCAAGGCAAGAATACTGAAGTAGTTTGCCATTCCCTTCTCCAGGGGACCATGTTTTGTCAGAACTCTCCACCATGACCTGTTCGTCTTGGTGACCCTACACGGCATGGCTCATAGTTTCATTGAGTTAGACAAGGCTGTGCTCCATGTGTGACAAGGGTGTGATCCAAGTGATCAGTTTGGTTAGTTTTCTGTGACTGTGGTTTTCATTCTGTCTGTCCTCTGACAGATAAGGATAAGAGGCTTGTAGAAGTTTCCTGATGGAAGGGAATGTCTGTGGGGAAATCTAGGTCTTGTTCTGATGGGTGGGATCCTGCTTAGTAAATCAACAATCCAATTTTCTGTTGATGGGTGGTGCTCTGTTCTAGAGTTAGAAGGTAGAAGTCCTAGTGTTTAGATGCTGCAAAAGCAGGCAAGGAAGTTACTGAACAAACTTTGAACTTTGAACAACTTATTTCTGAATGGAAATGCTAATGACTGTATCTTAGGTTGGTAATATCTCATAATGAACATCAGCAAGTTAGTTCTAAGCAGACCGAGCACCCCCAGTTGACCAATCATACCCTTGTGGATATAGTAGTTCCCAGAATGTAAAACCCTTGAAGCTAGGACCAAACAACTCTTTCAGCATTTGCAAAAACACAAGTTAGAATCGTGAATGACCAGACATTTCTCTTCTGAGTAGGACAGAAGAATATTTCTGAGCTCTCATCCAATGACCTGAGAATAGCAGGTGACGATTTCTCTAAGCAAGAATAAAGTTTATTCTAATATTCTTATAATGTTTCACTGCCAAGTGGTGTCCATATTGTGAATGTATTTTCTATGTTCAGTTCGGTTCAGTTCAGTTGCTCGGTCGTGTCCAACTCTGCGACCCCACGGACTGCAGCACGCCAGGCTTCCCTGTCCACCACCAAATGTTCTGTGTTAATATATCATAAAATTGATTTGCTCAAGTGTGTTTTGCTTTCCCACATTGGTTGGCCTCTCAAGTCAAACAATGTGAGATTACTAGAAACAGCACTGTGTCTTACCCAACTTCGAGTCATAGTGGATATTCAGTGAATGTTTGCTAGGTGAAGAAATGAATGTTTATTGATTGGAATAAAAAACACAGAAATATGATAAATGAATTCAATATAAATATTAAGGCAAATGCATTGTAAGAAAGTAACTCAGATCGCAGTAATGAAATACTGAGTTCTGAGTTGTCAAAATACAACCACAAAAGTAATCCAGGACATGAAAAACTAGTTTATGGAAAATATCTATGCTCTGTTTTAATGCAATGAACTATAAACAGAGACTATATTCACCATTATTTTAGATATATAATAATCAGATATCAAAGACAAACAGGTACTAACCACAAAAAGACAATTTTTCGTGTGAAAAAAAAATCAAACATTAGTGAATACAAAACAAAGTGACACACTTACAATTAGGTTTATAAAATCAGAAAGTAGATTTATCTTGTAATATATCTATCTCTTTGGAAACTTCTATCAAAATTAAACAGTCACTCAAATTCTCTGATATTGAGGGAGGAAGAGTATTTCGTAAAAATATAAATTAAAAGGAAATTGTTTCAAATCTCTGATGAATATTTTACTTATTACCATTTGTTTCCATAGTTTAGTTTCTTTAGCATGGTTAAATTGTAACCTACATGGTACCTATTCAGTGATCCACAACAGGGCACTCTAATTTTTATTGTGCAATCATTTATAAACCTTGGATCACAGCCACTTTACATGTAAATAACACCAATGATGACTCTTAGGAAACCAGTGCTGTGTGGTTCTTTCCAATAGTGCTAAGGCTATAGCCCAACGTGTTGTGTTTTTTGGTCCTTAAAGACTAAGACTGAGTTTCAAAAGGATTAATTCAGCACCTACTTATCAAGTTTAGCTTCAGAAACTTGTATTTTTCAGAGGGAAATGAAGATTGGGAAGCAGATCTGGGACAAAGATTTGGTTTTTATTGGATAACCTCCTAATGTTTGATTTTCTTTATGTACTTTTACCACATGCATGTATTATCTTACGGTAACCACAAGCCACAATTTTTTTTAAGTTAACTACATTTTTTTAAAACCTACATAAGTGGGTTTTTTGGGGATTTTTTGGTTGTTGTTGTTTGTTTGTTTTTTAAATCTCTTCCTTGGAGATGGTCAGCGCTTTCCCCAAAGTTTCTGAGAATTTATTGATATTCTTCCTACAACACTCTCTATTATATTATGTAAAAATAAAGCTGAACCTCTGCATAGTCAATAGAAATGAGTTAATTCTCTGTATTCCCAGGATCATGATACCAAATATAAACTGGACTCTTCAAAATTCAGATCTCTTATTAATCACATGTTTTGATCCAACCTTCGTCAGACTTTATTTTTTGGGGCTCCAAAATCACTGCAGATGGTGATTGCAGCCATGAAATTAAAAGATGCTTACTCCTTGGAGGGAAAGTTATGACCAACCTAGATAGCATATTAAAAAGCAGAGATATTACTTTGCCAACAAAGGTCCATCTAGTCAAGGCTATGGTTTTTCCAGTAGTCATGTATGGATGTGAGAGTTGGACTGTGAAGAAAGCTGAGGGCCGAAGAGTTGATGCTTTTGAACTGTGGTGTTGGAGAAGACTCTTGAAAGTCCCTTGGATTGCAAGGAGATACAACCCGTCCATCCTAAAGGAGATCAGCCCTGGGTGTTCTTTGGAAGGACTGATGCTAAAGCTGAAACTCCAATACTTTGGCCACCTCATGTGAAGAGTTGACTCATTGGAAAAGACTCTGATGCTGGGAGGGATTGGGGGCAGGAGGAGAAGGGGACGACAGAGGATGAGATGGCTGGATGGCACCACCAACTCGATGGACATGAGTTTGAGTGAACTCCAGGAGTTGGTGATGGACAGGGAGGCCTGGCGTGCTGCAATTCATGGGGTCGCAAAGAGTCGGACATGACTGAGCGACTGAACTGAACTGAACTGAACAAAAACTTTTTGTTAAAGCTATTCATAGGAAATAAAACGAGGCTTAGATGAATTGAGTTAAATTGTCTTTTATTTCTTAACCTCAAGCTCCAATCAGTGTGTTGTAAGCAGTGGAAATGCACTTAAAAAAAAAAAGGCAGAGACTCTGGATAAGTCATGAAAGAATTCAGTCACTGGATAGATAAGAAAGGACTGGCTGGCTGTGTAAGGCAATGAGGTTAAGGTGCTAGGAAATAAAGCAAGTCGAAGTCACCTGGGGTCCAGAGTCCAAATTCGCCCCGGAAATGAGCCCCAGATAAATCAACTAATCTTATCTGTGCTCATCTATGGCTCAGTTGTACTAGTAAATTAACATTAAAAAATACTGGACAAAGAGATCTAGATCACCTCCACTTCCTTTCTCGATGAGGTAGGCCCACTTGGGGCTCCAAAGCCAGATCCAAAATTGTTATGGAGAAGTCCAAACCAGAACCTAGGACTTCTATGTTCATCAAAATTTGGTTTAAAAAATTCTTTTCCTCCTCCAGTTCTATATTGGTTCAAAAATATGGAACCAGTTAGGAGAAAAATATTTTG
This sequence comes from Bos indicus x Bos taurus, assembly GCF_003369695.1. NCBI lineage: Eukaryota > Metazoa > Chordata > Mammalia > Artiodactyla > Bovidae > Bos > Bos indicus x Bos taurus. The sequence goes on from NC_040076.1 coordinate 106,338,751, forward strand.
TTGACAAAGTCATCCTTTTCTCTTTAAGACTTGTCAACATTCATTAGCCCAATGTTTTTATGAAAAAAAAATTAGGGATAGGTAAGTTTTCTAGGATGATCTACACTAAAATATACAGCCTTTGCACATAGTTAAAATCTCTCTCCAGTTAGCCTTAATATTTCATATTTGTGATTTTCAGTCAGGGAGGGACAGGCTTGACCTGTGTACTATAGTTTGGAAGATACACCACAGTGATTTGAATATATCAAGTCAGTATCTATCCAACTCTAATGAACACTTTCATGCGCAAGCACGAAAATCAGGGTCTGTGTCAATATGTCTCAGACTTTATCATTCCATTCCTTTACAGTGCCTTCTCACAGTTGAATAAGTCATCCACAACTGAACAGATTTTATCAAACCTAATTCTCTAAGGTTGTATTAGGAAAACAGTAGTAGTCATATTCAATACACTTTAAAAAATTACACATGCTCTCTCACTCTGAGAATAATTGTTCTAAGTTTACCCTTCAATTATGCTGCTAACAGCACCCTTTCTTAAATATATTTCTCACACCTTTATGATGGCAAAATTCCAAATTCATAATAATGCAATGTGACATTACAAAAGATTATTCTAATAAGTTTTGGGTGAATTTCTACATAATGTCGCCATAATATATTGTGACATTTGCTGCCACTTATTAAATTCCCTTTTATGGTTTTGACTTTCAAAAAAATTTTATTCTCGTTTCACAAAACTCCCATGTAGTAAGGCACAGCAGACTTTGGATTAAAACTATAGGGCCTGAGATTTAAATGATAATTTGCTACTGAATTACAAAATTATAAAGTGAAATTTTCATGTTTTATCTTAAAATAATCATCTTTACCAAATTTATTATTTTAAATTATTTTAAAACCACTTTGAAAAGTGCAGTTGGCCCTTGAATAACACTGGAGCAAGGGATGCCAACCTTCCACGAAGTTGAAAATCTGCATATGGTCAGCCCTCCATTTAATTGGTAGGGCTTCCCAGGTGGCCCTAGTGGTAAAGAATGTATGCTTGTTATTTTATTCCTTATTCTTTTTCCTTACAACAATTTTATATCACATCAGATCTTGATATGTACTTGTTGCTCATTTTTATATGAATTCAGTTTTACCGAATTTTAAGAAGAAAGCTTTGTTCAGAAAACTTTTATAGCTTTGTTCAAAATAGAGCAGCTTGCTCTCAGATGTTTCCTGATATTTCCCCTTTTCCATGTTAGTTTAGGTCTTCTTTTTCTTTCTTTCCTTTTTAAAAAAATTGAAGTATGGCTAATTCACAATACTCTGTTAGTTTCAGGTATACAGTAAGGTGATTTAGTTATATATATGTTTTTCAAATTATTTTCCATTATAGCTTATTATGAGATATTAAATATAATGCCCAATAAATCCTTATTGCTTATCTGTTTTATATATTCTAGTTTATATCTGTTACTGTCATATTCCTAATTTATCCCTCCTCCCACTTTCCCCTTTGGTAACCATAAGTTTGTTTTCCATGCCTGAGAGTCTGCTTCTGTTTTGCATGTAGATTCACTTGTATTACTTTCTAGATTCCACATATAAGTGATACCATAAAATATTTGTATTTGTCTGACTTACTTCACTAAGTGTAATAGTCTCTAGGTCCATCTACGTTTCTGCAAATAGCAAAATTTCATTCTTTTTATGGCTGAGTAATATTCCATTATAGTCACATATACACCACATCTTCTTAAGCCCATCATCTTTTAATGGGCACTTGGGTTGTTTCCATATCTTGGCTATTGTAAATAGTGCTGCTATGATCACTAGAGTGCATGTATCTTTTCAAATCAGAGTTTTCTTTTTTTTTTTTTCTGAATGTATATCCAGGAGGGGATTTGTAGGGTTATACTGTAGCTCTATTTTTAGTTTTTTAAGGAACCTCAATACTGTTTTCCAGAGTGAAAAACAGTATGAAACTGAAAACATTCTCACCAACAGTGTAGGAGGGTTGGTTCCCTTTTTGATGATGACTGTTCAGATCAGTGTGAGGTAACATCTCATTGTGGTTTTGATTTGCATTTCTCTAATAGTTAGCAACGTGGAACATCTTTTTATGTGCCTGTTAGCCATCTGTATGTCTTCTTTGGAGAAATGTATATTTAGGTCTTCTGCACATTTGTTGATTATGTTGTCTTTTTTTTTTTAATATATTGATTTTTATGAGATGTTTGTATATTTCGGATATTAACCTTTTGCTGGTTGCATCATTTGCAAATATTTTCTCCCATTCAGTGGGTTGTCATTGTTTTGTTGATGGTTTCCTTTGCTGTGCAAAAGCTTTTAAGTTCGATTGGTTTGACTTATTTTTGCTTTTATTTCTTTTGCCTTGGGAGACTGACCTAAGAAAATATTGCTACAGTTTATATCAGAGAATATTTTGCCTATGTTCTCTACTAGTTTTATGGTGTCAAGTCTGATATTTAGACATCTTTCTTGACCATCTTTGTCCTGTTGGATTTTAATTACGCTTCCAGTCATTTCTCTTCAGTGTGAAGCCCCAGACTTGAGGTGAAACTGATGGGTCAATCTTGAGAATTCATGGACTTACACCACCACTTCAGCCTGTTGGCTTTACCTAGAGATCCTCAATTTCCTGGGCACCTACTAGTTTTGTGACCTTGGACAAAAATTGCTGTACCTTTCTATGCCTCCATTTCTCCATTTGTAAGATGAAAAAGTAATAGCCTGATGAGTTTTCATTCAAGGTGGTTAACACATTGACACTCAGTGATCACTTTTCAAATGTTTGCTTAATAGGGAAAATATCCATCTGCTCCTTCTTTATGAATTCATCTTTATGTTGTAGAAGCACTCAGGTTATCCAGTCACAACTAACCAAAGTCCCCAGTGCTTCAGGAGTCTGTTCATGAGCTGTGTGCTGTACTGTGCTAAGGCACTTCAGTTGTATCCCGACTCTGTGTGACCCCAAGGACTGTAGCCTCCCAGGCGCCTCCGTCCATGGGATTCTCCAGGCAGGAATACTGACGTGGATTGCTATGCCCTCCTCCAGGGGATCTTCCCAACCCAGGGACCCAACCTGCATCTCATGTCTCCTGCATTGGCGGGCAGGTTCTGTACCACTAGTGCCACCTGGGAAGCCCATTCATGGGCTGCTGCTGCTGCTGCTAAGTCGCTTCAGTCGTGTCCAACTCTATGCGACCCCATAGACGGCAGCCCACCAGGCTCCTCTGTCCCTGGGATTCTCCAGGTAAGAATACTGGAGTGGGTTGCCATTTCTTTCTCCAATGCATGAAAGTGAAAAGTGAAAGTGAAGTCGCTTGGTCGTGTCCGACTCTTCGAGACACCAGGGACTGTAGCCTACCAGGCTTCTCCATCCATAGGATTTTCCAGGCAAGAGTACTGGAGTGGGTTGCCATTTCCTTCTGTGATTCATGGGCTAGCCATAGTTTAATTTACCCACTCAACACACCTCACACCATTTGGTTATTAACAAAAGACTCAAGAGAAAGGAAAGCTCCTCACAATGTCATCCTACTAAGAATACAAATGCCCTTACTTTGGTGTTGAGTCATTTCATATTACATTTGTTTGGTTTTATTCCTCCCTAGGCTCTCTAGGAACTTGGAAATAACTTTATTTGTATATAATCAAATAGGACTTCTCAACACCTGATACTTCAGCACAAGTGCCAGTCTTTTTAGAACAGCCCTGGAGAAACTTTTCTTGAAAGTCCAGAGCATTCCTAAAAGGCTTTTGAAGTTTTCATTTTGTATATATGATTTACTGCTGACAATTTGTATTATCTACAAAGTGTGCCACTTCTTTAACCTGTTTGATTCTTTGTTTTCCCCTTTTAAGCAACTTTGCTTGAAAACATAAATACAAAAAAGGCTAACCAACCAGGTTTTTGGAATTCAAGTTGCCAAAAAGTGTTTTTCTACATTAACCTAGGGTTTATCTAGAAAAATATGACCCCAAAAAGTATGTGTATAGAGGAACTCACAAGAACTAAATGTAATGTGTGGTCCTGGTTTGAGTCCTGGACCAGAAAAAAAATAGTTTTCCTCTTTTTCTATAAAGTGTTGGGAATTGATCAAATTTAAATAATGTCTATAGAAACCAATATTGCATCAATTTTCCTGATTTAGATAAGCACACTGTGGTTATATAAGAGAATGAACACAAAACATTTGGGGTAAAGGGGCTTCATGCCTGCATCTAAGTCTCAAACAGTTCAGATAAAAGAGAGGAAGTGAAAGCAAATGTGATAAAATGTTAACATTTGGGGACTCTGGGTGAAGACTATATGGGAATTTTGTGTACTGTTCTGTTGCAACTTAGTCAAAGTCTGAAACTGTTTCAAAATAAAAGATTTTTAAAGGTTAGGGGTTAAGAACAGAAAGATAGTAAGATTAATGTTGGTAGGGGCTCTTTGAACATTTACAGTATCCATGAATATTACACATGGAAAGCAAAAGCCTTGTTTTAATAGAAAAGCTGGGAGCTTAGAGTGCCTCAGATATCTTGATTAGGAATTCCAGCATAAAAATCACCCCCCAGAAAGTATTCACTTTGATAGGCACACTGGTGCTTGAGTCACTGAACTGCCAATAAACATGTTAGTTGATTCAGTGTTATCCTAGAGAGCTAATAACTCAGGCTAAGGTTATTAGAAATAGCAAGTACTATCAGATTGGCAGAGATGAAGTTATTATGATCAGTTAGCAAATGGGGCAGCAATAGTGCTTGTAATCTGTTGGTGGGATTTAGATTGGTATAGTCTGGTATAATCTTTTTAAGGAGCAATCAGATAGTATGTATTACATTTTAAATGTTCATACCCTTTGACTCAGAAATTTTATTTCTAGAAATGTACCCTAAGGAAATAGTGGGGTAAGTGAGCACAGATGTATTATATTCTATCATAGCAAAGAACAGGAGACATGATGCATCCATCAAGAGGAGATTAAATAAATAACGTTTATCCATACAAGAAACCATTCTTTAACTATCACAAAGTATGAGATAACTAACAGGGAGCAATATCTCTAATGTATTAATTAAAAAATAGGCTGCAGAGTAGTAGATATAGTATGACATTATGTATAACTGTATTACTTATTTATATTTAAAACAGATATTATACAAGCATTTATTTTTAAAGATTGAAGAAACATATGCTAGAAAGAATTTTGGGTGTAGAAAGTTAGAAGAATATACTTGCACTATCCATGGCAGATTACATAATTTGCAAGCCCAGTGCAAAATGAAAACGGGGAGCCCCTCGATAAAAAATTAAGAATTTCAAGATAGGGACAGCAGCACATTAAGTCCAATGTGGGGCGTTTTTGAATGCAGGTTACATGTTTACGAAGTTGACCCTAGCACTATACTATACACTTAGGTATATACTATACTCAGGGTCGCTAAGAGTTGCATACGACTGAGCGACTTCACTTTCACTTTTCTGCATTGGAGAAGGAAATGGCAACCCACTCTAGTGTTCTTGCCTGGAGAATCCCAGGGACGGGGGAGCCTGGTGGGCTGCCGTCTATGGGGTCGCACAGTCGGACACGACTGAAACAACTTAGCAGCAGCAGCAGCAGTGTATATTACACTATGATGTATATACTAAGGTAAACACTACACTAAGCAGTGGTATATTGAATGGTGGGTGGAAATACACATGCTGTCTGTCTGCTCCATACACCTCTTTGTTAATTTGGATATTATCATAAGGATAATACTTTGTGAGAAGGGCAATCCAGAGCATATTTAAATTATTCCTAAAAGGAGCTAGCATATTAAGGGTGCCAAGATTAGCAATTTGTCAGTGTACCTTTTAGATCACTGTGCATGCCACAAGAGTGCCTCCAAGAGGACTGCCAGAGATTCGATGAGGAGAGATGTGCAGCTTTCAAAAGATTACTCTGTGGCAGATCTGAATTATATTTAAAGAGCTTCCATTTTAATGACACTTTAATGACTTCCACATTAAATGATGAGTAATTTTTTTCCTCTTGTCATGTGGCAAGTAAAATTTTAAAAAAAGAACATGAAATATAAACGTGAATTTTTTATCTCTAGAAATTAAATAGCTCTTCAGGCCATCTGGGTATCCATAAATATTTTTCCACTGCTCTAAGGGTTCTATGATATCCTTGAATTAAGCAAATAATAGTACTGCTATTTAGTTGACTTCATCCGTCTACAAGTTAAATGTTCCTCTGATACTTCTATTTATAAGTAGAACTAAAAACCTGGGAAGTCTAATTTGGGATCAGCATGGTAGCTTATGTTCTGCCATGTAGAACATCAAGATTTGATTAGGCAGATCCTAGGGATGTAGCCAAAAGGCAAGAGGATAAGACATTCTAACATCTAACAAACTCTAAATAAGACGGTCTAACACTAACCAGGCTCTGATTATTAGTTTAAAAGATAGCAGGTTTTTATAGGACCTAATGAGTATTGGGATAAACTTATAGGTAAAAGTACAAGGATCTCAAGGTTTCAACCAAGTGGGGAAGTAGTGAGGAAAACACTAAAAGATTTGGTGTTTTGTTTTTTTTTTTAAGTCCATCATAAGGTAACTAAGTCTAAATGGCACAACAGGAGCTACAGACCTTTGACTCTGTGGGCGTCTGGGAAGTCTGTTGAAACTATCTGAGAAGTCCAACAGACTTCAGGGTTTTGTAAAACATAGTGACAGAACCAGAAACAGAAATCTGATAGATGCTTTGAGGTGTTGTGTATTTCAACACTAATTTCTATGTCTGTTTGAAGGTGTTCAATCTTGAACTATTTTAAAACACATTTCCTAGAATTATATGTGTATGTATAGTACCATACGTCACATCTAATTTATACTAAGGGGGAAAAACAACTAATAAATACATCAGAGTTCTACTTATATGTGATTATCCAAGGCAGTCATCTGTTTTAGAGCATCAGTTCTGTCTTCATTAAAGTTATTAAAATCACTCATATCCATGAGAATTTTCACCAGTCTGACTAGCACAACTATTCTCAAACTTCAAAATAGGACTCATAATCCAGGTTTTAGACGTTACTAAAAAGGTGGGAATCTATCATTTTCACAATTTTTTTTAAAAAGAGCTCTACTTAATGCATCTGCCCTTTCTCTTGTCTCTAGATATTTAACTGCTTCAGTCTTAAATATTACAATGACTTTTCCTTTTAAATGATATTACACACACACGAGTTTGACATGAACAACTTTCTAATGATATCCTCTGAAGACAGAATAGGCTATGACTCAATAGATATTGAATTCCCCATTAACAAATGTGTTGAACTTGATGACAAAGTTGACACGAGAATTCAAGCACAAAATAGGTGGTTGAACTAGCTAACAAGTGTGCTCTTTTCAAACTCTGAGACATCATGACTGTGAAACAATTCTCAGGTCACCAACAGGGCAGAAAATGGTCACCAGGAGAGGGAAAGAGTCACCATGAAGATGTCCTATTTACTCAATACTGTTTACCCTTGATTAGACATGGAATACAGGAGAAAAGGATGAGGAATCAATAACACAATGTTTTTAGTTCAAGAAACTAAGGCGAATAGCACCATTAGCAGAAATGAGAAAGGAGGATTAAGAATGAACAGGTTTCTCTTTGTTTTGATTGTGAAGGAATCCCCTGAACAAAGTGACTAAAAACAAAGTTAACTCTGCATTTCTGTTTTGTTTGATGGTATCAGAGACAGTTCCAGGAGACCCCACTCCTGACTGAACCTGCACAGGCATGGCCCTGAGGAGGCAGCTATAGAGGAAAACCTAGCAAACAGGCTAGAATTCAGGAGCTGAGGAAGAACAGTTAATGGAGACATGTTCTGCCTCTTTGTGAACTGACTCAAGAAGCAGGATGGGCCTGAGACTTCAAGGAGCTAGGGAAGGCAGTAGCAGAGAATATGAGATTTAAGTAAACACAAGGAACTCAGAAGAGATTTTACAGGTGCAATGGAGCTAATCTTTCAGAGCAGCAATCCCCAACCTTTTTAGTACCAGAGACCGGTTTCATGGGAGACAATTTTTCCATGGACTGGGGAGCAAGGCGTGGGGATGGTTTTAGGATGATTCAAGCTCATTACACTTATTGTGTACTTTCTTTTATTATCACATCAGCTCCACCTCAGATCATCAGGCATTAGGTCCTGGAGGTTAGGGACCCCTGTTTTAGAAGAATGTCATCAAGAAAATGGAACTTGAGAAAACTCAAGGGGAAAACTAGAGGCAGAAAGGAAACCCAGGAAAATACTGCATCAATTTATTCAGAAAGTAAATGGAATTGCATATTACCGACATGTATATTCTATCTTTGAAATGTTAATTATGCGGTACCTTTTCCAAGTAAGTCACAGAACCATTATTTTATACTTGCAGTACTTTGAAAATTTGCTGATATATCATCATCTATTACTGTGATATCTGATCACCCTTATTTTAATTCTATCCTTCCCTTAGTCTGAAACCACCTTAAATGGGATGACAGGCCAGATCTAGTAGTTCTCAAAGTATGTTCCAGAACCAGTACCATCAGCATCAAGTGAGCACTTGCTCTTCAAGACCTACTGAATCACAAACTCTGCAGATGGAGTCCACCAATTGGGGTTTTAAGTCTTGCAAATTGGTTCTAAAACACTCTAAGGTTTGACAGCCGCTGCCTTGGGTCTCAGACTTGGACTTCTTTAGAGCTTGCTTAGGAAAAAAAATACTCTTCTATTTTCTGTCTACTCACAGCATTTCTCTCACTTCTGATTGTTTAGTGTGTGACAGGTTTTTTTTTTTTTTTTGCCCCACCAAACAATGCTACCACATCAGCTGGGTGTCCTACATTTAAACTTAGTTCTGACACTACCCAGAGATACTGTCAGATCCAACAGGTTAAAATCTTGGGGGACTGAGCCCCGCCCCGATGAGTCACAAGTTCAAGTTGTTGACCTGTGCTTCTGATCCACAAGCAGTAAACTGGGGGTTCAAATAACCCACTCCTGGGACTTGATTAATTTGTTGGAGCAGCTCCCCAAGCTCAGGAAAACAGTTTACTTACTGGATTACCAGTATATTATGCTGCTGCTGCTAAGTCGCTTCAGTTGTGTCCGACTCTGTGCGACCCCATGGACTGTAGCCCACCAGGCTTCTCCGTCCATGGGATTTTCCAGGCAAGAGTACTGGAGTGGGTTGCCATTGCCAGTATATTATAAAAGGATATATTAATAACTCAGAAACAGCCAGGTGGAAGAGATGCACAGGGCTCGGTGTGAAGAAGGGTGCAGAGCTTCCATGCCCTCTCTAGTCTCACCACCCTCTCAGCACCTCCATAGTCACCAACATGGAAGCTCTTTGAACAAGTTGGTTTGGGGTTTTTCTATGGAGGCTTCATTAGCTATTGATTTAACCTCCAGCCCCTCTCTCCTCCTCTGAAGTCCCTATACTTAGGGACTTTCCAAAAGTCATATTTACATGAACTTAGAGGTGGCTGAAAGGACATGGATTTCATTCTGGAGCTACTTCAGAAACTGAGAAAGAAAGATATCCCCAAGATCCTTATCATTAGGAAACTGCAAAGGAACTTTTTTTTTTTTTTTTTTGCCATTTTTGTGCCAGGAACTTTGGAAGACCATATATTCATTTCTTAAATCACAGTATCATTGAGGTCTGGCAGGGATTTGTGTTTAAAAATCAGTGAGGTGGGAATTCCCTGGTGGTCCAGTGGTTAGGACTCTTGGATAGAACCATGAAAAATAAATTTCTGTTGTTTATAAATAAGTCACCCAGTCTATGACTTTTTAAAAATTTATTTATTTTTTAATTGAAGGATAATTGCTTTACAGAATTTTGTTGTTTTCTGTATGACATTTTGTTATAGCAGCCTGAGTACACAAAAATCTATTTTTGCCTCCCTGTTTTGTTTTTGTTTTAGTTTGTTTCGACTGTGGGTTGAACCCAGGCCCTTGGCAGTGAAAGCACTCTGCGACCCCATGGACTGTAGCTTGCCTGCCAGGCTCCTCCATCCATGGGATTTGGATAGAATACTGGAATGGGTTGCCATTTCCTTCTCCAGAGGATATTCCCGACCCAGGGATTGAACCTGGGTCTCCCAATTCAAGTAGACTCTTCACTGTCTGAGCCACCAGGGAAGCCCAAACTACAATGAGCTTTCACCTTATACCAGTCAGAATGCTGTGCTGTGCTTAGTCACTCAGCTGAGTCCAACTCTTTCCCTGTGGATTGTAGCCCACCAGGCTCCTCTGTCCATGGGGATTCTCCAGGCAAGAACACTGGAGTGAGTTGCCATCCCCTCCTTTAGAGGATCTTCCCAAATAGGGATAGAACCCGGGTCTCCCGCATTGCAGGCAGACTCTGCCATCTGAGCCACCAGCGAAGCCCAAGATACCAATGGCAAACTAGAAATAGTAAGGGTTTGCAACTAGTCAGACCTGGAATCAAACTGGGTTCCAATAATTGTTAGTTGTATAGGATCTTGAGCAAATTGCTTAGCCTTTCTGAACCTCAGGTTCCATATATAGAAAACAGAAACAATGTCTACCTTGAAAGGTTACTATGAACACTGAAGTCTATGTATCTACATGGCACTCAGCAGTGTTGGCTCCAGTGTCTGGCTCAGTTCAAATGCTAGCTCTTCTATTTAATGTGTGATCTTGGGCAAATTACTAAACCTGTGCTTCAGATTTCTCATCTATAAAGTGAGTAATGAGATACTTTCTTCATAGGGTTGTTGTGAGGATTCAATGAGTCAATATTATCAATTGCTTAGAAGACTGCCTGCCCCGTAATTGCTCAAAAATTGTTATGCTTATAATAGTAAAAATGCAAATAACAATGATAATAATAAGATACATCACATAGATAGAACACCTAGACCTAGAATATGATAGGTATTAAATATTTGGTAGCAATTATTAATTTTTTATTTTTGGTCTTAATGTAAAGCTTGTGGGATCTTATTAATATTTTCCAACCCAGGCCCTTGGCAGTGAAAGCTCAGAATGCTAGCCACCAATCATCAGGGAATTCCTGGTAGCAATTTTTATATCATAAAATTCTCTTCAAGCACAGGATTATAAGAGGCTCCAGTATATAGGTACCCCTGATCCTTTCTATAGCTCTTACATCCTAATGATTCCCCTCCCCTCTGAATAAGCTCTATGAATTATATCAATATTAATTTTCTTGTTTGGCTAGTGTACTATCATTACTCAAGATGCTACCATGGGGAGGAGATGGAGCTGAGTAAAGAATATATACAGCCTCCTTGTACTTTTTTTGGCAGTACGTGTGAACCTATAATTATTTAAAAAATAAAAAATAAAAGCACCCCCCGCCAAAAAAAAAGATAGGAGTTGGGGCAAAAGGTTGGGCCAGTTCCTTATTTCTCAGCCCCTAGAATCCGAACATTCCTTTCCACTAGTTGGGGCTAATGAAAGCCATAGAAGCCTGACTAGTGAGAGCGAGTTGAGGCTCCCCTAACATTGGGTAAGATATGGATTTGCAGAATCTCTGATACATGTAATTGCACATGTAAACAACACTGTAACTTTCTCACCTAACACAGCTTCTGGTGCATAGAGGTAAAGACAAGGAATGTGCTCCTCCCAACCGAAGTTATAAATCCAAATATTTTCCTTATAGAACTATTGCCACATATTGTCACTGGGTTCCATGTCATTCATCTAAGTACTTTATAAATTAAATAAGCTCTTGTGGACTAACTTGAACACCTACTCTCTAGTCATGACCATGCTCTTATGCACATATTTCAAAGAACTAATCTTCAAGCAAACTTTTGAAATACCAATCATTTATAAATCATACTTACGAACTGGTGTTATTAACACAAAATTTAACACAAAATAACTGAAGAGGGATAGTGACCCTTCTAGGTGTTATATACTTACAAACTGGTGTTATTAACACAAAATTTAACACAAAATAAATGAAGAGGGATAGTGACCCTTCTAGGTTCACTTATTTCAAGTTTCCAAATAATGTTCTGCTTAACACTAAAGTCTTGAAGTTCCTACTTCCCCCAGCCTACTAAGTTCCTAAAATTGTTAGGCCAGCAAAAGTGTGTATGTGTGTTTAAGGAACACTTACTAACATCTAGATCTGGGGAACTCTGTTTGAGAAGCACTGCTCTGAGTCATATAATCAGTATCCTTGACTGTTTGATTCAAGTGGCTCCTTCTGTTTTATTTACTTTTTAAAAGTTAAAAATGAAGAGTACGTATCCTTTCATTTTCCCAATATTTAGATCAAAATAAAAAGCAAGTGAAAAAATTTTAGAAAGTCTATGGATGTTTGCCTCATGGCAATACAAATAGATATTTACCAATAATCAATAATTTGTACACATGAATTATGAGCATTTCTCCAATTATTAATAATTAGTAAAAACTAAGCTTTAAAACAAACAAAAATCTAACTTAAGAAAAGCTCATGGCTCATCTCTCTCAATCAGATTATTATCAACAGCTAGCCTTTTAATCTCTTACCATTCAGAGCCCTGAGTCAAAATAAGAAGTCAAGTCTGAAAAACTCAAGTCTGAAAAATCCTGGCAATAAAGAGGAATAAATAAAGTCCCCTAATACCTGATCAGTTCTGTTTTCCTAAGAAAATAGAATTGTGTTAACAAAGGTTCACTGCTTTTTTCTCTCTCTCAAAAAAAAAAAAAGAACCACTTCAACTATAAAAAAATATAAATTACATTTTAATTAAGATTTAGCAACATATTAAAAAAAAAAAAAGATTTAGCAACATATAAAGCTGCTTCTTCTTTCAGCAAATACTGCCTAGAGTTTTGCTCAAGAAATTGCACATAATTCCCCAAATGGTAACACAAACTATAAGATCCATACTCTAGATTAAAGAGGGATTCTACATTCTTCAATTTAATGTATGTATCATGAGAATACTCCAAACTGCTTAAATGAAACTATGATCAATTATAATTATTTTTGAAATTACATTTGATCAACTAAAACACCATATAAAGCTTCACAAATCCTCTTCACAAATCTCTGCTGCAGAACAGAGAAATAGTAAAGAAAATAAATAAATTTCTTTATTCAGAAAATGACTCTAAGAAGAGAATTTCACAACACATTGAAAGTTAATATCTCCACAATATTTTAGACTTTTCTTATACCAAAGCAATAATGTCGGGATATTAAGTACCTGATATTGAATATCCTATTTAAAAATAGGTCTTATGGGCCTTCAATGGCTAAGTCAAAGATCTCTCTTGGTAAATGTGGTTTATTTTCAAATATCTTTTGATATTGATTTCTAACATAATTCTACAGTGATAAGAGAATAGACTGTATGATTTCAATACCTTTAGACCATGAAATTTTTGCACTTTATGTCCCTGGATATGTTCCAGTGTCTCTTGGTTTATAGTCTATGGGAACTTGAATAGAATTTGTATCCTGCTGTTGTGTGAAAATTGTATAAATCTTAATTATGTGGAATTGGTTCATAGTGCTTTTCAAGTCTAGTATATCTTTCTACTTTTCTATTTGTTAATTTTTGAGAATTTGATACTGAAACTCCAACTAAAAATCCTAATTTATCTTCATTAAAACATTGTAATATGTAGTAGAACTATGTGTAACTTTGTTCTGTATTTTCCAAGTTTCCTGTAAATGTGTTATCACACTTTCATAATTTAAAAAAAAATAGGCCTTGTGTAGAAGTCTTATAGTATTTGGTTATAATTATATTTCATATACACAAAAACACTTGTTAATTAATCTATGTTGATATTAATGGCTGCATTTTACTATTTCCTTAGTTCTGCAAGTTAAATTTCTGAAACCTCCTAACTATGCTTAGAGCTACCATATCTTGCCAATTAGATTGCCAATCTGCATTTAGATCTATTACTAACTCCAGGGAAAACAGTGTACCCCTTTTATAAATTATATGTCTTCTACCTGTAAAGAGGAGGGCTTCCCAGGTGGCGCTAATGGTAAAGAACTCACTTGCCATTGCAGGAGACATAGAGACAAGGGTTTGATCCCTGGGTTGGGAGGACACAGGCAACCCACTCCAGTCTTCTTGCCTGGAGGATCCCATAGAGGAGCCTGACACGCTACAGTCCATAGGGTCGCAATGAGTCAGACATTACTGAAGTGTCTTAGAACACACGCACACATCTGGAAAGAACTACATGTAAAGTGAGAGGCAATGGGTAGGGATAATTTCAAATGAATAATTTAGGCCAACAGAAAGACTACCTATCCTTATAATTAAGGATAATTGTTCATTTTAGAAAAGTATGTTCCAACTCCTAAACACGTAGGGGGTTTGCCCTGAAGCCTATGTCTGAATCTACTCCCTTAACTTTAACCCTAGAATGAGCATGATACAAAATTAAAAATTCTTAGAAGGAACCCAGTGTAGATTAGAAACTGTAACAACTCAATCAACATTTTTAATCAAGAAGTGTTAGCTTGTTTCTTAACTTAATGAAACATACACTCACAACAGTTTAGCTGTAGGTCCTGACTTGTCACTGAGTGCATACTAAGGGTGCCAAGCACGAGGTGCTGGGAATATAGAGAAAAAACAAATACGGCCCTTGACTTCAGAGAGCTTATTGTCTAGAGAGGGAGAGGCACCTTAGACAGACATTAAACAAATACGGAAGACCAAAATTACAAGTTGTAGTTATTTCCTGTTTGTATTGCCTCTCTCTCAGTGGATACTGTGATCACACCCTTGTTTTAGGAGTAGGATATTCTGAACTGAATTTTCTTATTCTAAACTCAGTTTGAAGACATCAGTGCTACCGTGTGCAATGTTACTTCAATTAAATGGTTCTATGGGGAATAAAATTTATAATGAACATCATTTTAAACTTAAAATCGGCACTGAATTTACATTCACGTTAACGTACAGTGTGAATTGTTTCCAAGCATAGCTTCTGTTTGCCTAGGTAGCTGAAAGCATACTAAGTATTGAGGACTTTAAAGGCATTATTCTCATTTTAAACGTTTTAAAATATATTTTCAAACCATTTCCGTCTCCCGTTTTCTTAAGTACTTTTAGTACATTCTTTCGTAGATTGTGTTATTTTTATCTCTGGTAATAACATTTTTGTTAGAGATGTGTATGTTTGGAACTCTTTTCCCTTCTCAACAGAGTCACAATATTACATTTCCTATGTCAGGTGCCACGGTTCCCGCCTTTCAAAAGTTAGTACTGTGTGGCCGAGAAGTTCCTTTAACTTTACAAGACGAAGTATCTTGGAGGATGGGGGACTTCCCTGGTGGCTCAGTGGTAAATAATCCGCCTGCCAAGCAGGAGCCACCGGTTCGATCCCTGGACTGGGAAGAGCACCTGGAGACGGAAAAGGCAACCCACGACAGTATTCTTGCCTGGGAAATCCCATGGACAGAGGAGCCTGGCGGACTACAGTCCATGGGGTCGCCAAGAGTCCTATACGGTTACCACTGAGCCACCAGGGAAGCCCCTAAGAGTCCGATAAGTCCTAGCAACTAACCAACAACACAAGAATAACCACAGGATAAATCAGCGCTTCCCTAGTTCCCACCTGTTGCGGGACTTGGTCAGAGGGGATGAATCAGATTCCTCTAAAGCGTCCTTTTCCTTTTCCAGCCACTGACCCTCCCGCTTTCCGCTGCGACTCCGGAACGCAAGTCACTCTTTCCAGTCCAGCCCCCAAGGCCGGGCCCCCAGACAGCAGAGACCCCTGCCAGGGTAGGGAGCTCGATTGAGAATAGGGGGCTGTCCCGATCCGGGATGGAACCGAGGCGCAGATCTCCTGTAAAGCACCAGGAGCGCGTAAAGAATGCCCTAGGAGAGAAGACGCACCGAAGAAGAAAAGAACGTACTTTGACTGAGCTTCGGCCCGGGGACTCCAGACCTCTGGGGCGGGCCCTACAACCAGAACAAACCAACTCGTTCCCGGGCGTCTCCTTCCCCCTTCCCCATCCCGCCTTCCTTTAAGCCTCCTACTTCTCTTTCGCTTCCTCCCCCCTGCTCCGGGGGCACGTGGTCCCTCCCTGCTCTTCCTCGCCACAGCCCCTCCCCTCCAGGCCCATCCCGCGGCCCCTTCCTCCCAGAGTCTCCCGCTTCCCCTTTCCATTCGCTCTTCCGCCCCCGCTCTCCATCGTTCTTTCTGATTGGTCGCGCGCACCGGAGTCTGGTTGGCCAATCGGCGAGCGGGACTGGCGGCGATGGGCGTGGCCGCGGCGCCGGGGCCCTCAGATCGAGGCTGCCTCCCCCTCGCAGCCGGCAGCACATTCCGCCGCCGTTGCCGCCGCCCGGCTCCGCAGTTGTCTTCGCCGGAGCTGCGGTCGCGCTGGGGTTAGGGCGGGGGGGGACGGGCAGGGAGAGGCGAAGACCGCGGCGGAGGCAGGTGAGAGGAGGAAGGAAGCGGCGGGCACAGCAGCTCAGGCAGCGGCCCGGTTCCTGGGAGTGTCGGTGCGGCGTGGTGGTTGGGGCGGATCCCGCGGGGCCCGGGCGGGGGAAGGAGTCACCGGCCCGGCCATGGCGGACAACGAGAAACTGGACAACCAACGGCTCAAGAATTTCAAGAACAAAGGCCGCGACTTGGAGGTAAACTCGGGGACGCCGCCGGGATGAGGGCCGTGGGCCTCGGGTCGATCTCTGCCGGGACTCGGAGTGTGGGGAGTAGGGGCGGGAGCCGCCGCCGCCGCCGGGCCGCGGGGGAATGGCGCTGGGGGCCGGCCCGTCCGTGACGCGTGTGCTAACGCGCCGGGAAGTTTGTGTCGGGCCTGGTCCGCCTCCGCGGGGAGCGAGGTGCCGGGGTACGGCTGGCGCGGCCTAGGCCTGCCCCGCGGAGCCGGCCCGGCGCGGTTGCGAGGGGCTGGGCCTCGCGGCAGGGAGGCCGGGCGCGGCGAGTGTGGAGGAGGCGTGCGTGTGCCGCGCAGCCCCGGCCCGCCTGCGCCCCCAGCCTAGGAGCGGCGGCGGAGATTCCGGCTCTGGCTCCCGCATCGACGTCTGGGGCCGAGGGTGGGGAGGGAGGAGGGACTAGCGTGTGGCGACCGAGTGGGGCTCGGAAGTTCCTCAGCGAGGCCCGAGTCGTCTCCACTTAAAGGCACTTTCTCTGGTCTTTCCGACTCCCGCTTTACCCCTGCCTCCCCCCAATATCCAAACTACAGGAGTCAACTTCTCCGTTGAAAAAAAACACCCCCGGCGTGAGAGGCCTTCCTGGTGATGCTAACAGTGCCTTCCAGCGGCCTGTGTTTTACTGTGGATATAGCTGATGTGGATGAGCAAGATGTGGCTCACGGTGTGCGCTCTTCCTGGCAAAGGATAACCCTTATGTCAGCTTGTTCACAAATCTTTTTACCCCTTCCTGAGAGACCACCAGCTGCATTCTTATCTATAAAGTCCAAAGGGTTATTCAAAGCTGTCTTCCTCTAGTCTACAGTATCCTTTCCCTCCACCTGCCGGTGGTGGTGGTAATGGGGGATGGGGTGGGCTGCGGAATGGCACCATCACATTTTATTATTCTAAAAGGGTGAAAAAAACCCTTCATTATCTTAGATAACAGCTGCTTTTGAGGTTCTTAAGGTACATAAGGTGTGTGAGTTAAAACACCTATTAACAGATATATTAACAGATATAACACCTATAAACATTTTTGATAGACTTTTTCCCTTCAGTTTTACGAGTCTAGGTGAATAGGGGTTCTTTTGTTTGCCTTTTTTTTTTTTTAATTTTTAAGTATTTCCATTCTGCATCTGAATCAAGAGTTTAGCTTTTAAAAGAAGGTGGTCTAGTAGTATTTTTTATTTTTTTGTACTTTTTTAAACTGAAATCTTCAAATTCCCATTATCTGTTCCTGAACTTTGAGCTTTTGCCTAATTGAGATAGTGACTATTTGGGGGGCTTTCCACAAAGCCATTTACTCTCCAAGGCAGTTAATGCTGTCTCAGTGAGTTTCCTAGTTTGAGGGACTTAAATACTATCTGGTTAATTCTGTCATTCTTTTAAGGTTAACATCAGGCATAATTTTTATAATACCTTTTTTTTTTAATGAAAGAATTTTAACTTTATTGAGATGATTCACATGCTATTGAACGTGCCATTTAAATGTAGAATTTATGATTTTCATTGTTTAGTAGTGTAATGATGTGATGAAAAAAATTTTGACTTTTATGAATATTTAAAATGAGGGGGGAAAATCACAAATTACAAAACCTAAAAGCTTAAATGTGGCAAAATTAGAAAATCTAGAGAAATATCAATTAAATGCTTGACAGTCCTTCAAATTTCTTTCCCTTCTACTTTTCTGGCTGCTTTTTATTTTTTATTTTTATTTTTTTTTCCCCCACCCCGCCTCCTTCCTCCCCCTCTGCTTTTTATTTTTTAAACAACTTCATTGCGATGTAATTCACATACTATACAGTTCACCCAAATTTTTGGTATTTTCACTTAGTTGTACAGCCATCAGCACAGTCAGTCTTAGAACGTTTTCATTACCCTCCAAAAGAAACCCAGACTCACTAACAGTCATTCTGTCTTTTTAGATTTACCTATTCTAAATATTTCATATAAATGGAATTATACAGTATGTGATCTTTTATGACTGGCTTCTTTCAGGTAGCATAATGTTTTCAAGGTTTATACGTATTGTAAAAATAATGTATTAGTGCTTTATTTCTTTTTATAGCTGACTATTCCAGTGTGTGCATATACTGCTTTTTGTTCGTTCATTCATCATTTGATGGATATTTGCATTGTTTCCACTTTTTAATGATTATGCATAATGTTGCTCTGAATATTCATCTACACATTTTTTGTGTAGACCTGCATTTTCATTTCTCTTTGGTTTTACATGTATGGTAACTTTATGTGTCACTTTCTGTGGAATTGCCAAGCTGTTTTTAGGTGATCCTTATTTTTTAAATTCATGTTCTCCCCTCACTGTGTATCTCTTATTATTTTAGTCAAAATAAGATTAAGGGCTGATTCTATATTAGAACCATATTTGCTATGTGATTTTTTAAAAATAGCTGTAAATACACATTAAGTAAAATGTTTTGAGAAGTTCATTTTGCCTTATGGGCATCCTTTGGTGACTTTGATAACTGTATGTGCATTAGGAATATGAGTGTTTTCATGTTTCCACCTAAAGAAATGGGATATGATTCTGAGAAAGTCATCCTTTCTCCTCACTTGTAATTTATCCTGTCACATATGCCTGCAATGAAATAAAAACATCTTTTGTTATCTTTGGAGAATATTAGAAGGCCTATGTGTGTATGTGCTTAGTCGCACAGTCGTGTCCAACTCTTTGTGACCCTATAGACTGTAGCCCGCCAGGCTCCTCTGTCCATGGGATTCTCCAGGCAAGAATACTAGAGTGGGTTGCCATGCCCTCCTCCAAGGTATCTTCCAACCCAGGGATGGAACTCAGGTCTCCTTCGTTGCAGGCGGATTCTTTACTGTCTGAGCCACCAGGGAAGCCCTAGAAGCCCTAGTGTGTGTATTTATTAATTATATACATGCCTGTGTCCCTCAAAATACTAATTATGCCCATTTCTTCCCCCTCAAATATGGTTAATTAAATATTTCATGTTCTTCTTTTCATACAAGTCTTCAAAATCTGGCCTTGTACACTTAACAGAATATCTCAGTTTGGACTAGCTCCATTTCAGCTGCAGCTGTGGCTACCTTATTGGACAGCACTGATATAGAGGAGAGCAAGTAGAGTGAGATAACTAGCATTTTTGGTTTGATCTAACATTGTTTGGTTCCAAATTATGGGTACGAAATCCTGGAATTTAGTTTAATATCTAACTTTGTGTGTGACTTTGGGAGAGTCAGTTAATCTTACAGTTCTTTCATCTGTAAAATTAGAGGTACTTGACATCTACTTCCTATTGTGAAGATTAATAGGTTTAATGTTAGAAAGGTGCCTGGCAATTCTCTGAGTGTTTTATCACCTTCAGCTTTTCTTTTTAGGGGGAAGAAGGGGATTTAATAGGATTTAGTGGAATTGATTGTCTTGCTTCCTTATTTGCAGTTGGCTCCTTGTTTTTTCCTCCATGTGCATATATCTTACATTGAACTTAAAATTTATGGGAACATTTTTAATGTAGAGCTATGAATTGCCCATTGAAAGATAGTTTGGGAACAGGGAATTAGTGACCCTTCTAAAGTAAGAATTTCTGTTAGAATTGAAGCTAATTATATGACCTTCAATCTGATATTCATTCCTATCATTTATTCTAGCATTCTGGCTCCTCCAAAATATGGTCATGCTAACTTCTTGAAAGATAACGGCATTAAAGAAGGTGTATGTCAATACCCGTTTAAAATAACTTATAGGAACTGTCAGATGGTATTCAAGGTGTGGCTTCTTTTATGTAGTGTGATGAAGGATCATCATTAGTTTGAGATAGTAACCATAGAGAGGGTATGCACAGTTTAACACAGGAAATGGGTAGTGACCAAATTTCAAATTAAAAAATGAGTCAGAATAAAGCAGACCAAGTTCATCTAGCTTAAGTTTTAAATGTAGAGAGGTAGAGGGGAAATTCTCTTGTAGACTTTCTAATAAACCTGCATAATTTTTGTAGAAGTTCTGAGATTATCCAGGTTTGAATAGAGCATAAGTTTTGTTAGGTAAATAATTAGATTTTATAAAAACTGCTTTGAGAAAAACGATTACCCTAAAAATAAAAGAATATTAAAATACTACATAATTGGAAACTTATAATCGTCCACGCAACATGAAATATGAAGTCAGCTTGAACTTTAGGAAAAAATTACTTGGTTGGCAAGAGTTTAATAAATTGATCAGCTGTTTTGTTGTTTAGAAATGGCCTTGGTGATTTGTTAAACTGTACAGAGTGAAAGGCATTGTTAAGCTATTAAGTCTTGTTAACTTTTAGAGACTGACCTCTCTCATCACAAATCTTGGAACATATTTGCTATACTTAAAATAACCACTGTCTAATTTTTCATATAATAGTCCAGGCATGTGACAATAGGAAATATCTGATAGAAATATAGTTGGGAATTAAATAATTGTGCTTTCTGCCAGCTTTCCTAGTTTATAAGGCAACCAATTTCAGAATTGCTTCATTGGTAATTTTCTTAGAGATATCAAGATCTTTGTTTTTCATAGAGCCTAGTATGTCAGATGTGAATATAACAAGATTGGGAAGAGTTGTAGGAGTAATTTAGCTTTAAAAGAATGAAAATACTTTAGAAAAAAAATGTGTAGGTAATTTTTAAACATTGATCTCTTGTATCTGATAGTGGTTGTGGGTCCTTAAGGTATTTTTTAATGTTGCTGAAACAGCATTCATCTACTTGAGGCCTATAATAATGAAATGAGAGCTTGTCCAATCTAACCTTGAGTGATAATTGTGATACTCACAGGTTTAGTTTTAGAACAGAGGAGAAGTTTGATTAAAGGGAACTAACTTCTTCTTCAGCATCTGCTGTATATACTTTTACTTGTATTCTCATTTCTCTCAATCATAGAAGTAGGGATTACTATTCATTATGTAAAGAAAACATTCTAGAGTTACATGACATAATAGCTTAACATTCAAGGGAATGACTTTAACGCAGATGTTTCAAAGTGAAATCTGTACTATTTGTATTATGTTTAGGACCTCTCTTTAGCTTCTCTCAGCCTTAATACAGATCTCAAAGTTGATTAAAGGGTAAATGGAAAGCACCTAGTATGGTCCATGGGGTATAATAGGCATTCAGTAAGGATATTTTGTTGTTGTTGTTTTTACCAGAGATATTTTTGGAAATTGTGTTTCATTTGTAGACTTTAAACTAGAGAACACAATCCATTTACTTACTGTCCTTTCCATCTTAGTAAGACAGGTATGAAGAAGACTCCCCCTTCTACAGATCAAATGAAAACAGTCTTTATATTGGCACCTACTAAATAAGGACAAAATATATGTGGTTGTAATGGCCTTAGTTCAGAAATTTTCAGAGCATTGGGTCTCAAGACCCATTTATGCAGTTAAAAATAAGGACCCTCAAAAAGCCTTATTTGCAGGTTTCTATCAACTTTTACCATTTTAGAAGTTAAACAAGTAAGAATTTTTAAAAATATTAATTCATAAAATAGCAATAATAGAGGAGTTTTATATAAACATAAATTTCCAGCCAAAGAGAACTGATTTTTCAAAACCCTCCAAAATTGGTGAGAAGAATGGCCATGTTTAACACTTTTCTTGAGTCTCTTTAATATTTGGCTTTAGAAAAGATAGGTGAATTCTCAATTTTTGTGATATACTCTTTTGGTTGAAGTATATGAAGAATTGCCAGCTTCACACAATAGGCAGTTGAAAAAGGGAAGAACACTTAATAATCTTTTTAGATAATTATAAAAATTACTTTGATATACCATATCATACCATATAAGCCCAAGCTCCATAGTTTCTTTAAAAAGTTAGTTGCAGTATGGAATCTGAAATCACTTAGTAAACTTCTTACTCTTACATTAAAATCCACTGGTCTGTCTTACCCTTGGACATTACTGATTTTGTAACATCGTGTGTTGGTCATTTGGAAAATACTAGTTCACTGAGTTATGTAGATCTTCCAGATGCTGACACACTTGATTATACAGTAAAAATTCACAGTTAGCATCACCACATAAGTTCATCAGAAAAATCTTAAATATTGGAAGTCTGTCAAGCTCACAGTGGTAGATAGAAGTTTTCCAAAGTTCTTATCTTCACTTTAAAGCTCAAACTTTATCATTAGCAACGAATACTGTAAGTTGTTTTTCTTGAAGCTATAAGCTCACTTTGCTCATTTTTGTGAAAACATCTGCCAGATACTGAATAGCCATAATTTGTCTGTCAGTTGTTCTTTCAAG
Source organism: Bos indicus x Bos taurus (assembly GCF_003369695.1). Classification (NCBI taxonomy): domain Eukaryota; kingdom Metazoa; phylum Chordata; class Mammalia; order Artiodactyla; family Bovidae; genus Bos; species Bos indicus x Bos taurus. The sequence continues at coordinate 106,361,683 of NC_040076.1, forward strand.
TAAAAATGATGTTCCATGAAAAAAGTGGCTAGTTCAATTAGCAACTCAAACAGTCCCACAAATACTTTTTCCTGAGACAGTCATCCTGCTGCAGGCGTATTCTGTAGAAATGGTTTGTGTGTGTTCCCCATTTTATCACAAAATTTTAGAAAGAAAAGGCTTTAAAAAAATTTTTTTAATAACAGTAACAATTTTTTTTACTGATGTATCAAGGACATTCTCAAGTGAGCTGCCTCTTTTCTTTTTAACTGAAATACAGTGATTGCTTTATCCACTGCAGTGCTGTACAGTGCAAATGTTAACTGAATAAAAACAACTATTAGTAGTAATTTAAGAAAATAGTTTTGCCCTTGTGGACCCTCTGAAAAGGTCTCACTGTCCCCACAGGGGCTTGTTGACCACACTTGGAGAATCATTGTCTTTGTGTATTGTAGGTTCTGTTATAGGCGATAGTCACTTTTAATTGATACAAGGCTCTTAAAAGGCTTTATAGTATCACAGTTAAATAACATGGACTATGGAGTCATACCTTGATTTGAACCCTAGTTCCTCTGTTCAGTAGTTACAGAAGTTAACTTAGTATCTTTGCAGGCAGAGTGAATGGTGGCTCTATTTGTATCAACTTGCTTCATCATACATTACAACCAAATAACCCTCCTCCCCCAACTGTGTGTTCCCTGTCAGAGTAACATTTTGTTTGCAGTTCCTTTTGTACCACTGTGCACCATAATTCAAATCACATCACATGAATTGGAGAAGCCTTCTTTTTCCCTTCATTAGCACTCAAGTGAAAGCCTACTTTCTCCTGCATGCTTAACCAAATTGTCACAAAATTACTGATTTCTGACTTCATTTCTCTAATCCTGTGTTGTAAGTAGTTTTGTAAATACTTTATGTAGATTTTGTTAACTGATGGCCCACAAAACTAAATTGAACCAGAAAATAGCTCAAATTCACACCATTTGGTACACATAATGAAAAATGGCTTAAGGCCATAGTCATTTGCTGGTACTATAAGATTAGCTTGATTATAAAATGCTAAACTTTTCTTTTACTGTTTATGTATTATTAGGATAAAATTTGATTAACTATCACTTTTACCCTCAATTAATTTACATTCAATTAATGTAAATTAACATTTTCAATAATGGTGTGTTTTGACAAACCTGAAACTTTAATTAACAAAAGTCAGAATCCTAAGATAATGTGGTGTTTCATAATTTGGTGACAGACATTTTTAATATTAGAAAGCAAATTATGTTCTGCTTCAGTTTCCAGTTCTTTAAATGAAAACTTTAGTTGCCTGGTAACTACTCTTAATACTTGTTTAGTGTTTTTATGGCTGCACCACATGCGGAATCTTAGTTCCCCCACCAGGGGATGAACTCAAGCACCCTGCAGTGGAAGCGCAGTCTTAACCACTGGACCACCAGGGAACTACCTTGTTTTAGTTTTTATAGTATGTCTTTGTGTTTCCTTAAAGTAAATGTTACATAAATTTAGTTACAGTAATTATTTACCTGGTTGTATTAAATAACCCTACACTTTTTGCCACCCATCCTGCCTATTTTCCTGTTCCTCTTTAGCCACTTTGAGCTTTTCAGGTACAGGGGTAAAAAGCAAAATAAAGTTTTGAGATTTTTTTAATAATTACTCTAGGTTCTCTAGTAATTATTAAACCCTATATTTTCTGGCTTTCTTTAGAATAGTGACTTTAAATACCATAAACTTTTTCCATAATGTTGATATTAAAAGTTAGGTCTGATAGCTTTAGGCTGAAAAGGCTGGTTTTTTTAATATTCAGAGCGCAACTTGAATTAGTTTAAGCACAATGAGGGAATCTGGCTCTTAAAAACCAGGAAGTTCAGAGCTGTAGCTCACTTTGTAAGAGCTCTAATGAAAGTCTAGGGAAGGACTCTGATCAAGATTTGATTGCATGCTTGTACCTGAATTTAGTCACTGTGGGCAGAGGAATATGGCTTTGTAATTGGCCAGTACAAAGTCATGTGCCACAGACCAGGTGTGTGTGGGGGGGTGGCGGGGATTGATTGGAAAGGTGTTGGTGTGGTGGTTTCATTGCTAAAGTTGTGTCTGACTCTTTGCAACCCCATGGACTGTAGCCCGCCAGGCTCCTCTGTCCATAGGATTTCTTGGCAAGAATACTAGAGTATTTCCTTCTCTAGAAAATACTGCCATTTCCTTCTCCAAGGGATCTTCCTGACTCCAGGATCAAACCTGCAGACCCGCATCTCCTACATTGCAGACACATTCTTTTACTGCTGAGCCACCAGGGAAGCCCCAATTAAACCACAGGTTTCCCTGAATCAGAGGCCTATCTGTTTCAAGGAAAAAGGAAGAAAAAGCCTATTGAAGATAAGTATAAAGCACTACCATACAGTATAGATGTAGAATGGTTTTTTATTTTGCCTTTGACTTTTATATAGAGATGTTCATTCACAGGTATAGCTACAGATTTGAGTTCATCTTTTTTTTTTACATAGATGTTTGTAAAAACTATTTGTAGTAGCCTCAAATTGGAAACATCTAAACATTCATTAGCAGGTTAATGGACAGTCTGTGGTATATACATACAATGGGTTAGCTCAGCAATAAAAACAAATGATTGATACAGGCAAAATGTGACTCTAAAAACTATCATACTGAATGAAATAAGCTGGACCAAAAAAGAATATACACTATAATTTTGACTTCATTTGTTGATCAACTATTTTCTTAAACATCTTATATCAGTGTTCACATTGTTTTCTCTTAATGTCTTGAATAATTTTTCTCAATTCCCTTTTGTTCCCCAGCTTTAAAATAGTAACAGTATTATCTTTAAATTATGAAAAAGCTTATTTAGGACCAATAAACAAATGCAGTGTATGATCAAGATCATTAATCATTAAGCTGAAAACCATAATGAGATACCACTTCCTACTAGTATAGCTGTAAGCAAAAAAATAAACCAGTGTTGGTGATGATGTAGAGAAAGTAGAACCCTCATACATGGCTAATGAGAATATAAAATGGTTCAGCTACTTTGGAATGCAGTTTGGCAGTTCCTCAAAAAGTTAAACAGTTAACATGTGACCCAGCAGTTCCACTCCTAGGTATAAACCCAAGAGAATTGAAAACAAGTGTCTGCACGAAAACTTGACCAAGAATGTTTGTAGTAGCATTATCTAAAATAGGCAAAACATGGAAACAACCCAAATATCCATCAACTCAAGAATTGATAAACAAAATGTGGTATATGCATACAGTGGAATATTATTCTACCATAAAAAGAATTTAACTACTGCTGCAGATTACTACATGGGTGAACCTTGAAAACATTATGGTACCTGAAAGAAGCCAATTAGAAAAAATCACATATTCTATAATTCCAATTATATGAAATGTCCAGGATAGGGAAATCCAAAGAGACCAAGTAGATTAGTAGTTGCCAAGGCCTGGGTTAAGAGGCAAATGGGAAATGGCTGCTAATAGGCATGGGGCTTTTTGTGGTGAAAATTATGATCTGGAATTAGATGGTGGTGATTGATGTGCAACTTTGTGGATATACTAAAAACCACTGAATTTTACATTTTGAATAGTAAATTGTGTCGTATGTGGTTTATATCCCAATAAAGTTGTAGCTTAATTAAGAGAAATAAGTAGGGATTACGGTAACTTTCTACTGCCTAAGGGTCACAGATAAACTGTTGGCAGCTCTTTTTCACTTAACTTCTTCATCTACTCTTCCCTGAATTGAATTCATTTGTTCAGCAAATATTTATTTAGTTTCTTTGTCTGAGGTTCTGTTGTAAGTGAGGCTTGAGCAATGAGTAACACAGGCTAAATTCCTCTTTTCATGGTTTTTGCATTCTAGCAGGTCACGATTTCTCAGAGCCCTGCTCTGAACTGACTCTGTGGGGATATTTAGCTACTGTGAGCTAATGTTGTAGATAGCTTATTTTTCTTTCCTAAACTCAAATTTATAATAAATAATATACCTCAGATTTGAAGAGAAACAACATCTTAAATGTTTGCCATTCAGTAACTCTTCCCTTGAGATTTGTGGAAAAGGTTGACTTCAAGAATGAGAAGACCTAGGATTGCATCTCATTAGCTATATGCCATTAGGAAAGCTTTCTCATAATTTTTTTTTTAGCCTCAATTTCTGTAAAATTGAGGGAAATTAATGTAAAATTGATTCTGGAAAAGATTGAAGGCAGAAGGAGAAGAGTGTGACAGAGGATGAAATAGCTGTATGGCATCACCAATTCCATGAACATGAACTTGGGCAAACTCCAGGAGATGGTGAGGGACAGGGGGGCCCGGCATGCTGCAGTTCATGTGGTGGCAAAGAGTCAGACCCGACTAGCAACTGAACAACAAATTCTGTAAAATTAAAGTCTCACTTTAGTGGATACTTACTTTGATTAAGCTTTTAAGAATGCAAGGAACAGGGAATTCCTTGGCAATTTAATGGTTAGGACTTGATGCTTTCACTGCTGAGGGCCCGGGGTTCAGTCCCTGGTTGGGGAATTATGATTACATAAGCCGCAAGGCACAGCCAAATAAAAAGAAAAAAAGCAAGGAACACCCTATTCAGACTATGTCAAATAAGCGTGAGGCATTAGGAAAATTAAGGAACCAGTGTTCACATTATCCAAGATTATTTCAGGTAGGAATGTCTTGGTAGGAATTCCTGGATCTTTGCTCTGCTGCTCTGCCAGCCACTAATTCAGCTGGTAAATTGTATTTTTCCTAGATTCCGACTCTTATAGTCTTTATGTAACTTTTGTGTTGAATTGCTCACAGAATCTGCTTGCACTAATAAGCTGTGTCCAAACTGAGGCAGATTGTTTTTACTGCTGGCCTGATTATGAATTGGCTTTTCCCCTTCATCTCCCGACCTGTCATGTGTGGGGTCAGGGAAAGTGGGTGTCACATAAGTAACATTCTTTGCTGATTTTGCAACAACATCCCTGGAAAGAAGTTTCTTTTAGATAATGTTTTTTAAGTTTGATACTAGTTAATGTCACTCCATTCTTACTTTTCTGTTAACTTTCTCCTCACTATTAAAATCTTGGGCAAATCATTATTACCTTGTCATTATCTCATATTCACAGTGGTTGCCTTATTTCTGCTATTGCTCTTCTCTAATTCATAATAAACCAGCATGATTCTTTAAAAATAAATAAATCCAGTCACACTGCTCTACTTCAGTTGCATCCCACCACATTTAGCTTACAAACTCCTTACTGAGACCTTTAAGGCCTTGCTACATCTGGTGCTTGTCTCCTCCTTCTACCTCACTCAATTTATTATCTCCCCTTACTATTCTCTCATTCATCTTTTAATTTCTCTAACAGAATAATAGTCCTCTCTTCAGGCCTTTTACACATGCCTTTCTGTCAGAACGCCCTCCCCACTCCCTTCACCTGCTTGGTTATTTCTCATCTTTTGAATCTTCAATATCATTTACCTGAAGAGGCCATCCCTGAACAAGCTTGTTGAAAGTTAAATCCTTCTGTTGTTTTCCTTAAGAATATTTAGCATAATTTGTTAGTGTATTAACTCAGTGTTCATTTCTCCCTTCAGACTGCAAGCTCCCTGAGAGTATGTACCTTGTCTATTTTGTACACCACTCTCTTCTGAATTCTCATCACAGAGCCTGGCATATAAGCAGCACTTAAACAGTATTTCTGGGAATCAAATGAAATTTTAAAAACAAAAAGCCATGGACTCTGAAGTTAAACTCTGAAGGTTAAAATTAGCGACTAAATGAAAAATTTTTTTTCAAATCAAGTTAATTTTTTTCTCTTGGAATGGTAATGGCATGGTAATTGTAGAAGTTGGAATAGGAAAAATAAAATAATCCTCTATAACCTTGCTGCTATTATCTTTTGTGATGTTTTCTTTTTCTTGTGTACATTTTTCAAGTATATTTGGCCTTAATTTGGGTTTGTAGTTGGAATATAGCAAAGTTTTTCAGCCTTGGCACAGTTGGCATCTTCAGCCAGGTAATTCTTTGTTGTGGGAAACTTCCCGTTGTAGAATATTTAGCAGTATCCCTTGCCTTTGTCCATTTGATGCCAGTAACATATCTATCTGTTCCCTCTCATCTGCAAGTTGTAAAAAATCAAAATTGTCTCCAGAAATAGCCATATGTCCCACAGGTGACAAAATCATCCTGGGTGAGAACCCCTGGAGCGTAGTCTTGTGGGTATAGAATTAACAAAACACCAAGAAGGAACAACCTGAAAAGGAAACTGAGAGGCATACCCATTTACAATAGCATTGAAAGGAATAAATTGCTTAGGAATAAAAGGAACCAATGAGAAGAAAAACTTTTACATGGGAAACTGTAAAATGTTGCTGAAAGAAATTAAAGAGGACACAAATAGAGACATAACTGTATTCATGAATTAAAAGACTTATTATTGTTAAATGTCAGTACTACCCAAAGTGATCTACAGATTTAATGCAATCTCTAGCAAAATCTAAATTGTGTTATTTGTAGAAAAATCCATCTTAAAATTTATATGGAATCTAATGGGCCTAAATAGCCAAAAATAATCTTGGGGAAAAAAAGAGATAAAGTTGGAGATGTCATATTTCTTGGTTTTAAAACTTAGTATTATACAAAACTACAGTAGTAAAAACTGTAGGATTTGCACAAAATCAGGCATATATACCAGTGGGATAGAATGGGGAGCCCTCAAATAACTCTTGCATATATGGGCACATGATTTTTGGTGAGAGTATCAAGAGCATTCAATGGACATTCAAAAGACAGGCTTTTCAACAAATGGTGCTGAGAAAATTTGATATCCACAAGCAAAAGAATGAAGTGGGACATTCACCTAACACCATATAAAAAAATTAACTCAGAATGTACCAAGGGCATAAATAAAAGACAAAACCATAAAACTCTTAGAAGAAAACATAGGACAAAGGCTTCATGACATGGATTTAGCAATAATTTCTTGGATATGACACCAAAGGCAGAGGTAACAAAAGAGAAAATAGATAAATTGGACTACATAAAACTTGAAGATTTCTGTACATAAAAGGACCTGGCCAACATAGTGAAAAGGCAGCTGGCAGAATGGGAGAAAATATTTGCATATCTAATATGTGATTAATATCTTGAATATATAAAGAATTCTTACAGCTCAATAATAAACCATTTTTAAATGGGCAAAGGATTTGAATAAACATTTCTCCAAGGAAAATAGATACAGATGGCAGGAAAGAATCCGTCTGCCAATTCAGGAGACGCAAGTTTGATCCCTGGGTCAAAGATCCCCTGGAGAAGAAAATGGCAACCCACTCCAGTATTCTTGCATGGGAGATCCTATGGAAAGAGGACCCTGGTGGGCTACAGTCCATGGGGTCACAAAGAGAGTCAGACACGACTTAGCAACTGAACAACAGCATATGAGAAGATTCTCAGCGTTACTAGTTGAGGAAGTGGAGATCAGAATCACAGTGGGAAAACCACCTCATGTTTAGAATGACTGCTTAAAAAACAAAATAACAAGTGTTGATGAAGATGTGGAGAAATTGGTACTCTAGTACACTGTTGGTAAGAATGCAAAATGGTTCAGCCACTGTGGAAAATGATATGCTGATTCCTCAAAAAATTAAAAATAGGGTTACCATATGACCCAGCAGTTCTACCTCTGAGTTAGGAATATACCCAAAAGAATTGGAAAAGACTTGAAAGAGATATCTGTACACTTGATATATATATTTGTACACTTAATATCTGTAGCAGCATTATTTATAGTAATCAAAACATAGAAGCAAACCATGTGTTGTTCAGTGGGTAAATGGACAAATAAAATGTGGTATACGCATACAATGAAATATTCTGACCTAAGAAGAAAGAAAATTCTGGTACATGCTACAATGCGGATAAAACTTAAGGCCATTATGTTCAGTCACAAAGAGCAAAAATTAATATAATTCCACTTATATTAGGTAAAAGGTGGAGAAGCTCTATACAGTCACCAAAAACAAGACCGGGAGCTGACTGGCTCAGATCATGAACTCCTTATTGCCAAATTCAGACTTAAATTGAAGAAAGTAGGGAAAACCACTAGACCATTCAGGTATGACCTAAATCAAATCCGTCACGATTACACAGTGGAAGTGACAAATAGATTTAAGGGACTAGATCTGATAGACGGAGTGCCTGATGACCTATGGACCAAGGTTCCTGACATTGTAGAGGAGACAGAGATCAAGACCATCCCCAAGAAAAAGAAATGCAAAAAAAACCAAAATGGCTGTCTAGGAAGGCCTTACAAATAGCTGTGAAAAGAAGAGAAGTGAAAAGCAAAAGAGAAAAGGAAAGATATAAGCATCTGAATGCAGAGTTCCAAAGAATAGCAATAAGAGATAAGAAAGCCTTCCTCGGTGATCAGTCCAAAGAATTAGAGGAAAACTATAGAAAAGGAAAAACTGGAGATCTCTTCAAGAAAATTAGAGGTACCAAGGGAACATTTCATGCAAAGATGGGCTCAATAAAGGACAGAAATGGTATGGACTTCACAGAAGCAGAAGATATTAAGAAGAGGTGGCAAGAATACACAGAAGAACTGTACAAAAATGATCTTCATGGTCCAGATAATCATGATAGTGTGATCATTCACTTAGAGCCAGACATCCTGGAATGCAAAGTCAAGTGGGCCTTAGAAAGCATCACTATGAACAAAGCTAGTGGGGGTGATGGAATTCAAGTTGAGCTATTTCAAATCCTAAAAGATGATGCTGTGGAAGTGCTGTACTCAATATACCAGCAAATTTGGAAAATTCAGCAGGGGCCATAGGACTGGAAAGTGTCGGTTTTCCTTCCAATCCCAAAGAAAGGCAATGCCAAAGAATGTTCAAACTACCGCACAATTGCACTCATCTCACACGCTAGTAAAGTAACGTTCAAAATTCTCCAAGCCAGGCTTCAACAATACGTTAACTATGAATTTCCAGATGTTTAAGCTGGTTTTAGAAAAGGCAGAGGAACTAGAGATCAAACTGTCAACATCCGTTGGATCATCGAAAAAGCAAGAGTTCCAGAAAAACATCTGCTTTGTTGACTATGCCAAAGCCTTTGACTGTGTGGATCACAACAAACTGGAAAATTCTTCAAGAGATGGGAATACCAGACCTCTTGGCCTGCCTCTTGAGAAATCTGTATGCAAGTCAGGAATCAACAGCTAGAACCAGACATGAAACAACAGACTGGTTCCAAATCGGGAAAGGAGTACGTCAAGGCTGTATATTTTTACCCTGCTTATGTAACTTACATGGAGAGTACATCATGAGAAACGCTGGGCTGGATGAAGCACAAGCTGGAGTCAAGATTGCCGGGAGAAATATCAATAACCTCAGATATGCAGATGACACCATCCTTAATGGCAGAAAGCAAAGAAGAACTAAAGAGCTTCTTGATGAAAGGGAAAGAGAGTGGAAAAGGTGGCTTAAAACTCAGCATTCAGAAAACTGACATCATGGCATCTGGTCCCATCACTTCATGGCAAATAGATGGGGAAACAGTGTAAACAGTTACAGATTTTATTTTGGGGGGGCTCCAAAATCACTGCAGATGGTGACTGCAGCCATGAAATTAAAAGATGCTTGCTCCTTGGAAGAAAAGTTATGACCAACCCAGAGAGCATATTAAAAAGCAGAGACACTACTTTGCCAACAAAGGTCCATCTAGTCAAAGTTATGATTTTTCCAGTGGTCATATATGGATGTGAGAATTGGAGTGTAAAGAAAGCTGAAAGCTGAAGAATTGATGCTTTTCAACTGTGGTGTTGAAGAAGACTCTTGAGAGTCCCTTGAACTGCAAGGACATCCAACCAGTCCATCCTAAAGGAAATCAGTCCTGAATACTCATTGGAAGGATTGATGTTGAAGCTGAAACTCTAGTAATTTGGCCACATGATGTGAAGAACTGACTGATTTGAAAAGACCCTGGTGCTGGGAAAGATTGAAGGCAGGAGGAGAAGGGGACGACAAAGGATGAGATGATTGGATGGCATCACCGACTTGATGGACATGGGTTTGGGTAGACTCCAGGAGTTGGTGATGGACAGGGAGGCCTGGTGTGCTGCAGTCCACAGGGTCGCAAAGAGACTTGACACAGCTAAGCGACTGAAGTGAAGTGAACTGAATAATAGCAAAATTCATAGAAACAGAAAGTAACTTAATGGTTGCTGGGCCAAAAAGGAAATAGGGAATTGTTTAGTAGGTATGGAAAGAAAATGAAAGTCGCTCAGTCGTGTTTGACTCTGCGACTCCTTGGATTACACAGTCCATGGAATTCTCCAGGCCAGAATAGTGGAGTGGGTAGCCTTTCCCTTCTCCAGGGGATCTTCCCAACCCAGATATGGAGTTTTAATTTAAAAATGGGTATGATAGTAAATTTTATGTCATGTATATTGTAAGTTTAAAAGAAGAAAAGAAAAAACACTTGACAACAAATGTTAGGATGTCGAGCAGGGGGAACTCTCATTTATTTCTGGTGGGAATACAAATTGGTACAGTCACATTGAAAGACAGTTTGGCAGGGGGTCTTACAAAACTGAACATAACTCTTGCCATACAATTCATTAATCACACTGGTATTTATGCAAATGGAGGTAAGTAACTATGATACATCCAGACAGTGGAATATTACTCAGCATTAAGAAAAAATGTTCTACCAAGCTATGAAAAGACATGGAGGAAGCTTAAATATATACTATTAAATGAATGATGCCAGTCTAAAAGGATCACCTGTTGTATCACTCCAACTATGTTACATTCTGGAAAAGCCAAAACTGTAGAGACAATAAAAGATGAGTGTTTCCAGAGATTATAGGCAGAGTAGGACAGTGAAACTAATCTGTATGGTACTGTGATGATGCATGTGTGCTCAGTCACCTAAGACTGTGACCCTGTGGACCATAGCCCACCAGGCTCCTCTGTCCATGGGATTCTCCAGGTAAGGATACTGGAGTGAGTTGCCATTTTCTTCTCCAGGGGATCTTCCCGACCCAGGGGTCAAACCCGGGTCTCTTATTTTTCCTGCATAGGCAAGCAGGTTCTCAGCCCTAGCGCCACCTGAGTGGATACATGTTATTTTACATTTGCCAAAACTTGTAGAATGTGCCCTAATGTCAACTATGAATTTTGGGTGATAGTGATATGTCTTAGGTTCATCATTTGTAACTAAGGTGTCAACCTGGTTCAGGATGTTAATAGTGGAAGAAGGGCTAGGAATACATGAGAACTCTGAACTTTCTGTTTTTCTGTGGACTTGAAACTGCTCTAATGTTTATTTTTCAAAAAAGTATATATAGGGACTTCCTGACAGTCCAGTGCTTAAGAGTTTGCCTTCCAGTGCAGTGGGTGTGGGTTTGATCCCTGGTCTGGGAGCTAAGATCCCACATGCCTGAAGGCCAAGAAGCCAAAACATAAAACAGAAGCAGTGTTGTAACATTCAATAAAGATTTTTTAAAAGATCCACATCAAAAATATATTTTTAAAATGTATGTATGTCATGATATTATCCATATTAAAATGTTAAATATATAAAGCTTTAACAGATTTATTGATACACAGTCAAAACACCCATGAGAATTCAGGGAAATGGTTGTTTCTGGCAAGGCAAAAGGGAAGGGTAGAGTAGAGGGTTGAGGCTGGAGTGAGATTTTAGCAATATCTATAACACTCTGAAATTTTTATTTCTTTAAAAAATGAAGCAAATAGAGCAAAATAGTGGCATTTATTGATACATGAGTGTTTTACAATTTTCTTTTTTTGTATATTTGACTTTTTTTAATAACTTCATTCTTATAGATAAAGTGACTAATTTGGGAATATATGTTAAAATATAGTCTACTTCATTGACTACAATGATAGAGGAGGAACTATTATTTACATAAATTTAGTCTTTTCCTGAAATACTGTTACCTACTCAGAAATGAGAATGCCTGCAGAGTGACTTCAGAGAATAAGAACGGGCTAGAGAGTGAGGTTTATTTTCATTTGAAGAAATCTGTTTTGTAGGTACCAGAGCTCACCTTTAAAAGTTCTGTAACTTATTCACCTACAGTACTATAGCACAGTAAAGGAGACATGGATTAGAAGCTTTGATTCTTGGGTAGTGCTTTTTACCTTTTTAAGTTCCCAGAAATGGCAATAAATGGTAACAGGAACAGACCAGAATTCATAGTAGATGGGGTACAGGTATTGTTTCTATGATGTTGAGCCATATTACAAAGTAAATATACAGTAATCTGATGGTTCTCAGTCATCATCTTATTTTCCCTAAAACCAGCATTTGACATAGTTAATTGTGTATATGTCCTTGAAAAAGTAATTTTTTTTACTCGATTCCAGGTTTGCACAGATTCCTACTGTCTTCTGTCTCACTGAGTCTTAGTCTTCTACCCCTTAGAGTGCCTGAAGTTGTGTTCATTCCATAGATAATTATCAGATCACCTAGTTTTAAATACAGTTTATACACAGCCAGCTTTTTAAGTTGATGTTTTTAGTCCTAACTTCTTCCTTGAACCCTCTGCTCAATTGACTGCTTGATGTCTCATTTTGATTAATTATAAGCATATTCAGCTCAGCATTTTCAAAAGTGATATTACCCTCTAAACCTGCTCATCATTCAGTCTGCCCCATCTCAGTAAATGGTAGTTCTGTCTTTGACTTACTTGGACCAGAAAGCTTCCAGCTCTTATTGTTTCCTCTCTTCCCAGTCTTATCTATCCCATTAATTAGCACATTTTGTAGGTTCAGTCTTCAGAATCCACATCTCATGATCTCCACTGCTCTGCTCCAAACTGTCATCTTTTACTGGAATTCTATAGCTATGGTGTATTCCCAACACAGTAGCTGGAATGATTCTGTTCCTGTCACTATGTCTCCCTTTGCTCAAAACCCATCAGTGACTTTCTGCCTCACTAAGTAAATGCCAAAATCTTTACAGTGGCCACCATTTCCTGCTCCTTAATTCATTGCGTATCAGCCAGCTGGACTCTTTGCTTTTCTTTCCTCTCATGTCTGGTCATTTTTTATTTGCTAATTCCTCTGCCTTGAATACTTTCTGCCAAATTACCCACATGGCTTGCTCACTCATCTTAAGGTCTTTACTTAAAAATATCCCCCTTCTTGACTTTATATTTTTTCTCTATAATATTTTTCACTATCTAACATACTATATATTTTAGTTTTTATTAATTGTCTTTCCCCAGACTAGGTTCCATGAAGACGAGATTTGTGTCCTTTTGTTCCCTGCTGTGTCCTTAACTCTGAAAACAGTTTGTGGTACATAGTGATCAGTAAACATTTGTTGAGTGAATGACTGGCTTTCTGTGTAGATGTACATGTCTGTTTAGTATGTGAACATAATTAATGTTTCTCAAATGGTGTTTTAATGGAGTAATTCAGTGATTTGCCTTTCAGTAAAGTTTTTCTGTTGGCAGTGTGAAAATCTTTGAACTTTAGTTCACAAAGAAAAATTACTATTTTGAAAATAGGAAAAAGGAAAATTAGCTTATTTGAAGAAAGATGCCACAGAAGCAGACCTAGAATGAAAAAGTAGTATGATCTAGTATAAAGAAAATTGGCCTGAGACCAGGATAATCTGAGCCTTACTGTTCTTGGACAAGTTGTTGTATAAAATGAGACAGTTAGTTGATTTCTGTTTTTTCCAGTTGTAAAATCCTATAATGCTTTTTGTGTAGATTTTTCTGTAACAAAACCATGACTTTGATTATATTCATACGCTATACATACAAGGAAAATATTCCTTAATCTCTTATATCTCTCATATTTTATTTTAATCAGATGCTGTTTTGTAAGTGGAAAAAACGAACTGGTTTTCTCATCTGAGAATGCAACAAATAAGCAGAGAGAACAGATATAACTCAGCAGTGTGTTAAGCTTAGGTTCTGTTGACTTCCTTAACTTGGTTGAATCTTGTTTAGATTCTTGTTCATCATAATTTTTTCCACTGTCTTTGCCATATGTTAAGTTTTCTTCAGCCTGTCAGTCACTTCCTGAAATTGTATTTTTTCTATAAAGTACTCAAAATCTTTGAAGAGAAATGATCATTCTTGCCAGGATTTGATCAGTCTCATTATAAAAGAGAAGGGAGTACTTACCCTTTTGCTCATGTAAAATTTGAATATGTATTTGTTTGGTATAACAGGTTTCTTTCTGCATTGTCCTTAATCACCTTCTGTGTGATTCTGAAAGTTTACCTTGCAGCATTTTCCATCTTTTGAGAGGGTTGGTTTTATGTGTCTCACCAAACTTGTCATTTCTTAACCTTTTTTCTTTCCCTACCAAATATGGGACTAGTAGCCATATACTAATAAAGTAGTTTAGTCATATTATAGTAACCCATCTTGGGAGAAGACATGTATGTATTCATATGTTTTCTCTTCTGCTCTGTGTGTGTGTATACACCTCTTGTATAAGATATTGTGCTTAGTTGCTCAGTTGTGTCCAACTCTTTGTGACCCCATGGACTGTAGCCCACCAGGCTCCTCTGTCTGTGGGATTCTGCAGGCAGGAATATTGGAGTGAGTTGCCATGCTGTCCTCCAGGGAATCTTCCCAACCCATGGATTGAACCCCAGTCTCCCACATTGCAGACGGATTCTTTACTGTCTGAGCCACCAAGGAAGCCTCTTCTACAAGATCAGTTCAGTTCAGTTACTCATTCATGTCTGACTCTTCTGCGACCCCATGGACTGCAGCATGCCAGGCTTCCCTGTCCATCACCAACTCCCGGAGCTGACTCAAACTCATGTCCATTGAGTCAGTGATGCCATCCAACCATCTCATCCTCTGTCGTCCCCTTCTCCTCCCACCTTCAATTTTTCCCAGCATCACTTACATCCCAGCATCCTTACATCACTTTCCAGTGAGTAAGTTCTTCACATCAAGTGGCCAAAGTATTGGAGTTTCAGCTTTAATATCAGTCCTTCCAATGAATATTCGGGACTGATTTCCCTTAGGATGGACTAGGCCTCTCAAAGAGTCTTCTCCAATACCACAGTTCAAAAGCATCAATTCTTTGGTGCTCAGCTTTCTTCATAGTCCAACTCTCAAATCCATACATGACTACTGGAAAAACCATATCCTTGACTAGACAGACCTTTGTTGACTAATGTCTCTGCTTTTTAATACGCTGTCTAGGTTGGTCATAGCTTTTCTTCCAAGGAGCAAGCATCTTTTAATTTCATGGCTGCAGTCACCACCTGCAGTGACTCTGGAGCCCCCCAAAATGAAGTCTGACACTGTTTCCATTGTTTCCCTGTCTGTTTGTCATGAAGTGATGGGACCAGATGCCATGATCTTAGTTTTCTGAATGTTGAGCTTTAAGCCAACTTTTCTACTCTCCTCTTTCACTTTCATCAAGAGGTTCTTTAGTTCTTTGCTTTCTGCCATAAGGGTGGTATCATCTGCGTATCTGAGGTTATTGATATTTCTCCCAGCAATCTTGATTCCAGCTTGTGCTTCATCCAGCCCAGCGTTTCTCATGGCGTACTCTGCATGTAAATTAAATAAGCAGGGTAGCAATATACAGCCTTGACATACTCCTTTCCCGATTTGGAACCAATCTGTTGCTCCATGTCCGGTTGCTTCTTGACCTGCATATAGATTTCTCAGGAGGCAAGTCAAGTGGTCTGCTATTCCCATCTCTTTCAGAATTTTCCACAGTTTGTTATGATCCACACAGTCAAAGGCTTTGACGTAGTCATTATAGCAGAAGTGTATGTTTTTCTGAAACTCTTGCTTTTTCGATGATCCAGTGTACTTTGGCAGTTCGATCAAGTGAATTTGATTTGCTTGTACAAGATAGGCGAATATAGAAAACTTCAGAAATTCAACTTTTTCATATTCTTCTTACCTTTATTTTCTGACTTTTCCAAATATAACTTTTGAATTTAATCTATTTCCTTATTGTTTGAATATTGAGTAAATAATGAAACTCTAATGTCTTTCCTTAGAGTTAACAAGTGTTAATGGTTACTTACATTTTTGTGATTTTTTAAAAAAATTTACATTCATGTACTAATAAATTTCAATGCTTATAATTTAGATATGTATCATTTTAAAGTATAGTATCTGTAGGTTAGAATTGTTTCTTAAAACTGCTTCAAAAGCTTGCCAAGGTTTCATGTGGCCTCCTACTGTGAATTTACTCTTAAACTTCTCTTGTACTGAATCTGCATTCATCTTTATGCTTGGCAGAGATAAGAACTTGATTCTGCTTGTGAAGACTTTTACCTATCACTAGTAGTGCTAATTAGAACTTTTCTCTCATACTGCTCCTATTATTTATCACTGAGAAGTAAGTCCACAGTTAGAGCAAGCATTTAGTGTTAAGCATTTAACTTTTATTGTAAAGTTGAAATGTGGAGTTGAAATTTATTTGCTAGCAAATAAATAAGCACCATAATGACTGCTGCTGCAGAGATCAACAGGTGGAAGTGAGAGGAGGAAAAATAGGTAAAGAACGGAAGACAGATTTTTTATAGTTATTTTATCTTTCACATTCAATTTACTGCATTTATTGGGTTAAAGAGCTGTTGTCCTTACCGAGTATGTTTAGGATGTGATGGCTATTGAGGTTGAAAACACTAGTAACTCACTTTTCCCTGAAATGTTGTGTAGGTCAGCTTTTCATGTCATGACTAATTTGACTTCTTGCCTACCTTTCTGTTCC
This sequence comes from Bos indicus x Bos taurus, assembly GCF_003369695.1. NCBI lineage: Eukaryota > Metazoa > Chordata > Mammalia > Artiodactyla > Bovidae > Bos > Bos indicus x Bos taurus. The sequence goes on from NC_040076.1 coordinate 106,378,423, forward strand.
CGGCTTCTCATGTTCTTCAACAGATCCTACACATGACATCTTTTATGCATCTCTGTTTTTGTATATGCTGTATTTTCTACCTGGAATGCCTGTCTCTAACCAGATTTCAATTCAATCTTAAAGATTCAGCTTATATTTCATCTTTATTACATAGTCTCCCTGCTGCTAAGATCAGTTTGCATGTTATAACACATTGCATATATTTAAATAAATAAAGTCAAGTAACCTGTTTGGAATGGTGTTTGGCACCCAATGTTTGCTAAATGTTAGACCTTATTTTATTAAATTATATTTCTCTGCCATAAGAGTACTAGCTTAAGGCCATGGATATGCTATGTCCAGTCCATCTTTGTATTTCTAGTGCTTGGCATATAGGTGATTAATAAATATTTGGATGGTTGAGTGTATGCTTTTTAGCAGGCTTAAAGTGGTAATACAGTAGAATCTATGTTGTGGGAAGGATATGTGTGTGTTTAACTTTTTAAAAACTACTGGGATATAGCTTACCTTGCATAAACCTCATCCATTTTAGGTGTACAATTTAATTATTTTTAGCAGATTTTCAGAGTTGTGCTGACTACTACAATCCCGTTTTAAAATATATTTCATCTCTTCACAAAATAAGATTTTTTCTTCTTTTTCTTTTTTGTGCTATTACCTAATTATCAATACTTCTAGGGTAAAAATGACAGGCTAGATGACATAAAGTCAAAGTATTAAATTCCTTATCTCTTGAATGACTAACTTTAGAATTTTCTTTAAACATTTAAGTTTCATACTGTATGTTGTTATATTACCATATTTTAGATTAATAGTTTTTAAAGAAAACTGTACATTGATAAAGGTGACTTAGAAATTAAATAGCCATAAATTAAGAAAGAAAATACTATACCCTACACCCCATTAGAGCAGAACCGAATGGACATACAGTAATTATTTGTTAATTTTAAGAACCACATTCCTTCTAAATGGAAGTTCTGTGTTCTGTAAGATTCACTTGTTTGAATTTTTGGCGATTTCTTGTCCCCTTTTGCCTGAATTTAAAACTTTGAAGCTGTATTACAAGCGAAGAAATACAGAAATTCTGGGTGATCAGATCAGCCTGAACTCTATCTACTCTTTATTGGGGGAGGAGAGATGGAGGGAGGCGCCCTCTACAGCCTTTGTCCTTTAGATAGTCTTTGGCCTATAAATAAGCCTTTGGCCAGTTTGGCAGCCTTTTGGAATTCTGATTGACAGCTTACTGCATCAGTGTAAATCATGTGACTCCATAACTATTGTGTTTGCATGTAGTGTGTAAAAAACTGCTCTTTAGAATAAGTTAAAATTTAGAAAAAGAAACCTTATGTATCCCTTTCATGAGACCTCAGGGGAAAAAAATCCTTGATTTGAGATGGGATTGTGATTTGAAAATATCTAAATATCTAATACTTTTAAGACATTTGGTTTTTTGCAATTAAAAAAAAAAAACAAAAAAAACCAGTAAATGCTACCAGGCTGGTGCATGGGATGTCTTTCTACTATTTTATTCAGTTGTCTCTTTACCTCAATCATTCTCTTAAATAAAAAAATCTTTTTTGCTTTATTATAAAAACGATTGTCACTTTTCTTGTTTTGTATGTTTTTATGGCTAGTAATAGCCCAAAGCTTATGTCATAACTGTAGTCTAAATTAGTTTGATAAATCCTTTTGTAGTGGTTCAAATTATCAGAAACTCTAAATTTAATAAATAAGATAAATTAAAATGGGGAAATTTTGTGTATATATAGCAGTTGTTTAGGATTTATTAATAGCTTGCTTTATTAAAAAGAAGTTACAGCCTGTTGATTATACGTTAATCCCACTTCTTTAAATGGGATGAGAAACCAGACTAGAAATCATCTCTGTCCCTCAGAAGTCTGCCTTTTACTAGACAAACCTTAGTACATTTTGCAGGTTTTATTTTCTGTGTGTGAGACATAGGACATTGTTTTTTGTTACTGTTTACTTGAGTTGTTTATTGTTTTAGTATTGTGATACAGTGAAAAGCCCATTGTCTTGATAGTGGTGCTTCTGCTTTAGAATGAACCATTGGCTCTAAAAACTGGCTTGAACTCCATTTGACTTGTGGGAGACAGTATCACTTAGTGGTTAATTGGCTATGTATGAAACTCTGAATTCTGGGCCTCCCTGGTGGCTCAGACAGTAAAGAATCCTTTACTGCTTGAAATGCAGGAAATGTGGGTTCTATCCCTGGGTCAGGAAGATCCCCTGGAGAAAGAAATGACTACCCACTCCAGTATTCTTGCCTGGAGAATCACATAGACAGAGGAGCCTCGCGGGCTAAAGCCCATGGGTCAGAAAGAGACACAGTTGAGCGACTAAACATGCACACACGCTCTCAATTGTAATCCTGGGTGTCACACTTCTAGCCATGTAGCCTTGGTCAAGTAATTTGACGTTTCTAAGCCTCAGTTCCCTTATTTGCAAAAAGAAAGAAAGATTTTTTCTTCTTACCTCTGAAGGCTGTAATGATTGAACCGTGGTGAATATTGAAAGTCTTACTATAATATTTGGCTAATTGTTTTTACTCATTTGCAGCGTACTATACAATACTAATACTTACTAGTATTTTTAGTTGTCATATTTTTAAATTCCATAGCTTTACCAAAGCTCAAATGATCACTTAAACAAAGATGGGATAAATTGATTTGGTCAAAAATTGAGGTAAAGATTTCCACACATTTAAGATCAGTACATTTTGAGAAGGAATAATATTTATTCCTCATGTTATTCCTTATATATAGAACTAGTGTATATTCTAATGGAGGAAGGGAACAATAAGCAAATAAAGTTTTACATAGTATATTAAAATGTTGTAAGGGCTATGGAGAAAAATTAGAGAAGCCCAGTACCCAGATGTATAGTTGCTGGATAGTTAGGAAAAGGAAGACCTCATCATGGAGGTGACATTTGAAACACTCGAAGATGAGTGAACACTGCAGATATTGAGGGAAGAGCATTACAGCCTGAGGATATAACAATAGCAATAATAAATACCTTAACATGTGCACTATGTGCCAGAAATTTTATGTACTTTGTATGTGTTTGTTTAATCCTTACAGTAATCCTATGATACAGGTACTTTTGTTATTGTTCTTCAGTTACTAAGTCATGTCCAACTCTTTTGCAACCCCATGCACTGTAGCCTGCCAGGCTCCTCTGTCCATGAGATTCCATAAGCAAGAATACTAGAGCAGATTGCCATTTCCTTCTCCCAGGAATCTTCCCGACCCAGGGATTGAACCCTCGTCTCCTGCATTGGCAGGTGGGTTCTGTACCACTGAGCTACCATGGAAGCCCATGGGTGGTTTTTTGTTTTTTGTTTTATTAATCCCCATTGTATAGATGAGGAAACTGGGGCATGGTAACAATTATTATGGCTGAAAATTAAACCAAATCAGTTTATTTCTAGAGTCCATTTTCTTAGTAGTTGCTATATGGTATGTTAGAAAATGCCTTGAAGAGAGAATTTCCAGTGTGTTAGAGGAATAGTAAAGTTAGTGAGGATACAGCAGAATGGATGGAGAGAATCATAGGAATTGAGATCTAGGAGGTGGTAACCAGGGAGGGGATGAGATGGGAATACTGAAGCCATTGCAGTGACTTGGCATTTACTCCAAAGTGGAAAACCATTGGGTGGTTTTGAAGAGGGGAGTAAAATGATCTGATTGACTTTTTAGAAAGGGTTTCTTTACTGAGTCTTCCCATGAAGACTATGGGTAGAATTCAAGAAAACCTGGGAACTTAGAAAAAAAATAATTGCATCCTTGTTTTCACTAACTTCTAGCTGAAAGAGTATTTCCTTCAGTTAATAATGTAGCCAATAAACCTCCGTATTTATTAAAGTTACCTGTGATTTTTGTTACTGCCTATAAAAATCAGTTTTGTTGCAAGATATCCTGAAATACCATTCATGGTCATCATTACTTTGAAAGTATAGTAATTATTATGGAACTGCTAGGTTCCATTTAATATGACAATGAAGCATATGTATTACAGTTTGTTGTTTCATGTTTTCTATATTTTGGGAACAATACATTTAATTGGCTTTTTTGGTAATAGTCCATATTTTATTTCTATATTTAAAACCACTGTCTGAGTTCCAGAGAATAGCAGGGAGGGATAAGAAAGCCTTAAGTGAACAGTGCAAAGAAATAGAGGAAAACAATAGAAAAGGAAAGGCTAGAGATCTCTTCAAGAAAATTGGAGTTACCAAGGGAACATTTTCATGCAAAGATGAGCGCAATAAAGGAGAACGGGAGAAGAGATTAAGAAGAGATGGCAAGAATACACAGAAGAACTATACAAAAAAAGGTCTTAGTGACGCATATAATCAAAATGGTGTTGTCACTCATCTGGAGCCAGACATCCTGGAGTGGGAAGTCAAATGAACCTTAGGAAGCATTTCTACAAAGCTAGTGGAGGTGATGGAATTCCAGTTGAGCTATTTTAACATCTTAAAAGATGATTTAATGACATGCTGCACTCAGTATGTCAGCAAATTTGGAGAACTCAGCAGTGGCCACAGGACTGGAAAATGTGAGTTTTCATTCCAGTCCCAAAGAAGGGCAATACTGTATGATTGCGCTCACTTTATATGTTAGCAAGATAATGCTCAAAATTCTTCAAGCTAGGCTTCAGTAGTACATGAATCGAGCACTTCCAGATGAACAAGCTGGGTTTAGAAAAGGCAGAGGAACTAGAGATCAAATTGCCAACGTCTATTGGGTCATAGAAAAGGCAAGAGAATTCCAGAAAAACATCTACTTCTGTTTCATTGACTCCACAAAAGCCTTTGACTGTGTGGATCACAACAAACTGTGAAATGGGAATACCAGATCACCTGACCTGCCTCCTGCGAAACCTGTGTGCAGGTCAAGAAGCAACAGTTAGAACCGGACATGGAACAACAGACTGGTTCATAATTGGGGAAGGAGTATGTCAAGGCTGTATATTGTCACCCTGCTTATTTAACTTCTATGCAGAGTACATCATGTGAAATGCTGGGCTGGATGAAGCACAAACTGGAATCAAGATTGCTGGGAGAAATATCAATAACCTCAGATATGCAGATGACACCACCCTTATGGCAGGAAGCAAAGAGGAACTAAAGAGCCTCTTGATAAGGGTGAAAGGAGAGTGAAGTAGCTGGCTTAAAACTCAACATTAGCCTCCAATTAAAATAAATAAATTTATATTAAAAAAAAAAAAAGAAAACTCAACATTAACTTTTTGAAAAAAGCTAAGATCATGGCATCCGGTCCCATCACTTCATGGCAAGTAGATGAAGAAGCAATGAAAATAGTGACTGATTTTATTTTCTTGGGCTCCAGAATTACTGGTGACTGCAGCCATGAAATTAAAAGACACTTGCTTCTTGGAGGAAAAGCTATGATAAACCTATACAGTGTGTTAAAAACCAAAGACATCACTTTGCCAGCAAAGATCTGTATAGTCAAAGCTGTGGTTTTTCCAGTAGTTGTGTACGGATGTGAGCGTTATTAGACCATAAAGAAGGCTGAGCACTGAAGAATTGATGCTTTTTAATTGTGGTGCTGAAAAAGACTTTTGAAAGTCTCTTGGACTACAAGGAGATCAGACTGTCAGTCCTAAAATAAATCAGTCCTGAATATCCATTGGAAGGACTGATGCTGAAACTTTTATACTTTGGCCACCTGATGCCAAGATCCAACTCAAAAGAAAAGCCCCTGATGCTGGGAAATATTGAGAGCAGGAGGAGAAGGGGGCAACAGAGAATGAGTTCATTGGATTGCCTCACCAACTCAATGGATGTGAATTTGAGCAAACTCCAGGAGATACAGGACAAGAAAGCCTGGCACAGTTCATAGGGTCATAAAGAGTCAGACACGACTTAGCAAATGAGTAACAGCAACAGTCTGAGAAGGTGGCCATTGATTGCACTGGGCTGACAAGTCTATGGCACACAAAGATTAAGACTCCCTATGAGGATTACTTTGGTTGCTGTGATAATAATGGACTGGAAGAAAGATGGAGAGCAAGAACAGAGAGAGGGATGCAAGTTAGGAGGCTTTTGCAGTTATCTAGTGGAGAGAGAATGGTGAGTTGGGTCAGAGAGTGGCAGAGAAATCATCATATGTAGTTGTATTTCAGATAAGTTTTGATGATTGAAGCAATATGATTTGCTAACAAATCAAGTGTGTAATATGAGAGAAAAGGAAGAATTAGGGTTGGCTTTAATATATAATTTGATCTGTGCAACTGGAAGGATGGAGTTGCCATTTGCTGAAATTCTCTTTGAAATTATTAATAGACCTGGAATATTGGATATATTGCAAATTTTTAAAACAGTAACATAAGGCTTATAAAAATACAAAAATACTAAGTAAAAGAACTCATAATCTAACCCTCATATGAACCATGTGAGATGGGGTAGAACATATGTTTGTTAAAGATTAAAAGTTTCGGTTTCAGATACATTTGATGTATTTATTAGACATTCTAAGTATTACTTCATGAATTGCTCGCTCCACTTAATATGTCTTGGCATATGCAGTTATTAGAAAGAATGAGGTGGTCCTGTACATAATATGAACTGGTATCGTTTCTGAATGTCTGAATGTTTTACATATATCCATGTATCCATGTGTTAGGTAACTTTAAAGTGAGAAAAACAGGTTAAAAAACAGAATGGTTACAGTATGTGATAGAATAATTATGTGCTCCTTAGGAAAAATAAAATAGATCTGCATATACCATCATGAAAGGTCTTCCAGATCTTTAAATAAAATAAATAAAAATAAGGTAAAGAACAGAATAAGTGTATCAGAATCATAGTAAACCTAGCTATGTTTATCTTTAAAGAAAGAGGCTGTGAATTATCAGCAAGGTTTTCGCCCCCTCCCCCACCCCCCTTTTTTAAAGCAATTCCGTTTACTAACCTTGTACATATATTACTTTTTAAATAGGGAATTCTTACAAGGAGTGAGATTATGGATTATTCTTTGTACCTTTGTGTTTTTAATAATTCCTATGTTACAGTTTTAAACTTTTATGATATATCCAATATTATAGTTCCAGTAGTAATTTCAAAGAGATTTTCAGTATTTAAGAATGTGAATATGAAGTGAAGATAGGAAATCATCATATAATCTTTATTAGGAGTAAAATATGACTTTATGTATATATATGACTAGAAGAAAAGATTAGGGGTGTACATCAAAATGTTAATAGCAGTTTTCTCTGGGTAATGGAATTTGAGGTGATTTTTTAAAAACAATTTTCTTTAATTTCTTTCAGACTATGAGAAGACAACGAAATGAAGTTGTAGTTGAATTAAGAAAGGTGAGTCTGATTAATATTGTGTACTTTCAAGTATAATTACAGCAGCCATATATAGAGAAATTAGCAAATGTATATGAATCTCAAGTGCTTAAATGAGCATTTCTTTTTTCTTTGAAAATGGAGATATTGACTAAATTTGACAACTGTTGGCAAGGTGCATTTTGTCGAGTATCTAAAATAAAGGTAAACATATTATCTGATGGTTTTTTCTTCTGTAATTTTAAATGGTTTATATAAAGTGTATGTCATAGTTATACTAAATAGTTCTGCTATTTACAATAATTACTCCATAAAAGGAGCTTGGTATTTAAAAATTTCATCAACTTTTCAAGTATTAAAGTAGGTTAGTTGAGAATATATTTTAAAATTCATCCTGAACATTTTAGTGAAATTCAAGTGACCCTTAATTTTTGTAAGACATTGTTAATTTTTGTCTGATTTTTGAACTGCCCAACTTTTGCTTTGACTTTGCTTTTAGGTGATAAAGAGAAGCTCCCAGATGATGTATAAAATGGTTCAGTACTTTTAAATAAATATGTATGTTTGTTTGGTCCTGGCTTAAACTCTACTCTTATCTTTTTTAATCAAATTAGGTTTGTTGTTTTTTTTTTTAGTTTGTTTTTACATTGTTCACAGTTCATTAAAAATGTAGTGTTTGGAGTTTGGGGCTCAAATAGGTGTTGCTTACCTGTTTAATTCACAATTTGGTTTAATTGTCTGCATTTGCATTTTACTTTTAAAAGTCACTTTGTATTTTTTTGTAGGCACAGGATTGTCTAATTTTTATGTGAAACTACTTAGCTTTTAAAAATTTAACTGAAGTTGTATTTTTTTAAGAATAAAAGAGATGAACATCTCTTAAAGAGGAGGAATGTACCACATGAAGATATCTGTGAAGACTCTGACATAGATGGCGATTATAGAGTGGTAAGTTATTGTTATTCTGGTAATTTAAAAATTATGTGATTTTTACATAAATACAGAATTACAAGGTGAATTTTTAACTTAATTTTCTCTAACTTTTTCCTAGCAAAATACCTCTCTAGAAGCTATAGTTCAAGTAAGTTGATTTCCCCTCCCCCACCCTCATTCATATTTCTTGTACTTGTCAACTAATTATTGTGTATCTGCATCAAAAATTGTTTGGTTTTTTATAGAATGCTTCAAGTGATAACCAAGGAATTCAATTAAGTGCAGTTCAAGCTGCTAGGTAAGTTAAGGACATATTTAATGTTTGTAACTTAGGTTTGGGTTTTTACTATATAGTAGTCCTGTTTCTTATTAACTTTGATGACAAACAATAAAAAATAGTCATAGACCTAATGAATTTATTTTAAAAATTATTCTCTAAGATTATTCTCTAATTTAGAATATTAAAATTAGCAAATTTCTAATTCACTAAGAACCAGAAACTTTAATGTACATTTAAAATGTGCAAACACTGGAGAAAGGTTGATTTGACATGTTATTGCTATAGACTAATAGAAAAACATTGTAAAACTTTTCATTCTTTAATGAATAATAGGTTTAATTTTATTAAAAGTCAGATTCTTCAGCTCCTGCTCGGGTAGCTGATTCTTCTCACAATTTTCATATTGATCAAACGATAAGTTGAATTAAAGCTTTAAAAGACACTTACTCCTTGGAAAGTTATAACCAACCTAGAGAGCATATTGAAAAGCAGAGACGTTACTTTGCCAACAAAGGTCTTTCTAGACGAGGCTATGGTTTTTCCAGTGGTCATGTATGGGGGTGAAAGTTGGACTGTGAAGAAAGCTGAATGCTGAAGAATTGATGCTTTTGAACTGTGGTGTTGGAGAAGACTCTTGAGAGTCCCTTGGACTGCAAGGAGATCCAACCAGTCCATTCTGAAGGAGATCAGCCCTGGGATTTCTTTGGAAGGACCGATGTGAAAGCTGAAACTCCAATACTTTGGCCACCTCATGTGAAGAGTTGACTCATTGGAAAAGACTCTGATGCTGGGAGGGATTGGGGGCAGGAGGAGAAGGGGACGACAGAGGATGAGATGGCTGGATGGCATCACCAACTCAATGGACATGAGTTTGAGTGAACTCCAGGAGTTGGTGATGGACAGGGAGGCCTGGCGTGCTGCAATTCATAGGGTCTCAAAAAGTCGGACACGACTGAGCGACTGAACTGAACTGAACTAAACAGCATGTACAGGCTGCAAGATGTTAAGATTTAGGACTACAGAAACTCCTACTTATCATTTTACATATTTCTGTTGTAAAACCTGTGCACTCATATTTCAAAGGAAAAGCCAGAGAAACTTAACTACTGAGACATTTGTATTAATAAATAGCGTGGGGAAGACATGGTTGTATCATAGTACAATATAGTGGTTTCTTTGTTTTTTTATATATGTAAGAATAATACCCTATGTTCTAATTATCAGTAGGAAAGAGACACTTAAGCAAGAAATTAACTTGTTATAAAATGTTAAAGTGGAAAAAGACTTCACATCTTCATATAATATCTTATCCAGTGCTTTTGAGTCCCTTTTATGTTTATTAGACTTTGCTACTTTTGTATATTCACTGTATATGGCCTAGAACCAATAAGGAAATTATAAGATTACAGTGTTGTCCTCTACAGGTTAAAGAACTTATTAGAAAGGTCTTTGTTAATATAGGAAGAAAGTCACAGAAATCTTCATATCTCAGCAAATTAATGTTAATAGGAAGAATGATTAAGAAATTAATACATTATGCTCACCATTGTCAGTGTTAATTAAAATATTGGAGCAGCTCTTCTCAACATGAGTTCTGCAAGATAATGAAAGTCCTAAGGCAGGGTATCTGAAAATACAGTGTGTGGATCCCTAGGAGATCCTGAGATAACTTTAGGGGCTTTTATTTTCACAATAATTCTAAAAAAGAATAAGACTTTATTTGCCATTTTAAAAATTGTGTTAGCATTCACATTGATGTTGCAAAATTGGCTGGGTAAATTACTGGCACCTTAGCACAAACCAAAACAGTGTCACCAAACTAATGATACATTGTATATATGGTATATACCATTTTGCAATCAAAGAAAAAACATCATTTCTCTTTAAGAATGTCCTCAGTGAAGTAGTAAAAAAGTTTTCTTTTATCAAATTTGAAACCTTGATTAACAAAGACTGGGTTAAAGACTGGCTTATATCCTATTTTGTGTAAAGAATTGTGCCATATATTATGGAAAATACTGTGAGGAAGCATGTGGAATAATTGTTGCTCTGTAGGAAGTTTAGAAGCTAATTGGGAAGGCAAAACTATATAAAAAATAGTGATGCTCAACAGTAAGTATGGCTGTATGCCATGTAAATATTCTTGGAATTTAGAGAGAGCAGCTCAGACGGTCAAGAATCTGCCTACAGTGCAGGAGACCTGGGCTGGAAAGATCCCCTGAAGGAGGGCACGGCAACCCACTCCAGTATTCTTGCCTGGAGCTCTCCCCATGGACAAGAGGAGCCTGGTGGCCTACAGTCCATGGGGTTGTAAAGAGTCAGACACAACTGAGCAACTAAGCATACACACACAGGTTATATAGATAGAGTTTGACTAGACAGAAAAGAGAGCGTTCCGAGTGTGGGAAATAGGATTTAAAGGGCCTGCAAATTAGATTGAAATGTTGGGACAGACAACTGATCCTTGAATTACAGAGAATTAGTTAGACAAATAAAATGGAGTCAGTTTGTGGAATGTTACAAAGCTCAGTCAAGGAGTTTACATTGATAAGATAGTAAATTAGCAGCTATCACTTGGTTTATATATGGGAATAACATTTCCTTTAGTTGTTGAGAATGGTTGAGCTTTTATGGTCTTTAATTTAGTGTATAGAGTAGGATAAAGAATTGGAAACTGGTATCATTTATAAACTTGTACCAGCATCCTACACACTTTTGTCCTAACTTAAAAGAAGTGGTAAAGTGTTCATGTCTTTATGGTTGTTAAAACCATGTCTAATGATTCATGTCTACCATTTTTCCTAATTAGTAATAATTTCTGTGAATTTATAAATCTTTTTATAATAGAGAAAATTGCATTATATAAATTTTAAAAGTAACTTTCAAGAAGAGTGTGGCACATATTCAGGTTATTGTAATCAAACATTAATTTGAATTTAATTATGTTTCATTAAGTTTCATAAGGAGTATGTATATCTCTTATAGGAAGCTTTTGTCCAGTGATCGAAACCCACCAATTGATGACTTAATAAAATCTGGAATATTGCCTATTTTAGTCCATTGTCTTGAAAGAGATGACAAGTAAGTACATTCTTTTAAGAAATAATTTACGGTGTGTCCTTTGCAGAAGACAACATTTTCTTAGTAGTTAATTAGATCTTCAACGAAAAAAAAAAAAGGGCTATAAGATGGAGTTGAAAAGCCAACGTGAAAAACAGTATAAGATATGTTTACCCTAAGAGAAGATAAAGATCAAACGGGAACTTGCAAGTGAATTTAGTTAGCCTTTAAGCTTTGAAAATTAGTAAGGTCTAGTTTATCCAGATAATTACTTGAGAAAGCTGTTTAGTTAGTAATGTGCAGGTATCTTAATAAAGAGTTCTTAATAAAAATAAGGACACCTTGAGAGGGTTATATGCTTTTTATAACAAAGAGATATTTTAAATGGCATTGGAAGTTAAAAAATACTGGGTATATAGATCTTTTACATCAAAATATTTAATACTTTTAAAATGCTGGAAGGGAGGAGTGGTTGGTAGATATTTTGGGCCAATGTAGAAATGCCTGCTGTTTAAAACAATTTGTTTTTTTTTTTGTAGTCCTTCTTTACAGTTTGAAGCGGCATGGGCTTTGACAAACATTGCATCTGGAACCTCTGAACAAACTCAAGCAGTAGTTCAGTCTAGTAAGTTGGTTATTAAGAAACAAAATTGTAATTTTCCAAAAACATGTTATTTAAAACACTTAGTGCTTTTTCTGAAAGAATAGAGCTATTAAATTATAAAATAATTACTTTGAATTCAGTAACACATAAGGCAGTTGAAATAAGCCAACTTAAGTATGTTACTTTGATCATCTTATCCCAGTGAGTGACATGTTCTATTTTATAAAGTAGCCCTTTGAGAGAATGGCTTGAATTTTTTTTTCATTGTTATTATAGGATTGGTTGTTTATGTTCCAACAAATGTAGGTAGGAAATAATCACTGAGTTATGTTATTGTAACTTGAGATGTCCATGAGTATTATTTCATTCTGCTTCCCAGGTGGTGCTAGTGGTAAAGAACCCACCTACCAATGCAGGAAACAGTAGAGACACAGGTTTCATCCCTGGGTTGGGAAGATCCCCTGGAGAAGGGAATGACAACCCACTCCAATATTCTTGGCCGGAGAACTCAATGGACAGAGGAGCCTGATGGGCTATGGTCAGTAGGGTTGCAGATAGCTGGACACGAATGAAGTGACTTAGCACACACTAAACAAAGAAATTCATAAGTTTAAGAAGGTACTTTGAAAATCCCCTTGAAATATATAAGCAGTATTCTTGTCTAAGGGCTTCCCAGGTGGCTCAGTGGTAAAGAATCCACCTGCCAATGCAGGAGACGCAGGTTCGATCCCTGGGTTGGGAAGATCCCTTGGAAAAGGAAATGGCAACCCACTCCAGTATTCTTGCCTGGAGAATTCTATGAACAGAGGAGCCTGGCAGGCTACAGTTCATAGGGTCACACAGAGTCAGACACAACTGAATGACTAACACACACCTAAGTATACCTGACTGATCTCTATGTACTTAAAAGTAGCATTTTTCAAAACAATATCAGAAGGAAAAGAAATGGAAGAATCATGTATTCAGTGCAGTATTCTTCTGTTAAATGTCCCTCTGTATTTCCTTGTTGTTAAGTAACAGAAGCATTTTCTGATTCAAAATGTCTCATGTGGCCAGGTTAAAGACCCATGTGATATACTATTTTACATTTCTATATTCAAAAGTTATTTTAATTATTGGAGAGTTTTTCTTCAAATTTGAAGATAATACTCTATAAGGAATTTTTTTAATTTAAATCCAGGTTTAATTATGAATAAAGTTTTATCCACTTAATTTGATATTTGTCTATATATTGAAGCTGTCATTTTGATGGTGACAGTTTTGTCTGCTCCTCAGAAATTTTGTACTACTGTTATTCTAATGAAAATCATTTAATGAGAATTTATTTTCTATATGTATATTTTTTTGATAGACTCATTTCTTTTGGAATTTCAGCAAAGAAGTTCAGTTTTCAGTTTACAGTATTGACAACTTTTTTTTTTTTTCAATTTTTAAAAAATCTAATTGATATATAATAATATCTTCAGACTTAAATGATAGCATGTGTTTTCTTCCTTCAGATGCTGTGCCACTTTTCCTGAGGCTTCTCCATTCACCTCATCAGAATGTCTGTGAGCAAGCAGTGTGGGCCCTGGGAAATATCATAGGTTTGTCTAAAACTCATAATTCTAGTCCAGCAGTTGTTGTGATCATGTACTGTGTAGTACAAATGCCTACTAGGAGTTGAAAAGGAAAAGCAGCTTGCCGTTTTCAGTTCTAGTGTTTATGAACTATTTTACAGAAATTACAGCTGTTTAAGTGTAAACACATAGTAAACAGAAGGAACATTTTGTTGCTTATGCCATTATATCTCTTTGTATATAGTCAGCTCTTAGTTATTTGAATAATTACAAAATATGTGTATGATTTAGGTATTTTCCTCATCCTCCTTCATTACAGTGAGGTCCATTTTATTCCTCAACTCTCTTAACTGTCCTAGGAAATATTAAGAAAAAAGGAGGTGGTAAAACTTAAACCAAACTTTTTCTCTACAATAGCAGTTCTGAGAGGAATCTTAAGTTGAAAATTTTTATATCTCTTATAGATTTTAGTACAGTAAAATATAGTAATGTTGTCCACTATTATCATGAAGTCATCGTCATACAGGTGTCTATATGACTGTCATATAGACAGCCTTGTTAAATGTTGACCACCGTGATTACCATACCTTTCTGGTTTTCTCTGATAAATAATTGCAAGAAGAATAATTAAAGACAGCTCCAGTATTTCAGGAATTTGTTTTTTAACTACAACATTAAGTTTACGCAAACTCAAAAATTCAAAAAGCTGGAGAATGGAAAAAATCTGGGGTCTGAACTGTATTGTGTACCATTATATTAAAAGTTATTTTTGCCACAGATTTTTTTTTTTTTGCATGGAAGTAATCAGCCTTGCTCTGATAAAGCTCTTCTTTATTACCCTTTTGGGGGCCAAGATGGAAGGTGAAGTATGGTTAGTGCCCCACAGTTGTGTGTTTTCAAATGGGCAGGTTTCCCTATGAACTGTTCTCGGCATACAATATATTGCTGTTAGGAATGCTATCGTTTGTATATCCAGAGTCCCTTACTTTATATCAAATTTTAGATTTATAACTTTTAATACCACATCTTGATCTCTGGTTTTTAATTCTAGTGACATTGTATAATAAATGGATACAAAAAGAACAAATATTTTATCTTCAAATGCTGTAGACATAGTTTACATAGTTTAAATATATAAAGTTAATATACTCTCTGTGCTTTGACGTTCAGGTCATCAGTATAAATTCTAGATATTTTTCTCTGTAATGGTATTCCCATATTTCTTTTTATAACATGAAGGTTTTTTAGAGTACCATTGAGAGAGAAGACAAAAAGCAACAATTCTCTGTTCACAAAGTACTTGAAAACCTTATTTAGGCTTCTGGCATTTAGATGCCATAAAAACATTTTATAGGTGAGCAGCATATAAACCTGAATACATGAATAATGTGCAAAGGAAGTCTTAGTACCTTATGTTACATCTCTTGGCTCAAAGACCTAAAATGTGAGCTAGGTTATTATTGTCTAAAACTGCTGCATATATCAAAATATATGGTTCAAGTACAATAAGCAGCATATTGAACCCAGTGCTTTATGTTTTCTGAATTACTTATTGTATTAATAAATCTTCCTTCCTACAGGTGATGGGCCACAGTGTAGAGATTATGTCATAAGTCTTGGAGTTGTGAAACCTTTACTTTCCTTCATAAGTCCATCTATTCCTATAACATTCTTAAGAAATGTTACTTGGGTTATGGTCAACCTATGTCGCCACAAAGACCCACCACCCCCAATGGAAACCATTCAGGAGGTAACAAGTGTTTTTTGTATTTTTTTAAAAAACTAAAGTAGATATTATTATGTGTATATTTTTATCTATGTATATTTTAAAATCTATATATTTCTCCCTCTTTAGATTCTTCCAGCTCTTTGTGTTTTAATTCACCACACAGACGTAAATGTGAGTAAATGCTTTCCATCATATATTTTTATGTGTATATATATTTAAGGCTTCACCCTAGTTCAAGAGCTGTTATACATAGTTTGGTATTTTTGTATTTACTCTGTGTTTACCCATATCACAAAATGTAAATTTCAAGTGAAATCAAGCCTTTTATTTTGGTCTGGGCAGTAATGTGTGTGCATATATTATGTATTTTTTTTTGCGAAAACTGACATTAGAAGTTGTTAAAGTTGCCAGTTAGTAAGCTCTCACTAAGATTATAGCTTTGACTGTTCATAATCTTTTTATGGAAGCTCATTCTGACAGCTGGCCCGTGAGAGAACACATATGCCTAGTGGTATTATTTTTTGAAAGGTAAAAAAAGTGTGTGTGCCTTTATGCGTGCATTTGCATTCATGTACCATTCTTACACCAGACCATAAACGTCAGTTGCTCTTTAATTTCATTATTACTCTGTTAATTCATTTATAGTGACTTTGCTAATGGCCTCACTTGGTATAAAGATAATTCTTGAGTATCCAAACAACAGGGGAAAAAAAATCAGTGCAAACTAGATTTTAAACATAATAAATATATCCTACTCATTCTTTCTAACACAGCAATGGAAAAAGCAACTCAGGAAGAATGAATGAGTAGGAAACAGATCTAACTGCTTATAAAGTCAGTCTAGCCTTCCTGTGTTAGAGGAGCTAGAAATGTTATGGGTAAAAGGAAATCACATGAACAAAATGCATAGCAACCATCAGAAACATGTAGTTTTTAAAAACACAGTTTGGTATGATCAGTGTGTGACAAACTGCTTCATTTCTTCAGTTTCTTAGGTAGTAATACCTTTTTACCAAGATCTCTCTAAAGATATGGAACAACTTAAACTTCAAATTATACTACGTTAAGTTAGAATTATATCATGTGTTTGACATTCATAGAGGAACATGATCTTTGCTCTAAAGATATTTTTAATAGCTCCAAATAGTCTAAGCTCTTTAAAAGCAAATAGAAAACACACGTAAGCAAATTTTGGTTTTGGCTTCTTATAGTCAAATTTTTCATATTTTATTTTAAAAGATTTCCAAGAAAGATTAATCTCAAAGTTTGTAAGTCTACTGGAAAAACCAGATATCTTGGTTGACCTTATTTTCAGAGCTGTATTGTGTTCTTTCCACTTGTTTACCCCAATCCATTTGAGATTGTAACTCCATTTTTCTTACTCTTGATGTTATCTTGAATTTCCTAAACCAGTTCGCATTGTTCTTTTTTTTACTAGCATTAGTAATATTGTTTGCTAAATAATAATGTTTACTAAAATTAAAATCTTCTTTGGTTAACACTTAGGAGCAAGTTCTTAAATCAGGCCATCAAAGAAGTAAAAATAACTAAAATAACGAAACTGTTTCCACAAACCATAAGTGAAATATTGAAATTACACGAGAGTTGTAATTAGTAAACTTATCCATAGACTTAACTTTGCTGACACAAAAAGTGCATATGAAGTTACTTTTGTGAGTTGAAATTTAGTTGTCTCACTTGTTTTGATACTTCCTTATGTGTGTGAATTTTTTCATTCAATGTCTTCTTTTTACATTAAAAAATATCCATAGTTCTTTCTTGAATTTCTGAAAGGAAAAATGACAAAGTGCTGTTTTCTTCTGGGGGCTTCTTGGATGTTATAAATATACCATTGATTTAGAATGTAAAGGTTCATAGAGTTCATATTCTAGAAAGGCTTTGAAAGTAAAGTTTCAAACATAATTATTTATTACTGTATCTTTGTCAATAATTGCATTATTTAGCAGCTTAACAGTTGTTTTTCATACTTTGTTTTGCCATAACTTCTAATTAGGACTTAACATACAAAGATGAAACACAGTGGCCTTTTGTACTTTGAAATATAATCATAATAAGTTAATTACATGAGCTTTTTTAAAAAAGTAGTTTTGGCAGCTGATGTAAATTATAGTTTGGTTGGTTGGTTCATTGTTTTGTTTTTTTAAACTAGAACATGTTTTTTGATTATAGATCTCATAGGCTGACTGTGGTTACTTTTAATGTCTTTATCTGTAGCTGTGGGAGACTTCTGGGAAATTGCCTCTGGTTTTACAAAGTAAAGCAAACTGGTTGGAAAAGATGAAAGTACTATAACCCTAATACTGGAGTGTTGGCTTTAGACCAGCCAACGTGGTACTGATGTGAGAACACCTTGAGTATATTCACCTACCCCAGATATTTTTAAGGTGGATACATATACATATAATGTTGGATACATATACTCTTTCCAACTGTATACATTTATCACAGTGTCCTTGGGCCTATTATCCCTCCATCTGAGCATTGGGAAAGAGAATGTCTTTTTCTCATATTTTATGTGCTACATAGTATATTTGTATCTTTGTGATTGAGGAGTGGCTATCAGTGATTGGGATCATAATTAACCTAAATATCCTAACTATGACTGGAACATGAACATACTTGATACAGACATTCATAGTTGACGGTGCTTAGTATAATAGAGAAGGCTAACATTCCAGTGATTTTAAGTGAGAGCAAACAAGAAAGAAGATGGTAGAACAATCAGAGGTTAGTCCATATGGTTAACATTTTTTGAAATGAGAAAATATTCAAGGATTATTTTAATTGTTTTTATTCATTAGATATTGGTAGATACAGTCTGGGCCCTCTCTTACCTTACTGATGCTGGCAACGAACAGATACAGATGGTAATAGACTCTGGAATAGTCCCTCATTTGGTTCCTCTTCTCAGCCACCAGGAAGTTAAAGTGCAGGTGAGTTTTATATTAATAACATGCTACTATCTGCTTTAAACATGACATTCGAATATGGATAATATCAATAGTTTAAAGTATTTTTTAGTCTAATAATAATATATCTGTGATGGAAAAGAGTGAATTATTATATCCCCATTTTAAAGAAGGAGACAATGAGATATGATTACTACAAGAATATCCCTTTTCCTTCAGAAAAAAAAGCCAAGTTGACTTCTTTGTAAATTACTGATCTCTAACGTAGAGCAGGGCAGTTCTTAAAGCAACTTGGGTAGCATCTGAAACAAGTATTGATGATTTTATGTTTCCTACTTTCCCTGTTTTTCTTCTTTTACTCTCCTACTCTTTTTTTCCCCTACAGCTGTCCTTTTTTACTCTTCTTCACTGCACCTGGCAAGTTTAGTTAATGCTCAGTGTCACTGGCACTGTGATAAAGGCTCTGTACTGAAATGTGCTGCTTAGGGGCTTCCTAACTTGTATTCTTCCAGTTATGTAAAATCGTTTTCTTTGATTTTTGTTTTATTGTATTATTTTAAAATCCTTCCATAGAAATATCCCAAATAACCTGCATCTAGAAAAAGCTAATAAAGAGAAGGTGAGACGTTCACACAGTTTTAAGCAATAACTGTCAAACAACGGTGGTAAAGGGAGGTGCAGCAAGATCTCCCTGTCCTTCAGAGGTAAATAGGGTGCTTTAATCATAGAATGACAAAGAACCTATAAACTACAATAATAGCATAAGGAAAACTGTTAACCAGATTCACTTTATCAACTTTGGCCAGATGATAAAATCAGGTGTGTGAAGCTTAAAGAAAAAAATTGGTTTCCCTTGCCCAACTTTTAGAATTTGTTTCAATAAATCTGCTATATTTCCTTGAAATCTGGGCTTTAAAAAGCTCTTCATATGCTATCAAAATGAAAACCCATCTCTAAAATTTAAAGCACTTTAAAGAAAAGAAGGAACACTTAGCTAAATTCACAAATAATTGATTAATAGAATACTTTGTCATTTAGGGGTATTTGTAGTCTATTTTAAATATTCCTACTAAATTCTTATCATGAGGTTTGCATTTCTTAAATGTGGTATTTATGTCTTGGTATAGGTTTTTGGTTTGCTTTTTGTTTTTTTTTCTGAATGCATCTTCACTTTTAATACTGGACTTTGAGAAAATAGCGCTTAGACTTTTACTTTAGCCAGCTCTCAGAGAAATTTAATGTTCTATACCTTACCTGATTACTAATACAGATTTTGTAAAATTTTTTTAATTTTTCATGCCATAAATTTGACATGTAGAAAGACTAATGTAATGAACTATGTAGGTTTCCTGTATATTTCTACTTCCCCTCCAGATTACTTTGACACAAATCCCAGATATTGTATAACTTCATCCAGCTTGCATCTGTAAGAAGTAAGCCTATTTTTTAACATTCACAGTACTGTTAAGAGCACTTTAGAAATAATCATTCAAATCCAATCAGTATCTGAATTTTACTTTTTGCCTCTTTTTTTTCCCACAACTTGACCAAATCAGTAGGTCTTCAAACAAGGTCAGCACATTACATTTAGTAGCCATGCCCTTACGTTTCTGTTACTCTTCCTTTATTCTTTCCCTTATTAAATTTATTTGTTGAAGAAACTGCTGCTAAGCTGCTAAGTCACGTCAGTCGTGTCCAACTCTGTGCGACCCCATAGATGGCAGCCCACCAGGCTCCCCCGTCCCTGGGATTCTCCAGGCAAGAACACTGGAGTGGGTTGCCATTTCCTTCTCCAATGCATGAAAGTGAAAAGGGAAAGTGAAGTCGCTCAGTCGCGTTCGACTCTTCGCGACCCCATGGACTGCAGCCCACCAGGCTCCTCCATCCACGGGATTTTCCAGGCAAGAGTACTGGAGTGGGTCGCCAGTGCATTCTCCAGTTGAAGAAACTGGCTCACTACAAAACATTTTTGAAAGAAATTAAATAAGACCTAAATAAGTAGAAAGATACCTATGTTTGTGGATTGAAAGATTCAGTATTAGGGTGGTAATGGTCCCCCAAATTATCTACAGATTAAATGCAGTTCTTGTTAAAATCGATATTGAAAATACAGTGGACCCAGAAATAGCCAAAACAGTCTTGAAAAAGGAGTCAAGTTTGGGGACTTCTCACTTAAAACCTGACTACAAAGCTAGAGAAAACAAAATTGTGATTCTAGTATAAGGATAGACATACAGATCAATGAAATAGAATCAAGAGTCCAGAAAGAAACTCATATATTTGTGATCAATTGATTTTCAACAAGGGTGCCAAGAAAATTCAGTGAGCAAAAACAGTCTTTTCAACAAGTGGTTCTGAGGCTACTGGATATCCATATATATAAAGGAATGAAATTGGATCCCTATTTCACACTATATTTTTAAAAAATAAACTCAAAAATGAATCACAGCTATTATTAAATGAAAACAGATATTATGAAATATCTGGAAATATAAACCTCTTACAAGGCATAAATCTTCATAACCTTGAATTAGGCAGTAGTTTCTTAGATTTGACACTGTTAGAAGCCAAAGAAAAAATGCCCCCCCACCCCCCAAATTAGACTTCCAAAATTTAAAACTTCTAAAGAGACCATCAAGAAAGTGAAGAGACAACCCACACAATGGAAGGGGATATTCACAGATCATATATGAAATAGGATTTGTGTCTAGAATACATAAAAAACTCTTAAAACTCAACAAAAAATGGCAACCCAATTCTAAATGGTTTTTAAAAAGTAATGTTTTCCAAAGAAGACATACAGATGGTCAGTAAGCACATAAGATGTTCAACATCATTAGTCACTAAGGTAATGTAAATCAAAGCCACAGTGAAGTACTACTTTATACGCACCAGGATTGCTATAATCCAAAAGACAGTAACATGTGTTGGCAAGAATGTAAAGAAAATATGATCCTTGTACATTACTGGTAAGAATGTAAAATGGTATAGCCTCTTTGGAATGTAATTTGACAGTACCTGGAAAAGTTAGACAGTTATTATATGACCCAGAAATTCCACACCCAGGTGTATGCCCAAGAAAACTGAAAACGTGTTCACACAAAACTTCTGTATTATCTTATTTTCTTTATGGTCATAATTATTATCTAAAGTTATCCTTCATACTTACTTGTTTATTGACCATTTACTCTTACAGTAATGGAGGCTCCCTAAGAACTGAGGTTGTATCTGACCTATTCACTCCTCTGTTTCTAAATCAGTGTCTGACACAACTTGCTCAAAAATATAGATTGCCATGAATGAATGAAGATATTTCTCATAGCCTGCCTAATACACCTTTGTGTATAATGAGTGATTCCTGTAGAACACCATCATCTTATTAAATATTTTTATGTTTCAGACAGCAGCACTTCGAGCTGTAGGCAATATTGTTACTGGAACTGATGAGCAAACACAAGTAGTTTTAAACTGTGATGCTCTTTCACACTTCCCTGCACTTCTGACACATCCCAAAGAGAAAATTAATAAAGTAAGTATTTTTAAATACTGTTTAATAAATAGCATGTGAAGAAGTCATTTTCATTTATGAAATTACATGGTTGAGTATCTTTAATATTTATTGTTAATATAAGCTGTCATTTAGACATTACGAGAAACTAAGATATTTTACTTTTTATGATATGGACTGGTACATGATTTTCCATTTTTACAATAAACCAGTTGCAAACAGTGCAAACTTGGCTCTCCTGGAAATGATGAAATAGAGATAATTGGGTGTTAAATGTTGTATGATTAGAAAATTTTAATATCTAAGTAATCTTAAGTTTAATATTTTTTAACTGATAGTGTGTGTATGTGCGTGTGCATGTGTGTGTGCTTGTGGAGGCTATGAAAAGGGGGCACTGACTGGTGATGCTGATACTGGAGTGCATCTGAGGCTGTTGTAGAAGTGCATGGGTTGTTGATTACAACATTGCCTATGATTATAGCCCAGGAGCAGCTCACCTAGTAGCCTAGCACCTTAAAATCTCTGACAGGTTCACTGAACGTGATCCTGTGATCTGATCCAAAAGAGCCTTCTGCACATTAGGAGTAAAATTTGTTTACTAGTTTTTTAAAAGAGAGAAAATGTTTCCTTTAGTAAATTGATATGTTTAATAGATTTATTAAGTTTATAAATTATAGTAATATCCTACATAGGACACTAGGCAGATATTTTGTCTCATTTCTTTTTTTTTTTTTTTGTCTCATTTCTTTCTGTGTTTTCAAGTTGCTTTTATTTTCTATGAGGAAAAGCGATTTGTAATCCTCTTGGTAGCAGTAGCACCATTGTGGTATAAAGGGTAGCATAAAAAGATCATTGAGGTAGATCAGTAAAGCCGTTGAACATCTGATTCTGTTTTATCTTTGAGAGAGGTGGTGCAGTGAATGAATATTACAAATAAGTGTACAAAAACAATCCGTTGTTTCATTTTTGTGTGTTTTCATCATCATGAATAATTGAGATACTCATCCATTTTGGCTAGGTCTCTTGATCAGAATAGAAGAGGGAATAAATAAAATTTGTGTTTGTATTCAGTTCAGTTCAGTCGCTCAGTCGTGTCTGACTCTTTACGACCCCATGAACTGTAGCATGCCAGGCCTCCCTGTCCATCATCAACTCCTGGAGCCTACTCAAACTCGTGTCCATTGAGTCGGTGATGCCATCCATCCATCTCATCGTCTGTTGTCCCCTTTTTCTCCTGCCTTCAATCCAGCATCAGGGTCTTTTCAAATTAGTCAGTTCTTTGCATCAGGTGGCCAGAGTACTGAAGTTCCAGCTTCAGCATCAGTCCTTCCAATGAATATTCAGGATTGATTTCCTTTAGGATGAACTGGTTGGATCTCCTTGCAGTCCAAGGGGCTCTCAAGAGTCTTCTCCAACACCACAGTTCAAAAGTATCAGTTCTTCAGCGCTCAGCTTTCTTTATAGTCCAACTCTCACATCCATACATGACTTCTGGAAAAACCGTAGCTTTGACTAGACAGACCTTTGTCAGCAAAGTAATGTCTCTGATTTTTAATATGCTGTCTAGGTTGGTCATAGCTTTTCTTCTAAGGAGCAAGTGTCTTTTAATTTCATGGCTGCATTCACCACCTGCAGTGATTTTAGAGCCCAAAAAAACAAAGTCTGTCACTGTTTCCCCAGCTACTTGCCATGAAGTGCAGGGACCAGATGCCATGATCTTAGTTTTTTGAACGTTGAGTTTTAAGCCAACTTTTTCACTCTCCTCTTTCACTTTCATCAAGAGGCTCTTTAGTTCTTCTTCACTTTCTGTCTTAAGGGTGGTATCTTCTGCGTATCTGAGGTTATTGATATTTCTCCCATCAATATTGATTCCAGCTTGTGCTTCATCCAGTCCAGCATTTCTCATGATGTACTCTGCATATAAGTTAAATAAGCAGGGTGACAATATTCAGCCTTGATGTACTCCTTTCCCGATTTGGAACCAGTCTGTTGTTCCATGTCCAGTTCTAACTGTTGCTTTTTGACCTGCATACAGATTCCTCAGGAGGCAGGTCAAGTGGTCTGGTATTCCCATCTCTTTCAGAATTTTCCAGTTTGTTTTGATCCACACAGTCAATGGAGAAGGCAATGGCACCCCACTCCAGTACTCTTGCCTAGAAAGTCCCATGGACAGAGGAGCCTGGGGGCTGCAGTCCATGGGGTCGCTAAGAGTTGGACATGACTGAGCGACTTCACTTTCACTTTTCACTTTCATGCATTGGAGAAGGAAATGGCAACCCACTCCAGTGTTCTTGCCTGGAGAATCCCAGGGACGGGGGAGCCTGGTGGGCTGCCATCTATGGGGTCGCACAGAGTTGGACACGACTGAAGCGACTTAGCAGCAGCAGCAGCACAAAGTCAAAGGCTTTGGCATAGTCAATAAAGCAGAAATAGATGTTTTTTTCTGGAACTCTCTTGCTTTTTTGATGATCTGGCGGATGTTGGCAATTTGATCTCTGGTTCCTCTGCCTTTTCTAAAACCAGCTTGAACATCTGGAAGTTCACAGTTCACGTACTGTTGAAGCCTGGCTTGGAGAATTTAGAGCATTACTTTACTAGCATGTGAGATGAGTGCAATTGCGTGGTAGTTTGAGCATTCTTTGGCATTGCCTTTCTTTGGGATTATATTGAAAACTGACCTTTTCCAGTCCTGTGGCTGCTGCTGAATTTTCCAAATTTGCTGGCATACCGAGTGCAGCACTTTCACAGCATCATCTTTTAGGATTTGAAATAGCTCAACTGGAATTCCATCACCTCTGCTGGGTTGTTACAGTTCATCAATTTCTTAGTATTTGTTCAGCCAAGCTTCTTTATAGTCTTAGTGCTTGGAACATTTTCAAGAAGTTTTTAGAAGGTTAGTTTATTTCATTAGCAATTTGTCCAAGGAAAAATACAGAAAAGGGGACAGGGAAATACAGATGCTGAAATTTTTTATTATGAAACTCATTCCATAGTAAAAATCATTTGGTCATGGTAGTGAATGCTTTTTCCTACTTCAGCTGCAGATTTTATTTTTCAGTAAGAAATATTAAAGGAGTTTTTTTCTACAGGAAGCAGTGTGGTTCCTCTCTAACATCACTGCAGGAAATCAGCAGCAGGTTCAGGCAGTAATTGATGCCAATCTTGTACCAATGATAATACACCTTTTGGATAAGGTAAGAAAGTCATCTTGTTAGTATCTGTGTAAGAGGAGAAGAACTTAATATAACTAATTGTGTGTGTATATATATTTTTTTGTTTAATTAGAATTGATACAGTGGCATGAGTAGTACAGTAAAGTAGTATTAATATTAAAACTTACAAGCAATTTTTATATACATGAAACATTTCTTTTTAGAAACCACTGGCCCTTTTTCTTATTCTTTTATAAAAATTACCATTATCTTAGAATTTATTAAAAATCATATGCTTGAATATTGTTCCATGCACTTTACATATATTACCTTATTTAATGCTGTAACTCTATAAGGTCAAGAATTATTCCCATTTGACAGATGAAGAAACTCTAGTATAGACAAATAAACTGCCCAAGATCAAACAGCAAGTAATTGTGCTATTTAGTCATATGCCATGTCATCACATGCTTACATTAACTTTTGGGAAGGACACAATTTAAAATGTCACAATCAAAAAATAAAATGTCACAATCACAGCATGCGGGTTTTTTCCTGAACACTGATCTGTTCATTAAAGAGAAGTTATCTCTATCCTCTTTTCCTCCATGTTTCTTACAAACTGCTAGATTGGGTTCAGTTTTTAGGGAAAAATATTTAATGCTCTAATGATTCACATGGGGAGATACATTCTGTTTATCCTACATTTAGTGATAATTTAGATTGATAAGTGAGCTCAAGTGTTACCAGACTGTTCCACCCATTATTATAATGTTATTCATCATTCTTTCACATAGTGGTTTTTAAGCAGTCATGATGAGCAGTACCTAGATCTCTTATTTTACTAGGAACTGCAAAATGATGACTTTGTAATTGTGTCATTCTTTATGTATTAGGCGTGATTCTTCAGTAAAGAAGATTAAAGAGCGTTTCCTTATCAGCTGTTTGTTTACTCTTAAATATATTTCATATATTAAAAGCAAGATAAATGTTTGATTCCTGCTTATTATCATTCAGTTTTTAGAATGACATGGTTCCCTAGCAACCTCAAAAGGAGACTAGTGCGAAGTTTTCAGTGTCATTAGGAAATTACAGATTTACATACATCTATTTTTATTAAAAGTTTCAGTCCTTTGTAGTTATTCTTTCTGACACTCAGGTTGTCCCTGACCAGTGGGAACCTCTTTTAAGTTTGGTGCCTGTCTTTTTAACATCACCCGAGTATTTGTTGAGAGCTTCCTACCTTTTGGATATGACATGATTCTTGGGCGCTTTTTTTTGGTATATTTTCTGACCTAGACCTAGAATTAACTATTTTCAGGGTGTCTTGCTTCCTTTTTGTAGCAAGTGGTATTTAAAGGTCATAGTTCAGATACTAAGGATGATCATTGCTACAAGATTGTCATGATATCTATCTAGGCTTGAATGAATAAAATAGGAAGTAAATTTTTTTGTTTTTTTTTAAGAAAATGAAAGATATACATATTGTAATTTTTGTAAACATGAGAATTCATAAAAACAAATTGTGAATGAAAGAAAGCTATCAGATATCACTAAGATAACTTTTTTATTTTTACTTATTTGATTTTGTATTTTTATCTCGTCTATGGTGGAAATCTTTCTGTAGACACAGTTACTTGACATATATTGAGGTATATAATATAAAATCTGTCAAAATAACAAGACCACATTGATGCTAATAACATCACTACTCCACTTTTGGGATTTCCTTGAGGATTTTTTTTCTTCAGGATATATTCCATCAATGATGTACTTAAAAATAATGTCACTTGAAATAATTTCTATATGTGTAGTTAAGCCACCAGCTTCATATACAGTTTTTTGTTTCTGTGTTTTCTTTTATTTGGGGAAATTGCTTCAGTTTTGGGGTTTTATTTTTCTTTATTTTTGCGCATGCCAAGAGGATTATGGTTTCTTAGTTCCTCATTCAGACCCTCAGTAATGAGAGTGTGGAGACCTAACCATTGGACTGCTAAAAAATTCCCTTTTTTATTTTGTTTTTGGTTATGTAAAGCATTTATAGTTTCCAAGTGAAAAATAAGTACCTTGTTTTCAAGGTAATACACAAAGGTCTAACTTCTGTCTCTGTCTGTTCTTCCCTACTCTTTCCCTTAATTTTTGGGTTATTCTAATATTGTTTCTTCTTTAAATATAAGCAAATGTCTATGTAAGGTTTTTTCCGCGTGCCAGGTTACATTTAGGATCACTGGATCCACAAATAGACATAGATATAAATTTGCTATATAATGCCCATTTATTGCAAGTAAGGTTGTGTACTGTTTTACACTCCTACCAGTCTTACTGACAGATACTTGGGTTTTCTCAATCTGATAAGTAAAAGTAGATGTCCTACTGCAGCTTTTTTTTTTTGAAGTATGGTTGATTTACAGTGTTCAGTATTAATCTATTGTGGTTTTTAAAATTTTCTTGGTTAACTCTCAAAGGTGAGATTATTAAATATATGACTTTTTAAATTTATTTTTTAATTTGTATGAGAGTAACCTTTATAAGAGTAGTCTTTATCAGTCTCATTAATCATGGGTATTTTTATTTTTAAAACTATGTGTTTAAAAAGATACTTTATTTCACCTTGACATTTCTTTGACTAAAGTAAAATTGTAACTTCCTTATTTTTTTAACTGATTTTCCTGTATTTTATCATTGACTTCATTTGATATTATGAACAGCAATATCAAGTCAGTTTGTTGTTGGGAAAGTTCACAAAATAGAATCTCCATTTGTTTAGGGTAAATTGGGTTCAAAGCCTTATTTTTATTATATGGATACATAAAGGCTAGAAGAAAACCAGGGGGAGTATGCAGTTGAAAAATCATTTCAGGAAACACCTTTTCCAGTTTATCTTATATTGCAGTTTATATCCTTTACTTTGCTTTTGTAGGGAGATTTTGGCACTCAGAAAGAAGCTGCGTGGGCCATAAGTAACTTAACAATTAGTGGAAGAAAGGATCAAGTAAGTTCAGCTCTTATGTATTTCTCAAAACTGATAAGTAATAGTACTAATAATTCTAAGGTTTGTATTTCAGTAAATCATAATTTAAGATAATAGCAAGATAATAGACATCCTGTGATATATAAAAGTGTCACCTTGAATTCCTTTAGTTATATTTCATAAATGTGAAGTGTTCACTTTCCAGCTTCTTGGCCTACAAGAATTTTTCTAATCCAGGGTAAGATGAAGCACTTATTGTCAGCATTGTTTTTGTTTTTTAATGTTTTTTTGTTTTTTTAATGCCAGTTCCTGGACCAGGGACTGTACACCCGTGCCTGCTGCCTTGGCAGCACAGAGTCTTAACCTCTAGACTGCCAGGAAAGTCCCAGTCCCAGATACGTTTCACAGACAAGTAAAAAGGGGAAATTTGGAGCACATAATTGTCACAGATAAGCCATAGACTGAATCCACTCAAATATGAATATAGAGCAGAATATAAATATATTACATGGCAATAACTAATATAAAGATGATAGAAAATTTTCAGATTTTATGGAATAGCAGATTGAGAGGTGGCCGGGTATATGACAGTGCTAAATATTAAAGCAAAGAAAGGATGCTGTCACACTGAACAATTGTAATTTAAAAAAAATTACCTGGCCTCTTAAATGACTTCATAATTTAATATTAAAGGAGAAAGGCTCTCTGAAGGAAGTACTCCTTATGGCAGAGAAATGTGTCACATGAAATGGGTTGATTCCTTCATTTTCACTTCAGTTTTTTTCTCTAAGTTCGTGAAAAACAAACGTACTGCATAAAAAGAAAAGGTTAATGTAGGCTAACGTAACATGGAGAAGGGAATTCCACTGGAGAAGGGAATAGCAAACCACTTCAGCATTCTTGTCTTGAGAACCCCATGAACAGTATGAAAAGGCTAAATGATAGGATACCAAAAGAGGAACTCCCCAGGTCGGTAGGTGCCCAATATACTACTGGAGATCAGTGGAGAAATAACTCCAGAAAGAATGAAGGGATGGAGCCAAAGCAAAAACAATACCCAGTTGTCGATGAGACTGGTGATAGAAGCAAGGTCTAATGCTGTAAAGAGCAATATTGCATAGGAAGCTGGGATGTTAGCTAAGTCCATGAATCAAGGCAAATTAGAAGTAGTCAAATAGGAGATGGCAAGAGTGAACGTCAACATTCTAGGAATCGCGAACTAAAATGGACTGGAATGGGTGAATTTAACTCAGATGACCATTATATCTACTACTGTGGCAGGAATCCCTTAGAAGAAATGGAGTAGCCATCATGATCAACAAAACAGTCTGAAATGCAGTACTTGGATGCAATTTCAAAAACGACAGAATGATCTCTGTTCATTTCCAAAGCCAACCATTCAGTATCACAGTAATCCAAGTCTATGCCCCAACCAGTAACGCTGAAGAAGCTGAAGTTGAACGGTTCTATGAAGACCTCCAAGACCTTTTAGAACTAACACCCCAAAAAGATGTCCTTTTCATTATAGGGGACTGGAATGCAAAACTAGGAAGTCAAGAAACACCTGGGGTAACAGGCAAATTTGGCCTTGGAATACGGAATGAAGCAGGGCAAAGGCTAATAGAGTTTTGCCAAGAAAATGCATTGGTCATAGCAAACACCCTCTTCCAACAACACAAGAGAAGACTACATACAGATATCACCAGATTGTCAACACCAAAATCAGATTGATTATATTCTGTACAGCCAAAGATGGAGAAGCTCTATATAGTCAGCAAAAACAAGACTGGGAGCTGACTGTGGCTCAGATCATAAACTCCTTATTGCCAAATTCAGACTTAAATTGAAGAAAGTAGGGAAAATCACTAGACCATTCAGATATGACCTAAATCAAATCCCTTATGATTATACAGTGGAAGTAAGAAATAGATTTAAGGGCCTAGATCTGATAGATAGAGTGCCTGATGAACTATGGACGGAGGTTCGTGACATTGTACAGGAGACAGAGATCAAGACCATCCCCAAGGAAAAGAAATGCAAAAAAGCAAAATGGCTCTCTGGGGAGGCCTTACAAATAGCTGTGAAAAGAAGAGAAACGAAAAGCAAAGGAGAAAAGGAAAGATATAAGCATCTGAATGCAGAGTTCCAAAGAATAGCAAGGAGAGATAGCCTTCCTCAGCAATCCATGCAAAAAAATAGAGGAAAACAACAGAATGGGAAAGACTAGAGATCTCTTCAAGAAAATTAGAGATACCAAGGGAACATTTCATGCAAACATGGGCTCAATAAAGGACAGAAATGGTATGTACCTAACAGAAGCAGAAGATATTAAGAAGAGATGGCAAGAATACACAGAAGAACTGTACAAAAAAGATCTTCACGACCAAGATAATCACGATGGTGTGATCACTGACCTAGAGCCAGACATCCTGGAATGTGAAGTCAAGTGGACCTTAGAAAGAAAGCATCACTATGAACAAAGCTAATGGAGGTGATGAAATTCCAGTTCAGCTATTTCACATTCACAATGCAGCTGTGAATGTGCTGCACTCAATATGTGAGCAAATTTGGAAAACTCAGCAGTGGCCACAGGACTGGAAAAGGTCAGTTTTCATTCCAATCCCAAAGAAAGGCAATGCCAAAGAATGCTCAAACTGCTGCACAATTGCACTCATCTCACACGCTAATAAAGTAATGCTCAAAATTCTCCAAGCCAGGCTTCAGGAATACGTGAACCGTGAACTTCCAGATGTTCAAGCTGGTTTTAGAAAAGGCAGAGGAACCAGAGATCAAATTGCCAACATCCGCCGGATCATTGAAAAAGCAAGAGAATTCCAGAAAAACATATATTTCTGCTTTATTAACTATGCCAAAGCCTTTGACTGTGTGGATCACAATAAACTGTGGAAAATTCTTCAAGAGATGGGAATACCAGACCACCTGACCTGCCTCTTGAGAAACCTATATGCAAGTCAGGAAGCAACAGTTAGAACTGCACATGATACAACAGACTGGTTCCAAATAGGAAAAGGAGTACGTCAAGGCTGTATACTGTTACCCTGCTTATTTAACTTCTATGCAGAGTACATCACGAGAAATGCTGGACTGGAAGAAGCACAGGCTGGAATCAAGATTGCCGGGAGAAATATCAATAACCTCAGATATGCAGATGACACCACCCTTGTGGCAGAAAGTGAAGAGGAACTAAAGAGCCTCTTGATGAAAGTGAAAGAGGAGAGTGAGAAAGTTGGCTCAAAGCTCAACATTCAGAAAACGAAGATCATGGCATCTGGTCCCATCACTTCATGGGAAATAGATGGGGAAACAGTGGAAACAGTGTCAGACTTTATTTTTGGGGCTCCAACATCACTGCAGATGGTGACTGCAGCCATAAAATTAAAAGACGCTTACTCCTTGGAAGGAAAGTTATGACCAACCTAGATAGCATATTCAAAAGCAGAGACATTACTTTGCCAACAAAGGTCCATCTAGTCAAGACTATGGTTTTTCCAGTGGTCATGTATGGGTGTGAAAGTTGGACTGTGAAGAAAGCTGAGTGCCGAAGAATTGCTGCTTTTGAACTGTGGTGTTGGAGAAGACTCCTGAGAGTCCCTGGGACTGCAAGGAGATCCAACGAGTCCATTCTAAAGGAGATCAGTCTTGGGTGTTCTTTGGAAGGACTGATGCTAAAGCTGAAACTCCGATACTTTGGCCACCTCATGCAAAGAGTTGACTCATTGGAAAAGACTCTGATGCTGGGAGGGATTGGGGGCAGGAGGAGAAGGGGACTGCAGAGGATGAGATGGCTAGATGGCATCACTGACTCGATGGACATGAGTTTGAGTGAACTCCAGGAGTTGGTGATGGACAGGGAGGCCTGGCGTGCTGCAATTCATGGGGTCACAAAGAGTTGGAGACGATTGAGCGACTGAACTGAACTGAAACTGAACTTAACATGTGAGAAATGAGGTCATATTTCCAAATTCAAGATTATAAAGTCAGAATTATTCCAGTGAGATAACAGGGTGCACAAAAGAAATTCACTGAACATTTATTATATCATGGTATTTTTGTTCTTCAGGTGGCCTACCTAATCCAACAAAATGTTATCCCACCTTTTTGCAACTTGCTGACTGTAAAAGATGCACAAGTTGTGCAAGTAGTACTCGATGGACTAAGTAATATATTAAAAATGGCTGAAGATGAGGCAGAAACCATAGCCAATCTTATAGAAGAATGTGGAGGTAAGTTTATTATATGCTGTTATTCCACATTTTAATATTCTTTTTGTAACTACTTTTATTTTCAAATGCACACTTCTATATTTTTCTGTCTAAATACTATATTCTATATGTACAGTCCTGCTCAGCTTGCTGCATATTCTTAGGTAACTGAATTGCTGCCATATATTGAACAGGCACTGTGCTAAGATACTGGGAAGACAGTGATAAACAAGACACAGTCCTTGCCCTCAAGGCATGTAGTCCAATCATGGAGATAAACATGAACTGATTTAATGATTACCCTAATAGAAATGTGCAACAAAGTGAAAAACCGAATTTGTCCTGGAAGAAATAGGAAGTAACCTGAGCTAGATTTGAGAGATGAATAAGGATTAAGAAAGTAAAAAGGGATGAAAGGTGTTCCAGGCAGAGATAACACCATGAGCAACGTCTGAGGTGAGAAATAGCATTCAGCAAATTATAAGTAGTTCAGTGTTGCTAAATCACAAAGTATGAGATAGAAAACGCCAGAAGATGAGACTGTAGAGTTAGCCATTGATCAGGCCCCTACAGTCTTGGAAGCTTTGTAGCACAGCAGATACTTTAAGGCGGTGGTTCCCAAATCTAGCAGTGCACCAGAACCACCAAGAAGGTACACAACATGCCTTAGCTTTCAGCTCTTAAGATGAACATCTAGACAGAACATGGAAGTTTCTCGTGTGGGTGTGGAACAAAATATATTATCAACCTAGGTAAGCGTAAAAGTAAAGCTGTTTCGGATAGAAGTTGAGAAGTAAGTGAAAGGACAGGTAGCTAAGAATAGGAGAACAAGTATCTTCAACTTATTTAGTAGAATTTGGTGACTTGAAAATTAATAGGAAGTGTTTTTAAAGTTACTTAAGTGATACGCAGCACACAAAATGACAGAACAACAACAACAAAATTTGTAACTATCAAATTGGGAACAGGAAACGGGAAATACTGTTAGGTAACTAATTATAATTAGAAAGTGAGTTCCAGAAAAAATTTAAAACTTAAAAAATTTGAAATTTAAAAGGAATAGTTAAAAAATTTTTTCCTACTTGTGTATTTTTTTCTTTTACCATATAAACCTTTTAATAATTAAAATTTTATTTTCTATATTAATATAAAAATATAGATCTTGAGCATTGCCTATTTCACTGGAAGTAAAGCCTAGCTTACAAATTTCCCAAAGGATTCTCTGCCATAGGGTACAACAAGTCATTGGAAGATTTTACCAAGGGAATTGATATGTTTAATGGAACATGGATATGAGGGGAATGGAACCCTGGTAGAGACTGGCAGGAAACCACCTAGGAAAGTGTATAGCGATCACACCACAATAAATGAAGGCAGTGATAATAGAGACGAGGGGGAGATGACAGGATTCAAAAAATGGATAGGATAGGCTTTGAGGTTTTTGAGATTCTGTTATAGAGTTGAGGGAAAGGGGAACTTTAATAATTAGTCTTTCTCACAGATTTCAAACTGTTGTTGATTATCACCAGTAAGAATACAGTAGAATAAACAGTGTAAATGAAGAATGGCAGATAACATTGTGTTTGTACAGCTTGAACTTTGGTACCTATAAAGTGTCCTCATGGAATTATCAAGCAGGTTTAAAGTTTTAAGCATCTGACGCTCAGAAAAATGAATCCATAGATGAGGAGAAGTCCTCAACCTATATGTAAATAGGAGTTAAGCCTTTTCGTGAAAAGGCCCCATAAGGAGAGTGTGTAAAGTGAGAAATATGCCTAAAGCAATTTCCTCCGCTTAAGAAATAGAGGACAAATACTCATAAAAGGGCAATTTCACTTTAATTCAGAGATTTTAAAATTAATTATTACTCCTGTTAGGCTTCCTTGGTGGCTCAGTTGGTAAAGAATCCGCCTGCAATGTAGGAGACCACCTGCAGGAGGCAAGGGTTCGATCCTTGGGTCAGGAAGATCTCCTGGAGAAGGGAATGGCAACCCACTCCAGTATTCTTGCCTGGAGAATCCCATGGACAGAGAAGCCTGGTGGACTACAGTCCGTGGGGTTGCAAGAATCAGACATGACTTAGTGACTAAACCACTACAAAGCAAAACAGTATTCAATTTTTATATCAATAGGTTGTTTACATATTTTGCTTTTGATTTAATACATTTGTTAGTATTTACAGGGGAAAATCCTCTTTCCCCTGAAATACTGTTGTTGATCATAATCATTTTTCATTGTACTTAATAGCTGTCTTAACATTCATATTTGTTAATCATGAGTATTTAAAAGTTTTTTCTTAGATGCTCACTAGAAAAATTTGGCAAATGCTACTAAATAGAAAGAACTTGCTTTTAACTTCTTTTACTTTTCTTGCACCTTTGGGTTTTACTGTTTGTTTTGGGGTGTTTTTGGTTTTTTTCTTTAAACATGGCTCACGGGATCCTCAGTTTCAACCAGGATTGAAACCGAGCCACATGACAGTGAAAGCCCAGAGTCCTAACCACTACACCACCAGGGATTTCCCAGCTTTTAACAGAGTAATTTTACATACTATTACTCCTTACAAACACTGATGTATGATATATAATTTTCTTCTGAATAGATAGATATCCCATTGCTTAATTTATATGTAGTTAAACACTCAAGTATTTGGGTTTTTTGTTTTTTGTTTGTTTTTTTTTTGCTGCAGTGTGCCACATGGCATATAGGATTTTAGTTCCCTGACCAGAAATTGAATCAGAGCTCCTTGCATTGGAAGTGTGGAGTTTTGACTACTGGACTGCCAGAGAGGTCCCTCAGATAATTTTTTAAGATAAATACGCTATATCTTTGTGAAAAAATCCTTACTGTTTTTAAGATTCACCTTTAGAATAGATACCCCAAAATTGAATTTATGTGTTCCCAAGATTATTGTAACACTTTCTGCTGCTGTGTTGTTGTTGTTGTTTTAATATTATTATTATTTCACTTCATAAAATCTCTTATAGGACTGGAGAAAATTGAACAGCTTCAAAATCATGAAAATGAAGACATCTACAAATTGGCCTATGAGATCATTGATCAGTTCTTCTCTTCAGATGATGTATTTAATAATCTTATCATTTTCTTAGTTTTACTTAATAAGCATAAGTCTGGATGAAATTTAAGCTAGGACATATATGTATGCATTTTAGAGAATGGAATTGAAATAGATACATAATATTTCAGTTTTTTAAAGTCCTTTGGGGTATTAAAAAGTAGTATTAGCTCAAATGGCAAAAACAGAAGAGAATTTTTTGAGAGTGAATAAATTAGGCTTTATTTTCCCTTGATGTCTCTATATTTTATATTGCTAATAGCCTAATGTGTTTATAAACAAAATAGTGAAGCTAGTATATCCTATAATAAATCCATTATGACAATAATTAATCTGTATTTGAATATATTGCCACCATTAATTTTAGTTGGTGACCAAAAACAAATATGAAGATAAATAGATACAGTGGAAAAAAATTATCAAGAAATGTAAGTTACTATATAACGTATACTATAGAAGAATGTTTTCAGATTGTCAGTATATGGTAGTTGAAATTAAAGAATTATTTTTAGTATTATCTCTTTGGGAATGTTAAATCTAAAATTATAGTGATCAGATATAGCCAGCAGTAGATTTCTTGATTAAGTTTCTCAACTTTTTAAAAAAGAAAATGGAATATTATTAAATATTTTGTTAAGTATATATGGTTTGTAGATTAACTTGAGAAGGACAATACTAAAAAAGAATTAGACTATTTATACCTACAGATTATCAAGCTAAGTCCTATTTAGAATATAATATTTGTTAAAAAGCATACTTTTTTAAAAGTAGCTTTTATCATGTATTAAAGTTGGATATTTTTAGAAGTCCTAATTGATAATTAGGTATACACAAAGCCTTAATGATTTTTAATACTTCAACATGCAAGTCTTGCTTACTCTGTTACATTGTGAAAATAATAATAAAGATGATGTGCCTCTTTATAGGAACTATACCATAGGCACATAATTTTGTGGTATTTCAACTGTTAGATATAAAGCATATAGAAAGAATATCAGTTATCCATTTTAATAGGGCTATTATGTTACACTTTAAGCTCAAAAGTTGTCTCCAGTTGCTATTAAAATATTAACCGAAGAATACACTTAGCCTCCAAAAGTGGTAGCATTAGAATGAGTATACTGTCTGAATTTGAGACATAGTCCCATCTCCAATCTCTTTCATTCTTTCAGAAGATATCCATTTTGCATATTCTCTTCAGTTTCTTCTCTTTTGGCATCCCTTAAGAAAAAAACCTTTATGAAGTGTTTTCAGGGTTCTCAAGGGATGGTAGGACAGTGTTGGCCACCCATAATCTCTCATACTTTTTAAATGGAAGTGTTAACTACAATTCTATGTTTTATAATTTAAAACTAACCATCACCTTCTTTTTTTCCCCTCCCCTTTAGATTGATGAAGACCCTAGCCTTGTTCCAGAGGCAATACAAGGTGGAACATTTGGTTTCAATTCATCTGCCAATGTACCAACAGAAGGGTTCCAGTTCTAGAAAGATGTTGTGGAAGTTAGGTACAATGCAGCACTGGGATATATATATATATATACATATATATAAAAAGGTTTGATCCATCAAGCTTGGCTCATGGGATCTGCTGCTGCATTAAATCGGGAAAGAAAATGTGAAGATTTCATTTGGAATCACAGAAAATGCCCAAATGAGGTCAAGATGGCGAGTGGGTGCGAGTGAGAATGAGTGGCAAAATGTAATGAAAACTCTACATGGATGCTTATTTAGGTTGTTCAAAGTAAAAAGGGCTACAGGTCACAGATCTTCAGTGCCTGAGAAGGAACAATGACTTTGTATCAATTGAGGGGAAAGTGCAGTACTGTCATCTTCAAGCCTTGTAAGCATGAAAGAGAATAGGATGCCCATAAAAGTCAAAGGAAAACGAGCCCAGGCCTTGCTATGAAGCAGTGTGTGAGTGGACAGTGTTGAATGAATGTCTGGCTCAGTGATGGAGAGCCAGGTTCATCTTTCAAATCTAGGGCTCTTCATTCACGAAGCAGACTCCTAGTCCTGGAGTGACTGTGTACGAGAGTATGGTTGTGGTGCTGTATGTGAACGCATGCAAGCTTGATTTGCCTTCAGGGGGCTGATAACAAACCTAGTAAAATCATCAGAGTGAGATCATAAGTGTTACTGTACACTGGACATGAAAACAAAGACCAGTTCAGCAGCAGACATTGGTGTACTCTGCAGCCTGTGTTTTCTATTTCCCTTCCTCCCTGTTCCCACCCCCTCCTTTTTTTTTTTTTTTTTAGGTTTTTTTTTTTTTGTGGGAGTTTTTTGTTTTGTTTTTAGTTTTTATTTACTTTACCTAGTATGGCTTTTTAGTTGCTTCTCAAGTCAGAAAACTTTCAGGAAGGTTTCCCTGTGCATTTGCACCAGATGAATGTTTGATGCTATGAAAAGCTTTCCATATCATCAAAACTAATTTGTGTAGATTTTTGCATGAAAAAAAAATCATAAATTTCCCTCAAAATAGACTGTGTTGCAGTACACAAGTTGCCATTATAGTATAAAACAGTAAAATGTGCTTTTAAAAGCCATCCTTTTCATTTTCAGAGATAACATAAAGATCTTTGCATGAGGTAAATCTACAGCCTAGTTCATTTTTAGATTTTGTTGAGTCCTGTAAAGAAGAAGAAGAAAAAAGTTTCAGTTGTGGTAGAATACCGTGCTGTGTTTAAATGTTACTTGTTTTCAAACTTTGTTTTCTATGAAAATGATATGGAAACTTCTAAAATGGAATTTGGTGCATATGTACTGCTGAATAAAGACCGATGAAGAGGTTTGAATAGATGTACAAATCAAGTAATGGTTTGAACACCTTTAATAATATGCCTAATCTGTTCAATTGTTTTAGAATCTTTTTATCTTAGATGTAGGCAGCCATGAACAATCTATTTTGAGCCACTTTAGGGAGAAAACTTTGTATTTTTAAAACTTGCATAAAAGTTATGCAAGTGGTTTTTATAAATTGGAATAATACCTCAGTTTTGAGGTTATGCACACTAAATTAAATGTGACATAAATTAATTTGTACAAAAAGAACTCTTTATAAGGTGGCTCATTGTAGGAAATCCTGTGCCTTCCCCTTTGAGCACAAGTGTTGCATGAACAACAGTTTGCTATAAGAAACATACCAGATTAGCCACCATTAGCATCTATATCTACTTTGTGTTTAAAAATCAACTGGTAATTCTGAAACACTGTAGAATGGATAAAAATTATTTTGTGATCATAACTCTTTGTTGAACTAGAGTATTTTTGCAGCATTCCTTGTCATCAAAAACATGGTTAAAGTTTAAAACTAGAAGCAGCAGAAAACTAGCTTGTAAAATTTATCCAAGTAGAGTGCAGGCTAGGCTATCTTGGGGAAATAAACATTAAAACTCAAAGCAATGTTTTACATGGGGCATGTGTGTGTGCTGTGTGCATTTTTTATATATATATTAATGTAAAGTTAGAGTACAACTCAGTGGCTTGTGTTTGCTTGTCTTTCATAAGCTTTTAACATTGACCCAACATTACAAAAGAAGTTTCTTAAATTCTTTAATTTCAGTATGAAAGTGAAAGTGAAGTCGCTCAGTCGTGTCCGACTCTTTGTGACCCCATAGACTGTAGCCTACCAGGCTCCTCTGTCCACGGGATTTTCCAGGCAATAGTACTGGAGTGGATTGCCATTTCCTTCTCCAGGGGATCTTCCCAACCCAGGGCTCGAACCCGGGTCTCCCGCATTGTAGACAGATGCTTTACTGTCTGAGCCACCAGGGAAGTCCTAATTTCACTATAGATGTATTAATATTCCAACTTACTGAATTTGTTCAGCTGATGCCATCTGTGCTTCTGCTTCTTCCCTGTCCAAACCAAGATTCTGACCTACCTTCACTCCTTCAGCCAAAGTGGACTGAGAGAGACAACCTGAAATATATTTTAAGTATTTCTATTACTTCAGCATATGGCTGCAAATGATAGAGTGCACACAAAGTATGATTTTACAAATGGCATAAGTTACCAGAAGTAACATAACAGTGCTCTGCATAAATCTTGTTTCTTAGTGTACAAAAACCTGGTTAAAAGTAAGCCAGTGAGGTTATAGTAGGCCAAATGATTTTATAGAGTAATTTTCTTACGAGTGCTGGACTCATATCAGCTTGATTAGTCAAGGCCTGCAGAAGAAGCTGATCTCAGAGAAGAACCTAAACTGTCGTTTAAAGGGGCTCACCTGATTAAATCAGGCCTACCCCTTATTATCTCCCTTTTAATTGACCCAAAGCCAAACTGATGAGTACATTATTATACCTGCACTATCCCTTCCTCTTTACCCTATGCGTGCGTACCAAGTTGCCCCCAACTCTTTGTGACCCTGTAGGCAATAGCCCACCAGGTTCCTCTATCCAAGCATGAATACTGCAGTAGGTTGCCATGCCCTCCTCCAGGGGAATCTTCCTGATCCAGGGATCGAACCCACATCTCTCAAGTGTTTTGCATTGGCATGTGGATTCTTTACCACTGGCGCCACCTGGGAAGCCTACTGTTTGGCCTAGTCACAGAGTGATATCCATCATGCTCAAATAATCCTGTCAACACTTGAGTAAATGGAATTATAAAGGGTATGTATATCAGGGAATCTTGGAAGCCACCTTAAGAGTTCCTGTACCACAAAGAAATAACTAGCATTTAGAGCTGGAGCAATTTAGATGTGATCACCTAACATATCACAAGCTTATTTTTGGATGAAGGTCCCCTGTGAGAATCTAATGAAAACTGCCCGAGCTTCCTTCCAGAATACATATACATACAGTTGGGAGCTCTGTGGGAGTCTGAATTTCAAGATATGATCTGTCCGAGTCCTGCCTTTCAGATGATGGACTTGCCAAGAGGTGACTTGACCAAGGTCACAACTACTACTAAGGGCTAGATAAGACCCAGATCTCAACTCTTAAAATAGGGAGCTATGCTTTCAATTACTGCTGCAAAACTCATTTAAATTTGTGAGCCAATGCAAAAAAGCATTTATGCAGCATTTTTTATTGTAGTTTGAGAAATGACACACTAATTTTACAGAAGCTTGTCTGTGAGTTTTGAAATTACAGTTGACACTTTGAACACCATGGACTTTGCAGGCCCACTTACATGCCTTTTTTCCCCACTAAATACGTACTTCAAGGTCAACTGTACTTTAAATCAGCTGTCTCTAGATTACTTGTAATACCTAATACAGTATAACTGCTACGTAAATAATTGTTAAGTACACTGTAAATACTGTGTAGCTAATCCCTTGAATACAGCTGAGGTTAGGGGCAGTGGCCCTCATCGATGGTTCTGCATCCAAGGATTCAACCAGCCACAGATCATGCAGTATTACAGTGAAAACAAGTCCACGTGTAAGTGAACCCATGTTATTCAGGGGTCCACTGTATTTTCTTTCTTTCTGATTTTCCAAAATTGAATCTTTCATTGTGGATATTAAGAAGGTGAACTATATATAAACAGGCCAATTTAGCTTGAATTAGAGAAGTTACCAGTTGTGAACTCCTGAGGCCTAATGGGTTATTTATCTCTTAAACATGACGTTTTAAGCATTTAAGGAGAAAATGGTTTTTCATTTTAGCAGACACATTAATGAAGTGTATGCTTTTTAAAAATATGAGTAATGAAATTTATATGCCTTTAAATAAAATCAAAGTGCACATTCATAGTCTTACTGTATTCAGTTAATTCGTAAATTAAGGTGAAAAGAATGAAGATTTATAAAGCCTATATTCTGGTGTGATCAGAAGCAACTGAACTGTAGTGTACAGTGAATATTAACTATCGTATCAATGTACAGGAAGGTAGGTTTAATGTTTTTTCTGTAAGACTTAACCTAGCAGTTTGAACATGTCTTTAAATTCAGGTTCTTTAAGTGACAAGTTTGGTTCAGGATGTCCATGTCAGGATGTACTGTTTATAAAGTTGACTTGACAGCTGCTACTTTGTGTATAAGGGCAGGTGCTGCCCTGAAGATCCTTTCAGATTTACCTCTTAGAAGAGACCTGCACTCATCGTTTATGTTGTTGTCCCAATTTCTGCCTTCACAAGTTTTGCATCTTTGCAGCTCTAAATATGCTGCTTGCTCCAGGTTACTTAGTTTTTCCAAAGTGTCAATTCTTCCAAGTTTATTCTTCATGAAGAAAAACTTTTATAACTTTTTTGTTTCTATTATTCAAGCATGAATCCTGCTTTCCCTGACTATATCTTAACCCTGATTTGTATAGCTCATGGATTCTTTGTAAGTCTGTGACCTTACCCAAGATTTCCTCATCTATTTTTGCTCTTCTAACAACTGATAATCTGCTTAAATCTACATGCTGTTTGTTGCACTCAGTCTCCAGTTACCTGCCTTCCAGATCATTCCTTCAGTGTCCCATCTTTCTAGTCCTCGGATTTTTGAGCTTTCCAAGCCATCTTTCCCCCATACTTTGTACATGGTTACCTTTTGACTGATTTTATAATTGGCTATTATAATGCTAATATCCAAACACTTGGACTCAGGAGGGTATTTCTCTTACCTCAAAAAGGGGGACTTCCTGGGGGTTCGGTTCAGTCCCTGATTAGGACTCAGCTTCCACTACAGGGAGCACAGATTTCAACTCTAGTCAGAGAACTAAGATCCCTCATACTACACAGCCAGAAAAGATCGTTTTGGGTCATAATTGGATTTGGGAAGGAGTTGACATAGTGGTGTTCTCCACTGCCTTACTCCATACTTGTTATCTCTTAGGGGTTGTCCCCTTGTTCAACTCATTAGCAGAGAACTTACCCGTAATACGTTATGGGTATTTTCTACTTCCAACCGCTTACCTTTGTACTTGCCTGTGTGCTCCCTCCATAAACAAATTATACTTTGCCTCAAATCTAGTAGCTCCCAGTGTGGTCTACAGGGTCCCCCACCTCTGTGTGTATAATTGGTACAGAGAAACTGGTTTTCACCTTTTTTTTTTTTTTTCTTTGAACCTGTTTAACAGGATGGTATAGGAAAGTTGTTAAAGAGCTCCTATTAAAATACCTAGATGGTAACTTTGCTCCAGTCTGAGTCCGCTAGTGATCAGAGGTGCTGAAAGAGACTGAAAAGTTTGTTTCCCTCTCAGCTCTGATCCCACACAACTTTTGTGCAGTTCTCCCCAGCTGCAGAGAGTAAGGAAAGCTCAAAGTAGCAGATAAGGAAGTGTCTTGTTTGGATCCCTATACCCCCAGCCACCTTACATGTTAACATTCAGATGCCTGTCTCCTTCAGGAAGCCAAACACATCCCATACTGTCTACTACCCTCGCCATCCCCATCAGCTCTCACTTTACAGTGTGTGTTTCATACTTATGGTAATGTTTCAGTCTGTAGAGTCGGTTCCACTAAATTGTAAGCTCCTTAAGGGCAAAGTCAACAGGTAAAGCTCTGTAAATCCCATGAAAGTGCCATGAGTTCTGTGGGCACTCAATAAAGGTTTGTGATTACAATGCAACCTCCCACATTAACTGATTACAGTGACTTTCTAAAACTCTTCAATTTGGAATTGTCCAGTTTGCCTTATTGGATCTAAAATTTAGGATGTTTTCTATAGGAAGAGATACTTCATTCCTTGTCAGATGAATGCTCATTTCTTTACTTCCTTTTCATCACTTTTGATCATTTACCAATGTCAGATCTGGATAT
Organism: Bos indicus x Bos taurus; assembly: GCF_003369695.1. NCBI lineage: Eukaryota > Metazoa > Chordata > Mammalia > Artiodactyla > Bovidae > Bos > Bos indicus x Bos taurus. The sequence goes on from NC_040076.1 coordinate 106,421,486, forward strand.
CTGACACTCGCAGGATATTGCAATGCATCCTCATGTGTCTTTAAAATACCAGCTCTGCATACTGTAAAGCAGGGGGTGACCTAGTATCTAATACTATTGATCCAATTAATTTTTGCAATGTCATTTATTGAAATATCTTTGCATCATAATAGTGTTTTTACGAAGTAGCCAAACCATAAAGGTAAGTGATTACTGTCTTAGTCTACGGTATGAAATCAGAATCCTTTTTGGTTATTGATGTTGCAGTGTTCTTTACATAATAAGCTTTCCTATACCCGACTAGCAATTACACAAATTTTTGGATGCTAAAAATAATTAGGAACAAGCACAAGGAACTCTGTCAGTTTTATGTAGTCCTGATCTAAACAGTTGGATAATCACCATGGTATTTATTTATTTATTTATTTATTTTTTTGCTGGTCAGTGTCCCAGAGGCCTTAAGAACAAATGCATACAGTGGCCCCTTTGACAGAGTCTTTAGCTTCAAATCCTTGCTCTGCCACTCAGCTCTTGTGGAACCTTGTAAAATTATTTTATGTGTTTCCTAGTTGTTCATCTGAAAAAATGGAAACTGTAATAATACCTACCCCAATGGGTTATTTTGTGGCTTAAATGAGTTAATTCATGTAAAACACTCAGAATAATCTTATGTAAATAATAAACATAGCAGCAGGAGAAATTCCCTTTAGCTTCTGCTGAAGATAAAAGCAGAACCTAATTTTTTACATTTGACAAATACCTGAGAACCCACTTTGGGCTAGGGATACGAAGTTAATTAAAATGTATACTTGTTCTCAGTTTACTGAGAAAGAGGCAGTTGTAAATGGAAAAACCAAAACTAAGTACAGTAACAGATGTGCATCATATCATCATATAGGTAAACCTATAAAAGTACCCCCAGTTTGGGGACTACATTAGCTTTTGATGGACCATACAAAAAAACTTCCTGTGTCTTAAATTCATTATTTCCAACTTCAGACTTTCTTTGGCTATTCAGGGTTTTTTTGTTTTTTTTTTCTTTTTCCCCCAACATCCCCCCCCTCTTCTGTTTTTCTCTCATTCTTAGTAGGTTAACTTACCTATTTTAGGGGTGGGTAGGTGGCAAGAGAAACTGTATGAAACAAACTTCCTCAGCCCACTTCTAAACCTAACGGATTACTCACCCACTCCATCCTCTGTTAGAGGAGGTAGGTATCTTTCCTCATAATTAAGGCCATCCTGTTGTCTTCAGTCCTACCTCCTGCTGCTACTCGGGACCCTCACGCTATGAATCACCACTCTTCTCTCCTATGTATTCAACTATTGCCCTTCAGAGTGATCCTTCCCATTAACATTTGAACATGCAACAAATATTTCCCAACCTAAAAATGGGAATGCAGCCCGCCCTCCCTTTCCAGTTCCTACCGCACCCTCCCCTTACCATCACAGCAAAAATTCTTTTAAGGACTTTGCTCCATCCAGTTGCTCAAGCCTCATTCTCAGCCCATTACAGTCTCCTTCACCCTCGTCACCCCATAAAGCCCTTGACGTGATGCCTACATGATCCCTAAATCAGCAATTTTTGACTCCCAGAAAAATTAGACTCTTGACCTCTCCCTTCTATCAATCACAGCCCTTTTCCTCGACCACTGCTACCTCCTTCCCTGTATCTCTCCCCTGCCCCTCAAACTCCTACCCAGCATTTTGTCTCCTTTCTAGCACATATGTTTCCTTTTCATTAAGTGTTTAAGAGGTTTAACCCTCAACCCAGGGTCCTCTCAAACCAGTCTCCTCTAATCTGTGCAAGGATACAATAGTCACACCACTTAGATGCCTGAAAAAGCAAGCACAACTCAAACTTGTCCAGCCTAAGCCTTGTGCTCTTCCTCTCCTACCCCCAAGTGTGTCCTCTTGGATTGTTCCCTATCTCTGTGAGTGCCACCTCCCCTGAGTTTTAAATGACTCTTGGCATCGTTTCACTTATCTCCATTTCTACCTGAGTCCAGCCATCATCTCTTCTTGAACCATTGTAAGTATATTAAAATAATCTGCCTTGACTACTATGGCTCCCTTTCAGTCTGATCTCTGCATTAAAGCCAAAACGTGGGTTCCGTCCCTGGGTGGAGAAGATTCCATGGAGGAGGGGATGGCAACCCAACTCCAGTATTCTTGGCTGGAGAATCCCATGGACAGAGGAGACTGGTGGGTTACATTCCATGGGGTCGCAGTCAGACACGACTAGAGTGACTTTGCACACATGCACATAATATTTCTAAAAATCAAATCTGTGTGTGCCAGTGTTGTTACTTAAAACACTTCATATCTTCTCATTGCTTGTAGAATAAAAACCAACATTCCTTTTTCTCGGAGATTTTAATCATGCATAAAATACAGTAAGATAATCCTTAAGTGCCCATCACACAATTTCAGCCGTCAACAACACATGGTCAATCTTTTTTTTTTCTTTGCGGCACCTTGAGGCTTGTGGGATCTTAGTTCCCCAACCTGGGATCAAACCCACGCCCCCTGCAATGGAAGGGCAGAGTCCGAACTACTGGACTGCCAGGGAAGTCTGATACATGATCAGTCTTGTTTCCTCTCTGACCCACCCACATTTCCTATCTCGATAGTATTATTTTGAAGCAAATCCTAGGCATTATATATCTCCAAAAAATTAAGAACTTTAAACTCAAATCTTTAAAAAATTAGCATTTCATAGCAAGTATCTAATCCATGTTCAAATGCCATTGTACTAACCAAAATCATTAACATGGCCATAGCCTTTCATTTTCTGGCCCCTGCCTGCTTTTCTGGCTGTTTTTTCACTCAGACCACTCTTCTCTGTGCTTTGACTGCACTGGCTTTTTAGCTTCTCCTCTCATGAGGCCTTTGATTTTTTTCGCTTTGCTAGAATGTCACCTTCCCATTTCTTTGTTATCCCTCAGCTTGAGCATCACATTCTAAGGGATACCTGCGCTTACTGCCCAACTTAAAATTTCTTTATTCACATAAAACTCCATTCCTTTTCTTTGGAGCACCTTAAAGTTCACAAGACTAACATAAGAACCATATAGCGCATCGCCTAGAACCCTGGGGAAACAGACTCTTGGAGGATACAAACAAAACCTTGTGTGCACCAGGACCCAGGAGAAAGGAGCAGTGACCCCACAAGAGACTGAGCCAGACTTGCTTGTGAGTGTTCAGGAGTCTCCGGTGGAGGCATGGGTTGACAGTGGGCTGCCATGGGGTCAGGGGCACTGAATACAACATTGTTGGCATAAGTCTTTTTGAAGGAGGTCGCCATTGCGCCCATTACCCCTACTGTAGTTTGGCCTCAGGCCAAACAACAGGGAGGCAACATAGCCCCACCCATCAACAAGAAATTGGATTAAAGATTTTCTGAGCATTGCCCCACCCCCCCCACCCCCCCACCCCCCCACCACCACATCAGAACAAGACCCAGATTCCCCCATAGCCAATCCCTCCCATCAGGAAACTTGCACAAGCCTCTTAGCCTTATCCGTCAGAGGGCAGACAGAATGAAACCACAATCACAGAAAATGAACCAAACTGATCACATGGAGCACAGCCTTTTCTAATCCAATGAAACTATGAGTCATGCTGTGTAGGGCCACCCAAGACAAATGGGTCATGATGGAGAGTTCTGACAAAACGTAGTCCATTGAAAAGTAATTGCGACCCCCTGGACCGTAGGCTACAAGGCTCCTCTGTCCATGGACTTTTCCAGGCAAGAGTACAGGAGTGGGTTGCCATTTCCTTCTCCCTTTTTCGTGGTCCATTGGAAAAGGGAATGGCAAACCACTTCAGTATTGTTGCCTTGAGAACACCATGAACAGCTTGAAAAGGCAAAAAGATATGACACTGAAAGATGAACTCCCCAGGTCGGTAGGTGCCCAATATGCTGCTGGAAATGAGTGAAGAAGAAATAACTCCAGAAAGAGTGAAGGGATAGAGCCAAAGCAAAAAAACATCCGGTTGTGGATGTGACGTTATGGCAGTAAAGTCTGATGCTGTAAAGAGCAATATTGCATAGGAACCTGGAATGTTAGGTCCATGAATCAAGGCAAATTGGAAGTGGTCAAACAGGAGATGGCAAGAGTGAGCATCGACATTTTAGGTATAGGTGAACTAAAATGGACTGGAATGGGTGAATTTCACTCAGATGACCATTTTATCTACTACTGTGGGCAAGAATCCCATAGAAGAAATGGAGCAGCCCTCATAGTCAACAAGAGTCCAAAATGCAGTATTTGGATGCAATGTCAAAAATGACAGAATGATCTCTGTTGGTCTACAATGCAAACCATTCAATATCACAGTAATCCAAGTCTGTGCCCTAACCACTAATGCCAAAGAAGCTGAAGTTTAAACCATTCAATATCACAGTAATCCAAGTCTATGCCCTAACCACTAATGCCAAAGAAGCTGAAGTTGTTTCTTCTTGTATGAAGACCTACAAGACCTTCTAGAACTAACACCAAAAAATGTATATATATCCTTTTCATCATAAGCGACTGGATGCAAAAGTAAGAAGTCAAGAAATACTTGGAATAATAGGCAAGTTTGGCTTGGAGTACAAAATGAGGCAGGGCAAAGGCTAATAGAGTTTTGCCACGGGAAAACACTGGTCATAGCAAACACCCACTTCCAAAAACACAAGAGATGACTTCACACGTGGACATCACCAGATTGTCAATACCGAAATCAGATTGACTATATTCTTTGCAGCCAAGACAGAGAAGCTCTATACAGTCAGCAAAAACAAGACTGGGATCTGCTGTGGCTCAGATCATGAACTCCTTATTGCCAAATTCAGACTTAAATTGAAGAAAGTAGGGAAAACCACTGGATCATTCAGGTATGGCATAAATCCTTTATGATTACACAGTGGAGGCTACAAATAGATTCAGGAGATTAGATCTAATAGAGTGCCTGACGAACTATTGATGGAGGTTCATAACACTGTACAGGAGGCGGTGATCAAAACCATCTCCAAGAAAAAGAAATGCAAAAAAAGGCAAAATAGTTGTCTGAGGAGGCCTTACAAATAGCTGAGAAAAGAAAAGGAGTGAAAGGCAAAGGAGAAAAAGAAAGATATATCTGAATGCAGAGTTCCAAAGAATGACAAGGAGAGATAAGTAAGCCTTCCTAAATGATCAATGCAAAGAAATAGAGGAAACAATAGAATGGGAAAGACTAGAGATCTCTTCAAGAAAATGAGAGATACTAAGGGAACATTTCATGCAAAGATGGGCACAATAAAGGACAGAAATGCTATGGACCTAAAACAAGCAGAAGACATTAAGAAGAGGTGGCAAGAATACACAGAAGAACTCTATAAAAAATATCTTAATGACCCAGATAACCATGATAATATGATCACTCACCTAGAGCCAGACATCCTGGAATGCAAAGTCAAGTGGGGCTTAGGAAGCATCACTATGAACAAAGCTCTTGGAGGTGATGGAATTCCAGCTGAGCTATTTCAAGTCCTAAAAGATGATGCTGTGCAAGTGCTACACTCAATATGCCAGCAAATTTGGAAAACTCAGCAGTGGCCACAGGACTGGAAAATGTCAGTGTTCATTCCAATCCCTAAGAAAGGCAATACCAAAGAATGTTCAAAGTACTGCACAATTGCACTCATCTCACACTCTAGTAAAGTAATGCTCAAAATTCTCCAAGCTAGGCTCCAACAGTATGTGAACCAAGAACTTTCAGATGTTCTTGGTTGGATTTAGAAAAGGCAGAGAAACCAGAGATCAAATTGCCAACATCCGTTGGATCATAGAAAAAGCAAGAGAATTAAAAAAAAAAAAAATCTACTTCTTCAATGACTATCCCAAAGCCTTTGGCTGGATCATATTCTTAAAGAGATGGGAATACCAGACCACCTTACCTGCCTCCTGAGAAATCTGTTTGCAAGTAAAGAAGCAACAGTTAGAACCAGACATGAAACAATGGACTGGTTCCAGATTGGGAAAGGAGTATCTCCAGGCTATATATTGTCACCCTGCTTATTTAACTTATATGCAGAGTACATCATGCAAAATGTTGGGCTGGATGAAGCACAAGCTGGAATTAAGATTGCAGGAAGAAATATCAATAACTTCTGATATGCAGGTTATACCACCCTTATGGCAGAAAGCAAAGAGGAAATAAAGAGCCTCTTGATGAAAGTGAAAGAGGAGAGTGAAAAAAGCTGGCTTAAAATTCAAAAAATTAAGATCATGGCATCTGGTTCCATCACTTCATGGTAAATAGATGAGGAAACAATGGAAACAGTTAATTTATGGACTTCAAAATCACTGCAGTTGGTGTGTACAGCCATGAAATTAAAAGATGATTGCTCCTTGGAAGAAAAGCTGTAACCAACCTAGACAGCATATTAAAAAGCAGAGACATTACTTTACCGACAGAGATCTGTCTAGTCAAGGCTATGGTTTTCCTAGTAGTCATGTATGGATGTGAGAGTTGGAGTGTAAAGAAAGCTGAGCACTGAAGAATTGATGCTTTTGAACTGTGGTGTTGGAGAAGACTCTTGAGAGTCCCCTGGACTGCAAGGAGATCAAACCAGTCCATCCTGAAGGAAATCAGTCCTGAATATTCATTAGAAGGACTGATGCTGAAGCTGAAACTCCAATACTTTGGCCACTGATGTGAAGAACTGACTCACTAGGAAAGACCCTGATGCTGGGAAAGATTGAAGGCAGAAGGAAAAGGGGTTGATAGAGGATGAAATGGTTGGATGGCATCTGGTGATGGACTCGATGGACATGAGTTTGAGCAAGCTCCCGGAGTTGGTGATAGACTGGAAGCCTGGCATGCTGCAGTCCGTGGGATCACAAAGAGTCGGACATGACTGAGTAACTGAACTGAACTGAACTGGAATGTTATCCAAAGAATAACTTTACAAGAAATGTGCCAGATTAAGATAAAACATTAAATGCCACTGCAGGAAATCGATGTAATCTCAAATTATATAAAATCTCAAAAGTCAATAATAAGAAAACCCAATTTAAAATGAGAAAACATTTGCACAGACATTTCAGGAAAAGTGACATGTGGATAACAAACACATGAAAAGATGTTCAGCATCATTAGTCATGAGAGGAGTGTGAATAAAGACTTCAAGATACCACTAAACTCCTATGTTAGAATGGTTAAAATTTAAACAAAAAACCAAGGCCAGATAACTGACAATACCAATTATTGACAAGGATGCAAAGCAACTTACACTCCCTTACATTCCAGGAGAGAACCCAAGATGACCCAGTCACTTCAGAAAACCGTCTGGCAGTTTGTTATAAACTTAAACACACAGTTAACCTTGCAACCAGCAGTCTACTCCCAGATAAGCCCTCAAGTGAAATGAGAACTTCATTCACAGGGAAACCTGCATGTGAATGTTTATAGCTGCATTATTCATCATCACCCAATACTGTAAACCACCCCCAATTCCTTCAACTGGAGAATGGCTAAACAAGTACATCCATATAATGGATTATTCAGTTCAGTTCAGTTAAGTCGCTCAGTCGTGTCCGACTCTTTGTGACCCCATGAATCACAGCACACCAGGCCTCCCTGTCCATCACCAACTCCCGGAGTTCACTCAGACTCACGTCCATCAAGTCAGTGATGCCATCCAGCCATTTCATCCTCTGTCATCCCCTTCTCCTCCTGTTTTTATTGATGACTAATAATAATGGATTATTAGTCATCAATAAAAACAAACTGATAAAACAACATGCTGCTGCTGCTGCTGCTGCTGCTGCTGCTGCTGCTGCTTAATCGCTTCAGTCGTGTCTGACTCTGTGAGACCCCATAGACAGCAGCCCACCAGGCTCCCCTGTCCCTGGGATTCTCCAGGCAAGAACTCTGGAGGGGGTTGCCATTTCCTTCTCCAATGCATGTAAGTGAAAAGTGAAAGTGAAGTCACTCAGTCATGTCTGACTCTTTGCGACCCCATGGACTGCAACCTACCAGGCTCCTCTGCCCATGGGATTTTCCAGGCAAGAGTACTGGAGTGGGTTGTTATTGCCTTCTTTGAAAACAACATGAACGAATTTCAAATGCACTATGCTAAGTGAAAGCCACTTGATTTTCACTCCAATTACACAACAATCTGGACAAGGCAAACTGTAGGGACAAAACATTGATCAGTGGTCTCCTGGGACTAGGTGGGAGAGAAAATGGGCATGAGAAATTTTTGGAGTGGTGAGAAAGTGTATTCATCTGTCAAGATTCATAGAACTGTCCACTAAAAAGGATTAAATTCACTATAAAATATACTTAAAGTTTTTTTTAAATGCTACTTCTTGCTGAACACAAGTGGAGATTTGAATTAAAAGTCAAAAATTTCTTAAGTTACCAATATGTCAGTTCTCCTGAGTTGATCTTTTAAAAGAAAAAAATATGAACAGAAATATGAAAATTCTTAAAAGGAGTACTTACTAGCTCTGCTATGTTGTAAAATATATATAAAATTTTAATTAAAACAGTATAGAACTGGCTTATTAATAATAATTTACAAGAGACAAATTTTCTGAAAGTCCAGAAATAGATCTAAACACATTTAGAAACATAGTGCTATATATTAAAAGCAGGGTCTCAAATAAATGGGAAATGATGAATTATTCAATAAATAGTAATAGAAAACTGAGTAGACATCCAGAAAGAAAATTGGTTTATATATCACACTGCTTATCAGGAAAAAAATCAAATGAATAAAAAAAAAAAATACTGATACTATGGAAGTGCTAGTGGAGAGCCATGAAAGGGTTATTTTATCAATGTAAAAGGAGAGTTTTTATTGTTGTTGTTCGTTCACTCATTCATTCATTCACTCACTCAAATATTTACGTCTCAAGGAGGGATTTTTTTCAAATATAATACAAAAACTCAGAAACACCATAAATAAGAAATTGATTATTTGCATAATAATTAGAGAAATCTCTGCAGGAAAATCTTCATAAGAAAGAAAACTTCGAAAGAAAAACAACTGAGAAAAGTATTCATAATCATCCTACAGGAAGAATCAATCTTTCTAACATGAAAAGATCCTACAAATCAGTTTTTAAAGGTTCAGTGGAAAATAGATAAAATATATGAACAGTTTAGAAACTATAAATCGCTCTATTTTGACTTCAGTTGAGTCCTCCTAAAATTCATATGTTGAAGTCTAACACTTGGTACCTCAGAATGTGACCTTATTTAGAGATAGGTTCCATAAAAATATAATTAAGTTAAAATGAAGTGATTTCCAGGTGGTATTAGTGGTAAAGAATCTGCCTGCGATACAGGAGACTGGGATTTGATCCCTGGGTTGGGAAGATCCCCTGGAGGAGGGCATGCCAACCCACCCCAGTATTCTTGCCTGGAGAAGCCTATGGACAGAGCAGCCTGGCCGGCTACAGTCCATAGGGTCGCACAGAGTCAGTCACGACTGAAGTGACTAAGCAGCGGCAGCAACAACATTCGTATAATGGAATATTTTACACTTACTAATAAAATTAAGGAAGACTCTTTGTGTACTGATACAGAAAATTTTCCAAAATATTGAAAAAGCAAAATATATAACTGTGTACAGTATTTTTGTGTGTATGTCTATATATAAACATATTTGCTTGAATATGTTTAAAATATCTTGAAGGATTGTTGTTGTTTTTGTTCAGCTCTTCAGTCATGTCTGACTTTTTGTGACCCCATGGACTGCAGCACACCAGGCTTCCCTGTCTGTCACCATCTTCCGGAGTTTGCTCAAACTGGAAGGATATGCACAAGAAAATATTAACACTGGATTCTCTTTGGAGAGGAACTGGGATCCTGAAGGGCATGGTTGGAGAGACACCTTTTAAAACATGATGCTTTAAAAAAATTCTTTTTGAACTTTGTACCATGTGTGTACCAAATGGCTTGTTGGGTGGCTCAGCAAAGAATCCACCTGCAATGCAGGAGATGCAGGAAAAAACTGGTTCGATCCCTGGGTTGGGTAGATCTCCTGGAGGAGGGCATAGCAACCCACTCCAGTAGTCATGCTTGGAGAATCGCATGGACAGAGGAGCCTTTCGGGCTACAGACCATGGGGTCGGAGACGACGGAAGTGACTGAACACACAACACAGACACACCATGTGTGTAATATAAATTAATATTAATATATAACTTCTACATAAATACACTTTCGCTTTTTTTCTGCCACAAGGTGGCAGTGTGAAAAAGGTTTTATGGAAGCCTTTTGAAATTGGTCTTATGACAAATTTTTATTTGGCTTATAATTTTCAAGGATCTAAATCTAGGGTTGAAAATATATAAAATGTATTATCATACAAGACAATTATTTTGGGAGTCAGGTAAGTATTTTTCCTTGAGTTCCCTCCATAGTTTTGTAATCATAGTCAATTTTGTTCTCTTTTTGCTTTAAGCAAAGCACTGTAGGTCCTTGGTAAAATAAACAGTGGATAACATTCAGAAAACGAAGATCATGGCATCCGGTCCCATCACTTCATGGGAAATAGATGGGGAAACAGTGGAAACAGTGTCAGACTGTATCTTTTTGGGCTCCAACATCACTGCAGATGGTGACTGCAGCCATGAAATTAAAAGACGCTTACTCCTTGGAAGGAAGGTTATAACCAACCTAGGTAGCATATTCAAAAGCAGAGACATTACTTTGCCAACAAAGGTCCATCTAGTCAAGGCTATGGCTTTTCCAGTGGTCATGTATGGATGTGAGAGTTGGACTGTGAAGAAAGCTGAGCGCCGAAGAATTGATGCTTTTGAACTGTGGTGTTGGAGAAGACTCTTGAGAGTCCCTTGGACTGCAAGGAGATCCAACCAGTCCATTCTGAAGGAGATCAGCCCTGGGATTTCTTTGGAAGGAATGATACTAAAGCTGAAACTCCAGTACTTTGGCCACCTCATGTGAAGAGTTGACTCATTGGAAAAGACTCTGATGCTGGGAGGGATTGGGGGCAGGAGAAGGGGATGACAGAGGATGAGATGACTGGATGGCATCATCAACTCGATGGACGTGAGTTTGAGTGAACTCTGGGAGTTGGTGATGGACAGGGAGGCCTGGTGTGCTGCAATTCATGGGGTCGCAGAGTCAGACATGACTGAGTGACTGAACTGAACTGAACTGAACTGAGGACAAAAGGGCTTTTTATGAAACATTAGTCTTCCTCTCCATTCCAGTTTCATTCCCCAGGGACAGCTATCTTTATTATAATTGGGGTGACACACAAAACTTTGCATAGTATGCATATATCTCTTTCAACGTTAGATAGTATGTGCTTCCTATATATGAAAGACAAACTCTACTCCCTCAAATTACCCTCTCTTCTTTTCTTACCAATTTTTGATAAGCTATTTTTGAATTCTCCTGTTGGTGACCTTTATACTTTAAATTGTTCTTTTAAGTCTCCAGTTCTTGTCAACTTTCAACATCGTCTCTTAACCTCCTGACAATTAGATAAGGGTGTTACCATCTCAGCTCTTTTCTCCACTCCTCTCATCCACCTCCCAACTTCTGTTAGCTTTACTTTAAAAAAAAAAAAAAAAAGCTTGGTTGAGATATAATTTACAATTTAAGGTTGACTCATTTAAAGTGTGCAACTCAAATTTTTTGTGTGTATTTACAGTTGTGCAACATCACTATAATCTCAGTTTAGAACATTTTCAGGACCCCTCAAAAGAAACCCCATTTCCATTAGCTCCCCATTTCTGCACAACGTTTTGCATCGCTAACCTGCTTTCTGTCTTCATAGACTGGCCTATTCTGGACACTTCATGGGACTGAAATCATGTAATATGCAGTCTTTTGTGACTAGTTTCTTTCACTTTAAAAAATGCTTTTGAAGCATGTACCTTATTCCTTTTTATTGCTGAATAATACCTCATCGTGTGGATATACCACATTTTATTTTTCCATCTTGGTTGATATACATTTTTTGTCATTTGCACTTTTGTTTTGCTATTATGAATAATGTTGCTATAAACTATTAGACTTATTTTTCACTTTATTCTGTAACTGTATTCTGTAAATCTTTCTTTAACCATGTGTTATAATCACATAATCATGTGTTATAGTCATCTTGTCTGTCTTGCCTATAGTTTGATTCTAAACATTGAAACATAATGAATATGATTATATTATTGTGTATATGTTGCTCACTACAAGAGCCAAATAGTGCACTAGGATTATATTAACTTTGCTACAAAACTGACATCATGAAGTTCTTTATCCCCCTGAAATATCTCTTCCAGAGCCTTCCACTGTCTGCTCCAATGTAGACTCACTGCAAGAGGTAATCTGGGGATTGATAATTCCTGGGAGGATCCCACATCTTTCTCTTTTTTGTTTATTCTTTTTGTTTTAAGGTCATTCATCCTCAGGTAACTTCCTCAGAAATAGTTGATGGAGATACATTTTTGACATATTTGAATGTCTGAAGATATCTTTACATTACTTTCACATTAATTTGACATATAATTCTATAATGAAGTATAGAATCCTTCATTCAGATCTAGAATTCTCAGAGCCTTGAAGAAATCACTCATCTTCTGGCACCTAATATTACTGATGGTAGTTCCTGTAACAGTGGGATTCTCATTCCCTTTTTGGTAATCTGATTATCCTCCTTCCCCTCTGAATCTTTTTATGATCTCTTTATACATGGTGTTTTGAAACTTAATGATGATGGTGTTGAGCATGAATTTTGCCTCATTTATCATGTTAGGCAGATTCATGTCTTTCTTAGATTTTGGAAATGTTTTGTCCTTTTTTAAAAAAAATTTTTCTGCTCCATTTTCTTCTCTTTTTTTTTCTTTTGGTGGAGGATATAAATGTTGACCCTTAGACGCTACTTTTCATCCCATCCCTTGTCTGTTTTTTCTCGACATTCTGGGAGAGTTGTTTGTTTGTTTGTTTACTTTGTTATTTGGTTAATTGTTAATTACCCCCAAGGAAATACCGCTGTTGTTGTTTAGTCACTAAGTCGTGTCCAGTTCTTTTCTGGCCCCATGGACTGTGTAGCTTGCCGGGGTCCTCTGTCCCTGGGATTCTCCAGGCAACAATACTGGATTAGGTTGCCTTTTCTTTCTCCAGGAGATCTTCCTGACCCAGGGATTGAACCTGAATCTCCTGCATTGGCAGGCAGATTCTTTACCACTGAGCCACCAAAGAAGTATTTTCCTTTAACAGTTCTCTAATTTCCTTTTTTCACTTTGGCAATTTTTATTTCTCATTTTCAAGCAGCTTCATTTATAGTTTTGAATGTTCCTTCTTCGATGCATTCTATTCTTGTTTTATGGATTACTGACTTCTTAAATCTCTTTAAGTGTTAATTAGAAAGTAATTTACCCCTCTATTCCCCAAATTTGTTTTTTCTGTGATCAGGTGCTTTGCTTACCTGGATCCTTATCTTTCTTGCTGTTGGTACTTAAACACAGTGATCTTTGGTGTTCTGTTCATCTTTAAGACTGAAGGATCAGATTGATATAGGTCACTGGTGTGTTTTCTCTACTATTACACTGTAGGTCTTTTTTTCCCCCCAAGATATCTCTTCTTAAACTGACAAGGCTGAGAATTTTGCATGATTTAAGGAGATCTTGTTGACTGCAGACTTGCTTTAAAGTGTGTGGCTAAGATGCTGATCATCTACCCAAGAGCCTCAACATTTCAGACTAAGGAGGAGGAAGCCTTAGTTCTTCCCAAGCAGATCCATATCTCTGGGTAAATGCTTCTTGTTTTTGTTTTCAATTTGTTGCACTCAAGATAAATGTCAATTGTTTTGCTTGCATATAGGCATAGGGAGGGCATTTAAGGGGCTAAATGTTCACCTTCAATGTACCCTTGTTCCAGACCCCCCTCATCTCTCTCTCCACCATCCCAGTTCCTGGCCTAGCATCTCCCCAGATTTCTGCCCTAGCATTGGCTCACACCTCCACTTCAGTCTCTTTAGACTTGCACTGTGGGCTTCCTCCACTCTGATTAACCCACTCCTGCTTCTCATCTTCTTGAAACCACTTGATGCCCCTCTTCTGATGATGCACCCTTTCACTTACCCTCCTTACCCAAAGGTTTGTTTCTTTTTGCTCTTTTACATGGTCATTTTAATTTCAGCATTTCAACAAGTTCTTATATGGGAATACATATGTTCTATCACCATATTGAACTGGAATACTCTGATGATGATTCTTAGTTCTGCTTTTTTCTCTTTTCTCCAGATCATGTGTGTGCATATGTATGTGTGTAAGTATGTGTGTGTGTGTGTATTTATAGCAGCAGTTTGCAACCCTGATACATGTCATCATACAAAATTTGGAAATATGGGAAAATAAAAAATGTCTATTACTCACCAAACAAATAATTAGTTGCCATTATGATGATTTATTTTCAGTCTTTTCAATATGCATAGATCTATTTTTAAAAACAGACTTAATATTATACCAAGTACAATTTTTTTTTTACCAAGTACAATTTTATATCCTGCTCTTTTCATTTGTATCATGAACAATTTCTCAAGTCACTAAATGATCTTCTCTGATATGGTTTATAATGGTTACATAGTATTTCACAATACAGATAGACTATCATTCACTTACTAATTCTGTTGTTGGCCATTTTGCTTGGCTCCAGGTTTTTTTGTTTGTTTCTTAATTTGTTATCATAGAATATATCTATCACCCCTAGCCTTTCTTGTGTGCTTTGATTTTTTATTTATTTATTTTTGTAAGTTCTTTCTAAATATTTATTTGTCTTTGTTGGAATTTAGTTGCAGCTCAGTTGCCTCACAGCATGAGGGATCCTAGTTCCCCAACCAGGGATCAAACCGATGTCCCCTGCTTTGGAAGGTGGATCCTTAACTATTGGACCACCAGAGAAGCCCCTCTTTTGTGTTTTTATACTAGTAGTAATTGCAGTTCAGAACTGTACTCTGTTTGATTTATACAGTGACAAATTTATTAAAAGGAAAGCAGATATCCCACAAAATTACCACAAATCACAGGGAACTTATGATTTATTAACGTGTGTGTGCACAAGTTCAGGTAAGGGCTTCTCTTCTCTTAGTCATGGAGAAGAACCCGTCACTGTCACCTTCCCACTCCAAGAGATCCCCTTCACCTATCGTGCGGAGCTCCCTGGATACCATGTCTCCTAGGCGTCCCCTTTTTCATTCCACTCCCCTCCTCCTTCCCCTTCCCCCATCCTTTCTAGTCGGGCTTGCCCCTGAAATTTGTCAGGTCTGGGGCAAAAGTACAAATTTGAATCAATATTACTATGGCTAAATATGTAAGTGTTACAAATTATCCTAAAAATTTTTTTTAATTTGTTCTATCTTCCTCCCTTGACCTTCCTAGTAATCTGGAAGGCTGAGCTCTAAGTTAGAATTCTTGTTCTGCGGCAGGATGTGATGGTACAGGATAAACCAGCACCAGTCTGCAGCCTCAGGCCCTGGGTCCACCCTGCTTCTTTTCCACCTTCCACTCAACCCTTTGCCTGCCTGCGGCTGCCAGGAGATGAGGTCCTGAAAGTGGCTCCACGTTTGGCCAGAATCCTGGGGCTGCAGTACACAGCATGGTCCAGAAGACGGGGGAGGTGTACCCCCACACTCCTTGCTTGTGTGGGGTATATAACCAAAGAAGAACCAGAGGGGATCCACGTGGGTTCAAAGTGAAGCTATTTGGTCCAGTTCAGACTTACTTTTTCCTGAAGCCTCTTTTGTCGCTGAGAGTTCATAGTGATCTCACTTTACCTTTGATGCTCCCAGAGCATTCAACATTGCTATCACTCATCTGAGCTTTAATCACATGTTCACTGTGCTGTCGTTTAGCTATTTCCTTACAGTGTAGGTTTCCTGGCTTCCCAGCTAGAAGACCTGGGTTCCTATCTTTTAAGTCAAATATTTCGGTCTTCATAAATACTTGATAAATTAAATGGCAATAAACCCCACCAGTAGACTAAACTAATAATAGTAACTTTGTTCTGAGCTTAATGCCTCATTTAGTATTTCAAATATGACCATTTATGTTTTTTCCATAACTGCACGGTCACATCTCTTGATTATGGGAGACACACACACATCCTGGAAAAGTGTCTTCTAATAGATGGAAACTAGTGTTGTAGTAAAGGTTGTTATATATCTAAAGTACAGCTCCAAAATGTAACTATTACATAGAAAAATTTGGAGTAAGCCAATACACTATAGAATTGTTGTCTTCAGTATAGGATATGCTGAGAAAAGAGTTTCATCATAGCACAAAATAATCAGTTAAAGTAAAGTCGCTCAGTTGTGTCCTACTCTTTGTGACCCCATGGACTGTAGCCTGCCAGGCTGCTTCGTCCATGGAATTTTCCAGGCAAGGATACTGGAGTGGGTTGCCATTTCTTTCTCCAGGGGATCTTCCCAACCCAGGAATCGAACCTGTGTCTCCTACACTACAGGCAGACTCTTTACCATCTACATTCTGGTTAATAGATGTCTGTCCAGGATCCTGCAGGAAGCTCAATCAGTTAATCAGGCCACAGATATTTCCCGAACACCTTCCATTTACTACATGCTGGGCTTGGCTCTAGGCCCTACGAGTATTGAGTAGCAAATAAAATGACAAGGTCTATTCTCTCATGGACCTTATATTCAAACTGATTATAACAGAAAACTGTTGTAGAAGATTCTGGACAATGCATGGAACCAGCAAAGAGATTCTGTATCTACCCTGGAGATCAGAATGGTGACTTTGGATTGTTTATGCAGTGATGACCAAGGGACACAAATCTGAGTTATAAAAGACTTTTGTGTAAAAGTAGACGGCCACACACTGTCTCACAGAGGCTCCACGCAAGGCCATTTCTCTAGAAAGTAATCAAGCTGCCTTGTGCTTCGTGACGTACCCTGAGAATGGCTCTCACATTGTCTCCTTTCTTTTCCTCCCACCGTAGGAAGTTGTAATGCCAGCTAGTTCAAATACCTAGAGACACTTTTTTCCCCCATGATGTTCCTCTTCCTCATTTCTCTCATTCTTGCCACTTCTGTGGGAGAGCACATTTTGAATTGCAAATGATTTAAAAGCAAACATCTAAAGAAAATGAGAATTTTATCCCTAGACTCAGGGAATTCACATTGTTATTTGTTTTAGTATACCTTTAGTCATCTTTTCACATCTGCAGGTATTGAACACATGAAAAAATAAAAAGAATTAACATATGTTCTAGTAAATACATATATAGTATCCTTATTTATTATCCTTATAGACCTGGGTCTGTAAATTCCATGAGAACAATCACCTCACAGGTATGATATCAAGAATCCAGTTGAGCTTTTAAAAAAGAGTTTTATTTTACAATTGCTTATATTCAAACAGAATTATAATAACTGATTAATAACCCCTTTCCAAAAGAGACTGGGGAGGAGAGAACAGGGAGAAATTCAGGACAATGTTTCACTGTTTATAATGTTTGTCTCTTTGTTACAGCGAGTGTGGTTTCACTGGGACTTAATCACTGGAGGGAGAGAAGGTAAAGGAGAGGTGACAGCCTGTGAGTGACCCCAAATAGCCAACTCAGGGTTCAGGTGGCCACAGCATTCTTTTCAGACCTCTTATCCCATTTTTTCCTCTTTTAAACATAATGGTAACCATGATAAGAATCAAGCCAACTCCAGACTGCTTTCTCTCCAGCTCCTCCTCTACCCCCAGCCCACACCAAGGTCAGCCACAGAGGTATGGGGTTTTTTGTTTTTTGTTTTTAGATTTTTTTAATGTGAATCATTTTTAAAGTCTTTATTAACTTTGTTATAATATTGTTTCTCTTTTAAATTTTTGGTTTTTTGGCTGTGAGGTGTGCAGGATCTTAGCTGTGTGTGTTACTCGCTCAGTCGTGTCCAACTCTTTGCAACCCCATGGACTGTAGTCCACCAAGCTCCTCTGTCCATGAAATTCTCCAGGCATGAATACTGGAGTGCGTTGCCATTTTCTACTCCAGGGGATCTTCCCAACCCAGAGATCAAATCCACACCTCCTGCATCTTGACCACTGGATGGCCAGGCAAGTCCCAGCCACACCGTTTTGACTGTTCAAACAGGATGTTTGCAGAGCAACAGACAAGATGCCCTTGAAACTTTAATTCTTTAAATTCTTGAGGATGGGCTTTCACATGAACCAAAGGATTTTAAAGTGTATAAATCTTCTCCCTTCCCATTTGCAAATACCTTAGGGCTCACCTTATTTGCAAGGGTCTGATCAGGAAAACACTCATGTCCACTCTGCCCAGATGGGTGTTGCTGCCATTGTGTCTCACTGGCATTCAGTATCTTTTTCTGAGGCTGGCACTCCCTTGTTGCAGGTGGTCACAGTTGCCCACCGAGTGATTGTACCCCACAGATCAGGTGGGACCCAAGCCTAAAGTGATCCTTTTAATCAGGACTCTCCTTGCCTCAGCCCAGGCTTAGCCAAGGAGGACCCTCAGTGGGGTGAGCCCAGTGCAGGACACCCCCACCCTGGAAGCTCTGTGTCATGGCTGGTTCTGGCATTCACCTCTTGGGGACCAAAACCACTGCCCCCACTCCCTCCCAGGCTGCTCAGTTTCCCTTCTCCAGCTCTGGGAGCAGAGCGGACAGATGACCCTACTCCCCCGGACACAGTGTTCTGGGCTCACTTTCCTGCAGACACCCACGCTCGGAAGCAGGCATCTCCAGACCACCCTGACATCTCTCGCTCTAAAGTTGGAAGAAAAGTCATTTTATCTGCCGGGACACACGTGGCAGATAAGCTGCTGCTGCAGGAACTCATTTTAACTATCACACCTCTCCTCAGCCACTTTACTCAAGTATCACTCCTCATTCTCATTCCCCAGCCCTAATACTTGTCTTGTTTCTAAAGTTTCTCAGTCCTTCAAATCTCAGTGGGGTATACTAGAAGATATTAAAAGAAGCAAATGTGAGTGAAAGTGAAATAAATATAAACATACAAAATTTAAAGTACTATAGAAATAAAAATAATTATTAATAGATTTAGGTTATATACCAGCAGGGTAGTTATGTGTAGCATGTATGTGTATGTGGTTATTATTGTGATAATTTCTCTCAAACTAAACAACATAAATGAACAATACTATTGCATAGCATTCAGTTTGCCCACAATGGATACAACTCAGTCGGTAAGCATTCAATAGCTGCCATTATTATGGTGAGCATTATTATTAGCACGGCCTTTGAACTATAAAATTTCTACCTGGCAGAAACCCCAGCAAGAACAATCACTTTGGTTTGAGACTTGGTTTAAGTCCTAACCATGCCGACAGAATTTCAAGATGAAAGATCCTGAACAGTGGCTGAGTTTCTTATGTTCTTTTCCATGGGAAGATTGACATTTTCCTTTCTTCTTGAATAGGGTCATTTATTAGCATCTTTTTCATTTAGAGTCACACTGCCCAATATAAAGGGTAACATTAATGTAACCCATTTTCTTCATGATGACTAAAGCTTTTTGTTTGGTGACTATGGTCTGGGAAGATCAGTAGAATCTTGAAAGGACTTACTGGAGAGCTTGCCTCAGACCTTGTGTTACCCACATCTCCACCTCCTTTACTTGGGCCTTATTTCACAGTCAGCCTTGAAGGAAACAGTGTACCCTGTTTGTTTTGGGGACCAAATGACTTGGGTGGAAGAGGGATGAAAATGGAATGAAGTCAGGAAAGAAGGAGACACAGGGGTCCTGAGACCTTCCCTCCTCTGCAGCCCTGGACCTCACTTCTTCCTGCTGGGCACCAAATATTAGGGGTGGGGGAATTCAGATTTGCTGCCCTCTCCAAATTTGGGATTTTTCAAAAAGACATTACTTATATTTAGTTACATTCTTATTTCCTCTAATGCAGATATTTGTAGTAGTTGCTACAAATTTGAACCTTCATCATTTGCAAAGGAGAAGAATTGTCTGGCTTTGGATAACTGCTGGGATTCAAAGAGCTGTGGGAGTACCAGCCTTTGGAGCTGGAAGGGAATGCCAAGATCAGGGTTCTCATTTGATGATGAGAAGACTGAGGTGGTTCAGTGGGTTAGTGGCATGGCTGGGACCCAAGTTTCTCCTCCCCAATTTTAGTGCTCTGTCACAATAGCTGACATTCTTAAATACGTATTTGGGTTCTTATTATGTGTCAGACACAGTTCTTTTTTGAAAACAATTTTTAAAATAGTAAACATTTTCATATTTTAAATAGTAAATAATTATAATAATACAATAATTATAATTTTAATAAATATAATAATATTTTTAAATTTATTTATTTATTTATTTTTTGGAGGCTCATTACTTTACACTATTGTATTGGTTTTGCCATACATTGACATGAATCTGCCATGGGTGTACATGTGTTCCCCATCCTGAACCCCCCTCCCCATTCCATCCCTCTGGGTCATCCCATTGCACCAGCCCCCAGCACCCTGTATCATGCATCAAACCTGGACTGGCGATTTGTTTCACATGTGATAATTTACATGTTTCAATGCCATTCTCCCAAATCATCCCACCCTCACCCTCTCTCACAGAGTCCAAAGTCTGTTCTATACATCTGTGTCTCTTTTGCTGTCTCGCATACAGGGTTATCATTACCATCTTTCTAAATTCCATATATATGCGTTAGTGTACTGTATTGGTGTAGATGGAAAAACAGTGGGGAAAAAATAGATGGGGAAACAGTGGAAACAATGTCAGACTTTATGTTTTTGGGTTCCAAAAATCACTGCAGATGGTGATTGCAGCCATGAAATTAAAAGACGCTTACTCCTTGGAAGGAAAGTTATGACCAACCTAGATAGCGTATTCAAAAGCAGAGACATTACTTTGCCAACAAAGGTCCATCTAGTCAAGGCTATGGTTTTTCCAGTAGTCATGTATGGATGTGAGAGTTGGACTGTGAAGAAAGCTGAGAGCCGAAGAATTGATGCTTTTGAACTGCAAGGAGATCCAACCAGTCCATTGGTTGGGTCCTGGGATTTCTTTGGAAGGAGATCAGTCCTGGGATTTCTTTGGAAGGAATGATGCTAAAGCTGAAACTCCAGTACTTTGGCCACCTCGTGCGAAGAGTTGACTCATTGGAAAAGACTCTGATGCTGGGAGGGATTGGGGGCAGGAGGAGAAGGGGACGACAGAGGATGAGATGGCTGGATGGCATCACTGACTCGATGGACATGAGTTTGAGTGAACTCCAGGAGTTGGTGATGGACAGGGAGGCCTGGCGTGCTGCGATTCATGGGGTCGCAAAAAGTCGAACACGACTGAGCGACTGAACTGAACTGAACTGATACTGTATTGGTGTTTTTCTTTCTGGCTTACTTCACTCTGTAAAATATTAAACATATTTTAAACATTTAACCAGGTCTTAGTTGCAACATATGAGACCTAGCTCCCTGACCAGGGATTGACCCTGGACTCCTTGAACTGGGAGCACTGAGTCTTAGCCACTGGGAAGTCCCATGCATAGTTCTGGGCTTGGTCCCCTTCCTCAGTGAATTTATGTTAGAGGGTGAAGAGTGCTGTCTTCAGGGAGGTACAGAGTGCTGTGTAAGGGGTAAGGACGTCTAGAGGTAGACTTCTAGGTAATAATGACAAGTCATTTTGGTGTGATTGGAACATGAGAAGGAGAAGGCGAGAGGAAGTGAGATGGCTAGCAAAGAAGGCAGGGTCAGCTCTTAAAGAGCTGTGGAAGCTGGTGGGCAGCCATACAAGGATTCTGAACACAACAGCGAAATGGTAAAGTCTGCGTTTAGAAAGGCCTCCCTGGCAGCAAAAGGGTGAAGAAATTACTCCAGAGCTGTCTGGTGTGGCATGAATGGCTTTGAAGTAAGTCCAGATTATGAACCTTTAGCTTCTGGGTCAATAGGCAGGACCTGACAGCTTTTTCCAGCAGCTTTGAATGGTTGTCCCAGTGTCTTGTACAAAAGTTGTCATTTTCCATGTTCCTGTGATGAGAGACAGACTGCAAAACACTGCCATGGAGGAGAGCAAAACTCTAGGTAGTGAGCGGCTTAGATAGGAAATCTGAGAGGTAAACATATCGATCTGGACCAAGAGGTGAGGACCTGACTCCGGACTTTGGTTGTAGAGAGTGAGGGGAAAGTAAGAAACCCCTAGCCTTAGGCAACAAGGGTAATGGTGCCATTCGCTGCGATGGAGAGCACAGGCAAAGAGCTCATTTGTGGGGAAGGACCATGTGTGGGGACACGCTGCTTCTCTGGTGGCTCGATAAAGAATGTGCCTGTGATACAGGAGACCTGGGTTCGATCCCAGGAGACCCTGGGTTGGGAAGATCCCTTGAAGAAAGGAATGGCAACCCACTCCAATATTCTTGCCTGGAGAAATTCCATGGACAAAGGAGCCTGGTGGGCTATAGTCCATGAGATCTCAAAGAGTTGGACACGACTGAGTGACTAACACACACACTGATGAGGTAGCTGAAAGACATCCAAGAAGAGATATCCAGTAAGCAGGAAAGTCTGTGGCTCTGGAGCAGAGAAGGGGTCTAGGCTAAACTGTAGCCTTGGGGATCCTCAGCCTGTCTATGAGAACTGAAGATATGACAGTGAATAAGACGGCAAGAGAAATGTATGGAGTAAAAGGAAAATGGGGTCCAAGAAAGGAGCACCAAAATATTGTTGTTGTTGTTCAGTTGCTCAGTTGTGTCTGCCTCTTTTCTACCCCATGGACTGCAGCACTCCAGGCTTCCATGTCCTTCACTATCTCCTGGAGCTTGCTCAAACTCATGTCCATTGAGTCGCTGATGCCATCCAACCATCCCATCCTCTGTCAACCCCTTCTCTTCCTCCCTTCAATCTTTCCCAGCATCAGGGTCTTTTCCAATGAGTCAGTTCTTCACATCAGGTGGCCAAATATGGGAGTTTCAGCTTCAGCATCAGTCCATCCAATGACTATTCAGGACTGATTTCCTTTAAGACTGACTGGTTTGATCTTGCAGTCCAGGAGACTCTCAAAAGTCTTCTCCAACACCACAGTTCAAAAGCATCAATTCTTCAACACTTAGCCTTCTTTATAGAAAGGGCTTCCAAAAGAGAAGATGTGGCCAGAGTGAAGGAGGAAGTTCAAAGTGTGGGCTGTACTGAAAGTCAAAAATAGAGCCTTCTAGAAGATAGAGAAGGTTAGGGGTATAAAATGCTATAAAAGCTTGCATTTTGTGGGGCTGTAAATGACCTCTAACCCCTGGTTTGCATTTGTATTCTCAATATGCATGAGACTACTGAAAAGAGAAAAAGGCAAAAAAGAAGTACCATGTGAGGTGATGTATGTCAACTAGCCTTATGAGGAAATTGAAAAGATGAGGTCATCACTGAAATTGTTGGTCATCATTTCACAATATACACATATGTCACCTGTCACCTTCTACACCTTAAATTTACACTTTATTTGTCAATTATGTCTCAATAAAGGGGAAAAAGACATTGTTGCCTGGGTGTGTGGGAGAGAAGGAGAAAGATAGGGAAAAGGAGACCCTGAGAAGGTCAGTCAGAAGCTGCAGGGACTGGGTAATGAGGGGCCTTGGGAGACTTTGGGTCTGAGGGATAAAGGACTGGAGACCTGGGTCTCACTCCTATGCCATACCAGGACCACTGTCTGGCTGGGCCCACAGAGCAGAGGGCCCCGCATCAGGACCAGCCTCTGCTGGCTTAAAGAGGCAGTGCTCTCTATTTAAGATCTTGGAGAGAAGAGCAGGAGTACATGTGAGTTTTCTCTGGGGCCACGACAAATCACTGGGGAAACTAGGGGCCGTGCTGAAGTTTTGCTGGTGGGTTGAATGAAGGACCGAGAACAGAATGTCTTCTCTGTGTGCACACTGATGAGATTGGGGTCTCCCTAAGTGTGGGAGAAAGAGCAGCATTCTTAATGAGAGCTGCAGGAAACAAGGTTGCTCAGGGAAAGGCCAGCTTTCAGAAGCGGATGGAACTTTCAGAGGAAAGATAGAGTATATCAGGGAGTTTGTTTTCTTGGAAACAAGTTTTAGAGGCCTCCATGGGGAGAAAGGTTTAGAAGGGAGTGGAATGGTAGAAAACTAGGTCAAGGAAAGAAAGACTGGAGAAATACAGGGTTGAACGTGCATAGAGGAAGGGTGATGAGAAATGGCTCTGACTAAAGATAATCAGGACTGGAGGGGTGGGAGAGACAGTTTGGAGGTGGGGTGGGAAAGTGAATTCAGATCTCACAAAAAGCCAACCATGCTTCCAGAAGGGCCTTAGCCCAGGGAAGTCTCAGTCTCTTTCCATTCTTTGGAAAAGGCATCAGACTCTGGGAAATCGGGTATCGCCTCCTTCTGGGGAGAATTTACTTGTGACCTGGTCTGTAGACTTGCAAGGCAGGGTGAGGGTTGCTGCATGTGTTTTCCCTTCCCATGTCTCCTTTGTCCACCAAAGTAACTCAAATCCTCTAAGTTAACTACCTGTTGGTAGTAAGAGTGCCTCTAGTTTATGTTAACCTTTCAACCTCTCATCTTAGAGTTTGCTTTTTGCTAGTTAATTCCATGGGCTTCCCAGGTAGTTCAATGGTAAAGAATCTGCCTGCCAATGCAGGAGCTGTGGGAGACAGGGGTTCAAACCCTGGTTCGGGAAGATCCCCAGAGTAGGTAATGGCAACCCACTCCAATATTCTTGTCTGGGAAATCCCATAGACAGAGGAGCCTGGGGTATAGTCCATGGGGTCACAAAGAGTCAGACATGACTGAGTGACTGAGCATGCATATAGTTAATTCCTTGCATACCTGGTTCTCACACGCTTTTACACGTGAGGACCTATGTGTCCTGTTGTGATCCCCTGCCTATCAGACACCCACAGGCTGGACCCACCCAGGTTCCTCTGGAGTGGCTTGGCAACTCAGTGAGTCAGGCTATGGTCAAGGCGATGGCCAGGCCCCTGGCTCCACCTCGGTGTTCCATAACAAGGAAGAGAAAGGGTTTGGTCAGAAGGCAACGACAAGAAAAGCAAGAAACAAATATAGTATAATGGATATGGTGTGCAGTAAGATAAGGACATATTCTCAGTAGGTGGGTGAGATTTCTCTTTTGGTGTATGGGGTGCTTCTTCACCCCATATACCAAAAGAGTTACTTCAGAGGCAGGTGTGGGGCAGAGTTTAAATCTTGGATCTGAGTGCAGAAGTTCTTAAACTTTAGCAGATGTCAGAACCCCTGGGCGGGGTTTATTAAACTCCTGAATTGCTGGCTCCCTGCAGAGTTTCTGATTTGGTAGATCTGGGGTAGAACCTAAGAGCTTGCATTTCTAACATCTTCTAACATACTCTTGGGTGGTGTGATGTTGCTGGTTTGGAGATCAAATTTGGTAAACCATTAGCTTACAAGAAACAGGAGATTGCCTGGGTAACTGAAGAGGAAGAATTTGGAGCTGAGGAAAGGAAAGATCCAGGAGGAGAGAAGATAGAGGCAAAGGGGATGGCGGAAGGCTGGGTGCTGTTCTTTGTAATGCTCCAGGCTCAGCTAAAGACCTTTTGAATATAACAAACACGCTTGGGGGAAAGGGATTTCTTGTGGAAACTGGAAATGAAGTTGAGCTCTGCATTTGGAAGTGAAATGAGGGTGAAATAGAGACATCACCCATGAGCCAAAAGGACTTTAAAACCCACAGAATGTTTCAGAAATCTCAGGAGAATGCTTGAGAATTTCCCCAGGTGATAGAAATGGAGGGTGAGAGGTGGTTTAAACGAATTGCACTCTATTTATTTATTTTTTAGTTTATTTGGCTGCACTGGACTTTAGTTGCAGCACAAGGGATCTTTGATCTTTGTTGCAGTATGTGAACTCTTAGTGACAACATGCGGTAGGTATCCAGTTCACAGGCTAGGTAGGGATTGAACCCAGGCTCCCTGCATTGGGAGTGCAGAGGCTTAGCCACTGGACCACCAGGGAAGTCCAGAGGAATTGCACTTTAAAACTCAAGGGATGGATAAACAAACAAATACATAAAATTCAAATGTTGGGGGCCTGGGTTTTCACACTCTGGCTGACGTCTACACTGCGTGTCTCCTAAGAAGTAGTACTCTCTTGGGAGAAAGAAAGGTTCTGAGAGAGAATGTTACACATTATCTTTTCTTGGGGAGAGTGTGATAAAGACAATGTTCACCATCTATCAAATGTTAGCAAATACACAGAATGCCCAGAAAATATAGAAGTTGCTCCACTTAATAAGAAAGGATTCAAAAACCTTTTAATAGGGCCATGTGTTCATTAAGTCCAAGGTGACATTACTATGCAGATGTCCACTAACTGCATCCCTTAGTGACTGGGAGAGACAATGAAGTTTTTACTCTGATGTATCTTTCTCCCACATTTGTGGAAGTTTGAAAGAGGCAACTTTTTACATTGTCACATTACAACTTACCACATTGTTAACAGTGGTTACTGTAAACAGTGGGATTATTACATTCTCTACTTTCTCCATTTCTGTACCAGTTTTTAAAAAATAGGGAGTTGCATTATGTTTGTGAACATTTTTAGAAAGCAGATTTCTTTCATAGTTCAACTGTTCATGAATCTGATTATCATTTCACTTGAAAAGGGGGAAAAGGATAAAACAACTTTATTGTAATGATGACATTGAAATAAAATTTAAATTTACAGTGTTGATACTCAACAGGTATAGAAGATCCCTTGCAAGTGTGTATTTGAAACTCAACTGAACTAACCTGTCTGGTAACAAGTTTATTTTAACAAGCTTCCGACAGAAACCTGTGATGAATGCAGCCATGTGGGCACACAGACTGCCTTTCTTGTCTTTGTTTCACTCCACAGCCCGTATTCAGACATCTTCTCATCTGGTCACAAGTCAGGGCTAACCTGCTAACAAAGACACACCATTTTAGTAATGTTCAAAATTGTCAACTGTAGCTCAAACGGTAAAGAATCTGTCTGTGATGCAGGAGACCAGGGTTCAATCCCTGGGTTGGGAAGTTCCTCTGGAGAAGTGAATGGCAGTCCACTCCTGCATTCTTGCCTGGAGAATTCCATGGACAGAGAAGCCTGGTGGGCTACAGTCTGTGGGGTCTCAAAGAGTCAGACACGACTGAGCGACTAACACACACACACATAAACACACACACACAAAACTGTCAACGTAGTTGTAACATCAGGCAATTAACAGCATACAAATGCAGTTCAAGCAGGGACAAATGCTGACCTTGCTCTTTGTATTTCCAACTCCTTCAAATTGACCTTTTCAAAGTTTTATTATAAGTAACAACATTTGTTTCATTACGTATTTATTTTTTAAATATTTTTCTTTCTTTATTTATTTGTCTGCACTGGCTCTTAGTTGCAGCACACAGGATCTTCTATATTCATTACACCTTGCAAACTCTTGGTTATGGCATGTGGAGTCTAGTTCCCTGACCAGGGATCGAACCCCGGGCCCCCTGCATTGGGAGTGCAGAATCTTAACCACTTAACAACAGTGGGAAGACCCTCATTACATATTTAGTTTCTTTATCAAAAGTCCAGATGACGTCTCATTCATAGAATAAATAGCCTTCTTTCAAGAATCACTGGTACTTCATTGCATTTATAGGATTTATTTTTGTGTATATATATATATATTTAGAAAACAATTCTGGCAGGGCTATTAGGGCCCATCCCAGCCCCCTTAATGTCATTCTGGCTAAGAAGAATGCTGAGGAGCTGCTGGAAGAGCTTTTCTTTCCTGATGAAAGGAGCAGCTGTGGCTGGTACCGCCTTTCCTCTCTTCCTCCTTTTCTAAAGGCAGGCAGACTTTATGTCTGGAGCCTGAGACACCTTGCTGCCCAAAGGAGAAGCTGAAAGGACTGCAGAGGGCAAGTACTGCTATCACTGAGCTGCTGAACAAACAGGGGAGGACTCACCTCAGATTTCCTGTTCTGTGAGAAAATGGAACCCTTATTCATCTAACTCTTGTTACTCCTTACTTGGGAGCTGGTTTTCTCTTTATTTGCAACCAAAATAATTCCTAATTTATTTAGAGTCCCATCTGGGTGTCATGGCAGTGAGAGTGCAAATGGGCAACACACGCAGAGCCAGGCGGCAGGGCGTTCGTACCCGGAAGCTGAGTAGCAAGTTGAGCTGCCCCAGGTTGGAAGCTCAAGGGCGTCAGCAGAGTAGGAAGCAGAACTTCTCTGCGGAACTGGAACCCTGATGTGTTATCAAGCCAGGGCTTCAGGGTAAAAAAAGACAGGAACACGCATGTGGGCTTAAACACAGGGATGAGGTGCTAGAGTTAGAACCAAGGGAAAATTCACCGCACAATACGATTCTGAATTCTAGTTCTCTTTAAGTTCTTTAGGACTTAGAGGAAGGCTGGCTGTAGATATTCAACTCCGGATGACTGGAAGAAGGTAGGAGTTGACTGTTCCATTCATTAGTCAGTGTCTAGTTCAGGACCCAGGATCCGATAATGCCCAATGAATTGTTTGTGGAATTCTTAACTGCATTGTAATAA
Source organism: Bos indicus x Bos taurus (assembly GCF_003369695.1). Taxonomy (NCBI): domain Eukaryota; kingdom Metazoa; phylum Chordata; class Mammalia; order Artiodactyla; family Bovidae; genus Bos; species Bos indicus x Bos taurus. Next base: position 106,449,963 of record NC_040076.1, read on the forward strand.
TCATGGGTTAGCCATCTTCTTTAAACAGTTCTAGTTTCTAAAGCTGTGTTTAGGACACCGTTGGTATTCAAGGATAAGGAGGGTTATTTATGACATTTGTTACCACTCTGATTTTAGAGTTATTTTGTGCTCAGGACTCATTTGGTTGTAAGCGACAGGAACTCAGAGGGGGAAAAAAGTGAACTGATGGTTTTTATAACGGACTGACATACAAATGCAGTTCAGGAACAACTGGATCCAAAAATTAAAATAATGTCATTTATTCTGTCTTCCCACTCTGCTTTCTTCTATAGTGATTTTATTCTCATGGAGGCTCCAATAGAGGCAGAGAGGGCTACATACACCTCAAGGCTCTTATCACACCAGTGGTGGGGGATGGGTGGGATTTTTTTCTTCTAACTCCAGCACAAGAATCTTCCTGGGAAGGATTCTGATTGAACTGACTTGGGTTGTGGGCTTGTACTTGAACTGATGAGTCTAAGGGGCAGAGGATGAAATGCTCAGCTTGGGCAGGCCCAGGTCTCAAATCTATTCTTCTAGTACACAGGGGAGGTGAACAAACACACAGCTCATGAGTTCACTCACTCTGTGTTTCACTATGAATTCTGCATTGCCTCCAGCTATTTCCTTCAGCTTTTTTTCAGAGTTTTACTGTTTTATAGTTAACATAGAAGAGGGATGTCCTTGGAAGTCCGGTGTTTAAGACTCTACATTCCCCTTGTAAGGGGCATGGATTCAATCCCTTGTTGGGGAACTAAGATCCTGCATGCCACACTTGAGGCCAAACAAAACAAACAAACAAAAAACCCAACATAGTAAACTATTTAGAGGATGCAATGTGATGTTTTAATGTGTATGCACCTGTGAAACTGCCGCCACAATCAAGATAAGAAACGTTAAACTGTCTTGTCTTCTCAGTCACCTCCAATCTGTGACAGGCTCTCTCTGAGTCTTCATTTTTTATGACATTGACATATTTTTAACTTTTATTTTTGGTTTAACTTTAGACTCACAGTTAAAAGTTTTAACTTACAGTTAGAAGTCTACATTTTTAGACTTTTAAAAATGTAGTTTAAAAAATGTCTATATATCATCCCTTGCCCAGCTTTGTCTCCTAATGTTAACATGTTTGCATGACTGTGGTACAAATGATTGAAACCATGAAGTTAACATGGGTATTAACTGTTACCTAACTGGAGAATCCCAGGGACGGGGGAGCCTGGTGGGCTGCCGTCTATGGGGTCGCACAGAGTCGGACACGACTAAAGTGACTTAGCAGTAGCAGTAGCAAAGACCTTTATTCAAATTTCACCATTCTTCCCACAGCTGTTCTCTTTTAGTCCCAGGATCCCACATTGCTTTCAGTCTGCCTTCTCTAACCATTTCTCAGTCTTTCCTCATAACCTTGACTTTCGAAAAGTATGCTATGCTATGCTAAGTCACTTCAGTTGTGTCCGACTCTGTGTGACCCCATAGATGGCAGCCACCAGGCTCCCCCATCCCTGGGATTCTCCAGGCAAGAACACTGGAGTGGGTTGCCATTTCCTTCTCTAATGCATGAAAGTGAAAAGTGAAAGTGAAGTCGCTCAGTCGTGTCCGACTCTTCGTGACCCCATGGACTGCAGCCTATCAGGCTCCTCCATCTATGGGATTTTCCAGGCAAGAGTACTGGAGTGGGGTGCTATTGCCTTCTCCGTCGAAAAGTACAGTAGAGTTATTATGGATATTGTCTCTCAGTTTGAGTTTATCTGATGTTTTCTCTTTGGGGCAAGATTAACATAGAATGATTCTGTGCCCTTCTCAGTGGACTGCAACCATCATGTTGCTGTCTCACTACTGTGATGTTAATTTTGATCACTTGGTTAATGAGGCCCCCACTAGATTTCTCTACTGTAAATTGACTTTCAGATTGGGAAAATACCCTGTTTCTCATCATATTGCCACTTGAATTTTAGCAGACACTGAGGACTTTTGCCAGTAGCAATTATTCCTGTGGTCGTTTGCCAAATGGTGATTTTCTGTTTCCATTATTTCTTCTCCATTTATGAATTAGAATTCTCCTGTATTGAAGAGCTATTGCTTCTCTCCTATTTATTTAATTATTCAGGTATTCATTTTTATCAGTATGGATATATCTAAAATATACAAAGAACTCACACAACTCAATGTTGAAAATAAAAAACTTGATTTAAAAAATGGGTGGAGAATTTATTTAAACATTTTATTACAGAGAAGACATACAGGTGGCCAACAGGAAAAGATGCTCAACATCACTAATCATCAGAGAAATGCAAATCAAAAAAAATGAGATACCACCCTCACACTTGTCAGAATAGCTATGATAAAAAAAGATAACAAATAACAAGTATTGGCAAGGACACCGAGAAAAGGGAACTCTTGTGCTCTGTTGGTAGGAATGTGAATTGTGCAGCCTCTATGGAAAAAAGTATGGAGAATCTTCAAAAAATTAAAAAGAGAACTACCATATGATCCAGCAGTTCCAGTCCTGGGTATTATCAGTAGAAAATGAAAGCACCCCTATGTTGATTGCAGTAGTATTACAATGGTCAAGACATGCAGGTAATCTAAGTGCCTATCAATAGATGAATGGATGAGGAAAATATGGCACACATGCCATGTACACTCAGTTATAGAAAAGAATGGAATTTTAGCATTTGCAAAAACATGGTTGAAACTAGAGGATACTATGCTAAGTGAAATAAGTCAGAGAATGACAACTGCTGTATGACTTCACTTACATGTGGAACCTAAAAAACCAAACAAGTGAACAAGCATAATAAAAAAGAAACAGAGAACAAATAGGTAGAGGTGAGAGGGACAGGGAAGAGAAAAGAAATAGGTGAGAGGGATGTATGAGTTACAAACTTCCAGTTGCAAAATAAGTGAGCCACAGGTATGAAATGTAAATTGTGGGGAATAGAGTCAATAAGTATGTAAAAAAGTAAAGTGAAAAATATTTGCTGAGGAAATATTTTGAAAATAAAGTTATAATAATGTTTGAGAAAATTTGAAGTATTTTGGAATATTGCAATCAGAACTAGGAATTGTTTCAGTAGGTTATGTTTTTGCCTGTGATAACTATCTTGTTAATTGCAAATAATTCTTCATAATCTAGGATCACTAGACTTGTAAAGATAACCCCATTAGCCATTTCTGACTTACTTAGTGGAACATTCTTCAGCTGAATAATTTTAAGTCAGAGAAAGCTTCCCAGTTTTATGAAACACAGATCCTTGTCTTGTTGGAAATGTCACCAAATAAATTATTGTTGGTAACCTGGCCACTGACCTGGCACTACTTACTTTTGTCCGTGCTACAACTGAACTGAGTAAACTTTGTGAATAAGAATTCAGAAGTTGTGAGTGAATATGAAACTTATAACTGCCTAATAACCACTAGGAGCCAGAAGTATTGAACGGTAGTTAAGCAGAATTCTCACCATCCATGTGAGTTTTGTGGTTTTGAACGCTACAAAATTTTTGTTGAAAAGATTATCATTCTAAATGCACACAGCAGATTATAAACGCACAACTCATTTTGGTTGCTATCAAATGGGTGCAGAATGAAAAGTATAGAGTCTCTTCAATGCCAGAATCTCTTGTAGAGAAAGAATGTTTTATTATTCGTTTTAGGAAAATAACTTGACTCTGTGAGTAGGGAAGTCAGGAGCTTATCTAATAAGAAATGTCTAAGCTACACAGGAACGTGAATAGATTGTTTTGCTCCATTGGGAGGGGAGTCAGCGGAGAGGGTCTGTGAAACGACGGGGGCAGTGCTGAACAGTGGCCGTCTGCTGAAGCCGTCACGAGCCGGGCCCCATCTCTGCCAACATTGTCTCACTATAACAAACATCTTCTTGTTTAAGAATAATAGATCTCCCACTGTTCATTGACAGGTGGTAGAGGTTGGGACTTTTGTTTTCAACACAATATAACTGGTAATTTTGACAAGGACATATCAACTCCATAGCATCTTTAATTCTGTTCTTCCATGGTTCCTTTGTAATATACTTCATGCAGAAAGTTCTTCCCTTGATCCTGGATAACAATGACAGGAGACCTGATTTCTTTGGTCACTGTTGGGGAACACAGCAAAGTCCTGAGGCTTCTTTAAATTGCAGAATACAGTCTCATTTCAGAAATTAGTCCCACTGTCTAAGCTTCTAACTTTGCTGAAGCCACAGGTACTGCCTCCCCCTCAGGTAAGGAAGTAAGACCTGCTACAAGAGGGTTGCTGACTCCTGGGGAAGGTACAAGGTTGGCCATTTCTGAATTGCTTCCTTTCTGCTTCCCCCACCCCCACACTCCCATTACCTCAGTCGCTGTCTCTAGTCAGGACATTTTTAAAAAATGGAACTACATTAAAAAATTTTTTTTTTTTGCTTGCACTGGGTCTTTGTTACTGCACACGGGCTTTCTCTAGTTGCAGCATGCGGGAGCTACTCTTTAGTCAGTGTACGTGGGCTTCTCATTGTGCTTGCTTCTCTTATTGCAGAGCAAGGTCTAGGCATGTGGGCTTCAGTAGTTGTGGCACATGGACTTAGTTGCCCTGAGGCCTGTGGGATCTTCCCAAACCTTGTCCCCTGCATTGGAAGGTGAATTCTTAACCACTGGACCACCAGGGAAGCCCCTTGAATGCTTTTTTATTCCCAGATAAAATGACCTCAAAACTGTTAGGTAAGTTCTCTTGGTTCATCGCCCTTGATTCACCACCACTGTAATCATGGCACCAGTTGTGGCTGTGCTTTCTTTGATGTCCTAGATATGAACAACCACAGGTGCCTTATAATTTGGAAAACCTCACATTCTCTATACTATATAATTCCATGAGGTCAACGTGCTGGGAGACAGAAGAGGGGTATTTAAACTTGGTAGCTATTGAAACCCCAAATCAGAATGTGTTTAGCTTGCTTACAGGGCACCTTCCTGTGACTGAGGCCTCCTGTTTTGTTTCTTGAGACAGAGAATATCTAAGTCAGGAGTCTGACCTGAGCACCAAAGTTTGTCATAAAATTCATGCTTTATTGCCTCCTCTTTGTGTCACCTGTTAATAACTGCAAAACATTTCTCATCTTTTATCCTTTCCCTATATTCTATCAAAAGGAGATTGTTGCAAGTATATAAGCATAGACCCAAAGCAGCTGAACTTTCTCCCTCCCTACCATTTTTGGGGGTAGCTGAGCACTTTATCATCTCAGATTTAAACCTTTTTTAATTGGAGGATAATTGCTTTATAATATTGTGTTGGTTTCTGCCACACATCAACATGAATCAACCAAAGGTATAATATGTACCCCCCTCCTGAACCTCCCTCCCATTTCCCTCCCCATCCCACCCCTCTAGATTGTCCAGAGCACTGGGTTGAGCTTCCTGTGTCACACAGCAAATTCCCACTTGCCATCTGTTTTACACATGGTAATGTATAGGTTTCCACGCTACTCTCTCAGTCTGTTCCATCCCCACTTCCCCCACTGTGTCCACAAGTCTCTTCTCTATGTCTGTCTCAACTGCTGCCCTGCAAACAGGTTCATCAGTACCATCTTTCTAATTCCATATGTATGCATTGATATATAACATTTATCTTTCTCTGACTTACTTCACCTTGTATAATAGGCTCTAGGTCCATCCACCTCATTAGGACTGACACAAATGTATTCTTTTTTTATAGCTGAGTAATACTCTATTGTATACATGTACCACAATTTCTGTATCCCTTCATCTGTTGATGGACATCCAGGTTGCTTCCATGTCCTAAGCACCTCAGATTTTTAAGCTTATGGATTTTGAGCATGTACTTCTGCATCTGAGAGTTATCTTTCTGTCCATCCTTTCCAGGCAAACATTGTCTTCTGTAGCATGCATGGATCACAGTCCACAAACCCCAGTATATCAAGTGGACTGTGATGCTGAGGCTGCCACTGTTTTTGTAGGCTCTTCTATCTCTCTGATCATGCTGGTTATAGAAATCTTTGGTCAAGTTGGGAATCCATGGGCCTCTAAGCCAGTCTCCTTGTAGAAACAGAAATAGCCCTTCCTTTTAGGCGTCATAGCTTCCTTCCACTAGGACCTGATTAATCTTTATTTGGGGGCTTCTTTTTACTTCTCCCAAACATTCAGCCTCTCTGTCAAATGTTATTTACCTCAGTGGATTGAGGCTTTTGGAAAACAAAAGCCAGATAAGTCTAGGGAGAGATTACTTCTGATTTCTTGCTACATACATAATTCTTTAGGTAAGGAAGGGAAGGGGGAAAACATAAGTGGAAAAAATTAGAGCTTAAAGCATTAGTCAGCCATATTCATTCATTCTAGAGGCAATTACACTTTAAATTTAGAAAAAGACTATTTTTTTTTTAAGAGCAATTTTAGGTTCACAGCAAAATCAAAGGGCAGGTAGAGATATCCCATATATTATTTCCTGCCCCATGCCATGCATAGTCTCCCCCATTATCAACATCCTCTACTAAAGTGGTAGATTTGTTACAAGTGATGGATTTACATGGACACATCATTATCACCCAAAGTCCATTGTTAACATCACCCTTACACTTTTTTTTTTTTTTCAAAAAAGAGAATAGTTTTATAGAAGTATGTTATATTTATTGCCATGGAAAAATATTCACAACATATTGTTTCAACAGCAAGTTAAAAACTGTGTATCAGAATGATTCCAACGTTGAAAGAGAAAATTCAACTATGTGCATGCTGCTGCTGCTAAGTAGCTTCAGTCGTGTCCGACTCTGTGTGACCCCATAGACAGCAGCCCACCAGGCTTCCCCGTCCCTGGGATTCTCCAGGCAAGAATACTAGAGTGGGTTGCCATTTCCTTCTCCAATGCAGGAAACTGAAAACTGAAAGTGAAGTCGCTCAGTCGTGTCCGACTCTTAGTGATCCCACGGACTGCAGCCCACTAGGCTCCTCCGTCCTTGGGATTTTCCAGGCAAGAGTACTGGAGTGGGGTGCCATTGCCTTCTCTGAACTATGTGCATCAGTTCAGTTCAGTTCAGTCACTCAGTCATGTCCGATTCTTTGCGGCCCCATGAATCACAGCACGCCAGGCCTCCCTGTCCATCACCAACTCCCGGAGTTCACTTAGACTCATGTCCATCAAGTCAGTGATGCCACCCAGCCTTCTCATCCTCTGTCGTCCCCTTCTCCTCCTGCCCCTAATCCCTCCCAGCATCAGAGTCTTTTCCAATGAGTCAACTCTTCCCATGAGGTGGCCAAAGTACTGCAGTTTCAGCTTTAGCATCATTCCTTCCAAAGAAATCCCAGGGCTGATCTCCTTTAGAATGGACTGGTTGGATCTCCTTGCAGTCCAAGGACTCTCAAGAGTCTTCTCCAACACCACAGTTCAAAAGCATCAATTCTTCAGTGCTCAGCCTTCTTCACAGTCCAACTCTCACATCCATACATGACCACAGGAAAAACCATAGCCTTGACTAGACGGACCTTTATTGGCAAAGTAATGTCTCTGCTTTTCAATATGCTATCTAAGTTGGTCATAACTTTCCTTCCAAGGAGTAAACGTCTTTTAATTTCATGGCTGCAGTCGCCATCTGCAGTGATTTTGGAGCCCCCCAAAATAAAGTCTGACACTGTTTCCACTGTTTCCCCAACTATTTCCCATGAAGTGATGGGACCAGATGTCATGATCTTCATTTTCTGAATGCTGAGCTTTAAGCCAACTTTTTCACTCTCCTCTTTCACTTTCATCAAGAGGCTTTTTAGTTCCTCTTCACTTTCTGCCATAAGGGTGGTGTTATCTGCATATCTGAGGTTATTGATATTTCTCCCGGCAATCTTGATTCCAGCTTGTGTTTCTTCCAGTCCAGCGTTTCTCATGATATACTCTATAAATGGATATATGTCACCGTGTAACAGCGGATAGCTTGAATAGCACTGGAATTCACACAATGTAAGTAACCCTTTCAGTAGTTAAACTGGTGAAGACATCTGAGATTGACTCAGGACTCACTGATACTAAATTTTGTTTAATATTTTTTTGTAATTTACTGTAAAAGAGCCTAAGATCTGAAAGTACTAGCAATACACAGTATACTGATGTCCACATCTTTATTTACTACAGTAAATAACTTCTAACTACATTTTAGAGGGTAGTGTGATGAGAGTGTATCTTGAGATATAGCTGGATAGTTTCTTAAGAGAAAGGACTGAACTGTTTGTTTTGTAATTCTAGGGGTTAAGAACGTGAAATAGGAATTTGGCGGAGAAATTAAATTGGAAATCAGGAATTCTGTGCAATAGTCATCTCCAGACAACAATTTCGTATCGTGGAGACGCGGCGGAGGCGAGACGCAGAGAAGTAGTAGTAGTAGGGCGATATGGAGGGAAATGGTCCTAAATGAGTCTTAAGGTCCCCCTACCCCTCAGAGTTAGTTCTCTTTAAGTACAAGAGAATTCTCAGTCATCAGAAGCCCTCTCCTACGCGGAAACAAGTATTCTGATGGGTTTGTCTCTCCAGACGCTGTAAACAAAAGCAAAGACGGGCTCAGGCGAGGATGGCGCTCGCTCACTGGGGTGCTTGTGCGCCCAGGACGCCTCAGGGTGCTGGGAACCAATGAAGTCACAACGGAAGACGCTGCGCTTTAAAGTCTAGAATTAGGACATGCCGACTTGGCTCCACGTTAAAATAAAAAATAGAAGTAGTTCTACTAATCTTTTGTAGAAATCATAGGCCTCCGCCAGGCCCCGCCTCTCCCGGGACGCCATCCAGAAGCCCCAACAGGGACTCCAGGTCAGACTCACGGCAGCCAGAAGCGCCCCAGGCAGCTGAAGCAAAGCCTGCGGCGCGCCTCAGCAACGCCAGAGCTGCACCCCCTCCTAGTGCGCAGGCGCAGAAAGCTCACCGCTGGCCTCGAGCCGAGCCCTAGCGACCGTGCCCGGACTTCAGCCCCAACTGTGGGCAGTTTACTTTCGAACCGCGGCCCCGCGCTCTTTCTCATTGGCTGAGGCTACGCAGTTGAAGGTTGCCGGGAGACTGCGCCTGCGTCGTGAGGCGCCCGAGCTCCGCCTCTTCTGAGCACCTGAAGGCCTCAGGGCCGAGGAGGGCGGGGACGCCAAGCAGCCCTTAGCATCCGTCCGGAGGCTGTGCAGCTCTGTTGCTGCTGGTGGAGTTGCCTGGTTTCCCGTCCTCACGGTGAGTTTAAGGAACATTTCTTCTGTCAGAAAAGGCGGCTCTGGGTCCTTCCTCTTTGCTTGTAGCCCAGGCTGGTGTACTGTGTGTGTTTGAGGCTTGGTAATTCCGAGGGCTGGCTTGGGTCCTGCGTCTCTTCCCTGTTGTCCTAGGTGAAGAGTTGGGGGAACCTTGTTTTCCCTCCCGCCAGGATGGAGCTGCATTTCCGCGAGAGAGAAGGCCCTCTGTGGTGGGGTGGGGAAAGGGGCCGTACTCCGCCGAGCTGGGTGAGACCACTCGGGGGTCGGAGTGGATGGAGGACCGCGGGGCGCGTTGGGGGAGAGGCCCGGAAGGATTTGTCTGAAACCTTCTAGAAAGTGAAGGTGAAGGGCCCTGGTGTTTGAGCCCCTTCTCTGGCAGACGTTCTCACCGGAATTAACAGGGTAGGTGTAGTTACACCCATCTTACAGATGTGAAACGGCAGTTGTGAGAGGCCCTAGGTAAAACACCTCCAGGGATTCTCAACATTTACGTGGCAGAACTGAGAGATTAACAGACGTACTGATGGGAATAACTGAAATCAAGACTTGTGATCTTTAACTGGCGTAACCTTTCATTCCTATGAGTGCTTCTTGCCTTGCATTTAACTCTCAGCAGTCCAACAGGACCATGAAGGTTTACACCGTCATCACCATTGTTAGCTAATGTTTTCTAGACACTTGACGCTATAAAAAGAGGGCCTTTGTGACAGTTTATTTGGTCACAGATTTGTTGGGATTTTCAAGTTACAGTAATACCTCTCCTGCTACTCCACAGCTATTGATATTTGTCACTACTTTAAAACACACACACACACAATGAGGCTCAGGGAAGGTAAGTATCAAAGATAGTTATATTTCCTATCATGTACTTAACGTTTTTTTGAGAATTTGAATCTAGAACATTAAGATAAAATAATTTTATTTCAGAATAAGGATAAAAGAATCCGAAAAAGTTAAAGAAGATATATATTCAGTCTCCAAACCAGAAAGTCAACTAAGTGGTAAGTTCTGGGAGATTAAGTGAATACCAAAGAGATTTTCAGTAAATTTTTAAACTGTAAGGTGATTTAAATTTTTGAATCTTTTCTTTAAAAAAAGAGTGTATGTTGGTGGTATGTAAAATTCAAACCATGTAGAAGGATCTTGAAATGAAAAGTAAACAACTCTCTTATCTGACCTGTACCTTAAAGTTAGTCACTGTTAACTCTTGTTTACCCTGCTACTGGAAATTTTACAAGAATATGTGCATCTTAATACAGACACACACGTTTAACACTTAGAGATCTGCAAGTTGAATTTATTAAGTTGTTGGGGTACCTTTTTACCATGCATTTACATATCGTTGCTGCATTCCTTTTTTTTTTTAAGGTTTTTTTTCAGTGTGGACCTTTTTTATAAACTCTTGATTGAATTTGTTATAATATTGCTTCTGTCTTACGTTTTGGGTTTTGGCTTCAGTGCATGTGGGATCTTAGCTCCTGGACCAAGGATCGAAACCAGCATCCCCTGTATTGGAAAGCAAAGTCTTAATCCCTGGACTGTCAGGGAAGGCCCTGCATTCCTTTTTTATTTATTTTCATTTTTAATTGGAGGATAATTGCTTTATAATGTTGTGTTGGTTTCTGCCATATAACAGTGTGAATGAGCCGTAAGTATGTGTATAAATACACATACACACTCCCTCTTCATCCTCTCTTTCCCCCACTGCATTTCTTTTTAATCACCAAGTAGCTATCATTTGGGGCTTCCCTGATGGCTCAGCAGTGGGGGCGGGGGAGGCGGTGGTGGTTGGGTGGGTGGGGGGAGGTGGAGAAAAAAGAGAGAAATCTGCCTGTAATGTAGGAGACACTGTTCAATCCTTGAGTCAGGAAGATCCCCTGGAGAAGGAAGTTGCAACCTGTTCCAGTATTCTTGCCTGGCAAATCGCGTGGACAGAGAAGCCTGGCGGGCTACAGTCCCTGGGGTGGCAAAGGAGTTGGACACAATTTAGTGACTAAACAACAATAACAATAGCTATCCCTTAAAGTAAGGGCCCATAGTTTAGCTACTCTGGCAAGATGAAATTTTGATCTTAGTTGATGTTAGTTTTAACGTTGCTTTTTTCCCCACCAAATGTGTATTTTCACTTTGAAAAATATTTTTTAAAAAGGCAAAGAAAATCTTAACTCCTCATATCAGTTCCTTGTTAAATTGCATTAATGGGCTTCCCCTAGTGGCTTAAATGGTGAAGAATCTGCTTATAATGCAGGAGACCTGGGTTTGATCCCTGGATCGGGAAGATCTCTTGAAGAAGGGAATGGCTACCCATTCCAGGATTCTTGCTTGGAGAATTCTGTGGACAGAGGAGCCTGGTCTTTTTTTAGTTTGAGGGAACAGGTTGATGTCAAAATGCAGGAAAACATACAAATGGGCAGAGTTAAAATCAGATCTGACCATAGAATTTTTTTTGTTTGTTTTGAGTTAGGTGAGCCTTCATTATTTTTGTACATTTATTCTTTTTTTTTAAATCAGGGCCACAAAGATGTGAGACCCAGACTGGGTGGTGGCACTTCTTGAATTTTCCCAGACTTACAGCTGACTCACTGTCTTAAGTACTAGAGCAAGTCATATAACTCTATAATGTAGCAGATTTCTCTTCAGAGGTGGTAAACTGTAATGAATGTTTTATAACCATTCATATTTAGAGATGAAAGACAATAATGCATTAGGGAATTAAGGCTTTTAAAAAATAGTTTACACAGGAGAATGATATTTTTGGTATGCCCAGTTCTCCATCATCTGCTGTCAGTGCTGACCATACATAATAAGCTGGTTAGACACTGTGGAGACTCCATAGAAAATCAACTTGCTGGAGAAAGACTGCATGAAAACTTTAGAAGTTCAATAATGTGTTTGTTTTTACACTTAAGCACAAGAAATCTGAGAAATAATTTATAAGTAGATGATTTAGCTTCAGGTTTATTTCTGAAAAGATTTCTTTTTTATATTCATATTTCTTGGTGACTTTTAAAAGGGAAGCAGGAAATCTTGAACTAAGTTATCAGTTTGTCCTTTGTCTCTTAGTCCCCGCTGGAGGAAAATAACATTTTACACGGGTCATTTTTTTTGCTTTTTAAAATTATAGAATAATAGAAATTGATTTAAAAATTACTTTGGCAGGGGTGAGCCTGGCTGGATAATAGGCAAGACACTTAAACATTTTTAAAATTTTTTTTATTTTTTTAAAACTTACATATAATTTACCATTTTAACCATTTTTAAGTGTATAGTCAGTGGCATTAAGTACATTTCACATTGTTGTGCAGCCATCACTATCTGTCTCCAGAACATTTTCATCTTCCCAAAGTGAAGCTGCACTCATTAAATGATAACTCTCCAACTCTCCTCCCTCTAGCCCCTGGCAACCACCATTTTATTATGTCTTTGTAGACAGTGCTTATTGGCTTTTATATTCTGTGCATTTTTCATGTCTAACGTGATCATACATTTTTTTCTCCACTGACCTAATTGAGTAATTTTCTGTTACTGAGTTAACTTTACATTTCCAGAAAGAACTGTATTTGGTTCTGTACTGTATTCTTTTAATGTGATCAGGATTTGTTTTTGCTAATATTGTGTTCAGGATTTTACATTAGTATCCATTTTTGTAATTGTTCTATTTTTAGTTTTGAATTGTCTTTGTTAGGTTTTGCAATTGTGTTATATACTATCCTCAAAACAGTTTGCAAACTTGCCATCTTGTATTCTCCAGCAGTAGTACAAGTAATTGTTTCTTAACCACTTGGGTGAACCCACCAGAGAAGCTTTCTCCCTTTCCCACCTTTTTTTTTTCCAGAGCCTTTTTTTTCCCCCAGAGTAGCACTTTCCCAGCTTGTGAATTTCTCTCATGGTTTTCTTTATCTTCTCTGGTCAATTTTGGTATTGGAACTGACAGTAGAGAATAGTTAATTTCTTGTAGACTTTCAAATAGCTATTCTCTATAATTTTGGCTTTTCCCATTTTTGGCTTATTTCCTTTTTTTAATGCTAAACTTAGTACATTTGTTGTTTCTTTCTTAACCCTCTTGTTTGCATTGCATTGCACGCTTAGTCGCTCAGTCATGTCCAATTGTTTTTCGACTCGATGGACAGTAGCCTGCCAGGCTCATCTGTCCTTGAGATTCTCCAGGCAAGAATACTAGAATGGGTTGCCATTTCCTACTCCAGGACATCTTCCCTACCCACGGATCGAACCCCGGTGTCCTGCATTGCAGGCACATTCTTTACCATCTGAGCCACCAGGGAAGCCCCTTATTGCTGCATAACCAATCCCACATTTTAGCAGCTTAAAACAAAAGTTAAAACAGTTCCCTTGGGTCAGGAATCTCGGAGCAGTTTAGCTGTCCACTTCTGGCCCATGGTCTCTCGTGATGTTGCAGTCATTGCCAGATTTTACTGGACCTGAAGTATCTGCTCATTATGTAGTTGCTTCAGTCTTCATGTTCTTGGGGGTTGTTAGACTAAGGGTCTTAGTTTCTTGCCACAGCGGTGGACCTTGGTCTGCTTGCAACGTGGCATCTTACTTCCCTTGGTGAGAGTGATATAAGAGAGCTGGAGAGAGCCAGAGCATTCCAGACTGAAGGCTGGTATTACAAAATCTTAAAGTTACATCTGCTGTATTGTTTGTTAAAAGGGAGTCACTAAGTCCAGCCACACTCAAGAGAAGGGAATTACAAAAGGATGTGACAACTGGGAGGTAGAGGTCTGTCTTGGAGGCTTCCTGTCAGAGATAGCTAAAGGTTTGTTTATTTAAAGAGCCAGGCCTCGGGTTTATCAATTCTTACAGTTTTCTGTTTTCTAATTCACAGTTTTCTTCACGAGTTAGAATTGTTCTTTTCTTTTGCTTTTCCTAGGTTCATTTTCTGTTTTTTCCCCTTTTTAAAAAAGATGAATCCTTTTTATATTACTTGTTTAGTTTATTAATGAATGAATAAATTGTATCTTGGCTGGGTAGAGAATTCTGAGGTCATATCCTTTTTCTTCCTGACCCCTGTGGGTATTGACTGCTACATTGTCTTTTATCATTTCTAGTTGCTTTGGAGGTGTTCTGTTTATCTACTGCTGTGTAACAAATAGAAGGTTGGATGCCTGATGTCCAAGATGACTTTTTCACTCACGGGTCTGGCACCTTGCTGCTCCTCCACTTGGCCTCATCAGCAGAGCAGGATAGAATTTTTACATAGCAAAGAGGCAGCAATCTGCTAGGCTCCCTAAGGGTTATATCCAGAACTGTCATCGTGTCACTAGTACTGTATCCTGTTGGTCAGAGCAGTCACATGTCTTGCCCAGATCTTTTTGAGGGGAGAATAGATTTCATCTCTTGAGAGAATACCAACAAAGTCACATCTCAGAATAACATACCTGAGAAATAACTTTTGTGGCCATCTTTAGAAATTATAGTCTCCCAGAGAATTTTGAGATCATTATGTTTTTATTTTCCTTTTTTTAGAGTGTATTTTCTGACTAGATGCATGTGGGATTGTCTTTATTTCTTTAAAATTTTAATATTTTAAATTACCTGTTAATTTGTTGAAAGTAAAAGAGAATTTAGGTTTATAATGGAAAGCAGCAGCCTCCTGCCCTCATGTTCCCGAGTCTTGATTCCTGCTCTCCAGAAGCAATTATTTCATTCCATTTAAATATTTCTTTTGGAATTGCTTCTATATTTCTAAATAATTGGCTTTTGATGTGATTTCTTGATTTTTCATTTTTAGGTATGTATTGACTTCTTATAAGGGAAGATTAAGATAAGTTCTTAAACACTGTTTCCTTCCCTATTTCCTCCCCCCAATATAACTTTTTCATTTTCTTAATTTGAGCTGTTATAACAAACCTACCTTAAACAACAATCATTGATTTCTTAAACAACAATCATTGATTTCTTGCAGTTTTGTAGGCTAGGAAGTCCAGGATCAGGATGCTGGCACAGTCAGGTTCTGGCCAAAGCTCTCTTCCTGGTTTGCAGATGGCCATCTTCCTGCTGTGCTTTCACATGGCAGAGAGCAGAGAAAGAGAGGGAGCAAGCTCTGTATCTCTTCCTTTAAGGGGCTCATCTCATTCATGAGGGCTCAACTCTCAAGACCTAATTACCTCTGCCTCATTTATACTATCACATTAAGGGTTAGGATTTTAACATATGAATTTTCAGGAGACACATTCAATCCATAACAGTCATACTTTTTGGTAAAATCAGTATTAATATTTATAATGTTATGATTAATGGGACAACTGAGTTATATAGTGTGCTGTAATATTTTGTCTTTTCATGATTCCATCATTTTCTCCTACATTTAGTTTTCTCATTACCTCTCAGTATGTTCAGACACATGAAATATTGTCTGTTCCATTAATTTACTTAAAGACATTTCTTCTGGATTTCTGTCTTCTTCCTCTAGACTTTTTCTCTAGGCTTGCTGCACAGTTGTCCAGGATTCCATTTCACAGTTACCCTGGTGAGAATTCTTATTTTTCTTGTCTTCCTGCAGTAGTTTTTTTTTTTTTTAAGAAATGGCAAGTAGTGGGTGTTTCAAAACCCAGGTAGTGGGTTTTGAGACCTCTTGTGTCAAAGTATCTTTAGACTACTTTCAAAATTTACTTTTTCTGGGTGTAGAATTTTAGGTTGGAAGCCATGTTTTCCTATTAAAGAATTGCTTCATTGTCTTCTAGTTTCCAGTGTTGTTGTTACACACAACATAGCTAAATCCAAGATACTCAACCCAGAAAATACTTATTGGAAAAGTTTTTTGCTCCTTTTCCCCCCATCAAGAGTCTAGGCTGGTTATGGAAAACTTCTGGTACATAAAATTTCATACTAGTTTCTGGAAGAACTAGCTCCTAAGCATGATAGCCACTTTAATCTTCTGTTTCTCAGGCAGCACCCAGAGTTAGGAAGTTCCTGACCTTGCATATTAATAGTTATTTTCAATCAGGCTTACTTCTGTTAGCCAGTCTTCACTTCTCATGAATGTGTTGGCTAAAATCAGTTTTTCATAACAGCTAGAAGAAGGTAATCTGAGAGTAGATTTGATTTCTGTATCTTTATCTACACATTTCTGATTAAATTTTATTAAAAATATATGCTATTAGTTGTTCAGTCACTAAGTCATGTCTGACTCTCTGCGACCCCATGGACTGTAGCACGCCAGGCTCCTCCTCTGTCTTCCACTATCTCCTGGAGTTTGCTCAAATTCATGTCTTTTGAGTTGGTATTGTTATCTAACCATCTCATCCTCTTTCGACCCCTTTTTCTTTTGCCTTCAGTCTTTCCCAGCATCAGGGTCTTTTCCAATGAGTTGGCTCTTCGCTTCAGGTGGCCAAAGTATTAGAGCTTCAGTTTCAGAATCAATCCTTCCGATGAGTATTCAGGGTTGATATCCTTTAGGATTGATGGGCTTGATCTCCTTGTAATTCAAGGGACTGTCAAGAATCTTCTCCAGCACCATGATTTGAAAGCATCCATTCTTCAGCACTCAGCCTTCTTTATGGTCCAATTCTCATATCCATACATGACTACTGAAAAAACCATAGCTTTGACTGTATAGACCTTTGTTGGTAAAGTGATGTCTCTGCTTTATAATATGCGGTCTAGGGTTGTCTTGAGCTTCCCAGGTGGCTCAGTGGTAAAGAATCTACCTGCCAGTGCAGAAGACTTGGATTTGATCCCTGGGTCGGGAAGATCCCCTGGAGGAGAGCATGGCAACCTACTCCAGTATTCTTGCCTGGATAATCCCATGGACAGAGGAGGGCTACAGTCCATGGGGTCGTAAAGAATCAGACGTGACTGAGCACGCATGCTTGCAGTAGGTTTGTCATAACTTTCCTTCCAAGGAACAAGTGTCTTTCAATTTCATGGCTGCAGTCCCCATCCACAGTGATTTTGGAGCCCAAGAAAATAAAATATGTCACTCCTTCCATGTTTTCCCCTTCTGTTTGACCGGATGCCATGATCTTGGTTTTGTTAATGTTGAGTTCCAAGCCAGCTTTTTCATGCTTCTTTTTCACCCTCATCAAGAGGCTTTATAGTATCTCTTCACTTTATGCCATTACCATGGTATGATCTGCATATCTGAAGTTGTTGATATTTCTCCTGGCAATCTTGATTTCAGCTTGTGCTTCATCCATTCCGGCATTTTGCATGATTTACTCTGCATATAAATTAAATAAGCAGGGTGACAATATATAGCCTGAAGATACTCCTTTCCCAATTTGGAACCAGTCAGTTCCATGTCTGGTTCTAACTGTTGCTTCTTGACCTGCATACAGGTTTCTCAGGAGACAGGTAAGGTGGTCTGGTATTCCCATCTCTCTAAGAATTTTCCAGTTTGTTGTGATCTACAAAGTCAAAGGCTTTAGCATAGTCCGTGAAGCAGAATTAGATGTTTTTCTGGAATTCTCTTGCTTTTTCTATTATCCAGTGGATGTTGACAATGATCTCTGGTTCCTCTGCCTTTTCTAAACCCAGCCTGTACATCTGGAAGTTCTCAGTTCATGTACTGTTGAAGCCTAGCTTGAAGGATTTTGGGGCATTACTGTGCTAGCATGTGAAATGAACACAATCATATGGTAGTTCGAACATTCTTTGGCATTGCCCTTCTTTGGGATTGGAATGAAAACTGACCTTTTCCAGTCCTGTGGCCACTGCTGAGTTTTCTAAATTTGCTGACATTTTGAGTGTGGCACTTTAACAGCATCATTTTTTAGAATTTTAAGTAGCTCAGCTGGGGTTCCAACACCTCCACTAGCTTTCTTTATAGTGATGCAGTGATGCTTTTAGAAAGCATCACTTAGAGGCCCACTTGACTTCACACTCTAAAGATGTCTGGCTCTAGGTGAGTGACCACATCATTGTGGTTATCTGGGTCATTAAGGGATTTTTTGTATAGTTCTGTGTATTCGTGCCATCTCTTCTTAATCTTTCTGCTTCTGTTCAGTCCATACTATTTCTGTCCTTTATTGTGTCTATCCTTGCATGAAATGTTCTCTTTGATATCTCTCATTTTCTTGAAGAGATCTCCAGTCTTTGTCATTGTATTGTTTTCCTCTGTTCTTTGCGTTGTTCTCTTAAAGGCCGCCTTCTCTCTCCTCGCTCTTCTCTGGCACTCTGCATTCAGTTGGGTATATCGCTCCCTTTCTCCTTTACCTTTCACTTTTCTTCTTTCCTCAGCTATTTGTAAAGTCTCCTTAGGCAGCCACTTTGCCTTTTTGCATTTCTTTTTCAGTGACTTCCATCCATAGTTCTTTAGGCACTCTGTCTACCAGATCTAATTCTATCTTTTCGTCACCTCCAGGGACTACGCTGTAGCTCAAATGGTAAAGAATCTGCCTGTGAGGAAGGAGACCAGGGTTCGACCTGGGTTGGGAAGTTCCTCTGGTGAAGGGAATTGGAATCCACTCCAGTATTGTTGCCTGGAGAATTCCATCGACAGAGAAGCCTGGCGGGCTACAGTCTGTGGGATCACAGAGTTGGACACAACAGTGACTAACACACATTCGTCACCTCCACTGTATAATCATAAGGAGTTTAATTTAGGTCATACTTGAATGGCTAGTGGTTTTCTTCAATTTAAGCCTGAATTTTACAAAAAAGCAGCTGATGATCTGAGCCAGTGAGCTCCAGGTCTTGTTTTTGCTGACTGTGTAGAGCTTTTCCCATTTAGTGATGTCCATGTGTAGAGTTGTCTCTTGGGTTGTTGGAAGAGGGTGTTTGCTATGACCAACATGGTCTCCTGACAAAACTGTTAGCCTTTGCCCTGCTTCATTTTGTACTCTAAGGCCAAACTTGCCTGTTACTCCAGATATCTCTTGACTTTGTCTAAAAATTTTTACATTCCAGGCCCTATGATGAAAAGGACATCTTTTTTTTGCGTTAGTTCTAGAAAGTGTTGTAGATGTTCTATATTTGCTGTATTAGACCAGGATATCTAATGCTTACATTTTGTGTAAGTTCAAGAGATGATATTTTCTTTACAATATGGTTATTTTGAATATCCTTCTAAAAAAAGTTGAACTTTTGGGATCCTTAAATGGGTTCCCAGGGAAAATGTTTTCTAACTTTTTAACAAGTATAGGATTTTGGAGGGAAGCTTTGGAGGGAAATACTGTGTTCAGTTTTAGGGTTACTTTTTGATACTTGCATTAAATAACTCTAATATTAAATCTAAATTGAATATATGTCCATTGTTCAAATTTTATTCCTTTGCAAAATATTATTCTGTTTATTTCTTCATTATGAATTCTGACATCACTTAAACTGAAAAAATGTTTTGTTTTTCTTGGGTGGTTTTTCGATTTCAGAGCTCTGTTAGGTACAAGATGATCATAAAGGCTTCCCAACATGTAGGCACTTGAATTTACCTGCAGTGAATGTCACCTTCTGTTCTGTTGCCCAGTTTTGTTTTCTGGAATGCTTCACAGTTCAGGCTGATTAGTCTCACACATCCTGGCTCATTGTAGTTCTTAATGCTGTTAGTCTGAATGGTGTGTTTTCTGTTTTCAGATGTATACCTGATAGAACTTTTCCTAAGCAGAAATTTTGCTGTTTTAAAATAAAAACCCTAAAACTAAGGTCTGACATTTTATCAGCATTGGTCTCTTAAGGGGCAGTGTTTATTCAACCAGTGTTGAGTGAATGCCTGTTGTGTCAGGTTCTGCACTTAGACACAGTGTCTGCACTTACTGCAGGCATATATTCTAATGTATAGAAAAATGTTACAAAATCCTTTATTATTGTTTTTTTGGCTATGCCACACACCTTGCACGATCTTAGTTCCCCAACCAGGTGTCAAACATGGGCCTTGGCAGTGAAAGCACCAAGTCCTAACCACTGGGCCACCAGGGAATATCCCCACAAGTCTTTTAAATAAAGTCCATCTAAGAGCTAGAAAGTAGAAGTGTAGTGTTCAGTGAGATTAATAGGGGACCACATCTGGGGAAGGAGGTGGGACTCAAGTTCAGGCTTGAAAGAGTTTGGTTTTGCACATGGTGAAGAGGGGGCGCATAGAGCTATAAAGACTGAAGAGGTTTTTATGTTTATTAAAAGTACAATTAGTTATTTGTAGATGTTGTTTATTGAAACTCCTAACAGTTTTTATAGAGGATGATTTTACAAGAATGGCACTTGGAAGGCTTGTTGGAAATAACCAGTAATAGCTTGCAAAGAAGTGAAGTTACTTGTGTCAGAGAGGATCTCTGAACTGTTGCTGGATTTCTTTCCTAAAGGAAAGATAACTAATGGCATTCTTTAGCACTATGCTCTGCTGCTGTTGCTGCTGCTGCTAAGTCACTTCAATCGTGTCGGACTCTGTGCGACCCCATAGACGGCAGCCCACCAGGCTCCCCCGTCCCACCAGGCTCCTCCACCCATGGGATTTTCCAGGCAAGAGTACTGGAGTGGGGTGCCATTGCCTTCTCTAGTGGTCAGTAATTCATAATTACCACTATCAACACTTCATCTTTCAAACTTTATTGCCAGGACTAATTCAGAAATGTTTTCCCTTTCTGAATCTTCAAATTAACATTACTTTAGAATATTACACTGTGCTGATTCAGGGCTTTAAGCACATACATTAGAATTCCAATTCAAGAACCTGAGAAATTTATAGAACAGTTAGAAATTTAGTAACTTACTTTAGAAACTGTGGTTGAGTCAACTGGGAATATGAATTGAAGAATGTAATTTTGCTAAGAATCAACTTGTTATTTAATATTTAGTTCTGTCTATTCATTACTTGTGTATAGTTTTGATTTTAGCATCTTAGAATGTAAAAAGTTGCTCAGACTATTTAGTCATTAGGTAGACTTCCAACAGAACACCCCAAAGTGACCTCTTAAAGGTTATCAATAATCAGTATTAGGAATTAAATTATATAGAAAATCATTTTTGAAATCTTAGTAAATATCCTCTTGTAAATGACAAG
Organism: Bos indicus x Bos taurus; assembly: GCF_003369695.1. NCBI lineage: Eukaryota > Metazoa > Chordata > Mammalia > Artiodactyla > Bovidae > Bos > Bos indicus x Bos taurus. Next base: position 106,471,110 of record NC_040076.1, read on the forward strand.
TATGATATATTGTTTATAGGTTAACACTTAAAACTTTATATAATGTATGCAAATATGTCTGTTATATGTAGAATTAAAATACTTTTTTTTCTCAACAGGAAATGCACAATTTTGAGGATGAATTAACATGTCCCATTTGTTACAGTATTTTTGAAGATCCTCGTGTACTACCGTGCTCTCATACATTTTGTAGAAATTGTTTGGAAAATGTGCTACAGGCAACTGGTAACTTTTATATATGGAGACCTTTACGCATTCCACTCAAGTGCCCTAACTGCAGAAGTATTATTGAAATTGCTCCAAGTGGTATTGAATCTTTACCTGTTAATTTTGCATTAAGGGCTATTATTGAAAAGTACCAGCAAGAAGACCATCCGGATATCATCACCTGCCCTGAGCATTATAGGCAGCCCTTAAATGTTTACTGTCTCCTGGATAAAAAATTGGTTTGTGGTCATTGCCTTACCATAGGTCAACATCACGGTCATCCTATAGACGACCTTCAGAGTGCCTATATGAAAGAAAAGGACACACCTCAGAAACTGCTTGAACAGTTAACTGACACACACTGGACAGATCTTACTTGTCTTATTGAGAAGCTAGAAGAACAAAAATCTCATTCAGAGAAAATGGTCCAAGGTGATAAGGAAGTTGTTCTCCAGTATTTTAAGGAGCTTAGTGATACATTAGAACAGAAAAAAAAAATTTTCCTAACAGCTCTTTGTGATGTTGGCAATCTGATTAATCAAGAATATACTCCACAAATTGAAAGAATGAAAGAAATAAGAGAGCAGCAGCTTGAATTAGTGACACTGACAACATCTTTACAAGAAGAGGCTCCACTTAAATTTCTTGAAAAAGTTGACGACGTCCGCCAACGTGTGCACATCTTGAAACAAAGACCACTTCCTAACGTCCAACCTGTTGAAATTTATCCTCGAGTAAGCCAAGTATTGAAAGAAGATTGGAGCAGAACAGAAATTGGACAAATTAAGAAACTTCTTATTCCTGAAATGAAGATCTCTTCAAAAAGGATTCCCTGTGCCTGGCCTGATAAAGAGGAAAAAGTTGAATTTTTTAAGATTCTAAACATTGTTATAGTTACACTAATTTCAGTAATACTGATGCTGATCCTCTTTTTTAACCAACACATCATAACCTTTTTAAATGAAATCACTTCAATATGTTTTTCTGAAGTCTCTCTCTCTGTTTACCAAAGTTTATCTAAGAATGTGCATAATTTAAAGAATATACTATGTCACACTGTATATTTACTGAAGGAATTCATGTGGAAAATAATTTCTCATTGAACATTCTAATCTGGATTATTTAAGGTTTATTCTGTACAGCAGAGGCTAATGACCATCACTAAATAGAGGAATATAGGGGTAACTTGGATAAATAAAATAGCAGGCTAAAGTTTGTTAGAATTGCAACAGAATAATCCCTCTTATGTTTCTGTTGAATAGAAACTGTGTCATCAGAAGTTAGAAATGAGACAATGTCTGATTTTCTGAAAACCAGAACAAACTCTAGTGATAACTTAAGTATTAATACATTATCCCATTTTTATTGGTTTGTAAGGTTGACTGTTTTAACGTTCTTATACCAGTAGTGTTTTAGCATTATGTACTGCAGTGGTTGGCTTTGCAGTTCTTTGTGTATACATAGTTTTTAATTAAAAGATGTCAAAATACTTTTGAATGGGCAAATAAAGATGGTGAGAAGAGGTTTTATATTCAAGTAGCTAAGTCAAAGTGATAGGGGATTGCTGATGTTAAAGATATGTTTGATCAAATGTACCTGATCCACACATTAGTGTGTTTAAGAGCCTACAGTTTCTGTAATGTTCATTACTAATAAAACTGTTGCTTAAGTGTTGTTAGGGACAAAATAGTAACATTTCCTAGCACTTACTGTCCTATGATTCATGTAAATTTATTTTAGGATTGTATTGATATTTGACTTTTGTGTAGTCTTTGTAGTAAAATCAGTTCTTGGGAAATATTGATACATCCCACCCTCATTATGTTTGGATGGCATCATGTTAACTGTATGTCTTTAAAATTGTCTTAAAATTTTCAAGTCTTTTATGCTAATGCCAGTTCAGTTCAGTCGCTCAGTTGTGTCTGACTCTGCGACCCCATGAACCACAGCACACCAGGCCTCCCTGTCCATCACCAATTCCCAGAGTCCACCCAAACCCATGTCCATTGAGTTGGTGATGCCATCCAACCATCTCAACCTTTGTTGTCCCCTTCTCCTCCTGCCCTTAATCTTTCCCAGCACCAGGGTCTTTTCAAATAAGTCAGCTCTTCGCATCAAGTGGCCAAAGTACTGGAGTTTCAGTTTCAACCTCAGTCCTTCCAATGAACACCCAGGACGGATCTTTAGGATGGACTGGTTGGATCTCCTTGCAGTCCAAGGGACTCCCAAGAGTCTTCTCCAACACAGTTCAAAAGCATCAGTTCTTCAGCGCTCAGCTTTCTTTATAGTCCAACTCTCACATCCACACATGACGCTAATGCCAAAGCACCAATAATTTGATGTTACTTTCTTGAATTGTAAGGGGAGTCTGCCTAGCTACCTAAGTCAAATCCCTTTGATGTAGTTCCGTTTTTTAACAAGGACTGAATTGTGGTCCTGGTAGGACTTATTGACACTTTTGTCCATCCAACCCTAAGTACAAGCTCACTTCCCAAAATTCCAAGTAGATAGCATGTTTAGGAGCTGCATGCTCATGGTCCTACAGAGGTGGCTGTAATCAGGCACCAGTTCTAGAATACTCTTAAGACCTTATCTGCTGAGAAAAAGTCTAAAGATGGCTGGCTGTACTCAGTTCATGATCAGAATAGCACAACTAAATGTTGTGTGAGCAAAGAACATTTGGAGGTAAGATGTGTATACAGCTACACACCAACTTAAGCCTGGAGTTGCAGACTTGATTAAAGTTAGAACACAAAAATGCCACATGTTTTGGAATACATATAATTTTAATCTCACATTTCTGAAATAAGTATTAATCCTTGCTTTTTTGTATATTAGCAAACAGATACAAAATTGCCAAAGCCATATATTTAGTACGAGAGACCCATATGTATTTTTTAAGAGTTCACCTGTTGCGTTACCTTTAAAGAATTTAAACCAAGATTTTTACTAGGGTTTCTAACATGTCTATGAATCACAGCTAAAAATGGAAACATTTTAGGTTTGACATTCATTTTTTTTTATAACTTGCCAGTTTTTAATAAACAATACTTTTAACCTTATGTAGTCTGCATGAATAATCCAATATACAAGTAACTCATACATGCTCTTCCCTTTTGTATTTTTGAGGGTGAGATTGTAAAATTTGAAGTATATAATCTTGAATCTTCATTTCTAAGTTTTTATGTATAACAAAAGTTTACATTGTAATAAACTCATTTGGATCTTTGCATTGAGTGGTTAATAAGGTGCTGAAACTCAGGAGTGGTTGATGTGGAATTTTCATATGGGCTATGGGCATTATCTACTTTAACTTTTTAAAAGCACTACACTTTTCTATTGGTTATGAAAACATAAAAAATAATAAATCCATCTCTGTTCTCACCAATGAAAAGACTTTGATTATACTGATACTTTTTTCTAGTTACCTTTCCTTTGTATAATCTTAAAACAAATGACCATACTTGAATTTTAGATCTTACTTTATTTAAGTTCATGCTCATGTATTTACATCTTACTGATTATGATACAGACTGTCTTTGTTGGGTTTTAGTACCTAAACAATGCACTATGAATAACAAGGTAATTTTAAATTTTAATTCCTCAGGCTCTCTATCTAGAAACCAAATAGCTTAGACCAGACTTCTGATTCAATACCAGGATTTTTCTGAAAATGAAGTGGTTGCCAGCTTATTTCCAGTAGTATATTTCTGAGTTAATGCAGTGTAACACAGTAACAAGAAAGCCTTTGACAACTTAATGGACAAACAGTACTGCATCCTAATTTCCATTTATACTAAAGAAATTAACCCTTATACACTTAAATCATTCTTTTTCTGAAGCAACTATAGTGGTATATATACCCACTCAAGTTATTCAGACATTTGCTGGCCCTTTCACAAATGTTTTAAACAGTCAAGTACACTGAGTTTAAGAATGTATAATATTAAAATTCTCATTCTTGCAATTCAGAATCACTGGTTTAACATGGTTTAGTTTACAACTGTACTGTTCATCAAAGTAATATACTTTTAACTCTGCATAAGGGGAAGTTATCTGATAGTCCAGGCATCTTATTTTCTCCATAGTTGCCACTTACAAAACTGTCAGATTCTTACAATCTCTTAGAAACAGGCATAGAGAATATTTTATTAAACTTGTAACATCTCTTAATTAACAGCATAAAATAGAAACTATATGATACAATTTAAGAATAGGTATTTTATATAATTTATAACCCTTTACATAGAGAAATACAACATGTTGAGTCTATGGTAAGATATGAAAAATCTTCAGATTAAGCAAGTTTAGCAAAGTCCTTTAGATGCAATTTCTTTTGGGTTTACTGCAACGCTTTTTGTTATATTGTATGTCTTGTAAATTCCAATAAGTCTATCTGAAATCTCAAACATATTATTTCGAAGAGAAATTATTATGAACTGGGCATTTTTTGTTTGTTCCTAAAGAGAAAAAACAGAATAAATTAGAAAAATTACACATAGATATGTAAATGTATGACTAATAAAGATCTAACTTTACTTCCCTAAAATATTTCTTGGGCAATAAATTGAACATAACATTGCTAATTAATATGAACAATGACAACATGGATAATTCATGATAGTATCTGGGTTAGAGAAGAACTCAGGTATTTGGAAGGATAGTTGCCTAGTAGAAGTCTTCTAGTAGAAAAAAGATCTGGGAAAAGAGAAAAGTTGTACCTGTGTTTCTGCTACTAATTTACATTTACATTTAACTTTTCCAAAATGGAACTATTTTGCTCAAATAAAGAGGTCTCCGTGAATACCATGGGAATAGAGAATGGCAGAAGCTCAAAAGAAGCCAAACAATTCCATGTGTAATGTTTAGGGAACACATAATTTTCACAATGAAAAGCTCTAAATGATTACTTACATATATGTAAAATGCAACAATAGAAACATTTTTGAAATCAAGGGCTGCATCAATCTCATCCATGAAGTACAGGGGAGTGGGTTTATAGTGATGAAGAGCAAACACTAAAGCCAATGAACTAAGTGTTTTCTCTCCTCCTGAAAGGTTGAAGATCTTCTTCCAACTTTTTTTAGGTGGTCGAACACTGAAATAATTAAGAAAGTCTCATCACTTAAATTACTTGGAAAGCTAAATTAAGACTCTGTGATTTGTTTCCTTTAATTGGCTTCTACCACCTTCCTTGGAAATACCTAACTTGCTTTTTCATTAATATAAATTCTTGGTGGGTTATTTTATAAAAATATTTTTGGAGGATGAACACATAAGAACACCTAACAAAAATTTAAGGTTTAAACAGTAGATCAGTAAGTAATTCTTACTATTCTTCCTGTTTCCCATGAATACTGGAGTGGGTAGCCTATCCCTTGTCCAGGGGAACTTGCTGACCAAAGAGTTGAATCAGGGTCTCCTCCTGCGTTGCAGGTGGATTCTTTACCAGCTGAGCTACACAGGAAGCCTGTAGGCAAACCAGTATTTATCAAATAAAATATGCTGTAGACTTAACTGTCACATCCCACCCCTAAAGAATACTAAGTTTGGAGAATATGTACAGAGATGTTAACAGAATAATCCAAAACTTGGTATATGGCATCATTACAAACCTGAATGTGATTCCTTCAGAGAAAGGATCCATGCTGTCTACAAGGTCCAGCTCAGCATCACCTCCCAAAGTAAGCATTTGGTAATTTTCCTTTAATTTATTTGTTATTATGTAAAAACCTGCCATGAATTCATTAAGTCTTTGTTTTCGAAGATCTTCATATGCCTGTCTAAAATTATCTCTTTCATTAGTAATTTTGTCCAATTCTGCTACCCGTTGTAAATATAATTCTTCCTACGAAAAGAATATGAGAAAAACGTTATACATTTGACATGAGAATTAAAACTGCTAATTATATAAAATAAAGGCTTAACAATTTAGGCTAAGGACTAAAGAGACTTTCTGACCATTACACGAGTTGTTTACTTGTACCTTCTTTTTATAATCTGCAATGGCGCCAAGATTTGGTTTCATTTCATGACACTGGGCTTCCAAAACTGCAATTTGATTTGTTATAGAATCTGGGTTCTTGATTGCTTCAAGCTCTTCTGGGCTTAGAACTGGAATCTTTTCAACATGATTATCTTCTATGGGATGCAGTGATATTTTTGAAATCTATAAAGTTAGATGAATATTAGAAAACGCAGTGTTACTTACAATTCACTGTTTAAAAAAAAAAACCTCCCAGGGACTTCACTGGTGGTCCAGCGGTTAAGAGGCTGCCTTACACTGGTTGGGAAATTAGGATTCCACATGCTACAGAGCAACTAAGCTCAGGTGCTACAGCCAGAGAGTTCGTGCACTGTGATAAAAGATCCCGCATGTAGCAACTAAGACCTGACAGCCAAATACATTAAAAACCAAAAAACTCACAAATTTAAGACAAATTACCTATCAGAATGACATATAAGCAGAAGTGGTGACTCATTTGTGTATCAACTATTTTTCAAAGGACTTATAAAACAAATAGTCGTAGTGCTCAAGTGTTCATGTTCAATCTCTACATCAGTCCTGGGATGAAAATGTTGATTAATTCTAACCATTACCCTTATTTTTCTGTATATAATAATTCCTAAATACTGTTCATTTTGCCCCCTATAAACCTGAGAAGTGATTATATAACCTGAAATTAAGAATTACAACATACTTCAAAAACACAAACCCCAACTTTTTTCATAAAGGGTATTTTAAATTTACACTTAACAATTCTCACCTCTCTTTGCCAATATTTTATTTTAGAATTATGTTCACCTATGTGACCATCTATTTGTTCAAGTTTCAACTTAATACTAAGTGCATCTTTTTGGAGAGCATGTTCATTTTCCTGAATTACTTTTAGTTCTTGAAGTAGGTTTCGATGTTCTTTCTGGATTTCTGGTAAGGATGCCTAAGAAAACAAAAAGAGCTGCTATAGGTATGATGATCTCAGAACAGCGATTTTCACATTACAAAGATGAAGTTAGCACTCTCACCTCATGCCTCTTTCACTTTATAGAAAATGTTTTTATTTACAGAAAAGTTTAGTCATTTTGTATTACACAGATGAAGTTAATATAGTTAGAAGTATAACCTACTGAATGCTTACTACACAAGGTACTGATGTCATCCACAATTCTCTGCTGCTTCAAATAGTGCCCTCTCCCCTCGCCACATCTTACCTCCGCATCATTTGTATTCTTTACAACCTCTGCTGCTTTGTCTTCAAGACTTTTTAGCTCTGTTGTTAAGTCATCTACTTCTTTCTCAGTATCTTTTATTTCTTTCTCTGTACGTAAGACATTGTCTTGTGCTTTTTTAAGATTTCTAAACAAGCAAAAATCTTATATTAAGAACTTTTCATGACATTAATGTGACATTGTTTTCTATCAGATTTAAAAACTTGTTTTACTAAAAATCTTTCAATTGGTTTTTATGTTTATACACACACTTGTGGGATGTTGTATATTTTATTAAATTCTCAGTATAAATTAATGAAACTTCCTTATATAAAATTTTAGTTTCATTCAATCTTAAGACTATGAAGCAAAATTGTCCATTGTATTATTATAGTCTTGTCATTTTCCTATCAGATTGGAGGGTCTTAAATCTTTAATTCTTTAAACTATACCTTCAAGTAAATTACTTCCTGGTCCAAGTCAGGGAAAATAAGTGTTTTGGGCAGAGTGAGGGGAGGAAATGGGACAAAGGACAATGGGGATGACAATGACACACACACACAATTATTTTTTCCCTGTGACTGATAACTGTGTTTAGGTAAAACGCTGCTTATTAATTAGCACCTTTGAACAAAGGACACTGCAATAACCAAATAACCAGATAATCACTATGCAACCAGTTTATAATTTTAAGACAAACAGCTGTTTACATTTCAACATTTTATATACACTTTGCTTTATGACAGAATACTTTAATACTCTAAAATTTAAAACAAGACCTGTATTATGAATGTATTAAAAACTTTTTGGGACAATGGAATAATTAAAATTTTCAGTTACTAAAACAATTATGCTAATTCTCATCCTTCTTATTCTCCTAAGACCTAGATCTATTTAAATGAATTGCCATCTATTCCCGTAAACCAGAGAAATGAAACTCTAACTTCTATGTCCTCACAACTGGGGAGATACATAACCACATTTTGTTAAACCATACCTGTTTTATCAGTTTTTAAAAACTAATCATTCGATAATTTATTATTGGCATCCACCTATTAAAATCCTACTAGGTAACAATGTCAGATCTTAATAAGTAACAGGAAACATTTATTAGACATTAAATTTAAATATTAATCCCCTTTTCAGTGTGATGTAGGGAAGAGGAAGGCAGGGTAGTATGCAAACTCTACCTGTCAGCAGTCTTGATTGCCACTTGTGCTTTAGTAATAGCAGAAGCACATTCATCTAATTGCTTATTTATTTTATCAAGTTTGTCTTGTTGGGCCTTGAGTTTATGGTTATTGATTTCTACGATGATATTGTGTAACCTTTTAACCTCAGCTTCCACTTTACCAGCTCTCTCAGCCACACTGTTATACTCTGGGGGATAAAAAAAAGTAAAATTAATTTGTGTTTCTACACTAATAAGCATCATTTGTTAGACGCATTCAATAAATCTCTCCAGTCAATACAACTTAACCTGATACATGCAAAAGAAACTTTAAACATTAGAGGAAAAGGGCCTCAAAAAAAAAGCAAAACCCCAAACACAAAACCAAAATGTCCTTTATCAAAACAAATGGTGTTACAACATATAGTTAAATTCTCTGGCTCAGCTGTGAACGTAACCCATATTTCTTAATGGCTTCACACTGTGAAGCTCTTTTCAGAAGTTTATAGGGTACTTTGACTTTGTTTCATAATGATCTTTTACCCTTAGACTCTGTATTCAACTACAGACTGGGGGTGAAGAAGAAGTAGTTATTTAATTCTGCTAACCTCGAATTCTCTTCCCTGTAACAAAGTGGGGGAGATAGAATAAAGGGGTACTTTTCTCTGTGGCACAGAAGGCTCTTAAGTTACACTTCCTAGATTCCCTTGTACCTACTGTTCAGACATAAATTTAAGTTCATTCAATCAAGAAAAAATCATATAATTTGGATGGCAAAAGTGATGAACTGAGCATGTTTCTGCTGGAAGTCATGGAAAAGTTTTCTTGGTGGTAGTAGAGGCTCTGATGTCCTGTCAAAAGGTTTGTGAAAACTGACAGGCAATGGCATTAACTTGACGGGGTGGATTACGATAGGTACAATGTGCTTCTGTTGTTGGCAGTTATAGTGTCATCTTCCTAATGTGATACATGGCTTTTCAACTGTAGAAAAGGCAGTATGGTTTCTTTCATGGTTCTTCAGAGTTGCTCTGGAAATTATTCTTAGCGTTTAGCCTAGAATTTAAGTTATCACAATGATCCTATAAACAATCTTTTTCTCTCTTAAATACACAGTCCCACACCAAAAATCATATTTATACTAGCCAGAGTGGATTCTGTTCTCCATATCTGAACCCTAATCATTATATGATGTAGGAAAGATGGAAGGTGGCAAAAAGGTAAGGGGTTCAAGCTATTGATACCTATGTCTAGAAAGGAAGCAGAAACAGTGCCAACTTATGTAAAGAAACTCCATAAAGCTTCTGTGGGAGGTATGTAGCATTTAGGATAGGAGAAAGCAGGTAGGATTTGCTGAGAGGAAAAGAAAAGACTTAACTGTTGTTTCCTCTTGACTGTCTATTCTTCTAAGAGAGAATTTCAATATTCTCCACATTTTACAACCATCTTTTTGTTTCACATTTATCAGAGAATTCTTAGTCTGATTTTAAAAGCCCATCTAGTGAGTTTAATTACAGTGTCTATTTTTTGTATTTCTGAGATCATCACTTGATTTAAAAAAAAAAAAGAAAAAAAAAAAAGGCAAAACAAAACCCTGCCCCCCTTTTAGTCTTCTAACTCTCCCCTCTCCCTTAAGGATACTAAGACACTATTATTTATCGAAGGAGTTGTATTGCTCACAGTGGCGAGTCTGTGTGCTTAGCTCCCTTGTGAGGTAGAGTACCAGCTGCTGTGGGGTCATGGCATCATGACTTATACTGGGATGGGCCAAGTATGCAACTGGAAAGGGTTCCACTCTTCAGAACATCATTTTCCTTATTTTCAAGTACCTAACATACATTAAATTCCCCCATTTATAGTAGCATGTCTGTTAGAAATAGGGGAAAATGGGCATCATGTAATTTATAATTTCAACATCACTATTTCATATCACCTTGCTCCTTTTATTGTCCACATATTTGCCAGATTTTTAAAAATCTAAATTAATGTAAAATGAAACATTTAATCTTAAAGATATGCCTGAATAAATGGGCTTCCATATCAGACATTGAGAGTCTACTAATAATAACCAGTACTTCCACAAGAGGAGAGATATATATATATATATATAGGGCTCCTAATAAAATCAAGCAGTCTTTTTCAAATAGAATACAAATTCTTGTAGTCTCTCAATGAGAGTGTTGTTATAAATGAAAAAGATTTATTTTTTATTTGACCACTAGGTTCCATCAAAGGCAGTAACAAATACTGTAGGTACCCTGGGGAAGGAGGACTAGGGTGAAGTCTGTCTGCAAGAACAAAATACAAATCCAAAATAAATGCAAGAAAAAAAAAAAGTCCTGTCAGGTTATGTCACTCTCCAGTGGCTTTTAATTTCCCCTGGAGACATGGCCTATGAGGCTCTACATTATCTGGATTCTTCTATCAGTTAAGTCTAGGGATTCTGGTTTCCTTGCTAGAAACTTCTGACAGACTACTTCCTGCCCTAGGGCCTCTACTTTCTCCTCTACATTCTTCCTGGAATGCTCTTCTCTCACATTTGCACTCATACTTCCTTTGGGTCTCTGCTCAAATCTCTAGCACTAGCCTAACCACTGTGTCTATCTGAATCCCCATCCTGTTCCATTTCCCTGGTTTTACTTTTATCACCTAGCACCACCTGTTACAGTATGTGATGTATTTGTTTAGTTTCCTTATCTCTTAAGGGTGAATTCCTTGAAAAGAGGGACTTTATTTTGTTCATTGCTTGATCAATAGTACTAAAAAACTTGGTCAGTAGCAGATACTTTTTGAGTGAATACCTCAATATTAAAAATATAAATAAATATGACTACAAAAAATAAAAAATACACGTATATATTAATATGCAATGTGCACAGTGGACATCTGTCTGCTTACAATCTTTTCACTTCTTTTTCTTTTGGAAGAAAACTCCCTCATTTTTTAAACATGTGGATAATTGCTCCAATTCCAGTCCATCTAATACTTATGGATAAACAATCAGTATTTGTCTTCCTTTGCTCATGAACCAGACTATAAAAAGGGCCTTTCTTGATGTGACGAAGGCTGTTTCCTGGGGTCACTGAAATACTGTGAAACTCACCGTTACCACCTCCTGCCATAAGATGCTTACCTATGTACATTTAACTGAAGCCAACATGGAAGTGGGCTTCCCTGGTGGCTCAGATGGTAAAGAATCTGCCTACAATGTGGGAGACCTCAGCTTGATTTCTGGGTCAGGAAGATCCCCCAGAGAAGGAACTGGCAACCCACTCCAACCAGTATTCCTGCCTGGAGAATCCCACGGGCAGAGGAGCCTGGCGGGCCATGGGGTCACAAGGAGTTGGACATGACTGAGTGACTACATGACCTGAACATGGAAATAGAAGCGGGCTGCTCAAGTACATGACCAGAGGATTTTAATGTCAAAGCCAATTCTGACTATGAGCCTGTGAACTAATTCCCTTTCTTGTTTAAAAACTTTGGTAGAACACTTACATGTTTATATATACACATGAAGAAAAAAGTTCTGAAAAGAAAAATGTATGTTCTTTAAGTTCTCATTAACAGCACAGGTGTTGTAATCAGATTGCCTTCATCCTGAATTCCTGTATCACCACCATACGTTATGTGACCTTGAGCAAATTATATAAACCATTCTGTGCCTCAGTTTTATCTGTCAAATGACATACTTAATTTATTAGTACTTACTTTACAACCTTCTGAGGATGAAATAAAAATAAAAACTGTAAAACAGTGTGGTCACTTAAATATATATAATCTATTTTTTATTCTACAAATTGTGATCTTAAACAATACAAATATTACAAACCTGTTTTTGACAATATAGGGGAAAAAGTCTGTACTTAAACATACCTGTCTTGAAAGTATTAACATTTTCTTCAAGCAGTTTCTGCTGTTTTTTGTCAGGGACTGTAGCAAGTACATTAGCTTCAAGTTCCTTAACTTGGACATTCAAATATTCTTCTTGCTCTGATAAACGCTATAGAATGTTTTAAAATTCAAGGTCAATATTTTAACTTACAATAATATTTGCTTTAAATTTTAAATTAAAAAGGTACTTAAAATCTTTAAGAAAAACACAAAAACTAACAGGAAAGGGCAGAAAACATGAACAATAAATAAAAATATTGAAAATGGCCAACAAAACACATGAAATGTATAAACTCATTATAAAGACAAGTTAAACACTATTTTTTAGTACATCTGTGTAGCAAACTTACAAAATATTGGAGAGTACTTACTGTTCACTTAGAAAAATTATTTGCATATGCTACCAGTAGTAAATGAATTAGAACTTTTGGGAACAATTTGGCATTATGTGCCAAATGCTTAAAAACACTGTATACATACTGGGTGATAATTACAATTTTAGGACTAAGGAAATAATTGGATAAGCATATTAAGGTATGCCTAACAAGAATATTTAAAACATAGTGGTGTACACAGCCAACACAGAAAAACCTTTATCAAACTGTGGTACAAACTATGTCAATATAATTGCACACAAATTACATTTGCTTGAAAAGGAAATTAATTACTGAGTCAAGAAGTTACTATGAGACTACAGAAATCCATATGCAAATTTAGTATGTATATCAACATCTACCACATAAATACATACACGCAAACTAGATACTGCCACTAAAAGTTAAAGAACATACACAAAAACTGAAGGTGATAATTTTTCACGTATTTTCTAAAAACTTTCTTAGTTTTTTTTTTTTTTTGGTTTTGGTTTTTTAAGAGGCTGTGGGCATGCATTGCTTTTTTATAATTAAGAAAACTTTCCCCTTTGTAAAGAGAATAAAATAAAGGGTCATTGTTAAGGGAAGACACATTTCTCTCCAGTCCAAATGGAAACCAGAAATAGCTGTGGCTGGAGCAACATTGTGACAGGACATTTATCTATTAGTACTCAAGGAAACAAAAATCAACAGACCCTAGCCCAACCTCCCCTTCCCCCTTATATTTTAAAAACTATAAGCAAACAGTAAAATGCCTCTGCCAAATTGCTGTTGAATTCCAATAGTTGCAGCTTTGGTAAAAAGGTACCTGGATGCTTGCAGAAAACTTTTCTAGTGTATTCCTCATTTCTCGTTCACTATGCCTTAACCTAAGTATTGCTTCTTCCAGTTGTACTTTCTGTTCCTGAATCTGCACTGCTTTTTGAGAGTCTCTCTGCAACTGTGATTCCATTTTATTTACCTACAAAGAATATTACCAGTGAGTTTACTCCAACAAGAATTATTTCAGATTAACAGCAATTTACAAAAATGATGAAAACCCAAACTTCTGATCTTAAAGACTAGAAAAACAGGGAGGAGACATATGTATACCTATTGCTGATTCATGTTGATGTATGACAGAAACCAACACAACATTGTAAAGCAATTATCTTCCAATTAAAAAAAAAAAAAAAAAGACTAGAAACACACCAAACAACCCAGTTCCAATTCTAAAACCAATGCTTAGGAGATGGTCAACTAATTTCTGCATCATAGGTTCAGGTGAAAAGACAATCTTAAGTGTTGTATAATCAATTATAGTTACAGTGAAGGTATACTATGCAAATATTTAAGAGGAAGAATATAAACTACTTCAGAATTTTCAGGAAGAAAGTAGTATAGTGTTCTGATTGTGATAATGGAACATAAGTTTTTCTGGGCGTTTTGACATTCTATTTTACTTCTGGAAACATAAAATATTTTGAGATAAAAATCTGGAAACATATCAGAAGTCTTTGCTATATTTACAATTTAAATCATTATTTTGAAATACAAAAGATAATTATGTAATACAGCAGTAACTGTGAAGAAACAAATGTCAAACAATAAGTTAACCGTGAAATAAATTATATGATCCAAATGTGATAACAGAAAAAGACATGTATGTTGAGTAAATACTTTTCAATTAACATACTTTTAGAACTTTAACAGGCTTCATATGAAATCCCACAGCTTACACACTAGCCATTTATAGAAAGTTCAAACTGTTAAACTGAAAATATGATTGCAGTACATTTAAAATAGTAGAATGTTCTACAGTGTATTATATATCAATAAAGCTGCTTTAACAAAAATGTCTCGACTATAATTTTGTACATGCTGACCTCTTCTTCTGAGATTTCAACAACAACTGATGAACCCATCCTTCCTTTCATTACTTTGCTTCCACCACCAGTCATTGTACCTAGAGAACAGAAAAGTCAGACTTAAATGTATGTATCCCCTCAACAGGAGTAAATAGACTCAACGGCAAAGGAAAAAAACTATTACCTGACTGTTCTATGATTTGCCCTTGTAATGTTACCACTCTCCATCTTCTATCTTTTTGGTAAGCTACTCGTGTGGCTTGATCTAAGCTGTCAGCTACTAAGGTATCCCGTAAGGCAAAGTAAAAAGCTTGGCGAATTGCCCCATCTTTTACTTTTACTAAATCAAATAACCGAGGCGTATTCTCAGGAGTTTGAATTTTGGTCATTTTCTTTGCCCACACTGCCATCTAAAAAAAAAAGAAGAAAAAGACCTTTCTTTAGGTATCATTTATAGAATACACATGTTAAACATAAGGATATGTATACAAAGTTCTTGGTATCTACACAATATTACTTTATTGTTATTTAAGAAAAAGATATTGTAAAATTATCTCTATTCACAGATCATCTGATCTTATATATATTAAAATTCTGAGGAATCCTCACATGAAAGAACTATTAAAACTAACATGAATTCAGCAAAGCTGCAGAACATAAGATCAATATGTAGAAACTGTATTTCTATATACTAGCAATAAATAATCTGAAAATGAGATTAGGAAAATCCCATTTATAATATATTAAAAAAAGATATTAAAGAACAAAATTAAAGGATTCCTGATTTTAAAGCTTACTACTAATCTACAATGATCAAGACAGTGTGATATCAATGCAAAGTCAGACATAAATAAGAGGCCAGAAATAAACTCGTACATTTATGATTGGTTGATTTTTGACAAGCATGCCAAGAAAATTCAATGGGGAAAGAATATAAAAGGTGTCCAAACAACCCAGTACTCAAAAGAGTAGCTGGACCCCCCACTTTATAAAATTAACATGGATTACAAAACTAAATGTAAAACCTAAAGCTGTAAAGCTCATAAAACACAGAAAGTAAATCACGATGCCATTAGGATTACATGGTAGCTTCTTAGATATGACACCCAGAACACAAGCAACCAAAAGTAAATAAACTAGACTGCTATCTAAAATTTGTGCTTCAGAGGATGTATCACAAGAACATGAAAAGATGGCTCACAAAATGGGAGAAAACATTTGCAAATTATGTATAAGAGACTTATATCCAAAATATATAAAGAACTCTTACAACAGCAAGACAAACCAATTAACGAATAAGCAAAGAATCTGAACAGAAAATAAAGAAATAGCCAATAAATAAGCACATGAAAAGCTGGTATACAAAAACCTGTGTACATGAACGTTCATGGCAGTATTAACCATAAACAGCCTAAACATGGAAACAACACAAATGTCCACCAATTGATGAATGGATAAACAAAATGTGCTATAGAATATAATGGAGAAGGGAAGAGCATTTGGCAATAAAAAGGACTGAAGTGCTGATGATGCAACATGAACCTTTTTTTAAAAAAGAGCAGACAGGGAACTGGCTCTTAGTTCCTATAAAAGGGATCAAATCTCTGCCACCTGCAATGGAAGCACAGAGTCTTAACTGCTGAACCACCAGCAAAGTTCCATCATGGATGAACTTTGAACACTAAGTTAAAGAAGCCATAAACAAAAGGCTATATAATATGTTATTTCATTTATATACAATGTCCAGAATACATAAATCCAGACAAAAAGTCAATTAAAGGTTGTGGGGGTGGGGTGGGTGGGAGAACAAGGGTTATTGATTGTTCATGTGTATGGGGTTCCTTTCTTGGAGTAATGAATATTCTAGAATTAGATCGTGGTCATGGTTGAACAATCAATTTAGTACATTCTGTGAATGTACTAAAATCCATTGAACTATATATTTTAAAATAATTAATTTTATGATTATGAATTATATCTAAGTATTTTTCTATTTTCAAAAAAAGTAGTTATTGAAGATGGAAGTTAGCAATGCAAACTACCAGTCACTCCAACATAGGAATGCATATTACTTTAGGGGAAGCAGTACAAGTTTCTTTTTTTTTCACAACGATGTAACCCCTAGAGCCTAATATAATCCTCAAAATCTATTAGGTGGTTCACTGAAGTAACTATGAAGAAAAAGCTAGGATTCAAAATCAGTCAACACCTGGCACTTAAAAACTAAAATACAGGTAGATTATAAATACCCACCTTATCCAAACCTATGAAGGTTGCAACTCCAATATTTTGTCTTTTAAGGAAGTTTACACATTCTTGGGCTGTATCAATAGAATCAACAACAATGTAGTCTAATGCATGACAACAAGATGAAACAGCAACATCGTATTTTTCATCAATTGTTCCTAAGTCCCCCTAATAAATAAGAGGAAGGAAAAAAAAAATCAATGCACAATCAGCAGGGAATTAGGCACAGGATCATTTCATTACTATTTCATATAGATTTTTCAAGTTTCATTTATTTATTTATTTATTTTTAAAATTTTATTTTATTTTTAAACTTTACATAATTGTATTAGTTTTGCCAAATATCAAAATGAATCCGCCACAGGTATACATGCGTTCCCCATCCTGAACCCTCCTCCCTCCTCATACCATCCCTCTGGGTCATCCCAGTGCACTAGCCCCAAGCATCCAGTATCGTGCATCGAACCTGGACTGGCAACTTGTTTCTTACACGATATTTTACATGTTTCAATGTCATTCTCCCAAATCTTCCCACCCTCTCCCTCTCCCACAGAGTCCTTAAGACTGTTCTATACATCAGTGTCTCTTTTGCTGTCTTGTACATCGGGTTATTGTTACCATCTTTCTAAATTCCATATACATGTGTTAGTATACTGTATTGATGTTTTTCCTTCTGGCTTACTTCACTCTGTATAATAGGTTCCAGTTTCATCCACCTCATTAGAACTGATTCAAATGTATTCTTTTTAATGGCTGAGTAATACTCCATTGTGTATATGTACCACAGCTTTCTTATCCATTCATCTGCTGATGGGCATCTAGGTTGCTTCCATGTCCTGGCTATTATAAACAGTGCTGCGATGAACATTGGGGTACACGTGTCTCTTTCCCTTCTGGTTTCCTCAGTGCGTATGCCCAGCAGTGGGATTGCTGGATCATAAGGCAGTTCTATTTCCAGTTTTTTAAGGAATCTCCACACTGTTCTCCATAGTGGCTGTACTAGTTTGCATTCCCACCAACAGTGTAAGAGGGTTCCCTTTTCTCCACACCCTCTCCAGCATTTATTATTTGTAGACTTTTGGATCGCAGCCATTCTGACTGGTGTGAAATGGTACCTCATAGTCAAGTTTCATTTAATTGAAGAACTAAACCTACATAGTTTACAAAAGTACAAAAATGGAACACAATGAAAAATTTAAGTGTCCCTCACATTCTATCTTTCTCTTCTGCAGAGGCAATCACTACTAGAGCTTTTATCGATCTTTAAAAAAAAAAAACTTATGGATATACAGAGTCTGAAATTTTAATGAGCACAAAATGAACAGAACTGTTTTCACTGCATGTAAGTGAAAATGTATAATGTGAAGATTGGAAACCTAAATTATAAGCAAAATAACTTACAGAATAATACAACTTTGAATTATTGAAAACCATCTAAGGAAATCGTTTGTCTATTAATAACTTACCTATCAAGTAACATTAAGCAACTAGTTTCATTTTTCCTTGAGCAAAGGAATATGATCAAATTGTGTATCTTCAAAAAACTAAGGTGGAAGTCCTTGATATGCAGACATGGAAGCAACTATGCTGGGTAATTTTCATCTGCCCTTCTGAATCACCCTCTTCTGCTTCCTTCTCTGGAAGACTGATTCAGGGAGTGCATTAATTGGTTCTTCTGGCTTTCCAGCTTAAGACAAAGTGAGGCACCAGCCAGAAATGGTAGAATAGATGAACGGGGTATCTATTTTCCTCACTTCCTTCCAGCTACCTCTAGCCATGGCCAAATTCCCTTCCTTCTTCAGGTTCAGGAGCTCAGGCTTCAGGCACCCATTATCCCTAGGCCTTGGGTTTTGACATCATCCTTTGTGATTTTCCTAAACTCTAGTTACAACCTTCAGTATGATGGTATAAAGCTCAGAATATAATTGATCAAATTCTTATTTTTTGAAAGAAAAAAGTAGTTAAGTTTATCAGTAGAATTAGATCATTTTCTTAAAGTGACTATAATTATCCCAAACTTTTTTAATGGGATTCTCTTATGGCTCAGGAGTAAAGAATCCACCAGCAATGCTCCTTAGGAGACCTGGGTTCAATCCCTGGGTTGGGAAGATCCCCTGGAGAAGGGAAAGGCTATCACTCCAGTATTCTGGCCTGGAGAATTCCATGGACTGTATAGTCCATGGGGTCGCAGAGAGTTGGACACAACTGAGCGACTTGTACTTGCACTTGCTTAACTTTTAATGTGAAAGGATCCATACCACAAAGAATTTTACCATGCCTGAGTGTAAGAGCAAAATGCTTAAAAAACACTTAATATACAGTTATTTAAGAAAATTATAATATCTGAGAAAAATATAGTTATTTATAAATAAATTTACTTTACCAGTCGTCCATATATTCCTGGAATTCTGCCAGATTTTTTTTCTTGAATTATTGCATCAAGGACTTTTCCCCTACTTCGATTCATTGCTAAGGAACTCTTTGCTTCTTCAACTTTTTGGAAAAGATCACGAACCAAACTTTTGAAATTTATTTCTTCTTGTGTAAGTTTTTGAAGTTCTTTTTCTTTCTAAAGGTGAAAGTAAAGAAAATGAATCCCAAAAGCAGACACCCTTATTACAACATAAGAAAAGGTCAACAATAAACACCAGAACCAGAACTCTGCCATCACATTGTAACTGCTTGCTGCTTTGATTTTGAAAAATATGGATGGGTTTTCTATTTTAAAAGGGGCATAAATTATTTGGGTCAATAATAAGGTGAACGACCTCAATATAGTCCTAGGAGCAGTGCACTGATTGACAGAACGAGTAGAGCTAGGGTTGTGGAAATCCCAGTTTTGTACCATATAATTATGCATAGTAGTAGTAGTAGTTTAGTTGCTAAGTCGTGTCTGACTCTTGCGACCTCATGGACTGTAGCCTGCCAGGCTCTTCTGTCCACAGGATTCTCCAGGCAAGAATACTGGAGTGGATTGCCATTTCCTTCTCCAGGTAATTATGCATAAATGTTTCCTAATTCTTATATTCTTACACTAATCAAAAATAGATCTCAATATAGGACTCTAGATATGGGTGACTGGGTATGGCTATGATTAGAAAGTGGTTTGCTTTCTAAATTAATAGATAATAAACTATATAATACATTTAATATGTATTACATTAGTGTTATATAGTATAATTCATTATTCCAATTAAACCAAGGAAAACAAAAGCACAGCTCTGAAACGAAGGGAAACGTGATAAGTGAACAGTACTGTTTCTATACAAAAACGTCAGGCTGCCCACAAAAGAGAAACCCTCTCACACGTACACAAAAATCCTAACTCTGTTTCTCAATCTACCTATTTAGCAATTTTTCCAACTGACATTCTCTTTCATTTCTTGGTTTTAAATTATTACCTCTATTACCAATCATACTGGTTTCAAGTAAAAGCTTAAGTTATAAACACAATTCACCCAAAAATAAACTGAATCACCAAGAAGACAGAAATCATAACTGAATATAACCTAAGTTTACATTTAAATTCTACATGGCCATGAAGTTTTCTGATGACCAATCAGTGTGCATTTACTAAAATGAAAAAGACTATTTTCAGTGTCATTTCACTTCAAAGAGCATCTTCTATTGCAATTTGCTTAATGATGCTTTGGAAATTAATGTTATGAAATTCCTTACTCAAGGAGAGAAGATTGATGAACTAAGTAAGATGTCTTGATTAGTTTAACAACTTGCAGTCCCAACAAAGAAAGAATGTCCTTAAGTTCAAAAATAGAAAAATACACTAAGACAGTTGACTTGCATATTTGTTCACACACACACATTTATTTGACTTTCCTGTATCACTGCATAAGTTGTCTACATTTACATTTAGGGAAACAAAAACTTTCTTTTGTTTAAATTATTTCCATGGGAAATAATGATGGCGATAGCAATATTATTTGCTGTTTGACATTTGAGGGGATAACACAGTTTCTTAATAGTCTCAATTTAACTTGTATCAGATAAGAGTAATGAAACATTAACACCCTTCTTTTGGGAAAGATTACACTAAACAACAGCAACAAAATCTATGTATCAGTCACACCAGATGTTGAGATTAAAAAAAAACATGTAAATATGTATGAAAATAAATAAAACTAGGGTTGATAAACAATGTTCATGTGAAACACAGAAGTAAAGATTTACCTCCTTTAGCTCATGTTCAGTTTGAGGGAGTTTTGCCTCTATATCTCCAATTGCAGCTTTCCTTTCTTTGAGAGTCTCAGAAGCTGCCATTAGAGCTTCTTTGGCTTTACCTAATTGAGACACTGCAGTATTATGACGACTGAGATAGATATCAAGTTCTGATTGAGCTACATCCATCTTTGAACGTGCTTCATTTACTGATTTGCTGAAGTCCATAAGTTCTTTCTCTCGACTCTGTTAAAATATGATAGGCCCCACTTAATCTGAAATACGTGTTTTCAAACCTAAACCAAAGTGGAAACCATGCATTTTAAATTTAACTTCATAGATTATGTAAGCACAATATATAGAAATAACTCTCATAAGTGAATGGACTAACAGTTTTTGCCCAGTTGTGAATGTTTATGGTATATAAAGTCTTTCCCCAACTGATTTAATAACAGCTTAATGAGGTAGCTGCTGCTGCTGCTGCTAAGTCGTCTCTGTGTTGACCCCATACACGGCAGCCTGCCAGGCTCCTCCGTCCCTGGGATTCTCCAGGCAAGAATACTGGAGTGGGTTGCCATTTCCTTCTATCTCAATTTAGAGACTAAAATGACAAAAAATCATGACCACCCACATACACACCCACACCACTGTAGAATATATGTTCAAAGTACTATCCTGAATGTTTTGTATGTATTAATTCCTTAACCCAACAATCCTACGATCATCATTATGCCCATTTTGAGGAAACTGAGGTCAGAGTTTAAATAACTTGTTCAAAGTCATGCACTCACTCGTAAGTAGCAGAGCCTGTTTTTAGCTCCAAAGATACCTAGATATGAGTCCTGGCTTTGTCACTAACCTAGGATGCCAAGGCACATGGGATTACTTGATATACATGAAATGAGCAAATGTGAAAAACTCATCTTATTCTATTAGGAAAGTGACTGTATGATACTTAGCCACTTTATCCCATAGGCATCTTACTTACAAACTCTTATAGATGATATTAGAACATGTCCATATTTCAAAACAGAATCAATTTATATTAGTCTGTCGAGAAACCCCGAAACACTTCACTGAGGTATAATTTACAAAGATCTTATATTTAACTGACTTAAGCAACCAAGAATTAACACAAGAGCCATAGCTTTAAAACTATTACACAAGAGCTACAAAAGTAAAGAAGGGAAATGTCAACCTATGGTTAGTGTGGTCCCAAGCATATACAGGTAGTAACCAATTAAATTACCAAGAAAATAATTTAAGAGAAAAATGTGATGATTAAATCAACATTAACAGAGAATAGCACATAAAGCAAAGTATCTGATATGCATTTTCTTCTACCACTTTAAGTTCTCATTCTCAGTTAACATCTTTTTAAAATGAGAAAGCAGAAAACAAAAAAAGGATAGTCTAGGTTGACTATTTTTGGGGATGTTAGATAAAAGCCCAAACTTTTCATTCTAACAGTTCATTTTTTACTATTACTATAAAAACAATCTTTAAGATAGGAGGAAAAAAAGCCATCAAAATAAACACCAACTGATAAAGAAATCTTACTTCTTTTTCTTTTTGAAGGTCTTGTGTTTCCTGTTTAAGGCTATCCATAACTTCCTTTAATTTTTCTTCTTCTTTTTCTTTTTCTTTCTCAAGGGCATTGTTTTTAGTTGTTGTCTCCCTTATGATATTCTCACTCTTGGTAGGTATACTTTTAAATTCTTCAACCTAAGATTATAAAACAAATTAAAAAGTTACTAGGAGCATGTACCTTTAGGCTATCCAATACCATTAATATTTGACTTATTTAAAAGCATTTCTCAAGATCTTCTAGATCTTTGCAGTTTTCATTTTAATTAGGTTTGAACCAGCTAGCTTTAGCAAGTATACTTCCTTAACCATATGCTGCAATTTCTATATTCTCAGTCTAATTCATAGAATTAAGATAATTCTATGAATTCTTGATTCCTTACCAAAGACAATTCTCCTTGGCTGGGCATTATATCTTTCTTCCTTCTGCTCTAACTTTATGCTGTGATTAACCTCCTTCACCTACAACATGGTCTGAGTACATGGAATTCCTTAAAGTACCCTTCGTGGTACATTACAACTTACCACATATTACCTTTACGTCCCCTGTTGCTGCTGCTGCTAAGTCACTTCAGTCGTGTCCGACTCTGTGTGACCCCACAGACGGCAGCCCACCAGGCTCCCCCGTCCCTGGGATTCTCCAGGCAAAGACACTGGAGTGGGTTGCCATTTCCTTCTCCAATACATGAAAGTGAAAAATAAAAGGGAAGTTGCTCAGTCGTGTCCGACTCTTCACGACCCCACGGACTGCAGCCCACCAGGCTCCTCCGTCCATGGGATTTTCCAGGCAAGAGTACTGGAGTGGGGTGCCATCACCTTCTCCGTTACACCCCCTAGTCTCTCTCAAATCCTAAGATCTTTCCCAACTTTACCCTTTCAGAATCACCACATGGGACTAATTTATTCCATTAATACCTTTCAGTAATAATCACTCTTTCACAGTTGGTGTCCAAAGGCTAATAACTGTACTTAGGTCACATGTGGCTTACTCTGTCCAATTTAGGGGTTACTATGACATCCATTGGTATTTTGTTTATTCTGGTTATCTATAACAGGAGAAATTAAACACTTCCCAAAATGTTCTCCTGCAAACACTGACTCATATAAAAAGTGCTACTACTGTACACACAAAGTATTTTGTGAATAAATGCATTTGCTTATAAGGTAAAGCAGAGCCTATAAGTACCATGTAAATATATGGTACACAACTTTTTTGAGGGGAAGGGCTTTCAGTGTTGCCTCTATTAATACCTGATTAAACTGTGAATATATTTGAAATGCTCCAAATTAATTATTAGTCTGGGTGCCAGCAAATTAGGCATTCTGGTCTAAAGTTCATCATCTTTTAAAACTTCAAACTAGCTAATCAACCCCTTGCTATAAATTATGGCTTCCTCTCCCCTCCTTTCTAAGGGGAAAGTTCTGCTGATATTCTTAACTTGATTTCTGTAGACAAAGGTACTACTTTTAAAAGTCTATGATATGTAGCCAAAAACCTCTTTTTAAACCATATATTCTAGGAAGATTACTTTGTCACCAAAATAGGATTACCGATTTGGTAAATAATTCTCCAACAATATATATCAGATACATAAGCTCTAAAACTCAAAGTCAATGGATGCAGGATTTCCATAGTGGGTGAGGGGGAGAATTAGGTTCAGAGATAAATCCTGAAGCATTTAACATTCAGAATTCCAATTCATTCTCTAAGGGGCAAGAACATTCATGAAAAATAACAAAAACTACATCAGACATGAAATATTAAGAATTTCCCCCACATAACCTACCTTTTCTTTATCTTTTTGAAGTTGTTTCTCTAGTTTTTTGGCTTTACTTGTAGCATGTTTCAATTTTTCCCTAACTTGAACATCTTCCAAATCTAGTTTTGTAAATTTTTCTTTGTTCTCCTCAATAAATTTTGTAATTTTATTCAGCTTCCTAGCAAAGTAAGAAAATCATCAGTCACTATTTTGGATATTCAGGTATTTTAAAGCGACTTTGTATACCTTGCCTGAAACACTATGTAAATGTACCAAGTTCTTATAAAGTAGGATCCTAATACTACCTGCTTCAAGCTAACCCTCCTCTCCATCCATATTTGAAGAAGTTGTTAAAATGTGTGGTTATGAGTTATTTTGTCCTTCAAAGCTAGATTGGAAATAGTGACTATGATGTCTAGGAATATAAAAATTTGACCATTAAAAAAAACAATAGGCAAAACTCATTTTAAAGAATACAAAAAAAGAAAACTGAATAGGTAAGGGATCCTGGTATCACTGAAGATTGCCATGAAAAAAGTAATGATAAAACTTTAAGACAACTAACCTGTCAGGTTAAATGCCCATTTTTGCAATGATGTTTTGTATTATTGGGTTCTGCCACTAGGGGATAGCATCCTCCATTATTTAAGACCAGAGTTGGGCACTCAAACCTGTGATAATCATCAACTGGATGAAAGGCAATTCAGTTTTTTGGTTGCAAAAAGAAACCATTTATAATATTTTATATGCTGGCAAATATATTGCCTTCATATGCTTGTATTAAGTTTATATATAGACACACACACATACATGTAATAAAATAATCTACTTTTAGTACTTTCCAAAAGATTATTACTTCTCTACATCTTTTACAGCTTTATTCTTAGCTTTCATTTCATTTGACAGTATATTGCTTTTCTCATTAATTTCTTTGGTATCTTCATTTATTTTTTCCTTTTGAGTCTCCATTTCAGCAATTCGTTTCTGCAAATCATAACTAGAGAGAGAGAAAAAGCTATCAGAGATCCAACTAGAGAGAGAGAAAAAGCTATCAGAGATCCTAAAGTACCATTTCTAAAACTCTCAAACTATTTTAAGTAAAATCAGCAGTTTCTAAAGTATCTAGGTCTTTGAAGGGGGAAGGAAGAAACCAACCCAGGGTCAAAGCAATTAGGAACAAAATAGGTTCCATATAACACAATTAGATCTGCTATCAAATGAATTAAAAAGAATTTATAAGTAAAACTATTAAGTATTAAGCATAGTTGATATTTGTGAACCCAACTTCAAGTAGGATAGTTAAAAATTAACTTCACTACTATGCCAAAAAACTCTAATAAATTCATCACAACCACTTGCAGAATTTTTTTTTTTTACTTCAGTCTTCACATTTCTCTAATACAGGAAAAGAGAACAGATTAGATTTTAGTGTCAGAAACTAATACAAAAGTTGATAAATTAAGGTACTTACATGTAATACTGACAAACATGATTCTTTTTTCTAAATATTTCATTTTCCAAGGTAAGAAATTCAATGGCTATGTTTTTCTCTCCTTCTAAGGCATCCTTTTCCTTTTCTACCATCTTAACTCTGTTTAACTACAAAAGTTAAAAGGATAGAAATTGTTCATATTAAGTGTATTGAACAATCAATTTAAAATATGCCAACATTAGATAAAAACAAACTACATTCATAAACATTGTTTCTCTGAAATGTTAATAAGGAAAACATAAAACTTAGCTTAAACAATTATGGTCTATCATAACTTGAATTATCTGGCTTAGTATAATCTGTTAATCAATAAATGAAACATTCTGGTTTACAAAAGTCTATGGAAGATTCACCTTCTCTCCTCTGTGTTCATTTAATATTTCAACTCTCCGACACAAGACTTTAATAGGTTCATTTAGTCGTCCAGAACCAATTATATCTTCTAAATATTCAAGCATACCCTCATCGTGTTCAGTCTGGCCTTTTGGTTTCATCATAGCGATTTGTTCAACTTCACCCTTTAAAAAAAGTAGTATTTCACACTCACTGTATATGTTTGGCTACATCAGCCTCAAGTAAGAACTAGAAACAAGTCAAATAACAAATCCAACATTAATTAGAACTAAATGATATAAATCAGTAGCATAAAGAGATTTAGTAAGATGCAAATAGGAATTCCCTGATGGATCAGTGGTGAAGAAGCCTCCTGCCAGAGATATGAGTTTGATCCCTGGTCTGGGAAGATCCCACATTCCTCGGAGCAACTAAGTCCGTATGCCGCCAACTACTGAGCCTGTGCTCCAGAGACCAGCTTTGCAACAAGAGAACCTACTGCAATGAGAAGCCTGCAAAACACTAGAGTAGCTCCCATTTGCTGCAACTAGGGAAAGCCTGTGCAAAGCAACAAAGACCCAGCACAGCCAGAAATAAATACATAAATAAAATTATATAAAAATGCCAAGTAAAGATGTTCTAACTTTCTAAACAAACAAACAAGCCATTAAATGAAAAAGGAAATACTATTTTCTCTCATGGTAATAACAGGAAAAGGCCAACTGACTGCAACTAAATGTCTTGGTACATAAAACTTTTGCTTGCAATTATTATTATAACAACTTTTAAACTATACTTAAAATCTAAGATTAACATTATATATTTGCATTTATGCAGTTCAGTTACAAAGAGAAAATAAAAAAGTACAGTCGGTAACTTTCAAGGCTGACTGAAAGGCAGCCATTTAGCTTGATGGGGGAGAAAATTTTGTCTGAATATGCTCAGGCAAAATGCTACTTTACTTCGCACCAGTAGCCCGCCTGTACTCTTTATTACAACAGAAGAAAAGGGACAGACAAGTAGAAAAATAAAAACATACCCCTTTATTTCTGCAAAACAGCACAGACTGAAAAAAAATTTTTTAAAAAGGGGCATATATTCTTTCTCAATTTAAATATCTACAGTATTTATAAATGAAACTTAAAAATCTGGGTTAAAACTTGCTAATGACAAAGCATCGTATTACCAAAATCTTCAATATAATTATATACAGTAGAAAAAAACTGAAGATCAAACAAGAAAGGATAAAACAGCTCCTTTAAAAATCTACTTATTAGGGACTTCCCTGGTGGTCCACTGGTTAGGGCTCCAAGATTCTATTGCAGGGGGCACTGTTCTGATCTCCAGTTGGAGATCTAAGACTGCATAACGGAGGGGTGGGGGTGGGGGTGGAAATCTACTCATTAAAAATCAAAATTAAAAAAAATTTTATAGATGACCACTTTTCTGTACTTTTGACAACAGCACATGATTATAAAACACAAGGTGAAATGTTATCCTAAGAGCCTATCATTGTTTAGATTTCTCTGTAACCTTGGGTATGTATGAATTAGATTTAGCTAAATATTAGTGTTTAAACTAAAACATGTAGACATTTATATAAAATATTTTGTTCGGCTTTCAATTATCAGTTCTTTTCAAATATTTTAGGCAAGCTTTAGGTTTTATACAGAACTTAAGCCTGGAAGAGTATCTAAAGCTTTGGATCACAACAGGTGAGACTCTAGCCATTGTACAAGCCAAGACTTATTCAGTTGTTATCTAAACAGGTTTATCAACAGCAACATTGCTGACATTTTGGGCTGAATACTTTGTTGTGGGGAGCTATGCTGGGTATCATAAGATGTTTAATAACATCTCTGACCCTACCCACTAGATGCCAGCTGCATGAGGCCTTCCCCAGCTGTTAACAGCCTAAACTGTCTCCAGACAATGCTAAATGTACTGGGGGAGAGAGAAAGCAACAACTACTCCCAGCTGAGAATCACTAACCTGGAAGTAGTCAGTTTAACTCTTTTATGTCTGTGTTTATAATCCAAATATCTGACACCAAATAGTCAACATTCTAATTTGATTTGAATAGCTGAACACTTACTCTAAGATAAATGAAAATTCATGCCAAGAGAACTTACGTACCTGAGTCAAATCACATAAGGTATTATTTAGGTATACATTTTTCAGATAACCAGAAGCTATGATTTGGTGTAACAACAATAAAAAATATTTCTAAAGGCATTATACTTTTCAGCCAAACTATTTACTGAAGTGATGGAATACTAGTATTAGGAGACTGCCTAGCTTCAAACAAAGCATAGTGGTTGCTTGTTTTTGGTCACTTGTTCCTCCCTTTCCAGTTAAAATGAAAGATATATAGCTCTGATTTCTTTTCATTCTAACAAGGCTGCCCAGCAGAAAAAACATTTTCAAGTGAAAGAAAAGGACATTTATGAATCAACATTTCCATCTCAAGTCCCATATAACACTGTTTTCATTTGTTATATGAGATCTATTAAAAATGGGTATTATCAATTAACACTACTGAATCAACAGGTCATTAGAACATTTAGGCCTCTGCCTGTCATGTGACTATTAGGACTGTTGTGGTATTTCAATGACAACCTGAGACCTTTCTTGTGGTTCTGTTCCTTGATGTTCTCTGACTGCCTTACCACCCACTACTATTTGTTTTCTTCCTTATCTTTCCAATTTGTGTCATTTCATGTATAATCTAAGGGCTGACAGTCTATCCTTAGAGGACCACTCATTTCAGGTACGTTTGTACCTATCCCACGTGAAATTACAAAGTAGTTTTAATTTAAAGCAATAACCTCAATACATTTTAGAAATAATTTAAAGCCTGAATTTAAAGTCACCTTGAAAGCTCCAAATCACAAACAGTGGTAATATGGCAGACAAAAACCCAAACAAACAAGTTTCAAGTTGCTATAAAGCTAGCATCTGAAGCCGACAAGTTTTATAGTCCTCCTCAATGTTATTTCTGACTTCCATAACTTAAGTAAACTAAACAAGGTTTTAAACACATTTCTTCACTGTTGTTTACTACTAACTTCCTATGTTTTAATTTATATTTACACTATAT
Source organism: Bos indicus x Bos taurus (assembly GCF_003369695.1). Taxonomy (NCBI): domain Eukaryota; kingdom Metazoa; phylum Chordata; class Mammalia; order Artiodactyla; family Bovidae; genus Bos; species Bos indicus x Bos taurus. The sequence continues at coordinate 106,500,504 of NC_040076.1, forward strand.
CAGAGATATTAAGCAACTGTGGAAAATACCATTTATGGTTTTTAAAAGCAACATAAAAATAGCATGCATATGTCAAGAGGATATTTATAATATCCAAGACCTAAACCTTAACTTATTGAACTGGGCAGAAAACCAAGATATTGTGACTCATTTACAGCATGCCTCAATAATCTAATTTAGAACAATACAGCTTAAAAATCTAGGAGGAATAAATAGGTACTATGCTTTATCATTATTGAAACAGAATCCAAATTTTACCAAGCACTGAATCACAGAAAACTCAAATATAGTACATATATAATAAAACTTTTCCTAATAAGGAAGGCCTTAAGATTTAAGGTAAATATGGGTGTTTGCATAAAAATTAATGGTCCAGATTTACTAGTTGAAATTTTGCCTTGGTTATATTTTTATTTTCTCCATTTTCTACTTTACTGTTAAGTTATTGTTTTTATGCTATTCTAATAAATTTTTAATTTGTGAACTAACAAAAGCTAAGAAACTAATGACTGAAGTTAGTATCTGTGTAAAACAAGTGCATAAACAGAAAGGACAACGCTTTAGGAGGTAGACTGCTTGGTATTTATTTTGGGTGCTTAGGGACAGCTTTCATATAGTTGAGGTGTTGAACAAGACGCTTTTGGATAACTGAAGTACTACCGATAAAACTAAAACAACTTCTTCTGATATAGCACAGTCTTATTTCTACAGATAAAAAAGATCAGAATTCAAGTAAGCTTATATGTTAATGCCAAGCAGGGAAGAAGTATACTGGAAAGAAAAAATGAACAGGTAACTCAGATCTTGGTTAATCCAATCTCCAAATTACTAAATAAGAAAAAAAAAATCTTAGTTATTTTTAAATTTTAGTTTAGATTTTAAAATATGAAGACAAAAAGCATATGAAGTTGAAAACTGTGACAAATGAGCTACTGTGAAATCTTTCAGCTAAAAAAAACTCAATTTGTTCACACCAAGAATTATGACAATGGGAAAACAGCTCTCAAACAAGGTATAAACAGGGAAATGTACAAAAATGTACAAAGTACAACGGCCAATTATAATCTAACACTTTTAGAAAGCATGTATAAGGACAAGAAATAGACTTCTACCATCTTTGGATCATTTATAGTATCTCAGTTTAGTCACTCATTAGGAACTCATTAAAACAGCCAACGATGAAATTTTAAATGATTTCAAATACTAGAAATGCCTACTTGAAGAACCTACTATACCATTATAAATACTATAAAAAATTTATCCTAATGGACTTCTAAATTTCAGTGCTTTTTAGTCTAAAAAATAAGTTTCCACTTTAGCTGAATTTCTATCACTTAGTCTGTTAATCACTACCACTGGCCAAAGAGCCTACATTTTATTCAAAGCAATCACTTATGTCTTAGAAGATGATATTCTCATGGTCCCAAGCTCCCAGTCTCCCAAACTAGTTAATTTTTAAGATAAATGTTATTTAGTGGGAGATAAGGTAATAAAAATTGTATTCTTACTTACCTTCAAATCCTTTAAATTTCTAGGGCAGGAATCTAAGATTTTGATAAGGAACTAAATAAAAATCCATAGAAACCACTGCCACTTTCCCTCAAATTTTAAAATAATTCTATCTAGTCCAGTCCCTGTTTCTTCTTCCTAACAGGTGAGCTCCTAAGAGTCTTATCTGTAAATTTAATCAAATGGAATTCAATTTGTTAATGTGGAAAGTTTACCTTGATATTAAAAATGATTTTAACAATGTAACTGTTAAGATGATTAAAAACAAGTTGAGATTATGAGGATAAAGGGCTTAAGCACCCCGGACACTTTAGAAGCACAAACTGAATATAAAATTTACAATTTAAAAACTCCTCTTATCTCTTTGGGATGTTACTTTATTTAATTCCCTTTATTCACAGAATTATGTAGAAAGGCTATACCAAGGAAAAAAATTCACAAGGGTTAAAATGCAATCTATTTTGATGAGTCTACATACAGGTGTAAAACTTTGATTATTTTAGGGTGATAGTAAATATACAGCAAATAATAAGATAAACACAACAGTAAGTTCCTGCAAAATGGTATCATTATCAAATTTAGTTTTCTAATGGGGCGTAACTTTTTAATCCATAATTAACCAAATCAAATCCCAGAACAGTTAAATTTGATTAAAAAAACACACACAGCTTTAACCCCACATTTATGTAAATTCAAATCTCATTTAGAAATATATCTGCTAATGATTTCCCAACATCCATTTTAAATTAAGTTTGGGTTACAGAAGTATACAAATGAACTGGTAGCAAGATACTAACATAAGTCACCCCAGAATTATATTTATTTACTTTCCACATACATTATATATAAATAACTTTTATTTTAAAAAAAAACTGTAAAATATAGGCTAAAATGGAAATAGCGACTAACATTTTATAAGTTTCTTACTGGGAACACTCAGCCACACTAATACAAGTTTCTCAAACCAAAATCCAGTTTAAAACCAGTAGTCCAGGACACTAAAGAATATCAGCAGCTATTTCTACATCACAATAGTTTTCCTCTTAAGCCATGCTTTTATGCTAAAAACTTTTTTGAAAGGTAAAACTTAGAGAAGATAAGGGATTTTCTTACCAAGCAAATCTGGTAGAAAATATCTTTACTCAAATAAAGCACAGAGTTTCTTATAAAAATCAACACCAAGTACTTAATGTTATACCTCCTTAAAAAGACTTTAACAGTATGATACCTAAGAATGAAATATCACTTTCTAATTTTCCAGTAGTAGTGGTTCAGTAGGCCATTTGAACCAAAACAAAGAGCTTGTATAAGCTTTTAATTGACCATTCTAAGTGTTTAAAAAAATAAAAAATTAAATCAGAGAAGTCTGTCAAATACCAAGTATCCAGAGTGGTTTTCTCCCCCCGCCCCCCTTTTGGAGTATATTATATTAGTAGAGATTACAAATAAGAACAAAAGTAAAAGAATTATTATTAAAAGATAACAAATCTTATTTAAAATGTTATCGTAAAGAGAAATACAAACAGAAATGATAAATAGTTGCTATGTCCCTGTCACGCTAAAGCAGCACAATAATATTGGTGTTTAATATTTATTTTACTACGCCAATATTTACGTGCTGCTACAGCGGAACAAGTATGTCAGTCCATCCAAACAAAATGAGCATATGATCATGAAAATACAGTTTTGAATGAATTTCCTTAAATTTCTAGAGCAGCAAATAATGATTCGCATCTTGACTGTAGTATGTAAACCATGATGTGCTGCTACAGTACTTTAAGGTCTCAAAAATACAGGATTCATCCAATAGGGAAAAACCTCTTTACACTTTTACTAAAAGAAAAAAGAGAGAGAACCTCTGATGTCTTAATAAACGTACCTGTAAGATTAAAAATCTATTATGGTCCAAGTCAATTCCATGACTTCGAAGAAGAATTCCAACATCCTTAAATGTAGTCTTTTTCCCACTTACGTGATAAACAGAAGTATTATCTCTGTAGGCCGTTCTGGATACATAGAAGTTACTGTTAGGAATGACTTCATAATCATCCCCTTCCTGTTTTGAGGAAAAACAAAACCAGAAAACAATTGCTGGTATTAAGTCATAAGTTTGCTTCAAATTTCACTCAATTCATATTGAAACCAATTCTATGGATTAAGAACTTTAACTGGATATGCACAAAAGCTGACAATAGTTCTTAGAATTAATTATCTTAGCAAAGAATAGAAATAATTTTCTATTTCTAAGGAGTTCTTGGACTCCTTCCTCACAGATCACAAAAACCAAAAAGTCAAACCAACTACATCTTCAAGCCTAAAAACATACTTAACTGAGAAAAGAACTGATGGGAAACAAGATTCCCACTGTATCCAAAACAAACTCACCCAAAATATTAAACCACCTTGATAGAGTACATTAGTTCATTAAAAAAAGCTGCAAGGGATGATTCAAGGAAAAAGGGAGGGGATGGTAGTGCGGTGATACAGATTAATTTTTGGGGGGTGGTGGTGGTGAAAAATAAGCCATCAATTAAAGGTAAAAAGAACTGCAAAGAACTGACAACTATATTCCCCTGTTTTTTAATCAAACAAAAAGAAATGAAGGGCAAATCTGCTTTAACATTAAAACTTGCTTTCCTTTAAAAACTACGTCATTTTGAAACCATGACTTTTAAACTTCACACAAATCAAGTGTAATTAATAAGCTAAAAAATCAAATCTGATTTACTGGCTATCTATTTTCCAACCCAAACTGTATAACAGAAAAGCACTAAGAAACAAAATTAAAATTTATACCACCACGTAGATTTATTTAAAGCTCTTTACATTAAAGTTAAAAACAAGACTTAGAGGCCAAATCACATCCTCATTTCGTTATGTAATTAGTTTTCTACATTTTTAGGTTCCAGCCAGTTTTGAACTAGGAATTCCCAAACAGAAGAGAAAAAACCCCAGTATCAACAAAGCCATGTAAATAACCCAAATAGGCATTTTATGTCTGTCTCCTTTTAGAGAAAAAAAAAAAAAAAAGTTAGCTTATCCTTCTGCTGTTTTAAAAGGGTAGCTGATACGAAAGCAAAGTTCTTTCATATCACACATACAGATTCCTACTAACTTTAACGTGAATTGAAATAACGAAGATGGTAAAATTAGTCAACTTACATTTTCAAGTTTAGGTAACTTATCTGAAAGCAATGAAAACGTAACTTTATAAAAACAAATCCAAAATTTATAATAAAAGAATGCAAAATTGGCACTCAAGATACTAGAACTGCTCAAAAGGTATTATTATGAGCTACTTATAATTCATTTCCCTAACTAAATTTTAATATTTTAAGTTTAACAGCCACCATCACACCTCAAAAAGAAAATATGATCACGGAGGCAATGAAATCAATATTGGTTCTGCTTTAACCATATACTAATTTTTACAAGCTAATTTAAGCCCAAAATAATAAAATGTGTAATGCCCTGAAATTCTGTCTTCCTTACTTGGAAGATGCAAATAACTAAACAAAATCCCTTACCTTATCAATTATCTTTTGAAAATGAACAGCTACAGTGCAACTCTGAATATCCTTATGTTCATCAGAATTGTGTATTAGAACTGAGAGTTTTTTAGATCTTATTTTTTGTGCTCGATAGCCAAACACAAAAAGCATAGAATCAATAACATTGGATTTGCCACTGCCATTTGGCCCAATAATACAGGAAAATCGCTGCATAAAAAGAACAGGAAAAAAAAAAAGTTAAAAAGGTTATACTACTGATTTCAATTTAAAATGATTTAACTTGCAGCAAAACTACAAGTATTTAAAAAGCTTTTGCAGCTAGAAGATAGTTTTCATAGATCATGTCTTGTATGTTACAAGTTTCAACACTTTAAATAAGATCATGTTCTAATTTTGACTCAGACTTTTTACAAAATTCATTCTTACAGTTAAAAAGAAAATATTCTTTTCAAACAAAACCCAAATTCTATTCAGTGAGGAGAACTTTATAAAGAAAGGTACCAAAAGATAATCAGATAAACAAAAGCTAATTTCAGTAGTTAAAAGCATAGAAACTACACCATGTATTTCTCAATCAGGATATACAATAACTACAAAACTGAAACAGTTTGTAATAAAGATGCATTACCTTACAACAGCTATTTAAAAATGGTCAAATACCTTATGGAAAGGTCCCAGAATTTTTTCCCCAGCGTAAGATTTGAAGTTCTGGTTTACAATATGAGTTATCATAAGACGAGGAGCTCCAGGTTCATTGGTCATTGCAGGAGGTGGGGGAGGAGGGATGCTATTCAAAATCTCTTCTAAACTTCTATTATCAATTTCCTCACTTGGAGTTTCTAAGTCAGTCAAAGGAAAGGAAAAAAAGGGGGAGAGGGGAAGCCTGCATCAGTGCAATTTGTTAGCCTGCTAATCTTTGGAGACGTCATTTATGAAACCTAGGAATCTCTATTTTTCACTCAAATACAGTATTATCTTACATTCACAAAGGATAACAGTCTTTAGGCTTTGTCTTATGACAAAAGAAAATTTTTGAAAGAGATGCCATCAGTCACAAAATTCTATAGAAATATACCTTTTAGGAGTCAATACACTACATCGTAATGCAAATCTGGAAAATCCACAATCACTTGAGTCCTTGCCTAAACAGGTGGTCAAATCCTACAGCTCTAGATTCAACTCTCAGTATCTGTTAAGCATCTGGAACCCTAACTTTGGACACTGGCGAGCTCCCGTGACAGTTACAGGGGTTTCATGTCACTCAATTCCTGGACTCACAAAACCCACGGCGAGTGCGGGCGTAGGTGCAAATTATCTTCTCTTTGCAATTTAAGATCACCGAGGTGAAGTTGTACGATCAAGCAACTTTTCATCATATTAACAAATAGTCACGCTGACACTGAAAAAAGTCCACTCTGGCTGACCGTGTCGATTTCCGCGGAAACATAAGACAATGAACAGAAGTTCAGAATTTTAGCTATTTACTAGCCCCCATCCCTCCAGCACCGTTAACCGAAATTTCACAGTCGAATCTGTGAAAATCGCTTTCTTGACCTTCGGGTGTCAACCCCGCAGCCCTTTTCGTCCGCGCCCTGGAATACCAACCGTCCCGGGTTGGGTGCCAGGTCTCCACGCGCTTGCCCTCGGCGTCGCGAAGGGCTACTCACCTGCGGTGGCCAGCGCCTGGCTCCTCGCGCGGCCGGGCGGCGGATCCGGCTCCGCGTCGCTGCTGGTGCCGTCCGGGGACCGCGGCGGCCCTTCCTCTCTGCGATGGGCAGTGGAGGGCTGGGTGCCTTTACGGGGCATGGTCGCTGGAGCCGAGGGAAAGCCGGGAGCAAGTCAGCCCGCGGGCGGCCGGCCGCGCCGTCAAGTTCCCCGCCGGCCCGCCACCCGTCCCACTCGGGTAAAACTTTGTCCACCCGTTTTCTAGGGCTCCGTTTAAAAACCCCGCGCAACGCCAGCGAGTTCTCGGGAAAGAAGGCACAAAAAACTCAAGTGCCAGGAAGGCGGGATTCGCTCTCTCAAGTTCTAAGCAAGTTCCTAGACGTGCTTTGCGGAGCCAGCAAAGAGAGCAACTGCTTAGGTTCTTTTTATTTTTTTAATGTCCCCCTCCTCCGCCCACAGTGTAAATGTGTGAGAAGACTGTAACGTCATTTCTAAACGAAGTTATATCCCGCACGCCGACATTTACGGACATTCCCACACTCTCGGGGCTGGGGATCAAAGCGCACAGATTCTTGTCTCCGAGTCCGTACTAGCTTTAGGTTTGAGGGGTTCTCAACTCTTGGCAGAGCAGTCGGGAACGAAGAGGCGGTTCGCCGCCCACATTCCTCTCCCCGCCATAGCCCTTGGCTCGGCTGGCGGCTCGGGGGCTTTGAGGTCTCCTTCTACTCGCCGGCCGGGGACCGGCGGCTGGGGTCGACCGCTCGCGATTTTCAAATCGGAAGCCGGCAGCGCCAACTCCGCTTCCATCACCTTGGGGTGGCAGGGGTTTGTCCCTGAGGTCCGCGGCGAATCCCGCTGGACAATAAACTACGAAAGGCCACCAGTAAGGGCTCAGAGCTAGTGGTTAGTCCCTCGGGAGAAGAGAAACGGGCAGCGGGCCGGGACAGGGGGCGACGCCGTAGTCCGACCAAGATTTCTAAGAAAAGGTCCGCGAGGGCTGAGAGGGCCCCCAGCCCCGCGGCCCCAATCCCACCATCGACGCTTAAGTAGCTCAGAGAAGTGGCGCCCGGGAGAAGCGCGCGGGAGCTTCGACCGCCGGGGAGCGACTGAGGGGGGAGGGGTGACAGCGAGCGAAATCTCCCCGAGGCAGCCTCAGCCTAGACTTCGGCTGCTCCAGCTCAAGGCCTCTTTCCAGGCGCCTGCGGACCGGGCAGGAAGTGAGAGTGTGACAACCGATCAGGAAAAGACGTACTTTACCTGCAGGATAGTCCACTCAGACCGAGGCTGGAAACGGTTGTATAGGCCCCCCGGTTCCTACCGGTGTTTCGGCTCCGGGTCCTTCACTCGAAAATGGCGCCTAAAATACAAACTCGAACGGAAATTCGTTACAAACGCGCGCAATGCTTTCTGGGAACCACTAATTTGAAAAAAATGCGGCGATTATCGCCATCTTCTGATACCTTACGCGCATGCGCGAACTCCTGGCGGGACCCGAGCTGCAGGGAACGTTTTCTACTAGGTGAAAAAAGCGAAACAATGTTTTCCGTGGCCCTACGGCAATAGCACTCTTATAAATTTTTTTTTAAACTTGCGAATTTTGAGAAGATAAGTGGAATTCGCCCTACGGTTTAAGTCAAGGATCAGTCGTCCAATAACGTCCCTTTAGAAGAGGGCGTGGCCACTGCGGGGCGGGGTCTCAGGCCCGCTCGGGTGACGCTCTGAGGGGAAGTATCGCGCGAAGAGGGAGTCAGCTTAGCTCTGAGAAGTCGCTATGGTGACAGGGCGGTCCGCTGCTTCTTGGTAACTGGTCTCAGTTCTGTGAGAAAGATCGACCCCTCTTTCCTGGAACTTAAGGTAAGTCTGTTTACTTCCAAGCGAGAGTTGAGGAAAGGATTTGGAAGTTGTGGCCTTTACTGGATTCACCTTCCCTGCTTTGACAGTGTGTGCGGCGTGGAGCATCGGTTATTTCCCGTCTCACTGGGCGCTCTGGACTTAGCTTTTGGGATGCGAAGGAGGAAGCCCTGAATTTGGAGGGAGCAGAGGGGCAGCACGGAGGAGAGAAGATCTGGATTGGTGAATGATCGTGTAGGGAATAGCAAATAATGATTTCGAGTTATTGGTATTAGGTCATTAATGTCACTAGTGAAAAGGGGTTTTGAGTTTTTAAAATCATTCGACTGGAAGACTCTGTAATGGAAGAAACGATTTGCTGGTGTCGTCTGGTTATGGGGAAATTATTGATCAGCAGATATTTCTTAAGTAGCTTCTGTATACACTGCACTCTCGGGCATAATCAGGATTATTGAGCAAGTATTCCTGTTCCCAGATAATTTAGTTTTGTTAATGGATTTTTAACTAAGAGTTTGTGGATCTGGTAGTAGGTGATTGGGGTTCAGAGAAGTTCATACTACTTCTCCACTACAGCCCCCACCCGCCCCCGGAATTGAGTACAGAATTCTGTGTGCTTGTAAATTTTTCTGGGGAGTTAGTTTTTCCAGAACTTTGATCAGATTCTTAAACTTGGTCCTATCCCATCGCACTGTTAACCATTAATTGATCTGAATACGTCCAACAAACATTTATTCAGAGACTCTTAAGTACTTGACTGAGAACTGGGAACCTCTTTTATTCCCCCTTTTAACTTTTGCATACTTAGGACTTGGCATACTGAGGCCCCAATAAATCTTTATTGAGTGAATTTACATTGTCATTCTAAGTAAGAAAGTATGATTCTTCCCCTGAGGAGCATCATGTTAAGGTTCAGTGATTCTCAAGAGTTGAAGGTGTGGAAGACACTCCCCTCAAGTGTAAGAATTCCGTGAGGTTGAGAGACTAAAGTGATTTGAATAAACATTGACTCAGTATTGTAATACACTTTTTTTATTTGTAGTTGAAAAAAATTATTTTCATAAGACAAACTACAGACAGTAAAGCTCAATGAAAAATTTGGTTGGTAGCTGTACCAGAACATGTACATCAGTTCTGTTTAAAATCATGTGGAATCTTTTGGATTTTCAAGTCAAACACTACTAAACCCAAGTTGGAGAGATATTAACCCTGAAAAAAAGCAAAGACTAGACCAAATTGAGTAATGTATATGGGAGACAGAGCACCATGTAGGAGAAGGATGTAACAGATAACAGAATCCCAAGTCTCATCATTTTTTTAAAGCTACCTACTTAGACAACGTACTCAGTTTGTCAAACTCTGTTTATTATGAAACCAGCATATAATACCTACCGCATAGGATTGTTTATGATTGTTCATCTAACATACACACTGCATGCATTTGATATTGCTGTGTTTATAACATAGACCTTGTTAGGGTATGTGCTAAGGTTGAATAATGGGATGTCAAGTTAGAAGAAGGTTAGTTTGTGAAGAGTCTTGAAAACCAGGTCAAGGATATTAGATTGATAAATCTTCAAAATATTAGAAAAATTTTGAGCTATGGAGTGACTTGGTTAAAAAAAGTTAACAGTTATGTGGGATGTGTGAAAAGAGAAAGAGACTGAGATCAAGCACGGCTTAGATTGTTACTGTCCACTTTTCCATGTAGGAGGTAAGAGGTGCCTATGCAGTAGAATGGTAAAAATCTGGACACATTTAACAGTTAATAGTCTGAGTTCTTAAAGTTAGATAGTATTCTTTGTGAATCTCTGGATTAGTGATGAGGGGATAAGAAAGATAAGTCAGAAATAAATCTTAGTTTTACTACCTTTGATGGTTGTTGTAAATAATGTTTGGTCTTAGTGACTGATCAGAAATGTAATTTCAGAAAGTCAATAAAGTGACCAATAGCTTTAGATTTAGTTGAACCTAACCATAAATACTTTTTAAACAGAATAAATACTTTTTAAACAGGCTTAACTCAGATTGATAATGTAGAACAGACATTGATAACCAACAGCTATAGTGGAGACAAATCTAGAGTGAAAGTAGGACACTCAGAATAAGTGAAGAAGTGATCTGAGAAGAGATTAGGGTCATGAGAGGTAGACTTACTCCCTCTTGATTGATCCTTACTAGTACTTTGCATAAAAAGGAGCTGGTTCTGTTGGGATGGACTCAAGTTAAAACCACCTTGGAAAGTATAACCAAGTCTCATCTTTCTGGTCCAAAATCATCTACTAACAGCCATTATCTATAATTTCAGGCAGTTCGAGAAGAGAACCCTACTTTTTGTATTTTAAAAAGTTGTACCCCATGGGAATAAATAAGTTCAAGGGGAAAAATTGGAATAGAATTAAAATTAACATCTGCAGTTCTTTTAAGTGCATAGTTAAATTTTGTCATCATATAATAATATGTGACAGAAGACCAAATCCAAATTGTCTTGAGGAAAAAAAATAGCTTCCGTAAGCAAGAAGTTAGGTGAGTATAACTGGATTCCATATTCAAAGAAAGAACTAGGACTGTGTTTCTTTGCTCTGCTTTATGTTCCCATGTCTTGGCATTATTCTCAGACCTCACATAGTGGCCTCTAACACCACCATGCTCTCCCCTTGGTGTGGTAAGATAGTTATAGTAACTCTTGCCTTGAATCTAAACTTGAAGACCTGGAAAGTTAAAGAGAGTTTTTCTTCCCTATCTTTTACTTGAATAAAAGTTTCCTTCGGAAAGCTCTAATTGACTTAAGCCTAGGTCTCATGCTGACTCCACTTAAGCCATATGGGCTAAGAGGGAGTAAGTGGTATTCCAAGAAGAAATTCTTTGTAGCTCAGAACAGAGTGAATATATGAAGGGTGATGAAACACCCTTTCTAACTAAATGAAACTAAGCCATGCCCGTGGGGCCACCCAAGACGGGCGGGTCATGGTGGAGAGTCTGACAGAATGTGATCCACTGGAGAAGGGAATGGCAAACCACTTCAGTATTCTTGCCTTGAGAACCCCATGAACAGTATGAAAAGGCAAAATGATAGAATACTGAAAGAGGAACTCCCCAGGTCAGTAGGTGTCCAATACGCTACTGGAGATCAGTGGAGAAATAACTCCAGAAAGAATGAAGGGATGGAGCCAAAGCAAAAACAGTACCCAGTTGTGGATGTGACTGGTGATAGAAGCAAGGTCTAATGCTGTAAAGAGCAATATTGCATAGGAGCCTGGAATGTCAGGTCCATGAATCAAGGCAAGTTGGAAGTGGTCAAACAAGAGATGGCAAGAGCGAGTGTCGACATTCTAGGAATCAGCAAACTAAAATGGACTGAAATGGGTGAATTTAACTCAGATGACCATTATATCTACTCCTGTGGGCAGGAATCCCTCAGAAGAAATGGAGTAGCCATCATGGTCAACAAAAGAGTCCGAAATGCAGTACTTGGATGCAATCTTAAAAACGACAGAATGATCTGTGTTCGTTTCCAAGGCAAACCATTCAGTATCACAGTAATCCAAGTCTATGCCCCAACCAGTAATGCTGAAGAAGCTGAAGTTGAACGGTTCTATGAAGACTTACAAGACCTTTTAGAACTAACACCAAAAAAGATGTCCTTTTCATTATAGGGGACTGGAATGCAAAAGTAGGAAGTCAAGAAACACGTGGAGTAACAGGCAAGTTTGGCCTTGGAATACAGAATGAAGCAGGACAAAGACTAATAGAGTTTTGCCAAGAAAATGTACTGGTAATAGCAAACACCCTCTTCCAACAACACAAGAAAAGACTCTACACATGGACAGATGGTCAACACTGAAATCAGATTGATTATATTCTTTGCAGCCAAAGATGGAGAAGCTTTATACAGTCAACAAAAACAAGACCAGGCGCTGACTGTGGCTCAGATCATGAACTCCTTATTGCCAAATTCAGACTTAAAGAAAGTAGGGAAAACCACTAGACCATTTTGGTATGACCTAAATCAAATCCCTTATGATTATACAGTGGAAGTGAGAAATAGATTTAAGGGACTAGATCTGATAGAGTGCTTGATAAACTATGGACTGAGGTTCGTGACATTGTACAGGAGACAGGGATCAAGACCATCCCCAAGGAAAAGAAATGCAAAAAAGCAAAATGGCTGTCTGGGGAGGCCTTACAAATAGCTGTGAAAAGAAGAGAAGTGAAAAGCAAAGGAGAAAAGGAAAGATAAATATCTGAATGTAGAGTTCCAAAGAATAGCAAGAAGAGATAAGAAAGCATTCTTCAGCAATCAGTGCAAAGAAATAGAGGAAAACAACAGAATGGGAAAGACTAGAGATCTCTTCAAGAAAATTAGAGATACCAAGGGAACATTGCATGCAAAGATGGGCTTAATAAAGGACAGAAATGGTATGGACCTAACAGAAGCAGAAGATATTAAGAAGAGATGGCAAGAATCCACAGAAGAACTGTACAAAAAAGATCTTCTCGACCAAGATAATCACAATGGTGTGATCACTCACCTAGAGCCAGACATCCTGCAATGTGAAGTCACGTGGGCCTTAGAAAGCATCACTATGAACAAAACTAGTGGAAGTGATGGAATTCCAGTTGAGCTATTTCAAATCGTAAAAGATGATGCTGTGAAAGTGCTGCACTCAATATGCCAGCAAATTTGGGAAACTCATCAGTGGCCACAGGACTGGAAAAGGTCAGTTTTCATTCCAATCTCTAAGAAAGACAATGCCAAAGAATGCTCAAACTACTGTACAATTGCACTCATCTCACACGCTAGTAAAGTAATGCTCAAAATTCTCCAAGCCAGGCTTCAGCAATATGTGAACCGTGAACTTCCAGATGTTCAAGCTGGTTTTAGAAAAGGCAGAGGAACCAGAGATCAAATTGCCAACATCCACTGGATCATGGAAAAAGCAAGAGAGTTCCAGAAAAACATCTATTTCTGTTTTATTGACTATGCCAAAGCCTTTGACTGTGTGGATCACAATCAACTGTGGACAATTCTGAAAGAGATGGGAATACCAGGCCACCTGATATGCCTCTTGAGAAATTTGTATGCAGGTCAGGAAGCAACAGTTAGAACTGGACATGGAATAACAGACTGGTTCCAAATAGGGAAAGGAGTACGTCAAGGCTGTATATTGTCACTCTGCTTATTTAACTTATGCATGCAGAGTACATCATGAGAAACACTGGGCTGGAAGAAGCACAAGCTGGAATCAAGATTGCCGGGAGAAATATCAATAACCTCTGATATGCAGATGATACCACCCTTATTGCAGAAAGTGAAGAGGAACTAAAAAGCTGCTTGATGAAAGTGAAAGAGGAGAGTGAAAAAGTTGGCTTAAAACTCAGCATTCAGAAAACGAAGATCATGGCATCTGGTCCCATCACTTCATGGCAAATAGATGGGGAAACAGTGGAAACAGTGTCAGACTTTATTTCTTTGGGCTCCAAAATCAGTGCAGATGGGGACTGCAGCCATGAAATTAAAAGGCGCTTACTCCTTAGAAGGAAAGTTTTGACCAACCTAGATAGCGTATTGAAAAGCAGAGACATTACTTTGCCAACAAAGGTCCACCTAGTCAAGGCTATGGTTTTTCCTGTGGTCATGTGTGGATGTGAGAGTTGGACTGTGAAGAAAGCTGAGCACTGAAGAATTGATGCTTTTGAACTGTGGTGTTGGAGAAGACTCTTGAGAGTCCTTTGGACTGCAAGGAGATCGAACCAGTCCATTCTGAAGGAGATCAGCCCTGGGATTTCTTTGGAAGGAATGATGCTAAAGCTGAAACTGCAGTACTTTGGCCACCTCATGCGAAGAGTTGACTCATTGGAAAAGACTGTGATGCTGGGAGGGATTGAGGGCAGGAGGAGAAGGGGACGACAGAGGATGAGATGGCTGGATGGCATCACTGACTCGATGGACTTGAGTCTGAGTGAACTCCGGGAGTTGGTGATGGACAGGGAGGCCTGGCGTGCTGCAATTCAGGGGGTCGCAAAGAGTCGGACACGACTGAGTGACTGAACTGAACTGAATGAAACACCAGTTTTCACTACAAATAGCAAATAATTAAGTTCTTCCTATGTTTCAGGCAATCTACTGGACATTTGTAAGATATCTTCCCCCCCCCCCCCCCGCCAATCTCATGTCTACTCTATCTCATTTAACATCATAACCAACCTGTGATGTAGGTATTATTAGCCTCATTTTGTATATAGAAAAAAACAAAGTACAGTGTTTGGAAGATCACGGAGTGAAGGTTTCAGTAAGAAGTGTGTCAAATGCAGTAGAAATTGCAAAGAGAATGGGAATAGTGAATCTTATGTAAAATAACATTTATTTTTTTTTAATGCAGAAATGCTTAAAGAAAAAAGCAAAACTAAGCCATGAACATATCATTCAGATATTCCTATGTTAAAACTATAAATGTATGGATAAAATATTATGAACTTGATAACTTCAAACAGTATAGAATAGTATGAAATGAGGATTAAAAGCTTCCCTTTTCTCACTAGTGTCTCTACCCTTACAAAGCCTCCATTAAGTGTCTTGCACATCTTTTGAGAAAAACATTTTAGTATCGACTAACTTGAGTATATATCTCCTCCCCTCGTATTTTTTTTTTATCACAAAAGAGATTGAGTTACATAATACTGCTGTATAGTTTATTTTTGTAATTTAAGATATTATAGACATCTTTTTGTATCAATACATATAGATTCATCTCATTTTTTAAATAGCTGTACAGCATTCTAGTTTGTCAGTTGAATGTGATTTTTTCTCAGCTAGTTGAATTAAAAGGATGAATTAAAGATGACTGCTTATTTTTAATTTTGTGAGTCACATGGTTTATTGGTTCAAAGTTATTCGGCCATCCTGGATTATAAATATAACCAATATGAATAAGATTAAAGTATAGCTAGCTCTACTTAGAGCTAGAATTGCAAGGAAATGTGTATACCACTCCTTATACATACCTGGGAAGCCCCAATACATACACTTCAAATACATACAAGAGTTGGAATAGGGTGGGGGTTGGAGGTCTTTAGTAATTGAACTATACTGCCAAGCCTGTTCCCATTGTTTATTAGGTGTTTGAATCGGTCCCTGGAAATGGTTCATCTTCCTCTGCCTTCCCTGTTATATAAGAGATCCCAGCTCTAGTCTACATGTGGTTCTATGATGGAACCAATCTGAGTAAAGATCTGCTTCTCTTTCACTCCTGTCTTTACTGGAAAAGAGACTTAAGAGTCTAATCAGAGGTATCAATTTAGAAAACTGTTGATAAGAATTGTACTTTTAAAAACAGAGCCTTGGGTAATCGTCAGCAAAACCATTAATTTCAACTGTTAGTATCAATACCCATGGGTTAGCTAGTGTGCAAATGACCCAAACAGAACCTGTTGGAAACAAAGTTGTGATCTAATGCTTGCATTTGTTATCTGTCCTTCATATTCTTATTCACTTCTGAGGCTCTCTGCTATGTTTTATCTATATGTATATTCTTGTTGACAAGTCATACCTTCTCTCTTTCCCTCCTAAAATTTTTCTCATTTTCTTAGTGCTTTTACCTTTTAGTTTTCTTTCTTAAATCTAATTTTCTTTCTTTTTTTTTTTGTAAACTATCTTGCCTTTTAAAAGTGTACCATTCAGTGGCATTATATACATTCATATTGTTGTACTACTTTCACCTCCATCCATCCACAGGACTCTTTTCCTCTTGCAGAACTGAATCTCTATCCTCATTTCCCCTTCCTGCCAGGTAATCACCATTCTACTTTTTGTATCTCTGTATTTGACTACTTTAGGTATTTCATATAAGGGGAGTTACATAGTATCTGCCCTTTTATGACTGCTTTCATTTAGCATAATATTAAGTCTAATTCTTAACATTAATTCTTAATTCTATTCCACATTAAAAACACATGTATCTGGAATATGAGTGTATAATCTCTGATGAATATTTAAATTTCTGGGTTTTGATAGTACTATATAGAATTCTGTAATAAACAAGCTTGTACAGTTTGTATATGTCTCTTGGTATACATTTACAGGTACTGCTGCTGCTTCTGCTAAGTCGATTCAGTCGTGTCTGACTCTGTGCGACCCCATAGACGGCAGCCCACCAGGCTCCCCCGTCCCTGGGATTCTCCAGGCAAGAACACTGGAGTGGGTTGCCATTTCCTTCTCCAATGCATGAAAGTGAAAAGTGAAAGTGAAGTTGCTCAGTCGTGTCCGACCCTCAGCGACCCCATGGACTGCATGCAGTCTTCCAGGCTCCTCCATCCATGTACTGATACATGACAAAATCCTATGACTAGAAATTCTTCTCAGGGTAAATTCCTTTTATATACCTACTTCAAATCAGTATCTTCTAACTCAAAATATGGCATAGATGTGTTAGATTGGCAAAACCTAGGTGATTTGCCTGTGTCCTAGCTATAAGGATGGCTACAGAGGAAATAATTTTTTATTTGTAAGGTAGGAGATTCCCCAGAGCTGGAGAAGGAAATCAAAAGTGTTGAGGGGTGGGGCAAAAAAATAATCAATAACCATTATTACCAATTTCTGTTCTTCACTAATGTATGTGACTATGTTTCTGTATGTCAGTGCTGAGTTCTGGGTGTTTTGTATTTGGTCACTTTGACAACAGGAAATGGCATCCAGTTTTTTTCATTTTCATTTCTTTAATTAAAATTAAGGCTGTGCCTTGTTTCATGTTTTTGATTGCCCACTGACCATCCTTATTTATGTTTTTGTGAACTGTCAGTCTACAAATGGAAGTGCTCCATTATCAGTGTCCTTGATCAGATGACTTCTTGGGACCATGCTGTCTTAGTTATCTTCTGTTTCTGTTGTATTGCCAATTGATCCCTGTCCACTGGTTTCTTCTCCTTTGCCCCAAAACAGACTTCTTACATGGTATGTAAGAAGAAAAACATAGAGGCTAGTGTGACTGGAGCAGTTTGAGTGAAAAGAGAGGAAACAGGAGATGAGGTCAGAGAAATCATGTGTCTATTAGGACTCTGGAGAAAGAAGAGTTAATGTTGAAGCCTGTAGTCTTAGAGCTGGAAATTCGGGCAGAGTTACATGTGCTTCTAGCAAGACTTCCCTTTTCTCTCTTACGGAACTTTTCCTCAGCACCACAAACCTCCTAAGAAAACCATTCCAGGAAGAAGGCAATTTAAACTGATTATCCGCTTTCCTTTATTCGACCATGGGGACTATTTGATCATTCATTACATCCCTGTTTACCTCAGTTTCCACATTCAAGACTATTAATCCCCTGCATTAGTTCACTATTAAGTTTAACTATTGATGACACTAACTTAAACATGATAAAACTTTATTTTCTATCACTTAAAGTTTAGATAGGACTGGTAGGACTCGCTATAAGGTCAGGAATCTTGGTTCCTTCTGTTTTATTGCTGCATTATATATGTCTTGATGCATGGCAGGGAGCATGTTATTATTTTCCAAGTTTTTATTTGCCAATTATATTGATTTATATTGCTTTTATAAGAGGTAATTCATTCATTTTTCATATTGTCACTGTGGGTAACCATTACTGTTGGGTAGTGTTAATCTGTTGCCCCCACCACAAGATATAAATCCCAGATTGGGCCATGAGGTTGATGATTTTGTAATATCCCCATTGGGTTTAAGAACTGTTGATGTCCTATGTGGCTCCACCCAGTTTTGAGGGCAGTTAAGAAAACATAATCTTTATTTTGTATGGCTAGGAATGCAGCAAAAATTTAGATTCTTCTACCACAGAGGCAGGGAAGAATGAAGAAGGACAGCTGGCTCTTTTTTTCCATTTCCCACCATCTGTCCTAAACTTAGCTCTTCCCCATCTAAATCCTACCACTCTACCTTTTGGAACTCACAGTATGTCACTGACCAAATCTATGTTCTCAGTGTTTTGGAGTAAACGTTATAGTTTTGTCTTTTAACTTCTTAGTCTAATTTAAATCTGGTTGTTTCCTAAGGAAACTACTTTCCTCTTGGCTGTTTCAGATGGAGGCAGTTTTGCATTTCAAACCTCCATGTGTCAAAGGACCTTGTTTCTCCTTAGGGTTCTGCACAATTGATTGTGTTTCTCTTTCCTCTTGTCCCTTTGAGACAAGTCTTACGAGATCAAACCATACTCTTCTTTGCCTTTTTGCAAACATCTACAGATCTCTTTGCTGTTTTTTCTTCATTCAATGAATAGTATTTTAGCATCTGGGTACTGTGTCTATCTCCACCACTATTCTTGTCATTATTTGCAGTGATTTAACATCCCCAAATCAAGACCTTGGCCACCCACTTTGACAGTCTTTACCTACCTCATCATTAACAATATCTATACTTTCCCAAAATCTGTTTTAAGTATCTTATTGTCTGTCTCCACTTGTTTTTCTCTAGCTTACTTCCTCTAGAATCTTAATGCTGACAGTTCTTCAGACTTCAGTAGGACTTCTAGGCTGTTGAAGCTACCACCTGTTCAAGTTCTGCTGGGTAGTCCCATCCCATGGCTTTGAATGTAACCTTTGTGCTGATAACCCTCAAACTGAGGTCTCAATGATATCTCCAGCTGTGCCCTCTCTCTTAACTCCAGACTTGTATATCTAATTTCTCCTTGAATTCGTCATTCAGATATCTAAAGTCACCTTAAAGTTAGCCAACCCAAAACAGAAATTTTATATCCCTTCCAACCTGTTCCTCCATTCAGTTCAGTTCAGTCACTCAGTTGTGTCGGACTCTTTGGGACCCCATGAACCGCAGCATGCCAGGCCTCCCTGTCCATCACTGACTCCTGGAGTCTACCCAAACTCATGTCAGTGGGTCAGTGATGAGTCAGTGATGCCATCTAACCATCTCATCCTCTGTCATCCTCTTCTCCTGCCTTCAGTCTTTCCCAACATCAGGGTCTTTTCAAATGAGTCAGCTCTTCGCATAAGGTGGCCAAAATATTGGAGTTTAACCTTAGACATCAGTCCTTCCAATGAACACCCAGGACTAATCTCCTTTAGGATGGACTGGTTGGATCTCCTTGCAGTCCAAGGGACTCTCAAGAGTCTTCTCCAACACCACAGTTCAAAGGCATCATTTCTTCTGAGCTCAGCTTTCTTTATAGTCCAACTCTCACATCCATACATGACTACTGGAAAAACCATAGCCTTGACTAGAGGGACCTTTGTTGGCAAAGTCATGTCTCTGCTTTTTAATATGCTGTCTAGGTTGGTCATAACTTTCCATTAGTCTTTTTCATTTCAGGAAATGGCAACTCCATTGTGCCTGTTGAAACTTGAGTCATTTTGGTTCCTCTTTCTCTTAAACAAAATTCATCAACAAATCCTGTATAATTTTATTTCAAAATATATTCAGAATATGACTCATTCATATCATTTGTACCCCTACTGCCTTCCTCTTCAATCCACTTTTCGTTCTCTCCTGGGTTATTGAAATCCTAACTGACCTCTTTGCTTCCAGTCTTGTTCATTTTTGCTTTTTTTTTTCTTGTTATACCATCTGTAGTGTCATCCATAGTGATATTTTAAAACTGTATATCAGATAACATCATTTCACTGGCTTCTCTGTTTATTCAGAAGAAAAAAGAGAAACTTTTATTGTGGTTTTCCAACCTTTATGTGATCTGTGTCCCTCCCTCTTCTTCCCCAGTTTATTGCCATCCTCTTCACTCACTCTGTATTGGCCATACTGGCCTTATGATCTGACTTAGCTTTAGCAGCATTACTAGCTACTGTATTTAGCAGAACTTGAAGGATAAATGTAGGAGCAGGAAAATTAGTTTTGGAGCTGTGACAGTACTTGAGGATGATGATGGCTTAGACTTATGTTAGACGTACTGAGAAGTGGCCACATTTGGAGTACGTTTTGGTAGTTTGATGATCAGGATTTCCTGGGGACAGTTTTTCCTCTTTAGCCCCACGAATGTTGACTCATGCTAGATCAAAGACAATTATAAATGATTTTTAGTAGCAGAAGCATAGTTGCTCCTGTCTGCTTCCTGTATAATGTTGCAAAATAGATTATTTGATACTCTAGAGATTTTCTGTTATTTCCCCTCCCATGCCACTTACCACTGACTAGTCAGATCCTTGGTCATCAATCCCTTTGGACAGCTAAAGACACCCCACTGCACCCCTCAGGCAGCTTTGTACTTCCCTGAATTGGCTGTGCTCTAATTTGTTGTTGTTGTTCATTAGCTAAGTTGTGTCCTACTCTTGCGGCTCCCATGGACTGCAGCATACCTTACTTCCCTGTCCACTATCTCCCTGAGTTTACTCAAATTCATGTCCATTGAGTCGGTGATGCTATCTTACCATCTCATCCTCTGCTGCCCGCTTGTCCTTTTGCCTTCAGTCTCAGAGTCAAAGTCTTTCCCAATGAGATCAGCTCTTCACATCAGGTGGCCAGAGTATTGGAGCTTCAGTACCAGTCCGTCCTGTGAATATTCAGGATTGATTTCCTTTAGGATTGACTGGTTTGATCTCCTTGCAATCCAAGGGACTCTCAAGAGTCTTCTCTAACACCACAGTTCAAAAGCATCAGTTCTTTGGCACTCAGCGTTCTTTATGGTCCATCTCTCACATTCATACATGACTACAGGAAAAACCATAGCTATTCACTTATTCCTCTATTCATTCTCACATCAGAATGCACATATGCTTCATGCACATGATCTTTGCTCAATAGGATGTACAAAGAAGTGTTTTCTGAGCAAAAGAGAATCTTCCCAGTGTTAGGATGCCACCCTCCTCTTTCTCTGATTCCTTGGCACTATATTTCTGAACAGTTGCAAATTACTTTCTCATGAAAAACATTCTGTCTTTACTATCTATATGGGATAATGATTTCTTTTGGTAAGGAATGATTCCTAATTATTATGGATTTCAGCAGTTGGAGATATTTTGATGTAGGATACACCATGCCTTTGCTAAAGATCTTTAAAGTTTCTGGTTAAAATTGTATATTCACACACATGAATTCTTGTCTATTACGTTGTTTCTCATTTCCAAAAGCAACAGTTTATCTGCCTTTATTCTTTTAAAATCCTTATAAGCTGGATGAGTTTGAATGTGAAACAGCAGCATGTTTTTACTTTTTTTCCCCCCTCTAGTTAAAGGAGGTCTGATAGAAGGGAGGAAGTAGTTTCAAGAAAGGTGCCAAAACTCCTAAGGACCAAAAGTGAGCCTTAGAAGTGTGACTAGGAGAGATTATTTTCTTGCTCTGGCTGCTATACACAGATTATACTTTCAAGTTATACACAAATCTCCTTAAGTGAACTGGAGCGGGGAGACAGATTTCTGACTTCCTAACTGTATATTAACTGGATAAAACACTTCAGATTTTTTTCTATGGTCAGTACTCTTGCCTGGAAAATCCCATGGACGGAGGACCCTGGAAGGCTGCAGTCCATGGGGTTGCTGAGAGTCGGACACGACTGAGCAACTTCACTTTTACTTTTCACTTTCATGCATTGGAGAAGGAAATGGCAACCCACTCCAGTGTTCTTGCCTGGAGAATCCCAGGGATGGGGGAGTCTGGTGGGCTGCCGTCTCTGGGGTCGCACAGAGTCGGACACGACTGAAGCGACTTAGCAGCAGCAGCAGCAGCAACAACTTTCTACTCATCCTCACAAATTTATGAGTAAGTGAAAAAGGTGCCTTGAGATATAGCTGTATTTTTGCTAAGCTAAGTCACATCAGTCGTGTCCGACTGTGTGTGACCCCATAGACGGCAGTCTACCAGGCTCCCCCATCCCTGGGATTCTCCAGGCAAGAACACTGGAGTGGGTTGCCATTTCCTTCTCCAATGCATGAAAATCATTACCTCTTTCTTAGATAACTTGCTTATTTTTCACTTTGCCACCATGGCAGCCATAACTGGTGGGCAGTCTGTTTACCTCCAATATAATGTAAATCTTAGATTTGATCTAGGTTGATGATGTCATAGTATTCCCATGTGGGTTCCATAATTAAATCCCATAAAAATGTATCTTAGCCTTTGATGAGACCTTTGGAATTTATTTTAATGTATATCCATTCACTGGAAAAGGTCAGTTTTCATTCCAACCCCAAAGAAAGGCAATGCCAAAGAATATTCAAACTATTGCACAATTGGACTCATCTCACACACTAGCAAAGTAATGCTCAAAATTCTCCAAGCCAGTCTTCAACAATACATGAAGCATGATATACTGGATTTAGAAAAGGCAGAGGAACCAGAGATCAAATTGCCAATATCCGTTGGATCATCGAGAAAGCAAAAACGTTCCAGGAAAACATCTACTTCTGCTTTATTTACTACACCAAAGCCTTGACTGTGTGGATTGCAACAAACTGTGGAAAATTCTGAAAGAAATGGAAATACCAGACCACCTTACCTGCCTCCTGAGAAATCTGTATGCAGGTCAAGGAACAACAGAATTGCACATGGAACAACAGACTGGTTCCAAATCGGGAAAGGGGTATATTGTCCAAATCAGGAAAGGAGTATATTATCGGGAAAGGCTGTATATTGTCACTCTGCTTATTTAACTTATATGCAGAGTGTATCATGTGAAATGCCAGGCTGGATGAAGCACAAGCTGGAATCAAGATTGCTTGGATAAATATAAGTAACCTCAGATACACAGGTGATACCACCCTTGTGTCAGAAAGCAAAGAAGAATTAAAGAGCCTCTTGATGGAAGTGAAAGAGGCAAGTGAAAAAGTTGGCTTAAAGCTCAACATTGAGGAAACTAAGATCATGGCATCCGGTCACATCACTTCGTGACAAATAGATGGGGAAACAGTGAGAGACTTTATTTTTTTGGGCTCCAAAATCACTGCAGATGGTGATTGCCACCATGAAATTAAAAGACTAGCTGTGACCAACCTATACAGCATATTAAAAAGCAGAGACATGACTTTGCCAACAAAAGTCTGTCTAGTCAAAGCTATGGTTTTTCCAGTAGTCATGTATGGATGTGAGAATTGGACTATAAAGAAAGCTGAGCTCAGAAGAAATGATGCTTTTGAACTGTGGTGTTGGAGAAGACTCTTGAGAGTCCCTTGGACTGCAAGGAGATCCATCCAGTCCATCCTAAAGGAAATTAGTCCTAATATTCATTGGAAGGACTGATGCTAAAGTTGAAGCTCCCATAGTTTAAAAAATCTTTTGATTAGGCCTCAGGACAGCCCTTGGAAATTATTTACCTGGCCAGATTTACTGACATTCTGTACTTGTAGGACTGTTTTAGGCAGGTTGCAGAGAACCTCAGAAGTCCCACCTAAACCCTCCAGTCACCCATTGGCTGAATTAGTCCACTGACTAGTTTTCTTCCTCTTTCCATGTATTTGATGCCAGCAGGATTGAAAGTGCTTCAGTCATCAGGGTGCTAAGATGTTTTGTTTGCTTTTAATTTTTTGTGTATGTATATTTGTTTTTAATGTGTATTCTGTATTTTCCTCCTTTTATTTTTACAGTGAATTCAATCAGGTGGCATTTAAAAAATTTTGCTGGAAGGTGGAGACATGAGACTGAAGATATCTCTTTTAAAAGAACCAAAGCATATCCTTTTAATACTTATAAACCTTATTGTGATCTCCTTATTGTAGTATTATTAAAAGTTTTCTTCTTTTGTAGTCTAGTTGGAGAATGGATTTTTTCTTCATTCCTTTAATGATAGTTTTGTAAATTATTTCTGAAATATTTGAGGTCATATGTTGCAGGTATTTTTCCAAAGCAAATTATTTGCTCTAAATCTTACTTTCAAATATTTATTAACTTTTTTCTTACTTTAGTACTACTGTACTTAAGTACATAAAAAACGGTTGGTTTTTGTTTAGTCTAAAATCTTGAAGGTTTTTTTTTTTTAAAAAAAAGTAATTTCTCTCTTAATAAGACCTAGTATGTTTTCACTGAATTCTGTTCTGTTTTTTCATGCTCATAATAAAATGGAGGGTAAGCTGGGGAAGTCTGAGCAGTCAGACCTTTATTATTTCATGTGTGAATGTGGCAATTATAAATATTTTATCAAATGCATGACCCTGTATTTTGTCAGCAAGAACTCCCAATTATATGTCAGAAAGATTGGTAGGCCCCTTTACCTTCATTCGTAGTTATTTAGACCAGTGCTTCTAAAAGTATCATCTTCAGACTTTATTACAGGCCTGTGAAGGGATAAGAACAGAAATTGAAAGTAAGAAGGAAGAAATTTTTGTAGCAATTTGACAGTCACAACATCCAAATGTAAGGTCATTTTCCTAGTAATTCATTTTTATTTTATCTTACAAAATGTTGATCTTCAACAGGTTTGAAATAAAAAAAAATGTGATCCTTCAGCCATAGAAAAGCAGCGTTTTAGACATTTGATCAAATGTTTTGAATTTGTATTACTTTTTTTTTTTTTACTGTTTGAGTGAAGATGTAATTCCTTTTATTTCTCATGGAATCACTTTTATTCTTTTTTCAAAGTGTGCCCTCAGGAGTTCATGCTTTTTACAGTCTTATAGATTTTGACTGTCTAGTGTCTGCTTTTACCTTTTCAAGCTGAAGAATAATGATCCTTTTAGACTTTCTTATTCTAGCAGTCCTCTTATGTCTCCCATAATTTTAGTTGACTTACTAGTTTGAAGACACCTCACATATGTCTGCTGGGTACTTACATCAGTTTTTATAAGGATAAAATTAATGTTTTTTTTGTTTTGGAGTGTGTGTGTTTATTTTCTTTCTAGGTTTTAGCAGACACTCTCCCTTTGTATAATAAAGGTTTTAACTAACAATGTTTAAGCTATGACAGTTATACTGGAAGAATTTTTTTCAGTAATGGTCTAGTGATATCAAGGTTCTTTTGTTTAGATTTTACTTTGAATTCTGAGTATTCCAATGCCACTTTGTTACCTATTTGTGCAGACTCATCAGACCCTTCTATAATTTCATTTTTTACCTTTCTGGTTATTTGCTTAATCTATCATATTTTGAAGTATTAAAAAAACTTAGAACATCCCAGAATAATTATGGCACATAGTCTCTTTCTTTTTTCTTAGAGTTTATTGATTGCTTGGATAGAAAGCATTGATGAAAAGAGAAGGAAGTAAAATGATTATACAATAACAACAAAAGAGCAAACAACCCAACTAGGATGATATGGTAATATAGAAATCCATATATAAACAGGAGAAAGCATCTCTCATAAAAGACAATCTAAAGTTCCTTCTGTAGGATACACAACTCTGCTAGGTAAGCGCCTGTTCTAATGGAGGAAGTAAGGGCCACTTTAGCACCTCAATTTATGGAAATCTACTTGATAAATCAGAGACCAAAAAATAGGTTAAAGTAAGAATTTTAGGGTTTATATCTTATCCATATCACCTTGTGTGGGCAGTAAATTGTAACTGAATTACTTGCTGAATTTAACGTCAGGAAGTTTGGTAGGATTTTAGTTTCAGCTATTAAGCTGTAAATTTTTTCCTGGGTAAATTATTATGTCATTTAAGCAGGTATTTAACTGTTATATTTCAGTGTTCTTTTAGCAGTTGATTTTTTAAAACTTATCAAAATGATACATGCTTATTCTAATAACAATACAGATATATGTAAATAAAACAATACATATTTCCCTTTTCTCCCCACTTATCCTGCAACAGATTAGATCTTTCATCCTTTTAATCTGTTAGGTGTCTTTCTGCATCTTTTGGCCTTGTTTATAGAATCTTTTGTAACACATTTTAAAATTTTTCGTGTATTAAATCTTTGTTTTTTTCTCTTTTGGCACCTGGGTTTCTTATCCTGCTTTCCATTCTTCTTACAACTGTTTTGATAGATGCTTATTTTCCTTTCCTTTTATGGAAAAAATATGAAAGTCCTACACTGGAAAAGTAGGTTTTGAATCTTGAAACATTTGACCTTATTTTATATTGTTCTTATAATCTGCATCTGCAAAATATTGTGTTTGTTAAAACTGAAGACTTTTGTGTGTTTTATGTCTCCTTAATATGGTGACACATCAAGAATTAGTGAGCTGTGTGGGCTGGACTACTGCTGAAGAGCTGTATTCATGTAGTGATGATCACCAGATCGTGAAGTGGAACTTGTTAACCGGTGAAACAAGTCAAATAGTAAAGCTGCCTGATGATATTTACCCAATAGACCTTCATTGGTTTCCAAAAAGTTTAGGCATAAAGAAACAAACTCAAGCAGAAATCTTTGTCCTCACAAGTTCTGATGGTAAGTTTTTAATAAACATTATTTGCTCATCTTTGTTTTTAAAAGACACCGCTTCTTATTATAACTTATGTTTTGAGTTATTTGTCCATTTCCTGTGTGGTCAGTTGGTCTGTGTATAACTTTAAGACCAACTGTCATAGAAGAAAGTGAGTTAAACTGGCATATACTGAAATTGAGTGTGAACCTTGGGCTTTACTTTTTCTGTGTTCACAGATATTGTTGTGCTTTTAACAGTTTTGGTTTCTAATTTCTTAAAGTTTAACTGTGTAAAATAACCACACTAAAAAGAGGTATAACACACATTCATTTAGTAAGGTCTCTATTAAATAAAATCTTTATTTTCTAGTACATGCTAATTTGGGCTTCCCAGATGGCACTAGTGGTAAAGAACCCACCTGCCAATGCAGGAGATGTAAGAGATGCAGGTTGGATCCCTGGGTTGGGAAGATCCCCTGGAGAAGGACATGGCAACCCACTCCACTGTTCTTACCTGGAGAATCCAATGAATGGACAGAGGAGCTTGGCAGGCTACAGTGCGAAGAGCCAGACAGGACTGAAGCAACTTAGCACGCACACTAATTTTCACTTACAGAGGTGGAAAGTAGTTTGATCGTAGTCTTATTATTGGTGAGTGAAAAGCACCATTTTTCTACTTTTTAAGGACATGTTTTTGTTTCTTAGAAATAACTTGAACTGTTTTCTGTCTGTGCGTGCACGTGTGCTAAGTTGCCTCAGTCGTGTCTGACTCTTTGCGATCCTGTGGGCTGTAACCCGCCAGTCCATGGGGATTCTCCAGGCAAGAATACTGGAGTGGGTTGCCATGCCCTTCTCCAGGGGATCTTCCCGACCCAGGGATTGAATCCACGTCTCTGATGTCTCCTGCAATGGCAGGCGAGTTGTTTACTAGTGCCACCTGGGAAGCCCTTTCCGTCTGTATTACACTTTATCTATGGTGTCAGTTAGGAGTACTTTCATCAAAGTAACAGAAACTCATTAGGCTAACAACTTACTTACGCACAGCTGGAGTTTTCAGGTTTACCTAGCTCCTGGGGAAGATCTTTAAGCACAGAGGCAGCAGGCCCCTGATCCTTACCATCTCTTGGACAGACTCTCCCCAGGTGAGCATGAATGGCAGCCAGCAGCCCAAGGCTTAACTTACAAGAAGAGGAAAGTCAGCAGACACAGTGCCTCTTCCTCAGTCCCTCTTGTAGTCAGCTTGCAGAAAGGGTCCTGGACAAGCTTGGGTCATCTGCCCATCACTGAGTGAATCATTTTAGTCAAGGGATTGCGACACTGATTGCCTGAGCATGGCAGGCCTTTGGCCACTGTGGAAAGGGAAAGAGAAGAGGGCTTTTGTAGCCAGAAGAAGAAAAGGATGTTATGGCAAACAATCACATCAGATCCCAGTTCTTTTACAGGCAGAATGTATGGCAGTTTTTAAACTTACTTCCTGAATCTTGATTAGATGAAATATTGTGTGAAAGTATTTAATACACTGCCTAGTGCTTACAAGATTGACTCTGAAAAGAGCTAGACTTGTTTACCTCTGATGATAATATGAAGGGTTGACTTAAAAAAACTTAATTTTGATATAATTTCACATTTATAGAAAAGATGTAAGAATTGTAGAGATAATTCCTGCATATTCTTTATTCATATTCACTTAATTGTTAACATTTTGTCCCATGTACTTATCATTGCTACTCTTTTCTCTCTCTCCTGCCCTCCACACATACTTTTTCCTGAAACATTTGAGAGTAATTTACAGACATCCAACTTTAACCATATATCAGTTCAGTTCAGTTCAGTTCAGTCGCTCATTTGTGTCCAACTCTTCACAACCCCACGGACCACAGCACACCAGGCCTCCCTGTCCATCACCAACTCCGGGATCTACTCAAACTCATCTCCACTGAGTCGATGATGCCGTCCAACCATCTCAGCCTCTGTTGTCCCCTTCTCCTCCTGCCTTCAATCTTTGCTAACATCAGGATCTTTTCCAATGAATCAGCTCTTCGCATCAGGTGGCCAGAGTATTGGAGTTTCAGCTTTAGCATCAGTCCTTCCAATGAACACTTAGGACTGATCTCCTTTAGGATGGACCCATTGGATCTCCTTGCAGTCCAAGGGACTCCCAAGAGTCTTCTCTAACACCACAGTTCAAAAGCATCAGTTCTTTGGTGCTCAGCTTCTTTATAGTCCAACTCTCACATCCATACATGACCACTGGAAAAACCATAGCCTTGATTAGATGGACCTCTGTTGGCAAAGTCATGTCTCTGCTTTTTAATATGCTGTCTAGGTTGGTCACTTTCCTTCCAAGGAGCAAGTGTCTTTTAATTTCATGGTTGGAATTGCCATCTGCAGTGATTTTAGAGCCCCCCAAAATAAAGTCAGCCACTGTTTCCACTATTTCCTCATCTATTTGCCATGAAGTGATGGGACTGGATGGCATGATCTTAGTTTTCTGAATGTTGAGCTTTAAGCCAACTTTTTCACTCTCCTCTTTCACTTTCATCAAGAGGCTCTTTAGTTCTTCTTCACTTTCTGCCATAAGGGTGATATCATCTGCATATCTGAGGTTATTGCTATTTCTCCCAGCAGTCTTGATTCCAGCTTGTGCTTCATCCAGCCCAGCATTTCTCATGATGTATAAATTAATTAAGCAGGGTAACAATATACAGCCTTGATGTACCCCTTTCCTTTTTTGGAACCAGTCTTTTGTTCCATGTGCAGTTCTAACTGTTGTTTCCTGACCTGCATACAGATTTCTTAAGAGGCAGATCAGGTGGTCTGGTATTCCCATCTCTTTCAGAATTTTCCACAGTTGATTGTGATCCACACAGTCAAAGGCTTTGGCATAGTCAATAAAGCAGAAATAGATGTTTTTCTGGAACTCTCTTGCTTTTTCAATGATCTAGCGGATGTTGGCGATTTGATCTCTGGTTCCTCTGCCTTTTCTAAAACCAGCTTGAGCATCTGGAAGTTCACGGTTCATGTATTGCTGAAGCCTGGCTTGGAGAATTTTGAGCATTACTTTACTAGCGTGTGAGATGAGTGCAATTGTGCGGTAGTTTGAGCATTCTTTGGCATTACCTTTCTTTGGGATTGGAGTGAAAACTGACCTTTTCCAGTCCTATAACCACTGCTGAGTTTTCCAGATTTACTGGCATATTGAGTTTCAGCAGTTTCACAGCATCATCTTTCAGGATTTGAAATAGCTCAACTGGAATTCCATCACCTGCACTAGCTTTGTTCATAGTGATGCTTCCTAAGGCCCACTTGACTTGACCTCCAGGATGTCTAGCTCTAGGTGAGTGATCACACCATCGAGATTATCTGGGTTGTGAAGCTCTTTTTTGTACAGTTCTTCTGTGTATTGTTGCCACCTCTTCTTAATGGCTTTTGCATCTGTTAGGTCATACCATTTCTTTCCTTTATTGAGCCTATCTTTGCATGAGGTGTTCCCTTGGTATCTGACTCTAGGTGAGTAATCACACCATCATGATTACCTTTGTCATTAACCATATATACTGCTACTGCTGCTGCGGCTAAGTTGCTTCAGTTGTGTCCGGCTTGGTTTGACCGCATAGACGGCAGCCCACCAGGCTCCCAGTCCCTGGGATTCTCCAGGCAAGAGTACTGAAGTGGGTTGCCATTGCCTTTTCTGTTAACCATATATACTTCAATGCATTTCCTAAGAATAAGGATTTTTCAGTAACTTAACCACAATACATTGATCAAAATCAGGAAATTTAACACTGATATAATATTATTACCTAATCTACAGTTTGTATTCAAATTTTAGCAAGTGTCCTAATTATGTCTTTTATAGAAATTTTTTTTTCTTGTAAAGAATAACATTGTTTTTGTCATATCTCACTAACTTCCTTTAATCTGGAGCAAATCCTCCATCTTTCTTTTATGATCTCGACTGTTTTGAAGAATATGGGCCTGTTATTTTTATAGAATGTCCAATCAATTCACTTTTGTCTGATTTTTCCTTATGATTAAATTCAGCTATACATTTTTAACAGTAATACTTAAGGCATCAGAGTGGAAAATTCATAATTCTGGTTTGACTCCTTACTGGTGACATTAACTTTGATTACTTTGAAAGGTTGTGTTCACTAAATTAATCTACTGTGAAAGTGAAAGTGAAGTCGTGTCTGACTCTGTGACCCCATGGACTGTAGCCTACCAGGCTTCTCTGTCCATGGGATTTTCCAGGCAAGAGTACTGGAGTGGGGTGCCATTTCCTTCTCCACTGTAAAGTTAATGTTTTTCCCTTTTAGTAAATAATTTCTAAGTGGATACTTTCAGACTATATAAAAATATTCTCTTCCTCCTCAAATTTTCTCCCACTATCTTAGCTGAGTCATTTATTACTAAGATGGTTGCCGAATGATATTTTTTTAAATGCCATAGTATCTTTTATATTGATTAGTTGGTATTCTCCCTCAAAGAAGAGCCTTCTGTCTCCTGCACATTTGTTTATTTGTTTACTTACATCAGATTAGACTCATAGATGCTTATTTTATTTCATTTTTAAGTTATTCATTCTTTTTTATAATTAGTGGATAATTGCTTTACAGTGTTGTATTGGTTTCTGCCATATGACTGCTGCTGCTGCTGTTAAGTCGCTTCAGTCGTGTCCGACTCTGTGCGACCCCATAGACGGCAGCCCACCAGGTATCCCCGTCCCTGGGATTCTCCAGGCAAGAACACTGGAGTGGGTTGCCATTTCCTTCTCCAATGCATGAATGCCATATGACAACATAAATCAATTATAACTATGTGTGTGTGTGTGTGTGTGTGTGTGTGTATCTACTCCCTCTTGAATCTCCCTTCCACCCCACGCCCCATCCTATCCCTTGTTTTATTTCTTGAGCATCCTATTACTATCATTTACACATTTTAATGTTAAAATTGCCACAGATTTGGCCAGTGGGAGCTCCATGAAGCCAGGTCAAATGAATTTTTGTTTTGCCGTGGGGGATATGTTTCCTCATCTTTTGAGCACTTTGCTGGCACAAGATGTTCCAGGCTCATTTTGTACTTTCCCAGTCCCAACTTCCAAATCAGCTGTTTCTCCAAGGAGACATGTTCTTTTTTTGTGTGCTTGATGATATCTAAAAGCCAAGATGACAGTGCTAGGTGTGTGCATTTCAGTGGGATATGTTTGCTTCAAGGTCCTCTCATAGGATGGAGCTAAGAAATATATGTTGAAAACATACATATCTACAGCTATTTCTTCCTCCCTCCCTCGCTTCCTTTACTTCCTTTCCCTTCCTCCTATGTTTCCTCCCTCCCTTCCTTCCATGGTTCCTTCCCGTGACAAAAGCCATAAGTTAATTTTGATACTGCCAATTCTAGTTCAGCACTGCAGAATTAATTCTAGTCTCAATACTTGGAAACAGTGTGGAACCTTGGCTCCCATTATTATCAGTATGTTTACTCACTTGTTTAATTCTACAATACATAGTAGGTTGTTTTAGAATTGCTAATCCATACAATTTCAAAAAATAAAAGTTTAATATTTGTTTTTGTGCTTGTGTGCTTAGTTGTGTCCTACTTGTGACCCCCTGGACTGTAACTCTCCAGGCTCCTCTGTCCATGGAATTTTCCAGGCAAGAATACTGGCATAGGTTGCCATTTCCTTCTCCATAAGAAACTGTATTTTATTTTTAGGTTTATTACAAAGTAAAAAAGATAAGGTAACCTAGCATAACTAGATGTGGGAAGAAGAGAGAACCAAAGCAGAATAGTTGAGTCTTTTCTCCTAGGTGGAATTACGAATATCTTGGATCTTGTGAAAGAGAAAGCAAAAGATGATAGTTCAAAGGAAAAAAGTGGAAGAGTGAGACTAGAAACAGAATCCAGAAGTAAAAATGAAAAATGAAATGAAAAAGAAATATTCAAAAACAGAAGAAAGTGGATGCCATTTGAAGGTGGTTGGTCAAGGGTTTCCTGCCAGATAAACATCTGAGATCATTTTATATGTGGATGCTGTGTTCTCTGTTAATCAAATACTATAAAAAGAAGTATTATTCTGGTTTGAAAATATACATAATATGAGATCTACACAACACATTTTTAAGTGTATAGTACAATATTTAATAATTTTCTATATATTTATATAAACATGGAGAAACGTATAAACTTGGAGAAAATATATATATATTTATATAATTTTGTGTAACCACAATGTTGTACAGCAGATCGCTAGGTTACAGATTTTGGAGTTCATCACTGTTCCCTTTGTTATACCCTCTCCATCTTCTGTGTTAGTGGTAACATTAAAAAAAACAACAACAAACATGGGATTTGGGGGTCAGATCCTGAAGTACATAAAGCAGACTCTTGCCAAGTATTTTGTCTCACCAATAATTCTCTCTTCACTGTTATTACCTCTTTTTTGAATATTTCATGCAGCTGTATCCTACTTTTTAGAGGTGATATTTCTTTCACAATGTGTTAAAAGATTTATATTCAAAGAAGAATTATTTGAAATGCATTAGGGGAACTGCTTTGTAAAGGAATTCTGGTATAAAATCTCTTGTAAATCCAATAAACACTCCTTAAATTATATTTAGTGAAAGTTGAATTTTTTATACATTGTTAAATATCTTAAAGTAAGCCTTTTATTCTCTTATTAGTTAATAAGTACATTTAAAATCCCACTTTAAAAAGAATTTTTGTGTTCATTTCTTTTTATCAGAAGTTAGTGGTTACTGATCTCTTTGGCTTTTTACAACCATCTGCCAAAAGATTTCTGCTATAAAGCAGTCTGCAAAAGTGCTCATGTGACCTTTTTTCTAATATCCTATTCCAAGCTGCCTCATGTTTCCATGGACATTTCTTAAGGCATTTCTAACCTTGAGAAATGTGTTTCATATAATTTATTCTACTTCCTCTGTTC
Organism: Bos indicus x Bos taurus; assembly: GCF_003369695.1. Taxonomy (NCBI): domain Eukaryota; kingdom Metazoa; phylum Chordata; class Mammalia; order Artiodactyla; family Bovidae; genus Bos; species Bos indicus x Bos taurus. Next base: position 106,534,210 of record NC_040076.1, read on the forward strand.
TTTTAAATAGCATTTTCCTCTTTTTAGTTTATCTTTAATAATAAGAGATAAATTTTTTACATTTGGCTGTAAATATCCATGTTTTTTACCCAAATCATCCACTGTTTAATCAATGAATTGCTATCGATTAAATAAATGAATGAATTGTTTATATCTCTTCCCAACCCTACCCTTAGCAAATAATTAGAGGTAATTTATTTGGTCTTTAGTTTTTTGGTCTAGCACTTTAAAAAGTTTATAGAAAAGCTGAAGGGAAGAAGAACTAAAATCGTTAAAGGAATAATTATGTTTAAAAATTTTTTTTGATATATGTAGTTTTATACTTAGGCTTTACTTGGGTTGTGCTATTCAAGCAATGTGTAACAGTCAGGCAAATTACAAAGGTAAAAGATTTATTGAGTGCCAAGTCTATGCAAAGAGCTAGCCTTAGTTGTCTCAGTGTGTGTCTTCTGTGAAGTTGTAGAAAGTAAGAATTCAGCATTTGTCAGAAAGTCAGATTACATATTTTAGGATAAGAAATATCAGTGATCAAAGTACATAAAATTTCTAAATATGTTGAAATTTATGGACCTTTCATTTATGGTTCACGAGTTGCTTGGTTAATCTATTAGATAGATTCGTTTGTGACATGTAGCAATTTAGTATGTAGATATTTTGTGTTAGACAGCATGCTAACATTTAGTGAAATAGACTTGGATAAAGTAAATATTGGCCACTCACTATATGTCATCTTTCTAGTTTCCTCTTTTGAAATTCACCCCCACTCATATTTTCTCTGTAAAACAATGTATTAAAAAAGTATATCCAAATTAATTTTTTTAGTCTCATAAAGAGAGTACTAGTAAAGTTGTATTCAAAGTAATCTTGTTACATTGAAAAATGACCCAGAGGCAAATATAAAAGTAAAAGGAAGATATGAGGAAAAGTAGATGGCACTAGTAGGTGGTTAGATGAAGGAAAGGAGTAGTTTATTGATGAGGGCCTAGAAAATAAATGATCAGATTGAATGAGAAAAAAAAGAACGTCAAAGTCTTCTTAAGTTACTAAATATGGTTACTGAGTTGGTTAAACTTAATGAATGCTGTTTATGTAAAAGCACTATTGCAAATAAAACTATGACTAAGACATGGCCCCTTGAAAAGAATTACAGCCCAATAAAAAATGCTGCAACAGAGCTACAAATAATATGCAATGTATATAAAATGGAGGAATGATTTTCTTGATGGAAATGGTTTGGTGGTCAGTGAAATAACCACAAGATGCTAGGTATAAAATATTTGAAAACCATCTGTATTAGAATTCTCCAGAGAAACGTTTTAAAGCCACCTAAAGCATCTGACTTAAATATATTTTTAATGAATTGTTAGTAAGAATCTTGAGAAGTCTTAAGTTAAAAATGAATTCAAACAAATCCTTTGAGGCAAAATCTGATTAGGCAAGCCACATTATTATTTTATAGCAAAAAAGATATACATTTTTTGGGGGGGGGTGGATTTCTAATTCCACTTACAGTTGGCTCTCAGTATTCAAAGGGGTTGGTTTCAGGACCCCTGTAGATACTAAAATCTACAGATGGCCAAGTCCCTTGTATAAAATGGCATAGTATTTGCACATGACCTACACACATCCTCCCATATACTTAAAGTCATCTCTGAAAGTGAAAGTGAAGTTGCTTAGTTGCATGGGACTTTTGCGACCCCATGGACTGTAACCCACCAGGCTCTGCTGTCCATGAGATTGTTCAGGCAAGAATACTGGAGTGGGTTGCCATTTCCTTCTCCAGGGGATCTTCCCAACCCAGGGATGGAACCTGGGTCTCCCGCATTGAAGGCAGACTTTATACCCTCTGAGCCACTAAGGAAGCAAGTCATCTCTAGACATCTCTAGACTGCTTATAATACCTCAGTTCAGTTCAGTTCAGTTCAGTCGCTCAGTCATGTCCGACTCTTTGCGACCCCATGAATCGCAGCATGCCAGGCCTCCCTGTCCATCACCAACTCTCGGAGTTCACTCGGACTCACATCCATCGAGTCAGTGATGCCATCCAGCCATCTCATCCTCTGTCGTCTCCTTCTCCTCTTGCCCCCAATCCCTCCCAGCATCAGAGTCTTTTCCAATGAGTCAACTCTTCGCATGAGGTGGCCAAAGTACTGGAGTTTCAGCTTCAGCATCATTCCCTCCAAAGAAATCCCAGGGCTGATCTCCTTCAGGATGGACTGGTTGGATCTCCTTGCAGTCCAAGAGACTCAAAGTTGTAAATACAATGTAAATGCTATGTAAATAGTTCATGGTGCAGGGCAAATTCAAGTTCTGTTTTTGGAGCTTTCTGGGCTTTATTTGTTTTTTGGTAGGTTGAGTCCAAGGATTTCAGAACCCTTGAATATGGAGGACCACCTATACTTAATTATTTTATCAAAAACTATATATTACTAGATTTCATGATCATTCAAAACAACACTGCAATTGTTTTGGCTTCCTGTAGTACTTATTCTTTGTATAGTTGATTTGTTCCCTTGACATCTCTTATATACTTAGCTTAGGTCTTGTAATGTAAGTTTTCTGCTGTTCGCCTATAAATGCGTGAACTTTCAATGACAGCAACCAAATAACCTACTTCTTTTTGTCTACCTGGTGCCTGGTACAGTGTAAAATAAGGCAAGGATTTAAAAAATTTGGGCTTGTCCTTTAAATTAAAGAAGGAGGCCTTTAGACTTGAGGTGACTAATGGTGTATATACCTCAGCAAGTCAAAATCTAAGCCTGTAAATGAATGCTTCAAGATTACAAAATTGAAACCAAAGGACAACCAATCACAGACAGCCAACTAGGCTTTAAGGTATAGTCAGTCAGTAATATCCTTAGTTTTGTCATTTCTCTGTACCTGACCTCCTGTCAGTGGAGCATTCCTAACCACTTAAGGTTTGGCACTGCTGAATTGGAATTGATTTCTGTGCAAATAAACTCAGTATTTTTTAATATGCCTCAGTTTTTAAATTTTTTTTAACAGTGTTCAACTATTTAGATCCTCTCTTCTCCATAATTCCTTCTACAACCTGTTTTTAAAAAAACAAGTTATATAACTTTTTCTAGCTTTTCTATTGGAGAGGCAATGGCACCCCACTCCAGTACTCTTGCCTGGAAAATCCCATGGATGGAGGAGCCTGGAAAGCTGCAGTCCATGGGGTCGCTGAGGGTCGGACACGACTGAGCAACTTCACTTTCACTTTTCACTGTCATGCATTGGAGAAAGAAATGGCAACCCACTCCAGTGTTCTTGCCTGGAGAATCCCAGGGACGGGGGAGCCTGGTGGGCTGCCGTCTCTGGGGTCGCACAGAGTCGGACACAACTGGAGTGACTTAGCAGCAACAGCAGCTTTTCTATAACCATTTTTAAAAAAAAGCAAAACTTCAAAATTCTGCTTAAATAGAAGGCTTTGTTGATATTCCTCTTGGGTTCCTTTGACCATATTCCAGGACAATTTTATTGTCCCTCTGAACTATCATAGTATCATATATATATTCTGTCACACCACTTGTTTCAAGGTTTTATAATTTTGCTTTTGTGCCTGTTTTCCAATAGATTTGTGCACTCCTCAAGAGTAAGAATAATTGTATTATTTGCCCTGTATCTCTGATGCCTAGCACCATGCTGACTAGTCTAATAGTTGGTTCTCAACAGATGCTTGTTGATTGGATAAATTAATTTAATAAAATAGATTTCTCAAGTATAATTTCTTTTAGGTAAATTTCATCTGATTTCTAAGTTAGGAAGAGTGGAAAAAAGTGTGGAAGCTCACAGTGGAGCAGTGCTGGCAGGACGATGGAATTATGAAGGAACAGCATTAGTTACAGGTAAGTTATCTGCATAAATGACATTTAAAATGAATTTTTTAAAGAAAAATTTCCAGAAGAACAGAATGTTTTAATTTAGCAGTAGTGTCTTTCCTTGTCTAACAGCAAGTAATTGGCACAGGATTGATCTAGACTGTTATATAATGTTATAATTCAGAGTGTCATATTAGTTTTCTTACATGGCTAATGGAGAACATTCTCTCAAGAAGGTTTTGAAATAATCAGATATTGAGTAAATATGTTTTAATTCTTCAAAATATTCTCATTTAAATACGTGTGCGTGTGCGTTTGCCCATGCGTGTACATGTTAGTTGCTCTGTCATTTCTGACTCTTTGCAACCCCATGGATTGTAACTTGCCAGGCTTCTCTGTCCATGGAATTCTCCAGGCAAGAATACTGGAGTGGGTTGCCATTCCTTTCTCTAGGGGATCTTCCTGACCCAGGGATCAAACCTGGGTCTCCTGCATTACAGGCAGATTCTTTACCATCTGAGCCATCAAAATTCAAAATTTTCTCATTTAACTTTACTCCTTTCTATCTCTCTTCCATCTCCTTCCCTACTGAGGGTTTCTCATCTTCACCTGTTATATTAGATATCTGTTGTATGACAGATTATCCCAAAAGTTAGTGACTTAAGATAACATGTATTAGCTAACAGTTTATGTGAGACAGGGAATGTTTAGCTGGGTGGTTCTGTCTCAGAATCAAGAAGTTGGATGGGGCTGCAGTCATATGAAGCCCTCCTAGGGCTAGATAGTTCCAAGATGGCTCACTCACATGGCTGTTGGCAAGAGGTCCTACTTCCTCTGTGACTCTATGACTGAGGCCTAACTTAGTTCTTACAGCGTGGACTTCTCCATAGGGCTACTTGAATGGTCTTACAGTAAGCATGACCGCTGGAGATTCTCCCTGGGTGAATGATCCAAGAGAGAAGGATGGAAGCCACAATATATTTTATGACCCACCCGTGGATGTCATACTCCATCATTTCCACCATATTTTATTAGAAGCAAGTCACTAAGTATAGCCCAAACTGAAGGAGAGATAAATTAAGCTTAACTTCTTAAAAGAGAGAATAACAGAGAATTTGTAGATATATTTGAAAAGCATGACACCTGTCCCCTGGGCCTTTTGTAGGACTTTTATCAGTGAGTTGTCTCCTGTCTTGCCTGTTTATTCAACTTCTCCTTTTCCAGTGTTTTTTTTTCTTTTTCCCAGTGTTTTTTTTTTTTTTCTTTCTCCCAGCATGTAAATGTGTTTAAATGCTGTTTATCTCGAAAATTGAGGAAATAGAAATAAAAATCCTTCCTTTAATAAATAATTCTAGCTACAATTTCCTCTTTCTTTCTTTCCTTTTCAGGCAAACTGTTCAAAAGAGTAGTCTGTTACTTCACTCCATTTAGTCCCCAACTCCCTGGAATTTGGCTTTAACTCTTCTTATCACACTGAAAACACTTTTCTTAGAGTGCTTCTCGGATGGAGATGTCAGTGAAAATGAGAGCATTATTTGAATAATATACTTACAAATCTTCTAAGATTAAAGGAAAAACAATTATTGTCATGAAAGTTAGGCTACTTTGATAAAATTGTTTCAAAGTAATTTCAGGTAAATTTTTTAGTTGTGAAGCAGTGACATGTAATTAGAGAAACGTGTCAATTTTAAATGTGCATTAGTGTAGATAGAGTTGATTTTTATATGTAAATGTAATGTTTACATATATTTCCTATAGGTAAAATGTCAATTATTATGTTCTTTTTATAGTTGGAGAAGATGGACAAATAAAAATATGGTCAAAGACGGGAATGCTAAGATCGACTTTGGCTCATCAAGGTATGTATTATAAATGTCTTAACATTTTCCTATAAAAACAGTCTAATGTAGTTCCTCAGATTGATTTTGGTCAGGTTCAAAACCTGAAATCTCTTACTTCTATTTAAACTTTTTCTTCTTACTTTCATGTTTCCTAATGGGGCATGGTGACTTTTATTTGAACCCAGAAATGTAAGAAATACTCAAGGACTTTTTCCTTGTTAGTGAATCTATAAAAATAGAGTTATAGGCTGGTGATTCTTTTTAATATAACTCTGAAGCATTATGTGCATATTCTCTCTGAAATAGCACGGGGTGTCTAATAATAATAGAATACATTCAATCTCCATACTTAATAATTCTAATAACTTCTTAATATTAGCACCCTTTCTGAATTGTGTTGCACATTTGATTTCAGTACTAATGAAGGGGAACAGATACTTTCAATGATCCAAAACTTGGTAAAATAAAACTGCTTAGAACAGCATCTTGGTTTTCCATACTCATTGGGAAGAAGTGCCTATAAAATCAATCCAGAAGTCAGATTAATGTTGTCTTGAGCACATATCTGCTTCAGAGATAGATTGCCAAAAAGCTTGCAGACTGTTCTTCAGAATTATATGATAAAGTCATATTGTGAAGCATCTCCAACAACTGACTTCCAAAAATTTGCAGATTTCATTTTTTAAATTATGTTCACTCTTAGGATAGTGTTAAAATAGCTATATTTCTTTACTACACATTAACCAAATGTTAGCAAAAGTAACCATAAGTGATATGTAGTGATTATCTCCTGAGGTTAAGTCTTTGGTACAGATGATCTCCAAATAGAATGTTTATCCATCAGTAGAAAAGTCAGAGTTCATAGAAACATTCATGAGCAAATTTCAGTTAGGAGAAAAATGTCAATTTATTGTTTCTTTAGTAATAAAATATACCTTTAGAAAATAAATTTTATTTTAAGCTAATAAGAATAGGCATTTACTTTTGGCTTTATAATTTTTGTTAGTGCTAATTATTTGGCATTCTTACCTTATGATGTCTGACTTACAAGCAACTACAGAATTCTTTTAGAGATCATTATCACCCCCTTGGAGCTGAGGCTGCAGTTCTTTTCAGCTGTAGCTGCTACTGATACATACCCTTTTTTCCTTTCTTTTCTTTTCTACTAAATATGTTGTCTAGAGAAGACACAGATCTTCAGAGAAATTTTGAAAGCTTATCTTATTACCCATTACAATAATCTGAATTTTTGCCTGAGATTCTTCACCAGTTGTCACTCTAAGGCTCCTTTTCTTTCTTTAAATTCTTCCTAGTCATCTCCTTCCCTTTGATTACCCCTGGGATCTACCATTTTGGACTTTCCAAAGTCTAAAGTTGAAACTTAGACTAAGTTGCTTAACATAAACATTGTTAATGATAGAGAGTAGAAGACATAGCACTTTTGGTTCAGTGCTGTGATTTATCTGAATAATGGGTCTGGAAAACAGATTGCTGCTTATTTCACTCTTATACAGAAAATGCTTTTAGAATTCCCAAACTTGCAGAGGAAGTTTGGAAGCCCAATATATTCATGAATTAAGGACTTTTCATTCATCAAAGGTCACAGATGGCCTGTGTGCTGAATCTAGCCCACTAGCATGGTCCAGGCCCAGCATTAAAGATTAGGATATTTTACATTCTTATATGGATCTCTTTGGTATCTTGAAAAATTGGAAGAACTGGCAACATTAAGTCTGCTTTCCAGAATAAATACGATCAACTGGGGTTCAGTGGTGGCTATGCCATTTTTAGTTGGATTTTAAACTTCTCTTAGTTTTCTTACACTCCACATATAATAATTTACTCATTTATATTACGTGGTAGAACACAATATAAACCTCTGAAGGGATTTGAGTTTGCAACTCCTATTTTCAATAATGTGTGTTTGTGCTCAGTTGTGTCTGACTCTTTGTGATCCCATGGACTACAGCCAGCCAGCCTCCTCTGTCCCTGGTCTTTTCCAGGCAATAATACTGGAGTAGGTTGCCATTTCCTACTTCCAATTTTCAATAATAATGATCATAAAAATTTGATTGTTCATATATGCCTTTGCAGGGAGTGCTTACATCTTTTTAAAGTATAAATTTTTTATAGATACTAATTCACATAGTTCAGAATTTGAAGTGTAAATAAGGGTATAAAGTTATCTCTTAAATACTACCCTTGTCTTTCATATTACCCCTGTCTTCCGGCCACCCAGAAAACATTCCCAGAGGCATACTGCATCTACTACAATATGCTCCTTACTTGTTTTCACTTGACTTGTGAACTGCATTGGATATAGTTTCATATCAGTAAATTAAAGTCTTCTTCAAGTTTTTTTTTTCCAAAGTAAACATACCATTTTACATTCCCACTAGAAATATATGAAGGTTCCAGTTTCTCCAAATCCTCAACACTTGTTATTATATTTTTATTATAGTCATCCTAGTGACTGTGAAGTAGTATCTCATTGTAGTTTTGGTTTGCATTTCTCTTGTGACTAATGATGTTGAGCCTCTTTCCATGTACTTTATGGCTGTTTGTAGATCTAGTTTGGAGAAATATCTATTAAAATTCTTTGCACATTTTTAAATTGGGTTGTCTTTTTGTTATCGAGTTGTAAGAGTACTTTATGTATTCTGGTTAATAGACCATTGGCTATATGATTTGCAACTTGGATATATGATTTCCCCATTTTGTGGGTTTCCTTTTCATTTTCTTGATGATATCTTTTGAAGCACAGACGTTTCTTTTTTTAATATTTATTTTATTTTTGGCCTTGATGTGTCTTTGTTGCAACACATGGGCTCTTCGTTGCTTCATGGAGGCTTTCTCTAGTTGTGTAGTATGTGGGCTTCTCATTTTGGTGGCTTCTCTTTTTGCGGAGCACAGGCTCTAGGGCAGGTGGACTTAGTATTGTGGCCACGGACTTAGTTGCTCCATCCTGGTCTATCTGGGACCAGGGATCGAACCCTATCCTCTGTATTGGCAAGAAGATTTTGAACTACTGGACAACCAGGGAAGTCTCTTAAGCACAAAAGTTTTGATGAAATTCAGTTTATCTACTTTTTTTTTGATTGTTTACGTTTTGGTGTTATATCTAAGAAACTATTGCCAAATCCAAAATCATGGAGACTTACATCTGTATTTTCTTGTAAGAGTTTTATAGTTTTAGTGTGTACATTTAGGTCTGTGATCTGTTTTTGTGTATGGTATTTATTTTGGAGAGGGATGGATGGTGCTTTTTTTGTTCATTCCTTCCAGTTACATTGATAACTAGGATTTTCTTAAAAGCTAAATTACATATTATGTCATATAGGATAGGTAATTTTATTATGTATTCATTGACTCACGTAATGGTATTTTACACCAGCATTCCAAATGGCTCCAATTTCCTTAACATCAAATGCTGTTAAATTGCTGATCATTTTTATCCTATTTGAATCTTGTTATTCTTCTTACTCAAGGTTTATGTTAATTATGAGGATGAGCAAAACTAAATTAGGTAGATTTTATTTTAGTTAACCCATTAGTATTTCAGCTTAATAACTAGTATCTTTTTCTAGGTTAAAAAATTATAAATTCACTATAGAACTATGATTTTAATTTATGAATTTTTGGTCATTGTTCCCACCCACACTTTCCTAATAAGCATAGACTTTTCCCATTTTATTTCTGGGAAAAATCACTGGAGAAGTTAAGTTGTAATGACATTAACCCTGAAGGAAAAGTCCCTAGTTATTTATAAGGTTTGTTTGATTTGCTAAATAGAAAAATTCCTGAATTCATTTCTTGATAATTGCAGGCAGACATAAAGATAGAAAAAGTCATAGTCATCCCCTTCTCCAATGCAGAAGAAGCATTAATTTTGTTTTTTAGTGGGATAGGGATGGAATTTGACTATGTTTAAAAAATGATTCTTACTGGTGTTTATCAAGAGTTATTTTTCCTTATTAGAGAAAAGTAATATGTAGGCCAAGAATAATTATAATGATGCCCTATTTTGTATTACATTGTATATTTTAATTATAAATTAAAATTGGAAGAGGGAAATACTGTAAACCTTTAAGAACATTTCCCTTACTGTATTCAAATGGATTAAAGAGATGACAAACACGGAAGCTGCCTATAATGAATTTAGTAGAGGAAATATAAATACTGTAACACAAGGCAGAGTGTGCTGGTTGCCTTAAGGCATTGTGGGAAGACAGGAAGGCAGAGATGAATGCTTTGAGGGGAGAGAAGGTACTTCTCTGGTAAATACTGCAGCATCTTTTAACTAGACTTTGAAGGATAAAGAAATTAGGTAGGGAAATGGGCTTGTTGTCAATGCAGCGGAGCTCTGGAGGAAGTTAGATGATCAGAGGCACAGAGGCAGACCAGCATAAAGCCTGGAAGTCAGGTGAGGGGGAGAGGACCCCTTGGGCCAAGTGTAGGCTCTGAGGGATGCTACTGCCAGAGGGACCAAGACACAGATAACCTCAGACATTAAATGAAGGGGGTTGGAATTTATACTTTCTTTTTAAAAATTTATTTTTATTTATTTGACTATGGTCTTAGTTGGAGAATGTGGGATCTAGTTCCTTGACCAGGAATTGAACTCAAGGGCCTCCTGCATTGGGAGCAGGGAAGACTAGCCACTGGACCACCAGGGATGTCCGGTTGGAGTTTGTTCTATAACCATATAAAAATCTTTAAAAGATGAGCAGAAGAGTAAGAGATAAAGCCTGTTTCTTCAGGTAGATTTTGTTGTTGTTGCTTTAGTTGCTAAGTTATGTCTGACTCTTGGCAACCCCATGGACTACAGCCTGCAAGTCTCCTCTCTCCATGGAATTTCTCAGGCAAGAATTCTGGACTGGGTTGCATTTCATTCTCCAGGGGATCATCCTGACCCAAAGACTGAACCTGCATCTCCTGCTTGACAGGTGGATTCTTTACGACTGTGCCACCTGGGAGACTCTTTAGGAAGATTACCTTAGCAGTAGGATGTAGGATCAATTAGAGGAGGTAGAGGTTACGTTGGGGTGACTGGTATGGAGGTTACTGAGGTGTTCTCTGCTAGAGTGCAGTGAGGCTTGAACAGAGGTGGTGATGAGAGTGGTTGAAAAAAGTGCATAGTTCTCAGTGGCTGAGAGGAATGGATCACCCTGTAAGACGTGAAGAATTCAGAGGAAGAATGAATGAGGGAGTACGTGGGGAGGGATAATATACAAATATGTAGAGTTTGAAGTTTTGGCATGTCTTTGGGGTAGATGGAAATTTGTTAGAACTCAGAAATAAAGGCTGAAATATTAATGTGAGAGTCTGTTACAGAAAGGTGAAAGGTGAAGCTATGGAGGAAGTTGAGATCCCCAAGGGAGAGGTGACTGAGGATAGAAAGTAAAGAAACACATGCCTTCTTTTTAGTTTTATTTCTCTGTACTGACCTGGTGACATACACAGCCAAAAAGTTGTTTGTTTGTTTTTTTTGAGGAATAAATTCCACTTGATATTACTTATTTGTTAGTACATGTCTCTACAAATAGAAAGAAAGGGAAATAATTCTTTGTTTTTGAATTCTTAATGATTTGACCACCAAAAAAATTGAAAAGCTTCCTGGAAAATATTGCAGCATATTTTAACTAGGTTTTAAAGGATAAAGTGCCTACTCCCATTAGCAACACAGTAACAAATGGTTGCTTATTTCATTACAAAGTAGTAGTAGTGGTTACTAATAGATAGTGCTTATATAGTGCCAAATTCTTCTCTACCTTCTTATGTTCACTCGGTGTAGACCTATACTGTATTCAACACAAAGGTAGCTAATGCTTCATGGTAATAGTGAAGAGTTTGTTTCAAAAGCATTCTTAAAAACATGCAAAAACAACATTTTAGGGGATACCTTTAGTATGAATGTGAAAAACATGGTATATTTGACCATGTACTTCCTTAAAACAATTGAAATACATTTTTGTCTCCTCTTCTGTGGTTTAAAATGCCTTCAACAGGTTGAAAGAATTTAGATAATTTGTTTTACAGAGAGATAAGGGTCTGACATTTAACACAACCCCAGGTGCATGTGGTTTCTTAAAAAATGTCAAAAAGATCACATGATCTTAGTGTACAAAGTCAGAAAAACAAGATCTTTTTGAGTGTCTTAACTGAAATGGAGCATAAATAAAAATTCCCAGTATAAAAAGCAAGAAATTAATTATTGCAAAACTGTTTGTGTTTTTTGCCCATTTTTGTTAAAGATGAAATTCATAACATCTCGTTACATGATTTGCTAAATTTTTTGTTGTTAAGTTTTTTAACCTGAAGGCTGTATTATTATTCCCATACTGACTTTGCAAAGTGAAATGTAGCTTTAGCAAATGTTTTTAAAAAACATTTAAAAAATATTAGAGATTTGTTTCAAATGCTAGTAAGATGGATTTTTTTTATAATAGAAATCATTGTTTTCATTATGAAGCTAATTCATCCACATTCAATAATCTTCTCCAGAACCACCTAAATCAAAGTTGTATAGCAATAAAGACATTCATATATACAGGAATTTCACACTTAACATTTTATTCTAAATGTAAAGAATGAATATAAAGACACATTCTCTTAGCTCTTGATGTTATATACATTTTGAATATTGCTGATTAGGAAGCTGTAACTAATAAGGCAGCTATTGATCTTATTTAGGATTGCTTATTTATCATAAAAAATTCCTTTTGTTTTTGGATTGAAGGAATGTGGTTAAAAACCACGTATTTTAACAAAGGAATTGCTTAAATTTTCCTCTATAAGCTTATTTTGTTTTATTCTTTAAGTTACTATATCTGTTTCTTTAACAGTATTATTGTTTAAAAAATTATAAGCAGGAAATGAATAATCTCCACATCCCAACATGGGAGGTAAGTATTCTGAAGATTTATAAGGTTTATAAACAAGGAAATGGTGACACAGCTGACTTAATGGGGCCACGGATTCAATGTGAAAGAGGACATAAGAGTCCCTGGCTCTTCATCCTATACCCCAAACCATATCTTTTACCACAACTAAAGCACTAGAGTCACATCCTGTATAACTCAATGGGAGTTGTGTTTACTGAATTATTTCCTTGGGGGTAGATGTTTGTCATAGTTTTGTATACACTGAGGAAAGTGTAATTTTACTGAGTGTATTCATGAAGCATTGATAATTGATATTAAAGTATATAAATTTACTTTTTTGCATAATAATTGCAACTGTAATAATGGAATAAAGAAGGAACCTGTAATTTACTCCCATATTTCCTTACAGTGCTTACCAAGAATCACATTTGGAATATCTAAAATTTTGATTTACATTTTCTGGGGAGTTTATTAGAGTTGAACTCTGTTCATTTGGAGATTTAGTTTGAAGCCCAGGTCAGCTCCTGGCTACTCCCAGATAATGTTCCAAGAGAATGTAGTTACTAAGAATAGAAGAAGTACCTTCTGAGGTGAACCATCTCATTGGCCATCTGTAGATTCCTCTGAATCAAGACAATCCTAGGTGTCACCAACTGACCAGGAAATTTAGACCCAGTATAATATCTAACCTATGCCATGGAAGGAATGCTTATGGAGTTTTTTGGATTAGATCTAAATCAGATTTTCTAAGTCCTCTAAGTCTGGTTCCCATCACTTCATGGCAAACAGAAGGGGGAAAAGTGGAAACAGTGACATGTTTTATTTTCTTGGGCTCCAAAATCACTGCAGACGGTGACTACAGCCATGAAATTAAAAGATACTTGCTCCTTGGAAGGAAAGTTATGACAAACCTAGATAGGGTATTAAAAAGCAGAGACAACACTTTGCTGACAAAGGTCCATATAGTCAAAGCTATGGTTTTTCCAGTAATCATGTTCGGATGTGAGAGTTGGACCATAAAGAAAGCTAAGCACCAAAGAATTGATGCTTTTGAACTGGTGTTGGAGAAGACTTGTGAGAGTCTCTTGGGCAGTAAGGAGTCAAACCAGTCAGTCCTAAAGGAAATCAACCTTGAATACTTTTTGGAAGGACTGATGCTGGTGCTGAAGCTCCAATACTTTGGCCACCTGATAGGAAGAGCTGACTCATTGGAAAGGACCCTGATGCTGGGAAAGATTGAAGGCAGGAGGAGAAGGGGATGACACAGAATGAGATGGTTGGATGGCATTACTGACTCAAGGGGCATGAATCTGAGTAAACTCCCAGAGATAGTGATGGACAGGGAAGCCTAGCATGCTGCAGTCCGTGGAGTTGCAAAGAGTCAGACGTGACTTAGCAACTGAACAACAAAAAGTCCTGTAAAGCACTGAGTTGTTGTTTTAGTTGCTGAGTCTTTTGTGACCCCGTGGACTATTGGCTCCTCTGTCCATGGGATTTCCTAGGCAAGAATACTGGAGTGGGTTGCCATTTCCTTCTCCAGGGAATCTTCCCGACCCAGGGATCAAACCCAAGTCTCCTGCATCTTATACATTGGCAGGTGGATTCTTTACCACTGTGCCACCAGGGAAACCCAATTAGAGCATTTATCTTACTAAAATTTACTCCCTGTTGATTGCTGATTGCTCCCTGTTGATTCAATCAATTGGGTTTTCCATTTCAATAAACACATCTTACTGATTGCTCATAAATCCTTAGATTCAGATTTCATTTTACTGTGAATGTAAATTCCTGAAAGATTTATTCACTCACTCACATAAAGTCAGCTACTATAATAGCCTGACTTAGGAATCCTAGACAATTTTTAAAAGCTTGATTTTATAAATATAAATGGGTTAATATTTTATAGATTAATTGTATAACCTTGATTCACTTCCCTAATGAATAGATTCTAATGAATAGGTAACTGGGTCAGACAGTGGACTACAGGTAATTTAATGCTCTCAATTGATACGATATTCATTTAAAAAAAATAGATTCAAAGAAAGCATAGTCTTCCAGAAGATATTAGGTAATCTGTGAAGTAATAGAATTAAAAAGTACCTAAATCTTATCTCTAGGATTCGTATCCTAGGAATCGCTAATTTCTGTCCTAGGAAATTGAAAACAGATTTACCGAGTATGGTGGGTGAATCAAACTTGTATCTTTCCCATGGAAGTGGAGTCAACTTTATCCTGGTAATACTTTAGCCTAACTTTCAGGCCAAAGCCACACTTGATAGACAGCAAAACTTTCCCTAACCTCATATTTATTTTGCCTTTTATGTTTCAGTATCAGGCTATATACTCCAGTTTGGATAGGCCATTGAATAAGGAGGAAATGAAATGATACCCCAAACTGGTTTTTTGACTTTCCTAACAATCTCCGTTTTATAAAGCATGATAATTAAAGTTTATCTTTTGGTTTTTTTTCTTCTTTTTACAGGAACACCAGTGTATTCCGTAGCATGGGGCCCTGATTCAGAAAAGGTTCTTTATACAGCAGGCAAGCAGCTGATCATTAAACCGCTTCAACCAAATGCTAAAATTTTACAGGTACTTCTCAGGCATTTGTAAATTGTTATCAGGATCTGCCAGACTGCTCAGTAAGAGGTCACTTTCTTAGGAGTCCCTTTCTTCTGGGTGGTCTTATTATAGTCAAGGCTTTTAAGTGTGTGGTTTTATCAGCCTTTATTATAGAACAGGGAATACTTGTTGATGTTTCCAATAAGGTTCACTTCCCTCTTATTCCAACTCTCATTATATCAGTAAATCATAAATATGTTTACATGATTTGGCACAAAATTCAAATTTAGCACAGTCAGCCTCACATGGATAGATTTGAGACAGAATGGGACTAAATCATAAAACTTTAAGAACTTGTTTAGATGGTTTTTTATCATCTCTAGTGTCTTCTTCCCCCTCCTCCCCATTGTCTGTTCAGTACCCTTGAACTTTCTCTAAGACCCTAGAATTGTTTTAGTATTTATTTAAAGTGGGTTGGGGGGAGTCAATGTAATGCTTAGAACAAATTGGGTATATATAATTTTACCAATTACAGGGAAGCAGAACAATAGTGGCAGTTAAGACAGGTCAGGGTAGGACAAATTAATGGAAAACCTTTAAGCCTATCTCTGAGATTTTGATGTTTGATTTCAGTGTGAAGAGGCAGAATCATTTTCTTCATATTTTGATAGTAACACGGTATAGTGTAGGTAATAGAAATATAGATTTTGGAGTTAGTCACCTGGGTTCAAATGTTCATTACTTATATGTAACTTTAGGCAAATTATAAAATTATCTCAGAGCTTAAGCTTTCTCATCTCTTAGATGTGATCCTAATACCTAATTGATAGGATTATTGTGAGGATTAAATGAGTTAAATTACAAAGTACATAGGACAGTGCATATAATAAAAATATTGAATGTACACAATAAAGAGCAGTTGTTATTATTGATGTTATGGTGTTATTATGTCATCTGTAACTTTTATTTAGCCACTAATAAATTAGAGACAAGGAGGCCAGTTAATAGGTCAGGGATTTGGTGCTGGAGATTCACTGGCTACAGAAGGGATAAAAGTGTTTTAAGAAGAAACTTCAGGGTTTTTAGTTTGTTTTTTGCCATGCTGTGTGGCTTCTAGAATCTTAGTTCCTGGACCAGGGATTGAACCTGGGTTCCTGGCAGTGGAAGCTCAGAGTCCTAACTACTGGGCCACCAGGGAATTCCCAAGACGCATTGTGTTTAACAGTTCAGTAGATAGAGAATTTGGAGAGTAAGGATATAGAAATGACTTTGCGGTTCCATATTAGTCACTTCTGTGTAGAATTATGCTGTACATATTCCATACAGTCATCGTGTATTTACATTTTTACTGCATGAGGAACACTCTGCTAAGAACTGTGAAACAACAGAAGGGGAAGAAGCTGGGGAAGAGGTCTGGTTCTTCCTGCCTTTAGTCAAAGTCCTTCCATACCACTTATACCCTGAAAATGTTCTTTGAAATCATACAGCAAAAGCAGGCCCAATGAATCTTTTAATTTATAAATATATGATTTGTTTGTGCTGTGCTGTGTTTAGTTGCTCAGTTGTGTCCAGTTCTTTGCAATCCCATGGCCTGTAGCCTGCCAGGCACCTCTGTCCATGGGGATTCTCCAGGCAAGAATACTGGAATGGCTTGCCATGCCCTCCTCCAGGGGATCTTCCCAACCCAGGGACTGAACCCAGGTCTCCCGAATTGCAGGCAGATTCTTTACTGTCTGAGCCACCAGGGAAGCCCGTGATTTGTTTAGATACCTGTAATTAAGCATATATAAATTAAGCTCAGGAAGATGCTTATATCACCATTGATAAAGTTCTGGTTTTGTGGCTCGGTGAAACCTTTGACTCAGGAAATAGTGGAGGGAAAAATTCAGCTAAAGTGAAGGAGTTAAAGGAGTTAAATGGAATTCGTAATTTAATGCAAATCTTCTATTTCTTTTGGAAAACTAAAGTTCCAGCAGTTTTTCCTTGGGTATAAATATATACTCAACTTTAGATTGTTCACAAAAAAGAATGCTTACTTAATTCTTGCTTGTAGAATACAGTTCAAAAGTGTACACTTAATTTCCTTTAAGAGCTTTAGGGACTCTTCTAGAGGCCCAGAACTTGGTTTCATAGTGAAGAAACTTCTGTTTATTTAGTCAATCAGTGAGAATGTGATGCATACTTACTATATGTCAGGTACTATGTTGAGTGTAAGCCTTGTACTATAACATATTCAAAGTGAAACAGAACATAGTTTCTGCCTTCAAGGAGCTCATGGTTCAGAGGAATTTCACAAAATGCCTAATACCTTAAGAAATAATTGAAAATGGTGTATGCATTATGTATAATGTGTAAATATATGTACTGTATAAGTGATATCCTAAATTATAAGGAAAATTTAAACCGTATTTTGTTCCTAACATTTAAATATGAACATTTTATTTTTTTAGCTTTAAAATAAATAATGTTTGTATATTGAAATTTTTATCTTTGCAGTTTATTTCAGGACAGTGGCTTAATTTAAAGTAACTTGTGAAAATTATTGCTTTCAAAACATTTGTTTTTGACATTGTATATTTTTATGTATTTTGAATAAAGCAAGTTATGAATTATTGCTTATTCTTAGGGCTTGCTGCTGTTGCTTATTTGACCCTAATTTGATGTGGGTTTTTTTTCCATATACATGAAGAACAATAGATTGGGAAGGATCTATAGAATGAAAATCCTTGAAATCAGTCACTCTTTGATGCAAATTTAATTGACTCAGACATTAAAACGTACCTTATAGTCTTCAAGAAAAATTTTTTTTCAGTTATATTATTCAAATATAGTGAAAGACTAACGGCTTTTAATTACATGTGTGGTAATAGCTAAATGAGCACATAAATTATATTTAAGAGTGAGAAGACATCCATATTTACTTACTAGATTTGCCAATTTTGGTGTGACTTATGTAGATATATACACAAATATGTGTGTATTCTGTATATGTATAGGATATATATATCTGTAGAAAGCCTCTTTGTTATATAGTAAATACACCAGAAGGTTCTCAGAGTAGTTAGTGTCTATTCTAAGGACATGAAGGTAAAGAGAATGAATCTTAGGGGAATGAACAGGAAAGAATAAAGGGAGTAATAAAGAGGATGTCCATATAGTAGAAGACTTTTTTTTTTTTAAAGAAAAGAATTAGCAAACAAAAATGAAAGCAGTATCAATAACAGGATTAGCTGTGCAAAGGGAGAAAAACTTGGATTTAAGTTTTGGAGTACATAACATATATTCATATTCATTCCATTATCATCACACAAACTTCAGGCTTTTAATAGTTTAACAGCAAGTGATTTTCCATCTGGGGTCCAGGCTATTGAGACTTGAAGGATGTGAGTTATATAGTGGATGTCATAGTGCAAGGTGCTTTTCATTAGTTTAAATCAGAAATGAAACAAACAAATAGCTGTGCATAATGGCTATGAAAGGAAGATAGGAGTTTTCTCAAAGAAGACTAGAGAACACTAGAAAAAGGCTGAAAAAAAACAAGTCTTAGAAAATTTTCAGTGCCCTTGAAGTTATAATTTATATCTTATTTTTTCTCCTAGTGGAAAGCTCATGATGGCATTATTTTAAAAGTAGATTGGAACTCTGTCAATGATTTGATTTTATCTGCTGGTGAAGACTGTAAATATAAGGTATGTAATGTTTGAATTTATCACCTGGTTGAAAGAATCGAATTTTGGTGAAAAGTATTTAGCATATAAGAATATTCTTCAAGTCCTTCATTTTAGTCATATCTTTTAATCTGACAATTTAGGAAATTGTTATTTTATAATTTTCAGTGGTATTTTGAAGTGTTGCCTTTCTCCTTGGCCTATTTCATTGACCTATAAAATTTGATTTAATGAGTGGTAACACGAATACAATGCCTTGTTTTAGTGACTATTTAAATCAATTTAAGGTTTAAAAAGTCAACCATACTGGTTTATTAAATGTTAATCAGCTCCAGACCAAAATAATTTGTGAGGAAGAATAAGATTTATGGTAAATATAGTTGGAGAAAATTTGGTTCAAATAAATACTTTCAGGGAAAGTTGATAGAGCACTTATTGAACAAAAAAAAATTTAAGCAAAAAACAGAATATTATTATTAAATTTAAAAGGATTACAATGGATAGGTTTTAGAATTAATTAAAGACTTCAGTTCAGTTCAGCTCAGATCAGTTGCTCAGTCGTGTCGGACTCTTTGCGATCCCATGAATAGCAGCACGCCAGGCCTCCCTGTCCATCACCAACTCCCGGAGTTCACTCAAACTCACGTCCATTGAGTTGGTGATGCCATCCAGCCATCTCATCCTCTGTCTGTCGTCCCCTTCTCCTCCTCCCAGCATCAGAGTCTTTTCCAATGAGTCAACTCTTCACATGAGGTGGCCAAAGTACTGGAGTTTCAGCTTTAGCATCATTCCTTCCAAAGAAATCCCAGGGCTGATCTCCTTCAGAATGGACTGGTTGGATCTCCTTGCAGTCCAAGGGACTCTCAAGAGTCTTCTCCAACACCACAGTTCAAAAGCATCAATTCTTCAGCGCTCAGCTTTCTTCACAGTCCAACTCTCACATCCATACATGACTACTGGAAAAACCATAGCCTCGACTAGACAGACCTTTGTAAAATCCAAAATTATCACGATGTTACTATAACTTTTTCTTTGAGATATTTAGGTTTCCAGGAATACAGCTTACCCCCCAGTTCCCCCAACCTTTGTGGATAGTAAAGACATGTAATTGCTAATATTATAAAATGATGATTTCTAAATCTTTACTTGATATTTTATTGGAAAGCAGACTTGTTTGTAATAATGTGGTGATGTTATAAAAGATTTTTTAAATTTGCTTTCGTAGGTATGGGATAGTTATGGCCGTCCTCTCTACAGTTCTCAACCTCATGAGCATCCTATTACCTCAGTAGCCTGGGCTCCAGATGGAGAATTATTTGCCGTTGGATCATTTCATACTTTACGCTTGTGCGATAAAACTGGGGTAAGACATAGTGGTGACCAATCACAGATGTTCTGTCATAAATGTGATAATGCACAACACACCTAGTTCTCAATCTTTAAAAACATTTTCAGTGATGCATTTGACTGCATCTTTCTGATTTGTCTTCTTAATATATTGGTTCAGTCAATTCCAGATTTATGGGACCATTCAAGCTCTTTAAGTTCAGTTTGAAGACTGAGTATGTTCTCTACTGTCTTTCTGAAAATACTTATTTTAAGCATATTTGTGAAAGATAGTAAAGTGTTAAAATTTATGCCCAATCAACATAGAGAGTTGAGTTTTGAACTTTTTCTTTTTTAAACTGTCAGTGTGCTTCATACGTGGAGAAGGCAATGGCACCCCATTCCAGTACTCTTGCCTGGAAAATCCCATGGACAGAGGAGCCTGGAAGGCTGCAGTCCATGGGATCGCTGAGGGTTGGACACGACTGAGCGACTTCACTTTCACTTTTCATTTTCATGCATTGGAGAAGGAAATGGCAACCCACTCCAGTGTTCTTGCCTGGAGAATCCCAGGGACGGGGGAGCCTGGTGGGCTGCTGTCTATGGGGTCTCACAGAGTCGGACACGACTGAAGCAACTTAGCAGCAGCAGCAGTGCTTCATATAAAAATTTTGGTTGCATATTTTTGGTAAGGAATTGATAGTAATTTTTTTTAAATGGTCATTTTAAAATCAAAGATTTCATATTTGAATGCACGTATGATTTTTCTCTCATAAGAGAGTATGCCCTGTATACAAATTCTGTTTAAAACATAGGCAAACAACCCAGCTCAGCAGCATTTACCATTGTACTTAGAGAATGAATTGTTTCATCAAAGTGCTCCCAAGGCAGCAGCATTATATGAGAGACTATTCCATATTGTTCCTGACTATGAGAAAATCACAATTTTTCTGTGGCTTATTTTCCTCAAATGTAAAATAAGACAGTTTATTTAGAATTCTTAAAGCCTTATAAACACAAAAAGCATAAATATGAATTTGCTTTTCTCTGATTTTGGTACCTAAAAATCTAAATATAATTCTCTATTTTTAGAAGCACACAACTGTACTTCTGTTTGACAGATGTTCTCTAGATGTGCATCGTTAATTTTATAATGTTGTCTTAGTTTCAGGTATATAGCAAAGTGAATCAGTTATACATATACATATATCCACTCTTTTTAAGTTTCTTTTCCCATACAAGTCATTACAGAGTATTGAGTAGAGTTCTTGATATAACACATTTTAACAGTGGTTATTCCTGGAGTTTGAAGTAGTAGGTGATGTTTTTTGAAAATTTCATTTTCTAAAATTTTCAAATTAAAGATATGCTTTGTATAACTTTTGAAGAGGGGAACAAAGCTAGATTTATTTTTTAATTTTAATTTGCTTGCAGAATTCATTGGATTCTCTACATATATAATTCATCTTTCTTTCCTTTTTTAAAAAACATTGATTTTTGAAGCTATTTAATTTGTATACATAATAAAAAATGGAAAATTATTTTTAAGGTGACAGACATAGAACACATATATCTTTATTGGAAAATGATTCTGTTCACTAAGATATAAGTGCTATAAGCATTTTGGGTCAAAAGCAAATTACCTGGGGACTTCCCTGGTGGTTCAGTGGTTAAAATCCCATGCTTCCAATGCAGGGTTCAAACACTGGTCGGGAAATTAAGATCCCACATACTGTGTGGCCAATTAATAAATAAAATTAAAAAACAAACAAAAAACCTCAAAACTAAATTACCTGTATAAGTACTTCCTGCACATCTTTTTAAAAAATGCCAAGCAAATATAGTCCCTTTGGAGTTTACTTTCTATTGATAAGATGGATATTAAATGATTAATTACCCACTCATTTATTTAATTACAGTTGTAATAAATTTTACAAGAAGATACAGGCTTCTCCTAGTAATGAGAACTAATATCTTTGGGGGGGGTCAAGGCAAGTTCATGTGGTGAAAGGTAAGAAGGGCAATACTTATTGAGATTCTTCACCTTTTCCACTTACCAAGTAAGTGGTATCAAGTTAAGAGCCTAAAATTTAAGTCAGTGGGTGCTGAATACTTTTCCCACACAATTATTTATATCTTGAAAAAACCTTACTAAGGTTTCTTTTAAGAAGTACATATTTTCATCAGCCTGAAAATGTCACTCTTAAATGTAACTCTTTGTTTTTTTTTTTCCTCATAATCTGCAACTTGAGTTCAGTTCAGTAACTCAGTCATGTCCAACTCTTTGTAACCCCATGGACTACAGCACACCATGCCTCCCTGTCCATCACAAACTCCCGGAGTTTACTCAGACTCATATCCATTGAGTTGGTGATGCCATCCAACCATCTCATCCTCTGTCATCCCCTTCTTCTCCCTCCTTCAATCTTTCCCAGCATGAGGATCTTTTCAAACGAGTCAGTTCTTCATATCAGGTGGCCAAAGTATTGCAGTTTCAGCTTCAACATCAGTCCTTCCAATGAATATTCAGGACTGATTTCCTTTAGGATGAACCGGTTGAATCTCCTTGCAGTCCAAGGGACTCTCAAGAGTCTTCTCCAACACCACAGTTCAAAAGCATCAATTCTTTGGTGCTCAGCTTTCTTTATAGTCCAACTCTCACATGCATACATGGCTACTGGAAAAAGCATATCCTTGACTAGACAACAGTTAGAACTGGACATGGAACAACAGACTGGTTCCAAATAGGAAAAGGAGTACGTCAAGGCTGTATATCGTCACCCTGCTTATTTAACTTATATGCAGAATACATGATTAGAAATGCTGGGCTGGAGGAAGCACAAGCTGGAATCAAGATTTGTTAGGAGGTGCGTTAGGCATTACTGACAAAATGGAGGCATGGCCCCAACCCCCTCTCCTCATCCCACAGGCACGGTCCCAGGATGAAGGAGTTAGGTTTTGTGATTCTGACTTGTTCTTTCCTTTCTTCGGTTGAGTTGGCTAGAAAAAATGTTAAGGTGCTTATTGTTCTTGAGAAGAGCATGAGAAAACACAAAGCCTTCTGCAGTTGTGCACAGAAAATAATCTATAAAGTAACCATTGACATTTGTTCAAGGATTTTTACAAAGAATGTCCCAGGATGAGCACGTAGGCCGCAGCTTGAGGCCATGGGAAGGATTGTTATCTGAGACCTGTTTGTGAGGGAAATGTTTATGGCAAAGGAAGTTTTCTGAGTTTCAGTTCAGTTCAGTCGCTCAGTCGTGTCCAATTCTTTGCAACCCCATGAATCACAGCACATCAGGCCTCCCTGTCTGTCACCAACTCCCGGAGTTCACTCAAACTCACGTCCATCGAGTCGGTGATGCCATCCAGCCATCTCATCCTCTGTCGTCCCCTTCTCCTCCTGCCCCCAATCCCTCCCAGCATCAGAGTCTTTTCCAATGAGTCAACTCTTCACATGAGGCGGCCAAAGTACTGGAGCTTCAGCTTTAGCATGATTCCCTCCAAAGAAATCCCAGGGCTGATCTCCTTCAGAATGGACTGGTTGGATCTCCTTGCAGTCCAAGGGACTCTCAAGAGTCTTCTCCAACACCACAGTTCAAAAGCATCAATTCTTCAGCGCTCAGCTTTCTTCACAGTCCAACTCTCACATCCATACATGACTACTGGAAAAACCATAGCCTTGACTAGACGGACCTTTGTTGGCAAAGTAATGTCTCTGCTTTTCAATATACTATCTAAGTTGGTCATAACTTCCAAGGAGTAAGCATCTTTTAATTTCATGGCTGAGTTTAGGGTTTAGGAATAAACCTAAAAAAAGTTTAGAAGCTTTTTTAGGAGATAGAGAGCTTAGGATACTAGGGGCAAGCAGGATTTAGAAAGACAAGAAATAAACTCAGGAATGTGGTATGCAGCCCAGACATAAGCATGAGTTACAATGTAATCATAAGTAAACAGAGAATCCCCAAAGCAGGAACTCTGTTTGAAGGGCAACAATGAGACAATAAATCTGGGTGAGGGGAAACTGAAAATGTCAAACCTCTGACCTAATGCTTTTGTCAAAGTATAAAAGAAGACCTGATGCTTGAAATAAACATGTAGCCCCACATCTGGAGTCAGAGGCTACATCATTCTTCGCTCACACTGCTCTTCCCTTCAGGCTGATTCCCTGGCTGCTGGAGCTGGACTCCGGCAAAGATGGCCAGGAGAAATATCAATAACCTCAGATATGCAGATGACACCACCCTTATGGCAGACAGTGAATAAGAACTAAAGAGCTTCTTGATGAAAGTGAAAGAGGAGAGTGAAAAATTTGGCTTAAAGCTCAACGTTCAGAAAACTAAGATCATGTCATCTGATCCCATCACTTCATGGCAAATATATGGGGAACCAGTGGAAACAGTGGCTGACTTTATTTTTCTGGTCTCCAAGATTGCTGCAGATGGTGATTGCAGCCATGAAATTAAAAGACGCTTCCTCCTTGGAAGGAAAGTTATGACCAGCCTAGACAGCATATTAAAAAGAAGAGACGTTAATTTGCCAACAAAGGTCTGTCTAGTCAAGGCTATGGTTTTTCCAGTGGTCATGTATGGATGTGAGAGTTGGACTATAAAGAAAGCTGAGCGCCGAAGAATTGATGCTTTTGAACTGTGGTGTTGGCAAAGACTCTTGAGAGTCCCCTGGACTGCAAGGAGATCCAACCAGTACGTCCTAAAGGAGATCAGTCCTGGGTGTTCATTGGAAGGACTGATGTTGAAGCTGAAACTCCAATACTTGGCCACCTGATGTGAAGAGCTAACTCATTTGAGAAGACCCTGATGCTGGGAGGGATTGGGGGCAGGAGGAGAAGGGGACGACAGAGGATGAGATGGTTGGATGGCATCACTGACTTGATGGACATGGTTTTGGGTAAACTCCGGGAGTTTGTGATGGACAGGGAAGCCTGGCATGTTGCGGTTCATGGGGTCACAAAGAGTCGGACACGACTGAGCAACTGAACTTAACTGAACTGACTAGACAGACCTTGTTGGCAAAGTAATGTCTCTGCTTTTTAATATGGTGTCTAGGTCTTGCCTGGAAAATCCCATGGGCGGAGGAGCCTGGTAGGCTGCAGTCCATGGGGTCGCGAAGAGTCGGACACAACTGAGCGACTTCACTTTCATGCATTGGAGAAGGAAATGGCAACCCACTCCAGTGTTCTTTCCTGGAGAATCCCAGGGACGGGGGAGCCTGGTAAGCTGCCGTCTATGGGGTCACACAGAGTCGGACAGGACTGAAGCGACTTAGCAGCAGTAGCAGCAGCTAGGTTGGTCATGATTTTTCTTCCAAGGAGTAAGTGTCTTTTAATTTCATGGTTGCAGTCACCATCTGTGGTGATTTTGGAGCCCCCCAAAATAAAGTTTGTCACTGTTTGCACTGTTTCCCCATCTATTTGCCATGAAGTGACGGGACCAAATGCCATAATCATAGTGTTCTGAATGTTGAGCTTTAAGCCAACTTTTTCACTCTCCTCTTTCACTTTCATCAAGAGGCTCTTTAGCCTTTCCCTTCTGCACGGGATCTTCCCAATCCAGGGTTCAAACCCAGGTCTCCTGCCTTGCAGGTGGATTCTTTACCATGTGAGCCACAAGGGAAGCCCAAGAATACTGGAGTGGGTAGGCTACCCCTTCTCCAGTGGATCTTCCCAACCTAGGAATCGAACTGGGGTCTTCTGCATTGCAGGGGATTCTACCAACTGAGCTATCAGGGAAGCCCAACCTGTAACTTAAAGTTGTATAATTAATAGTAGTAATCATTTATCCAGGGCCAGATTCTGTGGAAGAGTTGTATAATTAATAGTAGTAATCATTTATCCAGGGCCAGATTCTGTGGAAGAATGTCAGTGTTAGAGATTATAAAAATCTGAGGAAGGATATGTATCCTAGCATTTGCTACAAATTTATTATTTCTATTTTGAGAGCTGTTTTGAGGGCTCTTCACAAATTTTTAATTGAGTGCAGTTTTATTAACGTTTTCTTAAAAATTCTTTCTAGGTTTTCTTGAGAGAAATTAGATAGTAATTTTATAATATAAGCTTTAAAGTGTGATGTTGATATAAACTTTCAGGTTATCTGTGAAATAATAAACCAAGAAAAATACGGTTTTTGTAAACATTTTCTTTTAATGTTTTTCAAGAAATATTTGTATTGGGGAGAAAAAAGAAAGATCTAATGCTCAAATAATAGGTTTTGGTTTGAATGTATTCCTTAGCATGCATGTATGTAACTGGACTGATGAAAGAAATATTTGAAAAAGCAGATTTTTGTATTTTTGTCTAGGTACATCACTGCAACTCAGTTGTTGTATAGTAAATCTAATATTCTCAGTAGCTTTCATCATAAGATTGGAATTTTTTTAAAAAGACTCTCACTAAGCTGTTATGAAACTCTGGTTCCTATTTACACCTTCTATTTAGGAAGGCAAGTTAACCTATATTGATTCAGAACTCACGTCCTGGCTAACTTTTGCAGACTGTGGTTCAAATACCATTTTCATTTTCAGAGTCATTGCAGCACTATTTTGGTTTGCCCTACTTGTTTTCAACCCAGAGGCAAATTTGAAACCTTAGTGTAAGTGGTATACCACAGTACAGTTAGTTGTCATGGTTTTACTGTGTGTATTCAAGTCAGTTGCATGTATAGGGTGCTTGATGGTGTTCCAAGGGCTTCATAGTAGTGTTAGTCGCTCAGTCGTGTCCATCTCTTTGCAACCCCATGGACTGTAACCTTCCAGGCTTCTCTGTCCATGGGATTCTCCAGGCAAGAATACTGGAGTGGGTTGCCATTCCCTTCTCCAGAGGAGCTTCTCAACCCAAAGATCAAAGCCAGGTCTCTTGCATTGCAGACAGATTCTTTACCATCTAAGCTACAGGGAAGGGCTTTGTACCAGTCTCTAACTTCTTCTACTCCAGATCCTACCCCAGATTGTGCATAGAGGGAGTTGTATGTTGCCTCTTGGCTGTCATTAGTGTAAATCAGAGATAGTAGACCGGGACCCCACTGGACAGCCTTCATGGTACTCGTTGGAGATGGGCTCTGCTTCAGTATTACAGGGTTGGAATGGTCTGAGAGGCTCTAGCTCGCAGACTCTACAGTATCTGGTGGGGAGGGAGAAAGGTGCTCCCTCTGCTCACTTGAGTGCAGAGCAGGAATGTTCTATAGCGCTCCATCCCACTGTCTCCACAGCACGCAGTACCATGGCTTCTTTCATTGTGTTTGGAGAAGGGTAGTTATGTCCAATGTCTTGCATTGCAGTCCCTCTCCCCAGCCCCTTAAACAGAGAATAAGCATTACTTGGTGCTTGTTTTGTCTCATACACTACTTAGAGTTAATATAATGCCATTTCATGTAAAATATAAGAACCTCGCATGCATGTTGTTCCATTTACCCTCCTCTCCTCTATAGTTGTATCACATATCAAAGTAAGTTATAATTTTTACTTTTAAAAGCCATTCATTTTAAAGAAATTAAGAGAAAGAGGAAAGAAAGAAATGTTTAGCATTTCTAGTGCTCTTCATTTCTTCCTGAAGATCCTAATTTCCAGTCAATATAATTTTTCTTCAACCTAAAAATCTTCCTTTAGGCTTATCTCATAGTGTATAAGACTTCCCTGGTGGCTCAGATGGTAAAGAATCCACCCACAATGCAGGAGACCTGGGTTAGATCCCTGGATTGGGAAGATCCCTGGAGGAGGGCATGACAACCCATTCCAGTATTCTTGCCTGGAGAATCCCCATGGACAGAGGAGCCTGGTGGGCTGCAGCCCATGGGGTCAGACATGACTGAGTACCTAAGCACACACACAACACAGCCCATAGTGTGTAACTGCTGGTGATGAATTTTCTTCTTGTTTTTCTGAAAATGTTTTTGTTTTTCTCTTCACTGGATTTATAATTCTGGGCTGACAGAGCTTTTATCCTTTCTTTCAGTGCTTTAAAGATATTACTCCACTCTCTTGGTCTGTTATTATTTTTGATGAGAAATAAGTGACTGTTGGTATCATTGCTCTCCTGAATGTAAGGTGGCCTTTACTTCTGGCTGGTTTGCAGATACTCAGGTTTTCTTTGCTTTTCAACAGTTTGATAGGGTATGACTTTCTTTGTATTTGTCATGTTTTGGATTCTCTATACTTGTTGAATATGTAAATTTAGGATTTCATCAAATGGGGAAATTTTGGCCATTATTTTTTCAAATTTTGTGCCCCATTCTCTGTTTCCTTCCCTGCTGGAGGCCCAATTAAATTTTTTTTAGACCTTTGATTTTTAAAAAATCAGGTCAGTAAGGCTCTGTTCACATTTCTTCAATCTTTTTTCCCTCTCACTTCTAGAAATTTGTCTGAAGAGATCATTGAACATGTACACAACGATGTACGCATAACAATCTCATCACAGTATCGTAATAGTAAAGATCAGAAATAAGTTGTGTCCACAAGAAGGAGTCTGATTAGATTATTATTCTATATACCCAAAATGGAATACCCTCAATTAATTAAAAGTGGGGAAGAGGGATTATGTTTAATAACCTGGAAAGCTATATATGGTAATTTATTTAGTAAAAAAAACAGATTTTATTTTGTAATCTCACTTACATAAAATTGTATACCAACATCTCTCTGGAATCTAATCCAAAACTTATAGCAACCAGGAGTAATGCTTAATGAAAAAAAGAACTAGGTTGCTAAATTTTAGTAAGAAAGCACTATGGCATTTTTTTGTTTACCTGCCTACCATCTGCCATTCCTAGCTTGGCAGTGGCCTTGGGGACAGAAGCCTATGTTCTAGTATAGCTTGTTGGTGTCAGTATGCTTTGTTGTTGTTCAGTTGCTAAGTTGTGTCCGACTCTTTGTGACCCTGTTGACTGCAGTACACCAGGCTTCCCTGTCCTTCACTGTCTCCCATAGTTTGCTCAAATTCATGTCCATTCAGTTGGTGATGCTATCTAACCATCTCATCGTCTGGTACCCTGTCTCCTGTTGCGTTCAGTCTTTTCCAGCATCAGGGTCTTTTCCAATGAGTTGGCTTTTCCCATCAGGTGGCCAAAGTATTAGAGTTTCAGCGTTAACATCAGTCCTTCCAATGAATATTCAGGACTGATTTCCTTTAGAATTGAATGGTTTGATCTCCTTGCAGTCCAAGACTCTGAAGAGTCTTCTCCAGCTCCACAATTCGAAAGCATCAGTTGTTCAGTGCTCAGCCTTCTTATGGTCCAACTCTCACATTCATGCATAACTGCTGGAAAAACCATAGCTTTGACTATACTGAATTTTGTTGGCAAAGTGGTGTCTTTGTTTTATGATATGCTGTCTAGGTTTGTCTTAGCTTTCCTTCCAGGGAGCACCATGTCCTTAAAAAAAAAAAAAACTATAGTTGTACTTTTTGACCCTTTTGGTGGTTCCCCTGAGAGACCAGCATAAAGGCTTGTCTTTGTTTTGCCTTCCTTGGAAATCTCTCAGAGCTGGAGGGACTACCCGTGTGGCATCTGTTGAAAACTTGTGAAGACATTCTATGCACAGCCACTTGAAACAAAGGTTGGTGAATGGGGCAAGCAGCAGATAGACCAAAAAAACCTGGGGAGGAAGAGGCTGAGACAGAAGATACATAGAAAAATCAGGGCATTGGAGAGCTGTCACATATACTGAGATTTCAGTGTGCAACACACATGCTCATGGCTAGACACACAAGACTTTAGAGGTGTGTCATTGGCATACTTTTGAGCTCTGCACAGGCAGGAGGTGAAGGCTAAGGCAGAATTATAGGTGACCTGGCTAAGTGTTGAAGGAGTGCCCCAGCTCAGAGCCAATTGGGAAAGAGTGGGAAAGTATTTTTTTCTTTCTCTTTGGCTTTGTCAGGTTGCTGGCTGATCACTGAGATAACAGAATGGAGACTTCAGTGCCTATACACGAAGGGAGTACAATCTTTGCAAAGATAATTTGGAAAAATCACTAAATGAACAGATGACTACTGTCCTCAAAAAGCAGCAGCAGCAAAGCCCTGGGGTGGGAGGAAGAATTTGATTTCCAGAGTTTAACACATTTTAATATTCAAAAAGGTCTACTTTTTAACAAAAAATGCAAAGTACACAGAATATGGCCCTTTCATAGGAAAAAAAGAAATAGAAACTGTCCCTCCAGAAGCCCATTGTTGGACTTATTAGACAAAGACTTTATATCAGGTCTTACACCAATTATAAAAAAAAGAACCAAATAAAAATCTTTAACTAAAAAAAAAAAAATGAGCAAAGAATAAAAGAAATGCATTGTAAATGCTCCCATAAATCCGAAGTAAATTCAATTTCTTCAGTAATGGGTATCATGCAAATAAACATTACAATGTAATGCTATTTCCTATTCATCAGAAAATGGGAGAAAGGGGGGAAATGGGCCTCTGTCCCTACAACTTTCCTCAAGTATAATTTGGCAGAGTCTATCAAGATCCTTGAAGTCTTTGACACAGCTATTATACTTTCAAGGAAGTTTAAAAACACATTGCATATTTATTTGTTCACTTGTTTTCATTATGGCTGAAAGCAAAGAGGAGCTATAGAGCCTCTTGATGAAGGTGAAAGAGGAGAGTGAAAAAGCTGGCTTAAAACTCAACATTCAAAAAATGAAGATCATGGCATCTGGGCCCATCACTTTATGGCATATAGATGGGGAAACAATCGAAACAGTGACAGACTTTATTTTCTTGGGCTCTAAAATCACTGCAGATGGTGACTGAAGTCATGAAATTAAAAGACACTTGCTCCTTGAAAGAAAACTATGACAAACCTAGACAGCGTATTAAAAAGCAGACACAGTACTTTGCCGACAAAGGTCTATATAGTCAATGTGAAAGTGAAAGTCAATCGTGTCTGACTCTGCAACCTCATGGACTGTACAGTCCATGGAATTCTCCAGGCCAGAATACTGGAGTGGGTAGCCTTTCCCTTCTTCAGGGGATTTTCCCAACCCAGGGATTGAACTCAGGTCTCCCGCACTGCAGGTGGATTCTTTACCTGCTGAGCCACAGGGAAGCCCAAGAATACTGAAGTGGGTAGCCTATCCCTTCTCCAGCAGATCTTCCGACCTAGGAATCAACTCGGTGTCTCCCGCATTGCAGGCGGATTCTTTACCAACTGAGCTATCAGGGAAGCCCCTGTATAGTCAAAGCCATGGTTTTTCCAGTAGTCATGTATGGTTGTGAGAATTGGATCATAAGGAAGGCTGAACACCGAAGAAGTGATGCTTTTGAACAGTGGTGTTGGGACTCTTGAGAGTCCCTTGGACTGCAAGGAGATGAAACCAGTCAATCCTAAAGAAAATCAGTCCTGAATATTCTTTGGAAGGCCTGTTGCTGAAGCTGAAAAGTTCCATTACTTGGCCACCTGATGTGAAGAGTCAACTCATTAGAAAAGACCTTGATGCTGGGAAAGATTGAAGGCAGGAGGAAAAGGGGACGACAGAGGACGAGGTGGTTGGATAGCATCACTGACTCAATCACGGACAGGAGTTTGAGTAAGCTCTGGGAGATGGTGAAGGACAGGGAAGCCTGGTGTGCTGCAGTCTATGGGGTCGCAAAGAGTCAGACATGACTGAGCGACTGAACAACAACAACAAAATTTTCATATTCATTAATTCCTTTGCAAATTTTTATTGTCTGTTATGTGCCAGGCACGTGCCCTCAGTGTTAAAAGAAACAGCAGTAAACAAAACACATTCCCTGCTCTTAAAGAGTTTTTATTCCAGCAGACAAGACTATAAAAAACAAACAAGATAAATACATACTATGTAATAAATGTTATAAAAAATAAAGCTAAGAGAAATGTAAGAGAAATGTAAGAGAAATGGCATTATTTTAGAAGCAGTCAGGGAGTATCAGGCACAAACTGTAATTTCCTGCTATATTCCATAATAAACTTTATTTTTACAATTAATTTTTTTAAATGCATGATTCAAAGATATAAGATAAAAACTTCAGTTATTATAAGTTATTCCCAGGTGGCACTTAATGGTGACCTGTCTGCCAATGCAGAAGTCCCGGGTTCGAT
Organism: Bos indicus x Bos taurus; assembly: GCF_003369695.1. Classification (NCBI taxonomy): domain Eukaryota; kingdom Metazoa; phylum Chordata; class Mammalia; order Artiodactyla; family Bovidae; genus Bos; species Bos indicus x Bos taurus. Next base: position 106,566,380 of record NC_040076.1, read on the forward strand.
CCCTGGTTCAGGAAGATCCCCTGGAGGAGAAAATGGCAACCCACTCTAGTATTCTTGCCTGGAAAATTTCGTAGACAGAGGAGCCTGGTAGGCTACAGTCCATGGGGTCGCAAATAGTCAACTGAAGCGACTTAGCATGCATTATAAATTATAAATAAGTACACAGGATATATTAATGAATTGCATTGTATTACGTTAAGTGGAACAGAATTCAAGGGAAAAGAGCTGAACATATAAAGTTTTTTTGACCAGATTTTAAATTAACTGATGATGTTGCTTTTATTTATCAGTAGGTGGTGCTATTGCTTGTGTAAGAGAGAGCTTTTTTCATTTGCTCTGTTCTTGAATATAGTCATTATAATAATAAGTTAGTCATTATAATAATAAGACTTCCCTCCATTCATTCATTCTCCCATTCAATTAATATAATTGTTATGATTCATCATCTTCAGTAACTGGTCTTACTGCTGTATATAACTTTCATTGTCAATTATGTATGTCAACACATGTAATTCAACATGCAATTTGCTAATTCCTGGTATATTAGAACATTGATCTTAAAAATTATTAATTAGTGTGCCCTTAAGAGAAGCTTTGCATCTGTTTTCTTTCCCGCCTAAACTTAGTTTGTGAACACATAATTTTACGAATTCAGTTAATCCAGCTTGGCTAAAGATATGTACTTTTGAGGATCCTTTTTCGTGTCTGATTCTTTGCAACCCCATGGACTGTAGCTGGCCAGGCTTCTCTATCCATGGGGATTCACCAGGCAAGAATACTGGAGTGAGTTGTCATGCCCTCCTCCAGGGGATCTTCACAACCCAGGAATCAAACCCAAGTCTTCCTCACTGAGGGCACATTCTTTACCGTCTGAGCCACCAGGGAAGTCCAGTATATTTATATACAAGTAGTAAAGAGAAGAGTGAGTTTGACATTTCAGAGGTACTTTTAAAAGTTGTTATAGTTAAGTCATGTTTTTTAGTTTAAATAACTCTTATTTCCCTATTGGGAAATAACCCCCATGCCTGAGTAGTTTGACAGAATACAGGAGAAAAAAAAAATGTTATCTTCCCTTAAAGGTACATAATATCTTTTGATAAGATAATGCTATAAAGACAAATTCTCAATTATTCTCTGCCTTGTGCTGTTTAGTATAATTGCCTATTTTTTATTTTAATGTAGAAATAGTATTGATATGTTTGTAGAGCCCTGGAGTCTAGACTCCAATGGTGAATTTTCAAATTACAAAATTAAAGGCTTATTTTGGACCTTCAGTTTCTTCATCTATAAAATAGATGAGCTGGGCTAAGTGATCATCTCTCTCCTTTCAGCTCCACAGTTCTATGATAACTTTCCCATGGGCACCGGACATACCACTTGCTTCCTCTTATGAGCAGTATTAGTGTGGTGCTTCTTTGTTTTTTAATATAAAGTTTGTACAAGAGGAGGTGGGCTTTCCAGGTGTCGCCAATGGTAAAGAACTTGCCTGCCAGTGCAGGAGACGTGGGTTTGATCCCTGGGTCTGGAAGATCCCATGGAGGAGGGCAGGGCAACCCACTCTAGTACTCTTGCCTGGAGAAGCCCATGGACAGTTCATGTGGTCTCAGAGTCGGACACAACTATAGCGACTTAGTACTCAGGCATAAGAGGAGGTAGTGCTGTACATAAGGTGCCAGAAGTGGGAAGAACTCATGCAGTGCTAGAGAAGCATGGCTGATCCTATAACTTCAGACTATTTATACTATATTTTATTATAGTTGGATGCAAGTAGCAGAAACCATTGATCAAAAGGAGCAATTTCCTCTAAGGTTACAGAGTTATCTTCCAGAAGCCAGACCTCAGGAAACTGGAGTGCTAAGAAAACACAGAACATGGTCCCTTTGTGCGTTTTGCCTCTGCTCTCTGCTTATCCCTCTTTGTCCTTTCCAGCAAACTGACCCCTCGCCCAGCTCTCCCCTGTTTACCTGCTTAAAGGTGACCAGTGTTAACAGTTCTCAAGTGTCCATCTCTATCCAAGAGAGCAGCCAGACTGAAATAAGAAGCTTGGTCCTAGTTTTAAACACCTTTAGAGAAGGAGTTACTGGCCCAGCCTGGTCTAATCAGATATGTCTAGGCAGGTTGGGGTATGCCATATGCCATATGGGCGTCAAGAGTCTAGCAGTAACCATGGGATCCCTGGAGAGAGCCAGAGCCTAGAAAATGGGGGAGGGAGACCGCCAACCCAGGAGGTTGCCATTTGTGTTTCAAAGTCTCCTTAGCCATATTTGCCAAAATTTTTCAGTTTTAATCCTCTGAGAGTTTTTCTTTTTACATGAATAAATTTCTGCTTTTATAATGAGAGTTATATTTTCAGATTTGCTATAAAACCAACTTTGCTAGAAACCATAAAGTATAAACCATCAAGGGAACTGAGCTGCCTTTACATTCTGGTGTCCAGAATTAAGAAATTTGGTAAGCAATACAAAATCAGAATTCTATTACAGAATTTACTTTTAATCATTTAAAAATCAATACCTAACATGTAGGAGGTGTTCCATAAATGTTGAATTTTAATGCATCATCGTACAGACAAAATGTTTTCGTTTTTAATGACTTGCTGCTAAATCACTTCAGTTGTGTCGGACTCTGTGCGACCCCAGAGACCGCAGCCCACCAGGCTCTGCTGTCCATTGATGTAACTCAGTTAATGGCATACATTGCAACATTTTGACTAGTTTTGCTAGAATTGACCCAGTTAGTCAGTTTGGTTGATGTTTTTGAGAAAGCTAGTTTAAAATTTGTAAATCTTTGGCTTTTAATTTGTTCCTTTGATTTTTTTTTTTATTTTAAAAGTCATATTTGGTTGAACTCATGGTTTAAGCTCTGGGAAGAAAGGCTTGCTTAAGGACACAGGCACATTCATTCATTCATCCATTCAGCAGATATTTGTGTGTGTGAGTTCTGTGTGATACTCTTGACTCTTCAAATAATAATACCCATACCTGTCAAATGGTAAAGAATCTGCCTGCAACGTGGAAGACCTGGATTCGATCGCTTGGTTGGGAAGGTCCCCTGGAGAAGGCCATGGCAACCCACTCCAGTATTATTGCCTGGAAAATCCCCGTGGTCAGAAGAGCCTGGCAGGCTACACTCCATGGAGTCGCAGAGTCAGACATGACAGAGCCACTGAGCATAGCTCAGTTCTCTAGGAGTAGCTCACTTTTTCTGAGAGTAAACTTTTACTGATATGTAAACAGATAATAAAATAACTAGTTATTTAATGGCAAAGGTTATAACTGTAGGAGAGTGAATAAAGAATAGAACAATGGTGAATTTTTAGCTATGTCTCTACTCATTTTCCCTGGTGGCTCAGACAGTGAAGCATCTGCCTACAATGAGGGAAACCCGGGTTCAATCCCTGGGTCAGGAAGATCTCCTGGAGAAGGAAATGGCAATCCACTCCAGTATTCTTGCTTGGAAAATCCCATGGATGGAGGAGCTTGGTAGGCTACAGTTCATGGGGACACAAAGAGTCGGACACGACTGAGCGACTTCACTCAAGTTCACTGCTTATTTTGGATGAAACTAAATTGGTTAAACTTCCTCTCTGGTGAAGTAACTTTAAAACATTAAAAAAAAAAAAACCAAACCTTTTTTTAAATGACCAATAAAATCATGTGTTGTTGATGTTAATTTTCACCAAAAAGCACAAATATGAATTAGCTTTTTTCTGATTTTGGTACTTAAAATCTAAATATAATTCTCTATTTCTAGAATCACAGAACTTCTGTTTGACAAATGTTCTCTAGATGCCCATATGTTAAAATCATGCAGAAGCTCCTGTTACACCTGGACCTTTCAAGCTCTGACTCCTTATATGCAGTACGTCATTGTTCCTCCACCCTCCATTTGGGTAGAATTAGTAGTTGCCTCTTCTAGAATCTCTCTCATATTTTCTTTTACTTGTAAATATTTCATAAGTCAAGCATCCATGTTCACACATTCTGATTAGTCATTGCCAGAGATACCAATCATGTAAAGAAGTCCTTTATTTTGATTTAAGAAAAGATGTTATTTCCTTTTATTTCATTGCCTTCAGTGAAATTACCTTTCCTCTTTTACTTACTCTTCCTTGTTTTAAGTAATTCTATAGATTTTTTTTTCAGCCCACTAGTCCATATCTAATTATTTACACTATCATCTGTTAGGGGTTATAGATTTGACAATTAAAATTGCTCCTTGAGGACTTTCCCCACCCTCTCCCCCCAGTATTCTGAGATTATCTTTATTTTCTCCAAGAAAGGCTCTGTCTCTTAGTCTAATTTTTAATACTATTGGAAAATATTCATGAAAAATGATAGCTTTCTTTTTCTTAATTACAATCTCAATGCTTTTTGTACAGTTTACAGGTAGGATATTAAATGCATATTTTGCTTAATGTTATAAACTCATTTTGATAACTTTTTCTTTCTAAAAGCAACTTGTTCAAAAAATTTTAAATGTTTTATGTATATACATATCCTTAATCCTTCAGTACCACATGAATAATAACCAAGATCCTACTATCACTTGGTGACAACGTCATCTAATTAGTTTCTTTCTAGTTGTGAATAAGCCTTTTGAAAGTCAAAACCACAGACCACAAACTACTTTTTAAAAGTGTTAAAAATATTGTTTAATGTGTTTATGCTTATATTTGAACCTTTAGGGAAAAAATTAACAAGCTTTTAAAATCCTCAAATTGATTGCTATAATTTTGTGGTAGGCCAGATAATGGGGTTCTCAAAAATGCCCATGCCCTAATCTTGAGAAGCTCTGAGTGTTACCTTAAATGGCAAAAGGGACTTTGCAGATACAAATAATGGACCTTTAGCTGTAACACCATCCTGGATTAATTCAGGTTGACCCAAACTAATCATACGATTTCTTTAAAGCTGAGAATCTTTCCTGGCTGGGTTAGTGTTTCAAGGAGGAGGAGACATTCAAAGAGAGAGCAACTCAAACTCTGTTGCTGGCTTTAAAGAAGGAGGAAGGGGACCACAGGCAAGGAATGCAGGTGGCCTCCCTTCAGTTTGGGAATGGGGAGTCCAGTCCTACAACTAACTGTAAGAAACTGAATTCTGCTAACATCTTGAATGATCAAGGAAATGGATCCTCCCCCAAAGCCTCCAAAAAGGAATGCAGCCTTGCCAACACCTCTTTTATCTTAGTTTAGTGAAATCCGTGTGGGATTTATGACCTATAGACCTGTCAGATAATAAAGTTGTGTTGTTTTAAGCCTCGGCGTTCATGGTAATTTGTTACGGCAGTACAAGAAAACCACCTTTGTAACTGTGGTACAAAGCCAGTCTTAGCAGGGAGTTATGTGGGTGGTGTTTGGGGAAGGTTTTCACTCCCTCTTTATCGATGACAGACTTTCTCCTATTAGCTTTATTGGTTTGCTTTAAGAATTTGTTATTTCTTGAAATAGTTTCATGGGAGTAATACACTGAACTTATTATTATCAGGCTCTTTTCTGAGTAATTTGGCTTGCAGAGAGTAGATTTTGGATGAAAGTGAAAAGAGAGGCATGAATACTATTACCAGGGAAATGGGTTTTAATGGGGAGAATTTTGGGCTAGCCATAGAATACCATCAAGGTCCTGGATATTTGGGGAGGTGCCAGTGATATTTGCCCAAGACAAAACTAAACTGGCCAGCCTCACAACTTTTCAAGACTGCATTTAGACAAAAAATACAGGCATGCTTCAGAGATATTGCTAGAGATATTTCAAGTTTGGTTCTAGACCATCACAATAAAGCAAATATCACAGTAAAAGGAGTCACATAAACTTTTTGGTTTCCCAGTGCATATAAAGTTCAGTTCAGTTCAGTTAAGTGTGTAAGTGCATTATATTTAAAAAAAAACAATGTTCATATCTTAATTAAAAAATAATTGGTTAAATAATAATTGATTGGTTAAAAAAATTGCTAACCATCATCTGAGCCTTCAGTGGTCATAATCTTTTTGCTGGTGGAGGGTCTTGCCTCGATGTTGATACCTGCTGATTAATGAGGGTGGTGGTTGCTGAAGGCTGGGGTGGCTGTTGCAATTTTGAAAAATAAGAATTAATTGACTCTTCCGTCACAAACAATTTATAGCATGCAGTGCTGTTTGATAGCATTTTACCCACAGTAGAAATTCTTTCAAAATTGGGGTTGATCCTCTTAAACCCTGCCACTGCCTCATTAAACAAGTTCATTTTATATTCTAAACCCTTTATTGTCATTTCTATAATCTTCACAGCATCTTCCCTAGGAGTAGATTCCACCTCAAAAAACCACTTTCTTTGCTAATTCAGGAGAAGGAACTCTTCATCCATTAAACTTTAATTATGAGATTGTAGTAATTCAGACACATCTTCAGGCTCCAGTTATAATTCTAGTTCTCTTGCTATTTCCACCACATCCGCAGTTACAATGGTACCATCAAAAATCACTGATCATAGATCAATGTAACAAATGCCATAATAATTAAAAAATTTGAAATATTGCTAGAAACACCAAAATGTGACACAGAGACATGAGGTGGGCAAACGTTATTGGAAAACTGTTGCTTGATAGACTTGCTGAGCACAAGGTTGCCACAAACCTTTACTTTTTGAAAAATACAACATCTACAATGAGCAAGAAAGTAAAGTGCAACAAAACAAAGTAAGCTTGTTTATTGCTAAATCTTTAAAAAGCGTGACAGCAGCTGACTGTATGTTCTTGTTCAGTGACATAGTGCTTATTCATAGACAGCTCAAAATAACATTGGTGTTTTACTGGGATGAGTTATTGTGAATGCAGATCACATTTGTATTCCATAAACTTCTTCTACAATAACTACTATTTCTATTATTTTTCTTCTGTTTTTTACTCATTCATACTGGGTTTTTTTTAATAAATTATTTTCACTTAGCCAAGTCAAAAGTAATTTATGTTTTCATATTCTGTGTCAGCAAAAACAAGACCAGGAGCTGACTGTGCTCAGACCATGAACTCCTTATTGCCAAATTCAGACTTAAATTGAAGAAAGTAGGGAAAACCATTATACCATTCAGGTATGACCTAAATCAAATCCCTTATGATTATATAGTGGAAGTGAGAAATAGATTTAAGGGACTAGATCTGATAGATAGAGTGCCTGATGAACTATGGAATGAGGTTTGTGACATTGTACAGGAGACAGGGATCAAGACCATCCCCATAGAAAAGAAATGCAAAAAAAGCAAAATGGCTGTCTGGGGAGGCCTTACAAATAGCTGTGAAAAGAAGAGAAGCGAAAAGCAAAGGAGAAAAGGAAAGATAAATATCTGAATGTAGAGTTCCAAAGAATAGCAAGAAGAGATAAGAAAGCGTTCTTCAGCAATCATTGCAAAGAAATAGAGGAAAACAACAGAATGGGAAAGACTAGGGATCTCTTTAAGAAAATCAGAGACACCAAAGGAACATTTCATGCAAAGATGGACTCGATAAAGGACAGAAATGGTATGGACCTAACAGAAGCAGAAGATATTAAGAAGAGATGGCAAGAATCCACAGAAGAACTGTACAAAAAAGATCTTCATGACCCAGATAATCACGATGGTGTGATCACTCACCTAGAGCCAGACATCCTAGAATGTGAAGTCAAGTGGGCCTTAGAAAGCATCACTACGAACAAAGCCAGTGGAGGTGATGGAATTCCAGTTGAGCTATTCCAAATCCTGAAAGATGATGCTGTGAAAGTGCTGCACTCAATATGCCAGCAAATTTAGAAAACTCAGCAGTGGCCACAGGACTGGAAAAGGTCAGTTTTCATTCCAATCCCCCAAGAAAGGCAATGCCAAAGAATGCTCAAACTACCGCACAATTGCACTCATCTCACACGCTAGTAAAGTAATGTCAAAATTCTCCAAGCCAGGCTTCAGCAATATGTGAACCGTGAACTTCCTGATGTTCAAGCTGGCTTTAGAAAAGGCAGAGGAACCAGAGATCAAATTGCCAACATCTGCTGGATCATGGAAAAAGCAAGAGGGTTCCAGAAAAGCATCTATTTCTGCTTTATTGACTATGCCAAAGCCTTTGACTGTGTGGATCACAATCAACTGTGGAAAATTCTGAAAGAGATAGGAATACCAGACCACCTGATCTGTCTCTTGAGAAATTTGTATGCAGGTCAGGAAGCAACAGTTAGAACTGGACATGGAACAACAGACTGGTTCCATATAGGAAAAGGAGTTCGTCAAGGCTGTATATTGTCACCCTGTTTATTTAACTTCTATGCAGAGTACATCATGAGAAACGCTGGACTGGAAGAAACACAAGCTGGAATCAAGATTTCAGGAAGAAATATCAATAACCTCAGATATGCAGATGACACCACCCTTATGGCAGAAAGTGAAGAGGAACTAAAAAGCCTCTTGCTGAAAGTGAAAGTGGAGAGTGAAAAAGTTGGCTTAAAGCTCAACATTCAGAAAACGAAGATCATGGCATCCGGTCCCATCACTTCATGGGAAATAGATGGGGAAACAGTGTCACACTTTATTTTTCTGGGCTCCAAAATCACTACAGATGGTGACTGCAGCCATGAAATTAAAAGGCGCTTACTCCTTGGAAGGAAAGTCATGACCAACCTAGATAGCATATTCAAAAGCAGAGACATTACTTTGCCAACAAAGGTCCGGCTAGTCAAGGCTGTGGTTTTTCCTGTGGTCATGTATGCATGTGAGAGTTGGACTGTGAAGAAGGCTGAGCACCGAAGAACTGATGCTTTTGAACTGTGGTGTTGGAGAAGACTCTTGAGAGTCCCTTGGACTGCAAGGAGATCCAACCAGTCCATTCTGAAGGAGATCAGCCCTGGGATTTCTTTGGAAGGAATGATGCTAAAGCTGAAACTCCAGTACTTTGGCCACCTCATGCAAAGAGTTGACTCATTGGAAAAGACTCTGATGCTGGGAGGGATTGGGGGCAAGAGGAGAAGGGGACAACAGAGGATGAGATGGCTGGATGGCATCACTGACTCTATGGACGTGAGTCTGAGTGAACTCCGGGAGTTGGTGATGGACAGGGAGGCCTGGCATGCTGCGGTTCATGGGGTTGCAAAGAGTCGGACATGACTGAGTGACTGATCTGATCTGATCTGATTCTGTATTCTAAGAAAATCATGTTAGCTACAATTTATTGCTTGAAATTCTGAAAAAAATAGAAAACCTCACCAGTATGGTCAAGTGATTTTCCCAAAAGTATCACTGATAGGTAAATGTGGTATGAGCATCTGTGTGGGGGGAAGCAGAGGAAAGGTAGCCAGGCTTCTAAGATCATAAAAAAAGAAGAATTCCCAAATCACCAACAAAGGCTTGTAATTGAGACAGGCCAATCTGAGAACAGCAACTGAAACTGGAAAGACATTTCCATAGAATCCAATTCTGAGTGCTAAGGGATCATGACAGGAACTGGCAGTGCTGGAGATGTCTGGGTCTAATGTACTCTTGAAACTAACAAGTCAAGCTTCCTCTTGGTACAAAGCCCTGTGCTACAGAAATTGCTGAGATTAAAATTCAGTTTGATTACAACAGAGGCAATTGAGCAAAGATGAGAATGGATCCAGATAAAATTGGGGAAGAAGCAGAGAATGCCCATCTCAAAAACTGGAGGCTCTTTTTTTTTTTTTTTTAAATCACTGCAAGAAAACAACAGAAGAGAGAGCCGTAGAGCTATCCTGCTGGGACATTCCTCCCTCCCATGAGTGTACAGGAAAACCCTTTTCACTTGAAAATGAGCAGATCAGGGCCACAGTCAAATCATAATGTTACCAAAGACAACAAAAGCATGCCATAAACAGACAAGCACTGCAACTGATTAATTCAGAGGATGTTGAAGGATATTAAAAACATGACAAAAGCTATGAAATAATCATGTAAATCAGAACTAGGAAAAATAAGAAATGAGGTGATGGGAAAATGGGAGATTTTTGAAAAGGAGGTAGCAGAACTTAGGAGGGAGTTATTTTAAAAAGGAAAAATTATTACAGCAGTGAAGACCGAACTAGAAGGAATATAAGAGCAAATGAACAAGGTGGATGGTACCTTAAGATAAATAGAATGTGAAATGGAAGCAAGGAAATTGCAAAAGAGATATAAAGTTTGATAGGAAGTGATACAGGAGATAGAGGAAGTTTGATATAATTTATATTAAGTATAAATTATATAAATATGCTTATTTATATAATAAGCATCTTTAAAGGAGAAGCCCAAAGCAATGAACAGAAAAATACTAAAAGCCACTCTTCAAGAAAGATTTCCTCAAACATAAGAGATTTGAATTTGATATTGAAAAGGCATACCAGATATACCCAGGACAACTACCCAGATGGCCAACACCCAGGTATACGCTAATAAAACTATAGAAATTTAAAGAAGGAAAAAAGTCCTGTGGCATACAAGGGAAAGAGCAAATCACTCATAAAGGGAGGAAACTCGGAATGCCATCAGGCTTAAATAGTGTCACTGTACAATGGTTAACAGGATACTACAACTATTCTGACTTTTAGTATAAAGGTCCATAAGCATACTGGTATAAACATGCACGAACTCAAGGAACGTTATTCCCATTAGTGTTTTAAGGAGTTTATAGGAGAATTAGGTTCAGATTAACAATCCGAAACTCACATGTATGCATATACAGAGTATATTAAACATATTGTATATTAAACATATTAATCAAAAACCTATTGATCATACTATCAGTAGCTATAAAAGTAGATGTATATCCATATATTATACTACAATAGATCATGTCTTTATATTGGACATATTTGTACCACCACATCTACCCCTTTCATAGATAAATGCTAGTGCATGTGCATGCACACACACGCATAACTCTGCACATGCACACTTATGAAGGAAAACATAGGATAAAACATAAAATAGTTATCTATATTGAGGAGAGAATGGGAGAGAGGAAAGGGATAGAAGTTGGACTTCCTTGATTATACATTGTTTTATGTATATATTTTGGTAAATTGAACTTTGAAACCATGTAAATATGTTGCATAATTATAAAACAAAGTTAAATTTTTAGAAAGCAATTCCTAAACCCAAAGTAAGTGGAAAAAGTGAGACTAATTGTGTACTCAGTCATTTGTATACCTACCTAGAGAGGAGCTAGTTCAAGTGACTTTAAATGATGTGATTTTCTGTTGTGCTTACAGTGGAGACATAACAGAAAATTATCCTACCACATTGGAAAACATTTTGGCAGTTCCTTAAAATGTTAAACATAGTTACCAGAGACACTACAATTCCATTCCTAGTTATGTGGCCAAGAGAAATTAAAACATATTCACACAGTAACCTATACATAAATATTCATAGGATCATTATTCATAACAGTAAACAAAGCTGAAGAACTCAGATGCTTCTCAAATTATGAATGGAGAAACAAAATATGATATATCCATACAATACAATACAATATTACTCGGCAGTAAGAAGTAATGAAATAGTGATACATGCTACAACATGGATGAATATTAATATTAAAAATATTATGTTAAGAGAAATAAGCCAATCATAAAAGATCACATAGTGTATTTTACATGAAATGTCCAGAATAGAAAATGAAAGTTGATTAGTGGTTGCCAGGAGCGTGGAGGGCAGATGGGAATGTCTGCTAATGGGTATGGGTTTCTTTTTGTGGTGATAAACATGTTCTGAAGTTAGTAGTGGTAATGGTTACAACTGTGACTACACTAAAAAACAACTGAATTCTCTACTTTAAAAGGGTGAATTTCATAATAAGTGAAATATATCTCAATAAATTTTCATTTTTTTTAATGGAAATTTAAGGGCAAAAGAATGAAAAAAGAAATTTTAAAGCTCATTTGTAACTATTGCTTTGTGGTATGATATTGTTATCCTGGGTATTTACTTACATTGATGCTCTTAACTGGGATTTTTGGCCAGGTGAAAGGAGATATGGAGGTAAGATTGGAGAGGGTAAACAAAAATCCTACATTAATTTCCTGGCTTTGAATTGGAAGTTTAAGTTTGAGTTATTGAAAATATGTCCTGGTGCTGTCTGTTTTAAAGGCCTACTTAACGATCAACTCAGTAACAGTGGACACCCTTAGCATTTGTGGGGGTTTTTTCAGTACCATTTTCCACATTTCCATAAAGTGAACCATGACTCACTGAAGAAAAGATGGATGCCAGGTGTGGGGCAGGAAATATAAAAATGAGTCTGGAACATTCTGTCATTGTATCAAGTAAGGAAAGTGATCAAAGACTATAGGATTTTGTCAAAAAGTCTAAAGACTAACTGAAAGAGGATCCCACTGGCTAATATTGAGCTAATTGCAGCATTATATTGATTGAAACACATCAAATATGTTAATGAGTTCATGATACTAGCAATCAGATTTCTTGGTTACATTTGGAGGTTACAGGGGAACCAACTAGTGTAATAAATCTCTACTTACCCATTACCCAACAATTATTACCTAATAGTCGATTCTTGCCTCACCATACCGTCACCTACTTCTCCATGGCTCATTTTTGAGCAAATCCTTGACATATCATTTCATCACTAAATTTTTCAGTAGATATCTAACTGAAAGTTAGACTGAAAGTCTAGCACAAAGACTTTTTAGCATAACTCAATACCATTGTTAAACCTAAAAACAATTAGCAATTTCTTAATATTATTAATTATCCAGTCACTATTCAAATTTGTATTTTTGAAAACTAATAATGGGAAACAGTCAAGAATTTATTCTGCGCTTTGTTGAGATGTTTCTTTTTGTAGAACTATTACAGTTAGTAAATGAAGAAAGAAAGATTGTAAATTACCAGGAAATCCCAAGAAGGATTGTAATATTGCCATTTTGCAACTGCACATGAATTAGTTCACCTAGGCAATGATCATCATTTCTGAATAACATAAAAAGACATTCGGACGTTAAATGCTTCCTGCTGGAAGTGCACAACATCACTTATGAAGTTTTCTTGCCAAAAAAAATCAAACTTGAATCTGATCAAGACTCTAGATTTAACTATCAATTAACAGGAAATAAAGAGGACAGAGTAACATGTTAACCCCACGAGAATGCAGATGGTAAATTCAAGCCTGTGGGAATCTACAGGACATGACCCAGTTTCTTCAACCACAGAAAATTGCAAGGGGAAAGAACATGTGTAAGGGGAATATAGATCAAAAGAAGTCTAACAGACTTCTCAACCAATCAAAATGATTGTACCTTATTTGCATCTTAATTCCAGCAAACTGAAGGCAAAAAAGGACAACTGGAAAAATTTGAACAGTGACTAGGTACTTTGATAATATTAAGGAGTTACTGTTCATTGTTTGTAGGTTTAATAATGATACTGAGGTTGGATTAAAAAAATTTGTGTTTTTAGTAATATATACTGATGTTCTTCATGATGAAATTATAAATGATATCAGGGATTGCTCAGAAAGATCTGGGCCATGATGGTGGTACACATGAGATAAGAATTACCCATTAGTTGCTAAGTGGAAGCTGAGTAATGGGTGTTCATTATACCAGCCATTCTCAAAGTGTGGTTGCTGGAGCAGAAGCTTTACCACCACCTGTGAACTTGTTAGAATGCAAGTACTTTGGCCTCATTCTAGATCTACTAAATCAGAGACTGGGGTGGAGCTCAGCAATTTATTTTAACAATCCCTATTCAGTTCAGTTGCTCAGTCGTGTCTGACTCTTTGCGACCCCGTGGACTCTAGGTAATTCTATAATAATACACATTAAAAAAAATAAATAAATAAAATTTGAGAACCACTGCTTTATATTACTCTTCCTAATATACTTTATTTGAAATTCTAATAAGACATTTCAAAGAAAAAGCTAGATGAATGTAAGAAAATACATTTATACATAACAAAGAGAAGCTAGTTTAGAGGCTAAAGCAAAGGTCATGTAATTTTCTCAGGCGTTAGCAAATGAATTGTCATGGTATTAGCAGTGAGCCAGCGGCTAATGATAGTCTTAAAGGAAATCATGAGTTTTGCTTTTCTTTTAGAATAGTGTCTCTACATTAAAATCACCTAGAGAACTTTTAAGAACATACCCAGGCTCCACCCCAAATTCTAGGTTTAGTTGGTTGCATTTCTGGGTTGTTGTTTTTTTTTAAAAGCTTCCCAGATATTTCCAATATACAACCAGAGTTCAGAACCAGTGTCCTAACTTTACAATGCTTAACATTCTTGAAGTGCTCGTTAAAAGTTTCCTGAATGAACATAATGTCCATCGACATATGAATGGATAAAGATGTGTTTATCTATCTATATATACACACAATGGAATACTACCCAGCCATAAAAATGAACAAAATAATGCCATTTGCAGAAACATGGATGCAACTAGAGATTCTAAGTAAGTCAAGAAGGAAGACAAATACTGTATGATATCATTTATATGTGGAATCTAAAATACGGCACAAATGAACATATCTACGAAACAGAAGCAGACTCACAGACATAGAGAACCAGCTTGTGGTTGCCAAAGGTGGGGAGTGGGGAGAGGGAAGAACCAGGAGTTTGGAGTTGACAGCTGCAAACTATTACATTTAGAATGGATAAACAACAGGGTCCTACTGTATAGCACAGAGAACTATATTCAGTATGTCATGATAAACCATAATCAAAATGAATATTAAAAATAGAGTATATATGTATAAGTGAATCACTTTGCTGTACAGTAGAAATTAACACAGCATTGCAAATCAACTATATTTTAAAAAATAGACTAACAACAACAACAAGTTTCTTGGTCCTCTTCCCCTAGAGGCTGAGATTCAATAGGATAATATAGAGCATATAATTTGCATTTCTAACAAGATGACAGATGATATAGATGGTGCTGGCTTGAGCACATTTTGAGTAACACTGCCTTCAAAGAAGGGGTAGTTAGGTCAAAGAAAGAGATAAGCATAAGTGAGAGGAATAATCTTCAGGGTTCTTGCGGTTGCTGCTACTGCTGCTGCTGCTGCTGCTGCTAGCATCAGTAAATTACATCCAGGGAGACTGCCTCCTTTCTTTCTCATGGTTAGAAATGCAAATATGAATCCAGTGTTCCATGGGTTATTTGGAGAAGAAAAGAGACTTAGAGCTTTGAATCTCTTTAAAAGCACAAATGACAAAGGGAATGCAGACAGTATTTTATAGAAATTTAAATGGAATATAACATAAAAATTTTGAATCTCTATGTTGCACACCTGAAACTAATATGAAGTTAGTAAGATTTTTCTGGGTGGTTGGTTTTTTGTGTATTTTTAAAACCATAGTAAGATTGGAAGAATCGAAAGAAAGTATAAGTAAAATTAGCCAAATCATCCTTTTAGTAAGTGTATATTTCATCTGAAGAATGAAAGAAAATGCATATAGTATCATTTTTGTAAAAGTTTTTTTTCTTATTATCTTATTCACACACTGACACGCACAAGAGTTTTTCATCCACTTGATGCTTATTGATTTTGCTGGATTGCTTTCTCAAACAGATTCTATAAAATGTCTTACTGCACTGTGAATAAAAAAAAGGAAAAATCTATTTACTTGTACTTTCATGGTTTAAGATATGTATTAGAAATGCTTTAGTCACATTGTGTGTTTAGTTTCAATATGACAATTACTAAAATATGTAAAATTTTAGCTGTAGGGACTGTAGAGATCCTTATGAATTAATAGTAAGATGTCTTTGTTTTTTTTTCCCTATGGAATGTTTATATTTACCCATTGAGTATTAACTGCTTAAAAGTGAATCACATGATGTAAATTGAGATGGTGTGAGTGTTCTACAGTTCTTAAGAGATTTTATACTCTTATCACATCATGTATTCTACTATGTACTTAGAAAAAAAATCATGTCTTTATCTTCCACTCGGTACACTATCATTTTATTAAGAAAAATATTCCTTATTCTAGAATAAAGACATGTTCTTTTAAAAAAAATCATCTTACTATGTTAACATATGCCCAATTTAAAACTTCTTTAAAATATTGTAAAATAAATTGATTCTGTTATGTTCTTTCTTCCCCAGTGGTCATATGCTTTAGAAAAGCCCAACACTGGTAGCATATTTAATATTGCATGGTCAGTTGATGGCACCCAGATTGCTGGAGCCTGTGGAAATGGACATGTTGTTTTTGCACATGTGGTGGAGCAACGCTGGGAGTGGAAGAATTTTCAAGTAACATTAACTAAAAGAAGGACCATGCAGGTATGATTATGTTTCATAGTTGATTAAATCTGCTTCCCCCCCCCCACACACACATATTCAGTTTACAATACAGAATATGGAATTATCTTTGTTTATTATGGTATCATCGACTTAATGGACATGAGTTTGAGCAAGCTCCAGGGGTTGGTGATGAACAGGGAAGTCTGGTGCTGCAGTTCATGGGTCACAAAGAGTTGGACATAACTGAGTGACTGAACTGATTATATTTAAATCATGTTTATTAAAATTCAGTCATATTAGAAAGACACTACCTATACCATTAGTGACTTTTTTATAACATAAAGAACCATTCACTGACATAGAATATGAGTGCCCACAGCTCCTGAAATTATGGGGTTGAGGCAAGAATGAAATTGAGTTCCCCTAAACCTGAGTTTCTCTGGCAAGTTTATGATTAACATCTCGATCCAAAACATTATTCCCTTTTTGTCTCCCACCTGTACCCTTCAAGTTGGAGAATTATCAAAGAAAAGGGGGGATTGAAACTGAGCAGGATCGTGGGGGAATCCTCCCTAGTACCAAAGCCCATATCTTTGAGTTGTTCTACTGAAACTAAGACCCCCACCCAAGTAGAGGATGGTGACTACACACTTGTATTATAGACCCCAGACTGGTTTGAATCAGAAGGTTAAAATTCCAGAAACATCACTCTATCACCTCACCATCTCTTATTGAGATTTAGGAAGAAAACCAGGTACTTTGGGGGTAAGAATCTTTATAGATTAAGACAGAAAGATTGAAATGTGGCCATTGGAATTAGGGGGAAATGTTTTACAGATCAGAGAACATCGGTGGGAGGGGTTATTTAATCAGTTGTAAGCTTCTTAAGCAGAAGTAGAAATAGATGTTTTTCTGGAACTCTCTTGCTTTTTCGATGATCCAGCAGATGTTGGCAATTTGATCTCTGGTTCCTCTGCCTTTTCTAAAACCAGCTTGAACATCTGGAAGTTCACGGTTCATGTAATGCTGAAGCCTGGCTTGGAGAATTTTGAGCATTACTTTACTAGCGTGTGAGATGAGTGCAATTATGTGGTAGTTTGAGCATTCTTTGGCATTGCCTTTCTTTGGGATTGGAATGAAAACTGACCTTTTCCAGTCCTGTGGCCACTGCTGAGTTTCCCAAATTTGCTGGCATATTGAGTGCAGCACTTTGACAGCATCATCTTTCAGGATTTGAAATAGCTCAACTGGAATTCCATCACCTCCACTAGCTTTGTTCGTAGTGATGCTTTCTAAGGCCCACTTGACTTCACATTCCAGGATGTCTGGGTCTAGGTGAGTGATCACACCATTGTAATTATTTTGGTCATGAAGCTCTTTCTTGTACAGTTCTTC
This sequence comes from Bos indicus x Bos taurus, assembly GCF_003369695.1. Classification (NCBI taxonomy): domain Eukaryota; kingdom Metazoa; phylum Chordata; class Mammalia; order Artiodactyla; family Bovidae; genus Bos; species Bos indicus x Bos taurus. The sequence goes on from NC_040076.1 coordinate 106,583,974, forward strand.
TGTGGATTCTTGCCACCTCTTCTTAATATCTTCTGCTTCTGTTAGGTCCATACCTTTATCGAGCCCATCTTTGCATGAAATGTTCCCTTGGTATCTCTAATTTTCTTGAAGAGATTTCTAGTCTTTCCCATTCTGTTGTTTTCGTCTATTTCTTTGCATTGATCGCTGAGGAAGGCTTTCTTATCTCTTCTTGTTATTCTTTGGAACTCTGCATTCAGATGCTTATATCTTTCCTTTTCTCCTTTGCTTTTCACTTCTCTTCTTTTCATAGCTATTTGTAAGGCCTCCTCAGACAGCCATTTTGCTGTTTTGCATTTCTTTTTCATGGGGATGGTCTTGATCCCTGTCTCCTGTACAATGTCATGAACCTTCGTCCGTAGTTCATCAGGCACTCTATCAGATCTAGTCCCTAAAATCTATTTCTCACTTCCACTGTATAATCATAAGGGATTTGATTTAGGTCGTACCTGAATGGTCTAGTGGTTTTCCCTACTGTCTTCAATTTCAGTCTGAATTTGGCAATAAGGAGTTCATGATCTGAGCCACAGTTAGCTCCTGGTCTTGTTTTTGCTGACTGTATAGAGCTTCTCCATCTTTGGCTACAAAGAATATAATCAGTCTGATTTCGGTTAAAATCTGGTGATGTCCATGTGTAGAGTCTTCTCTTGTGTTGTTGGAAGAGGGTGTTTGCTATGACCAGTGCGTTCTTTGCCCTACTTCATTCTGTATTCCAAGGCCAAATTTGCCTATTACTCCAGGTGTGTCCTGACTTCCTGCTTTTGCATTCCAGTCCCCTATAATGAAAAGGACATCTTTTTTGGGTGTTAGTTCTAAAAGGCCTTGTAGGTCTTCATAGAACCTTTCAACTTCAGCTTCTTCACTGTTACTGGTCGGGGCATAGGGTCTAGCCCAGTGCCTCACATGTAATAAGAGCTTGACAAATATTCTAAAAGTTAGTTGATGAAAGGTAGGAGGAGTGGCCAAAGATGATTTGTTCATGGCAGACCATCTGCCAAAGTAAAGGGAGCTCTACCTTCTTCCTGTTCTTTCTGCTGTCCTTATCAGTTGCCTCTATCTTTAGTATTCAGAATTTAGATGATTGTAATTACTATAAAAATTTGAAAACATAACTTGTGATTTCAGGTATTCTTTAGGCTAAGTATCAGATTTTAAAATTTGGATAGTAGGATCATTAGTGATAATAATTAGGTAACTTATACATTTTCTTTATTCTGCTTTCTTATTTAAAAAATTTTAAACTTATGGAGAATTTAAAACACACAAATAGAGAGAATAGTATAATGAATCTCTTTGTGCTCATTTCCCAGCCCCAACAACCATCTGCCCATGATCAAGCCTGCCCCATCCATGTCCATATCTACTTTTCCCCTGCCCCAATTATTTTGAAGAGAATTTAGATATCATTTCGGCTGCAAAAATTTCAGTATGTACAACTAAAAGATAAGGACTCTTTTTTTTTTTAAATACCCACAATACCATTGTATCTTAAAAATACTAATTCCTTAATATTATCAAAGGAATATCTAAAAAATGTTCAAATTTTCAATTGTTTCCTCCATATCACATTTTTAAAGGTTTGTTTTTGTTTGAATTAGGATCCAAAATGGTTTACATGTTACAATTGGTTGATATATGTTTTAAGTATCTTTTAGTCTTTAGATACCCCTTCCATCTTTATTTTTACCCCTTGCAGTTTATCTGTTGAAGACACTAAATTAATTTTTTGTCTGTCTCCAGAGTCTGGACTTTTGCTGACAGTATCCCCGTGGTTTGGTTTGACGTACTTCTCTGTCTTCTGTATTTCCTGTAAATGAGTAGTTAGATCTATTTGATAGTATAAATATATATTTTTGTTAGTTAGCCTGGGAACTAAGACATTATTATAGTATTGTGTCTGTGATAAGGAATGCATTGTGAGTTCTAGTCAGCTGACTTGGGGACACAGTTTTATTCATATAGGGCATGGGGGCTAGCTAATATAATATTGCCTTAATTTCAGAAATGCCCCAAGATGAGAATATATTTAAAAAGAGAAATTTTTCTTTCATAAAAAAAGGAATCATCTTAGAATTAGAGGATTTTTATATCAGATAAGATGAACAGTGAGGTTTTTAAATAGCTTATCTAAACCGAATTGTCTTTATACTTAACATAATGTTTACAAATAATCTTTCAAAGCTTTAGAACAAGAACACTATTTTTACTTTTGTAAAAGGATCTTACTCTCAATGACTATAAGACATTTATATTGCATTTTTGCTAAGCTGGGTCTATCCATAGTTTTTTTTTTTTTTTTTTTTACAACAGTTTCATTTACTCATTTGGTAACCTACTTGCAATGCCTTGAGCTAGGCAATGGTTGATACAGTTTTGAATAAGACAGATTTGGTTCCTGTTCTCATGGGACCTTCTGGATTAATATGTTGAAATTTTTTTTTCATAAATTAATCTCAGATTGATTAAATGAAGGTAAAGAATAAAGAAACAAAAGAAATTTATTGGTCCATGTGAAGTCAAGAGATAGACTGATGAGGTGGTATTGGATTCAGAGGCTTAAATAAGGTCAACTGGACTTCCATCACTTTCTCTTCCTGTACTCTCCTTTTTTCTGTATTGGCTTCAGTTTTACAAAGGCTGTCTCTCCTTTATGGCCTTGGTAGCTCTAGGCTTACATTCTACCAACTTCAAGCCCAGCAGAAAGAGTGCTTTTCCCTCTAGCCCCCTAGTAGTTTCAGCAGAAGTCTCAGCATTGGATTTCATGTGCCAAGAGTCTGGGTCAAGTATATTTAGCTGGGAGTTGGAGGGAATGGAATCAACCCCATCAAAACCACTTAGTCACTTAGAATTATGGGTATGGTTCCCCAAAGGAAAACCAAGGCATAGTTACTAGAAAAGATAGCATTTGATTCTGGGCAGACAGAAACCAACAGCTATCCACTATAGTCTATCCTTTAGCTGCTTAGCAACTGTAACTATTAGTTATTGATGACTGCCCAATAAATGAACTTAGGGGTTTAAAACAGCAATATTTATTATCTCTTAATTTCTTTGAGTCAAGAATCCAGGCATGGCTTAGTAAATCTTCTGACACAGAGTTTCTCATAAGGCTGCAATTAAGGTGTTGGCCAGGGTTTTTAGTAGCACCTGAAGCATCCTCAACTGGAGAGGACTTGCTTCCAAGCTCACCAATATGGTTGTTGGCAGGCTTCCATTTTTCAAGGGCTGTTGAACTGAGGGCCTCAGTTTCTTGTTGGCAGTTGTCTGGAGGCCTCCCTCAGTTCCTTACATGTAGCCTCTCCACTGGGCAGCTCTCAACCTGGCAGCTTTGTGAGAGCAAGTGTGAAGGGCACAGAGCGTGTGAGTGAAACGTAAGTCATAGTTCTTTATAACCTCAACTTAGAAGTGTCATCTCATCATTTAAGCCTTTTTCTCATCATTAGAAGTGAGCTATGAGGTCTAATTCACACACAAGTGGAGAGACTTACATAAGGATGTGAATACCAGTAGGTGGAAATCACTAACCCCTTTACAGTCTAGTCACAACACATATTAATGCTTACCCCTATTCATATATACGTATAATTCAGAAGTGCTCTACTTAACTAATGTAGCTATTCCATTTGCTTTTGAAAACAAACCCATCCCCTCTCTAAAAGATGATAACCTAGACTCATCCAAGTCATTCCAGCTCTAACTCTTTGGTCTGGAAAACTAAATAAATATGAGTTTTAATTATTCTCCTCCTCCTCCCCATCTTCCCAGTTTATAATGATGAAAGGAATACAGGGCAGCTGGAATGAAAACAATTTGGAGAATGGGTGAAGGAAAAACAGCACACTGTGATTACAAGGTCCATAACAAAAGCCCAGCTGGCCAGGAATATCCTGAGAATTCTTTGTTTTAGCACTGAAGTTAGTTGCGTGATTAATTTGGCAACTCTAGCTTGCCTTTTGGGGAAGATCTCCCACTTGGAAGGATTTCCTTTCTGGAGTCTACATTTTAACAGCCCACTTAATGTTTTTAAGATGGAGCCATAGATTCCAATAGTGACAATAGCCACGACTTTTTGTTTGCCTGGTTTAGAGTTTCACAGTTTACTTAGAAGCTTTGTAGACTGTTGATTTGTGTCTCATTAACTCAGAAACCAGAGATCGTGTTGAGCCCTAATTGTTAACTCTAGACCTTGACCGACAGTTACTACCTGGTAATAGGTTTCATTGTCCTGAGACATTACCTGTCTCCCTGGACCTCAGCTTTTATGTGATACAGTAACCAAGAGTGAGAAGGTTTCCTAACTTGTGCTTTGTCTCCAGGCTGAATTCTAGCAATATTTCTTTCCAAAAGCAAAGTAGATGTCTTTGCTGGGAGGAAGGGCCTAGAAGGGAAGAGGGTACAGGTGGAAGAGATGAGGCATTCCTTAGGTCTCAAGTTTCCATTTGCTCTTTCCTGCCACTGTCCCTTTAGCATGGGGCACAGATTTGGCATTTACACAATTTGAATGTTGCCATAGTTCAAAATTATTTAATTCTTAGTCACTCTATCTCCTGTAAAGATAAAAGTTAATGAGAGTATTTTTGATGATTAAATGAGATCATGTATGTAAAACAAAAATAAATGGTATCTATTGCTATGGCTATATCTATATTTAGGATTAAATGTGTATTTGGAAATGTGGAAACAGAATTTTCGGACTTAGGTCAGTCTGAGGGGTCAAATATTGTGCTTAGGTGAAAGTATTAGGTGATACAAGTATGAAGCTGCCCTGAATCGAACAGAGCAAATGTGGGTGCATTTAAAAATTCATCACAGGACATTTCTGACGTAGGACTCACCATAACTTTGAAATTATAACAGCAATTATCAGTGTGTCTTTTGTTTGTTATTATGGCCAGGATGTTTTATTGCTGTTCTGGTGTTCCAGATTCACAAAAAAGAGAATTCCCCCACGTGAAGCTTTAGGCCAATGTGAAGTTTAAGAAATCTGTTTGTAATTTGAATAATGACAGAAGCTCATACAATCAGATTTTTAAAATATTGAATTAATTGTCCTAAACCTGTGTTAACAGCCAGTTTATTTCACTGGGTATCATGTTGCTGTAAAGAAACCTCCATATAACTTCCTTTAGAGATTTTTATTTCGTTCCATTAGCTTTCAAATGTTTCTAGGAAAGGATGGCATTTTGGACCTTTTAAAAAAGTCTCTGGGAGCTCAGACTTCTGGTGAAAATGGTGTCATCAGTTCATACTTGGAAGGATAAGGCATACATTTGGCTCCAAGGAGATCAATAATTTATGAGATATATTTTTAAAAGAGATTTATCTGGACTCAAAAACAGGATAAACATCTCTGTGGGCCAGAAATGGAATAAAAAAGCAGAGTATGGAGTGAAGTCTCCAACCTGCTTGACTCCTGGCCCAGAAGTGGGGAGGCAGAAGCAGAGCCAAGAGGGGCTCTTGCAGACTAATGGAGCAGAAAGGACTCGAAGAGAGACCAGGGGCCTGATCCAGGTCTCTGAAATCAAAGCCTGGGGCCTGGGGGTAGCTCTCTTCTCCCCTTCCTGAAAGAAAAACCTAGAACACCCTAGGCTTTAAAGAGAGACCCACAGGGTCACCACCTTCAGTCATGGCCCTCTTGGTTCTAGGGGGCCCGTCACTTAGACCTAGAGTTGTGCAGTACACAACCTGCAGCACCTACCTGTGGTCTTGCAGACAGAGCCCAGCCTTTTCACTGAAAGTACACTTCACATTTTTGTTCTAAGTAAAAACTGACTGACTGCTGAGACCAGTGTTTCTCCTTCAGCCTTCGTAAGTAGAATCGTTTTTCTTCGTTATGCCAAGAATTACTGGGTCTAGGGGTCATATAGGTGTCTCCTAACCCCTCATTGGTGAACCCAGACCACAGTAACTTCTTCCTTAAAGGATTCCAGCTCCTTTGAAGCACCTACCATCAGACTACTACTCCCTTTTCAGTCATTTCCCACATTCATCAGAGTGAAGCAAATGTTATCAGTGTCTTTTTCTTTCTTTTTATTAAGACTTTTTAAAAAAAGTCTCAAAGATAAGGACTATTTTTATTTTAACATAGTAAATATTTCACATTTCTCTAGTTGTCTCCTAAGTCTGTCCCATTTCTTTAGCTGTTTTCTAATACATACATTTATGGTTGGTTGGTTTGTATTAGGAAACAAAGTCCCACATTACATTTGGTTCATTTTTCTCTTCAGTCTTTTGAAATCTGGAACAATTCCTCTTCATTTATTTGTTTGTTTGTTTAAGAAACCAAGTCATTTGTTCTTTTGGATTTCCCACATTCCTCTGTTTGCATCCTTGTGGTATGATTACATGTAACATTTTTATTTAGCTCCTGTATTTCCTGTATACTCGTGATTAGATTTAGAGCTTTGATAAATATATAAAGAATACTTTGTACGTGATGCTGTGTACTTCCTGTTGTCTCGAGACACATAATGTCTTCTTATCTCTCTTTTAACTATGATGAGATTGATCAGTGTGTTTAGGTGTTACAAGTCTGATTCACCTGTCATATAGTTTCCCATTAGGTTTTTACTTTAATATTTTTAGCAGTCAAGGATGGTACTTATTTAGAACCGTGTCTCATCAGGAGTTGCATCTTGTGATTCTGTCATTCCTTCTACATTTGTTAGCTAAAATCCTTCTATAATAGACTTTGCCTAATCAACTATTTGTTACCCTGAAGTAAGACAAATTCTGAGTATTTTCCTTTATTTATCAGTTTTCAAATAATGAGTTCATTTCCTGGCATTCCCAATGAGTTTCTTTGTTGATGTTGATGATGATGTTATTATAAACTTACAGATTTAAAAATTTTGGTATATTTCAATCCATTGCAGTCATTATTCTCTTTAATGCTCGAATGTTCCATCTTTGCCCAGTTGACTCCTTTGTTCATTTGGGATGATTTTAATAGCTTGCTTGCATTTCTGATAAGATATTCAATGTATAAAAAAATGTATAAAAAATTTCATTTTTATTTTTATTTTTTTTATTTATAAAAGAAAATCCATCCTGAACCCTCCTCCCTCCTCCCTCCCCATACCATCCCTCTGGGTCGTCCCAGTGCACCAGTCCCAAGCATCCAGCATCGTGCATTGAACCTGGACTGGCATCTCGTTTCATACATGACATTTCACATGTTTCAATGCCATTCTCCAAAATCTTGCCACCCTCTCCCTCTCCCACAGAGTCCATAAGCCTGTTCTATACATCAGTGTCTCTTTTGCTGTCTCGTATACAGGGTTATCGTTACCATCTTTCTAAATTCCATATATATGCGTTAGTATACTGTATTGGCGTTTGTCCTTCTGGCTTACTTCACTCTGTATAATAGGCTCCAGTTTCATCCACCTCATTAGAACTGATTCAAATGTATTCTTTTTAATGGCTGAGTAATACTCCATTGTATATATGTACCACAGCTTTCTTATCCATTCATCTGCTGATGGACATCTAGGTTGCTTCCATGTCCTGGCTATTATAAACAGTGCTGCGATGAACATTGGGGTACACGTGTCTCTTTCCCTTCTGGTTTCCTCAGTGTGTATGCCCAGCAGTGGGATTGCTGGATCATAAGGCAGTTCTATTTCCAGTTTTTTAAGGAATCTCCACACTGTTCTCCATAGTGGCTGTACTAGTTTGCATTCCCACCAACAGTGTAAGAGGGTTCCCTTTTCTCCACACCCAAAAAAAATAAAATAAAATAAAATTAAATTAAAAAAATTTCATTTTTATACATTTCCTATTCCAAACTTGGAATCAGCCATTTTTTAAAGAAGCCTTTGTTCCTTTTGGAGGGGAATGCTACCGGGAGACCATGATCCAAGTTCTAGGTATGCTCATTGCTATTGGTTTGATCCTTACTCCTAGCTAAAATGTACTTTTTGACCGATAAAAATATATCATGAGTATGTACTGAGGTTTCAAGTTCAAATTCAAGATTATGGTATTTTACTTCTGATTTGTTTTATATGCGGTTCTTTTCTCTTACAAGAAAATTTTGGCTCCTAAAGACATTAATATATTCTAGAATATACCCTAAAATATAATTTAAAATAATAATCTCAATATTATTGCTGAATATTGTTTTACATTTTTTGTTTTTTTAATATGAATAAATCTATATATCTTCATAGCCTTCCCTTTATAAGATAAAAAGTATCATACTATACATACTTTTTTGCATCTTGCACTTTTTATTTTACAATAAATAGTGGATATCTATATAGTGGGTATCATAGCGATCTGTGGAGATCACTCCATAGATATTACTCAGTCCTTTTTATAGCTATGTGTTATTCTACTCTGTGAATGTAGTTTATTCAGCCTATCCCTTATTGATACACATTTGGGTTGTTTCCAGTCTTTTGCTATTACCAGTAGTGATGTATGTAGTAAGAGCCTATTTGTATGTTATTTCATAATTTTGCCTGTTTATTTTGGTATAGAATTCTAGAAGTAAGATTGCTAGGTCAAGGATTATATGTGTATATAATTCTGCTATCTCTTGGCATGGTAATGACTGATAGGGATAGGAGTTAGGGAATAGGTAATAAAAATATATGCCTTATAGATATAAGTACTTTGAGGAAGTACTTGTAAGAAGTTTGACTTTATCTTCCTATTTTTTTTCATAGCCTTTTATTCTTCATTAATACTATAATTGTCATATCAATTTAGAAAGATGATAATTGATGGAAATTTAGAGAAGTATTAACTTCTAGGTATAATTAATCTCTCTCAATTTTTTATCTCTTAATTTAATATCTTCTGGTATTAACCGGAGATTTCATAAATTTTTCTTGCCCAATGTATTTTTTAATTTGTTGTAGATTATCTGTCAATTTCAAAATTTTTGGCTGGTATTGCCAAACTTTAAAATCCTTGTAAACTTTATTCAGTTAACAAACTTTTATAACAGTTTTGACTGTCATGGGCACATCTCTGTTTGTTAGTTGGTGCTTAGTTTTCTTATATGTTATCTCTGTATTTTTACATATGGAAACATTTTCCACCCCTCTGTGCAGCTTGGCTTCTTCACTATGCAGTCAGTTTCTTTACTAACACCTCCTACTCCACTTTTGATTTTTGAAGTTATTATATCTCTTTTTTAGAACTTAAATTTTAAAGTAAAACCTAGCCCTAGAAAGAGATATTCTTACTATTTTGAGCAGAAATCATGTGATCTCTTTCCAGCTCCTATAAGCTATACTCCTTTGGCTATATACTTCACTGTTCTAACACTGCACCACTGCTACATCATACAGGTTGGCTTTCAGATTAAAAATCTCTATAGATCATTTTCTACTGATTTCTAACTGTTCTGTATCTGTACTTTTATTGGTCAATTTTTGTACCCAAATATGTCATCTTATGCCTGGTTCCTATTGAATTCTTCTTTCTATGGTTAGATAACAAGAATGCCTTTTAATTTTTTTTTCTTTTTTGGTGTGTTTCAGAATCTTGCTAACTTATCTAATTAAAAGTTTGATGTATTTTAATGTTCGTTGGTATTTCATTTTTCCTTGTTTAGGTTCGTAACGTTCTTAACGACGCAGTGGATTTACTGGAATTCCGTGACAGAGTCATTAAAGCCTCTTTGAACTATGCACACTTAGTTGTTTCAACATCTCTTCAGTGTTATGTGTTCTCGTAAGCATCTTGCATTTCTTTAAAATCTAGAGTTTTGTCTATGAAAAAAAATTTATTTTCCAGCTGTCATATTAACATGGTTTGGCGTAAACTTAACTTTCTCAAAAACGTCACCTATCTTGAACTTACTCCTAACTGAGAAGTGATAAAAAGTGAGCTATGAGCAGAGAAAATAGATATAATAGTTGTGCATCAAAGGTTAATAATCACTTTTGTAATACAAAATACCTTCTCTGGGATAATGCTTTCTCTTATTTTACTCATAGCTCAAGGACTTTAGTATACTTTTATTTCAAAGCCCAGAGAAGTTTAGGAGCATCCGGTAAATGGTATGAAAAGGAATCACCTAACCATTGGCAGAGAGGACAGCTTACAGCCTGACAGCAGGCTGAAAGATGTTCAGTAAGGACACAAGGAGGTGTTCAGGCTTAATATCATAGCCCAGGGTAATCATAAACGTTCATATTGATAATCCAGAGTTGTCCAGAAATGATGAAAGAAAATATATTCAGTATACTTTGTGTTGGGCTTCCCCAGTGGGAAATTGCAAAATTACTGAAATTTAAGACATAATGTTTGAATCTGAAAGATTGATATCATTATTACTTGTATTAGAGAGGTTGCTTTTTAAAATATTTACTAAAGCTTTAGAAGCTGTTATTTAATTTTTTTCTCACACTACCTTTCTCACACCAGTTAATATGTATCAAAATATTAAATTGCTTTTCTTTTCTGATTTAACATTGTTTCCCCTCTCTTGTTGGCAAGACATTCACTAAGGTACAAAATATTTATTAAAGTGGAATTCCAGTGCACAGTAGAGGAAATGAAGTAGTACTGAGAGCCATCATACCAAAATATATTTCATTAAATTATTATAAAAATACCTGGTATTTTAGATTATAACAACCATTCTTTACTGAGCACTGTTATACTATCTTTTATGTTCATGATCTGATTTACTCTGTGTGTTGAATATTATCATTACTCCCATTTTACAAAATGAAGAAACTGAAGGATGCAGAGGTAATTAAATATTAATAATACCCTGGGTCAAACTACTTAACGTCTGTACTAAAGGAAGAGCTGAGATTTGAATCCAAGTTCCTAATAACTGTTGTTCCTTTTTTAGTAATAAAAAAATTTAATTTTAAAAATAAACCTGCAAACAATATACTGGTTTATATGGAAAGAAGTTCCAAAGAAAATCACATATGAGCATTCTATGTTAAATTTTCACTTGATTTCTCAAATAGTTGTATAGAAAATTCCCTTATTCTGATCAACATTTAGTTTAAGGAGTTTATATCTCCATGACATGTGTATATATCTTAGTTGTCAAGAATCTCAGATATTTTGTAAGGGGACATAGAAAAAAACCCTCATACTCATTGTTCTTTTTAGCTGTCTTGACAAAGAATGAAGGTTAATTCTAATGACTGCATAAATGAAGCATGTGTGATATTTTTTCTAAAGTGCAAAAGTATGTAGCTTTATCATACCTGTGAACCTCAGACTTGCTAATTATTAGTGACAGTTTATTCACCATTTGGCTTTATGCATGCATTTACTTACTGAAATGGGTATCAGGCTCTGTGTTAGCCGTGATTAATTTCCAGCAATGTGCCTGCTTACGGCAACCTTTCCCTTCCCCCATCTTCTGGATCTGCATATGAGATTTAAAGAATTAGATTTAAAGAATTAGTTCTATGAAAGTAATTGAGAGAAGTTTAGAATATATAGGAATAATAAAACATTTTAAACTATCAAGCAACTTTGATTATTTGAGGATGGGTTTTTCAGTTTGTAAATATCCTTTCTGCCCATCCCTATCTTTGAATCACACTACATCATGAAACTCATAGGAGTTATTTGTTCATTTGTTTTATCCATTTGTTCAGTAAGCATAGTCATAGCTTACATGTATATAGAATTTTACAGTTACAGAATGTTTCACAAAAATCTTCATTTGCTCAACACTTACACTGGGAGACCGTTAGGAAAAGTGATCATGTTATTGTTATTACAGTTTTTGTTCAGTATCTGCTACACAATAGGCAGTTAACTAGATACTTTAGGTAAGACATCATTATCACCATTTTACAAATAATGAAACTGTTGTTTAGGAGGTTAAGCTTATTAAGATCATAAGGCTGACAGGTGGTGAAAACAGATTTCTAATCCTGATCTGTCTAGCCAAAACCCCATCCTCTCAAGAGGGAGGGGACATATGTACACTTATGGCTGATTTTATGTTAATATATGGCAGAAACCAATATAATATTGTAAAGCAATTACCTCTCAATTAAAAATAAATAAAAAAAAGAATGTTCATAGCATCACAATTCATAAGAATCAAAATCTGAAATCAACCAAATGTCCATCAACGTTAGAATAGATAAACAAACTGTGCCATATCCATGCAATAAAATATTACACAATAATGACCAAAAAAACCCCATCCTCTTTTCACTATGCTATGCTGCTACTATTTTTTGAAAGAGAAACATTAGATGACATGCTCACATCACAGAGCTAATAAATGACAGAACATGAACTTATGATTCCTCAGTTCACATGTTGTGGTTCCTAGAATAAACATTTATGGAGTACTTACTATGTGCTAGGTGCTGGGAACACAGACTCCACTTTCTAGTCAGGTATACAGATGTGTAAGTGAATTATTTCAGAACAACTCACCAAGTGCTATAATAGAATCATATACAGAGTTACTGTGAAACTAAAGATGCTTTGTTTAAAATGAATACCCATCTACTTATTAAAAAGTATTTTAAGTGTAAATAAGTATCCATTTTATTTGTCTTTCAGTACAAAGAACTGGAATACACCACTTATATTTGATCTCAAGGAAGGAACTGTTAGTTTAATTCTGCAAGCAGAAAGGTAATTTATTTATCATGTTTCACTATTGAATTTGGGATTAAAATATTTTAAATTGCAGTAAAGTATTCTTTGCTGCTGCTGCTGCTGCTAAGTCGCTTCAGTCGTGTCTGACTCTGCCCGACCCCATAGATGGAAGCCCACCAGGCTCCCCCGTCCCTGGGGTTCTCCAGGCAAGAACACTGGAGTGGGTTGCCATTTCCTTCTCCAATGCATGAAAGTGAAAAGGGAAAGTGAAGTCGCTCAGTCGTGTCCGACTCTCAGCAACCCTGTGGACTGCATACCAGGCTCCTCCGTCCATGGGGTGTTCCAGGCAAGAGTACTGGAGTGGGGTGCCATTGCCTTCTCCGAAAGTACTCTTTAAAGCATGCCATTTATAGGATGGTATGTTCTGAAATCACTGGTACACTGAAATCAATCTGTTCTTCTATTTATTTTAAAAGAAAACAAAAAGTACGATAATAAGCTCTTAGATCAGTAGTTCTAAAACTTTTTGGTCTCAAAATTTCTTTACATCCTCAAATAACAAAATAACTTTACATCCTTAAAGTTATTGAGGTCCATATGTGGGTTATACGTATTGGCCTTTACTATGCTAGAAATCCTTCAAGCAAGGCTTCAACACTACGTGAACTGAGAACTTCCAGATGTATAAGCTAGATTTAGACAAGACAGAAGAACTAGAGATCAAATTGCCAACATCCATTGGAACATGGAAAAAGCTAGAGAATTCCAGAAAAACATCTACTTCTGCTTCATTGACTATGCTAAAGCCTTTGTGTGGATTCCAACAAACTGTGGAAAATTCTTAAAGAGATGGGAATACTGGACCATCATAACTTGTTTCCTAAGAAACTTGTATGTGGAACAAGAAGCAACAGTTAGACCCAGACATGGAACAGCAGACTGGTTCAAAATTGGGAAAGGAGTCCGTCAAGCCTGTATATTGTCAACCTGCTTATTTAACTTATATTCAGAGTATTTCAAGCAAAATGCCAGGCTGGATGAATCACAATCTGGAATCAAGATTGCTGGGAGAAATATCAATAACCTCAGATATGCAGATGATACCACCCTAATGGCAAAAAGCAAAGAGGAACTGAAGAACCTCTTGATGAAAGTGAAAGAGGAGAGTGAAAAAGCTGGCTTAAACCTCAACATTCAGAAAACTAAGATCCTGACATCTGGTTCCATCACTTTTTGGCAAATAGATGGGGAAAAAAAATGGAAACAGTGGCAGATTTTATTTTCTTAGGCTCCAAAATCACTGCAGATGGTGACTACAAGCCATGAAATTAAAAGACTCTTGCTCCTTGGAAGGAATACTATGACAACCTAGACAATGTATTAAAAAGCAAAGACATCACTTTGCTGACAAAGATCCGTATAGTCAAAGCTATAGTTTTTCCGTTAGTCAAGTGCAGATGTGAGAGTTGGACCATAATGAAGGCTGAGCGCCAAAGAATTGATGCTTTTGAACTGTGGTGCTGGAGAAGACTCTTTAGAGTCCCTTGGACAGCAAGGAGATCAAACCAGTCAATCCTAAAGGAAATCAACCCTGAATAGCCATTGGAAGGACTGATGCTAAAGCTGAAACTATTAACACTTTGGCCTCCTGATATGAAGAGTCAACTCATTGGAAAAGACCTTGAAGCTGGGAAAGATTGAGGACAGAAGGAGGAGGGGGCAACAGAGGATGGCCTCACTGACTCAGTGGACTTGAATCTGAGCAAACTCTGGGAGATAGTGAAGGATAGGGGAGCTTGGTGTGCTGCAGTCTGTGGGGTCACAAAGAGTCAAACATGACTTAGGAACTGAACAAGAACAAAATACTAGAAAGTAAAATTGAGAGATTTAAAAGGTATCAATTTATTATAAATGATAAGAATAAACTTATTGCAAGTAAACATCAGTAATGATGAGAGAATGACAATGAAACAGGCAAATTACTATAACATAGTTTTGACCTCATTGTTCCTGTATTTTCTGTCTTGTATTTGTTTTAAAATACTGGTTGAAGTTCATTCATTTTATGAGGCACTACTAGGTTGTGATCTGGAGTTTGAAAAACAATATTCTCTACCAAGACTCTGTGTATACAGGACTGAGAAACTCTGGGCCAATTAACTGGAGTAAATTAGTAATAGCTATTACTCAGGAACCCACATTTTTCCATGAAAATGGTCAATCAATCTGTAACGTACAGTGGTACCCTACTGAATCAGAGGTCAGAGTTAGAAAGTTAAACGTGATAAAACCAGGAATAAAGCATGAAAATATAATCTGCAATTACTTAAGATTGATACCCATGAAATCTTTTCACTAAAACCATTAATTACCTCATTCCTTTACTCACCACTTGGTAGCTCTTGAGAGTGTTATTATCAGGTTTTCTAGCCCATTTGTTGTTGTGTAGTTGCTAGATTGTGTCTGACTCTCTTGCAACCCTTATATACCACAGCCTGCCAGGCTCCTCTGTCCATGGGATTTCCCAGGCAAGAATACTGGAGTGGATTGCTTTTTCCTACTCTGAGATATTTTCCCAAGCCAGGGATTGAACTTGTGTCTCCTGCATCTCCTGCATTGGCAGGCGGATTCATTACCACTGTGCTACCTGGGAAGCCCATAGCCTTCTACAAAGAGCCAGATAATGAATGCTGGTGGGCTATTAGAATCTGGCACAATGACAGGAAGAAAGTGACTGCTGGCAAGGGAGCATGGAGAAAAACTAATGGCACAGAGCCATTTTTTTTTAAACACAACTTTATTCTGATTTTAAACGAAAAGAAATAGGAATGACAGTAACAAACAAGATTCCACCTCTCAATATTGTCATGTGACTATAGCAGTCTTATATTTGAAACTCAAGGAGGAAACAACTGTGTTCTGAAACACCTAAATATGCAGGTCCAAAAAATGAGGGTATTTTTTTTTAAACTGCCATATTCACTCGAAAGCCCATCCATCTCCTCCCGTATCCAAAGATTAAACACATGTTCTTCTTAGCTATATAATAAAGTGGCAAACACACTGCATCACTGACATCACAGGACAGTTGCCTATAATACTAGACTTCTGACACTGGGCCCCAGCTTCACTTTCTCACAGGTCGTCATCTTCATCTGGGAGAGCAGTTGTCTAAGCAGCCTCTAAATCGTGCCCGTGCTGTGCTGCCAAGACTGGGGCCATGACCACCTCTGGCGGGGCAAGAGCAGGCATGGCAACAAACTCCAAGTTAGGGTCCTGATCACTTTTCTAGCAAACCAGAGGAAGGGCTTTTCAAAGTTGTAGTTACTTTTGGCAGAAATGTCATAGTACTGAAGATTCTTCTTTCAGTGGAAGACAGTTGACTTTTCCTTAACCTTTCTGTCCTTAATATCCACTTGGTTGCCACACAACACAGTCGGGATGTTCTCACACACTCATACCAGATCTCTGTGCCAGTTAGGTGCATTCTTGTAAGTTAACTCTTGATGTTACATCAAACATTACAATGGCACACTGAGCTTGTATATAATAGCCATCTCTCAGTCCACCAAACTGCTCCTGACCAGCTGTATCCCATACACTGAACTTAATCGGTCCTCTGTTGGTATGGAACACGAAAGGATGGACCTTAACACCCAAGGTAGCCACATACTTCTTCTCAAATTCACCAGTCAGATGACATTTCATGAATGTAGTTTTTCCAGTACCACTATCACCAACCAAAACAAGTTTGAACTGAACTTGGGGTTCTCCTTGGGCAGCCATTTCAATGTTACTTCCAGAAGTGTCTCTGTGCCTGTCTGACTAAGGGCTGGAAAGATGGTGGAAGCATAGCACCAACATTCTCCTAAGTATCAAAGCTATCAGTTGCATAGTTGCTAAAGAGTATGATCATCATATTGACGACCCTGAGTGATCAAGAAAATAATTGTATCAGATTTTCTACCAACTGTTTAATGATATTGAACCAGTGATTGATTGATTGATTGATTGATATGGTTAATTTTGCAAATAAAAAGACATCTTTGCTAGTTAAAAGGTAAGATGTCAGCTATCTAAAAAACCATATTTTTGAAATTCTTTTTTACTTGAATAGTTCCAAATAAATTTATTTCTTTATACAGTATTTATAAATGCGTATTGAATATGCTCTTGGTAAAGTCATATGTTAATAGCGTAAATGATTAGATAATTAAAGAATATTTTATTTACTAACCATTGCTGGCCATATTTGTACATTAGAAATGTTTGCCCCTTGGAATAGTGTTTATTCACAGGAAGTTAAAACTTTAGTGTGTTGTTTAGAAGAGAAAATGCTTTTATTACTGAGACAAAAAAAGAATATATACTAGTATGATGTGTCACTTGTCAACATTAGCAAATATTGTTTTCATAATGTGTAAGGGCCAAATCCTTCAATTAAATAAGCCACGCAGCAGTACTCAAGTATTCATTTAATTCAAGTGTACATTTTTGGTGTTCATTATATACTAACTTTTGTTTGTCTTGATGTTTATTTCCTAATGGTTTCCACAGCAAAAAGGAACAGTTAGCAATTCTTGAATCAAGAAATAGTTCTGGGGAATTCCCTGGCCACCCAGTGGTTAGGATTTGGCTCTTTCACTGCTGAGGGCCCAGGTTCAATCCCTAGTTGGAGAACTAAGATACCATAAGCTGTGTGGTGTGATCCAAAAAAAAAAAAAGTTCTGAATCAAGGATATTAATAGCTTGAACATAAAGTTTTAAGAAGTCATAATATGTTCAGCTTTGAAGAAACAGACTCTCCGATATAGCAATAGTATGAGTGTAAATCAGTAAACCTTTTAAAGGGGAGTTTAACAACATATGTTAAATTTTTAAAAGTATATGCCCTGTGGTGGTTTCATTTTGATATTTGGCAAAACTAATACAATTATGTAAAGTTTAAAAATAAAATAAAATTGGAAGAATAAAAAAAAAAAAAAAGTATATGCCCTTTGATCCAATTATTGCATTTTTAGGATTTATACTAAGGAAATAAGCGATGTAAACATACAGAGATGTGTATATACCTTAGACATTCTTTAAGAATGAATAATTTGAAATAAAATAAATGTCCATCAGGAAAGAGTTAATTAAGATCTATCCATACTTTGCCATAAGTTATCTCTACGGAGGTAAGAAGATTGCAAGAGATCTTTTAATTTCTCTGTATTATTTGAATTGTTTTTTTGTAATGTTCTTAAAAATTCAAAGGAAAAAATAGCAGCCATAAAATGTTTACATTTTTGACTTAAAAAATAAACAACACAGGATACTATGCCTTTAACAGAGCTGTCATCACAGCAAATGAACCCAACTACTGATATTAAAAACAGATTTTTAGATATGAATACATTTATTCATGATTACTGTATTATTTTAAAATCAAAGCTTCTTATTTTAATAAATGCTCACTGTGATGTTAATTTTTAAGTCGTTTTCACTGTTTAGGACTCTGCCTAGTATTTAATCTAATACTGTAATTTAATGATCCTTAGCATAATCTTTAATTGTAAAATATGTGTTAATACTGCTTCATAAAACAAATAGAGTCTGTCATTAAAAGATTCACTGAATTGTAAATTACATGATTTTTTATTGCTTTTGTATAGATATGCTTCTTTAGGAAAGGAAATGAATTATAATATTAAAGGAATCAAAACTTTATAGGGTGGTGATTATGAACATTTTCATTTTTCTTTTCCTACCTCCATCAAACAACAAAGGCCTAGGAAACAAATCAGAACAACCAAGTGTTGACTTTTCAGGTTGTTTTTATATTTCGTTCTTTATATATCTATGTCTTATTATTGTTTTAATTGTAAGATTTAGATATTTCCAAAGCATAAAATATTTTCTAATATGAAAATGAAATTATAGTAAATCCTACTTGAGAATGCATCTTTATTCTGTATTTTTTAGACATTTTCTTCTTGTAGATGGTGGTGGTATCTATTTATATTCTTATGAAGGGCGCTTCCTTTCCTCTCCAAAATTTCCTGGAATGAGAACAGATATTCTAAATGCACAGACTGTCTCTCTGAGTAATGATACCATAGCAATAAAAGACAAAGCTGATGAAAAAAGTAAGTGCATTTTTATAATTTTCAATGAAATTTATTAAAATTTTCATCAATTGACTTTCATTTTCTCATCTATTAATATATTGACTTTATATGGAAGAATGATGAGCTAATTTGTCCTAATTTGTCCTAATCATGAATTCTAATTCTAATTTGTCCTAATCATGAATTAAAGAACTAAAGTTGTAGTATCATTTCCAGTTGATGGAACAAATAAATATTGTCACAACATCAAAGCTTAGTTGTAAGAAGTAAATCTATATATTCAGTAGCTGTTGGTATAGTTTTAATTCAAGACTGTGAGTCCTAAAAATGTATGTTAATTTTTAAGTTTATTGAAAGTATTTCCTTTTTCTTTATTTAGTAACATAGTAAATGTTGTGCTTCATTGTACTATTTATTTTGCTTATGTATATTCATGTATTTTTTATACTTACATATTTTTAAACTAAAGAAGGAGAAAGTTACAAATAATTTTTGATTTTCATATAAAAATTTAGGCCACATTACTGTTTATAAATAAATTTAAGTATGTCAGGTGTTTTGGAATGCCACAGTATGAGTAAAACTTTTTTTAAGGCAATGCTGTATCATAACACGTATCCAACAAATAATATTGAGTGCTTCCTATGTGCCAAGTAGTCTTCTAGAAGTTGAGGATACAAAAGTGCATTAAAAAAACCAAATAATCAAGCAAATACAGTCAACTAATGATACATGCTGTGAAGAAAATTAATGCAGGGTGAGGGC
The DNA here is from genome assembly GCF_003369695.1 of Bos indicus x Bos taurus. NCBI lineage: Eukaryota > Metazoa > Chordata > Mammalia > Artiodactyla > Bovidae > Bos > Bos indicus x Bos taurus. The sequence continues at coordinate 106,603,425 of NC_040076.1, forward strand.
ATAGAGAATTCTAGAGCTGGGGCAGGGCAATGACTATAGGAAAAGAAATGCAATGGTGGGAATGATTGATATTTAAAAGGAACAAGGCTTTAGGACTAGGTCAACATGAACTAAGCAGAGTGAGATAGGAGAAGACACAAAGTTAGATAAGTAGCAGCCAGATCATGTAAAGACTTGGCCATGGTAAAGATGCTGGCATGAGAGAGTGAAGACAAGCATATTATCCTAAAATTTTTCCTGAGTGAATGAAAGATGGGGAATGAGGAAGTTTTGAGTAGGTCACACAAACCCAGAGTTCTGTTTTTGTCATGATAAGTTTAAATACTTTCTAGATGTTCAAGAGGGGTTGGAGAGGAAACAATGAAATAAACAAATCCAGGACTCAGCAGAGAGTTGGAGATGAGATATGAATCTGGGAGTCATTGATGTGTAGATGGTGCCATGGCATGATAAAGTCACCTAGAAAGTGAATATAGACAGAGAAGACCAGTGGCTGAGCGCATCAATATTTAGAAATGAGTAAGAGGAAAAAGAACTAGTGAGGTGAGAGTGAGAGTGAGGTATCCTTAAAGCCTAGTGGTAAGATACAGAATAATTGTTCTTCTCTGTTAATACATATTACTAAATATTCATTACTGTGACATGTTAAAAAAAGGTATGAGCTGGCTGTTAATTTTGTTAGTTCATGGAACACCTAATTTTGGAGCTAGAAAACTGTCCCACTTTTAAATTTTCAGTACTTTAAGATAGCATCACCTCTCATTCTGGTAGAAAAGATAATTCTCCTAAACAGAGCTATTCTCTAGTTTTATGCCTCTTTATGCCTCAGGCATTCTCTGAGAGAGGACATTTGGTAATTGTTTTGTTTTTAAAGGACTTCCTTCCTGTCTAAAAGAGAGTAAAGAGAATGAAATGAAATGAAATAAAGCAGAATCTAGACAGCAGACAGATTTAAGATGGGAGTGTAATTGTTAATAATTTGGAAGTCAGATTTTTGTCTTCAGTAAACTTAAATTTGAAAATCCCAGTGATCCCTATGAAGTTTCTATACTTTCCTTATTCAACATCACATATTTTAGATGGAAGCTATAATAAGGTATGTATGTTTCCAACTGAATATACCTTATTCTGAATTTTCCTATAGTTAATTCACATCTGAAACATATTTCATTATTATTTAAGCCATTGATAATTCATAGAATTTTAGAGTCAAAAAGAATTATGATTACTCAGCCATTAAAAAGAATACATTTGAATCAGTTCTAATGAGGTGGATGAAACTGGAGCCTATTATACAGAGTGAAGTAAGCCAGAAGGAAAAACACCAATACAGTATACTAACGCATATATATGGAATTTAGAAAGATGGTAACGATAACCCTGTATACAAGACAGCAAAAGAGACACTGACGTATAGAACAGTCTTATGGACTCTGTGGGAGAGGGAGAGGGTGGGAAGATTAAAAAAAAAAAAGAATTATGAATATTTTCAGAGTTATGGATTTACATGCAAATAAATTATGTTTTACTTACATAAACTTTGTTGAACAAAATAATCATGTTATATCATCCTGCCATAAACAGAAAATTTTAAAAACTAAAACTTAAATTATTGTAGAACTGATAGAAAAGTGAGAAGGAAAATAGTTTTCTTATGTTTAAAGAAACTAGTAATTACTGAAGGCTAGATAGAAGGCAGTGGCAACCCACTCCAGTACTCTTGCCTGGAAAATCCCATGGACGGAGGAGCCTGGTAGGCTGCAGTCCATGGGGTGGCTAAGTGTCGGACACAACTGAGCGACTTCACTTTCACTTTTCACTTTGATTCATTGGAGAAGGAAATGGCGACCCACTCTTGCCTGGAGAATCCCAGGGACGGGGGAGCCTAGTGGACTACCATCTATGGGGTCGCACAGAGTCGGACACGACTGAAACGGCTTAGCAGCAGCAGCAGCAGATAGAGATATACACTAACAATAGAAAGCACAATTGAAGTACCTGGAATCTTTAACCTGTAAAAATTTTCTTTCACGAGGACCATTCATGTATGAAATCAGTGGTTCCTTCCTGACTTGGGAGTTCCTTTACAGGCAGGATTCTTTGAACCAGGCCTAGTGGTCTTACGTTATAGTAGGTGCTCAATTAATGCGTGTTAAGTGCATTTGATTTTGATTAAGGAGTAGAGGTACATATGATTAAGGTAGGTACTCCTTATGATTAAGGAGTAGGAGTATTGCTTTTAACTTGCTTATTCTCCTCATCCACCTTGCATGGATTCACTATGATGTCATTGTGAACGATTCTTTGAAACGAAAGTCTGGGTAGAGGAAGGCGAAGTTAGAGAGCAGTTACTAAGGTTTAGAAGCAACTCTTTCAGCTCCCAGCTCCATAGTTGTCCAATCTGCCAGTTTCTGTTGCGTATTAAAATTAAAATACAGGTCCAGCCTCCCACTTCAGGTGGCCACTGAATCAGGGCCACCTCCAGTTGTGGAAATTAGACAAATTCATCCATACACCTCCAGCTGTTTATAATATGTGCAGTCAACAAAAGGATGGAAAACTTACTTTTTTTTAAAAGTTAGTTTATATAGCTGTGAAAATAACTGGGCTTAGTTACACCCAAAGCATTTTTTAAAGTAGAAGTTAAATTTTTCTATTTTTGTTTCTATACTTAGTTAAAAATTCTATAACAGTATTTTTCTTTTTCATTTTTAACAGCTAGATTGGCAATTTTAGAACATAACTTATTGTGAAGACATGATTTTCTCTGTGAATATAGCCAGTGACCTCAAACTTAACATCCTAAGGTTTATTAACAGCTATAAATCAATATACTAAAAGTATGATCCTCTGGAAATTAAATATGTTATACATATATTAGCAGTTTTATGATCTGTATAAATTGTCCAATTTTTTTTGCTGACTACTCGTGTCACTTCTGTCTTTTTGTAATTCTTTGTGTGTGTTCAGTTATATGAAATAACTCTATTGGAGATAAATCTTAAGCTGGAGTAATTTGGGAATTAAAGAGAATCACTAAAGCACTGACAGTCTTCAAAGAGCAAAAAGTAGTGGGCAATATCTCTGTCACTTATGACACTAGGAGAAACCTTTGATGAAACAGAGAAGGAGCAGAGGCAGCTTTTGTTCCTGGCTTCTTCAGTACATATCTCCAATAATTTTTACAACTTGGCCTACTCAGAATATCTGAGAAAGATAGGGTTGGAAATAGAGAACTTTGAATTATCATTTTTTAGATAATGATTGATGTCATGAAAATAATCCAGAAAAGTATATAGCATGAAAAGGTGACCTAAAACAAAACCTAGGAACAAGGATCACCAAAGAAGGAAGAACTAGCAAAAAGAGAATAAGCGATGGTCCAAAATAGGAAAGAATCAGGAGAAAACTGTTTTTTTGGTAGCGCACATAGGAGTTTCAAGAAAGGATGGTCAGGAGTATCCAGTGCTCCTGGGAGGTCAAGACTAAAAGTAGATTCTTGACTAAAAATAGACTCTGATTTGGCACCGTATGAGTCACTGATGATCCAGGCAAGAGCCTTTGCATCAGTGTAGTGAGGTTGAACATCAAGTTGCTCAGTGGTAAAGAATCCGCCTGAGACTCAGGTTCAGTACCTGGGTTGGGAAGATCCCCTGGAGGAGGAAATGGCAACCCACTCCAGTATTCTTGCCTCAAAAATCCCATGGACATGAGACAACAGAAGAGACACTGATGTATAGAACAATTTTTTGGACTGTGGGAGAGGGAGAGGGTGGGATGATTTGGGACAATGGCATTGAAACATGTGTAATATCATATATGAAACGAGTCGCCAGTCCAGGTTCGATGCACGATACTGGATGCTTGGAGCTGGTGCACTGGGACGACCCAGAGGGATGGTACGAGGGAGGAGGGTTCAGGATGGGGAACACGTGTATACCTGTGGAGGATTCATGTTGATATATGTCAAAACCAATACAATATTGTAAAGTTAAAAAAAAAAAATCCCATGGACAGAGGAGTCTGGTGGGCTACAGTCCATAGGGTTGCAAAGAGTCAGGTGCGACTGAGCACACAAAAACCTATTTCAGGGAATTGAAAGTCCAAACTCTATAATCATATGCTTGGTCTTTCTGGTGACCCTATAGCTATCCTGAAGCTATCTAAGGAATCACCCAGATTCTCTCTATTAGCATAACAAAGACATTCCTGTGACTCAGAAAATTCCAAGGGTTGTGGAAGACCTGTGTCAGGAACCCAAGACAAAGACCACACAAATTATCACACAGTAGTGTACTGACCACAGGGAACTCATCACTACATAATTTCCTGGTAGTATAGTAGGCATTCAATACATCTTTCCTTTGTGAAATGATTGGGTTGTTATGTTGGTCTAAATCAGAGTTATGAAAATTACAAACTGCATCCAGATTTGGACTTGCCATTTTTGATCCTGTGGTACATTGATTCCATACCATTAATAATAATTCTAATTAGGGAATGTATATTTAGGAAGACGTGTTTGGTTCCACTGAGAAATATGACCTTATTACTAACTAGGAATTTGATGGCTGCTGCTCTTCAGTGCTGATAGGTATGCTGTGGTCCAAAGAGTTAAATAATTTCTCATTAGGATTATGATAGCTCCATAGAAATTTGCCAGTAAAAATTCTAATGTAATGTGGTAATTAATGCTTTACTTTTTTTCAAGTAATCTTCCTCTTTGAGGCATCAACTGGAAAACCAATGGGAGACGGGAAGTTTCTTTCTCATAAGGTGATGGATATTAGCTATGTTTAATGTAAATAGTTATTTATTTCTTTTCAAAATTAATGTTTTCAGACCTCCCTGGTAGTCCAGTGGTTAAGACTTTGCACGTCCATTGAAAGGAGCATGGGTTTGATCCCTAATTGGCAAAGTTCCATGTGCTCCATGGTGTGGCCAGAAAACAAAAATTAAAAACAAAACACTAGGAGCAAAATTAATGTTTTCATTTTAAGGAGGAAAACATGGAGATTAGTTTTATATTTAAAACCAGTGTAAATTCTTAGAGTATTTTGCCTAAAAATGTCCTAAAGACTAAGCACTATTAAATTCTGTAATGGAAAGCTATATATATGCAAATTAATGGAAAGAATCTGACATATGTTTTTGTTCAAGCTCTTTACTCCTTTTTTAAAAATTATTGTTTTATGTATTTTTGACTGTGCTCATTCTTCATTGCTGTGCACGGGCTTTCTCTAGTTAAGGCACATGGACTTCAGTAATTGCAGTGCATGGGCTCAGTAGTTGTGAGTTCGTTACCCCACAGCATGTGGATTCTTAGTTTCTGGACCAGGGATCGAACTCATGTCCCCTGCATTGGCAGGTGGATTTTTAACCACTGGACCACCAGAGAAGTCCCTCTTTACTGCTTTTCAATAAAATGTTCTATCTTGGTTAAACTTTTAGCACATATAGTATCAGTAAATAAAAATGTGTTTATACATCAATACAGCTTACACTTTTCCCATTGACCTGTTCTAGCCCTTTTTTTTAGGTTTTAAGACTGTAGTTAAACTGAAAAAAAAAAATCCTGAATTGCGAGCTGTTTATTAGTTTCTGACTTTTAGCCTTAGAACAAATAAATGGCACCATTCCATTGAGTTATCCTCCAATAAGTGATATATTAGGGTTTAAAGATTTTTTAACTTTATTGTCAGTGCTACTAGTGAAGTGTCACCCTGTTTTTATTGTCTCCTTTTTGTAATTATTAGTTGAATAACAAATACATTCAGTGGTTCAGACATGGAAAAGCAGTCAGTGAAAAACTATTCCTGCTGCACCTGTCAGTTTAGTTCCTTTCCGCCGAATAAATAGCCATCATTATTAATCTCCTGTTACCCTTCCAGAGGTTTTTAGTGCGTACATGGACAAAATGGGTATATGTTCCTTTCTCTTTCTTTTACAAAAAGATGACATATAAGTCTGCACTTTGCTTTTCTCATGCAGCATTCTATTTCTGGAAATTTTTCCATATCAATAGATAAAAGTACTTATGCAGTCCTTCTTCCTGCCATAAGTATAACATTTTATGGACGTATCAAAATTTGTTTAACTTGTGCCCAAATGATGGACACAAATGGAAGTGTATTTCAGCTTATAGAGTTTAAAAGATTACATTATTTTATGATGTTCTAATGGGCATTTTTCCCTTGTAAATTAAAAAAGTAATTACACTTTAGCTTTTGAATTATTTGTATATTAGCAGTTAAGTTATTTAGCAGGGACATTTTACCATTATAAGTAGGTAAATGATATTTAATTGATCTTTAAATAAACATATGTTCTTGTAAGTAAACAATTAAAATAATCTGATGTAAATACTAAAACTAATCCAGAATTTTCATTCTTTAAAAATTTTAGAATGAAGTTTTGGAAATTGCCCTGGATCAAAAGGGACTCACCAATGATAGAAAAATTGCTTTCATTGATAAAAATAGAGATCTCTATATCACTTCAGTGAAACGATTTGGGAAGGAAGAACAGATTATCAAACTTGGTAAAATAATTGTAATACATTTAAATTGTTTATTATTTTCAGTATTCTTAGATCTACTCTTTATATTATACTAAATAGCTTGTTTGAATGAATCTGTGAATAATGCTTTGGTCTCCTAACATTTCTTAGCTATTTAATTCCATTTTGATAGCAAGTCTTTAGCTGCTGCAACTAAAGTGGCATTGAAAAAAAGACATGTAGATTGAAAATATAATGGTTCTGGGTAAAATGCTCAAATATTTCCATAAATTTTTATGTGAATTTTTGCACATGTTTTCACTATCATAAAATACTCATACCTACCAGCAGTTAGTTGGGGTCTTATGCATCAGCTAATTTTAAAGATATGTTTTTAATACTTATATAATGGAAATAATACATTAACATTCTTTTTAAAATAAGGAACAATGGTGCATACTTTGGCGTGGAGTGATACGTGCAATATCCTTTGTGGACTTCAAGATACTCGATTTACAGTGTGGTATTACCCCAATACAGTTTATGTGGACAGAGACATTTTGCCTAAAACATTATATGAAAGGGATGCAAGGTAACGTTTTACTGTGTGGGATTGTTTATTGTCATCAATAAAACCAACAGAGTGTTGTATTCTTGCTTCTAATTTCATTCCTACAAAATAATCTTTTATGTTACTTAGTTAATTAATAAATTATTCAGCTAAAGCTAATTTAATGAGATTTAAGTGACAGAATGAAGTTGAAAGTGTTGTATTGATGTAATACTATTTATTTATATGTTTCTTAAATGGATATAATTTTTTCTTATATGATTTTCAGGTTTACTGTTGTTTAATGGTAACTCAGGTAGTTTTTTCAATGTGGTGTAATTATTTTATTTTAGGCACTCAATATTTTTCTGTGATACACAATTTTATGACAGCCTTTACTCTTTCCCATTTTATCATTGACCTTGAGACTCTCAGAAATGTATGTCTCTCTAGAATTGAATTTTAAAATTGATATTAAATATAGAAAAAATACATAAATTTATTAAAAAGTCTTTTTTTAAATTTTACATTCTTCAGAAAATCAAATGTATTTATATTCCTAAATTCTCTAAGAAATAGCAGGGAGATCTCTTATTCTTGGCAAACTAGAAATACAAAGGCTTCTCAACGCCAAATCTTAGTTTAACTTTCATATCTCTTTTGAGTTCATTTTTAATATTCAAGCTCACATTAGCAAAACCAGAGAGGCATCATATAAAAAAATTAGTTAATGAAGAGAAGTTAGTCTCTTTACTTAAAATTCACCTCCTGTTATTATGAGAAAATAATCTTGGAATCAAATTTTTAATGTTTGCACTTTCAAAAGCTGAAGCCAAGTACTTTAATCATTTCTGTGATTTACCTTAATTCTTAGGAAAACAGATCATTTCAAATGCTTTTAAGCATAGTTGTCAAATATGTAATAATTTTTGTCATGTTAAAATGTTTGTATATTTTGCTCTAAGTGTACATAGCAAGTTAGATTCCAATATTTGTTTGAAGATATACATTCTGCCTGGAATTAACTTTCTTGGGGTGCATTTTGGAGATTGTAGATTTCATATGTATGTTGGGATCAGCTCCCAAATTTAAATTGTATGAAATTTTTTGCTCAGAATATAAATTGCATTTTGCCTTTTTTCAACAGTGAATTTAGTAAAAACCCCCATATTGTGAGTTTTGTTGGAAATCAAGTAACTATAAGAAGAGCTGATGGCTCTCTGGTTCACATCAGCATATCACCATATCCTGCTATTCTCCACGAATATGTAAGCAGTTCAAAATGGGAAGACGCTGTAAGACTTTGTCGTTTCGTTAAGGTACTTTACATTTCAGATCCACAATTGTATATATATTGTGTATTAGTTTATACAATATCTTTTTGCAAAATGATAAATCATAAGAGCTAAGAGTTGGAAAAATTGTAAACAAGATCACGTCTTTTTTTTTTAATAAGTGATGTCATGAGAGAGAGAGATAGATGTTGCTGTGTGATTTATTCTCTGAAGAAGCAAGCCGTTTCTTCTTTCTGGTACATATAAAAACCTTTCATGGAACTTTATTTAAAAGTCAGATTCCCAGGTTCTAACCCCAAGGTTTAATTTATTAAATCTAGTGAGCCTGGACATATTTTTAAGTTCCTCAGATGATTTGTTATAGCTAAGGTTAAGAACCATTCACTACTTTAGATCAGCATTTTCCAACCTAGTTGAATTAAGTATTTTCTGAGCATATTGGACCACAGAACTATTTTGTTTTACATTGTTTAATTCTCTTAGAATACACTTTTGTAAAAGGACTTTTAGGTGGTTTTCCTTACAATGTGTTATTGATGACAGTCCGCTCTAATAGCATTGTCTGAAAACCTCACTTTTTCTCTAATTTCCTGCAGTTGCATTCTTTGACATCAAAAAGACTGGAGGGCTTATAACCTTGAGTTATCATTAATGTCTATCATAAGTTCAAAAATAAACCTTTTTTAATTAGAAATGAACATTTCACAAAAAATTTATTCAAAACTTTCTCTATGTGTTATAACAGAATCAGTTCAGTTCAGTTCAGTCGCTCAGTCGTGTCCGACTCTTTGCCACCCCATGATTGCAGCACGTCAGGCCTCCTTGTCTATCACCAACTCCCGGAGTTCACTCAGACTCAAGTCCATCAAGTTGGTGATGCCATCCAGCCATCTCATCCTCTGTTGTCCCCTTCTTCTCCTGCCCCCAATCCCTCCCAGTATCAGGGTCTTTTCCAATGAGTCAACTCTTCACATGAGGTGGCCAAAGTACTGGAGTTTCAGCTTAACATCATTCCTTCCAAAGAAATCCCAGGGCTGATCTCCTTCAGAATGGACTGGTTGGATCTCCTTGCAGTCCAAGGGACTCTCAAGAGTCTTCTCCAACACCACAGTTCAAAAGCATCAATTCTTCAGCGCTCAGCTTTCTTCACAGTCCAACTCTCACATCCATACATAACCACAGGAAAAACCATAGCCTTGACTAGGTGGACCTTTGTTAGCAAAGTAATGTCTCTGCTTTTCAATATGCTATCTAGGTTGGTCATAACTTTCCTTCCAAGGAGTAAGCGTCTTTTAATTTCATGGCTGCAGTCCCCATCTGCACTGATTTTGGAGCCCCAAAAATAAGATCTGACACTGTTTCCCCATCTATTTCCCATGAAGTGATGGGACCAGATGCCATGATCTTCATTTTCTGAATGTTGAGCTTTAGCCAACTTTTTCACTCTCCTCTTTGACTTTCATCAAGAGGCTTTTTAGTTCCTCTTCACTTTCTGCCATAAGGGTGGTGTCATCTGCATATCTGAGGTTATTGGTATTTCTCCTGGCAATCTTGATTCCAGCTTGTGCTTCTTCCAGCCCAGCATTTCTCATGATGTACTCTGCATAGAAGTTAAATAAGCAGGGTGACAGTACACAGCCTTGACGTACTCCTTTTCCTATTTGGAACCAGTCTGTTGTTCCATGTCCAGTTCTAACTGTTGCTTCCTGACCTGCATACAGGTTTCTCAAGAGGCAGGTCAGGTGGTCTGATATTCCCATCTCTTTAAGAATTTTCCACAGTTTATTGTGACCCACACAGTCAAAAGCTTTGTCATAGTCAATAAAGCAGAAATAGATGTTTTTCTGGAACTCTCTTGCTTTTCTGATGATCCAGCAGATGTTGGCACTTTGATCTCTGGTTCCTCTGCCTTTTCTAAAACCAGCTTGAACATCTGGAAGTTCACGGTTCAAGTACTGCTGAAGCCTGGCTTGGAGAATTGTGAGCATTACTTTACTAGCATGTGAGATGAGTGCAATTGTGCGGTAGTTTGAGCATTCTTTGGCATTGCCTTTCTTTGGGATTGGAATGAACACTGACCTTTTCCAGTCCTGTGGCCACTGCTGAGTTTTCCAAATTTGCTGGCATATTGAGTGCAGCACTTTGACAGCATCATCTTTCAGGATTTGAAATAGCTCCACTGGAATTCCATCACCTCCACTAGCTTTGTTCATAGTGATGCTTTCTAAGGGCCACTTGACTTCACATTCCAGGGTGTCTGGCCCTAGGTGAGTGATTATATCATCGTGATTATCTTGGTCGAGAAGATCTTTTTTGTACAATTCTTCTGTGTATTCTTGCCACCTCTTCTTAATATCTCCTGCTTCTGTTAGGTCCATACCATTTCTGTCCTTTATCGAGCCCATCTTTGCATGAAATGTTCCCTTGGTATCTCTCATTTTCTTGAAGAGATCTCTAGTCTTTCACATTCTGTTGTTTTCCTCTATTTCTTTGCATTGATCGCTGAGGAAGGCTTTCTTATCTCTCCTTGCTATTCTTTGGAACTCTGCATTCAAATGGGAATATCTTTCCTTTTCTCCTTTGCTTTTCGCTTCTCTTCTTTTCACAGCTATTTGTAAGGCCTCCTCAGGCAGCCATTTTGCTTTTTTTGCATTTCTTTTTCTTGGGGATGGGCTTGTTCCCTGTCTCCTGTACAACATCGTGAACCTCCATCCATAGTTCATCAGGCACTCTGTCTATCAGATCTAGTCCCTTAAATCTATTTCTCACTTCCACTGTATAATCATAAGGGATTTGATTTAGGTCATACCTGAATGCTCTTGTGGTTTTCCCTACTTTCTTCAATTTCAGTCTGAATTTGGCAATAAGGAGTTCAGGATCTGAGCCACAGTCAGCTCCTGGTCTTGTTTTTGCTGACTGTATAGAGTTTCTCCATCTTTGGCTGCAAAGAATATAATCAGTCTGATTTTGGTGTTGACCATCTGGTGATGTCCATGTATAGAATCTTCTCTTATGTTGTTGGAAGAGGGTGTTTGCTATGACCAGTGCGTTCTCTTGGCAAAACTCTATTAGTCTTTGCCCTGCTTCATTTCGTATTCTAAGGCCAAATTTGCCTGTTACTTCAGGTGTTTCTTGACTTCCTACTTTTGCATTCCAGTCCTCTATAATGAAAAGGACATCTTTTTGGGTGTTAGTTCTAAAAGGCCTTGTAGGTCTTCATAGAACCATTCAATTTCAGCTTCTTCAGCGTTACTGGTCGGGACATAGACTTGGATTACTGTGATACTGAATGGTTTGGTTTGCCTTGGAAATGAACAGAGATCATTCTGTCGTTTTTGAGATTGCATCCAAGTACTGCATTTCAGACTGTTTTGTTGACCATGATGGCTACTCCGTTTCTTCTAAGGGATTCCTGCCCACAGTAGTAGATATAATGGTCATCCGAGTTAAGAGATACCCCACGTCCAAGGTAAGAGAAACCCAAGTTAAGATGGTAGGTGTTGCAAGAGGGCACCAGAGGGCAGACACACTGAAACCATAATCACAGAAAACTAGTCAATCTAATCACACTAGGACCACAGTCTTGTGTAACTCAATGAACCTTAGCCATGCCCTGTGGGGCCACTGAAGATGGGCGGGTCATCGTGGAGAGGTCTGACAGAATGTGGTCCACTGGAGAAGGGAATGGCCAACCACTTCAGTATTCTTGCCTTGAGAACTCCATGAACAGTATTAAAAGGCAAAATGATAGGATATTGAAAGAGGAACTCCCCAGGTCAGTAGGTGCCCAATATGCTACTGAAGATCAGTGGAGAAATAACTCCAGAAAGAATGAAGGGATGGAGCCAAAGCAAAAACAATACCCAGTTGTGGATATGACTGGTGATAGAAGCAAGGTCCAATGCTGTAAAGAGCAATATTGCTTAGGAACCTGGTATGTTAGGTCCATGAATCAAAGCAAATTGGAAGTGGTCAAACAAGAGATGGCAAGAGTGAACATCAACATTCTAGGAATCAGCGAACTAAAATGGACTGGAATGTGTGAATTTAACTCAGATGACCATTGTATCTACTACAGGCAGGAATCCCTCAGAAGAAATGGAGTAGCCATTATGGTCAACAAAAGAGTCCGAAATGCAGTACTTAGATGCAATCTCAAAAATGACAGAATGATCTCTGTTCGTTTCCAAGGCAAACCATTCAATATCACAGTAATCCAAGTCTATAACAGCATAGCCACAATGAAATTTCCACATCATTAATTTATTAAATTATTTTTTTCAGTGCCTGGCTCAGCAATCTTTTATTTTACATTAAAATATAACCTTGTTATATTTTAATTCAGCCATGTAGTTGAAATAATTGTTCTCATATTTCACTTTAGGAACAAACCATGTGGGCTTGCCTAGCTGCTATGGCAGTTGCTAATCAAGATATGACTACTGCAGAAATAGCCTACGCAGCAATCGGTGAAGTAAATAGTGTTTACTTATGTTTATGTGTTTTTGTATGTTTGTGTGTATGTGTGTGTGTTTAGCTGTAATTTGTTACTATATACTTCAAATATTTTTCTTTCTTTTTTAGATTGATAAAGTTCAATATATCAATTCTATAAAAAATCTTCCATCTAAAGAATCAAAAATGGCCCACATATTAATGTTTAGTGGGAACATACAGGAGGCTGAAATTGTTCTTCTTCAGGCTGGCCTTGTTTATCAAGCAATTCAGATCAATATTAATCTCTACAACTGGGAAAGGTAATTAAAAATTTTTCATCAATTCCAAAACCTGACTGATCTTAATGTATTCTTCTATCTACCACTTAGTAAATTACATTTTCCATTGTACTTAAGAGTTTCCTGATATCATATAAAAATTTATTCACATTTATATTTGTGAGTCAGTTCAGTCCTTCAGTTGTGTCTGGCTCTTTGCAATCCCATGGACTGCAGCATGCCAGGCTTCCCTCTCCATCACCAACTCCCAGAACTTACTCAAACCCATGCCCACTGAGTTGGTGATGCCATGCAACCATCTCATCCTCTGTCGTCCCCTTCTCCTCCCACCTTCAATCTTTCCCAACATCAGGGTCTTTGAAATGAGTCGGTTCTTCACATCAGGTGGCCAAAGTACTGGAGTTTCAGCTTCAGCATCAGTCCTTCCAATGAATATTCAGGACTGATTTCCTTTAGGATGGACTGGTTGGCTCTCCTTGCAGTCCAAGGGACTCTCAAGAGTCTTCTCCAACACCACAGTTCAAAAGCATCAATTCTTTGGCACTCAGCTTTCTTTATGGTTCAACTCTCACATCCGTACATGACTACTGGACATGACAGTAGACTAGACAGACATTTGTCAGCAAAATAATGTCTCTGCTTTTTATTATGCTGTCTAGGTTGGTCATAACTTTTCTTCCAAGGAGCAAGTGTGGTTTAATTTCATGGCTGCATTCACCATCTGCAGTGATTTGGGAGCCCAAGAAAATAAAGTCTGACACTGTTTCCGCTGTTTACCCATCTATTTGCCATGAAGTGATGGGACCAGATGCCATGATCTTAGTTTTCTGAATGTTGAGTTTTAAGCCAGCTTTTTCACTCTCCTCTTTCACTTTCATCAAGAGGCTCTTTAGTTCTTCCCTTTCTACCATAAGGGTGGTATCATCTGCATATCTGAGGATATTGATATTTCTCCCGGCAATCTTGATTCCAGCTTTTGCTTCATCCAGCCTGGCATTTGTATGATGTACTCTGAATATAGGTTAAATAAGCAGGGTGACAATATACAGCCTTGACGTACTCCTTTCCCAATTTGGAACCAGTCCCTTGTTCCATGTCTGGTTCTGTTGCTTCTTGAACCAGAACTGTTCAAGAACTGTTGCTTCTTGACCTGCATACAGATTTCTCAGGAGCCAGGTAAGGTGATCTGGTACTCCCATCTCTTGAAGAATTTTCCACAGTTTGTTGTGATCCACACAATCAAAGGCTTTGGCGTAGTTAATAAAACAGAAGTAGATGTCTTTCTGGAACTCTCTTGTTTTTTCAGTGATCCAACAGGTGTTGGCAATTTGATCTCTGGTTCCTCTGCCTTTTCTAAATCCAGCTTGAACATACTTGTGAGTAGCCTGCCATTAAAGATTTTTGCCATCTCTGACTCATGATTAATTAGATGTTGTCTGTGAAGAAGAAAACAGAGTCTAAGATGGCTCCAGAATTTCTGGGTTTAGTAACTGGATAGATGGTGGTAAGAATATTAGCAGGTTTGGAAGGGATGTTGAATTTGAAATATTTGTTTAGAGATATGTGATAATAGTTGATTATTAGACATGGAGCTCAGGAAAGATTTTAAATAGAGATGTAGACTAAGAGTCATCAGCAAACGGATGGTAGTCGAAGCCAGAAGGATGGATGCAATTGCCTGGGGTATGTGTGGAGTGAGAACACATCGACTCTATTTGCAGGATGGGTGAAAGAGAAATTCACTGAAAGGTGGGGATAAAGCAGTTAGACAGGCAGAGAGAGGATCCAGGAAAGATTTGTTAAGCTAAGAAAGACAAACGAAAGGATTTGTATCAAGGAGCGGTCAGTAACCTTCCCTGCCAGCTTAGCCGTTGAGACAGGTTGCTTTCTGAGACTGAGTGGCAAACTTCTCTTCTCTATGGCATATTATGTTTCTCTGTTCTTTTTCTTCAGGTATATATCTCTTAGTGAACAAGGTTGTATTGCTTATATACACCTGAAGTTACTATGTTATAAAGTTGGCATATTGATTTTTTCAGGTTTGAAATGTCTTTCATCATCTTTGTCTCTCTCTGTGCTTAAAAAACTAACCACTATTTTTTTAATTACTGGCCCCTTATAATTCCCTTAGATTAGAATTTTTATAGATATCCTGTCTCTATCTTCCCCTTGAACAGGAATAATAAAAATGGCTAACAAAAGTAACAAACAATTTTGGTATGGACATACTATGGTCTCTTTATTTAATTTATACATTTATACAGGTCAGCCATTCTATTTCAATGCTTTATTTACACAAATCTGTTGTCATTGTTTAGCTATACAAAGGATTGTGAAAACTATTTTAGATTCTGAAAACATGAATAGGCCTTTGTTCTTGAGTTCAGTTTAGTCATAATTCATAAATACTTAAGTAGTTTGGAAAGTATGAATAATATTTTTAAAACTATATTAAAAAACTGATGGAAAATTGTACATATCATTACTAAACTGAGTTTCATGAGAAATGGCGAATAATAGTGTTTACAGCATATTCTCAATTGATACTTTTGAGAAAATAGTTATGTTGATAAATTTTAGGCATTACTATTTATACAGCATTCTGAACACCATCCAATATAACAAATATTTTAAAAATCATCTTTATATTAGAAAGCTTACAATCTATTTAAGAATTCTATTTTATTGTCATTAATAATAGTGAAGCTTCTACTTATTGATGCTTATGATGTGTCAGAATTGTGTTCAACGCTTTCCATATATCATCTCACTTTGTTATCACAACATTATACAAATGAAGAAGTTGAGGATTATTTGTAAGTAAGTGGCAGATCTAGGATTTGAACCTGAGCCTTCCAATATCACAGCGGACCTGAATTTTCTATTATTACTGCAATAAAGTATATACTGCTGATACTACTACTTACATTTTTCTGTAGGATTGATGTTTCTCTTTTATTATTTATCTTTGTAAACTTTTACATTTACAAAGATTTTAGATTATATACTTCTTGAAGGATAAAAACATTTTATCATTTTATATTATCTGTGAACATAGCAGGTACTTAATTTCATGCTCTTAATCTTTATGCAGTACTCAATCATTTTGCCATACACTTCCTCTGCAAACACTGAATGTAGATACATACAGTGTGTAAGTGTCAGAGCAGGTTTTGATGAAGCAGTTTGCCTCTTATGGTTTCTATTGATGGCCTATAATACAGCCCTCTGAACATTTCTTGTACCTCCTTGACCTAAGTGAATATCATGTCTTTCCAGAGGACCCTCCTTGCCTACATCTCAAATGGAGTCAGTTTATTCTTTCCAACTCCACATTCATTAGGTCTGGATGTGTGTGATGGCTCAGTGGTAAAGAAACTACCTGCAATGCAGGAGACACAAGTTTTATCCCCTGGGTCAGGAAGATGCCCTGGAGGAGGGCATGGCAGTCCACTCCAGCATTCTTGCCTGGAGAATCCCATGGACAGAGGAGCCTGGCGGGCTACAGTCCATGGGGTTGCAAAGAGTTGGACATGACTGAAGCGACTTAGCACACCTATGCAAACATCTTTACTTGTCTGGTAAAAATCTCTGATCCTTTGAGACATGTCATGTAACCATTCTTCTCTCTGCAGTTAATTTCACGTCTTCTCTACTATCCCTATATCCTACCCTCCATGCTGCTCCTTCCCCTGCTCTAGTTCTCAGCATAGGACCCTGCTTTAAGATATTAGGTGTCAGGGAGAGGGGAAACAAGAAGGGGAGAGATGTAACGGGGAAAGAAAAACAAACACTTGGTGCTCCTCTGCTCCTCCTATCTACTTGGCATCTCCTTTCTGTTTTTTACCTAAACTATAAACCAATGGGTTGGTCAAGTGTTGGTAGACCTCTGTGCCTGCCTGATAAGTTGATAAAGGTCAAGAAGCATTATTCAAGGCTTCTGATTACTATTTACACGCTTTTTGTTGCTGTTGTTCAGTCGCCCAGTCATGTCCGACTCTGCGACTCCATGGACTGCAGCATGCCAGGCCTCCCTGTCCCTCACCATCTCCTGGAGTTTGCCCAAGTTCATGTTCATTGCCTCAGTGATGTCATCCAGCTATCTCACCCTCTGACACCCTCTCCTCCTTCTGCCCTCAATCTTTCCCAGCATCAGGGACTTTTCCAATGAGTTGTCTGTTTACATCAAATGACCAAAATACTGGAGCTTCAGCTTCAGCATCAGTCCTTTCAGTGCATATTCAGGGTTGATCTCTCTTAAGATTGACTGGTTTGAGCTCCTTGCTATCCAGGGGACTTTGAGGAGTCTTTTCCAGCACCACAGTTCAAAGGCATCAGTTCTTTGGTGTTCTGCCTTCTTTACGGTCTAGCTCTCACAACTGTATATTACCACTGGGAAGACCATAGCCTCGACTAGATAGACCTTTGTCGGCAGAGTAATGTCTCTGCTTTTCAACACTGTCTAGGTTTGTCATCGCTTTCCTGCCAAGAAGCAGTCATCTTCTGATTTCATGGCTGCAGTCACCATTAGCAGTGATTTTGGAGTCTAAGAAGAGGAAGTCTGTCACTGCTTCTACCTTTTCCCCTTCCATTTGCCTTGCAGTAATGGGGCCGGATGCTATTACCTTAGTTTCTTTTAATATTTAATCTTAAGCCGGCTCTTTCACTATCCTCATAAAGAGGCTCTTTAGTTCCTCTTCACTTTCTGCCATTAGAGGGGTATCATCCGTATATCTGAGGTTGTTGATGTTTCTCTTGCTGTCTTGATTCTGGCTTGTAGCTCATCCAGCCTAGCATTTCTCATGATGTGCTCAGTATATAGGTTAAGCAAACAGGGTGACAGCAGACAGCCCTGTCATATGATCTTGAACCAATCAGTTGTTCCATACAGGGTTCTAATTGTTGCTTTTTGACCCACATACAGGTTTCTCAGGAGACAGATAAGATGGTCTGGTATTCACATCACTCTAAGAGACTTCCACAGTTTGTCATGATCCACACAGTCAAAGGCTGTAGCATAGTTGATGAAACAGAGATAATGTTTTTCTGAAATTCCCTTGCTTTCTCTATGATCCAGTTAATGTTGGAAATTTGATCTCTAGTTCCCCTTCCTTTTCTAAATCCAGCTTGGACATCTGGAAGTTCTTGGTTTGCATAATGCTGAAGCCTAGCATGCAAGACTTTAAGCATGACCTTACTAGCATGGGAGATGAGTGCTATTGTCCGATGGTTAGCACATTCTTTGGTACTACCCTTGGGAATTGGGATGAAGATTGACCTCTTCCAGTCCTTTCCGTCACTACTGGGTCTTCCAGATTTGCTGACATAATGAATACAAAACCTTGATTTATACACTTAAGACTCCCAAATATGTATCTCTCCTAGCCCTCTATCTTGCTCATGTTTGCTGTCAGAATCCAATTATCTACCTGCCTATTCAGCATTCCATTGGATGTCTCATATGTTTGAGTTCAAATTTATATTTATTCTCTCATAAACTTGATCCTCTTCCAAAGTAACCTGTCATCTTTTCAATCTATCCAAAGCTGGAAATTTAGGAGTTACTTTTGACATTTTCCTTTTCCCTGTAGCACTCATCCTCTTTACTACCAGCACCCTTGTCTAAGCTGATCCAAGTTTTTCTTGGTATAACATTATCTCTGCATCTACTTTGTCCTTTTCCTATCCATTCGTTACACTGTAGTCACTGTGATCTATTCACAGTGGAAATCTGATCATGTCACTCTTGACCCCTGACTCACTTAAATGAAACCCTTAGTTTCCCATCACTTTTAGCAAAATATCAAAGACTGGGTAAGAATGACTTCAAATAATCAGCAGAAGTAATTATAATTGCTACAAAACACTCAAGAAGCTTTATGTATTATCTTCATTTCCAGATTCTACAGCTATTTCTGAAATCAGTTGGAATATTTGTTCCTATTGCATATTCATTCATTCAGTAGATATTTAATGAGTGTCTGCCATATGAGAGATATTTAGATATTACATGGAAATCCATTTAAAACAACAACAATAACAGTCTTTTGGTAAAATGTATGGTCATTTTTAATGACTTGTTCGAAAAGGCTGCTGAATGGGACAAAGACAAATATAATGGTTAAGACTGGGAGCTTTGGAATAAGACCTGGGTTTGATTTCTGATTCTGCACATATTAGTTTTTTGGTTTTTTTTTTTTTCACATATTAGTCATGTGATCTTGGACAGGTTACTGAGGCTCTGTAAGCCTGTTTCCTTGTGTTTAAAATGATGATAATTACAAGAAACACATGTTTGTTGTCAGGGTTAAGTAAAATAGCATGTGAAACTCTCTTAGCTTACTTTGTTGAAGGTTTATTATGTATAATAAACCTTCAACAAATAGTAGCTATTGTTCATTCTTTAAATATTTATTGAGTGTCTCTAATGTGCCAGGTTTTAGGACTGGGGATACAGCAATGAACAAAACTGACAAAGTCTGAGATGACAGTTTGATATTAAATGTTAGGACTAATATAAAAAGTAGGAGTAAGACATATAAATACTTGGATCCAGTATAGAAATCAACTTTATAACAACATAGTCCAAAGAATGGCCTGCTTAGAGAGTAGAATAATCCCCATCCACAAAGATATTCCACAGTTTGTTGTGATTCACAATAAAGCAGAAGTAGATCTTTTTCTGGAACTCTCGCTTTTTTGATGATTCAACGGATGTTGGCAATTTGATCTCTGGTTCCTCTGCTTTTTCTAAATCCAGCTTGAACATCTGGAAGTTCACGGTTCACGTACTGTTGAAGCCTGGCTTGGAGAATTTTGAGCATTACTATGCTAGCGTGTGAGATGAGTGCAATTGTGCGGTAATTTGAGCATTCTTTGGCATTGCCTTTCATTGGGATTGGAATGAAAACTGACCTTTTCCAGTCCTGTGGCCAATGCTGACATAATGACATAAAAAAAGTTTATTTTCCAAATTTGCTGGCATATTGAGTGCAGCACTTTCATAGCATCATCTTTTAGGATTTAAAATAGCTCAACTGGAATTCCATGACCTCCACTAGCTTTGTTGGTAGGGATGCTTCCTAAGGCCCACTTGACTTCACTTTCCAGGATGTCTGGCTCTAGGTGAGTGATCATACCATTGTGATTATCTGGGTCTTGAAGATCTTTTTTATATAATTCTTCTGTGTATTCTTGCCATCTCTTCTTAATATCTTCTGCTTCTGTTAGGTCCATACCATTTCTGTCCTTTATTGTGGCCATTTTTGCATAAAATGTGCCCTTGATATCTCTGTTTTTCCTGAAGAGATCTCTAGTCTTTCCCATTCTGTTGTTTTCCTCTATTTCTTTGCATTGATCACCGAGGAAGGCTTTCTTGTCTCTCCTTGCTACTCTTTGGAACTCTGCCTTCAAGTGGGTATATCTTTCCTTTTCTGCTTTGCCTTTTGCTTCTCTTCTTTTCACAGCTATTTGTAAGGCCTCCTCAGACAACCATTTTGCCTTTTTGCACTTCTTTTTCTTGGGGATGGTCTTGATCCCTGCCTCCTGCACAATGTCATGAACCTCCTAAGAAATTTGTATGCAGGTCAGGAAGCAACAGTTAAAACTGGACATGGAACAACAGACTGGTTCCTAATCGGGAAAGGAGTACATCAAGGCTATATATTGTCACCCTGCTTATTTAACATATATGCAGAGTACATCATGAGAAATGTTGGACTGGATGAAGCACAAGCTGGAATCAGGATTCCCAGGAGAAATCTCAATAACTTCAGATATGCAGATGACACCACATTTAAGGCAGAAAGTGAAGAAGAACTAAAGAGCCTCTTGATGAAAGTGAAAGAGGAGAGAGAAAAAGTTGGCTTAAAGCTCAACATTCAGAAAACTAAGATCATGGCATCTGGTCCCATCACTTCATGAGAAATAGATGGGGAAACAATGAAAACAATGACAGACTTTATTTTCTTGGGCTCCAAAATCACTGCAGATAGTGACTGCAGCTGTGAAATTAAAAGACACTTGCTTCTTGGAAGAAAAGTTATGACCAACCTAGACAGCGTATTAGAAAACAGAGACATTACTTTGCCAACAAAGGTCCATCTAGTCAAAGCTATGGTTTTTCCAGTAGTCATGTATGAAGGCAAGAGTTGGACTATAAACAAAGCTGAGCACCGAAATTGATGCCTTTGAACTGTGGTGTTGGATGAGACTCTTGAGAGTCCCTTGGACTGCAAGGAGACTCAACCAGTCCATCCTAAAGGAAATCAGTCCTGAATATTCATTGGAAGGACTGATGCTGAAACTCCAATATTTTGGCCATATGATGCGAAGAACTGACTCATTTGAAAAGACCCTGATGCTGGGAAAGATTGAAGGTGGGAGGAGAAGGGGACGACAGAGGGTGAGATGGTTGGATGGCATCACAGACTCAATGGACATGAGTTTGAGTAAACTCCATGAGTTGGTGATGGAGAGGGAAGCCTGGCATGCTGCAGTCCGTGGGGTCGCAAAGAGTCGGGCATGACTGAGGGACTGAACTGAACTGAACTAAACAAAGATATTCAAACACAGGATGATAAAATTATGTGATTAACTGATTAACAATAGACTTTTTGCGTGCCTGTCTATATGGATGGTGACCTTTTATAAAAGATCTTATTTTTTCACTGCCATGGTGCGAGTTCAGTCCCTACAAGAAACACATGGTTAGGGAAAAAGAAAGCTTATGTGTTTTTTTGCCACGTGTATTTCTCTGTTTCCCTGGGAGTGAGTAAATAATAGGTCTCATAAACTAAGACTTCTAGGACTGTTGAAGCTGAGTGATGGGTACCTACTAGAATTTAAAGAAGGAAAAAGAAAAGAAGGCAGCATGCAGATTTCTTCTGAATTGAACGTTTAATGGTCTGGTTGAAGAGGAGGATTCAGCAAAAGAGATCAGGAAGGGGCAAAAAAGATGAAATTTAAAAGCTACTCTTTATGGAAAATTTCAAACATATATAAAAATAGAACAGTATAATGAATATCCATGTACCCATCACTCAGCTTCACAGTTAGTGACTTGTGAGTAATCCCTACCCACCATTGTTTAAAGGCAGATCCCAGTCATCATATTATTTTATCTATGAATATTTCAGTATGTATCTTAAAGGTTTTTTTTTAATCCAACCATAATATTATGATCACACCTTTAAAATTAATAATAATTCTATTCAGTATTCTTATTTCTCTGTTTGTCTTATATATGTTTTGTTTTGCTTTATGTTGTTTGATGTAGTATCCAGAAAAGATACATGCATTGTGATTGGTTGATGCAGTCTTAAGTTTCTTTAAATCTATAGATTCTTCTATTTGTTTTTTGTATTTTATTTGGGCTTAGAGAACTTCTTCTTTTTTTTTTTTTTTTTTGAGAATTTCTTATAATCTAGACTTTGTTGATTGCATCTTTGTGGTATCACTTAACATGTTCCTTTGCCCCTGAATTAGCTGTGAATTGGTATTGAATGTAGAAACTTGATGACATACATACCTGCATGCTCAATCGTGCCCACCAGGCTCCTCTGTCCATGGGATTCTCTGGGCAGGAATACTGGAGTGGGTTGCCATTTTCTCCTCCATGGGATCTCCCTAGCCCAGGGATAGAACCCATGTCTCCTGGGGCTCCCGCAGCTCCTGCATTGGCCAGGTGGGTTCTTTACCACTAAGCCACCTAGAAAGCCGTAGAAACTTGATTAGGTTTAGATTAAAATTTTTCCTTCTTTTTGGTAAGGATCCGTCAGAATTGGTATTATGTGTGTTTCTGTAATAACTGGCCATCTGTCTTTTTTGTGACGTTAGCTATTGACAGTTTTTGCTCTGATCCATTAATCAGTTATGGTGATATTCTAATTCTATCCTGCCAAAATTCTAGAATGATAGAATTTAAGTATTGGCTGATAAATATATCCTTAAATATATCCTTTTAGGATCCTTGAATTTCCATATTTATTTACATACTTTAGAAGAAAACTTTTTTTTTTTTTAATTGGCTACGCTGATTCTTCATTGCTGCCCTAGAACTTTTTCTAGTTGTGGAGAGCAGGGGCTACGCTCTAGTTGCATTATGAGGGCTTCTCATTGCAGTGGCTTCTTTTGTTGCAGACCGCAGGACCTAGAGTACGAACTTCAGTAATTTTGGAATGTGGGCTCAAGAGTTGCAGCTTGTGGACTCTAGAGCACAGGATCAGCAGTTATGGTGCACAGACTTAGCTGCCTTGTGGCATGTGGGGTCTTCACAGAGCAAGGATTGAACCCATGTCCCCTGCATTGACAGATGGATTTTTAACCACTAGACCTCTGGGGAAGCCTGGGAACAGATTTTACTTTGTTAATATGTGTTATTCTATTTGAGAAGCATCATCTTGCTGCTTTGTGCTGCTATCATTTATATTTGAATTTGAAAATTGCCTGCAATTTACTAAGATGCAGCCCTTGAGGGCTATAGATATGCAAGTTATCCATGTGCCGTTCCCCCTGGACATTTGGTGGTGGTCTGTTTTAAAAAGCAAGTTAAGAGAGGTAGAAACTAGAAACTCCATGTATGCATATTGATCCTTTATGTAAGTACTAATAAAAATAGTTTCTTTTACTTATACCACTTACATAAAGTAATTTTGCTTCATTCAAGTTATGCAAAAATTATACTCTGAAGTTATAACATCTTTTTATATAACTTCCTTCTATTTAAAATCAGAGAGGATACATGGATTTTTTCCAGCCCCATAATCTAATGTTAAATTTGTTTCATTGCCAAATAACCATTTTAAAGCTAGAAACATACTGTTCCCGTAACTCTTACATAATTTGGAGTAAATTCCCTCTTAAATGTGGTAGAGAGACATTTGTTACCCAGGGTGTGCTTTTAGAGGCATTTACAATAGCACATATCATTTGACTGTTTACCTTTAGCATTGTTTTCAGTCAGATAATTAATACATATTTTATAATACTAATAATAACTATTATAATAGATAGTACTTAGTATCTAGTATCTAAATGCAGGATTAGACATCATATTCTATACCTTCTACATAATTAAATTTATTGATGTTCCATAACAAAGTATCTCTTTGGAATTTTTGGAAAGCCCCAAACCAGATGCTTATGTACTTCCTGCTTAGAACTCTTCATTTTGTGCAATCCAGAATTCCTTCCCCTGTCCTGTACAATCATAAAGAGATAATGGGAAATGGAACTCTAAGATGCCAAAGAGGTGGTTCACTGGAGTCTCCACCCATTGTACCCCACTGGAATCAGAGGGGGATAAAATGAGAGAGGCTTAGAAGAGTTAAGGCATCTTTACTTCTGTTTCTCTTCTTTTGAGCCTCTATAAATTGTTTTTTGCCTGCTCTGGTTTTCTGCTTTTGTACCTCTATATTCTAGTACCTCTACATTTTTTTTCTCTGTATCTTTTTTTTTCTCTCTGAAAGACTTAAAGTCACAGAGAAATAAGGAAACTTTGTGAGGAGTTTGTGGTGGGTAGCAAATATTGACCCTTGCATTTAGCAATATTGTTTGGGCCAATATATTTTTATAAGAAATCATTGTACTAGACTTTGGCATTATCATTTATATTATATATGACTTATATTCATAATTTTTCTTACTATCTTTAATATCTCTCATTTGTTATTCATCAGTTAATACACACATAATATCTAAAATACTTTTTAAAGTTACTATTTATGTCAAACCGAAGCATGTCAAGAACCAAACAGATTTTCCTGCTAAGCAATCCCATGTTGAGAAAATTCTAGTTGTCTAAAAAAACAAGTTTATAATAGTTGGCTCTGATATACTGTGACCGCCTATTTCAAAGTCATATGGCATATTAGAAAGCAAGACAACTTGAGAAAAATTATACTCTGATTATTATGATGATCATTTCCCATACATGGGAACAATGAACAGTATATGTTGTGTGAAAATTGTATAAATCGTATGTTGAATTTGTTCTTAGTGCTTTCCTACTACTATCCTTCTATTTCTCTGTATATTCATTCTATTAATTTTTGAGAGTTCGATATTGAAACTCCAACAAAAAAATCTTTATTTACTTAAAAAACTAATTGTAATATATAATGGAGCTATATGTCACCTTGTTCTGTATTTTCCAAGTCTCCTGTAAATGTGTTGTCATATTTTTACAATTTAAAAAAATCCAGTGAGCAGTGTAGGAGAGCTATACTGTAGTAGGTTGTTCCTGGCTCAACTGATATGAGTTATGCATAGGATGATGGGCTGAGTGCTGTCCAAAACCTACATGCAAAAACAGATTTGGAACTGCGGAATAATATTTTCATCTCCCTCTGTATTATCAATATATAGATTTTATGCCTTTGGTGTTATACCTCTGATTTTAGTGGTTAATTTAGTTCTTATCTGCTATTTAAATAAAATATTACCTTAAAAATAACTTAGTTACATAGATAAATAGATATTAATTGGATTATAAAATTTAAATGGCTTTTAACTTTTTCTAAGACTCTGATGCTGGGAGGGATTGTGGGCAGGAGGAAAAGGGGACGACAGAGGATGAGATGGCTGGATGGCATCACCAATTCGATGAACATGAGTTTGAGTGAACTCCGGGAGATGGTGATGGACAGGGAGGCCTGGCGTGCTGCAATTCATGGGTTTGCAAAGAGTCGGACATGACTGAGCGACTGAACTGAACTGAACTGAAGAACCAGATGGCAAAAGACATTTTGTCAGACTTTTATCCTCAAATTTTATTTTCATAATACTAATATTTTTAATTTGCTATGCTAAAAATGTAAGGATATCAGTATTTAGTTAAATATTGAACAGAATAAATTCATTCAGTTCAGTTCAGTCGCTCGATCGTGTCTGCTGGGAAGGCCCAGCATCAGGGTCTTTTCCAATGAGTCAGCTCTTCGCATGAGGTGGCCAAAGTATTGGAGTTTCAGCTTTAGCATCAGTCCTTCCAAAGAACACCCAGGACTGATCTCCTTTAGGGTGGACCAGTTGGATCACCTTGCAGTCCAAGGGACTCTCAAGAGTCTTCTCCAACACCACAGTTCAAAAGCATCAATTCTTCGGTGCTCAGCTTTCTTCACAGTCCAACTCTGACATCCACACATGACCACTGGAAAAACCATAGCCTTGACTAGACGGACCTTTGTTGGCAAAGTAATGTCTCTGCTTTTCAATATGCTATCTAGGTTGGTCATAACTTTCCTTCCAAGGAGTAAGCATCTTTTAATTTCATGGCTGCAGTCACCATCTGCAGTGATTTTGGAGCCCCAAAAATAAGGTCTGACACTGTTTCCACTGTTTCCCCATGTATTTGCCATGAAGTGATGGGACCAGATGCCATGATCTTCATTTTCTGAATGTTGAGCTTTAAGCCAACTTTTTCACTCTCCTCTTTCACTTTCATCAAGAGGCTTTTTGTTCCTCTTCACTTTCCCAAAAGGGTGGTGTCTTCTGCATATCTGAATTTATTGATATTTCTCCCGGCAGTCTTCATTCCAGCTTGTGCTTCTTTCAGCTGAGCGTTTCTCATGATGTACTCTGCATAGAAGTTAAATAAGCAGGGTGACAATATACAGCCTTGACGTAGTCCTTTTCCTATTTGGAGCCAGTCTGTTATTCCATGTCCAGTTCTAACTGTTGCTTCCTGACCTACATACAGGTTTCTCAAGAGACAAGTCAGGTGGTCTGGTATTCCCATCTCTTGAAGAATTTTCCATAGTTTATAGTGATCCACACAGTCAAAGGCTTTGGCATAGTCAATAAAGCAGAAATAGATGTTTTTCTGGAACTCTCTTGCTTTTTCAGTGATCCAGCAGATGTTGGCAATTTGATCTCTGGTTCCTCTGCCTTTTCTAAAACCAGCTTGAACATCTGGAAGTTCACAGTTCACGTATTGCTGAAGCATGGCTTGGAGAATTTTGAGCATTACTTTACTAGCATGTGAGATGAGTGCACTTGTGCGGTAGTTTGAGCATTCTTTGGCATTGCCTTTCTTTGGGATTGGAATGAAAACTGACCTTTTCCAGTCCTGTGGCCACTGCTGAGTTTTCCAAATTTGCTGGCATATTGAGTGCAGCGCTTTGACAGCATCATCTTCCAGGATTTGAAATAGCTCAACTGGAATTCCATCACCTCCACTAGCTTTGTTCGTAGTGATGCTTCCTAAGGCCCACTTGACTTCACATTCCAGGATGTCTGGCTCTAGGTGAGTGATCACACCATTGTGATTATCTGGGTCATGAAGATCTTTTTTGTACAGTTCTTCTGTGTATTCTTGCCACCTCTTCTTAATATCTTCTGCTTCTGTTAGGTCCATACTATTTCTGTCCTTTATCAAGCCCATCTTTGCATGAAATTTTCCCTTGCTATCTCTAATTTTCTTGAAGAGATCTCTAGTCTTTCCCATTCTGTTGTTTTTCTCTATTTCTTTGCATTGATCGCTGAGGAAGGCTTTCTTATCTCTCCTTGCTATTCTTTGGAACTCTGCATTCAAATTGGAATATCTTTCTTTTTCTCCTTTGCTTTTCGCTTCTCTTCTTTTCACAGCTATTTGTAAGGCCTCCTCAGACAGCCATTTTGCTTTTTTGCATTTCTTTTCCATGGGGATGGTCTTGATCCCTGTCTCTTGTACAATGTCACGAACGTCCGTCCATAGTTCATCAGGCACTCTGTCTATCAGAGCTAGTCCCTTAAATCTATTTCTCACTTCCACTGTATAATCATAGGGGATTTGATTTAGGTCGTACCTGAATGGTCTAGTGGTTTTCCCTACTTTCTTCAATTTAAGTCTGAATTTGGCAATAAGGAGTTCATGATCTGAGCCACAGTCAGCTCCTGGTCTTGTTTTTGCTGACTGTAAAGAGCTTCTCCATCTTTGGCTGCAAAGAGTATAATCAATCTGATTTCAGTGTTGACCATCTGGTGATGTCCATGTGTAGAGTCTTCTCTTGTGTTCATTACAGACTTATAAAATGGTCAGGATAGTTGAACCCTTACTTTGGGCAATTCACTTGAATTTTCTTACGATTTCAGTGAACTTTTCAATGAGCATTTACCATACATCTACTCAGTAATACTCACCAAAGAGAAATGAAACCCACATCTCCCTTTAATAAATGTATAGGTTAATTCAAGGAACAAATTCATAATAGTTACAATACACTGTGAACAGGACTATAATAATAGTATGTAAGGAATGTTCTGTAGCACAGAAAGATGTAATGGTCATTTATTTCTCCAGGAAGAGCTGGTCAGGGAGAATAGATCATGTTTGGGCTGGACCCTGAAGTATAAATAGAAATTTACAAGATGGATAAGGTAGGGGCTATGACATACCTTTCATATTGAAGAATGAGTAGAGGGAAAAACAGAGCATCCCACCCTCTCACCCCAGAACTCCACTGCCCATAGAAGTCAACATATCAGTGCTGATAACATTTTATTTCTCATTATAGGGCTCTTGAATTGGCTGTAAAATACAAAACACATGTTGACACAGTTCTTGCTTACCGTCAAAAATTTTTGGAGACATTTGGTAAACAGGAAACTAATAAACGATACCTGCAGTATGCAGAAGGTGTAAGTATTATGCAGTATTTGATAATAATTATATGCTTTATATGTTATTTGTCTCAATGAGACAAAATTGAATAACTTTCCTACCGTAATCTCTAAAAATAACTGCTTCTTGTCTTTCAATGTTGCAGTTTTATTTTGACTATATAATTATATTACAGAATATTTTTCTGGACTCTTACAGCCATGTTTTGCTTAACTCAAGTCTGTTCTTACAGTTTCCAATTTATGTTAAGTTTGTGTCCTAACTGATATTTTTAGATAAACAACATAAAATGTGAGGATAAAGGCTTCTAATTTTGCCTTCCTAAAGGCTTCCTGAATTTTGCCTTCCACTAGCTGCCCTTTCTGTTCCAGGGGAATAAGCACAGAGGGCAGTGGCCAGAAGTTGGATACTTTGTCACTTTGCAGATTCTAGGGAGCCTGCTTGCACTTAAAGAGGTGCCTCGCCTGGGTAGACTTCACCACCTAGAACCAAAGAAAGCTGACCCTTTGCCTCTTAAGTTCCTACCAGAACTTAAGGTTTTGTCAATCCAGTTAGGAAAAAAGCCATTCTAGTACATACCAGCACACAAGGCGAGCCATGCCTAGAACAGAAATGATTGTGGCCACCTGCCCAGATACTTCTAGATTCAAATGGCAGAAATAGAGCTCACTTCTAGCCATGGGAGATCCAATTTGTAAACCCAAGACAGGGCTAACCTTTCTCCCAGCTCTGCAAACTAGTTGATTTCCTTATCCTTTTAGGCATTCATATATTCAAAATGTGTTTATAAGTACTCAGTCTGGATTAGGCACCACACTAGGTGTTGAATCAGACGTGGCTTGTCTTCATGGAGCTTATAGACCACGTAGGGGCTTTCCTGGTGGCTCAGATGGTGAAGAATCTGCCTGCAATGGAGGAGACCCAGGTTTTACCCCTGGGTTGGGAAGATCCCCCCGGAGAAGGGAATGGCTACCCACTCCAGTATTCTTGCCTGGCGAATCCCTTGGACAGAGGAGCCTGGTGGGCTACAGTCCATGGGGTCGCAAAGAGTTGAACACGACTGAGCGACTAACACTTTCACTTTCTTTCATAGACCCTGTGGGAGTGTTTCTCGGAATGTTCTGCTTCATTGTGGGGGTGGGTAAAATATATTAACCTGTCCTCTTTGGAAGAGGAAAGAGGATGTAGAGAGAGGTACCTACTAAATACATTATCCATTTGCTATATGTAGAATATCGAGTGTCATGAGTCACATTTTTGGACTTCAGGACAGTTTTCAGGGTAATGAAGACTTTGGAGCTATTCTTAGTTCTGCAGTGTAACTTCATCTGGATCCAGGATAGACACAGTTGTGGGTTTCTTGGTAGAAAGGGACATATTTTATAGAAGCTTCACAATTTTTTTTGTTTGATTCAGAAATGAATTGTTTGGGCTGTTAGCCTTCCGTAAGAGCTCTGAGGGCTGTACTTTTTAATTCACAGAATATGACAGCAGCCACCACCACTATGGTGCAGAACAGCCCAGAAAATCATTGGTCAGCTAATCTCTTTTGTCTGTTTTGAAAATATGACATTATGTTGAAAATGAGCACCCACTTTAAATTTCCTTTACTATATAATTTTGAAGCAAATTAATACTACTCTGCTTCCTCTTCATCATATTAATATCAATATTTTTTTCACTGTGTTCACATAGGTGCTTTTGAGGACATGGAAAATATAGTTTTTACCTCAACGTTATATTTCAGATTCTGAAAACTTAAAACTCTTATCCTCTTTTTCAATATATACGTATTCAACTATAAATAACATGTTAATACTTCAATCATAAGAGTAGCTGAAATGTTCAAAATGGGATAATCAGAACAACATGACTTTTCTTGGGTATTTTGTTTCCTGTTTTTTGACTCCCTATGGCACCATGTTCTAGTTTCCAACTTGTCTTCATAAATGTAATTTGGAAGTTAACTAGAAATCATAAAACAGTATTTTAAGATGAAAATCTTAAATAAAAGCCGAAGAATAGATGCTTTTGAACTGTGGTGTTGGAGAAGACTCTTGAGAGTCCCTTGGATTGCAAAGAGATCCAACCAGTCCATCCTAAAGGAGATCAGTCCTGGGTGTTCATTGGTAGGACTGATGTTGAAGCTGAAACTCCAGTACTTTGGCCACCTGATGCAAAGAGCTGACTCATTTGAGAAGACCTTGATGCTGGGAAAGATTGAGGGCAGGAGGAGAAGGGGACGACAGAGGCTGAGATGGTTGGATGGCATCACCGACTCAATGGACATGGGTTTGGGTGGACTCTGGGAGTTGGTGATGGACAGGGAGGCCTGGTGTGCTGCGGTTCATGGGGTCGCAAAGAGTTGGACATGACTGAGTGACTGAACTGAACTGAAGTGAACTAAGATGAAAATAATCTTTGACTTAACATTTCTTAACCAAAATTGTGATTATAAAAACTTTTTATTTCAGAACTAAGAATTGAATAGAAAAAGATCATTTTTGTAAACCTTGAAAAATTTATTATAGATAGCTGGTGAATTCAAATGGCTTCACAATGCATAACATAAAAGTTTATAAGAACTGAGGCTTGACATACATTCATATTTATGAGCCCTGAAATGTTATTTGGGCCTTTCTAGTTTAAAATGTGGAAATCTGAGATCTATACAAGGTGTACTGTCTTCTAAGAACTCCATCAGAGTCATTATACCTGGTCTACAGTGGTGTTCAGCAAGTGTTTGTAAGAGAATTCATTAGTCTGGCAAATAAAATCCACCTGAGGAATACATTCAGTTCACTGAATACATACTCTGTGCAAAAAGAAGAGTAGAGGAGCCAGGAAATGTTTAAACATTATGCTAGGAGAAAGAAAAAAGGAATGATAAATAGGAGAGAAAATAGTGAGAGATTAAGTGGTAGCTCATTTCCTGGATAATTAGTGATCTCTCATTCATTCAGTATTTACTGAGTACCTCCTGCAGACAATGTATTCTTCTTGGTGGTTGGGATATAATAGCAAACCTGGCAGACACTGACCCTTTGAAATTTGTATTCACATAGAGGCCAAAAATAATTATATAGTTAATTGTTAATTTCATTTGCGATAATAGCTTTGAAGGTAGTGTCTATAGTGCTATAAGACTTTATGAATGTGGAGCCTGACCTAGAATGGGGGTATCAGTAAAGATTTTTCAAAGGAAAGCAAATGATGTTAGAGCTGAACTCTGAAGGATGGGTAGAAACCAATCGAGGGGACAGGGTGTGGGGATGGACACATTCCAGGATAAGGGAGGCTCTGAAGTGGTTAAGAATGATGAGCAAAGGGGAGGTTGACCTGAGAGTTTCATAGGGCACATTAGGTAAGTTGGATTTACCCTAAGATTAATGTAAAGATACTGAATGGAAGTGACATGATCACTTTTCCATTTTAAAAATCCCAATTTCTAAGTAGAAATGGAAACTTAGAATTTTTCACAAATTATCCTGTTTCCTTCCCCATTTGGAAATTATATACTTAGCATTTGTTAGTTTTAATTTCTTTATTTTTTCCACAAAATTATCTTGAGTAGGGTTTTTGTCAGTCAGTCAAAGGATATGATAATAAGAGCAAATGCATGGGGTCTTGAAAGAATGGTGAAGGAGTACAGAGGGGGTGCCTTGGGTTCTGAGTGACTGGAATATTGATGGGACCAGACATTGAAGCATCTTAATATTGTGCTAACAGATTTCATAATGAAGGCAATGCAAAGACTTGAAGGTTTGTAATCAAGAGAATGACTTGAAAGATAGCTTCTTAGGTGGAAGATGGTTTGGAGGTGAGGGTGATGACCAGGAGGCCAGTTACTATAATAGTTTCACCAGGAGATGGAAAGGGTAAGATTAATGTAAGAAAAAAAATCAGAAAAATTAATAAAACATTGTAGTTAGAGGTGGGAGGAGAGCAGTGAGGTAAGTCAAGCCATTTGAGAACAACTTCAGCATTCATACCATGGGTGACTAGTGGAGGAACATGAGCATATATGAGTTGTGGACCTTTCTTTAGTTTGAATACATGAAAATAGGCCATTTTTTGCATTAGAAGTTCCTGTGGGATAGACCCTATCTAGGTGGAGATGTCTAGTGGGCAGTTGGAAATATCAATGTGAACATCAAAGGGTGTTGATAAAGGAAGAATAAGGGCTAGATAAATAAATCTATGATCATGACAATTTAGGTATAGTTGAAGCTATGTGAGTTGATGAGATCTCTTAGGGAAAGTATGAAAAAGCTGTGTTTGGAACCCCAGTGAATGCTAAAAGTGAAGAGGGTACCAAGGAGAAGGATATAGAAGAAAAAGAAAGAAAAAAGATTGAGGACATTTAGAAAGGAGAGCAGAAACCAGAAGGGAAGGATATACTGAGAGAGATTTTGAAGAGCTGGAATGGAATCAGCAAGGTCCAGGGGATGCTTCTACATCAAGGCTTTTTTCTTCCTCTGTTAGGTGCTCTTCCCCAGATATACTCATTAATCTTCAAATTTTCACGTCATTAATTTTCAATTTTCTCGGGGAGAAAACTTTCTCTGATCACTCTATCTGAAGTTCAGCACTAATCCCCCCAACTCCTCCCTTGGTACTGTCTCCCTCCCCTGTTTCTGAAACTCTTACCACTATCATTTGTCTCTGTTTATGTCTCTATAAAGACAGTGATTTTTATCTTTTTATTCACTGCTAAATCCATGTACCTAGAGCAATCCTTGGCATAGAGTGAACATTAAATATTCGTTGAATGAGTAACTGAGTCATATAGAGAAGGTATATAGGATGAGGAATTAAAACACTTAATGGTGGTGTTAGTGAAGTTTCTGAAGTATGGTGGGAACACAGTTATATCACAGTGGTCTGGGAAGAGGATGAGAGTCGGGAATGAAAAGAAGAATGAAGGTAGTAGCTTGTGGGGAGACAGAATAGAGAAGGAAGGATGGAAGGAGCAGCCAGTGAAGAGAAGGAAATTGAAATATGTAGGTAATAATTGAAGGTTGATGTCCTAAAGGAGTCTGAGATAAGATCATGGACTTGTGTGAAGATGCTGGCCTGAGACAGAAGGGAAAGAGATAGGCGTGGGTACAGATGTACCTACTTTTGTGAAAGGAAGGAAATTAAGTGAATTCTACCTAATGGTTACTATATTCTCTCTAAAGTAGGAAGCTGATTTTTCAGTTGAGAGTAAGAGAGATGGGGTAGAGGATGGAGAGCCATTTGATATGATTTTGAAATTACTTCTATGTGAATATAAAGAATTGACTGGCTCAGGACTAGAAAAAAGTGCCAAAGAGTATTAACACTCTCTGGAAGAGAAAAGGATGTGTTTTAACATAGAAGTCACTTGACAGCTGTCATGAGTACATCCTTATCTGAAACCCACTATTAAAAATACTCTATTCCAGAGACTAAATTATCAGACCATTGTTCTAAAACTGGACAGATGCCAGAGTGAAAGTGAAACATTTATTTTCAGTAGGATAGCTATCAACTGACACCCTCACTTGTACTATAACAAGTAACTAATATAGATGTCGTCAGTCTACTTGATATACTTCTGGTGAAGCCAAGCAACAGTTGTTTAGTTTATCATCGATACATGGTTTTATTGTGACTGATTCAAGAAACATATGTAAGTCATTTAAAGCTGGAAGAAGGACAAGGTATTCATCAAGTTTTGTCTTTCTCTTTGAAATGTTTTCTTAGATGAATGTTCTGCCATTTAAAAAAACATCAGGTTCTGGCCAGATTGAAAAATGAGCCTTTCAAATAACCTAACATTTGCTCTGCCTTTCATTGAATTGTCACTTGCATCTTAGCACAGACATTCATCTTCTATGAATAAGAAGGATTCTTTTAATTCATCCATTTTATATATTATAGACAAATATGTGGAATGATTATCTTAATAAAGGTGACCAATAATATCCACAAATTACTACACAGAAATTAGAGAAAGGATTTTGGCATAAAAAAGAACCAAATACTTAATTCTACCTACTTCCAGCACAAAATTAAGAGAGGCACGAAGTCTTGTGTTAAGGTTAAATTAGTCTCAGTTACTTAAGATAAATCTGTTCAAGCAGCACATATGACCCCAATCTGCTTTAATACTGCTTATTCTACTCAGCTCCCCTACATGGAGGTGAAAACCTATTTACTTTTGGTTCAGTCTAGGAGTTTGGGTTTATTTCAAAGTAAATCAGAGTTAAGTTTAAGCTGGGACCCCATTTTTTCCCATGTCTTGCCTGAGAGAGGACACACATTTCTAAGTTAGTGATCTCCAGACTTATTAAAAAAAAAAAATCTGAATGCTTTTTCCAAAAGAACTTGTTTGTGGGACTTAGGGTAGAGTCCACTCCTAACACCAAGTCTGTTGCTTTAGTGGGATATAGTGGAGGGGCAGGGCTGGATCTTGGTGGGGATCAGTGGTTGACCTGAAACAGATATAAATATTATCACTTTACAGTTATTCTTTTTAGTTGTCTTTCAACCTTGTTCTCCCACTGTTTCATCTAATATCTTTTCATCATTGTCTTACCACCAAGTCTTCATATTATTTTAAGAGTTGTTGCAAAGGAGCCCCTTTGCAGAGTATGCTCTGGTGAAGCAGATGCTCCCCTATCTTTCTTCATAGCTAGGTTCCTGATGGAAACCTCAGTATAAGAGTGCTGAAGTGTTGATGCACTTGAAACATGGCCTGATGGCCAGGGCTCTGTCCATTTCCCTCTTGTTTGGAGGAGAGCAACCCACCTTACCTGCCCTTCCCACCTTGTACCTGAGCAGAATCCTAGGGTCCCATAGTTGAGATGTACTTTTTATAAATAACTACAACTAGATTTTGGTCTTTTGCATCACAGTGAAAGTCTTTGCTTTTTATGGTGATAATTGTTCTAGTAGGAATTATTTAACGCTATGTCATTTGCGAGGGAGCATTATTTCTTCTTAACTTTTCTTTCCCACTGTCTTTCTCTAATGTTTTGAAAGTCATACATTCTATTTTTGTTTACTCTTAGCTACTTTGGATTAAATAAAAAGGTCTTATACTGTATATGTGCATTTCTTCTTTTCTTCTACCACAGCTCCAAATAGACTGGGAGAAAATCAAAGCCAAAATTGAGATGGAAATTACTAAAGAGCAAGAGCGGTCATCTGGCAGCCAGCCCACCAAGAGTACTGGTCTAAAGCACTAAATGTCATGATTACCTTTAAGAAGTTTTACCTTTTGAAACTGAGTCTGATTAATCAAGGATAAGCATGTTTTCATTGCTAAAGAAAAAGGCAGAATCTCCAAGTATAAGCACTTGCTGTGTATTTAATACCAAAAGTACATTCAGAAAGACTGAGCACAAAATAATTACTGTAATTTCATCTTTTATCTTTTTAGCACAATAATTAGCAAATGTTCCTATATACTTATGATACATCCATGTCGTATGCTTACATCCTAGTTTTCTGTCCATTATTTTATCCCTGAATCTTCAGTATGAACAAATATTAATGCTAATAATAAAACACTGGACTCTTTAAAATTTATGTTATCATTCATTTCTATTTGACCTCTAAATTGTAAAGTGCTCCAAAAGTTTATTTACACAACAAAAAAATGAAGATTGATTTATGAAAATATATAATAATATGTATACTTGTATATGTTCGTAGCAACATTATTCACAAAACTAAAGTGGTGGGCAAAAAAAGATATACATCAGCAGATGAATGGATAAACAAAATGTGGTGTATACACAAAGTGGAATATTATACAGCCTTTGAAAAGAATGAAATTCTGATACATGGATGAATCTTGAAAATACCATGCTAAGTGAAAGAAGTCAGACACAACAGGTCAAATATTGTAGAATCCCACTTACATGAGGTATAAAAATAGACAAGTTCATTGAGACAGAAAGAACAGTAGTTGCCAGGGACTGTTGGGAGGGAAAATTGAGGAGCTATTATTTCATAAGTTCAGAATTCCTGTCTGGCTTGAATGAGTTCTGGAAAGTGATAGTTGGTGATGGTTGCCCAACATTGTGAATATACTTAATGCCAAAATGGTAAATTTTGTTATATCTATTTTATTATAATTATAGAAATATATCTAGAACAGGCAAGAAATATTTTTCTCATTCCTCTTCTGACTTGAGAATGTTTAGGCACTAGACTCTGGAGTCTGAATTTTGTGAAAATCTCCTTAAATTATCAACCCATTTGACTAGCTTTCATTCAGTATGTCCCCAAATTATTATTACCACAAAAGCTTTTTAACATAGCACAAATAATCCTTAGAAATTCTTCCATGAAACCATTTTTGGAAATGGTACTTTGTAGAGTGAGCATGTGCATATACATGGGAAAATGATGCCCTCTCTCACCCTCATTTTAATGAATATATTTAGTTTTTTTAAATGAAAATGTTCCTGTCTTTTCAACATATTCCTTTTCCTTGCTGAAATGTTGTAATGTTCTGTTCTTCATCCAGATGCTGGGTAC
Source organism: Bos indicus x Bos taurus (assembly GCF_003369695.1). Classification (NCBI taxonomy): domain Eukaryota; kingdom Metazoa; phylum Chordata; class Mammalia; order Artiodactyla; family Bovidae; genus Bos; species Bos indicus x Bos taurus. The sequence goes on from NC_040076.1 coordinate 106,640,620, forward strand.
AATGGTGTGTTCAATTTGTGAAATATGATTGAGTGGTTTACTTGTAAGTTGTACTTAAATACATTTATTTTGTTTTCTTATATTACAATAAAAAGTTTAAAAAGAAAGCTGGTCAGAAGGGTAAATTTTATGTTTATTTTACTATAATTTTAAAAGTCAAAAAATATAATGAAATATTTTTGCATTCTAACAACAATTCTCTGATAGCCAACTTGATACCCAGAGTTAATGTGCTCAGTTGCCCAGTCACATCTGACTCTTCATAACCCCATGGACTGTAGCCCACCAGGTTCCTCTGTCCATGGAATTTTCCAGACAAGAATATTGGAGTGGGTTGCCACTGCCACTTCCTACTCCAGGGGATCTTCACGACCCAGGGATTGAACCCACATCTCTTGTGTCTCCTGTACTGGCAGGCAGATTCTTTACCATTAGTGCCACCTGGTAAGCCCAGAGTTAGTGTAGGTCTCACAAATTAAAGGGCAAGATCCTCAGCTAGATTACTCTTCAGTTGCCAGTCTGCTAGTGGGGACCCTAGGATACTCATACCCCTCTGACTCGGCTGAAAATTTGGGGATTCCTACCACCCCCCTTCAGGTTTGACAATTGACCAGAATGACTCACTGGACTCACTGAAACATTTTCTGTTACAATTTTACTATAAAAGATACACTTTAGGAACAGCCAAAGGGAAGAGATGCTGCATAGAGTGAGGCCTGGGAGGAAGGAGAGGCATCAGGAGAAATGGAGACACAGAGCTTCCACACCATCTCCTCATAGAACCCAGGCATGTCCATCATCCTCCCAAGCACATCAGTATGTTCACCAACCAGGAAGCTCCGCTAGGTCTTGCTGTCCTGAATTTTGTATCTGAGTTTTATTATGTAGGCACCATTGATTGAACTCAGCCTCTAGCCCCTTTCCTCTCTCTGGAGGTCAGGTGGTTAAAAGTTTTAGCCCTCTGATCATGTGTTTTTTCTGGTGACCAGCCCTTATCCTAACGCTCTTTAGTCATGCCCCTCCCCCAACACACACACACACACACACACACACACACACACACACACACACACCCCGTACATGTTCATTAGCATTAACAAAGATACTCCTTTCATTCAGGAAGTTTCAAAGGTTTTGGAAGCTCTATACCAGTACCCCTCTCCAAGCCTGGATACATCCTTTATTACATCTTAGGCCTCTCCCTGGTCTTTGATCATGGGATCTTTTATAGCAAAAGGGACCTGACAGCAACATTTGGAGGAATCAATGTGGGGTAAGGATAGGAAGCTCTTAAACTCAATGTCCCAATACATTTGATTATCAACACTGGCATTATCTTTCCAATAACGCCAGTATTCTAGCACATAACATTATGGTTGATGTAACCTGAAAAATAAGAGTCAAAGATACACATTTACTGGGGTCCCATCCAGTCAGTCTGATAGTCAGCCCCATCCATCATCATATTGTATGACAGGATGTCTTGGGGCTTCCATTTGATCTTGTCAGGAAACAGAAGTGGTGTCAGAAATAGATAACTTCATGCTCTCAGGCATTTGGTATAATTGGGCTTGAGAGACAATATTATTTCTTGCTCTTAGCTTTCTTCCAAGCATTATCGTTGGACTTCTCTCATTGCATAACTCAGTTACTCATTCATTTACCCAAACCTTTTCACCTTAGAAGGGACATTAGGTTTGGCCACTGTGCTGGTCTAGATCATTGGCAACACTAGGAGTCTAGCAAGTGCCTCCCACTCTGTCCACTCTCATCCATGTAGGAAAGGGTTACATAGGTAAAGAGTTAGTGGGCTATCTCTACCAATAAGCAATCTAACTGTTCAATGTTAGCCCAAATACTGCCGCATGGAGTGAAAGCACAACCCACCCCATCAGGCCCTTAGGAACTCAGACATAAAGATTTTAAAACAGCTATGGTTTGCTGCCCAGGAATCATCCCTGCTTCCTGCAATGCATTACTAGTTGTAGTTTTGGTCCAGGGACCACTGCATCAAGTATGAAAGAGAAAGTTACCATATGATATCCCTGATAGCTCAGTTGGTAAAGAATTCACCCACAATGCTGGAGACCTGGGTTCAATTCCTGGGTCAGGAAGATCTGCTGGAGAAGGGATAGGTTACCTACTCCAATATTCTTAGGCTTCCCTGGTGGCTCAGCTGGTAAAGAATTCACCTGCAATGTGGGAGACCTGGGTTCAATCCCTGGGTTGGGAAGATCCTCTGAAGAAAGGAAAGGCTATTCACTCCAGTATTCTTGGGCTTCCCTGGTGGCTCAGCTGGTAAAGAATTTGCCTGCAATGTGAGAGAGCTGGGTTTGATCCCTCGGTTGGGAAGATCACCTAGAGAAGGGAAAGGCTACCCACTACAGTATTCTGGCCTGGAGAATTCCACGGACAGTATAGTCCATCGGGTCACAAAAAGTCAGACAAGACTGAGCTATGAAGAAAGCTAGTGGAGGTGTTGAAATTCCAGTTGAGCTATTTCACATCCTAAAAGATGATGCTGTGAAAGTGCTGCACTCTATATGCCAGCAAATTTGGAAAACTCAGCAGTGGCCACAGGACTGGAAAAGGTCAGTTTTCATTCCAGACCCCGCAAAAGGCAATGCCAAAGAATGCTCAAACTACTGCACAACTGCACTCATCTCACACGCTAGCAAAGTAATGCACAGAATTCTCCAAGCCAGGCTTCAACAATACATGAACCGTGAACTTCAGATGTTCAAGCTGGTTTTAGAAAAGGCAGAGGAACCAGAGATCAAATTGCCAGCATCCGCTGGATCACGGAAAAAGCAAGAGAGTTCCAGGAAAATATCTATTTCTGCTCTATTGACTATGCCAAAGCCTTTGACTGTGTGGACCACAACAAACTGTGGAAAATTCTTAAAGAGAAAGGAATACCAGACCACCTGACCTGCCTCTTGAGAAATCTGTATGCGGGTCAGGAAGCAACAATTAGAACTGGACATGGAACAACAGACTGGTTCCAAATAGGAAAAGAAGTACGTCAAGGCTGTATATTGTCACCCTGCTTATTTAACTTCTATGCAGAGTACATCATGAGAAACTGTGGGCTGGATGAAGCACAATATGGAATTAAGAGTGCCTGGAGAAATATCAATAACCTCAGATATGCAGATGACACCACCCTTATGGCAGAAAGTGAAGAAGAACTAAAGAGCCTCTTGATGAAAGTGAAAGAGGAGAGTGAAAAAGTTGGCTTAAAGCTCAACATTCAGAAAACTAAGATCATGGCATCTGGTCCCATCACTTCATGGCAAATACATGGGGAAACAGTGGAAACAGTGACAGACTTTATTTTGGGGGGCTCCAAAATCACTGCAGATGGTGATTGCAGCCATGAAATTAAAAGACACTTGCTCCTTGGAAGAAAAGTTATGACCAACCTAGACAGCATATTAAAAAGCAGGGACATTACTTTGCCAACAAAGGTCCATCTAGTCAAAGCTATGGCTTTTCCAGTGGTCATATATGAATGTGAGAGTAGGACTATAAACAAACTGAGTATTGAAGAGTTGATGCTTTTGAACTGTGGTGTTGGAGAAGACTCTTGAGAGTCCCTTGGACTGCAAGGAGATCCAACCAGTCCATTCTGAAGGAGATCAGTCCTGGGATTTCTTTGGAAGGAATGATGCTAAAGCTGAAACTCCAGTACTTTGGCCACCTCATGCGAAGAGTTGACTCATTGGAAAAGACTCTGATGCTGGGAGGGATTGGCGGCAGGAGGAGAAGGGGATGACAGAGGATGAGATGGTTGGATGGCATCACCGACTCAATGGACATGAATCTGAGTAAACTCTAGGAGTTGATGAGAGTCGGGGAGGCCTCGCATGCTACAGTCCATGGGGTCGCAAAGAATCGGACACGACTGAGCGACTGAACTGAGCGACTTTCACTTCACTTCACTTCATCACTTATATGTGGAATCTAAATATGACACTGCTGCTGCTAAGTCACTTCAGTCGTGTCCGACTCTGTGCGACCCCACAGACAGCAGCCCACCAGGCTCCCCCGTCCCTGGGATTCTCCAGGCAAGAACACTGGAGTGGCTTGCCATTTCCTTCTCCAATGCATGAAAGTGAAAAGGGAAAGTGAAGTCGCTCAGTCATGTCCGACCCTCAGCGACGCCATGGACTGCAGCCTTCCAGGCTCCCCCATCCATGGGATTTTCCAGGCAAGAGTACTGGAGTGGGGTGCCACTGCCTTCTCCAAATATGACACAGATTCACCCCATCTATGAAACAGAAACAGACTCGCAGACATAAGAGAAAAGACTCGTGGTTGCCAAGGAGGAGGGGAGAGGGTCGAAGTGGGAGTTTGGGGTTAGTGGATGAAAACTGGTATATATATAATGGATAAACAACAAGGTCTTACTTAAAAGACAGGGAACTATATTCAATATCCTGTGATAAACCATGATAGAAAAGAATATGATAAAGAATGTATATATACCATCTCACACTGGGATGACCCAGAGGGATAGTATGGCGAGGGAGGTGGGAGGGGGGTTCAGGATGGGGAACACGTGTACACCCGTGGCGGATGCATGTTGATGTATGGCGGTGAATGGCAAAACCAATACAATATTGTAATTAGCCTCCAATTTAAATAAATTTATATTTTTTAAAATGTATATATATATATAAAACAATCACTGTGGTATAGCAGTAATTATTGCAATACACCACACTGTAATTCAGTTATACTTCAATAAAATACTTTTTACTAAGTTAAATGATGTGGGAAAGAAAAAAAGTGTAATTGTCACACCAGTATCCTTGTCCTCACACTTAGAATAGCAGAGGAATTTATCAAGTGAGGATACTCCTTAGCCCTGTTCATTTTGCATATGAGCACACATCCGTGAGGACATATAAGCCAGTCCTTCATGCCTCCATCTCCCCCTATTCTATTTGTTTTTAAAAATTTATTTATTTGGCTGTGCCTGGTCTTCATTGTGGCATATGGGATCTTTAGTTGCAGTGTGTGGAATCTAGTTCCCCAACCAAGGATCAAACTGGGCCCTCTGCATTGGGAGTGCGGAGTCTTAGCCACTGAACCACCAGGGAAGTCCTTCTTCCCCCCTTTTAGACAACCAATGTTTTGATTGCCCAATCTAATTCTTTACCAGCTGTTACTCTGAAGAAATCTCTCTGCCTGTTGTTGGACATGATGGCCTGTAAATAGTGTTCCTTGGTCTAAAGAAATGTGGCGCGGTGGTCCAGGTGGGTGCAGTGTATTCTTTGAGTTCTTTGCAGTACTCTGAGCACATGCATCTACCCTGGGTAAGCAAAGCCCAGTCCAGGGTCAGAGTCATTCCTGTGAGGACCCAGTTGGTTTCTATCCCCCAGGGCTACAGGCATCAGCCCGACTTGCCATCTCTGTGCAAGGACTCCCCCTAGGGACTCTGCCTTGGAGCCGGCTGTAATCTCTGTCTCTTGTTGGCAGACAGAGCAGTTCTTGTTGGTGTTTTGTGCCTCAGAGGATACCAGAGGAATCCATATGGTTTCAGCCCGTCTCTGCATTGCTGCAGGTCCCCCTCCCCATAACAGTATCCACCCATTTCACAAACTCAAGTGGTTACCTCAAGTGAGCACACTAGGGTGTCTGCTTGTTGATTCTAATCACCTTCCAATGCAAGAATGAGATTCCTCTGATGGGCATTCACATGGCCTACTTTAATCCACCCCCTCAAATTCCCATAATGATTTCCACAGGACCATGACCTGTAAGGGCCCCCCTTTAATAAGCCAGTCTTCCATTGCCCTTCTTCCTGACCATGTGGCCAGGTCATTGGCCACTGACTATGAGTAGGTAAAGATCCAAACAAGGATAAACAGCCTGCAGAGCAGTTAACCAAGCTGATATGTTTTTACCGTTTCCCATCAGAGTGGTAGCTTTCCAACAGAATGTTGTCTGTTCATGTTGAAACTACCATCCATACACTAAGCACCTATTTGTTGGTCAGTTGAGAGCTGTTTATAGGGCACCACCCAAATGATGACAGAATTCAGCAGCTCCTCACATGGTTCCAAAGTCAGTCCTAGGGGAAGAGAGACTACCTACTCATGGATACACTATATTCCCCAGTGGCATATTCCTGTATGTTGTGCTGTGCTTAGTCATTCAGTCGTGTTCGACTCTTTGTGACCCCATGGTCTGTAGCCTGCCAGGCTCCTCTGTCCATGAGGATTCTCCAGGCAAGCATACTAGAGTGGGTTGCCATGTCCTCCTCCAGGGGATCTTCCCAACCCAGGGCTCGAACCCAGGTCTCCCACATTGCAGGCAGCTTCTTTACCATCTGAGCCACCAAGGAAGCCCAAGAATACTGGAATGGGTAGTCTGTCCCTTCTCCAGGAGTAATTCCTGACCCAGGAATCAAACCGGGGTCTTCTGCATTGCAGGCGGATTCTTTACCAGTTGAGCTACCAGGGAAGCCCATATTCCTGTACAAACCATGCCTATTTTATTATAGAACTCTTCTGGACACTGCTTTCCTGAGCATTTCTCTGACATCTTGGGTATTTCAAGTTTCAAGATTATTTTGTGCCTTTCAGTCATAGGGGCATTTCCAGTTAATATCTGGTAGCTGGTTAGTAATTGCCCCTCAAATGGAACTTTGCTAGTCCACAATTCCAATAGTCATCACTGGGAGGCGCTTACAGGCTTTTTCCTTAAACCACAGATACACTCCACATATGGCTATTATGCAGAGGATTTGTCCAGATGAGCACTCCAGCTTCTACAAAGTGTGGGCGTGGGCAATCAGATTCATTCCCACTCAGCATATCAAATGAACAGGACTTAAAAGAGGGATTTACATGTTTTCTGTTTTATAGTACAAGAATGCTTAAACTACTGCAGAATTGCACTCATCTCACACGCTAGTAAAGTAATGCTCAAAATTCTCCAAGCCAGCTTCAGCAATACGTGAACCGTGAACTTCCAGATGTTCAAGCTAGTTTTAGAAAAGGCAGAGAAACCAGAGATCAAATTGCCAACATCCATTGGATCATCGAAAAAGCAAGAGAGTTCCAAAAAAACATCTATTTCTGCTTTATTGACTATGCCAAAGCCTTTGACTGTGTGGATCACAATAAACTGTGGAAAATTCTGAAAGAGATAGGAATACCAGACCACCTGACCTGCCTCTTGAGAAATCTGTATGCAGGTCAGGAAGCAACAGTTAGAACTGGACATGGAACAACAGATTGGTTCCAAATAGGAAAAGAAGTACGTCAAGGCTGTATATTGTCACCCTGCTTATTTAACTTATATGCAGAGTACATCATGAGAAATGCTGGGCTGGAAGAAGCACAAGCTGGAATCAAGATTGCTGGGAGAAATATTAATAACCTCAGATATGCAGATAACATTACCCTTATGGCAGAAAGTGAAGAAGAACTAAAGAGCCTCTTGATGAAAGCGAATGAGGAGTGTGAAAAAGTTGGCTTAAAGTTCAACATTCAGAAAACGAGGATCATGGCATTTGGTCCCATCACTTCATGGGAAATAGATGGGGAAGGAAACAGTGGCTGACTTTATTTTTCTGGGCTCCAAAATCACTGCAGATGGTGATTGCAGCCATGAAATTAAAAGACACTTGCTCCTTGGAAGAAAAGTTATGACCAACCTAAACAGCATATTAAAAAGCAGAGATATTACTTTGTCAACAAAGGTCCATCTCTTCAAGGCTATGGTTTTTCCAGTGGTCATGTATAGATGTGAGAGTTGAACTATAAAGAAAGCTGAGCGCTGAAGAATTCATGCTTTTGAACTGTGGTGTTAGAGAAGACTCTTCAGAGTCTCTTGGACTGCAAGGAGATCCAACTGGTCCATCCTAAAGGAGATCAGTCCTGGGAGTTCATTGGTAGGACTGATGTTGAAGCTGAAACTCCAATACTTTGGCCACCTGATGCGAAGAGCTGACTCATTTGAAAAGACCCTGATGCTGGGAAAGATTGAGGGCAGGAGGAGAAGGGGACAACAGAGGATGAGATGGTTAGATGGCATCACCGACTCAAAGGACATGGGTTTGGGTGGACTCTGGGAGTTGGTGATGGACAGGGAGGCCTGGCCTGCTGTGGTTCACGGGTTGCAAACAGTCAGACATGACTGAGCGACTGAACTGAACTGAACTAAGGGGAAATATTCCCCAACCAGAGATGATAACCATCCTCATAATACATTCAGATAGAAAAGTCATAACCACTTCATATAATCTTGTTCACCTCAATTCTACTATTACACTTCTGTATCCTCTCCATATACCCTGCCTCCCATTAGAACCTCATGGACAGATTTTAGTACTACAGTGCACAAGGCTCCCAGGTCAAAGTGTGCCCGAAACCTCCTCGGTTTCTAACCTTTTTACTCACATGCATAAGACTTCTGGTTCCCAGAGAAAGGCTGAGCCAAGGGCCTGAGGCCCTTTTATCAACCTTTCTCTTGATTAATCCCCCTATTGTAGGTTGGCCAAAAAGTTCATTCATGGTTTCTGTATCATCCTGAACGAACTTTTTGACCACCAATACTTCAGATATTTTCAAGAAGAGTTCCTCATTGTAACCTTTGCCTTCCAGTTTTAAAAATTCCTCTAAATTGGGACAAAGCAGACTCTGGGGGGACCTTTCATGTTGGATGTGTAGCAGGAGCCCCCCGCCCCCAGAATTCAGTAGTGCTATATTAAAACTTTTGTTTCAATTCCATCAATGTCCATTTTATTCATCCTATTTCTTAATAGCTATCCAAAGATGTTCACCCCACTGGAGCAAGTCCCTCAATTCGCCCTTCTGTCTCTCCCACTTTCTTTAATGTTTTTGGCATTTTAAGACCCACATGAGGAAGCTGAGGGAACAAATCTCATAAGGCTTCTCAGACTGTTGTTCAATTCTGCAGGAGAAAGATGAAACAGGATGTCCATGGAAAAGGGGCCCCCTTAATCATAGCACTTACCATGAACTGGGTGGATGAACAGCCCCATCAGCACAAAGCCAGTCCCACAAAGTTTGTATGCGAAGCATTTCAGCTGCTTTATCTGGGGTATTCCACTTGGCATTGATATGGGAAACTGGAAAGGCCTTCTCAGGGTAAATACACTTTATAGCAGCATTTATGTAGTCCATCGGGCTGGCTGTTCCCTTGGGAACAACGTGCTGTGAGTCTGGCATATCTAGCCATCTGTGACTGTCCTATACCAAGCTGTGGGTCCTGTGTCCACCTGAAGGTGCTCGTCCACTCTGTAGTATTCAAAACCAAAGATTCTGCCCCTGAATTTATCACTGTCACAACCCATTTCAGTAAAGCTTCTGCAGGGAGCCAGTGAAAACGATCCACTAAGTGAGACAGCTGCTTCACACTGGACCTTCTCTTTTCAATAGTTTCTTGGTTTTGTGTCCTCGCCTCCCCCACATGGACTACCTTCTGGGTAACCAGAGGTCTTGGAGGCACTTTCCATTGTCCCAGCGTAATTTTTCCTTTGGGGGCAGGTTTGAGGCTAGTGGCCATAGCCCTGAACTTGGTTCTCAATCAAGATCCACCTCAGTATTCTCTTTTACTCTGATGGTAGCAGTTACAGATAGCAATGGGATTATATATTTGGTATATTTCTTGTTATTTTGCCTTTCCTTAAGTATCCACATGTCTAGCATTAAATGCTATAATGTAATCAAATAGAGATTAAGTAAAATGTATAATGTGCTAGAGGATTAAATTAGAATTTTATACCCATGATAGTAGAATCCACAGCCAGTTTTCCAGTGTTTGTTTCTCTTGCCTTTCAATATCTACCATTAACACTATATTAATTTCTCTTAGCTTTCTGTGTCTTTTTAATCCAAAATATGCTTATGGGGATGGTTTCTGATTCACCTTTTTACAGGGTACTTTTAGTGCTGCTTCTGTTAAAGGAGCATCCTTCTGTAAACCTTGGTTTTCCTCCTGTAGGCTGGCAGAGGACAGTAGAGCCGTCAACAGACAAAACTACTGTTTGGGCATGGCTGAGGACGGCGGTGATCGAATAGCGTCCTGGGCATTTCACATCCATGAGGCAGGAACTGGGGCTCTGCACCAGGTGCTTCTTGTTTCCTCTTCTCCTTTTCTGGAGAGGGATGAAGGAGACATTCGTGAGAGGCACATTCTTGTGGGGAAGTCATCACTGCCGGACTCTGTGTTTTCAGTGTAAATGAAAATACACACAAGATGCACGCCTGCTACCTGTTCTGATTAGCTATCTGTGTCACAAGAATGGAATCTTAAAAAGGATTATATTAATGGATTCAGGGCCAGAATAAATTTGTCCTTGACTTAAGAGGAGATACTAAACAGTATTTGCAATGAAACTAAAATTTTTATCTTTTAAGTCTAGTGACATTATTCAGTCAAAATTGCTAGAGAAATAGTTATAAGTTAAAAATCATAATTAAGTCAACAAAATTCCTCCTTTGTAGGGCTTATCTTCCCAGAATAAAATCTTTTTTCCTCATTCTTGATGACTACCTGCATTTCAAATGGCAAAATTCATTTATTAAACAAACCAAAATCTTGAGCACCTACAGTGGCCTGGACACTGTTCTAGGTACCAGAGGCCTTGTAGCGAGTAAGACAGAAATATTCCTGCCCTCTGGTGAAGCTGACATTTAAATGGGAAGGAGACAGACCATAAGCAAATGAATAAAAACATACATAGTATTTTAGATATAAATGAGTAGAGACAAAGCATGAAGGAGATAAAGATGATGGCAGGAATGTGATTTTCAGTAGAGTGTATGAGAAGCCATCTCTGAAAAAGTACAATTTGCACAGAACGCAGATACTCCGAGGAAGGGATGCTCAATTTCAACTTCTGCTAAATAACATACAGGAAAACCACCAAATAAAATTTCTACTAAATGAGCTTATGTCATCCTTGTTTAACCCAATTTAAAATGTTCTCATCAACAAAAGTAATTCTACATGTTTTGACATTAATAGTCACCATCATACAGAACATGGCTTACCAGTGAATAGAATTTATTTACATAGTCATAATAATGGAAACACTGAATATTTATCTAATCAAATTATAATTTTCAAGTCGACAATTCCATATCTGAAACCCTTGGGCCAAATGTTTCAGAATTCAAATTTGTTTAAGAAAAACAGTGGGTATTCAAAAAAAATTTTGGTAATACAGCTCATAGATCATTTATTACAGAAAAACCCCAGAAGGGTCTAAGCTAACACTTCCTAATGAAACATAATAACAATTTCTGCAGTGCAGCATGGGGATATTTACATTAAGCAATATGAATAAAGATTAGAAGTAGTTTCTCACCAGGTTTTGCTGCCAAATGAGTTCAGTTTGGGTCAATTATGAAAACATTTTTGGGTTTAGAACTGTGGAATGGGATTATAGATTTGTTTTGGAGGAATTGGTGTGCATATGTTGGATGGGGTTAAATGGAAGGGTGAAAAAGAACTAAATCTTCATGTTTCATAGTGGAAAGGCAATAGATAATGTCCCCCAAACCCTCCAAATCAGGAAATAATAAACACTTTATCTAGTGATATGGCAGTAAATACTAAAAGAGCCAGACAAAAGAGTTGAAAGTGGTTGCTTTGGGGGGAGAGAGATTGAGAAGGAGTCTAGTCTCACTGGTTTTCACAAGTCTCATTGGATGATTTGCTTACTTAAATATATGTGTGTGACTTTAATAAGAGCAAAAATTAACTCTTAAAAAGTGGCTGAGTGGAAGAAAATATGCAAACTACATATCTGACAAAGGACTTGCACTAGAATATATAAAGAACTGTCAAGTTTGAACAGTAAAAAACAGTCCAATTAGAACACGAGTAAGAGACGTGAACAGACATTTACCAAAGAGAATGTGCAGATGGCAAATTATTCACATGAAAATATGTTCAAAGTCTTAGCCAATAGGGAAATGCAAATTGAAGCTACAACAATCAGAATAGCTAAAATTAAAACTGGTGATAACACCAAATGTTGGCAAGGATGAAGAGAAACTCGATCACTCATATATTGCCCATGTGTGTATGTGCTACTCAGTCCTGTCTGACTCTTTGCAACCCCATGCACTGTAGCCTGCCAGGCTCCTCTGTCCATAGGATTTTTCCAGGCAAGAATAATGGAGTGGGCTACCATTTTCTACTCCAGGAAATCTTCTCAACCCAGGGCTTGAACACATGTCTCTTGCATCTCCTGCACTGGCAGGCAGATTCTGTAATATAAAAATGGCACAGCCACTAATGAAAGGAGTATGGCAGTTTCTTGCAAAACTAAATGTGCATGTAATCATACAACCCAGCAATTGCACTCTTGGGTATTTATCCCAGAAAAATGAAAACGTATGTTCATGTAAAAAGCTGCGCACAAATGTTCACAGGACCTCAATTCATAATAGCCAAGAACTGGGACTTCCTGGTGGCCCAGTGGTTAAGACTCTGCCCTTCCACTGCAGCGGGTACAGGTTCCATCCTTGGTCAGGAAACTAAGGAAAAAAAACAAACAAAAGCCAAGATCTGAAAACAACCCAAACATGCTTCAGTGGGTTAATGGGTTAGCAAATTGTGGTACATTTATATCATGGAATGATTTTGTTGTTAAAAGTATTGCTACGCACAACTTGAATAGATCTCTAAGGAATTGTGCTGAGTGAAAAAACAATCTGAAAAGATTATATATTGTATGCTTCCATTTATATAATATTCTTTAAATAACAAAATACAGATGGAGAACAGATTAGGGGATGCCAGGGGTTAAGGATTAGTGAGAGGGAGCATGTGGATGTGGTTACGTGTATTAGTTTCTCAGTCATGTCCAATTCTTTGTGACCCTATGGACTATAGCCTGCCAGGCTCCTCTGTCCATGGGGTTTCCCAGGCAAGAATACTGGAGTGGGTTGCCATTTCCTTCTCCAGGGGATCTTCTGGACCCAGGGATTGAATACGGGTCTCCTGCATTGCAGGCAGATTTCTTTACTGTCTGAGCCACCAGGGAGTGGCTACAAGGCTGAAAAGGGTGGCACCAGAAAGCTCTGTGATGATGGAGCCATTCTGTATCTTGAGTGTAGTGGTGGTTACATGAAGCCATATATAACAAAACTGCATAGAAATAAAAACCTTAGGTGCAAAACAGTACTTTATATTTATTTACTGTGAGTGTATCTATGTATAGCAAAAATACATAGAAAATATTCTGGAAGGATATTGGAGGAGTAGGGATTAAGTGACCAGGGATGTTACAGGGAACTTTGCTGTAATGTTTTCTTTTTTTAAAAGGAAGATGTATTTGTTATTACCCATGTAATTGAAAATGTAAGCAAAACAAAAAAAGCTGGAAGTCTCTATACATTAGTTGGTATATCTCAGTGAAACAACATAAAAGATGGATTTTAAACTTGAATTTTCTCCAGTATGTGTGTGTGTTTATAATTTTATTGCTAATTCTTTTCATTTAATGACATATCATAAACATATTTCCATACTAATAGATGTTTTACCACATCATTTTAAAGGTTGCAGAGCATCTCTTTACATGAATAAAGCAGAATTTATTTAATCAGTGTCCTACTGTTGGATAATTAATACTTCACCATTTGAGCAGTGCTTTGATGGATGTCTTTGTAATCCTGTCTTGGACCCTGATTATTTCCGTGGAATAAATCAACTGCCGGCTCAAAGTTATGTACATTTTAGGGCTTTTGATCAGTACTAAGGATCTGCTTCTGACACATTCTGGAATCCAGGCTCTCCTCAGAGCTCAATGCAGAAAACTTTTTTCATGGCTTTGAATCAATTTCGACCGTTCCTCTCCCTCAAATCCATTCACAGTGGGAACCCCAATCACCTCATACACAATTCTTCCTGGGTGCCAGCATCTCAGAGCTTTACCCTCTGAAGTACTACTTTTAGCTTCCTTTTTAGAAGTAGAAATTGAGGTACAGAGAAGTTAAGCAATTCAACTGGAATCACAGCTCTAACAAGCACTGGATCTGGGGTCAGGAGCCTCAACAACCTGGTCCTAGGCTTCATTGCAACCTCCTGCTTCTTGGGAAGGTTGTTTTCTTTTTCCATTGAAATATAACCATCAACTATACTTGAATAAAATAAATCTTAAAAAAGGAGAAACAAACAAAAGAAATATAATTGACATATAACATTGTATTAGCTTTCGGTGTACAACATAATGATTTGATATATGTATATATTGTGAAATGATCCCCACATTAAATCTAGGTTATAACCATCATCCCAGGTGTCACTAGTGATAAAGAACCTGCCTGCCAATGCAGGAGACATAAGAGACATGGGTTCAAATCCTGAGTTGGAAATATTCCCTGGAGGAGGGCATGGCAACCCACTCCAGTATTCTTGCCTGGAGAATTCCATGGACAGAGGAGCCTGGTGTGATACAGTCCATAGGGTCACAAAGAATCGGACATGACTGAAGTGACAATTTACATAATGTAACAATAACCTAACCATCATCACACATAGCAACTTTCAAATATACAGCATAGCATTCCTAACTATACTCACTATGCTCTACATTAGATACCCAGGACTTACTTAACTTATAAATGGAAGTATGTATTCTTTAACCACCATCCCCCACTCTACCACTCCATCCCTGCCTCTGACAACGACTAATCTGTTCTCTGTATTGATGAGTTCAACCTTCTGAGATTCTACATATAAATAAGAACATACAGTATCTTTTTCTTTCTTACAGTGTCTGTATTTCACTTTGCATAATGACCACAAATAGGAAGATTTACATCTTTTTCATGGCTGAATAATATACCAGTGTGTATGTGCGCGCACGCGTGTGTGTGTGTGTGTGTGTGTGTGTGTGTGTGTACAGTGTTGTTGTTGTTTAGTCATGTCTGACTCTTTGCCACCCCATGGACTGTAGCCTGCCAGGCTCCTCGGTCCATGGGATTCTCCAGGCAAGCATACTGGAGTGCATTGTCATTTCCTCCTCTACCATTGTATGTATATATACCACAATTGTTTTATCCATTCACCTGTTGATAGACACTTAGTTTGCTTCTGTATCTTGGCTATTATAAATAATGATGCAATCAATATGAGGATGAAGACATCTTTTTGAGATAGGGATATACTTTGCTCTGCAAAAAAGCATCAGGAGTTAAGAGTTCTAGATATTTTTAGCTCTCTTGAAAAATTGTAGTGAGCTATGATGTTATGCCATTGGCCTATATGAAGGATACCTCAATAATTTCATATTTATTACTTATCAATATTTTTGTATATTTGATTAAATAAAATATATTGTAAAAAAAAAGATCTATGAAACATATTTAGCATAAAGATGGCTGACTATGTTATTCTTGACATTACAGCAGCTTCTTTATGAAAACTCACAGGAGAAGCTTCTCCTAGATCTCAGCACCAGGAAGAATTGTGCTTCTCTCAAGTTGCTTGTCTGGTTTTGACTTAATATTCATTACAACAATCTCTCCTCATTTTGTAGATGAGAAAATAGGCTTAGAGACGTTAAGCAACTTGCTCGTGGTCACATAACTAGTAAATCTGGAGTCCAGAGATTCACCCAGGCAGTCACACTCTAAACCACTATGTAATTCTACATGAAGTCTTAACAATCATATTCTACCACAAGAATATAAACAAAACCTTCACTTAGGAAGCTATTTTTGTCCCTACTTTGATATTAGCCGCACTGGATATTTAGTTGTAATGTTAGCTTCTATGATTCTCATTTTATGCTGAGCATATAAAAATCTGTTTCTTTTTTTAAATACTGGAAATGACTTACCAGCTGTTTTAAAGAAATGCTTTTTTAAAGTTAATGAAGCCAGACCAGGCAGGAGGCATACTTGGTGCTAAAGGAACTGGCTGAATGAAATGGAAAAAATCAGCATCTGAGTTTTTCTGTGGATCATTTCAGGTTTTATCCATGAAGTATTTCTGCATGCCCACAAATAATTGTTGAGTCATTAAAGATTCCCAAACCAGACTCTGTTGTATTTTTAATAATATTTTCTTTAAATAGCAAATAACAAATAATAGCTACCTTACTGGGTTTCCCTGGTGGCTCAGATGGTAAAGAATCTGCCTGCAAGGTGGAAGATCCAGGTTTGATCTCTGGGTCGGGAAGATCCCCTGGAGAAGGGCATGGCAACCCACTCCAGTATTCTTGCCTGGAAAATTCCATGGACAGAGGAGCCTGGGGAGCTATAGTCCATGGGGTCACAAAGAGTCAGACAACTGAGCAACTTTCACTTCTTCACTTCAGATACCTTATTAGCTTGCAGGGGAAGAGGGGGATGCCATATAATATGCAGCTAGGCCATAGCTCTATTGATAAGATATTCTGAAGGGTTAGGTTGAGAGCATGTTGAGAAGTTGAATGATTGAGAGTTCCAGCTCTGGAGCCAGACAGGCTGGATCTACCCCCTGAATCGTCCACGTATCAACCACGTGGCTTTGGGCACACCATTCATCCTCTCTGAGCTGCACCTTCCTCATCTATAAAATGGAACTAGTAATCCTTAGCTCCTTCTGTTATGAATTTTAAGTGAGACAATATACATAAAACATCTAGCACAGTGTTTGGCATATGGAAGCATTCAATGAATTACAGCTATTATTATGATAATCATCATGATAGCAAATGAAAACTATCACCCCCAAAGCAGCTGCCAAGCTTATATCTAAAATTGTGTGCATGCTTATATTTATTCTTTGGAAGAAAGGCTAAAATGTAAAATACCAAATTTTAAAGCAGAGGGTGCAAAAAAAAAAAAAAGATATTTAACTTAAGGTGAATTGCCAGAACTCCAACATAGTACTATAAATTTCAGGAATTAATTTACAAAATTATTAATTATAGACCGATGACAGATGCTTATCAAAATTAAATGTCCACAAAAGGCTTAGGTGCACTCCAGAGCAGGATCAGGGACTTTGGGACACTGTAGAAACCACCCAAAAATACAGAGCCCCTGGAAGACTTGGCCAGTGTCAAAGAGCTCCCACAAAACCAAATGAAACAGAGACAAATAAATGGAGATAATGTCCACAGAAGGCATAGGAGCACACCAAGGCACAGACCAGACCCAGCAAATAATCACAGGAATGCTGAGGACACTGTGATACAACCAGAACTGATGAACAGCCCGGCAGGTCTCAGACAGCGTCTGAGAGAGAGCATCTGTAAACAGCAAAAGAACCAGAGGAACAAATAAATGATGATCATGTTCACAGAAAGCTAAGGAACACTTGGAAGCAGAATCCAAAACCAGTAGAAAATCTAACAGGCCTCAGGAGGCTGCTGAGAATGTCTACAGTAAAACCAGAACCCTTGGAAGATATGGCAGGTATCAGGGAGATCCTGCAAACACCAGAAGAACCAAAGGAATAAATGCTGGTGACATTCACAAAATGCTTAAGAACATTTCAAAGCACAAGCTAGAACCAGCAGAAAATCTAAGAATACTCAAGAGACCACTTCGAACAACTGAAGGAAAATGAAGACTGTGGAAGATCTGACAGGCATCCTGCTGCTGCTGCTACTGCTGCTAAGTCACGCTGCTAAGTCGCTTCAGTCGTGTCCGACTCTGTGTGACCCCATAGATGGCAGCCCACCAGGCTCCCCCATCCCTGGGATTCTCCAGGCAAGAACACTGGAGTGGGTTGCCATTTCCTTCTCCAATGCATGAAAGTGAAAAGTGAAAGTGAAGTTGCTCAGTCGTGTCTGACTTAGCGACCCCATGGACTGCAGCCTACCAGGCTCCTCCATCCATGGGGTTTTCCAGGCAAGAGTACTAAGGACAAATAGCATATAACACGGCTTATGTGTGGAATCTAAAAAACAATGGTATAAATGAACAAAACAGAAATAAGAGTCACAGATGTAGAAAAACTTACAGTTACTGGGGGGAAACTGGGAAAGGGGGAGGGATAAATTGGGAGACTGAGATAGATAAATACACTATGCTATGCTAAGTCACTTCAGTAGTGTCCCACTCTGTGCGACCCCATAGATGGCAGCCCACCAGGCTCCGTCGTCCCTGGGATTCTCCAGGCAAGAATACTGGAGTGGGTTGCCATTTCCTTCTCCAGTGCATGAAAAGAGAAAAGTGAAAGTGAAGTCACTCAATCGTTTCCGACTCTTAGCAACCACATGGACTGCAGCCTACCAGGCCCCTCCGTCCATGGGATTTTCCAGGCAAGAGTACTGGAGTGGGGTGCCATTGCCTTCTCCAGATAAATACACTACTATACATAAAATAGTAGTATAATTATTATATATATAATTATATATTATATATATAATTATTATATAGTATTATAATATAATAAGGACCTATTGTATAACACAGGGAACTCTATTCAATATTCTGTAATGACCTTCATGGGAAAAGAATCTAAAAGAGTGGATATAAGTATGACTGATATACTTTGCTGTACAGCAGAAACTAACACAATACTGTATATCAACTATACGCTAATAAAATTTTTTTTAAAACAAAGAGCAATCTGGAGATATTATTATAAGTGAAAAATACATATCCTTTGAACTACTTGTTCCAAAAAAAAAGAAGATCCCACAGGCATCAAAGAGGTTATACAAACACCAAAGGTGCAATACAACCAGAGGATAAAAGGACTCCCTATTCAGGAGGAAATGTAGAAAAGGGGAAAATCTCACAAGTTAAAAAAAAAAAAGATTGTTTAGGACGCCTAAAGATTGTGGCTCATTTGGTAAAGAATTCTCCTGCAATGTGGGAGACCTGGGTTCAATCCCTGGGTTCAGAATATTCTCTGGAGATGGGAAAAGCTATCCACTCAGTATTTTAGCCTGGAGAATTGCATGGACTGTATAGTCCATGGGGTCACAAAGAGTCAGACATGATTGAGCGACTTTCACTTTCAAAAAAGGGGCAGAATCAATGAAAGACCCAACAGAAAACTACGGCCCTATGAAAACTTCACAGCAAATTGTGGACCCAGAAGATAAGACTTGGGATAGTTCCCTGGGAGAAATGTCAACCAGCTGAACTCCTGACAATAATCAAGAAACCTCTGAGAACTTGTGTGGAAAAGACTGTACCCACAGAAAACTCGACAGGCACCAACAGACAAAACTCCTAAAGAAAAAGGTGGCCAAGTAGAAGACAAGTCTTCTACAATTTGTAAAACTGTAATACAATGCAACTCTTGACACTCACCTCAGGACACCTCCAAAGTAGATATCCTGCAGGCATGAAGAAAACCCCTAAGGTGTATCCAAGTAAGGAGATCTGGCCGACATTACAACACTTAGGGCTAACTCCAAATCCTAAAAACTTGTCAAAAGAAAACCCTTAGGAAGGAGTCAGCTATATCAGAGATTTAAACCTCAGACATCTGTAGGTTTTTTAGATGTGAAAAATACTACTCATGAAAACCAAGCAATAGAAAAAAAAAATTAGAACCACAGAGTGTATATGTTTTTCAATTAGAAGAAAAGGTAGGGTTTCCCTGCTGGCTCACTGGTAAAGAGTCTGCCTGCCAATGCAGGAGACACAGGTTCTATCCCTGGTCTGGGACAATCCCATATGCCATGGAGCAACTAACCCCATATGCCACAACTACTGAGCTGGTGCTTTAGAGCCTGGGAACTGCAACTACTGAAGCCCATGCGCCCTAGACCCTGTGCTTTGCAACAAGAAAAGCCACTGCAACAAGAAACCCAAGCACAGCAAATAGAGAGTAGCCCCTGCTCTCTGCAACTAGATAAAAATTCTGCGCAACAAGGAAGACCCAGCACAGCCAAAAATAAAATAAATAAATAAAAATTACATACACAAAAAAAGAAAATGTAGAAGACCACAAAAAACTTTTTATTAAAATACCAGAAGAAAACCTGCAGCCAACAGTTATCAGTACTTTACTGAATCAAGAAAAATGCGGTTGAAGATTTTGGACTGCACACACTTATGGCAGAATCCAAGCAGAAGACACGCTTGGGAGTGGACCATAGTGGATCTAAAGACATATTTTTGATTCAGTGAACAAAAAATTAGGATAGACCAGGAGATCTCATTCAAGAAAACTCCTCTAGGGACTTCCCTGGTGATCCAGTGGCTAAGACTCTGTGCTCCCAATGCAGGGGCCTGGGTTCAATCCCTGCTCGGGGAACTAGATCCCACATACTGCAACTAATAAAAGAGTTCGAATGAAAGATCCCACATGCTGTAATGAAGATGCTGCAGACCACAACTAAGACCTGGAACAAATAAAGAAATTTATTTAGAAAGAGAAAACTCCTCTTGTAAGCCTCGTGAATATGAATCTAAACTACTGCCTCTGAAATTGAAGACATACAGCCAAAGAACACGCAAGATAGTAAGTCAAAGAACCTGTGTCTTCTGCACTGCAGGCAAATTCTTTACCATCTGAGCCACCAGGGAAGCCCAAGTCAAAGAACTATATCTCTCCTGTTGTGTCTGTTAGTCGCTCAGTTGTATCTGACTCTTTGCGACCCCATGGACTGTAGCCCGCCAGGCTCCCCTGTCCATGGAATTCTCCAGGCAAGAATACTGGAGTGCATTGCCATTCCCTTCTCCAGGGGATCTTCCCGACCCAGGGATTGAACCCTGGTCTCCTGCATTGCAGGCAGATTCTTTACCATCTGAGCCACCAGGGAAACCTATATCTATCCTAAGAAACAAAAAGATTTTTTAAAAAGTCTAAACATTTGTCTAGTCGAAACAATAATGTGTGAAGAGAGATAAATGTAAAGAAACATGAGCTTAATTTTCAAGAGAAGCTGAGTCAGGGAACATCCCTATATGCCAGACACAGATATAGAACCGACACAGAGCTCTAATCTCAGTTGCTTACATCAACAGAAAAGATTGAAATAAAGAAATATAAGAAGAATACTTTGAAGAACTGCCACGAAAAAGAAAAAAAAACTCGGAAGATAGAGTTATGAAACAGAAGACAGAGACCATAACATCAGGGGAAGAAGTAAAACTGGTATAAATCTACAGGAATCTGGTAACTTGGCTAACTCACATGGAGAAATGTGACAAACCAGCAAAGAGGTTACAAGAGAAAAGTGGAATGAAGAGGAGATACTTTGAAGGCCGAGGAAAATAATCAAAATTAATTTTATCTGGTAATATCTTTGGTCAATACAGAAAATTCACAAAACAAAATAAAACAGAAATAAATCTAGAAGATTCTAATCCTTTGTCTGATGAAATAAATGTAGCCCACAAAGAGGCAGCAATAAGACAGAGGTAAATCAAGATTTATTGTGTTTGAAAACTAGAAAAATTAAAGTCTTTGCTAGAGAGATGCAAAGATTTGATCTTCTGCCCAGTGTGAAAGAGAAAATTCTGTAGATCAGAACAAAGGGAGATATGTTTAGAATCAATTAGTGGATAAAAGGGAAAAACCACCCGGTTCAAAACTGGAAACCTACAGAAGTCAGATGCAAATAGAATACAAAGGAAACACTTAGGAAATACTGCTTTACCAAATGAAGAAACTTCATGCAAAAAGCCAAGGCATAACTAGAGTGATATTAAATCATAGCAAAGAGTAACCTGCAGTTCTAAGAGATGAAGTGAAGTTGCTCAGTCGTGTACAACTCTTTGCAATCCCATTGACAGTAGCCTACCAGGCACCTCCATCCATGGAATTTTCCAGGCAACAGTACTGGAGTGGGTTGCCATTGCCTGCTCCAGGGCATCTTCCCAACCCAGGGATTGAACCCAGGTCTCCCACATTGTGGGCAGACACTTTACCGTCTGAGCCACCAGGGAGTTTTAGAGAAATCATCTACTGAAAATACAAAGAACAACACACAAAGAAAGAAAATAAGAACTCGAAGATATCAAGCAAATGAAGGTGCTTAGCTAGGAGGGGAAAAAGTGATAATCTTTAGTTTAATGGCAAGCCTAAATATCCTCCATAGAATAATTTTTACCATAAAATTAAGTGAATTCTGTAAGTAAAAGAAAATAAATAAGTAAAATTAAGTTCTCTATGGATTTAAGTATAATCAAAGGTATTGGTTTTATGTGATTTTATTATTTTATAGGCAAAATTAAAGAAAACAGAATTAAGACATCCTTCCCATTTCTATGGAAGAACGGATGCCTTTGTTTCTTGCAATTAGCTGGTACTGACTTAATGTTTGCTTGATAAAATACAATCCCTTAGCCTACCATGCTAGCCTTTTCACCAATGGATGAAACCAGAATGAAAACATAAATTTAAACCAGTGAGTTCAACATAAACTTGCCAAATATTCTATTACTGATTGGTTGTCTGCGACTTACATTCTTGGAGAGATGGCTAATGTTGGATTGTTCAAAGTAAGACAACTCATCATTGCTTCTCTCAATCTTGAAATTCAAATTAATTATAATTCGTGAAATTTTTACAAGTCAGTATAGAATACTATATAAATCTGAACACAATCTTCATGTTTATAACACATCAGTTTCAGTTCTGGATTGTTTCTTTTACTAATTTCACTTGAGAGAAACTATATACATAAAGTACAACATTAAGATACTTACCATATTGCCTTTTAAACTGTTGAGGCCATCTCCTTAATGTTCCCTTCGGCCTTTACAATTGAATCTTGTTTTCCTTATACAGTATACTTTATGCCCTTTGGCATAATTGCCAATGCCATTTTCCTTGGTTGAAGCACACGCATATCTGCAGAATGTGGCAATTAACGGTCTCTTAAAACTATCATTACATCTCAAGAAGACATTTTCCCCTTGGTTATGATGTTGAACACCAATATAAATTGCTTTTAAGCAACTGGTGATTACACATACACACACGACTTAGAAAATCAATCATGTTTTCTCTCATTCCAGATGGATTCTTACCATATCCAGGGCCATTATTTCCCTAGTCATGTGAAGTCAATGAAAATAAAAAATGTTTTAGTATGCGAATTACTTTGATAGCTGAAAATCAGGAGGAAAAGTCAGTCAGTACTGGAGAATCCGGCATTTCTAGGTACTTTGGTTAAGGTTTGCATGTATGTAGCAGCCTTGCAAAAACTATGTCACAGACTATGTATCTATGTAGATATGTCTGTATCTCTATAGATATATCTGTGTTCTACATTATATAGAGAAGAATATTAAAAAATAAGTAAAGTCAGCATTTCATCATGATTTATTTTCAGGTGAAAGAATAAAGCTATTTTCTACATTTCTATTTTCCTACTGCTGCTGCTGCTGCTAAGTCGCTTCAGTCGTGTCCAACTCTGTACTGCTGCTAAGTCACTTCAGTCGGGTCCAACTCTGTGCAACCCCAGAGATGGCAGCCCGCCAGGCTCCCCAGTCCCTGGGATTCTCCAGGCAAGAACACTGGAGTGGGTTGCCATTTCCTTCTCCAATGCATGAAAGAGAAAAGTGAAAGTGAAGTTGCTCAGTCGTGTCCCACTCTTAGCGACCCCATGGACTGCAGCCTACTAGGCTCCTCCATCCATGGGATTTTCCAGGCAACAGTACTGGAGTGGGGTGCCATTGCCTTCTCCAGACTCTGTACTAGTTCTACGAAATAAAAAACTTCCAGGTGAAATGTATAAAACTTAACACCAAGATACTGCCATTAGTGCTTTAAAAATGTTCCTATCTGGATGTTCTAGCGTTGTGAACACATGGGTTCTGTGTATATTAATATGGTAGGTGAAATATGTGTGTGCATTACCATGAAGTATGTTCATTTATCACTAATAAAAATAGATCTTCGGTATTTTTTTCCTCCATAAAATTATGCCTGAACAGAATTGTGCTTGGTAAATCAAAGAATTATAAGGAAAAAACCAAAGTAGAGTCAAACTCTTTTTTTTTTTTTTTTTTTACTGAACTGGGGGATGTGAATAAAGGCTTGTATGATGTGTAGGAAAAAAAACAAATGTAAAACTCTTACTTTTAAAATTCAGTAGAATCTCATCATGTGACTGGTGTCACATTAGAGACCTTCTGAATTCTAGGGAGAGAAATGTTTCATAAGCTGGTACAAGAAAAACATCTTGATTCATACCATGTGTATTTTCACAAGATTTTGTTGTACAGTTCAAGATATTAGTAGTAACAACATGGAGGATATATTTTATATACTGGTACCTGGATATTCATGTTGATGTTTCAGATACGGGTGATTTTTTTAAAAGTGTGCCCTCAAAGGATAAATCACTTAAAGGAATAAGGCAACTTTCTGGTTTGTCTGAATGGTGGATGGTATTGACAACCACATATAAATAAAATGTACAGTGTTAGAGTAACATTAATATTTGTGATCATTCAATATAATGTGATTTCATTAAACCCTATACCATTCTCAGTAAAAGTTGATACAGTCTCAACTCCTGATGCTTTTGCCAATTCACAGCTTAAAATATTTTTAAATGATAAAGACACACATTTCATATTTTAAAACAGTACCATATAGTTATACATCTAATACAATTTGCACAGAGAAAGATTTTAATGTTTTTCTGTTTTGATACACTTCAAATGATTCACTTTAATGACAGGGGCATTAGCTATTAGAAGTTTAGAATAAACCATTCTCTTCTCTTACAATTCAGACATCTTAAGATTTCTTAGGCTCATACTTTTTCAATCAGCTTTAAAAAGTTTAAAGTAATTAAATAATTTTTTCTAATACAGATATTTTAAGATTTCTCAGGGTTGTCAGAAATTTTCAATCACAAGAACAACTTTTCTAAATACATGTGTGAGGTCCATTGTGTAATTTTTCTCAATGTAATATTCATCTTTCCCTAAGCAGTAAAACCTTTTTAAATTTATTTTCCTTCTTTTCCTTTCTTGATAATCACAAACTGTAATAACTATAAGATATACAATGTGTATACTGTACATAGACAATACGCATATGTACATTATACATAATGCATTTTAATGCATTATTTTATATTACCATTTGCTTAAAGGACATTTCATAGAATGGCAGAACTGATACAATGACATTTTTTTCTTAAGAGAGGTTGACCTAATCCTTCTGTAATACCACACAGCACAATTATGGCTTTAAACAAAAGTTACAAGTCACAACAAATTTTTACGTTTTGTACTATGTTGTGAAGTGTATTCCAAATGAAAAATGGAGGGAAAGTGTATGACATCATGCTTTGTAGTATGGTCTACATGTATCAGTCCATTTTACACGCAACTATCACCTAGACTACATACATAATGTATAGTTATTATAAAAGTTATATATTATGCCACAGTACTAAAAATAAAATATATTTTTCTCAAATAGTGAAAATAAGGTATCCTTCATGTATTTAATCACATAATGTTTTCTTGTTTGACCATGCCTCTTCTTTTTCTCCGTTGTAAATGAAATAATATCCAGCATTTTATGAAACAATAATGACAGAGTGAGACAATTTCTGGGCCATTAAGGCCTAAAAAAGGCGCTGAGACGATTACCTTGTCATTGACTGCAGAAATACCATGCGTTTAATACATGGTAAAAATATAAAAATAAAAGACAAATAAATATAAATATCTTCTCAGTTACTGAAAAATCAAAAGTTCAACTGTACCTTATTATGAGTACGGTCTTGGATGTGCCGTAATAGCTGTGTTAAGTACAGCAACTAGCCAGATATCACGGTTGTCCCCCTACTAATCTGTGAGCTGTGACTATGCTGTGCCAAGATGACACGGAAGGGTTTGAGGGGGTTTCTCCGCGAGGGAGGGTTCGACCATACCTAGGTGCTGCTGGCCCAGACCCGCGCGCAGCAGTCTCCAGTCCTGGCTCGCCTCCTCGCCCTCCGCCCATCCTGGGAGACCTCGACCTGTCCAGGCGAGAGGGAAAGGAGTGGAACTGCGCCCCTTCCCCTGCATCCCTAATGGTCACTGCCCTTCTCCAGAGGCTCCTGTGTCCTCTCATTCGGGAAGCAGGCACTTACGAGTGAACACAAGCCAGCCAAAGGGAGGCTGAGGGCGGCGACGTCCTCTAAAGTTGTGCTCCGGACTGGTCTGCGGCGGTCCTCCCCGCCGCGCGTGCCTAACGTTTCCTTGAACCGAATGAAATGTAGGGAAACTTAACATCCCTGGGAAAGCGGGGGTGGGGGTGGCCTCAACCCAGTCTCCGGGCCACAGGCGGGGGTCTCAGGCAACTGGCGGCGGCCGCGGCCACCCGGGCCATGGCGTCCCACCCACAGCCCCCGGCCCTGTTCTGTCCGCGTGGTCCTCGCGAGGCCGCGGGTGCTCAGATGAGCGGGAAGCGGCCCTCGCCGCCGCCGTCGGACTCCCCAGCGCCGCCACCTCGCGGGCGGCCGAGTACTGACACGGGCAACACGACCTCCCCGGGACTGAGCTGCTGCAGCCGCATGGACTCCTCGTAGGTGGGCAAGTACTTGACCTCCTCGTAGCTGGGCAGCTGCAGGAAGACCGGCGACACCACGCGCAGCTCGTGCTCCGAGGCGCAGGAGGGGGCCGAGCGTCCGCCGCCGGCCCGGCCCCGGCCGCCGCCGCCGCCACTGTCCAGCAGCGAGTCCTGAGAGCCCGCGGCCACCTCGTCGCGCAGCAGCTCGGGCGAGTCGTCGTCCTCGTCGTCGGGCGGCCCCGCAGCCCCCGGCTGCCCGGCGCCCCCCGGTGGCCCCGGCCGCGCCTGCCCGCGAGGGTACCTGCGTGGGCTGGGGCAGATGATGCGCTGCAGGAAGTAGCCGATGGCGAAGAGCACCAGCAGGATGAGCAGCCCCGAGAGCTTGCGGACGAACCAGCCCACGTTGTCGAGGAAGGCGTGCAGCGGTAGCTTGCAGCAGCGCACCGCGGTGGCGTTGGCCGCGTCGCAGCAGCGCTCCCGCTCGCCGCACGCCAGCTCCGCGCAGCCCCCGCCGCCCCGCGAGGGCGCCACCAGCGCCAGGGCCAGCAGCAGCAGCAGCGGCAGCATTGGTGGCGGCGCGGGAGCCACCGACACGCCTTCGGCCGTGATCCCGGGTCCCCACATGGCCGGCGCGTACCGTCGCTAGGGTCCGGGGCGGGAGGTCCGTCTGTCCGCTTGTCCGTCGGCCCCTCCCCTGGCGCTCCGATCGGGTCCTGTGCGCCGCCTCCCGCGCGCCTGCTACCTGCGGCCGGAGCAGTGCTCACTCGGCCACGCTTGGGCGGAAGGAGGAGCCCGAGGCGCGCCGAAGCTGCGGGAGGCGGCCGCTTCCCGCCGCCCGAACTGCCTCTTGAGCTTCTGACCTCAACCCCGTGCTTCCAGTCGCCCCGGACGGGCGCTGGGCGTCCGGAACCGCCCAAGATGGCAGAGGCAGCCTGCGTGGGGCTGCCCTGGGCATCTTGGCTCCGGCCGGCCGCGCTCGTCCAAGCCCCTCTTGATACTCTCCGGGGCTGGAAGGGTTAACGCTCTGCGCGCAGCCTGGGAGCCCCCTGATCTTGATTAATTCAGCAGTCGCACTCTTCCCAGCCACACGGGCGGGGGCCCTTGCTAGCGTAGGTGTCTCAGTTTTAAGTGATTGAATTTCCCCAGGAATGTTATTTAAATTGACTTGCGACTGGGATTCGTTTACCCTCCTTCTTGTGATCTTTCTGATTAAAAATGGATGATGACCAATAAAGGCTAGCTCAACCCCGCCGCGGTCCCAGAGCTTGGGGGGGTTGGGGACCGCAGGATGGTTCTCCCTTCAGGCAAATCCAGAGGGCTGGGAATCCAGTACCCCCAGTAGATCTCCAGAGCACGTAGAGAATTCTTCCAAGAGGCTAAGGTCACGGCACCACGGAAGTATTCCCAGAGGGACAGGGAGGACTCGGCCAAGGTGACCCAAGTTGACGCCGACGAAGGAGAGAAGGGGCACCTATTTTCCCAAGGGCTCATCCGACAAGTCCCCACTGCGCTCGAGGGACAGAACAGGGATTTGGGTTTGGGATGGAAGGAGGCCTCTCCTGCTGCGTAAGTAACACATCCGTGAAATGTCAGGGGAAATTGGAAACGTTCTGAGCATTGGTATGAATCTAAGGGTCTTTTTCAAGGTTATTTTTGTTTGCAAAGTTTGCCTTTAAGGGAGTCTGTGCTCCAGTTTAGCGCATGGGGTCTCGTAGTCACCACTCCCTCCCTGGTTAAGCACCTTGTCGAAAAGGGAGGGAAGGCAGTTACACGGTCCTTCACACCGTGTGTCTGCTGGGTGGTGGCCTTCAGCAGCTTCTTGAAAGAAAGTGGCACCATCAAGAAGCTAGGGACTTGTGCTTTTATTAAGGCTGTCTTAAACAGTCATCTTTGTAGACTTAGGATTTATTAATTCCCTCACCGCTAAACACTTGGTCCCTTGTAGAGAAACCAAACAGGAAATTCCGTAGTCATCGAGAGAAAAAAGTAAAAGCAAAGGAAAGAATATAGAGACACACAAAACTGTAGGTCAGTAAAAGCAAAGATTTCTCTCAGAGTAAGTCACACTGTATCTCTCTAATAACCTTATGGAACAAGGTGAAGGGTGCTGGGTGATTTAGACATTTCATTCCTCCTCCTAAATGAAAACTTTCTAAATATTTCTGCATCTAGGAGCACCTTACTTTTGCTTCACACTCCAAAGCAATCCCTCCTCCTGGAGAAGCTCCGAAGTGTCACTCAGACAAAGCTACTTCATGTGAAGCTTAGTTGAGCACAGATCCTTCTTTCTAAGCCTTCCTAAAGCCACAATATTTCTCTGCCATAGTTTGTTTTACTATGCGTGCACGCTAAGTTGCTTCAGTCAGTCAGTTCAGTCCCTCAGTCGTGTCCGACTCTTTGCGACCCAATGAATCACAGCACGCCAGGCCTCCCTGTCCATCACCAACTCCTGGAGTTTACCCAAACTCATGTCCATCGAGTTGATGATACAATCCAGCCATCTCGTCCTCTGTCGTTCCCTTCTCCTCCTGCCCCCAATTCTTCCCAGCATCAGAGTCTTTTCCAATGAGTCAACTCTTCCCATGAGGTGGCCAAAGTACTGGAGTTTCAGCTTTAGCATCATTCCTTCCAATGAACACCCAGGACTGATCTCCTTTAGAATGGATTGGTTGGATCTCCTTGCAGTCCATGGGACTCTCAAGAGTCTTCTCCAACACCACAGTTCAAAAGCATCAATTCTTCGGTGCTCAGCCTTCTTCACAGTACAACTCTCACATCCACACATGACCACTGGAAAAACCATAGCCTTGACTAAATGGACCTTTGTTGGCAAAGTAATGTCTCTGCTTTTGAATATGCTATCTAGGTTGGTCATCACTTTCCTTCCAAGGAATAAGCGTCTTTTAATTTCATGGCTGCAGTCACCATCTGCAGTGATTTTGGAGCCCCAAAAATAAGGTCTGACACTGTTTCCACTGTTTCCCCATCTATTTGCCATGAAGTGATGGGACTGGATGCCATGATCTTAGTTTTCTGAATGTTGAGCTTTAAGCCAACTTTTTCACTCTCCTCTTTGACTTTCATCAAGAGGCTTTTTAGTTCCTCTTCACTTTCTGCCATAAGGGTGGTGTCATCTGCATATCTGAGGTTATTGATATTTCTCCCGGCAATCTTGATTCCAGCTTGTGCTTCTTCCAGCCCAGCATTTCTCATAATGTACTCTGCATATAAGTTAAATAAACAGGGTGACAATATACAGCCTTGATGTACTCCTTTTCCTATTTGGAACCAGTCTGTTGTTCTATGTCCAGTTCTAACTGTTGCTTCCTAACCTGTATATAGGTTTCTCAAGAGGCAGGTCTGGTGGTCTGGTATTCCTATCTCTTTCAGAATTTTCCACAGTTTCTTGTGATCCACACAGTCAAAGGCTTTGGCATAGTCAATAAAGCAGAAATAGATGTTTTTTGTGGAACTCTCTTGCTTTTTCCATGATCCAGTGGATGTTGGCAATTTGATCTCTGGTTCTTCTGCCTTTCCTAAAACCAGCTTGAACATCTGGAAGTTCATGGTTCACATATTGCTGAAGCCTGGCTTGGAGAATTTTGAGCATTACTTTACTAGCATGTGAGATGAGTGCAATTGTGCAGTAGTTTGAGCATTCTTTGGCATTGCCTTTCTTTGGGATTGGAATGAAAACTGACCTTTTCCAGCCCTGTGGCCACTGCTGAGTTTTCCAAATTTGCTGGCATATTGAGTGCAGCACTTTCATAGCATCATCTTCCAGGATTTGAAATAGCTCAACTGGAATTCCATCACCTCCCCTAGCTTTGTTCATAGTGATGCTTTCTGAGGCCCACTTGACTTCACATTCCAGGATGTCTGGCTCTAGGTGAGCAATCACACCATCGTGATTATCTGGGTCATGAAGATCTTTTTTGTACAGTTCTTCTGTGTATTCTTGCCACCTCTTCTTAATATCTTCTGCTTCTGTTAGGTCCATATCATTTCTGTCCTTTATCGAGCCCATCTTTGCATGAAATGTTCCCTTGGTGTCTCTAATTTTGGTGTCCAATTTATTGCTACCCTGCCAGGCTCCTCTGTCCATGGGATTCTCCAGACAAGAATACTGGAGTGGATTGCCATGCCCTCCTCCAAGGGATCTTCCCAGTCCAGGGTTGAACCCACTTCTCCTACATCTTCTGCATTAGCAGGTGGGTTCTTTACCACTAGTGCCACCTGGGAAGCCCTTGTTTCTCTATATGGAAGCCAAAAACCTATTTTGTAAAGACTAGGTAACAAGGGGTTTTAAACTGTGTAAGATAACAGCGTGGAAATGATTGATTTTAAAACAATGAAGATTGTATTATTCTTTCATTCACCCATTCTTTCGCCAAATTTGCACTGAACATTTTCTGTGTTCAAGGAACTCTGCTAGGTACTTACCATCATGGAGAAATAAATTATTCCTCCCCAGCATAGAATAAACCCATGTCTTCAGCCCCAGCTGCTACTAAATGGAATAAAGGAGAAATTCCACAGAGGGAAACAAATGGCAGTTTCTTCTCTGATCATGGCTTGTTCTTACTTTCCCGAAGGAAGAATAAAATTAATGGGTTTCAGACAATCTCAAGGATGAAAGCAGTTCATAGCTTGAGATGGGCTTTGAGTACGAAGTTGAAAAAAATGTGAAGACCTCTTTGGGTTTTTATTATCTGATCTTTTAGGATTTCTGCTAGTCATAGTAGGATCAATGGTGAAAGTAAAGGGGAAGTTGTATGGTTGACAATGTGTAAGTGAAAGTGTCCTGCTTATCCTTATTTTGAAATTACTTAACAAACAGCATTTAATTTGTTTAATTTCTGTCTGCCTTTAAGAGAGTTAGAATTTGTTTGCAGAATATTAGGACACAGTAGGAAAACAATATGATCCTATATACAATAGAATATTGGCAGAATTACTTCTATGAAAATAAAGAAAAGGATGAGGTCTGCAAAATGAGTATGGAATGGATTTTTATTTGATTTTTTCTTTCCAAATTGATAGTCCCAAAGCATTATCCATTAAAGACCCTCCACAGAAACTGGCGCCTCTTTATTTCTTCTCTGATCTCTCAGTCTCACTTAATTCATTTTTGTTTGCCATGTAATTTATTGTGTACAACCTTTTGAAGGAAAGAAAAGAAACTCTATAGCTTTAAAAGCACCAAAAAAAACCCCCATGATCTTCACTACTCACCATCCGTATTCTTTTTATTTGTCTAACACACAAATAAATATGTTAGCTCCCAGGAAGTCATAAATTCAAGCCACTTAGTGAGGAAGATGGAATTTAATTGTATGTTCCATAGAATAATTGAAAGATAAAAGAAGGTCACAATATAGAAATTAAAAAGAAACCTTATTTTGTTGAAAATTGGCACCAAACTGTGTGTAAATAAGTGTGTGCAAAAGTTAAAAAAGAAAACAAAACCCGATGGGAAGGGAGATGGGAACTGAATTTATCCAAAGAGCACAGTCTCTTGGAGTACAGCTTAATCAAGTTTAAGAACAATTAACTGCTTTGTCTTGCTGTGGTGCTTGAAGAATATTTTCTGAAAAATTTATCTTCCTTGTTATTTACATTCATGTGAATGAATGCCAAGTAAGCCATATTTTTCAACTTTATAGAACAGAAGAAAGTAAAAAGAACACAAGCAGACTGGCTGCTGTTGCACGTGCTTCTGGAAGTGTCCTGACAGCTTGAGAAAGACAGGGTGGCCCATCATGCAACTTTCTGTTGTCTCATATGGTACCTGGTCCCGAAGGGAACTTCTCTCCGAGGTCTGCTGTGAGTTCGTGCCTTCAAACCTGGAAAGCAGTAACTCTGCTCTTCTCACGTCCCTCCTTTAAAAGGTCTAAACATGGCCAGTTAGGACCTTGTAAACCATCCGGTTTCTAAGAACCCCCTTTTTGGATGTGCAGCATTTCCCCTTACTACTAATTTGCTATTAAAGTTGATTCATTAATGTCCTCGTTTCATGGTCTCCCTCCTGTGCAATATGGCCTTGTACATTGAGGGTTTTATGGTAAATAGTGTATATCTGCATAAATATGTCTACCTAGAAATGATTTGTGATCTGAAATATTCTGCTTTGACATTCAAATCATATTGCTTTCATCACTCATTTAATAAATATTTAATTAGGGCCCACTCTGAACTGAGCATTCTACTCTGTTCTGGGCACACTATAAAATCAAACGGTTCCCTGTCCTCAGGAAGCTTGCTGGGGGTGGGGAGGTGGGGGTAGGGGAGAGAACAACAGAGCTAATCAGTCAAATTAATGAATCACTAATTCCGAACAAAGATCCATGATTATAAAGGAGAAATGCAGGGACTGCCCCGGCAGTCCAGTAGTTAAGACACTGAGCTTCCACTGCCGGGGACAAGGGTTCAATCCCTGCTTGGAGCAACTAAGATCAAACCTTGCCAGTGAAGCCAAGAAAAAAAAAAAAATAAGTGCAGGATCTGGACATGATCTGGATTGAAGTAGGGTGGGGGTGTCAGCTGCAAAGTTTTCCCTGAGAAAGAGCTCCTTAAGAAAGGACAAAACTAGGAGAAACCATGTTCTCCAGGCAGGGGAAACTTCACAGGGACCAGTTCCCCAGGTGGGAAGACTCGCACACGTCATCTCATGCTTGGGGCAAAGCCTGTGTAATTTCTGCCTCAAGAGTTGAGACTCTCTTAAAGATTAGTTTTAAGTAGAGTCAAGTCATGCCTCAATGTTGTTCGATTTTAAACCAAATCCGGTTCCCTGTAGGGTCTGTAACAGGTTGCGTGATTGGTTACCTCTGCAGTCCTACTCAGTCTTTCCTCGGAGACTGGAAATTCCAGCACTGTTTTCTCTTCTCTCCATCTACACTAGCCAGACTTGGAGTGGAGTCTGGATTTCCTTTCAGCTCTATCAGTTGGCAGCTTTCCCACAAAAGGCTTCTTCAAGCCAAATGCTTGAAGTAGACGAAAAGTCAAAATAAGATTGTTGTTGTTTTTCAGTCGCTAAGTCATGTCCAACTCTTTGTCACCCCATGGACTGCAGCACATCCCTGTCCCTCACTGTCTCCCGGAGTTTGCCCAAGTTCATGTCCATTGAGTTAGTGATTCTTTCTAACCATCTCATCCTCTGCCACCATCTTCTCTTTTTCTCAGCATCAGGGTCTTTTCCAATGAGTTGGCTGTTTGCATCAGGTGACCAAATTATTGGAGCTTCAGCTTGAGTGTCAGTCCTTCCAATGAGTATCCAGGGTTGATTGCCTTTAGGATTGACTGATCTCCTTGCTGTCTATGGGATCTCTCAAGAGTCTTCTCCAATACCACAATTCAAAAGCATCAAGGTGGTTTGTATCTTTTCAATTTAGGCGCAAAAGGAAATAGAAGTCTTCCTCCCATGCTTGAAACTAGAAACAAAAGGTTGGTTGTATTCAGGCTCTTAGGAAAATCATAACATCTACATTTGTATTTGGCCTTTCAGCTTTCAAAATATTTCCCCATGCATTGTTGTGTTCTATCCTTCCTACATTCTTATGAAATGGTTTGAAATCATCATTTATACCTTTTTCCAGGTGAAGAGAGGTTAAAACATCCGAATCACAGAGGAAGTTGTTGGCAGTGCTGAAAGTGGGATCCAAGCCTTGTGAATCCAATTCTGGTTAAAAAGAATGGAGAAGTCTCGTACCATCTCACTGACTTGCACCAGGCCAAAGGAACCCCTGGGGGAAATACTTGTGTTCCCTCAACCAACATCCGATGTATTAAGAGCCCATTTATAAGGAAAACAGAGCTGGACTCTGTTCTAGACCATAAGTACAAAATTTTTCTGAGGACATAAAGCTTTTATTTATGTCATTTTTGTGGCCACTTTCGGTAACCCATTAATAATGGTTCAGGTAATAATGTGATAGGCCAGCTATTTTTGTATGCATTTCTGAAAACAACAAAAAAAATCCTTTCCCCTCCTTCACTCTGTAACATTCTTTACATGAACTAAGTCATCTAATTCACATTGATATGCTAATGGTACATGATTGAGAAAAGAAGTATATACTGGGTTCTGAAACACAAAATGAATACAGGAAACTGTCAGTGACTTAGCTGTCTATATTTAATTTTGCTTCATAACAATTCATCAGTTAATTTCTCATGGCAAACTTTTCTATTGCTGGAGATATAAAAATCAAACTGTAAATATGAGAGATATTTAGTGAGGCCAAGAAGATCTGAAATTAGAATTGCAATTATGTCAGCTGAATAAATTTCTTTTTCACTCATACTTTTTTAAATGGTCAGATTGTTGAAGTTAGAATATATCTGTCAGTAAGCTGAGGTACCAGCCAAATGCTCACACTGGCAGAAAACTCAGATAGCATGAAATTATTTCATACAATGAAATAATTTCATAAGGTGAAACATTTTTACACTCCATTATTTTAACTCGAAGCTAGTAATATATTCTTTGCCTCTCTTTCATTACAAGGAGAAATTGGTTGTTAATACCTCCTTCCACATATTCTCATATTTCACATATTTCACATTTCACATATTCTGTAGCCCTAGATAGTGTGAGGTTGGTGTTTTTGCTCAGGATCCTGCATGTGACCTTATAGTTACAGGGCAGCAGGACCGGGGCACTGACTCTGAGCTTCCCATTAGTCCCCAGGCAGGGCTGTGGTCCATCTCCCCAGCACTCTGCTTCTAATGTAAAATGGCATGGGATAACTCTTCAGTGAGACTTGCCTTAAAATATAATGAATGTAGTCAAATATCCACAATTGCCGTTAACAGTTTTCATTGAAGATTTATGCAACAATGAATTTTTAAAGAGCCTCTTAGGTGTAATCTTAAATTTCCTTTTCATCTTGATTTTTCACTCCTTCCTTCCTATATCCTTCACTTCAATAAATGACTGCCTGAGACAGCAGCCAAACCCCCTGCTTTAGCAGTGTTGTCTTTTCCCTTTTGCTGTGCCCTCCACCAGTAATTCTCTTTTTCTGTCTCTGTAGGTCAAATTGGGAGATTAGCATTCACATACACACACCACCATGTGTAAAACGGACAGCTTGTGGGAACCCGCTGTGAAGCACAGGAAGCTCAGCTCTGGTGCTTTGTGATGACTTAGAGGGTGGGAGGGGCTGAGGGGTCAGTAGGAGAGCAGTTCAAGTAGGAGGAATGTGTGTGTGTGTGTGTGTGTGTGTGTGTGTGTGTGTGTGTGTATGATTCACTGCATTGTGAATTATATTCCAATTAAAAATATACATATAAGACACAGCTCCAATGTCACTTCCTCTCCAAAATTTATAAAACTCATCTCCAAATCCAGTGACCCCAGCTGGAAGTTATCTCTTTCTTCTCAGAATCCTCTTAACATTATCTCCCATTTGTGACAATTCTCATTCTCTACTTCATATTTTAGGTATTGGGTACATATGTTAACCCTGGGGTTTTTAGAAACCTGTTTATGGCAGTAGACTTTGTGTCTGGGCCCCTGTGGAGCAGTGGTTTTCCATCTCTCTGTGAACTGGTGCCATTTTGACTAGTACTTTGGGAAGCTCACTTGAAGAGCTCCCCTTGCTTACACACTACCTTCCCCTCATTGCTATGCTGTTTGAATGTCTACTATGCTCCTGTCTGCTTGACTGTGCACTACTGAAAGTTTTCACTTGTTCCTTTCCTGTCAACACATCATCTTGCTATAGTTGTGAGATTCGCTGTTAGGCCACTCTTCTTCCTGCAGGAACATTTATACTGCTGATCATGAGTCATAGGACCCATTCTGTTCATCATTCCATGGGACAGGTATCACCATGTATGTGTGGGGCTCAATTGGGACAAAATGGACCCATCAGAGTTGGGAGCACATCTATGAAGAGCTTACAGCACTCCAGAAAGCCATGGCGCCATCATTTAGGAATCTTTGCCTTGGCAACTTGAACCTCATAAATGCTAAATGTGTTTTTATGGAATTAATTTACCTAAGTGTATGACTCTGTTTATATTTTCAACCTGTAGCCCTTTCTTGAGTAACAATACCATGGTTTTGCTACCTGCAGAATGAATTATTTTACATATGTATTCTTTCAAGCAAAAAGAATATTTCCCCCTTGTTAGCATCTCTAGGGAGAAGGCAATGGCAACCCACTCCAGTACTCTTGCCTGGAAAATCCCATGGACGGAAGAGCCTGGTAGGCTGCAGTCCGTGGGGTCGCTAAGAGTCGGACATGACTGAGCGACTTCACTTTCACTTTTCACTTTCATGCATTGGAGAAGGAAATGGCAACCCACTCCAGTGTTCTTGCCTGGAGAATCCCAGGGACGGGGGAGCCTGGTGGGCTGCCCTCTATGGGGTCGCACAGAGTTGGACACGACTGAAGCGACTTAGCAGCAGCAGCAGCGTCTCTAGACCAGGGAATTTAGAGAACAGGCCTGTATCTACACAGTGACCTGCCTTCTGAAACCCTTTAGCTTCAGCTACTGGAAGACACAGTTTTTACATGTTAACTTTAATATCTGGGCCAGTCTTGGGCATTTTTACTTTTAGGTCCGGCCCTCAATTTACAGGATTGTTTACCTTATATCATAGGAAGGCTGCCTTATAACATAGGTGGGCTGATCTCTGGAGGGTGCCTTTTTCTGTTAGTGGGATTTGGCAGGGTTCAGCCAGTGGGAGGATGGAGGGCAGTAGAAGGGAGAAGCCGAGGTGGGGGCTCTGGCAGCTCTTACATGCTCCCATAGGTCTGCGGTGGTCCACCCCAGCACCCAGACTCCCATAAGAACACTTCCTCCTTCCCTCTGTCGCTAGTCACCAGGCTACTTCACCATCCCCTGAGGATTCTGAGCTGTTGCTGTGTAACCAGTCTCTTGTATTTCATTCTGTCTGTTTTAAGTCCCCAGGATGGTCTGTGTTCCTGGTTGGACTTGACGGATACAGTGCCGCTGAAACACCTTCTCCAGCTCTAGGGACATAAAGATGACAAATCACATGATTCCTCTGATCGTATAGATTGAAGAGAATAGTATTCTTCACTCTGTTGCCAAAGACTGGCTTCCATCCATATGGAAAAGTTGGCCTCAATTGCAAGTGACAAGCAGACAGTGTTAATACTGCTCTGTGACCTTAAGCACATAGTCTCTGGGTCTGCATGTCTTCATCTGTAAAATAAATGGTATAATAATATTGACCTCATAGAATTATGAGGATTAAATGAATGAATACATATAAAGTGCTTACAACACTGCTTGGCACATAGAGAGCTCTATATAAGTGTTAACTATTATTATTTAACTAAAAAGAGCTCATTATCTTTTCTTGCCAGTTATTTTAATTCTGAAAATGGTGAAGTACAAAGCTAATTTGTTGTAGGATTTTCATGACTTTATTAGATCTGTAACTTGTCTTCCTGAATCAGCCAAAGACAAATGGAAGCCATTAACTTTGCAGAGTTTAATATTTGGCCTGAGCTTTATCATCATTGGAAATGCTATCAGAATTAGCCACATAAATTTGTTACTGAATTTGGAAAACAGTTTGGAAGCATTATATCTTCTATGAAATTCTCCCTTTTGAATGATTCCTTTTAGCATTCAGTCCAAAAAAGCCTTGTTTTCCTTATGAACCTGTCAAAGCCTTCTCTTTTTTCATCATGGTAATTATGTAAATGGCCATAAATCCTTTTTGGTTTTGGTTGCTGGAGAGCGCAGAACTAAATTTAAAGTTTAGTTGTATAATTTGTGCTTGGTTGCCCCTGCCCCATATTTGTTTCTACTTAATTTGGCCTTGGTTTTATCATTCAATTGATTTTTTGATTGATTCCATTATATTTCACCATTTCTGTTAGTGTTATGGGTTACAGCAAATTCTTTCTGGAATAAGATGTGATAAATAAATAAGATGTGTTATAAATAAATAACACTAAATTCAATTTGTAGGGTTTTTAGAGTGTGTTTTCCATCAATATGTTATTCTTTGTGTGTGTTAGTTGCTCAGTCATGTCTACGTTTTGCGACCCATGAATGTAGCCCACCAGGCTAGCCTCTGTCCTTGGGATTCTCCAGGCATGAATACTGGAGAAGGTTGCCATGCCTTTCTCCAGGGGATCTTCCTGAATATGTTATTCTACATCACCGAATTCACTGGGGAGGGGGCGGTGGAGGGGGTAGCGGAGGAATGGGTTGGAAGTATGGGATTAGTATATATAAACTATTGTATGTGGAATGGATAAACAGCAAGGTCCTACTATATAGAACATGAAACTATATCCAATATCCTGTGATAAACCATAAAGGAAAAGAATATGAAAAAATAATATATATATGTATAAGTGAATCACTTTTCTGTATAGAAGGAATTAACATATAGTAAATCAACTATACTTCAATGAAATAAATTTTAATGAAGAGATTAATCTCTAGGTAAAAAATTATATTCATAGGTAGCTGAACTTTTCAGCATGGCCCATCTTGGGAAGTTGAAGTGGTTTGGTCACATGCCTCGGTCATTTTTATTTCAGAATCAATTGTAATAAACTGCCAAAGTCTTACAGAGCATGAATTCTATGGTATGTTATTGTTATTTGGAAAAAGCATTTTGTGGTCAAGTAAGTTTGGGAAATGCCCAGTTATAGAAAATTATGTCTCACTGCTTCAGGAGTTTTTAGAGCCTGAATTAAGTACATTGTGATTCTCTAAAAAGGAAACAATATAAAGTAGAATTTTCCTAACTTGCATAATCAAGGAACTCTCTCCACTGCCATTTTTTTCATTCTTAATTGAAACTCCGGTTAATATTTTGAGGAGTTAGGATTCTCTTATATTTCCTATAGACTAGATTTTCCCTATATAGTTTAGGCAAGTACTACTTTTTAATTAAGTTTAAGTCTAATTAAGAAAATAGGTGATGCTGGTGATGATGGTGATGCTGTTCACCATCAATTAAGAGCATTCTTTAGAATCAGGAATCTTGAAGATTTCTTAATTCTTAAAAATTCATCTTATTATAATAATAAAAGCAGATTGTTTGAAAGTAAATGCACTTTTTTTAGTGTTCGGGCCTCTTAAGCACTGTTTCTGCTTAAAATCAACTTACCTGGACAGAAATGTAAAATCAATGACCACGTCACTAATGTGACATCTAAACTGTTCAGTATCATGGAGCCATAATTTAGTTTTAGACAAGAGTCAGATTAAAAGTGAGTAAGAATAGAGTTAAAGGGATCAAGCTGTGAATATAAGAATTTTTTAAATGATGTGATTGGGAAATAAAAGTAATCACTTTCGAGCACTTTCCCATATATAAACCTCAAACAGAAGGCACAATTTTATTAAGATTGACAAGACTAATCTATAATTAAAGCGATTTGGAAAGACATTTAACCATGATTTACTTTTTCTTAAAGCTGAACAAAATGGATGCTGTTAAGTGGAACTATCTAATAATACAGCATTCTGGCTGCCTGTCTTTGGTTCCAGAGAGTATAGTGGTGCTGGCGCCAGAATTCTAGATTCCTCTATTTATGGGGACATTTATTTCCACAGAGCCCCTCTTCCAGCACAATTTTCCTACCATAACCAGACTAAAAACAGCTCAGAAACACAACGTTTGTTTCATGCTTAACTTTTACAAAAATGCTTGCACATATATCATTTTGTTCATTTTAACAAGACAAATGAGAAAAGTTAGCAGAGACAATTATGCTGCATGGTTAGGAGTGTAAGCCACACCTGGATTTAAATCTGATTCTACCATTAGTTCTGGACCCTTGAGCAAGCCACCTAATTGCTCCAAGCCTCTGTTTCCTGCTCGATAAAATGGGAGTAATAATAGAATCTAATTTATATGATGATTAAATTAGTTAATCCAAAGTGCTTAGTGCAGAGTAAATGCTCATTACATGCATTATATATTATATAATGTATAGATTCAAACAGAAGAAAGTGAGATTCAAGAGAGTAACTTGTTCAAAGTTGCAAAAAAAAAAGAACTAGGATTTGAACTCTGACCTTGCCATTCCTAGTAGGGAAACCATAAGAGCCCTGTCCTGGTAGATGGCTGCTTGCCTGGTACGCTCCTTGCTGACCCTAACAAGGCTCTAGCACATGACCTACCATAGCATAGTAGACAGAGTGTGTGGGGTGGTTCAAAGTATGTGAGTTTTAGAATTAGACAGATATGATGAGTTCAAATCCAAGTGTTGCCACTGGTTTGCACAATTAGTGAAACTGTGATAATGATATCCTCTTCAGGATGAGAATTCAGTGAGATGATGTATGTAAAGTGGCTGGTCCATGATAAGCTCTCAGTAGATGTTGATCATTGTTGAGAAGTGATGTGGGGTTGCAGGCGGGGTTGGGGGGGTGCTCTATATTAACCTGGACAGAATAGGAATGGCCCCAGTCCTCAACTAATTTGGTGGAGATATAAACTCCCATTTTATTCCCTCTACTCAGATATAAAGAGATAGTAAGCCTTCTCATCCCTGTTATTTTTTAACAATCTTGTTTATAAACTTTATCTGCATAATCCAAAATAAAATATTAAAGCTCCTTAATAGGCTCTTAGAAGTAACATCTTGGCAAGCTCTTCTGAGCATGTTTACTACATCTTGGATTTGTAGTTACAGTAAGTCAATAGATACTTCTAGACATAATTTAAAATTTACACTTAAATACTAGATGCTTAAAAGAACATCAGAGAATAGAATATTAAATACTGCCCCACCAACATTTGATATTAACTACCGTCAACTGGGAATCATGTAAGTATTTAGCTGTTACAAAAATGATGTCTTAAATTCTGTGAGCCTGGCAAAGAGGGCAAGGAGTAGAATCAGAAAGTACTCCCCTGGGGAGGGGAGATTAGCTCTACTAAGGAGGGGAATTATAAACTGAAGCTTGAAGGAGGAGCTGGGACAAAAAAAAGACACTGAGAACTGTGGGTCATTATAATGTAAAGTGTGTATAGCAGTTCTTACAGCCTAAAGATTTAGAATAAATGCAGGTATGATGGATTAAATGTCTATATCACCCCCAAGTTCATATGTTGAAGCCCCTAACCCCTAATGTGAAGATATTGGAGACATAGCCTTTAGAAGGTAATTAGATTATGAGGGTAGAGACTTTATGAATGGAACAGTTAGTGTCTTTTAAAAGGGACCTTAGAGAGCTCTCTTGGCTTCTTTCTGCCACATGAGGAGAAAATGAGAAGGCAGTCTGCCACCCTGAAGAGGGCCTTCATTAGAACCTGACCATGCTGACACCCTGATCTTGAACTTCCCACCTTCCAGAGCTGTGAGAAATAAATTTCTGTTGTTTATAAGACTCCCAGGCTATGGTACTTCATTAGAGCAGCCCAAACTGACTAGGATACCAAGAGCTTGAGAATACATATAACTGTAAATTTGAGAGGTAATTCAATTTTCCCCAGGTCTATGACAATAACCATATATTCCTACCTCTTGCCTTTCCTCCCCACCTCCACCCCCTGGTATAAAAGTAAGGCACCCAAATTATTTCAACATTGTGGTAGATTATATTCTCCAAAGATAAGTGCATATATATATATATATATATATATATATATATATATGTATATATATAAAACTCCCATCTCATATGCTCTTATAATGTGACATTAACATGCCTCCATCAATGAACATGCCTTCCCAATGAACATGCCTTCCCAATGAACCCATAGTATGCAGCAGAGGTGGCTCTGGATGATTTCCAACCATAGGTCATAAACGATGATATGACTTCCACCTGGCTCTACCTCTTGCAGCACTCACTCTTGGAATCATGTTCAGGCCACCTGGAGAAGCGTCACGTCGATGCTCTGGCTGATGGTCCCAGTAGGGCGCCCAGCATCAACCTCCAGACAAGTGAAAGAATGAGTCTTTCCATGATTCCAGTTCCCTGCCTCTGAGTTTTCCAGCCAAGGCTCTGGAATTTGAGGAGAAGAACCAAGTCGGTTTTGCTGTGCCCCATTTGAATTCCTGACCTATAGGAACCAGGAGGTAACAAATGCTTATTATTGTCCTAAGAGTCTAAGCTTTGGGATATTTACTCCAGTTATTTGGAAAATCCCTGGGGATGTTTCAAACATGTCTCATAAACAGTCTTCTCAGACTGTTTAGCTTTGTTTCCTGGGACTAGTGGCTGCTCAAGAAGCTGTGCAAAGCACAATGCCTCACTATTGTCACTACTGCTAGGTCACTCGTGTGATTAGACTCATTTGGAAACTTCATATGGAGCTGGAGAATCTTGATTAGTTGAGAGAAGATGAAAAACTATTACTTAAAAGAGAAATAACATGTGCCATGATTTGGCTATTTAGGCATGTAGATATAAGTGCTTTTCTGGGTCAGTTTGGATATGTAACTGGTTTCATGCTGGAGGTGGGGTAGGGGAGTTCAGTTGCAGTGGGAGGCTAGTGAAGCTCCCTTCAGGGTAGAAACCACAGGCAACATTACCCTTTTGCTGGTGCTCATCAAGGCACAGAATCTCAGCCTGCATACTCCAGTCTCTATCCTTCTAGGGATCCTCCAGAGAAACTCTAGAGAATGTGTTTTGAGGCACAAAAGGAGCCAAGAGATCCAATATGTATTTTTAGCAAGAAGAGTCAGGAATCTACTACTGCTTCTGTAGTAGACCGGTTCAGAGAGTTTAGTTCAGACTGGTTCACATTTAGAATCTTACTTAACTGGAAGAAA
This sequence comes from Bos indicus x Bos taurus, assembly GCF_003369695.1. Classification (NCBI taxonomy): domain Eukaryota; kingdom Metazoa; phylum Chordata; class Mammalia; order Artiodactyla; family Bovidae; genus Bos; species Bos indicus x Bos taurus. The sequence goes on from NC_040076.1 coordinate 106,683,777, forward strand.
CAGGAAACCTGAAGAAATGGTGGCGTAAACAAATGTGTTGTTGCTCTTATTACCTCATGTAAAAGAAATCCAGTGGGAAGCAGCACAGAACTGGTAAGCAGCCTGTGATGTCATCCTGATGCCTCATGGTTACAAACATCAGCTCTGTCTCCAGACATCACATCTGAATTTCAGGCAGGAAGAAAAAGAAGGGCAAAATATAAAAAGTACATGAAAATAAAGAAACAGAAAGTATATTCTAGCTGTGTCTGGTCTTACTGTAAGGAGCTTTCCTAGAAGCTCTACCTAAACAATTCTATTTATACCATATTGGCGAGGATGAGTTGTGTATCCATCCAACCCTGGTTGGAAAGGATCTGGGATATAGAGTTGAGTAGTTGAGCACATTCTGCCCAGGCCAAAATTTGGGGTCTGCTGCTTTTAAAAAATGTCTATCACATGAGGTTTGCAGTCTCCCAAGTGTCATGTTTCTAGGATAGGTTTTAGACATGTTACATGGTATGTTAGAAAAGGGGCTTCCCAGGTGGCTCAGTGGTAAAGAATCTACCTGCCAAGCAGGAGATGCGGGTTCAATCTCTGTGTCAGAAAGCCCCCGGAGAAGGAAATATCAACCCGCTCCAATATTCATGCCTGGGTAATCCCATGGACAGGAGTCTGACAGGGCTGTCCAAAAGAGATGGACAGGACTGAGCAATTAAGCAAAAACAACATGCTAGAAAAAACCTTGGTTTTGGAGTCCAAAGGACGTAGTAAAAGACTCACTTTGTCTGAATCTCATTGTCCCTACTTGTAAGAGTGATGTTACACGCAGTTTTAAAAGACATGTAAAATGTCCACTACAACACCTGGACATAGGACACTTGCAAAATAATTAGTTCCTCTTCAGTTCTTCTTCCTCGAAAGGGTCTCTAAAGAATCTCAGGGAGGCCCTTCAGAGTGCAGACCAATCAGGCTCTCCCTAGTGCCTAAGGACTTTTTACACCAGCAGTGAGTAAACCTCCCAATCTCCCTTGGCCAGAACAAGGGCCCCAGGGAGCCTGAACCCTCCTCTCATGTCAGGAGAGACTTGCAGCCAGACTACAGCTATGATGGCACTGACTGCTCTGTCACCCCTCTCCTGAAGAAGTTCAGCATGTGTAGGCATTTTGGGGGTGTCTCATGAACAGTTTGGAGAAGGCAATGGCACCCCACTCCAGTACTCTTGCCTGGAAAATCCCATGGACGGAGGAGCCTGGTGGGCTGCAGTCCACGGGGTCGCTAAGAGTCGGACACGACTGAGCGACTTCACTTTCCCTTTTCACTTTCATGCATTGGAGAAAGAAATGGCAACCCACCCCAGTGTTCTTCCCTGCAGAATCCCAGGGATGGCGGAGCCTGGTGGGCTGCCGTCTATGGGGTCACACAGAGTCGGACATGACTGAAGTGACTTAGCAGCAGCAGCAGCAGCAGCATGAACAGTTGTGTGTACAAAGAGGTACTTAACTTAGATGGTTCTTATCTCTCCTTAGTCCTAGGATGTGGGCTGTGTGTAATGGTAAAGAACCCACCTGCTGACACAGGAGACATAAGAGACCCAGGTTCAATTCGTGGATCAGGAAGATTCCCTGGAGAAGGAAATGACAACCCATTCCTGTATTCTCACCCTGGAGAATCCCACGGACAGAGGATCCTGGCAGGCTACAGTCCATAGGGTCTCAAAGAATAGGACATGACTGAAATGACTTAGCACACACACAGGATATGGGCTGCGTACAGTACAGGGTGTGTTTGTGCTTAGTCGCTCAGTCAGGCTCCTCCATCCATGGAATTTTCCAGCCAAGAATATTGGAGTGGGCTGCCATTTCCTCCTCCTGCATTGGCAGGTGGATTCTTTACCCCCTGGGAAGCCCAACACAGGTAAGCGTTGTCAGTTGGTGACAGGTTGGTGACAGAATTTCTTAATATGACAACAGAAGCCATTTACATGATAGGATTAAAAGGGTGCCCGAGCAATTTGGGAACCCAGGTTCCTTTCATCTTAGGGTCCTTCATCATCGCTTTATCTGCTGATTTGCCTAAAGCCAGTGGCAGGAGCGGAGAAGGCAGTGACAACCCACTCCAGTACTCTTGCCTGGAAACTCCCATGGACGGAGGAGCCTGGTAGGCTGCTGTCTATGGGGTTGCACAGACTTGGACATGACTGAAGCAATGCAGCAGCAGCAGTGGCAGGAGAAAGGGCTGGAAGATTGTGGGTGGGTGGCGTGGGTGGGTGGTTCAGCCCTGGAGGTAATGGACATCCATTGACTAGCAATCAGTTGCATGGTGACATCTTACTGCAAGACAGTCTGGGAGATGCAAACCAGCTGTGTACACTGGATTGATGGGAGGAAATGGGTTTAGTGATCAGCTAGCTGGTACCTGGCATGGAGATGAGAGCAAAGGCCAGATCCAAGAGATAGCCTTTGACTCATAAAACCTGAGGGCCAGAATGAATTCTTAAAATCCTGTAGACCACACCCCTTATTTTGAACTTTGTCCCATTAGAAATCAAGACAACAAGCTTTACGATGCTGTGGGAGACACAAACAGGAACACAATCCTGCCATGCCCCTGCCCCTGCCCTGAAGGAGTCCACAGTGCTGGGTGGAGACAGGGACAGGGGCAGGTGTGCGTATAATGAAATGTAAGGCAGACGGATGGTTGCTAGATGACAGGAGGCCTTTCAGAATGGTTTAGTTTGAAGGTTAGTGGTACAGATGAGTATGAATGTGGTACTATGAAACTAGAAACAGTTAATAAACATGAGCTTCATTTATTTATTTTCTTGAAGCATAGTTGATTTATAATGTTGTGTGCATTTCTTCCATATAGCAAAGTGATTCAGTTGTATGTAAGGTGGCGCTAGTGGTAAAGAACCTGCCTACCAGTGCAGGAGACATAAGAGACTCTGGTTTGATCCCTGGGTTGGGAAGATTCCTTGAAGAAGGGCATGGCAACCCACTTCAGTATTCTTGCTTAGAGAATCCGCATGGACAGAGGACAGAGGATCCTGGAGGGGTACAGACCATGGGGTTCAAAGAATTGGACATGACTGAAGCAACTTAGCACACACAGCAGACTCATACACACATATATGAATATATATATAAATATAAATATATATATGTGTGTATGTGTGTATCTATCTATCTATCTATCTATATCTCTGATCCAGGTATCTAACCCACGTCTCTTAAATCTCCTACATTGGCAGGCTGGTTCTTTACCACTAGTGCCATCTTGGAAGCCCCTATATATTTTTTTAATGTATTTTTTTCATATATTCTTTTCTGCTCTGGTTTATCACAGAATACTGAATACAGTTCTCTGTACGGTGCTATCCAGTAAGACCTTGGTGTTCATCCATTCCATGTGTGATAGCTTACCTCTGCTTACCCCAACCTCTCACTTTCTCCCTTCCCCAACCCCCTGCCGTGTCTTGGCAACCACAAGTCTGTTCTCCATGTCCGTAAAAAACGAACTTTAGACACATGGTTCTGAAAGTGTGGTCCCTGGACCAACAGCATTAGCCTCATTGGGAACTTAGAATTGCAAGTTCTTAGGCCCCTTTCCACATCTTCTGACTGAGAACCTCCGGAATGGTGCCCAGGATGATAATATTTGTGTTTTATCAAGCTCTCCACGTGATTCTAATACATAAAGTTGGCATACCAGTACTTTAAAGCATATCAGCTCTGCATATCTTCTTCATGTAAAACATCCTAGACTATGAAGATTTTAACCATTCTTTCCACGTTTATTACAATTTTGTAAGAGCACTTCATAATCAAATATCAATAGCATCTGAAACCTAAATAAATTTAATGATGTTATATGGGTGCACTTTCAACATTTTTTCAAGCTGTTATTTGTTATTATTAATAGCATGATATTCTTTGGGGTCATGAAAGCGTTTAAATCTAAAGACCAGCACTTAACTGCACAGTTGGTCCTTGATGGTTTATACATTTGCTGTTTCATTTTGGAATGAGCCATGGCTCATAGATTCTTCTCTGTGTGCAATAGCAGTCGTAGCATGGAAACAACCAGCTGTCTATTGCCTTCTATTGTCACTGTTTTAGATCAGAAGGGCCTGTTTTTCCAATGGGTTTCACCGCACATCACAGCCTCACCCAAGTTTATAGTCAGAGCAGAGGGCAGAGGGCAGTGCCATGAGGGGGTTCTGAGCCATCACTTGGGGGGTGCTAACAGAGATGGTTGGATAGCATCGCTGACATCACTGGCTCAATGGACATGAAGCTGAGCAAACTCCAGGAGATAGTGGAGAACAGGAGAGCCTGGCATGCTGCAGTTCACGGGGTTGCAAGGAGTCACACATGACTTAGTGACTGAACAATAACAACAGTGATGCCAGACTGGGGGAAGTGGTAGATTTTCTGAGAGGCAAGGAGGTGGTGGGAGGTACCAGCTTGCTTCTTAATGCCTTTTCTGCCATCACTGACTCCGAGACCTGTTGGTTTTCATCTCTGTAAAGTGAGAGAGCCAGGTTTGTCCCATGATTTTAAACTTCTTAGCAGTCATGGTCCCTTGGGGAATCTCTAGAAGATTGGACTCTGTTTCTCAGAAATATGTCCATGTATATGTATACCTCCAGGTCCACAGGCAAACCCAGGATTAGATGGTCTCTCCAAGCCATCCCAGCCCTGGTCTCATTGAAACTTCTGATGCATCTGTGAAATATGTGGAAAGAAGTCTACTGCTTAAATTCTGGAGATTAAAAAACGTTGCCATCCTTCATGACTCTGTGGCTGCTTAAGTCATGTCTTGTAAAGAGCACCTTTAATCTAGTTTAATTAATCTAGTTAATTAAGTTACCCTGATTTGGAAGATGATTGGTCTCAGGGTAGAGAAATGAGCAACTCCTTCTCAGCCTTTTGGCTTCAAAAAGAGGCCAAGACCTTATTGTTTATTTAGAAAGTTAAAACGAGAGTTTTATATTTAAGTTTCCATCTTTTGACAGTGTTACACAGGAAGCAGCCAATCAGAACTCTGGAGCTATTCAACAGTAATTATCCTTCATCTGCTAATTTCTAAGCAGGAAAATATGATTAAAATGAGTTTCTGCACAGCTGTTGATTAGGCATAATGGCAAAGTAATCATCATAAAGCTAATAATCAAAGCAGAGCTAACATTTGGAAAGTTATTGTTGAGTAACCAGAAGGCTATAAAACCCAAAAACGACATCCAACTAACTAGAAAATTACACCCACCCCCACACATTTTTTTTGTCTGTAATTCAACATCAATTAAACTGAGAAAACTAAAATCAGTTAATTACATCAATTTTGAGGTCAACTTTTAACAGCTCAAAGCTCCCTGATAAACAAACCACAATATTGAAAGCTTTTTTGAAAAATCAATAAATAAACAGCCATCATACTAGGCAAAGCTGCAACACATTTAACAACACGTCAATAAATTCTAAACAAGCCTGTACTTCGATGAGCTCAAACCCCCTGCTACCTGACCTCCCTGCCCCCTAATAGGCAATCCCATTCTGCTCAGGCAAGTATGCCTGTGGTTGGTGATGCTGCCATTGGACAGCTATTACAGACCTCCACTGAGCAGTTCTTTGTAATTTTACAGCTCCCACTGGAGAACAGAGATTAATGAGCTCACAAATGGGACAGCACATAGTTTCAGATCTTGGGGATGATATCAAAGCTATGTAGGATGCTTGATAACAGAATCACTTTCTTTCTTATGTCCATCATCCAGAAATCTAGTCAGTAGCGTAAGTGGAAAGTTGGGCTGATGTGAAGGTACTTCAAACAGAGTGAGAGCAAATGGGGTTTTTGGCTTGTTTTTCACTGTGATCCTGACTGAAGACCACTGGATAAGACCTGTTAGGATTCTAACCGGAATCCACTGGAAATCATTAGAAAGCCAAGGGTGAACAAAGATAAACGTGTGTACTAGGGAGGAGTGGTTAGATGCCCAGTGATAGAGGAACTTGTGACCCAGGGGTGCATATGTTTAGGGTTACAACACCTTAGTTGCTTTCTTTCTACTTTCACCTTCCCTTCCTTTCTTTTTCTTTTAATATTTTGGCTGTGCCATAGGGCATGTGGGATCATAGTTCCCTGACTAAGGACTAAACCCATGCCCCCTGTATTGGAAGCAAGGAGTCCTAACCAGTGGACTGCCAGGGAAGTCCTCCCTTTTTTTTTAATAACTTAAATTCCTTACAATTCTCTCTTACTATCCTGGGTGGAAGCACTGGATTTCCTCTACCAAATGAAGTAGGATGTTTCCCATATCATGTCAAGTCACCCACGCAATTTTTTTTCAACAGACTCAGCCCTATATTCCAACATCCTCCTTTTAATTTTTTCCAATACTCTGGCCACCCACTGTTTTGAGGTTATCCAGATGCTCTTGCATATGATTTTATACTTTAATGGTAGAGGGCTGAATACGGATTGTAAAATCATCTATCCCCTTTCCCATCATAAGAACATGACAACTCATAAATCTTAACTCCTCAATAAATAGCAGTCTTCTCTGTGGGTAAAATTCCATAATGTCAAAGTCACTGTTTTGCAAAGGCCTGCATCACAAGACCTTCTTTCAAGGAAAACTCCAAATTTCTAGTGCTATATTAGTCACTTTGATGGAAAAAAAAATGTGGTCAAACATTTGAAATTTGCATTGAGATGTACAAGCTCTGACTGTGGGGAGTTGGAGGGTGAAGATGCCCCTGGAGGAACATAAACAAAAGTGACAAGAGGCTGGGAATTACAGTGGACATGGAATTAGCAGGAGAAAGGCATGGGATTTTCCTCAATGATACTGGTCAGAGTTTTCTGTCAGTTCTGCACACAAGTTGTGAGCCTCATGGCCTTTCCTCTGGGCTATGTTTAAAGCCGAGAATTGTGATTCTCCAGGACCAGATGGATGTTCAGGCCCCTCGCCATTCTTGGTTCTAGAAAGATGGGGCACAGTTCCCCCTCACCCCCTCTTTGTAGATGGCTCTGCTTCCCTGCCAGGTATGAGATTCCCAGCAGTGTTCTATGAGGTATTCCTGGATAATTGTATGTGGCCTAGAGGAAAACTTCACTCCTCATTCCTCCTAGTTTCTTCCCAACGTCCTACACTCCCACCCCCATATTGTAGGACATCTCCAGTGATGTCAGTGTGTAGAATGGGCTGAGGTTAACTAAGATAAAGTTACAATAATCTTAGGATGTTAAGATTATTGTTTCTACTATAAGTCTTATAAAGGGAATTCTGTGGTGGTCCAATGGTTACGACTCCATGCTTCCACTGCAGGGGACAGGGTTTGATCCCTGGTCTTGGAACTAAGATTTCACATGCCACACAACGTGGCCAAAGGAAATGCATACATATATATATAATACGTATGTATGTGTGTATATATCTTAATAGAAGTGCTGGTGACTTTGCCAAAAGATGTGTAGCTGCTGCTGCTGCTGCTGCTAAGTCGCTTCAGTCGTGTCCGACTGTGTATGACCCCATAGATGGCAGCCCACCAGGCTCCGCCGTCCCTGGGATTCTGCAGGCAAGAACACTGGAGTGGGTTGCCATTTCCTTCTCCAATGCATGAAAGTGAAAAGTGAAAGCAAAGACGTTCAGTCGTGTGCGACCCTTAGGGACCCCATGGACCTCAGCCTACCAGGCTCTTCTATCCGTGGGATTGTCCAGGCAGGAGTACCGGAGTGGGTTGCCATTGCCTTTTCTGAAAGATGTGTAGAGACCCCAGAATTTATATTTGCTTCTCTCAGTCCCACTATTTTCAGGATCTGGGTGGTCTTATTTTGACTTCACTGAATTTCCCAAATTTTACCTTTTGTAGCCCCAAATAGCCTCTTTGTCTTCCCTTGCCATTGTCAGGATAAGGGTAGGAACAGGCGATGCTGAGGTACAGGGGAGAAACTGAATGAACTCAGTGTGATTTAGTCTGGGACAGTGACTCCACGTCCATTCTCTATGTGAGTGGGATTAGACAACTAAGTCAGCTGGAGAGATTGATCAGATCTCACAATCCAGGCCAAGGAGGCTGAAGTCAATAATTATACTAGTCATCAAAAGCCTGCCAGCAGGTCATGAATAAGGCTGAACCATGGAAGAAAATAGGAAAAGAGGAAGAGAGTCATGGTGGGTTTATACCAGCTTCTCTTTCTCAAACCTCTGTACTCTTATCTTACTATTATTCTCAGCTGAGGGTATCACAATCTACTTTATAGGGAAAATGGAAGCCAGACTTACACATCTACTGACATAGGGCCCATCTGAGTTCCTGTGTCAGTGGAGGAAGTGCTCTGTCTCTTCTCCAAGGTCAGCCCTCCACTCATGCCCTGACTCAGGCCCCTTTCATCCTCTCAGGACCTGGCCCCTTGGTTTCTCCTCTCTCTCTTCTGAATCTTCGGCCTCTCCTTCTTTACTGGACTATTGCCATCAGCAGACAGACATATGCTTACAGACAAAAAGTCACCTCCCTCAACCCCTAAGTTTCTCCTGATGCTTTCCCATTTCTCTTTCTTAACACCAGCTCCAGGGTAGAACAGGTTAAAATTCTTACCACACAGGAAAGGGTCAAGGAGGTCCGTACATGTAGACAAGAGTGAGCAGACCATGAGGACCAACGTTCCTTCATTTAGTGAGCACCTGCTCTCTGCCAGATGGTCTGCTAGGTGTTGGTAACATAAAGAGAGTGAATCTTTTGTTCTTCACTGTTAGTGTGGAAGTGTGGGTAGAGATTTAGAGAGGTGAGGCTGTCAAGGCAGTATGAGAAGCTATAATTGGCCCACTCCCACCCCAGCCATATAGACTTTTGGGCCAGTTATACATGACTAATAGGATCACATCCTCTGAGGTCACATCTCTCTATAAAGCTCCTGAGGTTTCCTGAAGCCCTGTTCTACACCATTCAGTTTTCAGCTTCCTACCCTTCCTACCCTTGGGCACACCAGGCCTTTAACCTAGCCAGCTCTGGTGAGGCGGACTGGGGTCAGGAGGGTAGCTACATATTAGCACAATGTTCCAAGAGCCATCACCATGATCAAGTAGATATTCTCCAGATGGTTCTGTCAAAGTGCAGACCTTTTGAAGAGCCTCCTACAGCAATAAAAACACATAGCTTCTCTTGATTTAAGAGTCAAAGTCTATAGGTACACACAAATACTGTTTGAGTCACCTTATATGAAATACTGTGCATGCGTGCTAAGTTGCTTCAGTCGTGTCCGACTCTTTGCAACCCAATGGACCGTAGCCTGTCAGGCTCCTCTGTCCAGGGGATTCTCCAGGCATGAATACTGGAATGGGTTCTGTGCCCTCCTCCAGGGGATCTTCCCAACCCAGAGATTGAACCCATATCTCTTACATCTCCTGCATTGGCGCACTAGCACCATCTGGGAAGCCTACATGACTTATGTAGAGTAGTCAAGTTCATAGAGTCAGAAAGTACATTGGTAGATGCCACTGAAGGGGGGTGTGGTGGGGATTCAGACACTTTTCCTCTTCCTTATCTGCCACCTTTATGTTTAGCATTTGGTTCTTGTCCAGTTCATTGTAATACAGCTTCTGCAGCTCCATTCATCACATCTATATCATTAAAAAAAAGACATTAAAAAAAGTAAAGGGCATAAAAAAAGTAAGACATTAAAAAAAGCAAAGGGCAAGAGGCTGGAAGAGCAGTCTCCCTTCAGAAGCTTTCCTGGATTCTCCACCCAGCCAATTCTACTTTCATCTCATTGGTCAGAACCAGGTCACATGGGCCTCTTAGCTGTAAAGCAGTCTGGGGAGGAAAATGTTCTATCTTGCTAGTTTTTTTGTCTGTCTGTTGTTTGTTTTTTAAACGTTTTGGCTGCACTTTGTGGAATTTGGGATCTTAGTTCCCTAACCAGGGATGGAACCTGCATGGAAGCATAGTCTTAACCACTGGACCGCTGGATAAGTCCTCTAGTTTTTTTATGAGAAGACAAGGTGTCAAGCATGAATGACTTTGGGGTGGCTCACAATGTCTGTAGTATACCCCATCTGACTTTCTCCCTGAGCAGGGGTTCTCAGCCTGGATGTGCACTAGTATGCCTGGGGAGCTTCTAAGATTAAAGCCCAGGCTACCTTCAGACCAATTAAATCAGAGTCCCTGGGTGGGGCCCAACATGGATAATTGTCAAGCTCCTACCTGCAAGTGATTCCTACCTGCCACTAAGGTCTGAAACCACTACTACATTTCTACCTTGGTGACTCTAGAGGCTGAAGGAAGCATTAATTTTGACCTGATTCTCATTAGAAATAAGCAATAGATTTATATAAAGTGTTAGAGAAGGGTAAGATCTTCCTTAGTGGTTACAGAACAAGAGTTTCTCAAGGTCAAATATGAAGTCAGTGAAAATTTAGGGTGAGATCACTAGACCCTCCACCCCCCACCCCTGAAATGAGCAGTAGCCCCACTCAGGTTTCCCATTGCATCCAGTCAAATGCCGTGTGAATTATGTGGCAGTCTGGGGGAATTTGGGCTTCCCTAGTGGCTCAGCAGTAAAGAATCTGCCTGCAATCAGGGAGACCTGGGTTCGATCCCTGGGTCGGGAAGATCCCCTGGAGGAGAACATGGCAACCTGCTTCAGTATCCTTGCCTGGAGAATCCCATGGACAGAGGAGCCTGGTGTGCTAAAGCCCTTGGGGTGGCAAAAAAGTAGGACACAACTGAAGCAACTAACACTTTAGGGGAATTTAACCTTGATCCAATTAGCGCAAAAGGTTAAGGAAAGCAGGTAACCTTGAGCTGCAGCTGTCTCTCCTCCACTCCAGTAATGACGCTCAGCATGGAAATCCAATTTGGGATGAGTGTGTAATTTCAATGTTTATTTAATCCAGAGCCACTTCTCTGTAAATAGGATGCTTAAAAGCTTGAATTACTAAAGCTTTCTCTATCCAAGGTGCACTTACTAATCTGCTCCCAGCACTGTTCACTGGGTATGCAACTGCCAAAAAGCCCAGTGGTAAATGCCCCCTTGTTTATCCAGAGGGTCTGGCTTCTGAAGCCAAACAAGTGGTGCTGATTCACATGGAGTTTTCCAGACTCTTAGCATTAGAGGCAGCCTTACAGATCATCAATCCAAACAGAAGCTTGAGGGGGTGGAGTGACTTGTCCAAGGTCACCCAAACTATTTGTTGCAGTTTGGGTCATTAGCATCAGCCTTTAGGTTAAATTGATTATTTTTACATAGCAGAAACCTAACAAATGTGACCAAAGGTACACTGGTCCCTAATTATTGCCCTCTAAATTTTCAGCATAAATCTTTAAATAATTCAGGACTCAAAACAAACCCATCTTGCAGGAATAACTCAGCCAGCAGAGGGAAAAGGAAATGTGTATTTCTATATGCATTTCCTGAACTGGCTGCCAGCAGTGCTCAATGATACTGAATGCACCCGCCAGCACTTAGCACATGCCTGGCCTGTGTAGGTTCTCTCTAGATGTTTGTGGGTCTGAATTGACCCCCACAAGCCCTTCACTTTGCTTCCCATTGTTTAGAATACCTCTGTAGCACCACATTATCACTAGCTGTTACATTTAGAGCAAAGCAACACGAAATCAACTATCTTTGGGATTTATGTGAAAAAGACTTGTAGTAGCTGGAAGTCATACATAGACTGATGAGTGTTTTTACAGTAATGCGCTCTCAAGTTCAATTTCTTAAGTCCTCTAGGTGACGCAAAGTGATTGATTCTGAAAGTGAATGCTGAAGAAATAAATTGATTCCTTTGAAGTAACCGGACCATTAATTCTTGACCTTAAAGTCTCTAAAATGTTTTTAAAGGAGTTGACTTAGCAGTTTCTGCATTTTATGGAATTAACTCTTTTTTTCTTCTTTTGTTAATTTATTATCTTCCTGGGGCTTATGCACAAGCTTCCTAATTTCTAGAAAAATAGGATGGAGCTGGCCATATGCCAGAGGGTATCTTAATGCCTTGCTTTAAACATGTATGCTGTCAATGGTTGCAGGCAGAGTGAAGGACTTAAATCCATAGGAAAGCTCAAAGCTGCCTTCTAGGCCACCTTTGCAAACGGCTGGTCATTTTGGTTACAGTTCTAATTTGAGTTCATTAGTGAGGCTGATTCCGTCCTATAGTCATCCCCTGGGCTTGACCCCCTCTGATTCGACCCGTCGTGGCTCTAGCGCTGCACCTGGGCTGTGTGTATCTGACTCAGGGTCAGCTGCACTCTGTGAGACTGCCCAGCGGCCACAGTGCAGCTCTGGTGGCTGTTGTTCAGCTGCTCAGTCGTGTCTGACTCTTTTGTGACCTCACGGACTGTAGCCCACCAGGTTCCTCTGTCCATGGGATTCTCCAGGCAAGAATACTGGAATGGGTTGCCATTTCCTTCTCTAGGGGACCTTCCTGACCCAGGGATCAAATTTGCAGCTCCCTCATTGGTAGGTGGATTCTTTACTGCTGAGACACCAAGGAAGCCCTAGAATCTCTGGTGTGTGGGTCTAAACTTTGTTTGCTCACATATTTATTTAGCTGATGTTTAGTGGTTGTCTGCTATATGCTGGCTGCTGCTGCTGCTGCTAAGTTGCTTCAGTTGTGTCCGACTCTGTGCGACCCCATAGACGGCAGCCCACCAGGCTCCCCCGTCCCTGGGATTCTCCAGGCAAGAACACTGGAGTGGCTTGCCATTTCCTTCTCCAATGCACGAAAGTGAAAAGTGAAAGTGAAGTTGCTCAGTCATGTCTGACCCTCAGCGACCCCCTGGACTGCAGCCCACCAGGCTCCCCTGTCCATGGGATTTTCCAGGCAAGAGTACTAGAGTGGGGTGCCATGGCCTTCTCCGTATATGCTGGCAGGTCCACCCTAATATTGTCAGGCTCTGGGTGAAAGAGTAATTGGAGATCCACAGAGTCTATGTCTAAATTCTGAGTTATAGATCAAGAAACTATTCAATAATACAACCTCACAATGACCTGGAAGAACAGGTTCAAATGAAGTTCTAGGGCTCCTTGGAGTTGCGCATTAAAACTCAGGGGCATGGAGAGCTCCTCCTATTCCAGCCTTCTAGCCCTCAGCTGGAAGCCCCGGTTTCCTCCCAATCCTGCTGTGTCTGCCCAGTGTTTTGAGGGGGCCTCCACTGCACACACTGTCCCTGGGCCATCCTCAGGCCTCAAGTCTTGCAGCCGGGATGTGATCTGCCTTTGAGAAGACGAAGTCCATGCAGGCCCTGTAGGGCCATGTGGCCAGGGAATGCCCAGCTCCTGGGTGCCCCCAGGATAGTCCAAAAGGGGAGGTGGTGGGCTCCGGGTGGGCATATCTTTGGCCCTGTGAACTCCTCAGCCCAGGGGAGGGCACAGCTGCAGGAACATTAGTTCAGTGCTAAGTACAAGGGTCTTGGCTTCCGCAGGCTGAGGATAGTGCTGTGTGCTACGTGCTGAGAGGCAGCAGTGAACACAATTCCTAAACTGCCTTAATGATGGAGACAAAAACAAACCAAGGTGACTGGGCTAAAAGATGTGAAGGCATTGAGTTGGGGTATGAGCTGCAGAGTGACTGGTAAACGCTACTTTAGAGTGATCAGGGAAGGCCTCTTGGAGGTGATGACCTGTGTGCTGAAATCCAAGGACATGGAAGTGCCAAGGTGAGGAAATACGTGGAGGGAAAAGGCCCAGGGGTAGGAAAGGGCTGGTTTGTCTGAGGAATAGTAAGGGAGCCAGGGTTGGTGGCAGTGGGAAGTGAGTTGTGTGTGTGGAGGTCAGCAGGGGCCATGCCAGGCAGGGCCTGGAGAAAGAATTAACCTGAGACTTAGAAAAATGACCTGAGGCTCAGGTCCTCTGCTTACTCACTGGCTGACGCTGAGCAAAGCTCATCCTCTGGCCTCTGTCATCTCACCTGGGAACTCCAGATGCCTCATAACTCTCCTGTCTCTTTCAGTGTGCTGTGGGAGGAGGAGGTGGGGTTGCTGCTCTTTTAGATCTTGGGCATGAAGTAACTAAGCAGTGAGGAGTAGTGACCAGCAACCTTGAACTGTCCCAGGGGCTGTTGGTGGGGAATGATAGTCACAGGGAATGTCTGGTTGGGCTTAAATGGGGGATTGTTTTCCACACAGACTCAAGGCCACCCCCACCTCTCCCAGGTAGGCTTTGAAGCTCGTCTCGTGTTGCCTGTACCCTGGGAGAGAGCAGAGAGTGCCAGCAGGCCATGGAGCTGATACCATCTGCACAAAGTGGCTCTTCTGAGGCCCCTTACCTGCTGTCAACAAGTAAAACCCAACCTTTTGCCAGAACGGAGGGCCAGGAGCTTGAGCAACAACTAAGACTCAGCCCCTGGGCTCCGAACCAGGATGTCAGCAGCTGGCTTGGCACAAGGGCAGCAGGCACCCTCCCTGAAGGCTGGCTGGCCAGGATCAGAGCTGGGATGGCTCACGCAACCCCTCCCAGCTAAGGATGCTGCTTTGTGGGAGCAAACAGGCACCAACATTAAATGCACTTGTTTCTTTCATGAGCCATTGTCTATACTTTTTCCTGTGAGTCTGTTATCAGTAAGTACAGAGTGTGAGTTCCACATTTCTAAAAGAGCCTTTTGCTATCTCTTCAAGGTCTCAAGGTAACGAATCCTTGGGGACTGTGTAACAATAATGATTTCAACCACAACTATGTCTACTTTTTGACTGCTTACTAAGTGCCAGGACCACACTGAGCACTCTGGTCTCACAACCACTCTCTTCAGAAGACAGTCGTTATCATCCCATTTTACAGATGAGGAAACAGAAGCTTAAAGAAGCTGAGTAACTTCCTCAAGGTCATACCTCTGGGATTTGAACCTAAGTTTGTTTGACTCAAAAGTGGCACTCTTAAATCATAGTACACGAAGACTTTACAAGTCTTCACCATCTTTATAATCCTAAATCATGAAGACTTTACAAGTCATCATCTTTATAATCCTAGATTATGCACACATTAGATTCTTTAATCTTTGTACACGTTTGATTCTTTAATCTTCATAATAACCCTGTGAGATAGGAATTATTAGTATTCCTGTTTTGCAGAAATTGTAAACTTCAGTCTTGTTGCTCAGAGGTAGATACATGTATCTGTATAACTGAATCACTCTGTTGTCTACCTGAAACTATCACAACATCGTTAATCAGCTATGAGTTCAGTTCAGTCGCTCAGTCGTGTCCGACTCTTTGCGACCCCATGAATCGCAGCACGCCAGGCCTCCCTGTCCATCACCAACTCCCGGAGTTCACTCAGACTCATGTCCATCGAGTCGGTGATGCCATCCAGCCATCTCATCCTCTGTCGTCCCCTTCTCCTCCTGCCCCCAATCCCTCCCAGCATCAGAGTCTTTTTCAATGAGTCAACTCTTCGCATGAGGTTGCCAAAGTACTTGAGTTTCAGCTTTAGCGTCATTCATTCCAAAAAACTATATTCCAATATAAAATAAAAAGTTAAAAATTAAAGATAAATAATCAATTAAATTTTAAAAAGAGCCATGAGAGGCAGGTTAAAGATTTTTAAATTTAAGTCTAACCATAAAGTGCAGACAGAGAAGGCAATGGCAGCCCACTCTAGTACTCCTGCCTGGAAAATCCCATGGATGGAGGAGCCTGGTAGGCTGCAATCCATGGGGTCGCTAAGAGTCGGACACAACTGAACAACTTCACTTTCACTTTTCACTTTCTTGCATTGGAGAAGGAAATGGCAAGCCACTCCAGTGTTCTTGCCTGGAGAATCCCAGGGACGGGGGAGCCTGGTGGGCTGACGTCTATGGGGTCTCACAGAGTCGGACATGACTCAAGTGACTTAGCAGCAGTAGCAGCAAAATGCAGAGATGTGTTATCAACAGGATTCATCACATGCAAAGGCAAAGCAGGTGAGATCCGGGGAGACTGGTATGTCTCCATTGCTCTTTCCTCAACTTCCCCTCTGCCCAGTGTCTGAAATTCCACCATTAATCACAATCCATTTACCCTCTCCCACAGTTCCCTGTTGAAATTCAGAAAATACCCCAGTACTCCTGGGCGTGGGAGAGGGCTGTCAATACTGAAGTGAGTGCAGCTGCAACTGAGGGAGTGGGGCTCAGAGCCTGTCCTGTTTGAAGAGAGCAGGGTGGCACTGGGTGTCTAAGCAAGGTGGGGCGGCTGAAACAGCGAGGGAGGGGGCAGGACTCTGGGCCCATTGTATTCTCCAGGGCGGCCTTGACTGACAGCTGCACTCATTGTGGGTTATATGGCTGATCCATTATCCATAGGGCTGAATTGATAATGTTTGGGCAGCTAAATGTTTTATGACTAAAGACTCCCAAGGTGAAGGCAACCAATTAGGAAACATGACAGAGAATCCCTGGAAGCATATTCTACTGCTCTCTTTGTGGGCACAGATGTGTGTAGGTCGCACGTCTGTGCCAGATCCCTGCTCTCAGTTCTATGTGAAACACCTCCCAGCCCCTATCTCGCTTGGCTCTGAGCTGCCTCTCCCTGGGGGTCTTTCAATGGAGCTTCTTTCCCTTCCTGCCCCTGAAAGCCTCATGCTCTGCCCTGAAACCACTGACAGCCCCGGTCTAAAAGGTTTTATTTGGGACAATCTCCTTTTAACCCCAAATTCATAGATTCCTCTGTTAGTGTATGAAAGCTGGCTGTGGCACGAAAGTGTCATTCTTCCATTCATTTATGTATGGGAATGAATAGCATTCATTAAATGTCCCTGTATCTGCTAAAGCTAAACACACACCTACTGCGGGGCATGATAAGTCAGTCACGTTCAACTCTTAGCGACCCCATGGACCTTAGCTTGTCAGGCTCCTCTGTCCATGGGATTCTCCAGGCAAAGATACTGGAGTGGGTTGCCATTTCCTTCTCCAGGGGGTCCTCCTGAGCCAGGGATGGAACCTGTGTCTCTTAGGTCTCTTGCACTGGTAGGTGGGTTCTTTACCACTAGCATCACCTGGGAAGCCCACTGCAGGACCCACTGACTTCACTCTTGGGTATTTACTCAAGAGAACTGAGTGCCATGTGCTTACAAAAAACGCATTATATGAATGTGTTTAGCAGTTTTCGTCATAATTGCCCCCAAATGGAAATCAACTCAAATGGCCATCAAGGTGAATGGACACACAAATTGTAGTATGTTCATACAGTGGAGTACTACTCAGCAAGGAAAAGGAAAAAAACCACTGGTACATGTAACAATAAGGATAAAACTCAGAGACAGTATGTTGAGCAAAACAAGTTGGATACTAAAGAGGATACACATTATAGTTCTGTTCACTATCAATTCAGTTCAGTTGCTCAGTTGTATCTGACTCTTTGTGACCCCATGGACTGCAGCACACCAGGCTTCCCTGTTCATCACCAACTCTCGGATCTTGCTCAAACTCATGTCCACTGAGTCGGTGATGCTATCAAACCATCTCATCCTCTGTCATCTCCTTCTCCTCCTGCCTTCAATCTTTCCCAGCATTAGGGTCTTTTCCAATGAGTCAGTTTTTGCATCAGGTGGCCAAACTATTGGAGCTTCAGCTTCAGCATCAGTCCTTCCAATGAATGTTCAGGACTGATTTCCTTTAGGATGGGCTGGTTTGATCTCCTTGCAGTTCAAGGGACTCTCAAGAGTCTTCTCCAACACCACAGTTCAAAAGCATCAATTCTTTGGTGCTCAGCTTTTAAGTTCAAAAACAGGCAAAACACAACTTTGGTGTTGTTCGAAGTCAGAATGCTGATTACCTTTGGTGGGAGAGTTTATTGGCTGGGAAGGGGCATGGGAAAGCTTTTGGGGGTGATGTAGTTTTAAAAGAAATCTTAACCTAAATAGTGGTTACACGGGTATATACCTATGTAAAGGTCCATCAAGCTGTACACATATGTTCTGTATACCTGACTGTAGATAAGTTATTTTGTTGTCACTAAGTCCTGTCCAACACTTTGCAACCCCCTGCCAGGCTCCACTGTCCTTGGGATTCTCTAGGCTGGAGTGGGTAGCCATTCCCTTCTCCAGGGAATCTTCCTGACCCAGGGATCAAACCCACATCTACTGCATTGCAGGCATATTCTTTATGGCTGAGCCACCAGGGAGGTCCTAGATAAGTTATACTTCAGGTTTAAAAAAAAAATTATTACTTATTTGGCTGTTTTGGGTCTTACTTGTGGCATGAGGAATCTTCGTTGTGTGCAGAAACGGGCTCAGAGGTTGTAGGGCTCGGGCTTAGTTGCTCTGTTGGACGTGGGATCTTAGTTCCCTGATCAAGGATCAAACCGAGTCCCCTATTTAGAAGGGGGATTCCCAACCACTAGACCACCAGGGAAGTCCCCACATCTCAGTTAAATAAAAATGTCTGCTAGCAGAGCTCTGTGCTGAGCTGGCCCGAATTTTCCAGGCGAATGTGGCTGAGAAGAGTCAGCGACCTGGGTAGGGGTCTAGAGGGGCCCTTCCCAGAGGGTCCCTACATATTCGTAGACGAGTCCTGGAGTGGCAGTGCTAACTCAGGGGCCCAGGATATTCAAGGGGAAGACAAAATGTTGTTGAGTCAAAAAGAAGAGATGTCTGGTGGTCACCACTGAGAGCCTGAAGGGAAAATAAATCCAGCATGGAGTGGAGAGGGGTCTGGGAGAACTCCAAGGCAGGAAAGAAGCTGACGTCATTAGCAGTCAGGGACACGGGAGCTGGGAGGACCTTTGCAGTCAGGACCAGGCCAGGAGGCAGCAACCCTGGAGCTAAGATGAAGGAGATCGTACAAAGAAGGTGACCCATGGAGGAGTGAACAGAAAAGAGCAACTTCTTTTAATTTTTGAATGTATACAGGTACTATTTCATATAAGTCTCATAACTGTGTGATTTAAGATATATTAGCACCCCAATTTCCAAACAGAAAGTTGAGAACTAGGAGATTTCACAGGATATGCTGAAGGGCACCCAGCTGTCAGTGCAGCACTCAGCCCATAGCTTTGAGATGCAGCACCTGCACCCCAAGGCCAGTTAAGTGTGTAACCAGTTCAGTGATGAGTTAATCAACCCATGCAGGTGCATTCATGAAATGGCATTACTTTCTCAATACCTGTCTCCATCTATGCTTTGCTGCTCTGGCTCAAGGGCTTCCTTCATGTTATCTTAGTCCAACTCTGTAAATCTGCCTAATTTTAGTAATTTAAATAACATGACCCAGTTATTAAAACTCAGTCCTGATCATTTAAAAACTCCACCCTCATGTGTGATTCAAATCTTTCCTGAATTCAGGGTTACCTGTGGCTGTAGGAGCCTGGAGGAGGGGCAGTGGGGTGGTCTGCCCTCTTCAGTGGTCACCTTTTATTCCTGAGCTCTGCAGAGGAGGGAAGCTGTTTCCTTAAGCAAGAGCGTGCATTGAGGTTTGGTCCCCTTTCCCAATTGTTACCATTGATCCAGTTCCGTTTTCAGCACTCCCAAGGCACTTGAGCAACTCCTGGCTTTGGTAGCACTTGGGAGACACACCTCCTCCCATGCTCCTCAACTGTACTCCAAGTTCAGCATTCCTGTATCCCTGCAGCCCCGATTTCCTCTTCCTTCCCTAGCCTCCGAACCTTGGGCCTGAGGGCTTGGATCAGATCTTTCTTGTCTCCCCGCCATCCCACCCCCACTCTGTCTACCATGCTACCTCTCCCCAGGGTTCTTTGCCCATCTGCAAGCACTTGTGATAGGGACAGAGTAAAGGGACAAAGTAACTGGTTAAATAGTTAATCCCACTAGGGGATTGTAAGTAGAAAAAAATATGGGAGACCCCTGTAAGTTAATGATTACTCAAGAAAGCAGTTTTGCTTAACCACAAAACCAAGCAGTCTTGCTTTACAACAAAACCATATGACAAAAGCACCAGATCATGCTCCCAAACAATAAAACAATGGTGGCATGAAACCCACATCCTGCCCAGTGAGCTCAGTAAGTTAGGACATGCTCTCTGCACACATAGGAGACAATTATCTGTGGGACTAGCTTGACCATATAGGGACAAGAAAACTCCCTTGTTCAACCTGGAAGAGAAGCTGATGATGGAAACAGGATGTCTATGCAAGAAAGACAAAGAAGTTCTTCTCCCCCTCTCCACTTTTCCTTTGATTATAAAACTGTAGCCCAGTAGGTTCTGGGGCATGGCTCTCTCATCCACCTGCTTGTAAACCTCATGAGTGTCCTATTTTAATAAATCCCTTCTTATCCGTAACTTTCCCTTTTGCTGAATTCTTTCTGTGTTAGGACACAAAGGACTATGGCACTGGATCTCTTTGGAGTCCCCATAATAACACCAGTCAGTTTCAAATGGGTAGGCTGGGGACTCAGTGGCCCAGCCAATAGCCAAACAGGTAACAAGACCATCAAATCTTTCCTTCTGAAATAAACCGCAAACTTTATGACAAACTTTTGTGGGACCTCCTTTCTTATCTTCAATGTTTAACCAGGAGTCCTCAAGGAATGGTAATGAACCAGCACCCACTCTCTTTGGGTGGGGAGGAAAAATGGCTTATCCTCATGAATACTGCCCTCCCTCCAAAGACAACCTCCTCCTCTCCCCAACCTCCCTCTCCTCTCCTCTCTCCTCTCCCTCTCTGTTCTCTCCACATTGAGAGCCCCAAAGCCAGTTCAGCCACTAGGGGTGTCTCCTGCCTAGAAGGAGGCTTTTGGATAAGTCCTGGAGAATTTAATAGTTTTATTAACAATGCCTCTACCTACATGAGGGGTTATTGCTGAATTGTTACATAACTTCCAGGGGCAAAAAAATATTTCAGTCCAAACTCTCACCAGCTCATAGGCACAGGTTTGCTACTGAAAACCCTCTGTGTGTGAGCCCACATTCCTATCTGAGGTAAGTGAAGTGGTTTGCTTCCTCTTAATACGCTGTTCATCAAGCTACATGCTTAGGAAAGATTAAAGCTCCAGGACATATATCCTGGCATAAACACCCCCTCTCTCACCTCCGACACCTCAGATTCCAACAATGGCTATTGAAAGAACTCTGCATCTTCAGACAAATATACATCCATGAAAAGCACCAAAGTGGATCATTATACCATGAAATGTCGCTTCTTTCTAGTGGGTGATTGCTTGCTTGAGGTGCTCTAGAGTGTCAACTGGGGGCTTCCCAGGTGTCGCTAGTGGTAAAGAACCCGCCTGCCAATGCAGGAGACGTAGGAGACATGGGTTTGATCCCTGGATCGGGAAGATCCCCTGCGGAGGGCATGGCAATCCACTTCAGTATTCTTGCCTGGAGAATCCCATGGACAGAAGAGCCTGGCAGGGTATGTATGGCTCATGGGGTCTCAAAAGAGTTGGAAGTGACTGAAGCGATTTAGCACGCGTACATGCATGCAGAGTGTCAATAATGGAAATTGTTGTCCAGTCTAGTTTCCCAAGTGTGCTATGTGTATGGAGGGAAAGACTTCCATGGACTACTTGTTGCAGTGCCGTTGAGCTCAGTCTCAAAGATAAAGCTATCCTAGGATCCAGGGCAAATTTCTAACTTCGTGACTCTCCAATCGAAAGGGGAAAGAGCCCTCAGGACATTATTTTGAATGTCTCTAGCAGGATGGCAAACATCTGAATCTCTTTGTCCCCTTGAATGTGGTGATCAGGAGGGGACCAGTACCTGAAGGTTCCCGGACCTGGGGGTAGAGCATAGACCATTTCCCTCTGAATCATGGAATCACCAAAACTAGAACAGTGCAGTTGAGTCAGTGAAGAAATGAGGTGAAAGCAACCACATGGGGGCTCTAGAGGAGAGAAGAGAACTATGCATCAGAAGTGGGATTGAGACAAACATCTGGAAGACAAAGAGGGATGCATTTGGGAAGAAATGGAGGAAAGATCCAGAACTGTGCTTTCCAACATGGTGGCCACTACCCATGTGTAGCTATTTAAATTAGTTAAAATAAAATAAAAAATTCAGTTTCTCTGTTATGCTAATCCCAGTGTAAGTGCTGCATGTGGTACAGATTTTGGAACATCTACAATATCACAGAAAGTTCTATTGAGCGGTACTGACTCTAGAGCACTACCTAAAATGGGCAACTTGTTCCATGAACCAGTCTTAGCATGATGCGGGGGGAGGGGCGGAAGGTGGGGAGATAGTCAGCTGAACATAAAGGACCAGGAGTGCATCTGGTTTTCCAAAATAGGCCAGAGCCATTTGGAGTCAAATCATACAGTGGATCTGGTGCACTCATTCTCAACGAATTTCTGTTGAATTAATGAGTAGGTGAGCTGGGTAGCATTGGTTAGTGGGGGCAGAGGATGGGGAAGAAGACAGAAGGCATCTACAAAATAGAAGAGCTATATTTTCTTATGTTAGCAGCTCATTAGCTAAATGAGAGACATTCTAAAAGAAGAACTTCAGAGATGCTCTGAGTACTGTCAGCAAGCCTGGAAAAAGTGTAAAGCCTCTCAAGGTAACTGCTTTAAAAGGGACCATGTTCAACTAGCTCTTTGGGTGACTGATTAAAAGTCCTAGCCACTCTTGGCTTCAACTTCTTCAGCTGTAAAATAAAGACTCCGGACCAAGGACCAGCTCTTTCTGTATGTCTTGTTGTTCAGTCGCTAAGTCGTGTCTGACTCTTTGTGACCCCATGGACTGCAGTGTGCCGCAGTCTGTGTCTAGGATTTGGATATTTAAGCCACATTATTATCTTTATTAAAAGAGCTTTCTTGTCATACCTCAGAGTTACCATAAAGGCTGAAAATAATCAAGAACAAATAGGTTTTATCTCATGAACCAGAATTGGCTAATTGGTAGAATTTGAATGGAAAACCCTGTGGGGAAGAGTTTTGAGGCCACATTCAGGCTTGTTTGATTAGCAGCTGGTTTGTCTGCCATGGAGATGGAGCCATGGAGCACTTGCTGACACTTGCCATCCCAGGTTTACTGACTGCCCAGCCCAATACCCATTCTAAGTGCTTTTCCCCCTGCCCAGGTCTGCTATAAATACTGGAAAATCTAAATATTTGCTTTCCCACCCTTCCATGAAGCTAGGGGTGGCCTGTAACACTGCACATCTGAAAAAAAAAAAAAACTCAATAAGGAAATTTCCAAGGTCTGTTTTAGCTGTAATTCCTATTGATACTGATAGAAATGGATGCAGACATGCTGTTTCCCTCTCTTTGTCTTAAGCTAATCCCTGGGTATCGGTCATATTTTGATATCAATAAAGCTATGACAAAACTAGACAGCATATTAAAAAGCAGAGACATTACTTTGCCAACAAAGGTCTGTTAGTCAAAGCTATGGTTTTTCCAGTAGTCAGGTACAGATGTGAGAGTTGGACCATATAGAAGGCTGAGCACTGACAAATTGATGCTTTCAAACTGTGGTGTTGGAGAAGACTCTTGAGAGTCCCTTGGACAGCAAGGAATCAAACCAGTCAATCCTAAAGGAAATCAATCCTGAATATTCATTGGAAGGACTGATCCTGAAGCTGAAGCTCTAGTACTTTGGCCACCTGATGTGAAGAACTCATTGGAAAAGACCCTGATGCTAGGAAAGATTGAAGGTGGGAAGAGAAGAGGACGACAGAAGATGAGATGGTTGGATGGCATCACTGACTCAACAGACATGAGTTTGAGCAAACTCTGGGAGATAGTGAAGGACAGGGAAGCCTGGCATGCTGCAGTCCATGGGGTTGCAAAGATTCAGACATGACTTAGTGACTGAACAACAAAAGACCTGTAAATACATGTCAGAATCCATTATTGCTGGTGGAGTAGAGCTCTTTCTTCACCTGGAGGCAATAGTTCTTTGGCAGGGAGTAAACAGAGAGCTCTGGGATGAGACAGTCCTTGGATTAGACACAAGTGCTCCATCTCAGAACCGCGATTCTGACATCTACTTGCCTCTGTCCTGACCTTTGCCTGCCTCAAGTCTGATATGTAAGCTATCCTACAAAGTGGATTTGGGAACCTCACCTGTGTTTTGGATTTCTGCATGCTGGATTTGCTCTTCCACCTTCCACCCTCTAACTCCTTTCCCATTCATTTTCGACTCTGATAACCCCTTCCCTTGTGCATGTGTGTGCTCAGTGGTTTTAGTTGTGTCCGACTCAGCAACCCCAGGACCATAGACTGCAAGCCTCCTCTGTCTACGGAATTCTCCAGGCAAGAATACTGAAGTGGGTTGCCATGTCCTCCTCCAGGGGATCTTCCTGACCCAGGGATCGATCTGCATCTCCTGTGTCTCCTGCATTGCAAGCAGATTCTTTACCTGCTGCGACACCGAGGAAGCCTCCCTTCCCTTCGTGCTCAACAACTCTCCACCTGGAATCTGCAGGGTGAGCCCTGCTCTGATGGCAGGCCCCCGTGACAGATAGAAACCTCGCGACTGCCCACACATAGAGGCTGAGCTCAGTGTCTGTAAATGTTCCCTCATCTTCCCCTCATCCTCAGTATTAGGAGCCCCAGTCCCCTTTTTATTATAACGAACAAGCACCAGGGTGCCAGTAATATCAGCTTTCTCCCTACCCAGGTTCTCAGGGCTGGCTAGACACATGCAATCTGATCCATTAAGTAGCTGCCTTGTAAACATGCAGCAAGCCAAAGAAAGTCCTTTTAATTGTGCTTCCTGTGGACTTTGAAATTCAAATTCTGTTAGGTACACAAATGATTCCAGCTATGTGATCATATTGCTATAGCAACCTCCCCAGGCTCTTGCAATGCAGGCACTCAGTTCCACCTCTGAGGTGTGGGGTGGGGTGCTTTTCTCCTGACCTTTAAATACATCAACTGTCCTTAGCCATGTTTCAGTTTGCCCATTTGCCACTAGCCAAGAGATAGAACTGAGCTTAAGAAATCATAGATGAACAGCCATTATGTGTAATCCAATTTATCCTGGTAACAAAGTTCATTTAGGTGATCTTAAGTCTACTCAGTAGTCAAAGGATCACAGACTTTGTGTGGAATAGTCCAGTCCACATCTTCCTGGGAGTGTATAGGAGATCTTCCCTCAGAATTAGATTTGTAGTCCCTGCTTTAGTCTTGTGGGTCTTGGGTCATACCTAGGCTGCCCTGACTTTCAAACATTTAGTGCCTGACTTCCCTTTAAACTATGAATTAACTACTCAGCTTTCTGATCTCCACTGTTACCTGGTTTTTACATTAGCATTCTCTTTTATGAATGTGCACTTTTATCTCTGATTTCTTGCATGCATGTGCCTCTGATCATTTATATTTCCATAATATTTGCCAATTTTTTTCAGTGCTAACACTTCCCTATAGTAGCTCTGCTCACTATAACCCATTTCCCAGGATAAAAGCCATGTGTGTACAGTTATATACAATATATAATTATATATAGAAAGCAATGGCACCCCACTCCAGTACTCTTGCCTTGAAAATCCCATGGACGGAGGAGCCTGGTAGGCTGCAGTCCATGGGGTCTCTAAGAGTCGGACACGACTGAGCGACTTCACTTTCACTTTTCACTTTCATGCATTGGAGAAGGCAATGGCAACCCACTGCAGTGTTCTTGCCTGGAGAATCCCAGGGACAGGGAGCCTTGTGGGCTGCTGTCTATGGGGTCACACAGAGTCAGACACGACTGAAGCGACTTAGCAGCAGCAGCAGCAGAAGCACCTCCCAGGTGGTGTAGTGGTAAAGAATTTGTGGATGGGGAAATAATGGAAACAGTGAGAGACTTTATTTTGGGGGGCTCCAAAATCACTACAGATGGTGACTGCAGCCATGGAATTAAAAGACACTTGCTCCTTGGAAGAAGAGCTATGACCAACATAGACAGCATATTAAAAAGCAGAGACATTACTTTGCCAACAAAGGTCCATCTAGTCAAGGCTATGATTTTTCCAGTAGTCATGTATGGATGTGAGAATTGGACTATAAAGAAAGATGAGCTGCGAAGAATTGATGCTTTTGAACTGTGGTGTTAGAAAAGACTCTTGAAAGTCCCTTGGACTGCAAGGAGATCCAACCAGTGCATCCTAAAGGAAATCAGTCCTGAATATTCATTGGAAGGACTGATGCTGAAGCTGAAACTCCAATAGTTTGGCCACCTGATGTGAAGAACTGAGTCATTGGAAAAGACCCTGATGCTGGGAAAGATTGAAGGCAGGAGGAGAAGGGGACAACAGAGAATGAGATGGTTGGATGGCATCACTGACTCGATGGACATGAGTTTGAGCAAGCTCTAGGAGTTGGTGATGATCAGGGAGGCCTGGTGTGCTGCAGTCCATGGGGTCTCAAAGAGTTGGACACGACTAAGTGACTGAACTGAATGTAAGGAGACTCCAGAGACATGTATACCTATACATACATATATATATATATATACACATATATATATATATGTATATGCATATGAGTCTCAGTGAACTCCGGGAGTTGGTGATGGACAGGGAGGCCTGGTGTGCTGCGATTCATGGGGTCGCAAAGAGTCGGACACAACTGAGCGACTGATCTGATCTTATATGTTCAATAATAGGTTGGTAAATATCTTAGATGTTGGTTAACATTTCAGGATATAATGTAAGCTCTCACATTAACTCAAACACAAAATAATTAGCTTTCCTTTAGCTTGGATTAGCTAAATCAATCTTGAAGAAGAGAAAACAAAAGTGGAAGGAGTTCATTCACACTTGAATAGTCCCGCTTCACCTGTCCTTTCATGCCTTCCTGACAGTATTTTCAGAACATCTGTACAGAAGGGGTGGAAGTTATTTATGAACACCATGCATGATTACTAGAACAACTCCTGTGGAGTCTTCAAATGGGTGCTAAGTCTTGTTAAATATATCTGGTGGAAGCAAAACAATTTAGAATGCAGTTACACTGTTGCCTTTGGGGTCCAGTTCTAAAAAGGCATGTATTCAAAGACAAGAGGAGTTTCTTACCGGCGTGGCCACCTCCCATCTCTGGCTCTGAAACCATTTTAGAAACAAGATGACTCTGCAAGTTGGAACTGAATAAAAGGAGTGTGAAACATTTTCCTGTGAGCAAGTATTTCCTTGTAAGCTGGAGAAAGGCGATTGTAGCACTCACACAAAATTGTGATCCGTTTCCTTCCCAGATTAGGTGATTTCTTCTGCTAACAAGTTAGGTAATGTCCAAAAACGAGCTAAATTACTTTTAACTTCAGTCAGTCTTGAGAAGTACCCCAACAAAATCACATCAGTGCTGTGGATATTGTCCAAATTTCCAGATTCTGATCTTGAGTGTGCTATTTAGTGCCTGTATCAACGTGTGTAAGAATAATAATGATGGCAATTTGAACCTAATAATATTTTCTTTGTCATACAATAACTGGTTAGTGTTTGAAATAATAAACGTGTCTTCACATCTTGCTGCCAAAAATAACAAGACTCCACCTCCACCCAGAGCGACTCACCGAATGATATCCTAAGTCACTCTTCCTCATACATGATACATGTTAAAAACCACACATCTTGAATTGCTGGACTGTATAAAACCAATTGTTACACTTGTAAACCTGGAGTATTTCAGGACAATGACCTGATGGAATAATAACAATAAAAAAAGCATTTGTTTTACAACAAGCCAGTTTTCCAAACCAGAGTTTTAAGTGGTCACATTTCCCAGGCAGCCGTAATGATATTGCCATGGATTTTCCAGAGAACATTTCACTTTACTGTTATTTATAACTTAGCTCAGCCTCTTTCTATTACTTATATTTAAATATAGAAAGAAATCTTTTCCCATTCCTCTTTCTTTAGATGTTTCTCTTCAACGCCCACACAAATCCGTGAGTCATAAATGAGACTATGAAAATGAATGGTCCGCATTGCACAAGAACCCTCTTTGGCTACCCATGTGAATTTAGGTAATATAATTGTCAAAGTAAGTTCAAAAAGCAGATGAAACAATGCCCATGTGAATTCCGTTCAGAAAAAAGAAAAAACAACTGAGAAATTATGATAAAGTACACACATTGTCTTTGTGTTCTAATATAACAAAACAGATTTTACACACAAACACACCCTTTTCTGAAATTTTACATACATATGGTAAAATATGTATAACTGGGTGGAAGGAGAATGGGGGAACCTAGATTCTAATCTCAGTTCCCTGATTCCTGGTTGGGCGATTTAACTATGACTGTTTGAAGCAGACATTGTAATGTCTCTCTTGCCTCCCCTACAGGGTTGCTAAGAGGGTCGAATGTGATGAGATATGTATTGATAGAAATGGTAAGTGAACTGTAATGTGCCATCACAATTTTAAGGTATGTTGATTACCGTTTCTTCAGCTAAAGTAATTGTACAGGCAAGAGAATGACTAGGCAGTGGAATAAATTGACAGGTGGATTATGAAGTTGCTGTTGCAAACATATTTAATGCTAAACTTGGTCCCCAAGGATCCAAGAATGAATTTGGTCCCATAATACAAAATGACATAATTGATCACCATAAGTCAAGTCCAATTCAACCTAAATGATCCAATGATGAGTGAGTAACAAATGTCCAGGACAAAGAGATCTATTGCTTTTGCAGCTGAACTTCATTTTACTTCTGTCCAAGGGTGAGTTACCTCCGCAAAACTCCATCTCAATGATTCTGCATCTTACAAAAGTTATTCCATCAATCTTCATAATAGCTTTGTATTAGAGATGGAGAGACTGAAGACTTCAAATAACTTTCTTATTTAACTATGCATTAAAACTTGGTCAGAGTTCTTACAGTATTTCACTGTTATTATATTTGGACAAAAGTGATTAGAATATTTTAATTCCATTTTTAAAAAACTTATTAACTTAGTTAAGGTTTACCAAATTTAAGTGTAAAGCTGTAAAACATGAAATTTTTTTCAATGGATGATAATATGCATGGTAAACATTCTAATGGTGCTAAAGAATATATACTGAAAAGTTACCATCCCTAACAGAACAAGGGCTTCCCAGGTGGCTCAGTGGTAAGGAATTTACCAGCCAAGTAGGAGATGTAGGTTCAATCCCTGGGTTGGAGAGATTCCCCTGGAGAAGGAAATGGCAACCCACTCCAATATTCATGCCTGGGAAATCCCAGGACAGAGGAGCATGGTGGGCTCCTCTGGTCCACGGGGTTCAAGAAGAGTTAGATGCCACTTAGTGACTAAAACAACAGGGTAAACTCCCAGCTACCCAATTCTCTTCCCTAAAAGAATATTTTCCACAAGGCTGAAATCCTTATACCTACATCCATCTGCATGATATTTACCCACAAGGCTGAAATCCTTATACATACATCCATCTGCATGATATTTCATGCAGGAAATATGAAATGAAAGGAAAGGATGAAATGAGACTCTCAATTTTTATGAAATACAAATACGTGTAAAATGGAAAGAAAGGTTTATTCCTAAGTGTTGTAAGACTGGGGGGGGGGGGGGGAAACCCTTCAAATTCCTTTTTAGCCAAATGAGAAAAACAGGATTGAACGTCATGGCTTAAGTAAATTTGACCCTATGTGGATTAACATTTGGATATTGTGTCTGACCACCCCAAAGTAAATTATTCTGCAGCCAACTTCAAGTGAAACTCTAGTATTTAGACAATTGCAAGCTTCCCATAAAAAGTAAACAAACCAAGGTAACCTTTCGTAAGCAGAGGGAAAGTATGTAAGAAGATGATAGTCCACTTTGCTAAATGAGAAACAAATTTAGAGTTTTGTTATTTGGGCTTGCTTTGGGGTCTCTTCTGTGGCAAGTCTCAGGAAATCATTTAATGTCACAAAAATGAGGCCATGCACATCGTTTTCTCTGAAGTGGCTCCATCCAGGTTAGCAAGTTGCATGACTGTCACCACAATCCAGTTTTAGTCCATTTTCATCCTGAGTCAGATCTCTTATGCCTGCTTCCAGTTGATTCCCTTTCCTTCCCCAGCCTCAGGCAGCTGTTAATCTACCTCTGGTCTCTGGAGATTTATCTATACATTTACTATAAATGGAATCATACAATACTGGTCTTTTGTGACTGGCTTCTTTCACTTAATATAATGTCTTTGGGGTTCATTTACATTGTAGCATTATCAGTATTTTCCCCTTTTATTGCTGAATAGTATTCCTTTGTGTAAATATACATTAGCATTTTGTTGATCCATAGTTCTTGCTCTGTTAGGGAAGACTAATAGATTTTGCCTATGGAAGAATCTAGTCCTCATTCACTGAATAGCATATCTCAGTATCTCTGTTTTTGGAGAGCATTGTGGTGGTGATGGTGTAGTTGGTAAGTTGTGTCTGACTCTTTGCAACACCATGGACTGTAACCTGCCAGGCTCCTTTGTCCATGGGATTTCCCAGGCAAGAATACTGGAGTGGGTTGCCATTTGCCATTTCCTCCTCCAGGGGATCTTCCTGACCTGGGATCAAACCAGGGTCTCCTGCACTGCAGGAGATTCTTTCCCAAATGAGCCACCAGCAGAACTTTGTAACCAAATACAAATTTACTCTGCACCGCTAAGGTCTAGGGGAAGCCAGGTTGACCAATGTACCCCTTTACCTAAGACTTCATTTCTGGGCTCCCTTTCCCTTGCATGTTTGCATTGTTTATATGTATCAATCTTTCCTCTTTGATGGTTACATTGTTTATGTAGCTTTTCAGGAAGAGATACATTTGCTTAAAAATGGATAGTACTCATGCTTCTAGTTTATTCCAAGTTGATCTTGGCTAGTGGGTGTGAGATATCCTTGGTTCTACTTCCTCTGTATCACTTCCTAGGGCTTCTTCTGAAAATTCTGCTTCCCAGAATTTTTGGAAAGGGCACACACAGTGGCATAAAATAGATGTGAAAGACTGAAATTTGTGGACCACTGTTAAAATGTCAGCTATCTAGTGAGTATTTATCTAGTGAGTATTTATCTGTTTCTTTTATGGTTATGTACGTTCAGAGGCCTGATGGGAAGGGAGTTCTCTAAAGATGAATTGCACTTAACGTCCTTGTTTTTTCCACAGCCAAACCAGTGCAATTTCACAACGATCCTAATTCCTTTCATTGGCTTAATGGCTGCATTTCCTACCAGAGAGAAAGGCTGGTGAGTGTGTGGAGGTGGGGGGGGAGGGGGCAGGAATTGGTGTTTTTTATGGATTTTTCCCTTTGGCCACATTTCCAAGTTGAATGCCTCTTAGGCTTTTGTTAGAGTTCTCTCAAGGAAGATTTCTAATGTCCCTGCTGGCCAATGTCCTGTTGGCAGGAGAATGTGTTGAGAGCCAGCCAGTCATAAAATTATGCTGCCAGGAAATGAGGCAGCAGTTAACAGACGAGAGGATTAGAGCCCAGCTTCAGGCTACGGCTCTGCCTCTCTGCCTACTTAAACAAAACATCGTTTTCTTCTGATATCAAAAGTGAATAGGTACTTGTAAATAATTCAAACAATCCAGAAATGTATAATTGAGGAAGTCAGAAGCTGTCTGTTATCCTTTCCTTGCAATGACTGTTAAGGGATTTGTTGATTATGTCTCTAGATTTCGTTCTCTGCATAATACTAACATTTGCATTTTCAAAATTAGAATCAAATTAGATGCAGAGTTCTGCCTGCTTTTTCATGCTTTTTTAAATCATGCTTTTCTGCTTAACATTATATATGAGAATTTTTCCTCATCTTTAAATCTATCTCATTCTTGTGAAATATTTGAATGGCTATACCACACTTTAATTAAACCAATTCTAAAGGCTTGTTTCAAATATTTGAACTTTAAAAAGGCACTGCAATAAATATTTTTGGTCATATTTCTTTGCAAGCTTGTGTAAGTGTTTTGGGTGTATACGTTCTTAGACATTTCTGCCTGCTCTTGAATAATGGTAAATTTTTAACTGCAAAATGAGACAAGGTAAGTTGCCTTTTATTGTAGAGTTATAACTGGTGAGTGAAGGAAATTTGGTCAAATTTAAGCATGTCAGTAACAAATGTGGATCATTTTTCAAGCTTCTTGCCAACTCCCATCTTTGTGAAGGATATAACAATTCCCAACTCCACTGTCTTAATTCCTGGATTCCTAACAAGGGAAATGGACCTGAAACAACAGATGACTTGGTCCTGGGCCTGATGTGATTCATTTCATTGTTAGAGTCAATGTGGCTCAGTGGATGAGAAGCAGGACTCTGGCCAGCCTGCCTCATCTGATATTCTAGTTCTGCTGCTTCTTACTTCTCAGTGTGCTCTACTGTGAAACCAGAGGCAAGGTATAATGCCTGCTTCTTAAGAGGACATGGGGATTCAGTGAATTAACACCTCAGTTCAGCTCAGTCGCTCAGTTGTGTCTGACTCTTTGTGATGCAATGGACTGCAGCACGCCGGGCTTCCTTGTCCATCACCAACTCCCGATGCTTGCTCAAACTCATGTCCATTGTGTTGGTGATGCCATCCAACCATCTCATCCTCTGTCGTCCCCTTTACCTCCCACCCTCAATCTTTCCCAGCATCAGGGTCTTTTCCAATGTGTCGATTCTTTGCATCAGGTGGCCAAAGTATTGGAGTTTCAGCTTCAGCATCAGTCCTTCCAATGAACAGTCAGGACTGATTTCCTTTAGGATGCACTGGTTGGATCTCCTTGCAGTCCAAGGGACTCTCAAGAGTCTTCTCCAACACCACAGTTCAAAAGCATCAATTCTTCTGCACTCAGCTTTCTTCACAGTCCAACTCTCACATCCATACATGACCACAGGAAAAACCATAGCCTTGACTAGATAGACCTTTGTCAGCAAAGTAATGTCTCTGCTTTTTAATATGCTGTCTAGGTTTATCATAGCTCTTCTAATACCTAGTAAACACTTAGAGGTGTACTGGATACATCATAAGCATTTCGTACATGGTAACTATCATTGTGATTAGTACTCAAAATCGCTAATCTTTTTTTTTGAGGGGTTATTTTATTTTATTGGATTATAGTTGCTTTACAATGTTGTGTTAGTTTCTACTGCACAACAAAATGAATCACCATACATACGCATACATCCTCTCTCTTTTGAATTTCCCTCCTATTTAGGACATCACAGTGCATTAAATAGAGTTCCTTGTGCTATACAATATGTTCCCATCTGTTGTCCATTTTATACATAGAATCAGTAGTGTATGGGCTTCCTGGTGGCCCAACAGTAAAGAATCTGTCTGCCAATGCAGGAGATGTGGGTTCAATTCCTGGGTAAGGAAGATCCCCTGGAGAAGGAAATGGCAACCCACTACAGTATTCTTGCCTGGAAAATCCCATGGACTGAGGAGTCTGGTGGGCTGTAATCCATAGAGTCACAAAGAGTCGTACACAACTCAGCAACTAAACAACAACAAAATCATCAATAGTGTATAAATGTCAACCCCAGTCTCCCAATTCTTCCCACCCCATCTCTTTCCTTTTTAGTATCCATACATTTATTCTCTACGTCTGTGTCTCTATTTCTGCAAATAAGGTCACCTACACTATTTTTCTAGATTCCACATAAATGTATTAATATACAATATTTTTCTCTTTGTGACTTACTTCATTCTGTGTGACAGTCCCTAGGTCCACTCTACAAATGACCCAATTTCATTCCTTTTTATGTCTGAGTAATATTCCGTTGTATATATGTACCATATCTTCTTGCTAGTCATTTATTGAGTACATATTCTGTTTCACACATGGAGTAGGCACCTCACATATATTGTCTACTTTAATCCTCCCCAAACTCTAAAAGCTAGGTATTGCCAGCCACACTTTGCATATGAGGAAACTGAAACTTTGAAAAGTTTAAGTAATTTGCAAGTTTCTCTCCACCAGTCAAAGGAAATGCTGCCCCTCTCTGATGGATGAGAGCATTCCCTGTATGTAGTGTCATCAAGAAATCCAGGGATCATAAATGAGCACAGGGAGAAGAAGATTCCACACTAAATTCTCCAAGGCCAGATGATGACATATACAAAGATAGGAATAGGGTCGACGGTCTTCCTCCAGCAGCTGTTTGTTCCGAGTGCTATCAGCAAACTTCGTTGTTGTTGATCAGTCAATAAATTGAGTTTGACTCCTTGGGACCCCATGGACTGCAGCTCACCAGGCTCCTCTGTCCTCCACTGGCTCCTGGAGTTTGCTAAAATTCAAGTTCATTGAATTGGTTATGCTATCCAACCATCTCATCCTCTGCTGCCCCCTTCTCCTCCTGCCCTCAACCTTTCCCCACGTCAGGGTCTTTTCCATTGAGTCAGCTCTTTGCATCAGGTGGCCAAAATATTGAAGCTTCAGCTTCAGCATCAATCCTTCCAATGAATATGATTTTCCATAGGATTGACTGGTTTGATCTCCTAGCTATCCAAGGGACTCTGAAGAGTCTTCTCCAGCACCACAATTCAAAAGTATCAATTCTTTGGCATTCAGCCTTCTTTATGATCCAACTTTAGCTCCAAATATTTAGGAGAAAACCTTATTTGTGTATGATGTAGACTGTGGTGAATGTAAGAGTTTTATGAAATGATAGTGCAAATTCATCTTTCCTTGTTTTTGTACATTCACGTTGTTTCCTCAGGCTGGAGTGATATCGTTCCTCTCGGTCAGAATCCTTCACATCACTTCCTCATCTTTGAAGGTTCAGCAGGTGCTACCTGCTCTGGGAAGCCTCATCATTGAGACTGTGTTGCTTCTTCCTCAGAGTTCTTGTATTCATGAAGTGACGGTTCACGTGGTGCTGTTTATATTCTGGTGAGTGCTTCCCTCCACTGTCTCAACTTTGGACTTGATCACCTTGAGGAAAGAGTGCATCGTTCACCGTTTTTATTAAGCCTCTACTCAATGCTAGTGCATTTGTGCACTAGATCCTACCCGCTCC
The DNA here is from genome assembly GCF_003369695.1 of Bos indicus x Bos taurus. Taxonomy (NCBI): domain Eukaryota; kingdom Metazoa; phylum Chordata; class Mammalia; order Artiodactyla; family Bovidae; genus Bos; species Bos indicus x Bos taurus. Next base: position 106,718,515 of record NC_040076.1, read on the forward strand.
TGTATGTTCAAAGACTTGCCTGTTGCAACTGTCTTTTTCTGTCACCACTGATTTCTTCTCAACAGGAGCCCCACAATCAGGATCCAAGTATGCTATCATATCTCTCCTGTAAAAACAAACAAACAAACAAAAAAAGCTTCCTTTGCATCAAGTTTGCCTCCAGGGCCTTCCCTGGTGGTCCAGGGGTTAAGAATCCATCTTGCAATGCAAAGAACACTGGTTCAATCCCTGATCCAGGAAGATTCCGCATGTCACAAGGCAACTAAGCCCGTGTACCACAACTACTGCAGCCTGTGTGTCTAGAGCCTATACCCTGCAACAAGAGAAGCCACTGCGATGAGGAGCCTGTGCACCACAGCTAGAGAGTAGTCCCTGTCCTCCACAACTAGAGAAAGCCCTGGTGCCGCAACAAAGACCCAGTGCAGCAAAAATAAGATAAATTAATTAACTGAAAAATTTCGCCTCTAGCTATGACTGCGTATCTCTGCTCTGCTTTGTTGAAAATGCTCCTCCAAAGAAATGCCTGTTCTCCTGTCCACTCTCTTACCTTCCAGCCCCTCTGTAATCCACTCCAATCAAGTTAGTCTTTCATTCCCGTCAGCCTCTGCAACCACTCTAGTCCAAGTCACCAATGACTTCATCTTGGTAAGTTCTTTGCCCGCATCTTTCTTGACCTCAGCCGCACTGGGCACAGTTGACTACTTCCTCCTTCTTGAAAGACTTCTCTGAGTCTTTACAGGTTCATCTATTTTCTTATCAGAAACTTACATTTTTTTTTTTAAAGTTATGCATGTGAAATCTTTCATCACAAGTACTTGGCCTCCCATAGTTCACATCTCATTCATCTTTATGTTCTTTTTGGTCCCAAAGCACAATGTCTAATATGAGGAAGATCTTATGAATCTCTATTCAGTTACTTCATACACACATGAAAAAATATGCATGCAGGTTATTTTTTAAAATACAGATGAATTAACCAGAAATTATTTAAAACTGTTCCCTCTGGGGTATAGGAGTGAGTTGAGTGGAGAAAAAAATGATGGGAATAAGATTTGTTTGAGGTATTCCTTTTTCAATATTTAAAACTTCCCGAATGTTTTACATATTCAAAAAATAAACTTAAAGGTGTGATAAACACTAAGATTAAATAAGAACAGAAACAAATAAATCTAATTGCATACCATATTGATAACTTGGGAAAGAAAAAATGAATTTGTGTAACATTTGTGGATGGCATTATAACTGCATATCCTTCAGTTCAGTCTCTCATCATATCTGACTCTTTTCGATGCCATGGACTGCAGCACGCCAGGCTTCTCTGTCCATCACCAACTCCTAGAACTTACTCAAGCTCATGTCCATTGAGTTGGTGATGCCATCCAACCATCTCATCTTCTGTCGTCCCCTTCTCCTCCCGCCTTCAATCATTCCCAGCATCAGAGTTTTTTCCAGTGAGTCAGTTCTTCGCATCAGGTGGCCAAAGTATCGGAGTTTCAGTTTCAGCATCAGTCCTTCCAATGAACATTCATGATTGATTTCCTTTAGGATGCACTGGTTGGATATCCTTGCAGTCCAAGGGACTTTCAAGAGTCTTCTCCAACACCACGGTTCAAAAGCATCGATTCTTCAGCGCTCAGCTTTCTTTATAGTCTAACTCTCACATCCATACATGACTACTGGAAAAACCAAAGCTTTGACTAGACATACCTTTGTTAGCAAAGTAATGTCTCTCTTAAATATGTTGTCTAGGTTGGTCATAACTTTTCTTCCAAGGAGTAAGGGTTTTTAATGTCATGGCTGCAGTCACCATCTGCTTTGATTTTGGAGCCCCTAAAAATAAAGCCACTGGAGCCGCAGCTGCATGGCGCTAGAGCGACTTTGAGGAGATACCCCACGTACAAGGGCAAATGAGAAACCCCAGCAAGATGGTAGGAGGAGTGAAATTACATTTAGAATCAAGCCCCATACCCGCCAGAGATGCTCTGAGGGCTCAAACAAACCTTGTGCATATCCTTTGTGGGGTGTTTTCGAAGAACAAAAAGGATAGCTTGGAAATTTTGGACTTCACAGTAACTTTGTAATTGGTAGCAGTATTGGTGATATGACTCTGGAACAATTTTGTGTATATTATGGGATGGGATAGATCTAATTAATAAATATATTTGTGTTTTGTGAGCCAGACTTCATTACAGGTAAAGAGAGAAATATAAACATGGTATGAGGGAAGCTGGGGAACACTGTGCTGTTGGATTTGAACTGGAGGTATCAAATAAACCTGTGTGTGTTTCCTAATATGTACACTGAAAAGGCCTAGATACAAGGATACATACTTGCAGAAATGAGCACACCTAGAGCCCAGAAGACTCTTGAGAGTCCCTTGGACTGCAAGGAGATCCAACCAGTCCATTCTGAAGGAGATCAGCCCTGGGATTTCTTTGGAAGGAATGATGCTAAAGCTGAAACTCCAGTACTTTGGCCACCTCATGTGAAGAGTTGACTCTTTGGAAAAGACTCTGATGTTGGGAGGGATTGGGGGCAGGAGGAGAAGGGGACGACAGAGGATGAGATGGCTGGATGGCATCACTGACTTGATGGACGTGAGTCTCAGTGAACTCCGGGAGTTGGTGATGGACAGGGAGGCCTGGCGTGCTGCGATTCATGGGGTCACAAAGAGTCGGACAATACTGAGCGACTGAACTGAACTGAACTGAGAGCGCAGATCTTGGTTTCTGAATACCTTTCTTCTCTAAAAAGGAACAGGGTTTCTTAGGAAAATGGCTGACTCCATGTCAGGGGCACAGAAAATATAAAGTGAGCCTTAAAACTTCTATTGTGTCAATAAGAAAGACTAGGGACTTCCCTGGTGGTCCAGTGTGTCATGGTCTGTGCTTGGATTGGAAAAGAATTTCCAGACACACAGCATTTTAGAAAGGAGTGAGCTTATTAAGAGCAAGGAGCAGAGATAATGAAGGTGCTGCAAATGCCGAGGGGTGTCCCCAAGGGGATGTTGTTAGAGCAGTGGGCCCGCTCAAGGGAGAGCCAATGCTTTTTGTGGGTTTGTAGCCAATTTTTATAGCCTCATGACAAAATTCCTGCTGGAAGAGTGGCATTAGGTGATTGGTCAGTGCACTACAGGGTGACTACTGGGGTGGGCAGTTTTTCCTAATACAGGGTCAGGAAGCCTGCTGGTGATGATCGGAGGTGCGGGGATGGTGGTGGTTTGGCAATGGTTACAACAGGGCTCATCAGGGAGCTCTGGAAATGACCTTGTTTCTGGGCTCCACTTCTGTGGCTTTAGTGCAAGGCCTCGCACCTGTGGCCTTGGGGCAGGACTCCACACAGTGGTTAAGACTTCACCTTGAAATGCAGGGGGTTCAGGGTTTGATCCGTAGTCGGGGAGTTAAGATACCATATGCCTCTTGGCCAAAAAAACAAGACATAAAAGAATCCAAAAGTAATATTGTAACGAATTCCATAAAGACTTTAAAAAATGATCCAGATTTTAAAGAAATCTTTAAAACAGAAAGAAAGAAAGACTTATGTCATATCAAAAAAAAAAAAAACAAACCCATCTTGAAGTGGTCCATAAACCTAAATCTGACAATGGGAGCATCAAAAGGAAGAATAGTAGCAGTGAGTGATAACATACTGCACACAAAAATGCATGAGAGTTAATGATAATGCACAAATAAGAAAAAGAAAGGGAAAAAGAGGGGAAGATTTTCTCTAGAGTAGAATGCCAGCTAATAAATAAAAAACCATCAAATTATAAAGACAGTTGGAACCTCTGACTTAAGAATTGTGTGAAAGGTTGTTGGGCAACAGAATATTAACATGGTTTCACAGTATCACCACAGTTACTTGTGAATTCCAAAGGGGGAGTATCTTTACAGAGGAGAGGTCTGGCAACAACCTTAACCAAATGAGCAAACTTAGCACCACATACAGTGAAACGCTGGGCTGGAAGAAGCACAAGCTGGAATCAAGATTGCCGGGAGAAATATCAATAACCTCAGATATGCAGATGACACCACCCTTATGGCAGAATGTGAAGAGGAACTAAAAAGCCTCTTGATGAAAGTGAAAGAGGAGAGTGAAAAAGTTGGCTTAAAGCTCAACATTCAGAAAACGAAGATCATGGCATCTGGTCCCATCACTTCATGGGAAATAGTTGGGGAAACAGTGGAAATAGTGTCAGACTTTGTTTTTTGGGGGCTCCAAAATCACTGCAGATGGTGATTGCAGCCATGAAATTAAAAGAGGCTTACTCCTTGGAAGGAAAGTTGTGACCAACCTAGATAGCATATTGAGAAACAGAGACATTATTTTGCCAACAAAGTCCGTCTAGTCAAGGCTATGGTTTTTCCAGTGGTCATGTATGGATGTGAGAGTTGGACTGTGGAGAAAGCTGAGTGCTGAAGAATTGATGCTTTTGAAGTGTGATGTTGGAGAGGACTCTTGAGAGTCCCTTGGACTGCAAGGAGATCCAACCAGTCCATTCTAAAGGAGATCAGCCCTGGGTGTTCTTTGAAAGGAATGATGCTAAAGCTGAAACTCCAATACTTTGGCCACCTCATGAGAAGAGTTGACTCATTGGAAAAGACTCTGATGCTGGGAGGGATCTCTGACGCTGAGATGGCTGGATGGCATCACCGACTCAATGGACGTGAGTTTGAGTGAACTCTGGGAGATGGTGATGGACAGGGAGGCCTGGTGTGCTGTGATTCATGGGGTCACAAAGAGTCGGACCCAACTGAGTGACTGAACTGACTGACTGACAGTGAACAAACCAGCATAAACCCTGTGCTATGATGCTATAAGTACCTAATGTCCCTATGGCATATTCTTGCCAAAAACATTTAATCTGAATGTGATCATAAAGTGTGTTAATCACTCAGTTGTGTTCGACTCTTTGTGACCCAATGGACTGTAGCCCTCCAGGTTCCTCTGTCCATGGGATTCTCCAGGCAAAAATACTGGAGTGGGTTGCCATTCCCTTTTCCAAGGCATCTTCTTGACCCAGGGATCAAACTCAGGTCTCCTGCATTACAGGCAGATTCTTTACCATCTGAGCCATCAGGGAAGCCTCTATGTAAGAAAACTAAGTGTCTTGAAAAGCCAAATAGGGCAGGAAGATTGCTCTAAAATAAGAGAACTTGAAGGACATGGCAGTTTCTAGAGACTGCTATAAAATTCTTGGGGTAACTACTGGGGAAATTTGAATATGGGTTGTATATTAGATATATTAATACTATTGAATTAAAATTAACTTTCTGGGAGAAAGGGTATGTGGGGAGTTGTTTGCTGCTGCTGCTGCTAATTCGCTTCAGTTGTGTCTGACTCTGTGCGACCCCATAGACGGGGGAGTTGTTTAAGGAATAAACATTTCAGTTTGCAATATGGAAATGTTCTGAAGTCTGTCTGTTACACAACAATGTGCGTGTACTTAATACGACTTAACAGCACACTTCGAAAGGGTTAAGAGGGCAAATTTTTGTTATGTGCTTTTTAACCACAGTTGGAAAAATTTCTAATCCTTTAGGAATTAATTTTCTGAAGTGTGACAATGTTACTTTTATATAAAAAAGTCCTCTGTAAGACACATGTTGAAATATTTAGGGATGAAATGTCTAAACTTACTTTCAAGTGGTTCAGTAGGAAAAAATAAAAGTGTGTGTGTGTGTGTGTGTGTGTGTGTGTTGAAAGAAAATGAGTAAGCAGCAAAATATTAAGAAATGTTGACTCTGGATGATGGGTATACAGATGATGTTCATTATCCTCTTCCGTCCACTATACGGAAATGGTCCAAGTAAAATTTTGAAAAATGAATCAAACAAGACAGTTACCCGAAACTATATCCTGCTTTAATTTTCATTTCATTCATCAGTTTCCTCATGAGGATTTACTTATTCTCATTTTAATTATGTGGCCAGTCTGACACAATCCTTCACTCTTAAGTGGAGTCTTAATTGTAGATATAGATATGAAAACCCTGAACCACAGTAGGCCAAGTATCTTTTTTCAGACTGTTTTCTTATAATATTGGACAGCTTGGGTTTAGTCTGGGTCCTCTTTTCTCTGCACTCCTCCCTGAGTGATTTTGCTAATCTCACAGCTTTCTGGATCATCTATATGTAAAAATTTCCAATTTTATTTTTAAAAAATATTTATTTATTTTTGGCTGTGGTGGGTCTTCATTAACCACATGTGGGCTTTTCTCTAGTTGTGGTGAGCAGAGGCTGCTCTTCACTGTGCTGCCTGGGCTTTTCATTGCGGTGGCTTCTCCTGTTGCAGAGAACGGGCTCTAGGTGCATGGGCTTAGTTACCCTGTGGCGTGTGGAATCTTCCTGGACCAAAGACTGAACTTGTGTCCCCTTAATTGGCAAGGAGATTCTTAACCACTGGATCACCAAGGAAGTTCCAATAATTTTCACTTTTATATTTGTAACCATGACCCTTCTTGTAGCTTCTGGCAACATTCCAAGGGCAATGACCACCTGGTGCCCAGACAGACAAAAAGGAGCTAGGGTTCTCTGGAGAAATGGTTTACTTCCTGGCAGAAGTAGGGAAGGCCTAGAAAATCCTCTTGAGCCAGAAAACAAGGAAGGCTTCAAAGAACAATGAAAACCTGTCAAAAGGATACAGGAGCCAGCTTGAAGAGGCTTTCAAGGGCCAAATCTAGGCTAACTAGAGCACCAAAATAAATAATGATAGTAATGGAGTAAAATAAGAATTCAAAAGTTCCCATGATATGAATTAGGAATTGCCTTTTCCTCTAAAGGGCCAGGTGATAAATATTTCAGGCTTAATGAGCTATGCAGCCACAACTATTCAACTTTGCCATTGTAACAAAAAAGCAGCTATGGACAATACATAAATAAATGAGTGTCTATGTTCCAATAAAACTTTATTTACAAAAACAGATAGCAGGCTGGATTGACCCATGAATCATAGTTTGCCTGTCTCTGCATCTAAATAAACAGATGAGTAAACAAATAGGCAGAAGAGAAAGTTCTTTATCACAATGGAATGCCAATAAATAATCACAGAAGGAATGATGGAGTTAAAAAAATTACAGTGTGGCAACCATCAAAGTAATTATTAATTTAGGTGAAAAACATCAATGGATGCTAAAAATAGTGTGCCAAAGGATGAGGAATGGCTTGTTTATATTGTTGTAAAATAGCTCCAAATCAAATATGTATTAATTACAAAGTTGGGAGAGGGAGTATCTTCACAGTGAAGATATCTGCAGATACTCTTTTAATAAAATGATAAATGTTAATAGCACAAGTAAGGGTTCAGAGGCTTCCCTGAGAGCTCAGTTGGTAAAGAATCTGCCTGCAATGCAAGAGACCCCGGTTTGATTCCTGGGTTGGTAAGATCTGCTGGAGGAAGGATAGGCTACCCACTCCAGTATTCTTGGGCTTCCCTTGTGGCCCAGCTGGTAAAGAATCTGCCTGCAATGCGGGAGACCTGGGTTCGATCCTTGTGTTGGGTAGATCCCTTGGAGAAAGGAAAGGCTACCCACTCCAGTATTCTGGCCTGGAGAATTCCATGGACTGTATAGTCCATGGGGTTGCAAAGAGTCAGACACAACTGAGTGAATTTCACTTCACTTAAAGGGTTCAGATCAACATTATTTGCCACCTGACAGGACACAATGAGAAAAACACAGCATCGCTCCTCTGATATTTCTGCCAAATGTTTATAACTTGGGTCTAAACATGAGAAAACATTAGACAAACCCAACAGAAGGACACTTAAAGTGAATCTGAGGGTTTATCAAGTAAAAAGAGGCTCACAGCGTGGCAGCCACACACACACACTTTATTGGAAGATACTTCGACAGATTTTCATGTGGGGAAAGTCTTTTCCAGAATGAGTCTGTTCGGCAGGTCACTACCCAGAAGGGAAGGAGGACAGGGAACTCCCTGAGGAAAGGCGAGATTGAAAAGGGCACACATGACTAGGTGATTTTGTTGAAATGAAGGCACAAGTAAATTTGGTGGAAAAAACATACAATACTTCGTGATCTTTTTATCTGTTTATTTTATTCATTCCAATATTACTGGCAAATCACAGAACATCCAGGTTTATGCAATAATAATTAAATTCAGCTATCTTTAATGTTTTGCCAAATTTCAGTCATATTAAAACCATACCTTTCTATGTATTTTTTAATCTTATTGTGGCATTTTAATTGTCAAGATAAGTGGATAGAATATATTTTATTTTATAATTTGTCATCTTGTTTTATAAATTCTAATTATTTAGACTGTGACATATGGACCTTCATTTGTAATACTAATTCATGCTCCAAAATTTAGGGTCTGGCCTGGGTTGGAGAATACTTTGTACTCCACTGACTTCAGAAGAACAAAGAAAAAAAACATTTAGTCCAGTGATCTTGTAATTTAAAGTTAGATCTGTGGATGTTCTGCTTCTTGTTAAGATAAACAATAATAAATATTTTAAAATTTATTTTTTATTTATTAAAAAAATAAATATTTTTTGTCCATAATATTTTCTTAAAGAAGGTTAAGAAGATCTTCAAGGCATTCAACCATTAGTGACAAAAGATTTTTGTGAATCTTCCAACAACATAACCTTTAACCATGATGTCCACAAAGCTTGTAAAATGTGTTTGTTATAGAAGATGGTATGTATTAGAGTCTATTTGTTCTAGAACATTGAGTTGCTCACTTGCTTTTTGCTATTACTAAGTCACTTCAGTCGTGTCCGACTCTGTGTGACCCCATAGACGGCAGCCCACCAGGTTTCCCCATCCCTGGGATTCTCCAGACAAGAACACTGGAGTGGGTTGCCATTTCCTTCTCCAATGCATGAAAGTGAAAAGTGAAAGTGAAGTCGCTCAGTCATGTCTGACCCTCAGCGACCCCATGGACTGCAGCCTTCCAGGCTCCTCCATCCATGGGATTTTCCAGGCAAGAGTACTGGAGTGGGGTGCCATTGCTCACTTGAGCTGCCCACAAATTCACTACTGTGGTGCCATTACCTGAAAAAGAGAACTTAAGGGGAGACACTGGTCTGGGGAAGGATGTGGTTAAGTTACTTTTTGAATTTGGGACATATGAAAACCCAGTATGTGGTTGCCTATCCTGAGTTTACCAGCAGAGTCTGAGCTGGCGATTTAGATTTATCACTCACTGGCACTCAAGGGACAAAGATGAGGAGTTTGTGCAGAGAGATACCCTGCTGGGTGAAAAGAAGAGAGAGGCACAAGACTGAGCCCCGAGGACAACCTTACCAAGAGGTGAAGAATGGGCAGGAAAGGAGGGGCCAACAAATGAGACCAGGAAAGCACATTCAGAGAAGGAGAAAGAAACCCCAGGAAATGGTGGTGCTTGGGGGGAGCTGGTGAAGCCAACAGAGAGGAGTTTCAAAGAGGAGAGGGTGATCAGTTGTTTCATGTGGCAGGGAAAATCAGTGCTGAAAGTAAGCCACTGACTTTGGTAAGTGGGAGGGAATGGAGGAGGTAACAAATGGTCGTTTCAAATGACTGATGGGAGTAGAAGCAAGACTGCAGTAGGAGGAAGGGTGAAAAGGACTTCCATGGTGGCTCAGTGGTAAAGAGACTGCCTCCAGTGCAGGAGCTGGAGGAGACATGGGTCCAGTCCCTGGGTCAGGAAGATCCCCTGGAGGAGGGCATGGCAACTCACACAGTATTCTTGCCTGGAGAATCCCATGGACAGAGGAGCCTGGTGGGCTATGGCCTGTAGGGTCACAAAGAGTTGGACACGCTTCATGCATGCACGATGGGTGAAAGGTGTTACTAAGTGGCAAATTATTTTTTAAGAGGAGTGATAGTGAAGTGGAAGAACAGGATGAGGCATAAACCTGAGTTGAAGGGCACAAAACAGGATGTGACTCCTTTTCTTTTCTCTCCCTTTCCCCCACTTCCATTACTCCCTCTCCCCTTCCTTCCTTCTTTCTTTCCTTCCTAGGACAAAGAGTTTTTAAGCAGGTTTGTAATCTAAAAGAGTGGAGATGCAGTGGAGAAGAAGGGACTAAAAACATGAGAAGGAACACAACTGATGCCCTGAAATTCTGAAAGAGGCAGAAGGAAGGAGATCAAGAAAGCTAGCGGAGTTATTTACCTACAAAGGAATCATGACAATAGCTTCTTTTGAGGCAGGAGACAGAAGCAGAGAGGACAATTAAAGATAAATTTGGAGGTTCAGGGGATGAGAGTAGAAGTGTATTCCTATAATTCTTGACCCTCTTAGGATCCCATGGGGATAGAATTGACCAAAGAAGAGTGAGTGGGAGTTATTACTGAGTAAGGGCAGTTCGGATTTGTATTATGTGGTTACGTGTTAAATTCCGAGGTTTACACTATATCTGCTTCAGAACTTTGGAGATGGAGAGGCCAGTTCAAGGGAAGACAGTCAAGAACAGTTTAAGAAAAGAGACTGGATTTGAGCTGGCTTTGAAAGAGTGGCAGAGTTTGATAAAGTCTTGGCTCCAGTTTATAAATAAGGGAACATTTTGGAACCCAGCTGCCCTGGAAAAGCAAATTCTTGCTAACTAATGAGCATTTTTTGTGGGTAATAGAAACCTCAGAAATATGGAAATGTGGGTGAGGAAAGTTGGGAAAATCCAAATTTATTCTTTTCCAAGAAGTCCCTGGTATATCAGCCAAATAATCTCAGGGAAGAGTTTTTGAAATAAACAATAAATTTTCCTTGTGCAGTAGGACTGTGAGGCTGGGTCTGTTGTTATCTAAATAACATATCTGAAATTGCCTCAAGAAAGCTGCAAAGAGATAATTGTTTCCTTGCCCCACAGATTCATATGTTGACACTTTAACTCCCAATGTGACTATATTTGGAGATAGTGAAACAGAAGGGAAGGGGGGCAGGGCACAACCTTTAAAAGAATGATACAACTGAGGACATGACATAAACTGGTTAGGATGAAATAGGTCCAAGATGGTGGATGGACGAGTTGACTTCCACTAGAACTTGAGCTTCAGGAAATATGTAATACATTAGCATATGTTAAATGGCACATACCTAAGTGCCATGACAGTTGTAAGGCTGACCATAAAGGTCAAAAAGTAGGCAATGGCCCCATTTCTGGAAATTCCCACTCCTTCCCCCAAATAGATGGAGTACTCTTCTTACTCATTAGCCTATGAAATTACCCACCCCTATACAAATGACAACCCCATACCCTGGTGCTGCTTTTGCCTTCTGAGATGGCTCACACTCTGTGAAGTGTGTTTCTAACTAAATCCACTTCTTGCTTATCACTTTGTCTTTCAATGAATTTGTGATGAGATATCAAGAACCTGAGCTTCATTAAGTCCTGAGACCAGGTGTGTGATCTCCATTAAAAGTCCCAATCTGAGATGTATAGTTTCAATAGGGCTTTTAGGAAGTAGTTAGGGTTAAATGAGGTCATAGGGATTTGGTCCTAATCTAATAACATTAGTGGCCTTATAAGATAGCAAAGATCTATCTATCTATCTATCTAACTTTCTTACTTTCTTTCTCTCTCTCCCCATGAACACACTCAACATTCAAAAAACTAAGATCATGGCATCCAGCCCCATCACTTTACAGCAAACAGATGGGGATAAAATGGAAACAGTGACAGACTTTATTTTCTTGGGTTCCAAAATCACTGTGGATGGTGACTGTAGTCACAAAATTAAAAGATGCTTGCTCCTTGAAAGAAAAGCTATGACAAACCTAGACAGCATATTAAAAAGCTGAGACATCTTTGCTGACAAAGATCCATGTAGTCAAAGCTACGGTTTTTCCAGTAGTCATGTATAGATGTGAGAGTTGGACCATAAAGAAGGTTGAGTGCTGAAGAACTGATGTTTTTGAACTGTGGACTGCAAGGAGATCAAGCCAGTCAATCCTAAAGGAAATCAACCCTGAATATTCATTGGAAGGACTGATGCTGAAGCTGAAACTCCAATACTTTGGCCACCTGATGCATAGAGCTGACTCATTGGAAAAGACCATAATGCTGGGAAAGATTGAAGGCAGGAGGAGAAGGGGATGACAGAAGATGAGATGGTTGGATGTCGTCACCGACTCGATGGACATGAGTTTGAGCAAACTCTGGGAGATAGTGAAGGACAGGGAGGCCTGGAATGCTGCAGTCCATGGGGTCACAAAGACTCAGAGATGACTTAGCCACTGAACAGCAAAAACCATGAATTCATGCTGAGAAAGGCCAAGTGAACACAGGAAGAGAAGGTTGCTGTCTGCAAGTCAGGAAGAGAGCTCTCCCCAGAACTCTAACATGCTTGTACCCGGATCTTAGTCTTCCAGCTTCCAGAATGGTGGGAAAAGTAACTTCTGCTGTTTCAACTACCCAGTCTATTGCAGCCCCAGCAGACTGAGACATTAACACAAGGAAAAGCAACAGCCATCTCATTATTCTTTTTATAGTTTTTGTTCTGCTGTAAAGTTTGACCAAACATTTGAGTGATGGGCCTCCTACAGGCTTATATTTCCTTCTCTCTGTGCAATGGAAAATTTTTTAACACACTGTAACTCAAGTTTTCACTTGCCAATTAAAAGCATCACCATTTCTTCCATTTAAAATAACTAGGAAAGACTCTGTCTCCTGCAGATAAGTATATGTGAAGGGCTGGAACACTGACATTTTCCTGCCTTCTGACTCAACCTGAAACATCAACTCTTCCTGGGTCTTGAGACTAGGTTTTCAGACTAGAACTCACACCATTGTGTGCATGCTCAGTAGCTTCAGCTGTGTCTGATTCTCTGCGACCCTGTGGACTCTAGCCCACTAGGCTCCTCTATCCACGGGATTCTCCAGGCAAGAATACTGGCATGGGTTGACATGCCCTACTCCAGGGACTCTCCCCAATCCAGGGATAGAACCCGTGTCTCCTGTATTGCAGGTAGATTCTTTACCACTGACCTACTGGGGAAGCCAGAACTTATACCGTTTGGTCTCCTAATTCTCAGGCCTTTGGACTCAGGCTGGAACTATAGCATCTGTCCTCCTGGGTCTCTAGCCTGCAAACTGCAGATCTCCAGACTTGTCAGTCTCCATAATCATGTGGTTGAAGTTCTTGTAATAAATCTCTTTGTGCATATGTATATACATATATGGGCTTCCCTTGCGGCTTAGATGGTAAAGAATCTGCCTGCAATGCAAGAGACCTGGGTTCAATGCCTAGGTTGGGAAGATCCCCTGGAGGAGGGTATGGCAACCCACTCCAGTATTCTTGCCTGGAGAATCCCCATGAACAAAGGAGCCTGAAAAGCTACAGTCCAGGGGGTCACAAAAAGTTGGACATGACTGAGTGATTAAGCACAGCACAGCATGTACATATATGGGGTTTCCCGGGTGTCTAAATGATAAAGAATCCACCTGCAATGCAGGAGATGCTGCTTCGATCCCTGGGTCAGGAAGATCCTCTGGAGATGGAAAAGGCAACCCACTCCAGAATTCTTGCCTGGAGAATCCCATGGATAAGGGGCCTGGTGGGCTACAATGGGATCCCAAAAGAGTGAGACAACTAAATAGTGACAACAACAATATACATAAATATTTCCTATTGGTTCTATCTGGAGAGCTCTGATTAATAAAATAAGTAATATACCTCCCAGGGGGGAAGCCCTGATTCTTTTTCAAAATGGTATCAGGGAAAATGGGAGGCTTAGCTGACTGAGTGGTAAACTAAGGGATAAGAGGATGCTAGGTTCACCAGTGTCCTCTGCAGCCTTGGTGGTGTCTGTTGCTGACTGCTCTGGACAGGTCCTGAGAGTGTACATGCAAAGGGGCAACTGGCTCAGTTGGGTCCTCTGGGGCCTCAAGCTTGCACATGCTTGAAGTGTCCAGCTCAGTCATTTGCCTCTGGTTGTAAAGTTCTCAAACATGGTGGCTTTTGTCCCAGTCCCAGCCTCTGCCAGGGATTAAGGAAAATCTCGATGCTCTGAGTCAACCAGACGTGCTTTTTAGAGATGACTAAGAATGAGGATATACTGGCTGAAAGCCTCAAAATATTATTCATCTTTTGGGTCCTTTCCCCTTCAGGGCTGGTTGTGTTGACAGGTATGAAAGTTGCTCAATCATGTCTGACTCTTTGCAACCCCATGGACTGTAGCCTGCCATGTTCCTCTGTCCATGGAATTCTCCAGGCCAGAATACTGGAGCGGGTAGCCATTACCTTCTCCAGGGGATCTTCCCAGCCCAGAGATCGAACCCAGGTCATTCCTCACTGCAGGCAAATTCTTTACTGTCTGAGCCACCAGGGAAGCCCTGTTGACAGGTAGGCACATAGAGTCAAAAAGGGTGAGCTGAGATGAAGCCTCAGGAGAACCGAGTAACTTGTTGCCTCAGTTTGCAAAAGGCAGATACTTACATGGATATTAATTGTGAAAAAGCATTGTCTGATGTCTCTGGAGAGATGAATGTCTAAAAGAATGAACAGATACATGACCTGAGATCGTTCTTAATGGAGCAAAGTATTCATTTGGTCCAATTGGTGTTCTTAAGGTCAAAATGAAATTAAGGCCAGACCACATCCATTGGCCTCTTGCCAAGTCACACCTCAGGCAGGGAGCCTACTGTTCTGGAAGAGGCCAATTTGCTAAGGTCACCTATCTCAGGAGAAAGCAGGAAAAGGATCTGGTAGTGGCATCCAAGTACCTCATAATACGAGGTTCAGGTTTAAATCTTTGATGGGGAAGGGAAAGTATTGTTCCTGCAGCTGTAACTGACACTATGTTGACAAAGCTGTTGGGAGTCTTGCTATATCAAACTCAATACTTACCTTCCTTAAACATCAAAAATAAATAAATAAATAAAAAGAAGTAAATGGAAAGGGAATGATTTGTTTTCTGGTTATAGCTTGTGTAAAGGACATCTGTTTTTATTTACCCACCCAGCTCCCGCTCACTCTCCTGGTAACATCACCTTCATTTCCTCTAGGGACACTCATTTTCCACTGCAGGTCGGAGAGACAGGAAACCAGGTGCTCTGTTCTTCCAGGTCTAGGGTGGGGGTAGGGGGCATTGGGTCAGGCAGACTAGCCTTCATTTATGTGTGAAAGATAAAGAGATGGAGAGTGCTGGGGTGGGAGTATAATTTAAAACAGGGTGGTCAAGAAGGGCCTTTTTGAGATTTAACTTTGCCTGAGACTGTCTCCCAAAATAGACCCTGCTCCACCCACCCACAGTATCTCCATCTCAGTTGATGGCATTGCAACCCTGTCAGTTGTGCCAGCCAAAAATAAAAAAGCAAAGAAACAGATACAAATGAGCAATGCAGAATAATCCCTTTTAGTTGCTCATACCCCACATCCAATCAGTCACCATAAACTATTTACCTTTGAATCACATCTAGGATCAGACCATTCTTCAGTATCAGCACAGCTGCCAGATGGACTGAAGCCACCACCATCTCCTACCTGGATGATTGCAACAGCCTTCTGTACGGTCTCCCTGCTCTTGCCCTTGCTCCCTATAGTCCATTCTCAGCACTACAGCCACAGGACACTCTGCAGATGAAGTCAGTTGATGTCACGATTTTCTCAAAAATATTCTGAGGGCTCCCTGTCTCACTGAGAGGAAAAGGCAGTCTTAACCATGACCTGGTTAGTTACTAGTCATTTTCCCCTTGGCTCATTCTGCTCAGCTGCCTGGTCTTCTTTTATTCTTTAATGCTTCTGTGCATACTCATGCCTCAGGGCCTTTGCACATGCGGTTCCTAGTTTCTGGGATATTCTTTCTCTAGATATCACAGGGCTCACCCACTCAATTCCTTGAAGTCTTGTGTGTTTTCTCCAGACTCACTCAGCTGTGTGGGCACAGACTGAGTGGGCTGAGTTGAGACTGGTCATGGAATTGAAACTGTGTTAAATAGAGAAGTGAGGGGAAGAGGTGTCTGAGGAACAAATGAAAGGCAAGAGGTAGATGGATTATGAATCCAGCTGAGGTATTGGAAAGAGTGAGATGGAAAGAAGGCGGGTGAGAGTAGATGAGGGAGAGTCGTGGTTGTTGCTAATGACAGGCCTGGAATGTGATGCTGAACCTGGGTGGCCAATGTAGGGCAGATAACAGGACTGGTGGATGAGAAGAAAGGAAGCACAAGGCCAGGGCTTTGGGATGATTATCAGAAGGGATGTTGAAATTGCCAAGAATTAAGGCAGGAGCAGAGTTGAAAAGAGTGACAGTGAGCCAGAAGGGATAATCTTCAGTGTCCCAGCACTGGTGAAAAGAAAGTGAAAGTGAAAGTTGCTCAGTCGAGTCTGACTCTTTGTGACCCCATGGACTATGCAGTCTGGATTCTCCAGACCAGAATAGTGGAGTGGGTAGCTGTTCCCTTCTCCAGGGGATCTTCCCAACCCAGGGATTGAACCCAGGTCTCCTGTATTGCAGGCAGATTCTTGACCAGTTGAACCACCAGGGAAGTTCCCCGGCACTGGTAGATGACAGTAACAAGGAGAGGTATGGGTGGTCCTGCTGATGACCTGAGATTCAAAGATGCTGGGGTGGAGGGTGCAGTGTAGACAGTGAGGAGGGAAGAAGGAGGGAGTTAAGAGGAGGGGGAGAGGCTGCATGATTGGAGGGGTGCTGCAGGGAACAGCAGTGTCCTCAGGGAACGTTGGGGTTCCTAGAATAGAGCAAGACCACAAAGCTGCAGGGAGAGGGGCTTTTTGCTGAAGGCTGTGATTTCCTGGGGACCCAGGGAAAGGCATTGGGAGTTTGAGATTGGTGGGTCAGGGCCATGCAGAGCTGCATGCAATTCAGAGTGCGGGAAGTGGAGGTGACCTGGAGTCCTGGATTCTTGTGGAGACATAAATGGGGATAAAGCCATAATGAGATGAGCAGTGGTGGCAAAACCTTAAGTTCCTTCCACTAGTTCAAACCCGAGGAAAATATTTTTAAAAAATCTGTAGCTGGAATGACTCAGCGAATCAACTACTAGCCTGTTATTGGAAACAAAATTAAATTTTTAAAAGGTGTTTTTAAAAAATATAAAAGCAATACACACTCATTGTAAAGAAAAATAATTCAAACAATCTATTGGAAGAGCATAAAGTGAAAAGCAAGAGTCTGCCTCCCAGACCTATTCCCAGTGGTAACAACTATCAGCAGGTTTTGGGCGTCCTCTTAGCTGTGCATGTACAAGCATATACCTTATTTAGCTTTTAAACAAGTAGATGGGGGCATTATTGCTTATAGCTTGGTTTTATCCTATAGCAATACTTTTTTTGGCTGCACCACTGTGGTTTACAAGATCTTAGTTCCCTGATGAGGGATTGAACAAGTGCCTCCTGCAGTGGAGGCCTGGAGTCCTAACCACTCGACCACCAGGAAAGTGCCCCCTCCACCTTTTTTTCCCTTAGTAATACACTTGATATGTTTTTCATACACATATAAATTACCCCACTCTGCTGCATATGTTTTATAGCACCATGTACGTCTAACCAGTTTCCTATTGTTATACATGAAAAAGATTTCCAGGGTTTTTTTTTTTTTTTTGCCTTAAAAACATTGCTTCCAAAAACATCCTTGAGTATAAATCTTGTTTTACTTTTTTTGTTTGATAGTACAGAAGAGACATAATACAGAACCAGGTGCACACTACTGGGATTAAATGCATGTTAATGTTTTACCATAATCGCTTTCAATCTTCAGTTTTACTAGGAACCGCCACCTTGCTCATCCAAGCAGTTGTATTAGTTTATACTTCCACCTACAGTTATACCAATTCCCATCTCCCCACATCTTTTATAACAATGGCATTGTCAGACTTTTTTTCTGCCAGTCTGCTGAGTGGGAAATGGGTTACATGGCTTAATTTTCATTTTCCCTTTTCAAAAACTCCTCAAATATTTCTTGGCCATTTGGATTTCCTTCTTTATGAATATACTGCCCTTCAAATTTGTCCTGGTTCTTCTTGAAGATTTGATCTTCCAGAAGGATGTGGGATTTATGGGATTAATTTGCCAAATTCTATGAAAAACTCTTGTTTTTACAGTTTTTTAGCAGTTAACTCTTTGTGTTTTTTTTCAGTGATTGTTCTACAGATTATACTACCTAGCCTTAACTTTGTACAGTCTTTCAAGGGTTAATATTGCATCACTTTGTGTAAAATGTAAACATTTCACAGTCATGGAGGTTTATTTACATGCTTTTATTCTAGTGGCTATATGTATTATATCTGTACTTATAAACCCTTACTGTTATAATTAACTTTGTGATTTTTGCTTTAAATATTACAGTGTATTGTACAGGAACAAAGAGGCTAAGAGGGGGAAAAATAGTCTTTTATATTTACTCACATATTTACCATTTTCAATGCTCTTTGTTCCTTCCCAGAAATCTTAGTTTTCATCTGGTATCATTTTCTTTCAGCATTTCATGGAGTAGTGTAGCTGGTGACAAATTATCTTGTTCTGTTTTGCTTTTAGACCTAGAACTATATTTTGCCTACAATCTTGAAGGATATTTTTCTGGGATATAGAATTCTAGGTTAGTTTTTTTTTTTCTTTTAATACTATAAAAATGTTATTCCACTGCCTTCTAGCCCTCATAATTTAGGACTCAAATCCTTAAGCATTTGAATCATTGTTTTCCTGAAATGTGCTACTTTTCTTTGTTTTTATCTTTGGTTTCCAGCAGTTTTATTATGATGTGCCTAGGTGTAGTTTTTCCATATTTATCTTTTGTGAGGTTCACTGAAATTATTTAATCTGTTAATTTATGTTTTCCACCAAATTTAGAAAACTTTTCATCAGTTACACCTTCAAATATTTTTTCTGTCCCATTCTATCCTTTGCTTCCGGGACTCCCAAGGTATGTTTATTTGACTTTTTAAATATTGTCTCATAGATTCCTTAACTTTTACCTTTTGAAGTTTTTTTTTTTTTTTTTCTGTTCTCTACAGTGGATAATTTTGATTGATTTATATCCAAGCTTATTAACTTTTCATTGTCATAATCATTCTGATATGTATTTTTAGTTTTAATTTAAAATTTTATCTCTGCTACTGAATTTTTAATATCAGACACTACTTTGCCAACAAAGGTTCATCTAGTCAAGGCTATGGTTTTTCCTGTGGTCATGTATGGATGTGAGAGTTGGACTGTGAAGAAGGCTGAGTGCCGAAGAATTGATGCTTTTGAACTGTGGTGTTGGAGAAGACTCTTGAGAGTCCTTTGGACTGCAAGGAGATCCAACCAGTCCATTCTGAAGGAGATCAGCCCTGGGTTTTCTTTGGAAGGAATGATACTAAAGCTGAAACTCCAGTACTTTGGCCACCTCATTGGAAGAGTTGACTCATTGGAAAAGACTCTGATGCTGGGAGGGACTCGGGGCAGGAGGAGGAGGGGACGACAGAGGATGAGATGGCTGGATGGCATCACTGACTCGATGGACGTGAGTCTGAGTGAACTCCGGGAGTTGGTGATGGACAGGGAGGCCTGGTGTGCTGCGATTCATGGGGTCGCAAAGAGTCGGACACAACTGAGTGACTGATCTGATCTGATCTGATTGTTGTTTTGGGTTCTAGAATTTCCTCTAGTTCTTTTATTAAAAATTTCAATTAATTTATTATCCTACTGGACTTGAACTGCAAACTCTGTCTTTTGATTGGCAGCTCAAATCTCAGTTTAGTTCTCTGTCCTTATTTGTGCTTATGCTCAGTCGCTCAGTCGTGCCTGGCTCTTTGTGACTCTGGACTGTAGCCCACAGGCTCCTCTGTCCATAGAATTTTCCAGGCAAGAATACTGGAGTGGGTTGCCATTTCCTCCTCCAGGGGATCTTCCCAACCCAGGGACTAAATCTGCATCTCCTGTGTCTCTTGCATTGCAGATGGATTCTTTACAGGGGCTATCTGAATCTACCTCATTCATGCAGATAACAAGGTGTACTTTACACTCAAGAATTTGGGGCCTCTTCCACTAAGACTGTCTCTGAATTTCCATCTCATTTTTCAATGTCTGCAGTTGCTCTAAACTCTGTCCTTTGCTTCTTCAGCCCGAAAAGACTGTAGTTTTTTTCTATCAGAGTTTCAGTCACCCTGTGTAACACTAACTTCGGCCTAATCTCAGACTTAAAGCCATAAAAACAGACACTTGTTATTTCCTTCTTCTGAGTTTTAAATTTCCTTCAGAATATATAAGCTTTTCAAAATAATTTTATTTATTTCTTTACTTTTGGCTGTGGTGGGTCTTTGCTGCTGCACTGGCTTTTCTCTGGCTGCGGTGAGTGGGAGCTACTCTAGCTGTGGTGCGCAGGCTTTTCATTATAATGGCTTCTGCTATTGCAGAGCGCAGGCTCTAGGGCACATGGGCTTCAGAAGTTGTGGCACATGGGTTCAGCCGTTGTGGTTCCCAGGCTCTAGAGCACAGGCTCAATAGTTGCAGTACGTGGGCTTAGTTGCTCCAGGGCATGTGAGATCTTCCCGGAACAGGTATCGAACCTGTGTCTCTTGCGTTGGCAGGCAGATTCTTCACCACTGAACCAACAGGGAAGCCCAGAACGTAACAAGTTCTATTCACTATCCAGCACCTTCAGATGTGTGTGTGTGATTTCCTCCAGGGTTTATAGTTGTTGCTTGAGGGAAATTTGGTCCAGAAAAAGCTTCCTGGTCATACCAAAAACAGAAGCCCTCATCCTTTTATTTTGCATTTTTGGATTAGAATGTTATGGAGCATCTTTTTACATGCTTATTTCAATTCATATTACTTATTTTAAAGAACTTCATATTCATGTCCTTTGGCCATTTTTCATACTCTTCCTTTTTTTTTTGTTTTCTCCTTTTCTTTTGATTTCTAAGAGCTCCTATGTCAGGAATATGTCTCTGTCTGTTTTACTTGTCACAGCTATTTCCCCTAGATTGTCATTTTCCTTAACTGTTTATGTTTTGCCCATGAAGAATTTTAAATGTTGTGTGTAGTTAAGCTTATCAGTCATGTCTTTATGGCTCCTGGATTTTGGAGTCAGGCTTAGCAATCTCTTCAGCATCAAGATGTACATATATACTAATCTTTTTACAGCTTTTAAATATTTTAACATTCAGCTATTTGATTTATTTATAATTTATTTTAATGTAAGGACTTAGAAAGTGAGCTGATTTGTTTTTCCAATACGTAACTAATTGTCCTAATTTGACTTAGTTAATTCATCTTTCCTCACTGATTTTGCAATGCTAACTATATTACTTAATAATTTCTTTTTTTATTTTTAAATATACTTTATTCTGCCTATTCCAGGGATGGTATAAAAATGAATTTAACATTATGTTTAAATGCTCTCAATACCACCAGCAGGCTGGATTTCATCACTGAATAGTTTTTTCTATAAAACTTCATAGATGCCATTTGTCTTGAGTTCTTACATATTTGAGAATGTCGACTTTTTACTTCTTCAATGTGAATGACATATGTAGCATGTTTAAAATTCCTAGATCACATTTTCACTCAGAATTCTACAAACATTGGTTCATTGTTTTCTGACACTGGACATTGCAGGATAGTGTGGACAAGTCTAAAACTGGCCTGACTCAGCCTTTGTTGAGTGACTTGCTTTCTCTGCCTGAATATCTGAAGAAATGGCAACCCACTCCAGTGTTCTTGCCTGGAGAATCCCAGGGATGGGGGAGCCTGGTGGGCTGCCGTCTATGGGGTCGCACAGAGTTGGACACGACTGAAGCACTTAGCAGCAGCAGCAGCAGCAGTGGTAGTGTTAGTCGCTCAGTTGTGTCTGACTGTGATCCCTTGGAGTGTAGTCCTCCAGGTTCCTCTGTCCATGGGATTTTCCAGACAAGAATACTGAAGTGGGTTGTCATTCCCTTCTCCAGGAGATCTTCCCGACCCAGGGACCGAACCTGGGTCTTCTGCGCTGCAGGCAGATTCTTTATCATCTGAGCCACCAGAGAAGCCCTGTAGAATTTTTATTTTTTCTTCACTTTCTTATTTATGTCTCTATTATATTCCTGCAAACCATTAATATTATGTTAACTTTTTTCCTGTTTCCAGCAATGTCTAGTCTTGTTCCTTTTAATATGTCTTCCATTTTTATAATGTTTACTTCTTTATTTTTCTTTTATTCTAATCTCTACTGTCTCATTTTTAAACTAAGGTTGTTGTCTTATCTTATTTGATCTCTCCAATTTCTTCGAGTTTATTTTTTCCAGAGAGTCCATATCTTCACTAATATATTTGAAAGTTTGAAGAAGTACATGTCTGACATTTTCTTCTGTTTCTGGAGGGATTCTTCCTTTGCTGTGAGCCCGTAATCTATATTTTATTATATTCCTTCCTCTAGCCCCCATCAGATTCAAACTTTATTTATCTGACATCAGATCCCAAGTTGCACTTCAGCAGGATCTAATTGGGTGACAGTGCAGACTCTGGAGCCACACAGATAAAATCCCAACTCCATCACACACTAGCTCTCTGATTTTGGATAATTAAATTGGTATGTTATGTACTCATGGGCTTTCCTCGTGGCTCAGACAGTAAAGAATCTGCCAGCAATGCAGGAGATCTAGGTTTGATCCCTGGGTTGGGAAGATACCCTGGAGGAGAAGATGGCAACCTACTCCAGAATTCTTGCCTGGAGAATTCCATGGGCAGAGGAGCCTGGCGGGCTACAGTCCATGGGGTCACAAAGAGTCGAGCATGACCAAGCATCTAACATTTTAGGGCTCTTCCAAGGGTTAAAGTGTTTAATACAGTGCCTGGTACATAGTGTCCAGTAAATATTTAGAGAAGGATAAGTGTGATTATTACTTGAGTATACTTATCTTGTATCCTTTTGGCTTTATCTAAGAAATATCTAGGCCTAAGAATGCTAAATTGATTTCTCTGTTCGGTTCATCCTAGAAAGTTACAGAATAGGCTACTGGGGAGATTGATTACAGTAAGTCCTCTACATGTGAACCTTTAAGTTTCAGACTTTCAAAGATGGGAACATGCTACTACCCAGACATCACTGGATTGTTTTTTTCAAGAGGGCAGATCAGGCATGAGAGACACTGCAGCTTGCCCTCCATCTCCTATTGCTGATGGTCTATCAGCTCTACCATCTCCCACCTCCTCTCCTTCCTCCGGTCAGTAACTCTTCTTGTCGGTTCACTCAGTGTCAACCCCTGTGTGCCAGCTGTTGTACTGTACTACTGTGCTTTTCAAGGCACAGTACTGTAAGATTGAAAACGTTTATTTTTGTGTTTGTTTTTTATGTACATATTATTTGTGTGAAAAGTATTAGAAGCCTATCACAGTAAGTACTATACAGTCGGTTGTATTAGTAGGGTAACTAGGCTAGCTCTGTTGGACTTACGGACAAATTGGACTTACAAATGCGTTCTCAGAACAGAACTTGTTCGTATGTAGGGGACGTACTGTATTACCTACCAATAAAGAACTATCCCCATCTGCTGGCCACACTCAGAAATTAAAAATGAAAAGCTGTCCAAATATGGTTGTGGAAGAAGAAATATCTCATTTTGCATCTACCGTGACTTGTAGAATCTTTTCAACAGGGAGCACACCACTTTCCTCTCTCTTCCTCAAACACCCACAACACACTCAAACAACTATCATCCTGTCACACCGTGTTGGCTCATTGTTGGTACACTTATTTAGTTGAGGCAGACATGTCTTTTCAGTTTAGAATTTAGACTTAAAAAAAAAAAAAAGAATTTAGACTTGTCTTAAATGTAGCCCAGACATGTTTCCCTTCATTTCTGGCTTGATTGTCCCAGAGGCTTAGCCTCCCAAGTCTTGGATCTTTGTCCCAAGAAGGACATTATCACTAATGGTTTTCTATGTTCCTCCTTAAGACTCAGTGAAGTCACCCACAAGAACCAATAGGCGTGGTATGTAACTTACACGCATTGTATTCCTAGCCATCATCAATGCTAAGCAGGAAAAACAAATCTCTTAACTGGTCATTCCATGCTTGGGAATGTAAGAGCTGATAAATGACCTCTTGGGGAGAGTTCTAGTTACCTTTCATCTGGAACTAAGTCATCTCA
This sequence comes from Bos indicus x Bos taurus, assembly GCF_003369695.1. Taxonomy (NCBI): domain Eukaryota; kingdom Metazoa; phylum Chordata; class Mammalia; order Artiodactyla; family Bovidae; genus Bos; species Bos indicus x Bos taurus. The sequence goes on from NC_040076.1 coordinate 106,742,524, forward strand.
GACTGAATTACAATCACAACTCTAGGTCTTGGTTTTTGAGTCTTGAACTTTCTGAGACCAGTGAATTTCACCAGAGCTTTTCTTGAGGTGCAGGAAAGTGGCGATCCAGATTCTGCTCTTTCTCTGTGACTCAGTCGGCTAGTGAGTTTGGAGGTTAACTGGAAGGTTGGTGGTTTGAGTCCACCCAGGAATGTGTCCTTTGGGACTTCCCTGGTGGCTCAGGGGTAAAAGAATCTGCCTGCCAATGCAGAAGACTCAAGAGATGTAGGTTTGATCCCTGGGTTGGGAAGACTCCCCTGGAGGAGGAAATGGCAACCCACTCCAGTATTCTTGCCTGGAGAATTCTATTGTAGCCTGATGAGCTACAGTCCATGGGGGTCACACAAAGAGTCAGACACGACAAGGCACGCAGGCACTCATTGCTATAGGTCGCAGGGGAATGGCTTAGGACAGTCAGCGTGGCAAGAGGAGGAGCAGATGATGCTGAAAAAGAGCCTGCCGTTGCCTTTCTGCATCAGAAGTGTCAGCCTCTCTGCCCTCTCTGACCTTCTTGTTACCAGGGCAACCGCTAACTGAGTTTGCCTGAGAGGGAGCGACTCTTCTCTGCCTTCCAAGAAATTGCCAGTCTCCCCTCTCACAATCTCCGTGGCCTCACAGTGTACTGTTTCCCACAGGATCTCTTCCTGAGCCCAGCAATCCAACAAAGAAAGTCCTTCGCTTCCCCATGCCAAGGGATAAGCTCTTCCTGTTCCACTGTTGCTGCCCACCCCAATCACCACCTGTCACACTACCTACAAACCCTCTCACCATCCTCTCTCCAGCTCCTCCCACATCTTTTGCTGTTCTCTTGCCAACCTGCTGCTTCTCTTCCCACTCTCTCCTACTCTCTGTGCCTCCCTGATTCTTCTTATGTTCACTCATTCTTTCCTTCCACAGCATCACTCTTTTCCCATGCTTTTGTAATGTCTTCAGACTGGCTTTTGTTCATTTAAAACACACCCTAATTTATTACGTCTTTTCCTCTGCGTTCCCATAATACTTGGTTCATGTTTATAATATAACACTCATCACATGCTATCCTTCACTGTCTGTATCTTCCTAGTCCAGACTGAGGCCTCGTGGATAGCACACCCTGTCTTTCTCATTGAATCCCCAGCACCAAATACAGCCCTGGCCTAGCTGGCACTTAGTTTGTTGAATGAAAGGATATCTGTGCTATTTCAAATCTTTGCTTGTTGATCAAATTTGCTCTAATGGTTGTTTTCCCTATACTTCATCTATGTTTAAGATTATTATTTTTTTAAAAGATTTTTTTATGTGAACCATTTTTTGTCTTTATTGAGTTTGTTATATTGCTTCTGTTTTATGTTTTGGTTTTTTGGCCATGAGACATGTGGGATCCCAGCTTCCTGACCAGGGATCAAACCTGTACTACCTTGGAAGCATAGTGACCTAACGACTGGATTGTCAGGGAATTCCCTAAAGATTGTTTTTAACTTCTCACTTTGAAGTAGTTTCAGACTTTCAATAAAGTAGTAAAAATAGTGGAAAAAATTATCATATACTCTTTAATCAGATTCCCCAAATGTGAGCATCTTACAAAACTATAGAACATTGATCAAAACCAGGAAGTAAATACTGATACAGTGCAATCAATCTATAGAACCTATTCAAATTTTATCAATTGTCTCATTAATGTCCATTTTCTGAATTAGGATCCAAATCCAGGATTGCACATGATACTAGGTCACCTAAGATCTCCTTAGTCCTTTTGAGTCTGGGTAGTTCCTCAGCCTTTATTTTTCATGACTTTGACATTTTGTAAAGATACTGGCCGGTTATTTTATAGAATGCCTTTCAAAATGTGTTTGTGTAATGTCTCCTCTTGCTTATATTCAGGTCTTATATTTCTGCTAATAATACCCTTCTCAGTGCATCGTATCAGAAGATGCATGATGTCTACATGTGCTGTTAATGATGTTCTTATGTCTATCACCTGGTTAAGGTGGTTCTGGCAGGTTTCCCCACTCTATGCTGATTGTTCTCCCTTTGTAATTAACAAGCATTTTACAGGAATATGTAAATATGATGGTTCTGTCCACTTCGATGATTCTGGACTGCAGTGATTATTATGGTGGTTGTTTTCCAAATGGTGGCTTTCTATTTCCAAGGTTTTAAACAAGGCTGGGAAAATGGTTTGCCTGTGGTGAATCCTGCAGGAGCCAGCCCCAGGAATGACCCTAGAACATTCTCTAAATGAGGCCTTAGCATTTAGTGTAGCACACTGGGTCACAGGTCTCTCTAAACATTTTAAGTCTATGGACTGCTCTTTTTCCTTTTCTCCCCCTTCCAGGCTCCCTCAAATCTCCTATTTGTGGATATAGAAAGGCTCTCCTGATGGGTGGTGGTGTTCCTGATGAGACACCAAGAAGGACTATCAGAAGAAAATTGATCACAACTTAATTATTAATTCATGCCCCTAAAGTACATACTGTGGAGATTAATGCTCCAAGTCAAAAGATCCTTGGCTCACAGTTTTAGAACCACTGCCTTAAAGGACAGCTGCCTAAGATCAAGGCAGTGTATCACAAACCAAGACCTACTGTTTCTGTGGCAACACCTCCCCATCCATTCTGAGCTAAGTCACCAAACTGATGACCTTGGGGATCTTTTCCAAAGCATTCAGGAGAGTTGCTGATTCTAGGGGAGGGGTTGGAAGCCATATGAAATTAGGAAGTGCCAAAACTGAGGATCCTTCACATAAGGTCTGTTAGCTTCCATCAGTCCCCGAAGCATGGAGTGTTTATTATCTAGACAAATTTCCCCATCCATAGACAGTGTGTCTGAGGAAAGAAAATCCTTCTTTAGCCACGATTGCAATAGTTAGCTTTCAGTGTGACTGAATTTAGGTTGATTATTCTCTGGTTAGAGAGGTTGAGGCAGTGGAAATCTGCACACTTTTAGGGGACTGCAAATCAAGCACCTGGAGAAGGAAATGGCAACACACTCCAGTATTCTCGCCTGGAAAATCTCATACGAAGCCAGGCAGGCTACAGTCCATGGGGTCACAAGAGTTGGACACAACTTAGTGACTAAAACACACACAAAGCAACCACCACCCAGAATTCCTAGCTGCATGAGGGTTCTTTAGGATAAACAGGTAAGTGGGCATTGAAATGTACAGTCAGCACTGAGATGAAGAAAAATAAACAAAGGCTGTCTTGGGTGGTGGGGTCCTGAGGAGACTGAGCAAAGGGGAAAATTCTGTAGAAGCAAGAGAAAGTCAAAGATATGGCCCTGTTTCTAGACTTGGTTTCTTTAAAAAAAAAATTTTTTTAAATAGTATTATTGAAGTTTAATTTCCATAGCATAAAACTCATTGATTTTAAGTATGTATGTAGATCAGTTCCTTTAACTAAATTTATAGATCTGTGTAACTGTCACAAAAACTAAATTTTAAAACAGTTCTGGAACTTCCTTGGTGGTCCAGCAGTAAGACTACTGCACTCCCAATGCAGGGGGCTTGGGTTCGATCTCTGATCAGGGAACTAGATCCTACATGCCACAACTAAGAGTTTTCAGGCTGCAACTAAAGATTCCACTTGTTGCAGCGAAGACCTGACATAGCCAAATAAATAAGTAAATATTAAAAAAAATTTTTTTTCTAGTGCTACAACAGCTCACTCTTTCCACTTGTAGTCAGTACCTATTCCCACCTCCAGCCCTAGGCAAACATTGATCTATTTCCTGTCTCTACTGATTTGCTCTACATAGACCTAGTTTCAGTGTTGGAGAGGAGTCTCTCAACTGAACTGCCCCCTCCCACTGCCCAAACAAGACCAACTGGCCAGAGTCTGGTTGAAAGACCTGTGATGCTTGGGGGTGGGGGTCTGACTTTCTCCTGTGTGGGATCGCTGTTGGCAGTGTGTCCTCTGGGATCCTTGGGTGACATGGCAGGGGCTGGCAGCATCCCCAGGTGACAGTGATAAGCAGGAAGAGTGAGAGTGCCAGGAACACATGGGGTTGGAAATGGAAACCAATTCTGCTGTGATTAGAACCCACATCTGTGATTTTCCTCCACAGCTGGGATAACCCCTGGGGGAACAAAAGTTACATTCATGAATAAATTAAAAGCGTGAGCTATTTCTTCTTTTTCTGTAATTCCTTAAAACTGATCATAATTGCTTTTGAAATCTGTGAGAAATAAAAAAGTCTTCCATAGGGTGGGAACAGGAACATCTTTATGTTCAAGTCACAGTCCCAAGTGAATTTTTCAGAACCCTCTGAGAATGAATTGCCTAAATACTTTGCGATAGCACAAAAGCTGTCTGTTATGAGAACCATATTCTAAACAGAGGCCTTCTTTAGAGCCATAGGACTGAGGTTATTCTTTGTAACTCATACATTCTTCTGGTCAGCAGTGGAAGACGTCCTTTTTCTTAGCCCTGTCCAAAGGGATGGCCCTGTCTAAAAAGGAACACTCTTTTCACTCATTTCTCAATAGGGTCTTGGGGGCAAAGCTCTCATTTCACACTCTGAGCTTCGAGCTGACAGAGCCCCTTTAAGACTTGGCTTCACCAGCTGGGTTCTCTGAAAGAGTGGCTTCAGGGGACATTCGGACATACACGTCTCCACTGGGCACAGTGAAGCTGAAATAACCAGGGCACAGATGGAATGCTCTCTGGGCGCCAGTCATGGGGAAGAGGCTAGAAAAACACCATCCTTGTCCATCTCTGAGCATCACAGAACCAGGGCCATAGAGCTACACAAAGGCCGCACCCTGGAGCAGTTGTTGGTGGGGGTTCTTTCAGTGCTGCAGCGAAATGTTTTACTCAGGACCTGTGTGAATCTGGTCAGAGCTGACTATACCGCGGCCTCATTTTGGGACCACTTGATTTGGAAAAGCTTGAGATACCTGGGAGGGGGCTGAAGGGAGGGGGAATGACTAAGCCCCTGTCAAGGCTGTTTATATTAGTCATATTAATGTTATTGTTTCCTGCACAGGAACCATAAGTTACACAGCCTCAAAGGCTCTATCCTCTTCTGGAATGAGCTGGGAACACACTGAGAAGAGAAGATAGGGCAAATTAGCCTCCTACTGAGTGTTATTCACTCATTCATTCATTCAGTTATCACCTTGCTGTTCAATGAATATTTATCAAGTGCCTAGTAAGTGGGAGGCACTATGCTGGGTGCCAGGAATGACAACAGTGAACAAGATAGATGGGGTCCCTGCACTTGGGGCCTTCTTTTTCTAAAAATTGGGGTATAGTTGATTTACAATATTGTGTCAGTTTCTGATGTACAGCAAAGTGAATCAGTTATACATATACATATATCCATTCTTTTTTGGATTCTTTTCCCATATAGATCATTGCAGAGTTCCCCGTGCTATACAATAGGTCCCTATTAATTATTTATTTTATATATAGCAGTGTGTTTGTGTCGATCCCAGACTTCCAATTTATCTGTCCTTCCCTTACCCTCTGCCTCCAACCCTCCACAACCATAAGTTTATTTTCTACATCAGTAACTCTATTTTTGTTTTGTAGCTAAGTTCATTTGCAGACTTTTTTTTTAGATTTCAGGGAAGCTTTTAAATATGATACATTCTGGATATTAAGTGTTAAAAGGGAGATAAGCTAATACAACAGAAAGTGTTTGGGGAGGGCTGTCTTAGCAAGGGAAGTTCTCCCTGATCTGAATGGCAGGATAGAGACTATCATGTGAAAACCCGAGGGAGGAGGATTCCAGGCAATGGGATTATCTCAGGCAGAGCCTCTGTGATAGGACTGTGTTTGAAGAACAGGACAAAGGCTAGTAGGGCAGAGCTTAGAGAGCAGACCGAGGGCAGGCTAGAACCAGGAGTCCAGGTAAGGTGGGAGAGGAAGACAGAGGCAGGATCATGGAGGGCTTTGCAGACCATGGTAAGGAGTTTGGGTTTTGTTCTTCTGTTGTCATCCAGACCAGTCTTTAAATATTGTCTTTCCTAGAGAACTCAGTTTCATCTGAAGTGTAAGGAAGCAACAGGGTGGGCAAGGCTCTGTAACCTCCTCCTATATCCCCATTTCAAACCAATATGCCTCCCTTCCTTTATCAGTTTTGTTCGCTCAAATGCTGTGTAGGATTTCACCTCTTGAAGGTTTCATAGTGGTGGCAGATGAAAGCAGACATTCTTTCACTTCCCCATCAAGAGGTGCAGTTTATTTATCCTGGTCTTGAATCTGGGCTTTGATCAACGAATAAGTGCCAGAAGTGATGATTTAAAAGGACTTTAAGAGGATGGCAGCTCCCACTTCCCCCTTGACAAGTGGGCTCTTGGAGCCTCAGGCACCATCTAAGAAGTCATCTAAGAAGACCACATGACAGACAGCCAAGAAAGCAGCCCACCAGGAGATCTGAGGCACCGACATATGTCCCCAGTCAGGTTGTTCCAGCCAGCCCCTGGCCATCCGAGCCATCCTAGTGGCCCTGAAGACGCCATCTCGGATGTTCTGTCTCCAGCATACATCACATGGAGCAGGGATAACCCCATTCTGCTTGCCTTGTCAAGGACCTCAGAACCGTGTTCAAAATAAAATGCAGTTTCGTTCCTCTATGTTTTCCTGTCGTTAGTTACACAACAGTAGAAGACTAAAGGAAAGGTTTAAACAAAGAGTTTGAAAACCACTCCTCTGAGTAGAATCAATGATCCTACAAAGAACTCCAAGGGCTTTTGTCTCCCAAGGTGGGGGAGATAGGGAGGAGAGTGGCCAGGGCAAAGACTTTGGAGTAAAAGGGTCCTGGAGTTGAATCATGACATAACTCAGCTTCTTCATTTCTAAAATGCAGATAATAAATAATACACGCCTTGGAGGTTTAATGTGAGACTCAAAATCAGACACTTTAAGATCTTAGCACATAATAAGAGCTCAATGGATTATAATTATAGTGTGGTCATCAAGGCCCTTCCAATGAGAGGGCTTGAGACAGGTTGCTTGGGTTGGAGAACCTGCTTGTGGGGCCAGAGTTTGGTCACTACCAGATTCCACATGAGACCACAGTGCAGGAGGCAGTGAGAGAAAGGACCGTACCCAAACCTGCTGTCGAATTTCCTTAAATGTTAACCTGTCATGCAGACACAGTATTTCATAAAATCGCACTAGTATTGAGACTACTTTTTCTTTTTCAATTCTCTATCAATCCTGATAAAGTAAAAATGTAAGTGATACTACAGCTTTAATACCTCTTTTAAATACTTGCTAATCTAATTCCTTTTTTAAAAATTGTATCAGAGAGATTGAAACATACAATCTTACATTTAGACCATTTGGCAGGCAACAGTATTTGCACTAATGTTGATATCATTGTTTTATTTTCATTGTATTTATTTTGACCCATTACTAGTTTCTTTTTTTTTTCCCTTGACTTCAAGATTTCCTTGAAAATAAATGAAGAACATGAAGAACAGGGAATCAGTTTAAAGTAGAAGGTTAGATGAGAAATTGTACAAGTGGTGTGTGTGAGTGTGTGCTAAGTCGCTTCAGTCATGTATGACTCTGCAACTTCCATCGACTGTAACTCACCAGACTCCTCTGTCTATGGAATTCTCCAGGCAAGAATACTGGAGTGGGTTGCCATGCCCTCCTCCAGGGGATCTTCCCCACCCAAGGACTGAACCAGAATCTCTTATATCTCCTGCGTTGGCAGCTGGGTTCTTTACCACTAGTGCCACCTGGGAAGCTCTACAAGTGGTGTAAGACGTGGCCAGGATTTCAACAAAGGTTCATAGAAGACCTTTGCAAATGCTTTGTCATTGGCTCTACGTTGGGTTGTCACAGTCAAGAAAAGCCGATAAACTTCCTGTGTGACTGAATTGTCCCTCTGCCACCTCTGAGGCCCAGACAAACCACAGCCCTCTGGGATATAGAAGGGTCAGTCAGGGGTGGCAGGAGCAGAGGACAGCTTCATGGCGGAGGCTCTAACACACAGCTCTGGGCATCCAGGTGATGGCTTCTTGGTTTCCAAGTCTTTTTCAGAGCCTTGCTCACCCCAGAGCCACCACACCTGGCCTGGGACGCCTGCCTGGGCAGTTCTGTCGGCTCAGCTCTCTCTGACCTTCCCCCATCCCCCTCTCCCTTGTCTGCAGCTCTTGCTCCCCTAATGCGCTCAGCACTTTTAGCTGTTCTGTGATATTCTCAGAGGACACGGAGATGAGAGCCTTGCTGAAAATGTGCATCTTCTGCAGAAAAGGGCCACGGAACACTTAAGGGAGGAAAAGGACAAAAAGATCAAAGTGGTTTTGGAACAGAATAGAGGAGGGACTATAAAATTTGAATGAAGTGCCTGGAAAAAAAAAAAAAAAAAAAGGCAGGAGAAGGGAGCTAGCTTTGTTCAGTATTTAGAGCTCAGAAGGGAGAAATGACAAGAACAAGGATGAGTGCCCTTTAAATTCAGGGCTTCTGAAACACTAGAAATATTAATGTCACTCTGATCAAAGCATGCAAACCTTTCAGTGTTGATCTGGAGCAGCAAGTGTGAGTGTAGCAGTTTTGTCAGTGACTCAGTGTTTCCACTTATCCTCCTAGGAATCTGTTTCCGGGTCATCTCCTCAGTGAGGCCTTCCGGGATCACACAGTTTAAAACAGTGCTCCCTTCTCTCTAGCTCCGGTTCCCCTGCATCTTTTCTCAGTAGACTTACCACTTCTCGGAACTTTATTTGGTCATTTATTTACTGTCATTCTCGCCCCTGAAGACAGTAACTCCACAAAAGCAAGACTTTGCCTGTCGTTGTGTCCCCAGCTCCCCTGGCATGGAGGAGGCACCCAACAAATAAATATTGGGGAAATGGGGACTTCCTTGGTTGTCCAATGGTTAAGACACAGATCTTCCATTGCAGGGGGTACAGCTTTGATCCCTGGTTGGGGAATTAAGATTCTGCATGCCGCACAGCAAGGTCAAAAGAAAAAAATTGTTGGAAGAATGACTTTAACCAGCTGAGGTTTATGAACATATGTGAGATAATACTAGGAATAAAAGATGAGTTAGACATGAATTTTGCCCTAGAGGGACTGTCTAATATTGATAATAATCACTATCAGTTTTAGAGGGCTTACTACCTGTAAGGTACCTTTTATTTTCATGTTATTTTGACTTTGATAACTAAGGGTGATGTTAAATAAACATATTTAACAGCAGGTATTGTACACAGACCCATCAATACCATGAACTGGCACCCAGATATTAAATAACAATGCCAAGGTCTGAGGCCCAGGAAACCTTAGAATCAAAATTTGAGTGAAGGTGTGGCTGATTCCAACATACATTTCCTTAACCCACTACACGAGAATGTATTGTCCTGCTTGTAAAGATGTAGGGGCATCTACTGTGTGAACTGCAGTAACATGATCTCTGCTCTCAGAGGCTACACACCTGGCAGGGAAACTGGGAACTTTGGGGCCAGACCGCCCTTGAGAACCAGCCCGATCCCCTCCCTCTGCCATTTTGGCTGCAACAGGTAGGAGGGCCAAAATGCATACAAACAGAAAGAAGAGAGAAGCGGGAGGGAGGAGGAGGAGCTGGGCAAACAGGCAGCTCTGAGGCCTTTTACAGAAGCTGAGAGAACAAGCAGAGAGAGCCTGAGTCCTTGGTGGGCTTGCTGTTCTCCCCAGGGCATCTCCCTGCTCACCCTGAGAAGTCACCTCCACCTGTGGGCATTGGCCCCGAGTGGCAGCTGGCTGAGCTCTTCAGCAAAGGCTTTTCACTGGGGACAGTCACCAGCATCTGAGGTGATATGAACAGTATCACCGCAGTCAAAGGAAACTGGGACCTGTGCTGCCTACCAGCTGCCTGCAGCCGGGCGTACACCGAGCTTGCACATGTGCCCACGAGTCCCCTCCTGGCCTTCCCTGCAGTCTGCTGTTAGCAGCAGAAGGGACTGCTTCATCTTTATTTCTCTCCTGTGGCAGTGGTCTCACCGTTCCATTTTCTTTTTTTTCTCTTTTCGGCTTTTTTATAAGTGATGGCACTGCGGGTTCAAGGGTAACATGTTCCATCACACCTTGAAAACAGGGCGGGTGGTTAAATCGTGTCTCCGTTCTCTGGTAATTGACAAGGTAGTCGTGTTCCTTTACAGACCGACGTCACTGTCCCATTTTCAAGTTCAAAGTTCTAAGACAGAGGGCAATCTCTGACTTATCATGTCCAGTTTGACTTGAGCAACAATGGCAGTAACGATTTGCTTTCATTGGAGTAAACCACTGAGAGCTCGGGTTGCTCTGTTGCTGCAGCTCCGTGTTAATTACCTGGACTAATGTGTCTTGCTAATTACAGCTTGCTGAATCTGTCATAATTACTGCTAATAATAATATCTGTTGGGGAATTCCCTGGCAGTCTAGTGGGTAGGACTTGGTACTTTCACTTTAGTGGCCAGGGTTCAATCTCACAGGGAGCTAAGGGTTCAGTTCCTGTGGGGAACTAAGATCCCATAAACCTCATAACAGTGGCTGGGGTGGGGCAGGGGTGAGGCAGGGTGGGTAATCTGTTGTACACTTTCAGTATTAGCAGGTTTGGCTTAAATGTCCATGGGCTTGGCTTATGGCATGATTTTATCCTGGGATTACTCTTTTTTTTTTTTTTTTTAATAACTATTCACTTCATTAATTTTTAAAACTATCTTCAATGATTTTTATTAGTCACTTTTCTTTTTTTAATTTTAGCTGTGCTTGGTCTTCATTGCAGCAGGCGGGTCTGTTTAGCTGCAGTGCAGGCTTAGTTGTCCCATGGCATGTGAGGTCTTAGTCCCCCAACCAGGGATTGAACCCACATCCTTTGCATTGGAAGGTGGATTCTTAAGTACTGGACCACAAGGGAAGTCTCCCAGGGTTACTTTTGAGAAAGTAATGATGATAGAATTAAATCTGTGCTTTTGTCTCCTCAGTGACATGGCACAAAACTATTCTATAGCCTCCAAACGTATCTCCGTAGATTCTAAATATCACCTGAGTAAACAGACATTTTTGTATTTACTCTGCTGAGTGAAGTCACTCAGTTGTGTCCAACTCTTTAAGACCCCATGGACTGTAGCCTACCAAGCTCCACTGTCCATGGGATTTTCCAGGCAAGAGTACTGGAGTGGGTTGCCATTTCCTTCTCCAGAGGATCTTCCCGACCCAGGGATCGAACCCAGGTCTCCCGTATTTTAGGCAGATGTTTTACCATCTGAGCCACTTGGGAAATCCTATTTACCCCACTAGGCACATAGTATTCTCCCTGTGTTACCTTGGGAAGATTAACTAACTTGTCCACCATAGTCACTGAGCAGTGGAGGAGGGGAGCTCTTATTCCAAAGCTCATTCCACAGGGCCCTGCTGCCTTGCCTTGTATGTTGCGTCTATTTAATTCCCTATGAGAGATAATCCACAAAGGGGGAATACTCAGGTATTAACCTCAAGGAGAGGAGGGACCAGATGAGGTCACTAGGTGAACCTGGATAAGACAGTTAAAAGGCAATATTACAAATCACCAGTGTGAAGGGAACCTTTGAAATACTGCAGGCACCCAGACAAGGGGAAAGAAAGAAGCTTGACTGTCTAAGAGCACAGGCTTGCCAAAGCTTAGAGAGTTGAGGGAGGCCAAGAAGCATAGAAAAGGTATGGGCAAGAGGGCAAAGGAAAGGTCTGTACAAGGGAGCATATTTACAAGGCCTGCAGAGGGACCCAGCCTGAGACACTTAAGGACAGAGGGAAGACTAGTTTGGCAATTATTGTAGGCTTTGTGGAGATGAGTGTGTGGAGGCCCAGGGACAGTGGGCTGTGGAAGGTTGGCTGAGGAGTTTGGATTTGACCTTGAGGCAGAGCCAGGTCACAGAAAATGATGAGGGAGGAATCAGTTGTTTGCCGAAGAAGTATCTGAGGCAGGTTGGACTGCTGAGTTTTCTTTGAAAGTAGAATTGATCCGCAGGCAGTTACTTCCTCTACAGCATGGCGGTGCTGGATCAGACAGCCTCTGTGAGTCAGCCCTGGTGACTAGGAGCTCTTACCTTATGTCTACCCTGTCGTAATTTTCATAAAGCCATTCTGTTCTCTTTTAAAAAAATTTTTTGGAAGATGTCTTGGGTTATGTAATCAGATATCCTTTCTAGGGTCTTTAGTTATGAGGGAACACAAGCCATCAACCATGATTGCCTGTTCCTATATTTTGGCCAGAACCTCATGTCTCATGGAGCACAGTTCCCTTAGGCTGCAGTGAGTGAGCATTAGATTTGGAAGACCTAGGAGACATAAATGTTCAAAGATCACCTCTTTGAATACACACTGAAATATTTATGGATGAAATGATAGACCATCTGTGAAGTGGATAAGGTATATAGTTGAAACCAGATGGACTACAACTTGATCATTGTTGAAGCTGGCTGATGGTATGCAAAGTTTCACTAGAGTGAATATTTTATAGGAGTAGTTAATCTACAATTGTGCATTCATTTCTGCAAAGTATCAGTTATATCCATCCTTTTTAAGATTCTTTCCCCACATAAACCATTATAGATCTGTGCCTTCTGCATTAGCAGGTGAATTCTTTTTTTTGTTTGTTTGTTTTTGTTTTTTTATTTTTTAGATTTTATTTTATTTTTAAACTTTACAATTTTGTATTGGTTTTGCCAAATATTGAAATGAATCCGCCACAGGTATACATGAGCCACCAGGGAAGCCTCATACACTGTAGTATGTATATGTTCATTCCAATCTTCTAATTTATCCCTCTCCCCACTTTCCATCTTGGTAACCATAAGTTTGTTTTTTTACATCTGTAACTCTATTTCTGCTTTGTAGATAAGTACACTTGTACCTGGGCTTTCTGGTGGCTCAGACAGTAAAGAATCCGCCTGCAATGATGGAGACTCTGGTCCAGTCCCTGGGTCAGGAAGATCTCCTGGAGAAGGGAATGGCTACCCACTCCAGTATTCTTGCCTGGAGAATTCCAAGGACGGAGAAGCCTGGCGGGCTACAGTCCATGGGGTCGCAAAGAACCAGACATGACTGAGCGACTAACACTTTCACCTTCACTTCACAGTTGTATCATTTTTTTAGATTCCACATATAAATGGTATCATATCTATGTCTTTCTCTGTCTGACTCATTTCATTTAGCATGACAATCTGTAGGTCTAGCCATATTGCTGCAATTGCCATTAATTCAATCTTTTCCATGGCTGAATAATGGAATACACTGTATATATGTACCAAATCTGCCTTATCCATTTTTCTGTTGATGAACATTTAGACTGCTTCCATGTCCTGCCTATTGCAATGAACATTGGGGTCCATGTATCTTTTAGAATTATGGTTTTCTCCAGATATATGCCCAGGAGTGGGATTGCTGGATCATATGGTGAGTCTATTATTAGTTTTTTAAGGAACTTCCATACTGTTCTCCATAGTTCTCCTGACTACTTTTGTTTGCTTAAAATTTTTCCATCATAAAAAGTTAAAGAAGAAGCACACATACATCTTTGTTTCAGGCTGCAACGTCTAGGAAACCAAACTGTTGAGTATCCACAAAGCAGGATCCCAAAGCAATCTTGAGATGTGGGAAAGTCAAGTTGATACAACAAAATCATTTACTGTACGTGGGAGAGTCTCTCTGAGGACACTGGCCTTGGCTGACTTGTTGACAAGAATCTCTCCCTTTATAGTGATCTGTTATTTTCCTGCCTGCTTGAAGACTCCGCCTTCCACTTCTTTCCTTTCTGTTTCTTTGTTTGTAAGTTAACTTTCTCCCATGGGCAGACAGAACTGCTTTTTCAAGAACCATAAAGGGACCACAGAACCCTCCAAAGCAGTGGTTTTCCTTTTTATAAAACCACAACTCAGAGTAAGAACTATACTCTTTGTCATCACATACAAACACAAGTGACACGCAAGTGTCACAGAATAACAGCCTTTACTCGGTGGATGTGAAAGTGAAAGTGTTAGTCGCTGAGTCTATCTGACTCTTTGTGACCCCATGGATTGTAACCCGCCAGGCTCCGCTGTCCATGGAGTACTCCAGGCAAGAATACTGGAGTGGGTTGCCATTCCCTTCCCCAAGGGATCTTCCTGACCCAGGGATTGAACCCAGGTCTCCTGTGTTGCGGGCAGTCTCCTGCATTGAGGGTAGCTTCTTTACCATCTGAGCCACTCAGTAGGATACATTCCGATGTTTTTTGTTCAGCTCTATTCTAGTCAGTTCTATTCCAATATTTTGAAAGGCTGTTGTGATCCACCAAATTGATTTCAGGATCACTAATGTGTTGCAGCCTGCAGTGTTAAAAAATGGTTAATGAAAGGATACAGTGTGGAGGAAACTTAACATTTAAAACATCTGGCCTGGGGTTGAAGTCATAGACAGCTGGATTTCATTTGTATCTGACAGTGGAAAAGGCCTCCACACTTCTTTAAATGGGCGGAAGGTCAGATCCATAATGCTTGCCAAGGATTGACTAAAGTATTAAATTTTAGCAGATGTGTTAATTGATGTACCCATCAACAGTGAGTGATCATCGCTGCACATAGGCTTAGAATTGGTTTTGGTGGAACTGGGCTTAGCCACGTGCTGTTTTATAATGGTAAAAAGCGGGTAGCCCTGTCTTCACACCCCACTATGGCTATTCCTTGGAGGGGACACCAGACAATGGTGTAAAGCTGTGCACGTCCTTTCGAACCAGAGGGACCTGAATTTGAACCTCACCAACTACTAACCATGTGACTTTAGACACATCAGTTAACTTCTCTGAATCTCAGTTGTTTTTTTTTTTTATCAGAACAGAATTGGTTCTGCATTAAATAAGATAATATATTTAATGATAAGATAATATCATTAAATAAATATTTATTATTAAATATCATTAAACATATCAGTAAATATCATTAATGATATTATTTAACATATCATTAAATATCATTAAAGAGACACCAGCAGGGATGGTGTCTCTCTCATTATGGAGGTTGGCCAATGTCAACACACAAGACCTGGTGTAAACCAGGCACTGAAAGAACAACCAGTTTCTGAGTGTCCACTAAGTCTTTTTCCATAAAATTATGGCCAGTGATCTATTTCATGGACAAAATAACTTCTATGTCCTATGGCTAATTGTCTCTTAAAGTCCCTATTGTATTTTCTCCTGGCTGTTTAAACATTAAATGAATTGCCCTATAATTTCCAGGATTTTATATTTTAGAACAAGGATTTCAAGGTTTTTTTTTTTGAGAACAAATATAGTTTGGGTGCTTTTTCCATGTTCCTCAAAATATTCCAAGTGCACACTGGTATGTACTCATTACTTCTAAAGCCTGGTCTTACCCAGATGTAATGGCTGAAGATTTCCCTTAACACAAAGAATGCCATGCATTATGGTTTTCACTTCCATTTAACCAGATTAAATATTTGGCTAAGTGCTTTATGCTCTGATTAGAGGTGTCTATATATGAAGTGCTCCTCGAACAAAAGTTACGGGTAATCAAATGTAATTTAATTGAATCATGTTCCATAATTAAGGCAAAACCATTTCACTTAAATAATTATCTTGAAGTGTTTGCAGTAGCAGGGTTATGATTTGCTTTTATTTCCTCTATGTTACTAGTGTTACCTGATGACAAAATTATGGTGACGTGCTGCTCTACAGAAACTTCAGGTTCAGCCATTTAGGGTTCCAGGCCGTGTGAGGACTGCCCAGCTGCCTTCTAAGAAGGTGTCAAAGAGCAGTAATCATTGGATGGAGTTCCTCCCTATGGTTTCTTCATAAGGTTGAATTAGCATTCAAAACAGAGCCCTCTGGAGCGAATATGTTCAGATTCCACAAACATAGTCACAGACACTGGAAGAAACATCATTCACAGATGTTTTAGAATAGGGATTACCAAACCACTACTGATGTGAGATGCTGTAGTCATTGGGGTGGCAGCTACAGGTAAGACCAATGCAAGACTCAGTGTAGGTAAAGGAGTAGATAGTATATGTTAGTTAAGCATGTAACAGAAAAGTCAGTTGACCGTGGCCACCATGATTAAATAGTTGTAAGTAGGTGGTTATTTGTTTTGGTTCAGTAGGTCAAAAATATCATCTAAGCACTTGGATACTTTCTCTTTCCAGATTGCCATCTTTAGTATGATGGCTTCATCCTTGACTCATCATCTTGTCACTAGCTGCAGTTCCAGCCGTGCATCAGCACCCCAGGAGACAAAAAGAGAAGGGAGGCAGGTAAACCACGTAAGTCACTTTTCATCAAGAGAACACAAGGCTTTCCCACACTCTGTCCAGCAGACATCTGCTTAGATCTCACTCACGAACTGGGTTGCATTCTCCCCATACCCCTGCCACCTCACCACTCAGGGAGGCTGGACAGTGGGGAACAGGACTTTCATGTTTGCCTTAGACTCACTGTTATCAGAATAAATACCCTCTTTTATTCCTACCTTAAAAAAAAAAACCCTCAAATTTCATAATACTCCTTTATCCTGAAAGGCAATGACTAGATCATATAACCCATTTATAGCCATTATTTGAAAATAAAGCCCTAACTGCAATATAAAAAGAAGAAATAAGAGGAAAATAATTTATGATACAATGTGTACATTTCAATGCATAATTGACTCGGTATGATTCCACCAGTAGACAGAATGTCAGAGTCAGATGTTGCGCCTGTTTCAAAGGAATAGTTGAGAAGAAAAGAGAAAGAAGATCAGAAGATATTCCATAGAAAAAGTACAGGAAAATCCAGTGCAAGTTTAAGTAGTAACAAACCAGACTTGTCTGAATATAATTAAAAAAAGAGAGAGAGAGGGAAAACCTTAATTGTCCAGACAAATGACAGAATGTTAAAGTGGAGACAATGAAGACTAGGATATTCTCTCAAATGAGCTGAGCCTTATTGCTAAGTGCAGCATCGAAAATAATTCTTTCTTTATGACATGGAACATCCACTGGGGAAGTACCACAAAAAGCCCTTCTCCTAGCATGAACACTTCATATCTCAAGATCTATGCTTAGCCTTGAGGACCTACAAAATTTTGTTTCAAAAAGCACTCTAATAAAAGATATTCAAGGGAAAAAGTCATAATAAAAGGGACTGTGCATGCCTGCTAAGTTGTTTTTAGTCATGTCCAACTCTTTGCGACCCTATGGACTGCAGCCCATCAGGCTCCTCTGTCCATGGGTTCTCCAGGCAAGAATAATGGAGTGGGTTACCATGCCCTCCTCCAGGGGATCTTCCCAACTCAGGGATCAAACCCAAGTGACCCATATTGCAGGCAGATTATTTACCATCTGAGCCACCAGGGAAGCCCAAAAGAGACTGTGGAGTAAATCAACTATACCTCAAAAATAAATGAATAAATAAATAAATGAATACTTCTTCCAATAGTAAAAGGGGGAAAAAAGGCTGTAGAGAATCTGTTTGGTACAATTCCGGCAAGAGGGTCAAAATGAGGGTGAAAAACAACTGGCAACCCCCAAATAAATATCATTATTCTCACAGCATAGACTTATCATTTCATTAAACAAACAACCAAAAATTTCAAATATGGGATGACAAACTTGGAATCATTTTGAAAATGACTCAAGTTATAAATTTAAGTCAGATTCCTGTGTCACGAATCTCACCGTGCTTAATCATCTTTGATTTCTAAGTCTATTCACAGGGACTCACACTCCTTCTGTGACATACTCGCATGTGACAGTTACCAAGGCGTACTGATGTCGGGGTGTGGCGCTGTCAGCTCAAATACAAAGAGCGACGCCCAGCAGTGATGTAATCTTCTGTAATAGTGAACAGCTCCTGTGAATTTCAAAACATAGTAAAAACATGATAAAGCATTGCACAGTCATTCCTCAATTTATGCAATAGCTGCACTCCTGGAAAATGTCAGTGTGCATTAAAGCTACAGAACAGATACTTTGTATGTGAAATGGAGTTAGAGAGAATAGTCACAGAGAATAGTTTCCTCATCTATATGAATTTCCAGTGGGCAATAGAAGGATATTCAGGGCTGGTCTTTATGCCAAGGAATTCCAACTGCAGGGCATCCATCACCCCCGCCCCCACTCTCTTGTACCCCCTTCAATGGTTCAGACATTTACATACACACTTATAATACACATTTTCTTAACTTTCCTGGAGAACCACTAGCTTAAGTGAAGCATGGTCCACATTGGGTTTCACACAATGGCCCCAAGGAACAAAATCAGGTTTCTGTAGGCAAGGAGGAAGGAGGTAATCACAGCAAGTAATGATATTTGTGCCACAGGGAGGGAGCTCAAGCAGGTCCCTTCTGAAAGCCCTCATCTTACAGGAGGAGAAAGTGGAGGGATGAACATCCACAAGGAAGTCAGAGATGGTGATGGGAGGCCCTGAGGTGGGAGTGGGATCTCAATCTCACCAGCACCAGAGCCCTGCCTGGTGAGAAACCACCTCCATCAGAGGCCCCCATGGATCTTGGGCTGCCCAACAAACCCAGAAAAGGAATGTTTTCTTAAAAAAAGTTTTATTTTATTTTTATTAATTAATTGCTTAATTTTTAACTTGCACTAGGTCTTTGTTGCTGTGGGGGGCTTTCTCTAGTTGCAGTGAGCAAGAGCTACTCTCCGTTGAGGTACACCGGCTTTACTTTGCACTGGCTTCTCTTGTTGTGGAGCACAGGCTCTAGGTATGTGGGCTTCAGTAGTTGCAGCACTCGGGCTCAGGAATTGTGGCTCCTGGGCTTTGTTGCGCCTGAGCATGTGGAATCATCCCAAACCAGGGACCAAACCCATGTCCCCTGCATTGGCAGGCAGATTCTTATCCATTGTACCACCAGGGAAGTCCCAGAAAAGGAACTTCTACCCAGAGCACAACTGCCACACACCAGCCGCCAGGCCCCACCTACTAACCATTTGTAAGCAGGCTAATCTGGAAAAGCAGAACTCAAGAGAATCTCAAATTGTTTCCCTTTCTAGGCCTGTGGGATTTGACCAGGAAGCCACACAATTGCTGCTAGAATTTATCTCACCTAATCCATGCTGGACACGTAGGGACAGCCTCTCTACGTGGAGAAAAACCACTGGACATATTTAGAATATATTTTTAAGACAAAAGAGGTGCCTGTCTTGAGAAATCAAAGCTATAATATTTCCTTCTGAAAGTATTAATACTTCAAGCCATTGAAAGCTAAAAAGTGAAAGTTGCTCAATTATGTCTGACTCTTTGCAACTCCATGGACAGTAGTCCACCAGGCTCTTCTGTTCATGGAATTCTCTAAGCAAGAATACTGGAGTAGGTAGGCATTCCCTTCTCCAGGGGATCTTGGAGAATCAGTCATTGAACTTGGAGACCCAGTCATTGAGCCTAGGTCTCTTGCATTGCAGATGGATTCTTTACTGTCTGAGCCACCAGAGAAGCCCACTTCCTGTCATTAGGCAGTCATTAGGAAGCCCTAAACCACCTCTGATTATATTCTCAGAGAGTCAGTGGCATGTTGCACCCAAGACAGGGCAGAAAGCAGATAATAAAGAAGCAGGAGTGGGGGCAGGAAGATTGTTTATGGATAAAAGACACAACCACTGCATTTGGAAATGCTGTGGACATGGCTGATGCTAAGTTAGGGCAAGAAGACAAATGAGGCATTTTCCCACAGTTGAATAGAGACAAAAATGGCACAGAGAAGAAGGAAGCCATGATGACCCAACTCAGAATATTTAAATGTATGGAAGAAACTTCCAGAATGAGAAAATGACAGAAGCAGTAATTAAATCTGAATGGAAAGTTACTGTTCTTTTACTTTGCTTTCCCTTCAAATTTGCATGGAATGTGCTACTTATAAACTCAGAAAATCACAAATTACAAAAAACATGCAATTTAGACAAGAATATCTGTCTAGCAGTCCTATTTCCTTTGTTTTTTGGAAGAGAAATCATTAAAGAGCTAAGAGGGGAAATCCCAGTTTGAAAGCTGGAAACCATCAGAAAAGATAGTTTCAACCAATGGTGAACAATTGCTGGAAAAGCCGTGTCTTCCTGTTACTTGTTTGCTTTCAGCTTCCCCCACATCTGGGGAAAGCGGAACCAGTTTTGTTGTCTATAGTCCTCCTCCTGTGTAGGCTTATTTCATGGATCAGGGCTTCCAAGCAGAGGGGACCCAACCTTGCATTGTTTAATTCTAGACCATCTTGCATAAACATCTAGGACCTGGTGTTGGGGGCTGTGAGCTCTCCTAGCTAAGGGGAAAATTGTAAGAGAGTAATGCCGAGATGTCTGTGACTTTTATGCAGTGGGGGCTCTAGGCCTTCCAACCCAGGGAAGCTCTGGCTTCAGTGATCGGTCATCAGGTATTCAACCTTCCCCGGTGGCTCAGATGGTGAAAGATCCACCTGCAATGCAGGAGAACTGGGTTCGATCCCTGGGTTGGGAAGATTTCACGAGGAAGGGCATGGCAATCCTCTCCAGTATTCTTGCCTAGAGAATCCACATGGATAGAGGAGCCTGGTGGACTACAGTCCCCGGGGTTGCAAAGAGTTGGATATGACTTAGTGACTAAGGGCAGCATCAGGTATTCAGGTCTCAAGATGGGGCCTCAGTGCAACTCACCACCAGAAAAAGAGCTGGAATCATTGACTCTGTCAAAGTCGTGTAAGAAAAAAAGAGTCCCTTACTGCATGGACTGGTCCACAGTTTTCTTTTAAGGAGAATTAGTGAGATGTTTAATTTTCTCATGGCTATCAATGAAACCAGCATAATCACCTAAGTACTCCCTTGCAGCATGCCAGTGAGCCTTTGCCTTAAGGCTTGTTGCCCCTGAGAGGAAGCAGAGACACTGATATGAATATTTTTAAAAATATTTACTTATTTGGCTGTGCCAGGTCTCGGCGGTGGCACATGGGATCTTCACTTGTTGCGTGTGGGAAACAGTTCCCTGCCTGGGATAGAACCTGGGTCTTCTGCATTGGGAGTGTGGAGTCTTAGCCACTGGTCCACCCAGGAAGTCCTAGCACTGATATTTTTAAGTGAATAACATGGACTGTCTTTTTTTTTTTTTTTTTTCCATATCTGGATATGAAATGCATCAATCATGTGGCTAACAACTGATTAGAATTCCAGTCTTTTTCTTCAACATAATAAGCCTTAGATATATTTTAACAGTGTTGAAAATAGCAGCATGTTGCAAACCCAGAAAGTCATTATTGTGACCTCTGCCTTAATGCTAGTTTGGTCAGGTATAGAGTTCTGTTCGTAACTGCTGAATGGGTAACCAAAATGTGATGTCTAGCAATAAAAAGAAATGAAGTACTGATACATGCTACTGTATTGGTTGAACCTTGAAAACACACTATGTGAAAGAAACCATTCACAAAGGACCACATATTGTATGATTCTCTTATTGGAAATGCAAGGCAAGTCTAGAAAGACAGAAAGTAGGTTACTAGTTGCCTAGGGGTGAAGCTAGGGAATAATGGCTAAGGGTATGAATTATCTCTTTAAGCTGATGAAATGTTCTAAAATTGATTGTGGTGATAGGTGAATAACTGTGTGAAAATGTTAAAAGCACTGAATTGTACTTTTAAATGGTTATATGGTATATAAATTGTATTTTAATATAACTGTTCAAAAAAAAAAAATCAGCCCCAAGCAGTCACTCTTTTCTAGGCATGTGCTTGTATTTAGCATTCTTGAAGATTCCTGGCTTCCTCCTGCTTTTGAGGCCTCACTTTTGTTGTCCTGTTTGGAATCTCTTTCTCTCTCTTTAAAAAAAAAATTGAAATCAGCTTTTCATTTGACTCTCAGCTCTGCTCACTTGCTTAATTTTGGCAAGTCTGCAATCTTGGGTGAGAAATCTTCTTCCTGCTCCAGCTCCCTACCCCTACCCCTGCTGCTGCTGCTGCTGCTAAGTCACTTCAGTCGTGTCAGACTCTGTGCGACCCCATAGACAGCAGCCCATCAGGCTCCCCTGTCAGGAGTGGGTTGCCATTTCCTTCTCCAATGCAGGAAAGTGAAAAGTGAAAGTGAAGTTGCTCAGTTGTGTCCAACTCTTAGCGACCCCATGGACTGTAGCCCACCAGGCTCCCCCGTCCATGGGATTTTCCAGGCAAGAGTACTGGAGTGGGGTGCCATTGCCTTTTCCGACCCCTACCCCTACCCCAGTGTCAAAGGCAGCCTTCCCCATGATCTTGCATAACAGATGGGGAATTCAGAGAGAAAGACTTGCAACTCACCTCCTTAGTGGACAAAGGAACCAAGATATTTGCCCTCACCACCACCACCCTCTGGAGAATACTGTGTTTTCCGAAGCAACTTCCCCACTCACCTCTGTACTTGCTTTTCACAGTAATCCTCTGACGTGAACAGGGTGAGTTTATCATCCTTGCATTACAGATGAGGAAACCAAGCTCAAAGAGCTGAGCTAATTTGCTCCCCGGTCACACATTGGATCACACAACTCAGATCTCCTAATTGTAGCTTTATTATTCTTTCCACCCAACATGAAATTCTTTCAGGTGAATCCTTTACTCTAAATACATTTATTTCTTTCATCTCTGCTCTTCCTGCATATTTATTGAGCAATTACTGCAGACAAATTGAGAAAAAACTTCCCAGTCCTACAGACTATTAGAGAATGGAGACATGCCTACCTCCTTGGTGTTCAGCTGCTCAGTCGTGTATGACTCTTCGTGACCCCATGGACTGCAGCATGCCAGGCTTCCCTGTCTTTGCTCAGATAAAATCTCCACTCCATACTAGCCTCATGCCTACTATCCCCCACTACTTCCTACACATCTACCATGACTTTTGTCTCCTTTCCACCAGGTCAATGACAATCTAACCTTGAACACGCCTCCCTAAAATAACACAGCTTCCTGATAATACAGAATCTCTAGGGATTTTTCTCTGGTTTCCTTTGGTGATATATATGGGTTTTAAAAGAAAGTACCCATGAACAGTGTGCACATTTGGAAATGCTGTGAAAAGGGGGAAATATATTATCTTCTGAGTCCAAAAGGGCTCAGAACAGAGATGTGCAGATTCATCTTAAAGACACAGCCTGGCTCCCAGACTGCAGGTACCCTGATCAAATGTAATAAATTCTCTAAAGAAATAAAACATCATTAAGAGGGGATTGGTTGGCCATGGAGATTAGAATAAGGACAGTCCCTGAAACAACTGTTAGTGCTGCCCACTCAAACACCATCCAGGGAGAAGAGTGCCTAGCCAGGGTGCAGGACAGGAATAACTATTGTAGAACTGGTCCAATGAGTCACTCATATCTGCTGGGACCAAGCCTTCAACTCATGTAACTCCCATCCCTTGCTCTGAAGCCACGCTGACCAAGTAACCACCATCACTTTGCTGACAAAGTTCTGTCTTGCCAAAGTTAGGGTTTTTCTAGTAGTCATGTATGGATTTGAGAGTTGGACCATAAAGAAGTCTGAGTGCCAAAGAAATGATTCTTTCCAACTGTGGTGCTGGAGAAGACTCTTGAGATTTCCTTGGACAAGTGAGGAGATCAAACCCATCAATCCTAAAGGAAATCAACCCTGAATATTCACTGGAAGGACTGATGCTGAATCTGAAGCTCCAATACTTTGGCCACCTAATGTGAAGAGCCAAGTCATTTGGAAAGACCCTGATGCTGGGAAAGACTGAAGGCGGGAGGAGAAGGGAATGACAGAGGATGAGATGGTTGGATGGCACCACCAACTCAATGGACATGAGTTTGAGCAAACTCCGGGCATAGTGAAGGACAGGGAGGCCTGGCATGCTGCAGTCCATGGGGTCACAAAGAATCGGACACAACCGAGTGACTGAACAACAGCAACAACACACTGACTTCTCTTGCTTCTGGGGAACAACAGTTGCTTGAGCTGACATGCACACTGGACCACTATAGAGTTCTACTTCGCACTGGAAATTACTAAATGAACATGTACATCAGCTCCTGTGAACATGAGTCAAACTCCAGTCAAATCTGGGACCCTCCCAAGACTGAAGGTCTGACCCCTCGAGGCTGAAGTCAGGGCCCTGGGTCACTGTAAATCACTGCAAATTATGGAAAAGGACACCCTGTGGGGCTGAGTGACACACCCACTTCCTTCAAATGCTTAAACCTAACAGCAAATGCTGGTTGGTTGAGGCAGTATCCTAGGGGGGAGACTTGGAGGAAAATCAGGTTTTACCTTTGCCTGCCAGAGCCTAAGCACCCCGTAATTTTAGCTGTCATTGTTGTTGCCACTGTTTTATAAAACAGAATGACCAAGGCCATGACATTTGACAAGGGAAACCTAAGGATGATCATTTGAACAATCATATTTAGTCACAATCATTATTTGGCGGGGAATGTCTTTGCTCAGTATGTGATGTTATTTTCTTTTTTTTTTTAAAGATTTTTTTTTGATGTATGCCATTTTTAAAGTCTTTATTGAATTTGTTACAGTATAACTTCTGCTGTTTATGTTCTGGGTTTTTTTGGCCACAAGGCATGTGGGAACATAGCTCCCAAATGAGGGATTGAACCAGTACTCCCTGCATTGGAAGGTGATGTCTTAACAACTGGACCATCAGGGACATTCCTGGTGTTATTTTCAAAAGCTAGCCTTACTCATCTACTTTAATTCTTTAAAAAAAATGATTAATTTGGCTGCACTTGGTCTTCCTTTCTGCTCAAGGGCTTTCTCAAGGTGAGTGGGGGCTTCTCTCTAGTTGAAGTGGCTTCTCTTGTTGCGGAGCACATGCTCTAGAATGTGGGCTCAATAATTGTGGTGCATGGGCTTAGTTGCCATCAGGCATGTGGGATCTTTCCAGACAAGGGACTGAACCTATGTCCCCTGCATTGGCAGGCAGATTCTCAACCACTAGACTACCAGGGAAGTCCTACTGAATCCAGCTCCAGTTCTGCAACTTCAACAAGAAGCTGTCTGCAGAGATGGAGCTGTCCACTGAGGTCCCTGCTTCATTGTCATATGGCTTAACTGTGCAGGGGTAGGATAAAGGTGTTCTGTTTTTATGTGAGGGTTTTTGTCACTATATAAATTTTATGACTTATGTGAACTTGTATGTTTTACAGAAGTTCACTGAAACTATGAAGCCTCCTTTATTCGAAGAAGAAATACCTACCTGAGTCCATGGAGACTGCTGTAGGTCACCTTGAACAGTAAATTGGCCTTTTGAGGAAAGGCCTCTATGCAAATGCATAGAGCTATACACTTGTGGCTAGAATTAATGATAGCTAATGAGTTACTTACATTAAGATCTCTTCTCAGAATCATACAAGGGTATCTGTTTTTAGGCACAAAATTGGAATGAGCTGTGAAGACTAAAGAAAGTTCAGATTTGTCTACACTATATACTGTGTTCTAGGAGGGAAAAATTAGGATCAGGTTGAGTTAAATTAGCTTAATTCTATTATCCAGACTATGTTCATTGGTAGACTCTTCCTTCCAATTGTAGACTAATTGAATATAAATCCCATTAAAAGGCATTGGATTCATTTTTCATTTGAATGAAAGGAGCTCAATTTCCTACAAATCTGACTGCAGAGAATATCTAATACACCACTCAAAATGCTCAGAATTTGCAATTGAAATCCCAGGGGATACCAAGTCTCAGGTAACAGGTACAGGCATCCATGTGCATACGCGCGTGCACGCACACACACACACAGACTCACACTCACATAATGAGTTAAAATTGTAAGGCTTTACATTAGGAAATAAATTAGTTGTTAGACTCTTGTTGTTTTCTTACTATCAACTACAAACCCTCTGAATAGGAAAGTCTAATTTAAGAGCTTCCTTCTTTCCTCCTAGCCACTGGCTTAAGCTTATGAAGGACGCACTAAGGAAATACAGTCTAAGGCATGATTGTTAGACTTCAAACAACTGGAAGACACATAAAAGGGAGGATTAAAAAAACATATTCTAGGTCTTAGACGGGTGGGATGTGGTGGTTGGGAGCGAGGCTCAGAAGTGAGGGAATATATGTATAGTTATGACTGATTTGTGTTGTATGGCAGAAAACAACACAATATTGTTAAGCAATTATCCTCCAACTAAAAATAAATTAAAAGACATATTCTAATATTATCTAACTGATAGGGTATTGATGTGAAATCTAAAAAATACAACAAAATAGTGAATATAACAAAAACAAGCAGACTCATAGATAGAACAAACTAGTGGTTAGCAGTTGGGGTGGGGGAGTGGGAGGTACCAACCACTGGGTGGAAGATAGGCTCAAGGATGTTCTGTACAACACAGAGAATATGCTGCCGCTGCCAAGTCGCTTCAGTCGTGTCAGACTCTGTGCGACCCCATGGACTGCAGCCTACCAGGCTCCTCCGTCCATGGGATTTTCTGGGCAACAGTACTGGAGTGGGGTGCCATTGCCTTCTCCACAGAGAATATAGGCATACTCAAAATTACAGTTTATAATAATTGTAAATGGAGTATAACTTTTGAAAGTTGTGTAAAAAACTAAAAAAAATATTCTTAATATAAAAATCAAAAGATTGAAGTTTTCACTGGGAGAAAATCTGAAGAGGTAAAATCTTAGTATAAATATTGGTAAACTTAAAATTTACTTTGACATCAAATCCTAATGGGTTACACTATGTCATTTAACTTTCTTTTTTAATGTAAGATTTATGTTACAACAAAAGAAAAAAATAAATATTGTTCCTTCATTCACTCATGAAGCCTAAAGCTGTGTCTCTTCTTTGAACATTTGTCACAAAAGTGTCTGAGTCGGACGTGCAATTATCTAATGCTCTTTCCATATTTAGTCCTCCTACTTCCCTTCCACTCAAACAGATGAAAGAGTTTCTATCTATATTGCTTGCTGGGACCCCACAGTCCTCTTCTTTGCTTTGCTTCTGGGTGAGTCATGAAAACCAGGATACTTGGGGTGAAGAATCTCTAGATGTCATAGACAGCAACTGAGTATAGTTGCAGAATCCAGCTTGGCAGGATAATACATAAGTCTGGACTGTTTCACCCACTGTCTTGGTGCTAATCCATGGGGAAGCTAGACTTCTAAACTGAGAGTTGAGGAACAACTTCTGGTCCAAGCCCACAGTGCTCCTCTGCACCATCCTGACCCCTACACCATTTGTCCCAAACTTGGTAGGTCTTGAACTCCTGGGTCATCAGAGTTTCTTCAGCCTGAACATGCACTTCCATTACTTCTTGGCCCTCTTGGTCTTATCTTCTGATGTCTCTGCCCTCCCTGCTCCTCTTTATCTCAGCCTTCACAAATAAGATCTTGGGAACCATGCTATCTGTTAAGATTGGGAGAAAAGAGACTAGCCTGTTTGGGGCTCAGAAATATTGGGCAAATGTGTCCTCCTTTCTTGCCTCCTCCCCAGGAAAGGAGGAGGGAGTGTTTGAAATTTTATTTGGACAAGTGAAAATAGCTAGTGAGGATTTGGGGTGAACTCTTGGAGACTTCTTTTAATTAATTAATGACTGTGCTGGGTTGCTGCACAGGCTTTCTCTGGTTGCAGAGAGTGGGGGCTACTCTCTAGTGGCTGTGCTTGGCTTTCTCCTTGTGGTGGCTTCTCTTGTTACAGAGCACAGGCTCTAGGGCATATGGGCTCAGTAGCTGTGGCACACAGGCTTAGCTGCCCTGCAGCATGAAGGATCTTCCTGGACCAGGGATCAAACCCATGTCCCCTGCATTGGCAGGCAGACTCTTACCGCTGGACCACAAGGTAAGTCTCTTTGGAAACTTGGCAGAGGATCATGGGAGATTGCAATTGGATGGGAGGTTTGGGGCAGTGTCTCTGGTAGGTGGCTCAGGTGCGAAAAAGCCAAGAACAGGCTCCTTAGGTCCTGGGCTCCAGAAATGAAGAGAGCTCCTTGATTTCCTTCATAGAGGTTTCATCCATTTCCCAAGCCTGGATGAGGGGCAAGAATCCTGGGAAAAGCCTGGTCCTGGATCTTCCTGTGGGTTTTATTTTTCAGGATCCTGAGCAACTACCTGTAGTGTTAGAGAGAAAGAAATCCTAAGGTATGTAGAAGAGGAAAAAATTTTTCTCCACCCCTTGGGGTCACTGGCTGAGACTGAAAATTAAACTGATGAATGCAGATTAACAGGGGAAATGCATATACATTTATTAATATAAGTTTTATAGGACGTGGACTCTTTTATAAGGAAATAAAGACCCAAGGAGACAGCCAGACCTCTATTTTATGGTAGGTTTTGATGAAGAGTGGGCAGCCATGTATATATGATTGATTAAGGAACATGAGGTAATGATAGTAAACTTAGGGGAATGTTAGCAAGGCAGACTTGTTAGGATTCTCCTTAGCATCCCTTTGTCTTTGAAGATTAGGATGCTCCTTTTTTCCAGACATAAGGAAAGCACCTCTCATGTGAGGGTTTTATGACTTGTGTCAGGGAAGAAGGGTGACAAGGGTTGGGAGGACAAGGTCAGGGTGACCTTCTTGCTTCTGCCATGTTCTCAAACGCCTTCAGATTAAAATATTAACAAAAATGCCAAGATACCATATTTTGGGGTAGTGTGTGCTGAACCCCAGCAGCAGTAATGACTTCCACTGCCCAGTGGTCTGTAGGATTGTCAATTGTGTCTCTAAATCTCCTCGCCTTTACCTGACTCCCTATGGAGTGATCTTCCAAATGAAATTTCATCAAGTGTTCATTGCCCAGCATTGTCCTAAACCACTGTCACCTCTCAAATGCCTGTGTCATGCCTACGATGTCAACCAAGTCTCTTCATCATCCATCCGGCCTGCCACCTGTTCTACAAGTCCAGAACTTTGTAAGAACAATTTCTATCCCTCTTTAGCTACAGACAGACGAAAAGTTGGTATCAGATATGATATTCCTAGAGCCAACCCCAGCTGTTTGCAAACTCCCTTAACTCCTGACCCCCTGAGGGGAGTTCACTTTGGACTTTTCACTTTTATTCAGTGTGGAGCTTCCCTGGAGGCTCAGATGGTAAAGAATCTGCCTGCAATGCAGGCGAACCGGATTTGATCCCTGGGTCGGGAAGATCTGGAGAAGGGAATGGCTAGCCACATCAGTATTCTTGCCTGGAGAATTCCATGGACAGAGGAGACTGGTGGACTACAGTCCATGGAGCCAGAGTCAGACATGACTGAGCAACTAACACTTCACTTTTTCAACAGGGGCCACAGGGGCTTCTGGGAAGTACTCTGTCAGCAGACCCAAAAATTCCCTGCCACCACGGCCAAGGAAGGCTGCAGGGTGCATCCTGTTACTTCACTCCAGTTGTTATCACTGAGCCTTGGCCATTACAGACTCCCCTAAGAGGAATGCCTTCTGATCATACATCTGCAGGAAGCCTGAGCTCAAGTTTGCAGGGCCCATTCTACACCCCTGAAGTTGTCAGAGCACATATGTGAGTCCTCTGGGGGCACTCAGTCATGACAGCTCCTCAGCCAGTCTTCACTTCACTAGGCAGACAAATTACTTTTACTTTAATAGCATTTATGCTTCAGTTCGTTTCAATGTATGTGTAACTGCTGAGCCACTGCAGAACTAATAGATACCGCATAACAATGTGCAAGCTTCCAAAGGGTTTAGCAGAAAAGTGCTTACAGACTCTTGAACTCTTCTCCAGCATTAAGAGCATGTAAAGGGTTGAAACTAAGATGATGGCATCAGTCCCATCACTCATGGCAAATAGATGGGGAAACAGTGGAAACAGTGGCTGACTTTATTTTTGGGGACTCCAAAATCACTGCAGATGGTGACTGCAGCCATGAAATTAAAAGACGCTTACTTCTTGGGAGGAAAGCTATGACCAACCTAGATAGCATATTCAAAAGCAGAGACATTACTTTGTCAACAAAGGTCTGTCTAGTCAAGGCTATGGTTTTTCCAGTGGTCATGTATGGATGTGAGAGTTGGACTATAAAGAAAGCTGAGCACCAAAGAATTGATGCTTTTGAACTGTGGTGTTGGAGAAGACTGTTGAAAGTCCCTTGGACTGCAAGGAGATCCAACCAGTCCATCCTAAAGGAGATCAGTCCTGGGTGTTCATTGAAAGGACTGATGTTGAAGTGGAAACTCCAATACTTTGGCCACCTGATGAGAAGAGGTGACTCATTTGAAAAGACCCTGATGCTGGGAAAGACTGTGGGCAGGAGGAGAAGGGGACAACAGAGGATGAGATTGTTGATTGGCATCACCAACTCAATGGACATGAGTTTGGGTAAACTCCTGAAGTTGGTGATGGACAGGGAGGCCTGGCGTGCTGCGGTTCATGGGGTCGCAAAGAGTCGGACAGGACTGAGCGACTGAACTGAACTGAACTGAAAGGGTTGAAGGGAGCAGAGACAGAGAGCTGGGGAGTGGATGTTTGGAAATTCGCTTTAGGTTCACTGGGTATTTGATCCCAGCCAAAGGGTAAGGATTCTTCCATCTCAAGTCCAGTGCAAGGGGCCTCAGGAGAGCTACATGGGGGTCTTTACAGTTGGGTCACAGCGATCTGGGGTGAACTCTGGCCTGAGAAGTGAATCTCATTGCTGAATGATAGGCTAGCCAATAGCTTTGTTGGTACACAAAAGGGGTCAGGTTGGAATCGGATGTCACTCACAGACCCTGGCAGGCTAAGAACACACATTACTTGTGTACCAAGTGTAGGTCACAACAGTAGAGAGAGCTGGCATGGGTCATCTTTAGTCCTATCCCAGAGATCCAGTGAGGGGCAAACAGAGCTGAGAGGAGATGAGGGTCTGGTTGCATTCCTAGGGCCAATTAATATCTTAGGTCAAGTACCAGTGGAAATGAGTTGAATTCACCCAGGGCAAGATAACTGCATGTTGAATAATCTATGCTTTCTTTTGAGGGGGAACAAAGCTCTCTGAAGAACCCACAAAATATTCATGAAAGGAAGCAGTGATTTTAAACCCCTGCCAGACTCAAAAGCTTGGAGCCAAGAGATAACAGAGCCAGTCAGCTCAGAAATTTGCTATGTCCCTCAGACCCTGGAGAGATCTGAAACCCTGGTAGGCTACATGGAGGAGGCAGAAAGCAGCAAGGCAGGAGCAAAGAAAAGACAAGCACCGTCTTTCCCCACATTGAGACTTTCTGTTGTCATCAGATCCTGGGCAGGCACCTGCCCAAGGGGAACAATTCAGCTTTAAATTACATTGGAGTTTTGCATTGTATATCAGTTTACGTATGTTAAATACTGAATTTGAGACTGGGTTTGTGACTTGAGAGGTGGACAAAGAAGTTATAGGACCTGCCTGACTTTTTCTTAATACGGGCGCAGAGAGAACTAGTGTCACCAGAGAAATCTATAGAGACATGGCAAGCAAAATGAGGATGCTCTATGACTGCAATCTAGAAGTCCCTTGTTTTTAATGTGCCAGTAACATGAAATGCCTTGCTTCATACAGTCAGCATACATTTAATGAGTTACACCTGGCAATGGGGAGGCAAAGATGGAAGAGCCAGGATCCTTGACCCTGAGGAGCTCAGTCTTGTTAGTGGAGTGGACATCATCTCTACAATGAGATTTAGAGACTTGAGTCATCTCCAACTGTACTGTATTTACTAGAGCTACACACAAAGCCTGGGAAGGCTGAATCAAACAGGGAACCCAAGGAGGCGCACTCTCTCCAAAGCTCTAGTCCACAGCACCCTAACTCAGGAAGGACTCATCTCAGGATATGGGGTTTGCCATTATTTCCATCCTTATCTCCATCATGCTTAAAAGGTGCTTGCTCCTTGGAAGAAAAGCTATGACAAACATGCTATGCTAAGTCACTTCAGTCGTGTCCGACTCTGTGTGACCCCATAGATGGCAGCCCACCAGGCTCCCCCATCCCTGAGATTCTCCAGGCAAGAACACTGGAGTGGGTTGCCATTTCCTTCTCCAATGCATGAAAGTGAAAAGTGAAAGTGAAGTTGCTCAGTCGTGTCCGACTCTTAGCGACCCCATGGACTTCAGCCTACCAGGCTCCTCTGTCCATGGGATTTTCCAGGCAAGAGTACTGGAGTGGGGTGCCATTGCCTTCTCCGATGACAAATATAGACAGTGTATTAAAAAGCAGGGACATTACTTTGCTGACAAAGGTCCGTATAGTCAAAGATACAGTTTTTCCAGCAGTCATGTATCGACATGAGAGTTGGACTATAAAGAAAGCTGAGTGCCAAAGAATTGATGCTTTTGAACTGTAGTGTTGGAGAAGACTCTTGAGAGTCCCCTGGACTACAAGGAGATCAAACCAGCCAATCTTAAAGGAAATCAACCCTGAATATTCGTTAGAAGGACTGATGCTGAAGCTGAAGCACCAATTCTTTGGCCACTTGATGAGAAGAGCCAACTCATTGGAAAAGACTCTGATGCTGGGAAAGATCGAAGGCAGGAGAAGAAGGGGATGACAAAGGATGAGATGGTTGGATGGCATCACTGACTCAATGGACATGAGTTTGAGTAAGCTTTGGGAGATGGTGAAAGATAGGGAAGCCTGGCATGCTGCAGTTCATGGGGTCACAAAGAGTTGGACAAGACTGAGTGACTGAACAATAAGAACAAAACATTATCTCCATCCTAGTAAGTATATAGTTTTATCCCCCTGTAGTTTTTATTTGTGTGTCCTGATGACTAATGATGTTAAACTTGTTTTGGGGGGTGTGCTTTTTGGTCACTGGTTATCTTCTTTTTTGAAGTATTTGCTAGCTGATAATATTTTAAACTGAAAATTATGCTTTGAACAATATTCTCAAGATTGTTGATAACAGAAAAAAAGACAAATGAGAGTTCTCTTTTATTTTTTGTTATTTATTTATTTTTGCTGTGCTGCGTGGCATGTGGGATCTTAGTTCCCTGACCAGGGATCAAACCCATGCCTCCTGCAGTGGAAGCAGGGAGTCTTAACCACTGGACCACCGGGGAAGTCTGCTGCTCTTAAAGACCCAACTTTACAGTGCTGGTAATAGCAGTACTTCATCATTTCAAGTTCCACCGGTTACCCCTGATGGTCCCTTCTATGTCTACATTGAATTGGCTCACTTACTAATGAAGTAATTTTTTATCAGTTTCACAGGTGGATTGCATACCTGTTCTCTTCAAATAGGAAATTTTGCACAAGATGGAAGCTCTATATGACCTGTTTGGACGAATCTGCTTAACGTCCAGTGATTCTATAACCAGATTTTATTTTATCTTTAGGGAGGATGAATATAGATGGGATGGAAGGAATTGAGGAAGGCAGGAAATGGTTAGAAAAACATCTCCTCAGTTTGAAATTGTCATTTTATGCTCAGGGGGCCTCTTGTTAGTTCTTCGCACTGATTTTGCTGTAGGCTTGGGCGCAATTGCTCTTCACTAGGCTCTAGAGAAAACTAAACAGATGAGGGATCGAGGTTAGCTGAGAACTGGGACATGTGTGTTCAGCTCAGCTGCCTGCCAGTGAACACATGCCAAGCTGGGTCCCTGAAGAGTCTGGAGTAGGGAGCAGGAAAATTGAAAAACTATTATGAAAATACAAGCAGCAAGATAGAAGAAATGGAGGGGCTTACCAAGAAGACTTATTAAGGGAGGAGAATGTGAGCCACGCAAATAGTAGGAACTTGACAGTGTGGCTGAAGTAGGGCAAAATTGTTTTGTTAATGATGGATAGCCAACCAAGGGTTGGCAAGATTATGTATTCCAAATAGTTACAGAGGGACATTGCAGTGGGGGAGAAGAATGCTTATCACAATTTCATGTGACAAAATATAGGGCTAAGAAAATTAAGCATCAGTTCAGTTCAGTTCAGTCGCTCAGTCGTGTCCGACTCTTTGTGACCCCATGTATCGCAGCACGCCAGGCCTCCCTGTCCATCACCTACTCCTGAAGTTCACTCAAACTCACGTCCGTCGAGTCAGTGATGACATCCAGGCATCTCATCCTCTGTCGTCCCCTTCTCCTCCTGCCCCCAATCTCTCCTAGCATCAGAGTCTTTTCCAATGAGTCAACTCTTCTCATGAGGTGGCCAAAGTATTGGAGTTTCAGCTTTAGCATCAGTCCTTCCAATGAACACCCAGGACTGGTCTCCTTTAGAATGGACTGGTTGGATCTCCTTGCAGTCCAAGGGACTCTCAAGAGTCTTCTCCAACACCACAGTTCAAAAGCATCAATTCTTTGGTGCTCAACTTTCTTCACAGTCCAACTCTCACATCCATACATAACCACTAGAAAAACCATAGCCTTGACTACACAGACCTTTGTTGGCAAAGTAATGTCTCTGCTTTTCAATATGCTATCTAGGTTGGTCATAACTTTCCTTCCAAGGAGTAAGCATCTTTTAATTTCATGGCTACAATCACCATCTGCAGTGATTTTGGAGCCCTCCAAAATAGTCTGACACTGTTTCCACCGTTTCCCCATCTATTTCCCATGAAGTGATGGGACTAGATGCCATGATCTTCGTTTTCTGAATGTTGAGCTTTAAGCCAACTTTTTCACTCTCCTCTTTCACTTTCATCAAGAGGCTTTTCAGTTCCTCTTCCCTTTCTGCCGTAAGGGTGGTGTCATCTGCATATCTGAGGTTATTGATATTTCTCCCGGCAATCTTGATTCCAGCTTGTGCTTCTTCCAGCCCAGCATTTCTCATGATGTACTCTGCATATAAGTTAAATAAACAGGGTGACAATATACAGCCAAGAAAATGTAAAAAGAATATCGGGGGAGGAAGAAAAGAACTTTCCATCCTGGTTTGGCTCTGGGCTAAACTTCCAAGAGCACAGTGGCCACGGCTCTGGAATTCAATAGTCCAGGAGTTATACAACTTCTCCTTGGGCCACTGGCAAGTGGATGGTTTTTGACCTTTGCTCTGGGCTGTCCCTGGTGACTTGGAAAAGGCGATGGCACCCCACTCCAGTACTCTTGCCTGGAGAATCCCATGGACGGACGGGCCTGGTGGGCTGCAGTCCATGGGGTTGCTAGGAGTCGGACACGACTGAGCGACTTCACTTTCACTTTTCACTTTCCTGCATTGGAGAAGGAAATGGCAACCCACTCCAGTTTTCTTGCCTGGAGAATCCCAGGGACGGGGGAGCCTGGTGGGCTTCCATTTGTGGGGTCACACAGAGTCGGACACAACTGAAACGACTTAGCAGCAGCAGCAGCAGTCCCTGGTGACTGAGCAGGGCTAGTGGATCTCTAGAGTTTTGGGCAGCCTAGCACTCAGAGCGTCCTTCAGTAAAATTGTTTGTGTTTGTGGGGCTACAAATCACATCTCCTCACTTCCACCTCAAGCAGGGTGCATGTGTGTAACCCTACTTCTAGATCAGTTAGACTCCTGGTCACACTTACAGTAAGCTATTTGTCAGGAGGTATTCTTAGGGCTTCAAGTATATTAGTTCATTTAATCCTCAGAACAACTCCATGAAGAAGGTACATTTTACAGATGAACAAACAGAGGGCAAGAGACTTCAGTGACTCACTCAGGATCACACAGGTAGGAAGAAACAAAGTCAGATTTGAACTTGGGCAGTCTGGTTCTTGTTGGCTGCAGGACAGAAAGAGAGAGAGAGGTTGTTTTAGCTTTTCCAGCCACTAAAGTAGGAACAGGCAAGAAAAGAAGTGGTTGGGAGATATTGAATGAGTCACCTATAATGCCTGCCAAATCTGGTCAGTTTTCTCTGTTATTAACTGCTTCCTCCTGCCTGTCGTGGCTTTATGCATGATTCAAACTGTTCTCCAATGTCAGACTCAGTGCTTCATGAACCTTCATCTTTTAGAAGACTTACAATTTCATTTTGCAATTGATTTCTTTGTAGTCTTCCTAGTCACAGATGTCGTTGAAAATGGCAGATCCCTTTACAGTTTCTGACAGCTGACGAGAGTCTGACCTCAAGTCTTTGACTGATGGCTGATACGGATACTAGTGTGTTTGAAGAGGGATGCTTGAGTGAGGGGTAATTTAAAGAAAAGGGCAGTGAAAGAGGGCTTTTTTTTTTTTTTAATTGTAAGATATTTGCTTTCCTACATAACGTGGTATCCCATGTTCTTGTATAATGAGTACTAGGATAACGAGAACTCCTTGGAGATAGCAGAAGGTGACCTAATCCTGAGCTTTCCAGGCGGCACTAGTGGTAAAGAACCCGCCTGCCAATGCAAGTGAGTTTGATCCCTAGGTCAGGAAGACCCCTGGAGAAGGAAATGGAAACGCACTCCAATATTCTTGCCTGGGAAACGCCATGGATTGAGAAGTCTGGCAGGCTGCAGTCCATGGAGTTGCAAAGAGTCGGACACAACTAAAGCGACTTAGCAGGTATGCACACAACCTAAGGCTTGATGCCCTCATCTGCCTTCAGGAGGTTATTCAAAGAATGTGGGTAACACTACCAGTGATGACAAGAAAAACCTGTATGTCTAAGGCCCGCTGAGATCTCAGGCTCATGCTTTCCTCCACATTCCATTTCTGCTTTGTCCAGGCTGAGGCTAATGTCCATCAGAGTCCTTCAGGGTCAGCCATGGATTGGGCTCTTCCCAACCAACTGCTGTCATGTCACAGAACCTGACTGCTGTTGCAGCCCCACTTCTGACTTCCCTGGGGACCCTCTGCCTTTTGATGTAGACAGGGGGTGTCCGTTGACTTGCTTGTGCTGCCTCTCTAGTGAAGAAGCTCCACTAATAATGTTTCACAACTCATAAAATCCTGAAAGAGTGACATTACTCCCTTGGCCTCCTGCAACTCCCTGAAGATTCTGAAACAATTTCTCTCTGAGTTGATTTGGAAGATATTTGTGTGGGGTGGGGTCAGACAGCATCTTACTCTCTATTTAAAGATAATTAAAATTAAAATCATGCCACATGTACCACACGTACACACACACACACGTAAGTATGTGTGTTATGATGTGTCTGTATGGCATGATTTTAATTTTAATTATCTTTTACATATGTATATATGATTTATATGGATCACTCTAGTGGCTCAGATGGTAAAGCATCTGTCTGCTATGCAGAAGACTCAGGTTCGATCCCTGGGTTGGGAAGATACCCTGGAGAAGGAAATGGCAGCCCACTCCAGTATTCTTGCCTGGAAAATCCCATGGATCTCGGAGCCTGGTAGGCTACCATCCATGGGGTCGCAAAGAGTTGGACATGACTGATTTATATTTATTTATAAATATCAATCATATATTTATAATATATAAATATATGATTGATATATTATATATATGTATATATATTGTGTGTATTTATTATAAATTTATATAAATATATATATGTACATTGTTAATGTACATATATATGTTAAAGGGCTTCCCTGGTGGCTCAGTGGTAAAGAATCTGCCTTCAGTGCAGGAGATGCAGGAGACATGGGTTCGATCCCTAGGTGGGGAAGATCCCCTGGAGGTGGGGATGGCAACCCACTCCAGTATTCTTGC
The DNA here is from genome assembly GCF_003369695.1 of Bos indicus x Bos taurus. NCBI lineage: Eukaryota > Metazoa > Chordata > Mammalia > Artiodactyla > Bovidae > Bos > Bos indicus x Bos taurus. The sequence goes on from NC_040076.1 coordinate 106,779,879, forward strand.
CTGGAAAACCTCGTGGACAGAGGAGCCTGGTGGGCTATGGTCCATGGGGTCTCAAAGAGTCGGACATGACTGAAGCGACTGAGCATGCACACACGTATACATGTTAAAGATTTTATTTTACTTATTAATCAATGAAGGAACCAGGTAGGCATTGTAATTCAAAGAGACATATTTATAGATCAGAAATATTGAAATGAACATGTAAATGGAAGCAAACTGATGTTTCCACAGGGGATAGGGAAATCAATTGGACTTCTACCAGACAGGACAGAATTTGCACATCTATGTAAATCATCTTGCATTACTATCAATTACTTACAACTGGAAAGGTTGTAAAATAGCTCAAAGGCAATGAAAGATTAGAATCAGATAACCCGAGGGCTGTCCTCTAGACAATGTCTAGCTTTCCAGTAAAGCACGATTCTTTTTCTACAACCTCTAACTGAAGCACCGTTTATATTGGGATAGCCTTAAATGCCAGGGTTTCTGGGATTAATATTGGTGCCAACACTTCTTTTTCTCTTCTTTTGTTTCTCTCATGGTCATTTGGTCCTTATGTAAACAGGGCTCCTGGAGACCTGCCTTGGCCTGCCAAGGTTCCAACAAGAAATGCAGAGGCTAAGCTCCTCTGGGACCCTTCCCTTGACATAATGACAAATGCTTCATTTCTATTGCTGTAATGGGCAGGGGTTGAGTGGTGGTGCAGTGGATGTTGAAGCTTGAAGACTGGTGGGGAGAAGCTGCAGCAAAGACAGGATAGGATCAAGTTGCAAACCATCTTCTAAGCCACGCTAAGGATTTTGATCTTGACCTCAAAGGCAATGGAGAACAACCACAGTCTGCTGAAAGGGTCAGTGAAGTGATCAAGGCTGGACTTCCTTAGACAGCTGGAGAGGGCATGAAAGACACACCACAGTAAGAAAACTGAAGATGCTTCAGGAGATAGGAGAAGGAAGGTGAAATGGAGAGATGGCATGTCTTGGCTTGTAGAATTGTCTTGAATAAATGACTTTTAGAGGAATTTCTATGCGTCACAAAGATGCACCTCTCACTCTTCTCTTTAAAATCTCTCCAGCTGTGCCCTGCTATCCCTTCCTGCCTCCTTAGGGCTTTGCTTTTTACAACAGCCTCTGAACTAGGAGAACATTCAGCCACCAACCTCCGCCAGCACTGACTCACTCATGTTTCCAATGCTTAACTGCTTGGAACCATCCATAAGGAGAGCACAGCAGTGATGATGGCATCTGATGGAGGGGCAGCAGCCTTGTGGAGGGGCTGACTGAATGGCCAAGGCTTACCCAGCTGCCTGGCCCACGTTGGAAGCCAGGTGTCTGGGACTGTGCCTGCCCTTGCTGGGAACCACACCATCTCTCTTCCATTCTGGTCCTAAACCTCCTCTTTTATTAACAGAAAAATGAGAGGGGCTGGATGTTACACGGGAGAGTCATCATTTACTCTCTCAATTCTAAAATTCTGGGCAGCTTTTCTAATTTTACTTGCAATTCCCCAGAGGCATTTAGCAGGTTTGTAGGTTGCATCCTAGCTTACTTATTTTAGAAAATGAAGTTTTATATTTACGCTCAAGCTGGTCATCTGTTTTTTTCAGAAGGTGCTGTCTCCCAAGGTGCAGAATCTGAAATGACTATCAGTATCTTAAATGAGATGAAGGCAGAGAATAGACTAAAACAAGAATAGTGGTTCTTTTTTTGTTCATTTGGCCAAGTAGTAAGACAGAAATCGATTATAAGTAATAGTGACTTTTAACTCATTGAGTTGACTTTTCCCTTATGTTTTTGTTCAGTCGCTAGGTAGTGTCCAACTCTTTGCGATCCCACGGACTGAAGCACTTGAGGCTTTCAGACCTTCACTATCTCTCGGAGCTTGCTCATACTCATGTCCATTGAGTCAGTGATGCCATCCAACCATTTCATCCTCTGTCACCCCCTTCTCCTCCTGCCTTTAATCTTTCCCAGCATTAGGATCTTTTCCAATGAGTTAGCTCTTCACATTAGGTGTCTGAAGTATTCTCTTATAATCAAGATAAAACTCAAGTTGAAAATGGCTAGAGATATGATAAATTTTAATTTGCAGAAGGGCCTTTTCAGCCATCACACAAATAACAGATGGTTTCCCACCTAGTTCTCTGATTTATCTAGCTGTTGATGATATTAACCGAAATTAGAGATCCTCAGAAAGCCTCAGAAAATGGCCTTTGAAAAAGTACATTTCATTGAGTGGGAGCGTCTTATACTCTTTCATATTTTCTGGGTTCCTGTTGAAACTTTTATAGTTAACTGACGTGACAAGATAATGATACTAACTCCAGTGGTTTTCGTGTTTCCTTTGGCCTTATTTTGCTAGGAGAATTTTATTCTTCCATCGTGTGTGAGTAAAAGAATAAAAGGTTGGGCATCTGGGAAGACAGCCAAGAAACATCGCCCAGAGAAAAACAAAAACCATGGGAATAAAAAGGATGCCATTAACTAACTTATGAGGAAATGGCACATTTAAGTGATGATGGGTAAGTGAGAAGCATTAGACCAGAGCAAGATTCCTCAAAGTGAATTGTAAAGAGAAGCCTACTAGAAAGAGTTCCATGACCGAATACTTTCTGCAGATACTGAACTAAATCATGTTGAAACACATATCATAGCACTTCTTGAACCATTAATATGTTAAAGTACATGATGTACTTCTAAGAGAAGCTATGATCTGTGGTATTTTCCAAATGTGTTTTATCATAGATTTTTTTTTTCTTTGTAAAGAAATCTACTTTGGCACGCTCCATGCTTTACAGCATTGTTTACAGTAGCCAGGACATTGAAGCAACCTAAATGTCCATCAACAAAAGAATGGATGAGGAAGATATGGTACATATACACAATATATGCAATGGAATATTACTCAACCATTAAAAGAAATGAAATTGAGTCATCTGTAGAAATGTGGATGAACTTGGAGACTGTCATAAAGAATAGCATGGCTTTTTAATTTCAACAAGGGATTCTAATTATCTGCTTATATATAGTTCTACAAAAAGATTTATTTCTACAAACAAGTTTATAAAAATTAATTTGCACAAATGAATTAAACATATCTCAGTATATGCTGTGATTACAGAGGAAAACAGAAGAAACTGGGGAGTAGGAAGAATTTTTCTTGGGCTTACTAGGCATTTCTCTACAGTTGAGAGTGCTATTTGCTAGGGCTGCCATGACAATGCATCATATACTGGGTGGCTTAAACAGCAGAAATTTATTTTCTCGTAGTTCTGGAAACTGCAAGTCCAAAGTCAAGGTATTAGCTGAACTGGCTTCTTCTGACCCCTCTCTCCTTGGCTTGCAGGTGTCTTCACTCTCCCTGTGTCTTCCTGTGGTCTTCTTTCTGTGCTTGTCTGTGTACCTTTCTCCTCTTCTCATAAGGATATAGTTGTACTGGAAAAGAGTAGCTGTGATGACTTCATTTTACCTTTGTTATCTCTTTAAAATTTCATCTTCAAATACAGTCACCTGCTGGGTTAGGACTTCAATATGTGAATTTTGAGAGGACACAATTCAGTTCCTAATGGTGTGTGCATGCATGCATGCTAAGTCGCTTCAGTCCGTCTCATGACCCTAAGGACCGGGCCCCACCAGGCTCTTCTGTCCATGAGGATTCTCCAGGCAAGAGAACTGGAGTGGGTGGCCATGCCCTCCTCCAGGGGATCTTCCTGACCCAGGGATCGAAACTGCATCTCTTATGTCTCTTGCACTGGCAGGCAGGTTCTTTACCACTAGTGCCACCTAGGAAGCCCTCAGTTCCTAACAATGGGGTGCAAACATAAATTACCAAGAACTCACTACATATTCTATCAAGACCATAATATTCTTTGCACTCTCTCCCAGTCATTCTTGAGTAGTCTTCTGAACCTAAGATGGTTTCCCCAAGAATGTTCCGACTGGAAGAAACCAGCCTCACAGCCAGACATACTCTCTTTGACCATCATATTTCCCAAGAAACTTAATACACATCAGCTTGCTGGTTTGTGTATTTTCAAGCTAATCTCTTGAAAGTTTGGCTGAGGTGCCTCAGTTTCCCTGGCCCTGATCACACCTAACTGGATGGATAAAATATGGTTTTTAAACTAACAAAGCTATGGATGAGCTATTGCCCTGTGATGCCTCTACCTCTGGGGGCAGGGTGTGGGGGAGCAAGAGAAGGGAAGAGTCACCGACTGAAAGTCAGCTATGCAGCAGGGACTCCATACAACGGCTCACATGACCTGAATGGCATTGGACACTTTACCTCATTTTATGATCTCATGTATTGTTTATAACATCTGTTTGAGATAAAAGTACTATTATTCCATCTAGATTTTAGATGAAGAAACAAAATTCTAAAGAAGATATTTACTACAGTCATACAAATAGGGAATAATTTGAAGCTTCCTGTGCTCTTAATATAATTCCACATAGTTTGTATGCTTTCACTTGATTTCATAAGGGAACATAAACTGTTTTTCTACCTTCTTAGATTCTGTACCTAGGGCCTGTGATTTAAACTGACAAAAAACAGAATATTGGAAGAAGAGACAGATTTTATTAGTTTTTTACATTCATGGGATGCTTTCCAGATGGTGTTAATGGTAAAGGATCCACCAGCCAATGCAGGAGATGCCACTGATGTGGGTTTGATCCTTGGGTTGAGAAGACCCCCTGGAGTAGGAAATGGCAACTCACTTCAGTATTCTTGCTTGAGAAATCCCATGGACAGAGGAGCTAGTGGGCTACAGTCCATGGGGTTAGAAAAGAGTCTGACACAACTTAGCAACTACACAGCTTACATGCATGGCGGCTTCACAGAAAAGAAGTGAAAACCCAAAGACACAGTTAGATTTGAGGGTTTATATATCATTTTGACAAACAGTGATGAATTGTGAAGAAGTGATTAGATAAAAGAGGGTTGGGGCTCCTTGGTGGGGGTGGTGGGGTGGTAAATTGTGGGAAGTTAACTAGGAAATGGACAATAGATAAAGAGTTTTTTAGTAAGATTTGTTATGCTTACTCTGACCCTCTTCAGTGATTAAGCTAGTTCTCTTCCTAGTTTTGGGGCAAGGAACATCCTTACAAAAGGAAATTTATGCCCTGATTTTAGGGAGAAAGGGAGAGGGCAGAGAGCTCTTTCTATTCTGACTGCTGTTTCCTAATTGCCTTTAGCATAAAATAATCAGAATAATCAGCTCTATGCCAAAGAGCTGTGTTTGGGGATGACGTATTTGGATCCCCTTCACTTTCACTTTTCACTTTCATGCATTGGAGAAGGAAATGGCAACCCACTCCGGTGTTCTTGCCTGGAGAATCCCAGGGACGGGGGAGCCTAGGGGGCTGCCATCTATGGGGTTGCACAGAGTCGGACACGACTGAAGCGACTTAGCAGCAGCAGCAGCAGCAGCAGCAGCAGCAGCAGATTCTACAACACTTAGAGTTGAGGTAAATGAAGGCAAGAAGCATCCAGGGTTACAAAGCTGATGAGATGAAACTAGATTCTAAACTGATCTCTCTGACTTCAAACCCACTAGCCTATGGACCACAAAAACTGCAAAGATGATACAGAGAGTTCTTAAATACTGTATCCCTGTTACTAACATTTCACATCAGTATGGTACAGTTGTGACAAATAATGAATCAGTAATGAGTTTCAGTGAACTCCAGGAGTTGGTGAGGGACAGGGAGGCCTGGCGTGCTGCGATTAATGGGGTCGCAAAGAGTCGGACACGACTGAGCGACTGATCTGATCTGATCTGATCTGAATGATACATTATTATTAACTAAAGTGCCACACTTTATTCAGATTTCCTTTGTTGTTATCTAATGTCTTTTTTCTCTTCAGCGATCCCACCCAAGATGCCCTATTACAGATAGCTGTCATGTCTCTTTAGGCTCCTCTTGTCTGTGACACTTTCTCAAACTTTCCTTGTGTTTGACGGCCTTGACAGTTTTGAGGACTGGTCAGGTATTTTAATAGAATGTCTCTCAATTGGGATTTGGCTGCTGTTTTCCTGTTGACTAGACTGGGGTTATGTGTTTTGGGAATAGACCGCAGAGGTAACATAGCATAATTTTCATCACATCGTATCAAGGGTACCTACCATCAACATGACATCACTGCTGATGTTGACCTTGATCTTCTGGCTGAGGTAGAGTTTGTCAGGTTTCTCCACTGTAAATAAATAGAATATTTTATCTGTCTCTACCTGCTCCTCACCCCCCAAGTTTGCTGTTTTTTCACTCTCACAGTCCTACACTGCTTTTGTCTTTCATGCTGCGTTTTCACGGTTACTTTACGTATTTCCCTTGTGCCCATGCAGCATGTAGTAAACGCTTGTCATTTTACTATTTAGATGAGGGATTTGATCTTGCTTGTGTCCTTTGTGGGTAAGGGTGTGTGTGTGTGTGTGTGTGTGCGCGCGCTCATGTGTGTAGAAGGAAATAGGTGGCTTGCTGAGCGGTTTTTGATTTGATTTGAGGATCCCGCTGACCAAAACTGTTGCCACCAAGAGGGCTGCAGGGAGGTACTGGAGCGCTGGCCAGCAGAGGGCACTTAGCAAGTGACCAGACTGAGGCTCTGAGGGCAGGCAGGAAGTTTAGAAACTAGAGAATACGGTGGAGGAAAAGTTAGATTCTGTGAATTCTAAGGTCCCTTCTTGCTTTGAAACCAAGGATCTGGAATCTGCAGGTAGAAAACTAAAACAAGTTCTTCTCCTGTATCAACTTTCTTTCTTTAATAGCTCATCACAAGCTGAAGCATTCAAAAGAATCCTGATTCCTAGTCCCTGGAGGCATTTCTTTGGCTCGAGTCACTGATTTAATGAAAATATAAACATTTCCTGTGGGAACAGATCCCAGCTCATTACTTTGCCCACACTTGCTCCCACGAAGAAGTTCGGCGCTGTTTCTACTGTGTTTTCTACCGTTTTTCTGACTACTTTATCCAGCTATGGTGAGATAAACAGCAGTAAAAGGTTTATTGTTGATTCTCCTGGAGCACTTTAGTAAATACAGGTGGGAACTCAGTACACAATCCCCTTTTTGGCCAAAGCTGTATCCATGTCTGCATTTCTCTTAGGGTAAAAGGGTTTGGAAAATTTTATTCTTGCTTTGTGAACTTGAGAAAAATCACAGTTCATTATTTGTATCTTTGGTCATTTGCCACAAGACTTTTTTAAAAGTGAAATTTATGCTGATATGCTGATACTTCTTTTCAACCTTCTTTAATTAAATCCTATATGTTAACAATCACACTAAATATTTACGGTATCTTGTTGCAATATTTCCTTCTTCTTCTTCTTTTTTTTTTTTTTTTTTGATAAAGTATCCTAACATTCTTCTATTCAACAGTTAACTTTTGCAAGTTAGCGACTTGCCGATTCGTAATAGGCATCTGTAATATGTTATTTTTTGCCTCCAGGTGGAAAATGAAAACTCTAGGAAGATCTCATCATGCCTCAATTTGTCTTGACTCATTTCTCCTCCTCGGAAAAGGAGAATTAAGTCTATTCTCCTATCAATTTTTCTTTGTTTTTCTGTAGTCCCATTTAAGGAAAAAAACCTTCAGTTTGTGTGCTGTCAATACCCCTGGGTTCACTTCCATCAGCTTTGGCTGGGTTGATGTTTAAAACATTTTCAGAAGGGTAAATAATTTATTTGAAAGCTGGTGGAGAAAGGCACTTAAAAAAAATTAAACCAAGTGAGTGGAATTGAAGGAAAAAATGTTACTGGGAACCAAAATATGTGGCTTAAAGAGGAGGAGAGGGTTCCATTTCAAAAGCGAAAGTAAATGTCACTTAAGCGTTGCCTTCATACATATTAACCTATGTATCTTGTTTGAGCAGATGTTTACATCCATGCAGATGTAAACATGTCTGAATTAGTAAACATGTCTTTAAAAGGTTGACTTGAAGAAATGCTCCTAAGCTTTGATACTATCTTGTAACTTATTTTTATATCACATTGCAATTTTGAACAGATTCACTAGCTCTTTAAATAAATACCATTCAGGCCCTATTTCCACAAGTTCTCTAGGATTTTGAAAAACTATCCTGCTTTATTTTTATTCTACACTCTACTTTGATTATGTCCAGAACTGCTTCTGCCATATTTAAGAAAGTTTTCTAGTTTCTAGCAACTTTCATGGAAGGCCTATCCTCAAAGTTCTGCAGAAAACATTCTTGTTGATAAGCCAAAAAAATAACCTGAGACCCTGAAGGGATGACTTATCCCACTGAACTCAGAGGAAGAGCTAGAAATAAAAACCAGGAGGCTTGTTGGACTGTTTGTGAGCCAAGGACTCACACTGGGTGTCCATCAGTTCCTCAGTAGGTGCCACCGGAGCTGGGAAACTGGAGGGTGGACCCTGCCCCTTGCCTTCGAGAACTTACAATTTAGTATGCTCTGCTTCTCATTTTAGATTCCCTTGTAGCTTAGCCGATAAAGAATCCATCTGCAGTACAGGAGACCCTGGTTCAATACCTGGGTTGGGAAGATCCCCTGGAGAAGGGATAGGCTTCCCACTCCAGCATTCTTGGGCTTCCCTTGTGGATCAGCTGGTAAAGAATCTGCCTGCAATGCAGGAGACCTGGGTTTGATCCCTGGGTTGGGAAGCTTCTGTCAAACATTATTTATTTTTAAAAAAGTCCCAAAGAGCTGAAAAAGAATATATATATATATTTTTACATATATATTAATATTTGTTATTTATTTATTTAGGTATCTGAATCACTTGGCTATATACCAGAAACTAAGGCAACATTGTAAATCAACTATACTTCAAAAAAAGAAAAAAAAAGTCCCAAAGGATTAAAACCGTTGAAAGGCAATGGATTTTACTGTATTTTATAACGTGGGGTCTAGCCTGTGAAAGGATAAAAGATGTAGTCAAAATCTCTTCAGCTCAAGGTTTTGGCTAGAGCCTGGCAAACCCGAGGGAAGGAGAATTGGTTCAAGGCTGTCCTCTCCCGTCTTTGCCCCCAACAAGACAGGTAGTATCCGCCAGCCTCCTCTCTCCTTCCGCAGACCAACTATGGCCAAACCTGTCCTGAGTCCCCAGGCTCAAAGGTGTCAATGCTGGCTTGGGACCTACTTTGTCTGCCAGCTCTCCTGAGGCAGCAGATCCCACGCCTTATAGAAGTTTCTGGATAGACTTTTCAAAATACAGATTCCTGGGGACTTCCCTGGTGGTCCAATGGCTAAGATTCAATGCAGGGGACCCAGGTTCCATCCCTGGTAGGGGAACTAGATCCCACGTGTTACAACTAAGAGTTCTCATGTTGTAACTAAATATCCCACGTGCTGAAACTAAGACCTGGTGCAGCCAAATAAATACATTTTTTAAAAATGTTAAAAAACAGACAAACAAAAAAATAAAACCCTAATGCTAGCTAATGCAGATTAGACCTCCCTGGGGCAGGGGCCTGGAAATCTCTATTTTGAAAAGTTTCTCAGACGATTCTGACGCTTAACCTGGTTCCAAGCTTCTCTTCTCTAGAATTACTGAATCAAAAGACCTGGGAGTTGAAGCAGCTGTATTTTAAGCAGATAATTTTAAAAGTAATTAAAATAACCTTGAAGGTAATTCTGACCTACAGCTAGATTTTCCCTCCTATGGTTCATATGCTCCTTTAGATGATTACTTATGTATAACCTTAGCCAGTGTTTTTTTTTTTTTAACTGGAAGTCTTTATTTTTTACTTACAATCCCTCAAATTCTGGCCTCTCATCTTGGTCTCTAGAGGGAATCCACACAAATCTGAGTAAGAACCTGCTTATATCACAACTGCTTTTGTACAACACCAAATCTTTTTGGCTCTAGAGGAAACATCATGCAGGGAACATTTGTGAAAATGTGGTTGTGAAATCATGGCAATAGTAGCACAGTAACATAAATCAGAGGGAAAGAAAAAAAATTTACCCATAAACCCTTCATCTACCCCTATAAATCAAATTACCTTCATTTTGTCTGATTTTTTTTCTATCCTTGTAAGCGTGGCTACATAAACAATGGAAAAGTTGATGTGATTCTCAATGTATGCTTGCATCTCCCAGAGGTCAGACCAAAATGAGTTGATATTTCCAGATGCTTAAGCAATTACCCCCAAATTATCTGGCTTTGAACCTTCTAAAGAAATAAAAATATTTTTCAGACATCGTCTACCAGAAGCTAAATGTGGCAGTATTTTATTCTCAACTAGCTAGTTAAAATCCTCAAAGAATGTATTTTAAAACTCTTTCAAAAGAACATGTTTTCCAAAAGTGTAAAATCTATCGTTCTTCTTTCTTTTAGGAGAAGTTGATAAGTGTCAAAATGACGATAAGATGTTGGAAGTTTTGTCTTAAAGTATGCAGTTTGGGGGGTTTTTTGGCATTTGGTTTCAAATATGAACGTTTCAGTTTATCTGCTTATAGTTCCCAACAGATGAAAGTGACAATAAATATTTTTTAAGACCCAGAATTTAATTTTTTCTTTATTGTTTGCAAGTTTTAGTATCTTTCATAATTGGAGTCTTGTGCAGTGTGCTTATGTTTTATTATCCTTGAACATATGGCTAAGCAACTTTACAAAACCCACAAGGCTTTTACGTAATGTGAGCCTCTGTGACTCCCTCAGGTTCTTTTTGGCGCCATCAATATTTCATTGTTTACCATTTACTTCATGGTTTGGAATGCTTCCTGTCCTCCTCCCAACCCCATAAAACTCTGCAGCTTAAGCAGCAGCTTCAGGGAATGAGGGAGGCAAGATTGGTTGGGGTCTTCTGAAACCAGAGGACAGGTACAGGAGTCTAAACCTACTTTAAAATGAACTTGTTGGACCCTTAAGCCCATGAAAGAGAGTTTTAGGAGTTGAAATATAGGAGACAGGCCATTTTATATTTTCTGAAAGTTATCTTCTCTGATTCACGTGGCACTTCAGTGTTGCTGACATAAAATTCTTACCCTCAAAAAAAAGAAAAATCAAACTGCACACAATTATGTTTAAGAATGTATAAGCAGGCTTCCCTGGTATAAGCAGGCTGTAAGCCCAGGTATAAGCCCTGTATAAGCAGGCTCAGAATCTGCCTGCCAAAGTAGGAAATAGGTTCAATCCCTGGTCTGGGAAGATGCCACATGCTGTGCTCCCGTGCGTCACAACTATTGAGCCTGTGCTCTAGAGCCCACGTGCCACAACCACTGAAACCCTAGAGCCTGTGCTGCACAAGAGAAGCCGCTGCAATGAGAAGCCCATGTACTGCATGGAGAGCAGCCCCTGCTCACCGCAACTAAAGAGAATCCCCAGCGGCAGTGAAGACCCAGTGCAGTAAAAAAAAAAAAAAAAAAAATTTATAAGCATATTTTGGACACAGATTCTAAAAGCAAAAGCAATCAGTCAGTTCATTTCAGTAGCTCAGTCATGTCCGAGTCTTTGTGACCCCACAGACTGCAGCATGCCAGGCCTCTCTGACCATCACCAAGTCCCGGGGCTTGCTCAAAGTCATGTCCATCAAAACAGTGACATCATCCAACCATCTCACCCTCTGTCATACCCTTCTCCTCCCACCTTTAATCTTTCCCAGCATCAGGATCTTTTCCAATGAGTCAGTTCTTTGCATCAGATGCCAAAATATTGGAGTTTCAGCTTCAGCATCAGTCCTTTCAATGAATATTCAGGGCTGATTTCCTTTAGGATGGACTAGTTGGATCTCCTTGCAGTCCAAGGGACTCTCAAGAGTCTTCTCCAACACCACACTTCAAAAGCATCAATTCTTTTGCATTCAGCTTTCTTTTTAGTCCAACTCTCACATCCATACATGACCACTGGAAAAACAATAGCTTTGACTAGATGGACCTTTGTTGGCAAAGTAATGTCTCTGCTTTCTAATATGCTGTCTAGGTTGGTCATAGCTTTTCTTCCAAGGAGCAAGCGTCTTTTAATTTCATGGCTGCAGTCACCATCTGCAGTGATTATGGAGCCCAAGGAAAGAAAATCTGTTACTGTTTCCATTGTTTACCCATCTATTTCCCATAAAGTGATGGGCCAGATGCCATTATCTTAGTTTTCTGAATGTTGAGTTTTAAGCCAACTTTTTCACTCTCTTCTTTCACTTTCATCAAGAGGCTCTTTAGTTCTTCGATTTCTGCCATAAGGGTGGTGTCATTGCATAGCTGAGGTTATTGATATTTCTCCCGGCAATCTTGATTCCAGCTTGTGCATCATCCAGCCCACCATTTCGTATGATGTACTCTACATAGAAGTTAAATAAGCAGGGTGGCAATCTACAGCCTTGACATACTCCTTTCCCAATTTGGGAACCAGTCTGTTGTTCCATGTCCAGTTCTAATTGATGCTTCTTGACCTGCATACAGATTTCTGAGGAGGCAGGTCAGGTGGTCTGGTATTTCCATCTCTTTCAGAATTTTCCACAGTTTATTGTGATCCACACAGTCAAAGGCTTTGGCATAGTCAATAAAGCAAAAGTAGACATTTTTCCGGAACTCTCTTGCTTTTTGGATGATCCAACAGATGTTGGCAGTTTGACCTCTGGTTCCTCTGCCTTTTCTAAAACCAGATTGAACATCTGGAAGCTCACAGTCCACGCATTGCTGAAGCCTGGTTTGGAGAATTTTGAGCATTACTTGACTAGCATGTGAGATGAATGCAATTGTGTGGTAGTTTGAACATTCTTTGGCATTGCCTTTCTTGGGGATTGGAATGAAAACTGACCTTTTTCAGTCCTGTGGCCACTGCTGAGTTTTCCAAATGTGCTGGCATATAGAGTGCAGCACTTTCACAGCATCATCTTTCAGGATTTGAAATAGCTCAACTGGAATTCCATCACCTCCACTAGCTTGGTTTGTAGTGATGCTTCCTAAGGCTCACTTGTCTTCGTATTCCAGGATGTCTGGCTCTAGGTGAGTGATCACACCATCGTGTTTATCTGGGTCATGAAAATCTTTTTTGTATAGTTCTTCTGTGTATTCTTGCCACCTCTTCGTAATATCTTCTGCTTTTGTTAGGTCCATACCATTTCTGTCTTTTACTGTGCCCTTCTTTGCATGAAATGTTCCCTTGGTATCTCTAATTTTCTTGAAGAGATCTCTAGTCTTTCCCATTCTATTGTTTTCCTCTATTTCTTTGCACTGATCACTGAGGAAGGCTTTCTTATCCCTCCTTGCTATTCTTTGGAACTCTGCATTCAAATAGGTATATCTTTTTTTCTCTCCTTTGCCTTTAGCCTCTCTTCTTTTCATAGCTATTTGTAAGGCCTCTTCAGACAACCATTTTACCTTTGTGCATTTCTTTTCCATGGGGATGGTCTTGATCACTGCCTCCTGTACAATGTCACAAACCTCCATCCATAGTTCTTCAGGCACTCTGTCTATCAGATCTAATCCCTTGAATCTGTTTGTCACTTCCACCGTATAAGGGATTTGATTTATGTCATACCTGAATGGTCTAGTGGTTTTCTGTACTTTCTTCAAGTCTGAATTTTGCAATAAGTAGTTCATGATCTGACCTATAATCAGCTTCCAGTCTTGTTTTTGCTGACTGTATAGAGCTTCGTTTTATAAATTTAAGGGGCATATTTTTTTTGGTTATTTGCCCAATAAAGAGTGGGATTTTATTTTGTTATTTTTTTCTAATAAAGATTTTTATTTATTTATTTAATATTTATTTATTTTGCTGAGCTGGGTCTTAGTTGCAGCACCTGGGATCTAGTTCCCTGATCAGAGATCGAGCCCAGGCCCCCTGCACTGGGAGTGTGGAGTCTTAGACACTGGCCCACCAGGGAAATCCTGGATTTTATTTTGAAGTTGCCTTTGGCATTCAATAAAAGTGTATTCTAATTTTCAGTGACATGGATGGACTTTGTCCCCATAATGGGCCTAAATAGGCTAGCTTTCATGCTAATGATAAAACTCTATTGTTTTACTCTGAATCCTGCTCCTCATTAAAAGCAAATTGGCTTACAGCAAAGTGATTCAGTGATACATATACATATATCTATTCTTTTCCAGATTCTTTTCCCATATAGGTTATTATGGAATATTGAGTACAGTTTGCTGTGCTATACAGTAGGTCCTTTTGACTATCTATTTATATATATAGGTAGTATGGATATGTTTCTGTACACCTGAAACTAACGCAATATTGTAAATCAACTATGAAAAGTAAAAGTGAAAGTGTTAGTCACTTAGTTGTGTCTGACTCTTTGCGACCCCATGGACTGTAACCCACCAAGCTCCTCTGTCTGTGTGATTTTCCAGGTGAGAATACTGGAGTGGGTAGCCTTTCCTTTCTCCAGGGGATCTTCCTGACCCAAGGATTGAACCTGGGTTTCCTGCAATGCAGACAGATTCTTTACTGTGTGAGCACCAAATCAACTATACTCCTATACAAAATTTAAAAAAATTTTAATGGTAAAAAAAAAAAAAAGAAAGAGAGAGAAAGCAAATTGGTTTATTCCATGCTGCCTAGACTGGTACCTGTCTCCCCTAAGGCCCTGTTTCGTTTTGCGGGTCAGTGTTGAATCCACCATGCATGTTGCCGTCACTGTGTACTGATGGCCTAACTGCAGATATGATACGTGTTTTGTACTCAAAAATATTGAGTCCCCATACTAGGGTTGGATGAGTGGTTGTCATACCTCAGAACAGTTTAGTCTTGATTATGCCATTAGGCATCTCATAGCCTTATTCATCTGGGGAGTGGGGTGTTCCCCAGGGGAACTCAGATCAATTGTCTGAAGCCCTCTGCTTTATTCCCATCAGAAACTTGGTGTCGGGACTTCCCTGGTGGTCCAGTGGCTAAGATTCCAAGCTCCTAATGCAGGGAGCCCGGATTAGGGAATTAGATCCCACATGCCACAACTAAGACCAGGCACAGCCAAATAAGTAAATAATAAATATTTTTAAAAAGAAAGAAAGAAATCATTGTCTTTCTCTATTCTGTTCTACAGCTTCCCACCCATAAAAAAGGGCTTCCCGGTGGCTCATTGTTTAAAGAATCTGCTTACAATGCAGGAGACATAGGCAGATGCAGGTTCGATCCCTGGTTGGGAAGATTCCCTGGAGGAGGACATGGCAACCCACTCCAATATTTTATTATTGCCTGGAGAATCCCATGGACAGAAGAGCCTGAGTGGGCTATAGTCCATAGGGTAGCAAAGAGTTAGACATGACTGAAGTGACTGAGCAGGCACGCACCCACAAAAACAAGGGGAATATATATTTGTGCATGGTACACTGTGGGGTGGGCATGGCAGTCTATATTTGACTGTTAGAACTGTAGACTTTTATTAATATAAGCATTTGGTCATCAAGGCTTATTGTTACACAGCACACCAGAAGCTACACAATATATGGCCCGATAGCCCAGTGGAAGATGTTTCCTGAAAATTTCTATTTTGATATCCTCTGTAGTAGATGTGACCTGGAAAAAAAAAAGAGCCAAAAGATGCTGGAACATACTAGAGTTCCACTCAGTCATGGATAATTAGTTTGGTTCATCATTATATTGTATGACTAAAATGTCTCCCAGAACAATACCACTCAGGTTTGCAGATTCCAAAAGCTGAGCATACAGCTTTACTCTTTCAGGCATCTGATACAGTCATGCTAAGAAACAACATCCTTCTGTTGCTCTGAGCCTCTCTAGAGGCAACAATGGAATATTGGATTTCCCTTGTTACATAATCCATTTATTCATTCCTCTCCTCCCAGTTATTATTTCTCCTCTCCATTTGTCCTTGATTTTAACACAAAGTTTTCCAGCTTTTGAAGGGATATTAGGTTCAGTCACTGTGCAGGTCCAGATTTCTGGCCGTAGTACCAGCCTATCCAGTGCCTCCCCCTTAGTCCCCACTGTTCATATAGGGTATGGTCACATCGCAACATGGCTGCACTCATTGTCACCTTAAATTTTTCTAGGTAGAGTGAAGGCACGATGTAGCTCATAAGGCTGTTAGGAATTCTGGCATAAAGTTTTAGAAGGTATAGTTACAATTTCATGCTTAAGGAACATCCCTCTTTTATCCTGCTTCAATGACCCATGGTTGCAACCATGGTCCCAGAATACTGAGTCAGTTAGGAATAAAGAAAGTTGGGGTGATGTGGGGAATAATTGTATAGTTATACTAGCATCCTCCATATGCCCCTTCCCTTAACCATCGCCCTCCAAAAAAAACAGAGGAAATCTATTGAGTGTGAGCACACACTCAGGAAAATACATAAAACCAGCTCTGCATGCCTTTATCTCCCACAATTTTTGCAGTAAATGTTTCAATTGTCCCTGCCAATTCTCTACCAAACCACTACTCTGGGGATGGTCAGCAATATGATACATCCATTAAATGTGATAGCTCTTTGCACACTGCTGCACACTATGAGCTGTAAAGTGTGTTCCTTGGTCTGAAGAAACGTTAACTCATTTCCTGGTCCGAATTGGTATCGTATCTTCTGCTTCATTCCTTCCATGGTGTTTCGAGCATTCACATCTACCACTGGGTATGCGAAGTCCAGTTTGAAGTGTCTATTTCTGTCATGACCTATGTATAGCCTCGTGGGGCTACTGGGCAGTGGCCCCATATATTCTACTTACCAGTTATACTTGAGGGTCTTCTCTCCGGTAATATACCTCACAGCCGTCTGCAGTCCCTGTCTTGTTGGCAGACAGGATAGTTCTGGTTGGCCCTTTGTGTCTCTCAAGTGAAGGAGGATTGTATAGACAGTCAGCCCATCTCAGCGCTGCTGCAGCTTCCCCAGAGCCACTCATTTCATAGAGCCAGTTGAACACATTAAGAGAGTACACCGAGATACCCACTTGCTGGTTTCTATCACAGTGGAATCTGGAAAAGAGATTCTCCTCCTGGACATTGACGTGTCCTGTTTAATTGTGCTGAATCGTGCTCAGTCGTGTCCGACTCTTTGTGACCCCATGGACTGTATTCTGCCAGGCTCCTCCATCCATGGGATGTCCCAGGCAAGAATACTGGAGTGGGTTGCCGTTTCCTTCTCCAGGGGATCTTCCCTGCCCAGGGATCAAACCCGTGCCTCCTGCCTCTCTTGCATTAGCAGGGAGATTCTTTACCACTGAGCCACCTGAGAAGCCCTATGTACATATATAAAAGGTAATTAAAAACATGCCACACACACATATCAGCATATTATCAATCCAAATTATGGCAGTCAGCTGGTAAATCCAAATAACCCTGGGGCTTTACAGCAAATGTGAATTGTGATCCTTTTCACATGAAGGCAAACAGTAGTTGGCTCCTTTTTTAGACTGTGGTTAAGAAAAAAGCTGCAGATGACACTACTTTATTCAAGCCTTGATAATCTACTGGAAATCGCTATGAGCCATCCAGCCTTTTCATGAACCACACGGGGCTAGTGCACAGAGAATTTGTTGGCACCAGCACTCCAACTTCCAATATGTCATTAATTAAAGCGGAAAAAGTTTTGTGTCCACTAGGCATCCGGTACTGTGTCAAGTTAACAACCTCTGTGTGGGCAAGCAAATCTATGGGTTCTCATTTCATATGTTCAAATAATGAGAGCCAAAAGGCAAACTTATATGCCTTCAGTTTTACAGTATAAGATACAGAAAGGGTTCCCCCGTCAGACATAATATCCATCTCAGTAATGCATTCAAGTGGAGGAAACACAACCACTTCACATTAAGTCTGTTCAAACATTCCAATTTTGATCCCAACTTTCACCTTAATCCCATCACTGCTGTATCTCCATATGTGCCCAAGCTAACCATGGCCTTCTTTAGATTTTGAGCTCACCCAGAATATTTTGTGTCCACCTTCTGGTCACTTTGCTCATACATATGAACATGGCCTTGGGTCCCCAGCTAGGGACCAGACCAAGGGACCCTGACCCTTTTTGTTACTCTTCACCCAGATTAATTTGCTGGCCCTAGCCCCCAGGGATACAAAGTTGGGTTTTTCAATGCTGTCTTTGCCTTCCAGCTTTAAAAATTTCTTTAGAATTTTAAAACTAGAGTAAATAAAATGGGTTTGTTTAAGGCCCTTTCATGTTGGGGTACCAGCCAGAGTGCCATCAGTCCACTCAACCTCCAGCAGTGCCTCATGTTTTGACCCCATCAGTGTCCTCCATATTCTTCCCATTTCTTAGTAACTTAATGAAGATTTCCACCCTGGTGGGACTAACTCCTTGACTATCCCTCTTTCCTCCATTATGCTTTTGTGAATGATTCCATTTTCTTAGACTAAGGGTAGTAAGTAAAAGTAAAGTCGCTTAGTCGTGTCTGACTCTTTGCAACCCCATGGACTGTAGCCTACCAGGCTCCTCTGTCCATGGGATTTTCCAGGCAATAGTACTGGAGTGGGTTGCTAAGACTAAGGGTAAGCTAAGCTAAAAATTCTGATATGATTTATTGGACTGCTGCTTGATTTTGCAGAAGTAAGTTTATATGGGGTGTCTGTGCAAAAGGGGCTCCCTTAGTCACAGCATTTGTTATAAGCTAAGTAAGGAGTATATTATGTGGATGCACACCCCAGTCATCATAAAGCCAATTCAGCATATGAGCTGCCTCATCTGGGGAGTTCCACTCAGCATTTAAGGAGAGGAGTCATCAGTTAACATTCTCAGTGAATATAAGCCATACAGTGGCTTTCATCCAGCCCCTCAGTTTAGCTGTCCCTTCAGAAACAACCTACTGTTTGTTTGAATTATATATTGCCACCTCTGATTGTTGAATAGTAAGCTATGGGTCCTGCATGAATCAAACGTGCCCTTATTCTCTGCAGCATTCAAAGCCAAGAAGACCGCTCCTAAATTAAGCATTGAGGTGGGAGGGGCTTCCCAGGTGGCCCTAGTGACAAAGAACCATCTGCCAGTGCAGGAGACGTAAGAGATTCCTGGGTCATGGAATATTCCCTAGAGGAGGGCATGGCAACCCACTTCCATATTCTTGCCTGGAGAATTCCATGGACAGAGGAGCCTGGCGGGCTACGATCTGTAGGGTTGCAAGAAGTCAAACGCTACTGAACTGAGTACGTACGCACGTTACCCATTTTAGTGAAAGTTCAGGAAGCTGATGATATTGATCTACAAAATGAAATTGCTTCTTCAGACTATACTCTTTGGTTTCATAGTTCCTTGGTTTTGCACAGCCGCGTCCCTTCACCACCTGGACCACCTTTAGGGACTGTAGAGGTATTATCTGATGTGCCAGCATCATTTGTCCCTTTGGTAGTAGTCCCGAGGGCGGCAACCACAGCTCTGACCCACTGGGGCAAATCCAAGTATGGCACAGTGCCAGCATCTCCTCCTTTTACTTTCATTTTAGTAATTACAGGTAAAAATAACCAAGGGATATATATTTAATTTGTTTCTCATTGTTTTGCTCCTTTCCCCTGGGTATCCAGTTAGCCAACTCTCTGGGAACTGGATCTGCCATTTCTGACTTCCATTTGTAACCTTATCTCTGTAACTGACAGGAGTGTGCCTGGTATTTCATCTCTATTTTGAGAGATGAGGGAACTAAAGTGCAGAGAGGTTATGTAGCTTGTCCAAGGTTACACGGCAAGAGAATGACAGAGCCAGTGTTTGAAACCAGGCCTCTTTGACTTCATGGCCTTACCTGTAACCATTAGAAACACTTCCTTTTATTAGCAGATTCTAAACCTTAAAAACTAGACTTGTGGACACAGTTGGGGAAGCAAAGGGTGGGACTAATTGAGAGAGTAGCTTAGATACATACACATTACCATATGTAAAATAGTCAGTGGGAATTTGCTGCATGACACAGATACAGCTCAAACTGGTACTCTGTGACAACGGAGAGGGATGGGATGCAGTGGGAGTCAGGAGGGAGGTTCAAGAGGGAGGGGACATATGAAAACCTGTGGCTTATTCATGTTGCTGTGTGGCAAAAACCAACAGAATATTATAAAGTAATTATCCTTAAATTAAAAAGAAATAAATTAAAAAAATTCTAATGCCTAGATTCATTTTCTAAGGAGACTGATTTAGAGATTTCCCTGGTGGCTCAGTGGATAAGACTCCACACTCCCAGTACCAAAGGGCCCAGATTCAATCCCTGGTTGGGGAACTAGATCCTGCATGCATGCAGAAACTAAGATTTCAAGTGCCACAGTGAAGATCCCACAAGCCACAGCTGAGACCCAGAGCTGTCAAAATGAATAAATAAAAATTTTAAAAAGAGCCTGATTTAATTGGTTGATTTCTGTCTTAGTCTTCTTGGGCTGCTTTAACAAAATACCATAGACTGGGTGACTTACAAAGAACAGAAATGTTCTGAAGGCTGGGAAGTCCAAGATCCAGGTGCCAGCAACTTGGCATCTGGTGAGAACCCACTTGGTTTTTAAAAAAATTATGTATATATCTTAAAATTTGTTATTGGGAGATAATTGCTTTACAAGATTGTACTGGTTTCTGCCATACATCAATATGAATTGGCCATAGGTATACACATGTCCCCTCCCATTTGAACTCCCCTCCCATCTCCCACCTCATCCCACCCCTCTAGGTTTTCCAGAGCACTGGGTTGAGCTCCCTATGTCACACGGCAAATTCCCGCTGGCTATCTATTTTATATATGGCAATGTATATATTTCCATGCTGCTGTCTCAGTTCATCCCACCCTCTCCCTCCCACTGTGTCCACAAGTCTGCATCTCCATCGCTGCCCTGCAAATAGGTTCATCAGAGCCATCTTTCTAGATTGCATACACATGCGGTAATATACAGTATTTGTTTTTCTTCTTCTGACCTACTTCACTCGGTGCAACAGGCTCTAGGTTTATCCACCTCATTAGGGGGGACTCAAATGCATTTTTTTTATAGCTGAGTAGTATTCCATCGTATATAGGTACCACAATTTCTGTATCCGTTCATCTGTCGATGGACATCTAGATTGCTTGCACGTCCTAGCTATTGTAAAAAAGTGTTCCAACGAACACTGGGGTACATGCATCTCTTTCAATTATGGTTTTCTCAGGGTATCATATGGTAGTTCTATTCCTAGTTTTTAAAGGAAATTCCATACTGGAGAACCCACTTTTTAGTTTATAAATAGCCTGTCTTGCTGAGTCCTTACCTGGTGAAAAGGGTGAAGAAGCTCTTTGAAGCTTCTTTTATAAGGCAGTAATACCATTCCTAGATCTGATAGATAGAATGCCTGATGAACTATGGAATGAGGTTCGTGACATTGTATAGGAGACAGGGATCAAGACCATCCCAATGGAAAAGAAATGCAAAAAAGCAAAATGGCTGTCTGGGGAGGCCTTACAAATAGCTGTGAAAAGAAGAGAAGTGAAAAGCAAAGGAGAAAAGGAAAGATATAAGCAGCTGAATGCAGTGTTCCAAAGAATAGCAAGAAGAGATAAGAAAGCCTTCCTCAGCAATCAATGCAAAGAAATAGAGGAAAACAACAGAATGGGAAAGACTAGAGATCTCTTCAAGAAACTTAGAGATGCCAAGAGAACATTTTATGCAAAGATGAGCTCGATAAAGGACAGAAATGGTATGGACCTAACAGAAGCAGAAGATACTAAGAAGAGGTGGCAAGAATACACAGAAGAACTGTACAAAAAAGATCTTCACGATAATCATGATATAATAATCATATAATCACGATGATGTGATCACTGATCTACAGCCAGACATCCTGGAATGTGAAGTCAAGTGGGCCTTAGAAAGCATCACTACGAGCTAAGCTAGTGGAGGTGATGGAATTCCAGTTGAGCTATTTCAAATCCTGAAAGATGATGCTGTGAAAGTGTTGCACTGAATATGCCAGCAAATTTGGAAAACTCAGCAGTGGCCACAGGACTGGAAAAGGTCAGTTTTCATTCCAATCCCCAAGAAAGGCGATGCCAAAGAATGTTCAAACTACCGCACAATTGCACTCATCTCACACGCTAGTAAAGTAATGCTCAAAATTCTCCAAGCCAGGCTTCAGCAATACGTGAACCATGAACTTCCTGATGTTCAAGCTGGTTTTAGAAAAGGCAGAGGAACCAGAGATCAAATTGCCAACATCCGCTGGATCATGGAAAAAGCAAGAAAGTTCCAGAAAAACATCTATTTCTGCTTTATTGACTATGCCAAAGCCTTTGACTGTGTGGATCACAATAAACTGTGGAAAATTCTGAAAGAGATGGGAATACCAGACCACCTGACCTGCCTCTTGAGAAACCTATATACAGGTCAGGAAGCAACAGTTAGAACTGGACATGGAACAACAGACTGGTTCCAAATAGGGAAAGGAGTACGTCAAGGCTGTATATTGTCACCATGCTTATTTAACTTCTATGCAGAGTACATCATGAGAAACGCTGGACTAGAAGAAACACAAGCTGGAATCAAGATTGCCGGGAGAAATACCAATAACCTCAGATATGCAGATGATACCACCCTTATGGCAGAAAGTGAAGAGGAACTCAAAAGCCTCTTGATGAAAGTGAAAGAGGAGAGTGAAAAAGTTGGCTTAAAGCTCAACATTCAGAAAACGATCATGGCATCCGGTCCCATCACTTCATGGGAAATAGATGGAGAAACAGTGGAAACAGTGTCAGACTTTCATTTTTTGGGCTCCAAAATCACTGCAGATGGTGACTGCAGCCATGAAATTAAAAGACGCTTACTCCTTGGAAGGAAAGTGATGACCAACCTCGATAGCATATTGAGGAGCAGAGACATTACTTTGCCAACAAAGGTCCGTCTAGTCAAGGCTATGGTTTTTCAGTGGTCATGTATGGATGTGAGAGTTGGACTGTGAAGAAGGCTGAGAGCCGAAGAATTGATGCTTTTGAAGTGTGGTGTTGGAGAAGACTCTTGAGAGTCCCTTGGACTGCAAGAAGAACCAGCCAGTCCATTCTGAAGGAGATCAGCTCTGGGATTTCTTTGGAAGGAATGATGCTAAAGCTGAAACTCCAGTACTTTGGCCACCTCACGCGAAGAGTTGACTCATTGGAAAAGACTCTGATGCTGGGAGGGATTGGGGGCAGGAGGAGGAGGGGACGACAGAGGATGAGATGGCTGGATGGCATCACTGACTCGATGGATGTGAGTCTGAGTGAACTCTGGGAGTTGGTGATGGACAGGGAGGCCTGGCGTGCTGCGATTCATGGGGTCGCAAAGAGTCGGACACGACTGAGCGACTGAAGTGAACTGAACTGAATACCATTCATGAAGGCTCCACCCTCAAGGCCCAATCACCTCCCGAAGGCCCCACCTCCAAATAACTGCACACTGGGGATTAGGTTTTAGCAAATGAATTTTAGGAGGACAGAAACATCTAGTCTATAGCAATTATTAGTGGGTTGCACAGCAATGAAGACCCAGCACAGCCACAAATAAATAAATAAATATTTAAAAAAATTATTAATGGGCTGAACAGTTACTCCCCAAAAGGTATATTCACTTCCTAGAACCTGTGAATGTAGCCTTCTTTGGAAAAAGGGTCTTCACAGATGTAATGAAGTTGAGGATGCTGCAATGAGATCATCTTGGATTATCCCAGTAGGGCATAATTCCAACAAGTATCCTTATAAGAGACATTCAGAGAAGAGAGACCTGAAGAAGAGGAAAGAACCATGTGAAGATGGAGGCAGTTATGCAGCCACAGCCCAGGAACATCTGGAGCCACTGGAAGTTTAAGGAGACAAGGAAAATCCACTTGAGCCTTCAAAGGCTGCTGATACCTTCAATGGCAACCCTGCTGACACCTTGATTTCAAACTTCCAGACTCCAGAATTGTGAAAGAATCAGTTTCTATTGTGTGAAGCCTCTGTGTTTCTGCTGATTTGTTGCTGTCACAGGAAATTAATACAGTTGGGGCATGGCCTGGGCAGCATATGTTTTAATCCCTGGGTGATTCTAAGGCACAGCCAAGGTGGGAATCCCTGGATTAGGGAATTTTGGAAGCATGTCCCCTGGCAGTTTTCCTCAGCTCCGGGGATAACTGCTTTTTGCAATATGGTGGCGTCTTTTTACTTAAGCTTTTATTATTTTTTTTAGCAGAGCAAAAGAATATACAAAGTTTATGGTGCATAAAAAGATATACAGGGATTCCCAGATGGCTCAGTGGTAAAGAATCTGCCTGCCAATGCAGGAGACGCAAGAAACACACATTTGATCCCTGGGTCAGGAAGATTCCCTGGAGAAGGAAATGGCAACCCACTCCTAATCCCATGGGCAGGGGAGCCTGGCTGGGCTACAGTCCATGGGGTCGCAAAAGAATCGGACAAGACTAAGTCACTGAGCACATAGGCACAAAGGGCTTGGCTTTGTGTGGTCCTTACTCAGGGGCTCAGGTTGACAGAGCCCGCACTGTCTAGATGTTGCCAGTGCCAGGGCAAGAGGAAGGAAATATGGAGAATTACATACTGATTCTTTTTATTTTATTTTTAAATTTATATTTTATTATTATCTGGTTGAAATATAGTTAATGTACAACGTCATGTTGGTTTCAAGTGTATAGCAAAGCGATTGTTATACATATACATCTATCTATTCATTTTCAGATTATTTTCCCTTGTAGGTTATTACAAAGTATTGAGTATAGTTCCCTGTGCTTTATGGTAGGTCCTTGTCATTTACCTATTTTATATACAGTACTGTGTATCTGTTAGTCCCAAATTCCTAATTTATCCCTCCCCCATCCTCCCCATACTGGTGCTTACATGCTTCTACCCAGAAGTCACAAGCATCTTTTCCATTCATGTTTTATTGGACTGAGCAAGTCACACGGGCATCACCTAACCTCACAGGAGCAGAGAAGTGTCCTCCCTCCTGCTAGGAAGTAGAGGGGAACAGGAAGTGGGTGGGCAATTATAATGGCTGTCGCGCCCGCTCTCACCCGGAGACAGCAGTGTGGTAGGGCTCGCAAGGTGCCCTCTGCTGGAGGAGGAGCAGCTGTCCCTTTTTGCCTGAGGAGTTTCCTCAGTGCATGGCACTTTCTGTGCTAAAACGGGGTGAGTTTCAGGCCAGTTGAGATAGTGGGTCACCCGTGCTAGGTTCTGTCTTGGGTTGCTCATCCTGAGGAGGGAGATTGGAGGCATCTCTCTGCCTGCTAATACCTCATAAGGCTGATGTGGGGACTAAACAAGACAACGCATGCAAAAGAGCTCAGCACTATTGCCAGTTGTAGTATAAAAAGCAGTGAAAATTGAGCCAATTCATTGGAAAAGACCATGATGCTGCAAAGATTGAAGGCAAAAGGAGAAGGGAGTCGCAGAGGGCGAGATGGTAAGATAGCATCACTGACTCAATGGACATGAATTTGGGCAAACTCCAGGAGATGGTGAAGGCCAGAGAAGCCTGGCGTGCTGCAGTCCATGAGGTTGCAAAAAGTCAGACACAACTTAAGGACTGACCACCACCACCACCAACATTATTGTAAATATTCAACTGTATAATCAACTGCAGAGTGTTGATAATATTGTTGATAGTACCAAAGGGGATTTAAGATAATATATTTCATTTATTAATTTTTGGCTGCACTGAGTGGCTTGTGGAATCTTCGTTCCCCCATCAGGGACTGAACCCACGCCCTTGGCAGTGAAAGTGAGGAGTCCTAACCTCTGAATTGCTAGGGAGTTTCCAGATAATATATTTAAATACTTGCCATAATCTTTACTGAGCAATAGGCACAATCACAAATGGCGGTTATTATCAATACACACATCTTCAAAATAGAAAAGAACCCCTTTCCCCACAAAAAAGGCAAGGAAATAAATGTGAATAAATATATTTCAGTTTAGATAGAATGGTATTAATATGTATTTTTCATCATCTATTTGCAGAGCAGGGATTATAAAAATAAATAAAAAATAATATTCCTTTCTCTACTGTTGTAACTGAAAATCTATTTCTTTGAGTAGGCTATGCAAAGACATTTGACCTTGAGACCTCATCCAATTTAGAACTCTGTTGAAAAGCCTTTCACTTAAATGTAACATCAGTGACAAAGAAAGGAGGAGAATTAGTGGAATTCACAACAGATGATAAAAGAAACGTAGGTTGTGACCTACCGTTAAGAGATAGATGAAAGGAAATTATTGTCTCTTTCTAGAGAAAAAAATAGAAGAGATTCATTATTTGCAAAACCCAAAATAAACATTGATTTTGAGGACAGAATGCCTGAATTCTGGTCTTATCATTTTCCTGGTCCTTTAGCTGCCTTGGAACCTCCTTGGATTGGTTATAGGAACTTGGTGAAGAATGTGGAAAAAATGAGGATAAATAACAAATAATTGAAATGGTCATGATTTTATTTCTTCAAAATAGTTCTAAGAAAACATGTAAGGCTTTCTCAGTTACTTCCTGCAGAAGACTCTGAACAATGGAACAACGCAGGGGTGATTAGTTTTTTCCATCTGGGTTGCTGGGGTTTCCTTTATTGCTCATTCATATGCAAATCATCACTGATATTAATTATTAGCTTTTCTTGGTAATAGTTTTACCACAACACAAGGAGAGAAAGGGGGTTGCTGATCCTGGGACCACTGTCTTGGTGGGTGAGTCAGTTCAGATAGCTGTGTGTTTGCAGAACGTTACTAGAGTAATAAGGAACACCTTTTATTTTTTTTTTTTCTAATTTTATTTTATTTTTAAACTTTACATAATTGTATTAGTTTTGCCAAATATCAAAATGAATCCGCCACAGGTATACACGTGTTCCCCATCCTGAACCCTGGAACACCTTTTATTGAGAGAAAGTGTTACAGTTTTCAACTTACTTTCACACATGTAAACTCATGTGGCTGTGGCTCCAGGGTCACAGTACCAGGGCTTGAAGCTCTGTGGTCTCAGCACTCCCAGGCAGGTCACTCTGTGTGTCTGTCTTTCCCAGTTTGTGAAATGGAGGTAACACTACTGTGTTCACCTATTACATGGAGTTGCTCTGTTAGCTCAAATGAAAATATATGCCTTGCCAACTATAAAGTTCTGTGTCAATAGAAACTATCACGTTAAAGATGAGGAAATCCAGGCTGTGAAATGTCCCTGCACTTGCAAAAGGTGTCTGGGCAGGTGATGGTGGAGTTGGACTCCACCATTCTTCTTAAAAAAAAAAAAACACACAGGGAGGGGCAGTCTGTCATTTTTTGGCCACCCAGCAGCTGAACCCTCTTGCCTATGTTTTGAAGACGCCCTCCTTCTCAGAGCCATACCCCTCCTCTCATCATTTAAATGCTCACTAATTAAACTGAAAATGCTACTGCTTTACCTGGCCTCACTTAAACTGGGTGGCAGACTGACCCGGGCCCCAGGGTGGCTGTTCTCACTGACCCCTCTGAGGACTGACTTGGGTTTCACTCCTGATGTTAACATTCCAAATTTGACTCTTCTGAAGGAGAGTCTGTGAACTGCCCAGTATCTTTATTTATTTAAACATTACATATTAATTATTAAAATAATAAAATTCAATATTAAATAATAATTTATTTAATAATTAAAAAATTTATTTAGCTGCACCAGGTCTTATTTGTGGCACATGGGATCTTTCATCTAGCTCCCCCATAGCACTGGGATCTTAGTTTGCTGACCACGAATCAAACCCATGTTCCCTGTGTTGCAAGGTAGATTCTTAACCACTGGACCACCAAGGAAATCCCATACCTAGTATCTTTAAAACCAGTACACCTCAAAGTGTAAGATGCACACAAATCATCATACGTGTGTGTGTGCTCAGTTGTGTCTGACTCTTTGTGGGCCCGTGGACTGTAGCTCACCAAGCTCTTCTGTCCATGGAATTTTCCAGGCAAGAATACTGGAGTGAGTTGCTGTTTCCTCCTCCAGGGGATCTTTCCAACCCAGGCATCAAACCATATCTCTTGAGTCTCCTGCATTGGCAGGAGGATTCTTTACCACTGTGCCATCTGGGAAGCCCTACAAATCACTGCTGCTGCTGCTGCTAAGTCGCTTCAGTCGTGTCCGACTCTGTGTGACTCCATAGACGGCAGCCCACCAGGCTCCCCGGTCCCTGGGATTCTCCAGGCAAGAACACTGGAGTGGGTTGCCATTTCTTTCTCCAATGCATGAAAGTGAAAAGTGAAAGTGAAGTCACTCAGTCGTGTTTGACTCTTAGCGACCCCGTGGACTGCGGCCTACGAGGTTCCTCCGTGCATGGGATTTTCCAGGCAAGAGTACTGGAGTGGGGTGCCATTGCCTTCTCTGTACAAATCACTAGATTATATTAAAATGTAGAATGGGACTTAAGAGCTCTGGGTGGAAGTGAGATTCTGCATTTCTAACAAGCTCCCAGGTAATGCTGCAGCTGCTGCAGCTGCTGAGGACCCCACTTTGTGCAGCATGCTTTTTCTATTTCTTTTCAGCTTAACAAATATCTTGACTAATACTTGTAGATTCTGTCATCAATAATGGGCGGGGGGTTGTGGTTTATATACAAACCAATACTGAAACACACAAAAAGGAAAATTATCGATTTTTCTGGGATGACAATTATTCTATTTATTCTATTGTTTTCTAGGGAAAAGGCTGGATGATGCTTAATTTTAAAAATTAAGGTGAGTCAAAATTGTGTTGAGTGATATTTTATTGTTCTGTAATAGCCTTTAGAGTTAATTGAAGCGATGTATGAAAGGCAATGCCAAAGAATGCTCAAACTACCGCACAATTGCACTCATCTCACACGCTAGTAAAGTAATGCTCAAAATTCTCCAAGCTAGGCTTCAGCAATACATGAACCAACTTCCTGATGTTCAAGCTGGTTTTAGAAAAGGCAGAGGAACCAGAGATCAAATTACCAACATCCGCTGGATCATGGAAAAAGCAAGAGAGTTCCAGAAAAACATCTATTTCTGCTTTCTTGATGATGCCAAAGCCTTTGACTGTGTGGATCACAATAAACTGTGGAAAATTCTGAAAGAGATAGGAATACCAGACCACCTGACCTGCCTCTTGAGAAATCTGTATGCAGGTCAGGAAGCAACAGTTAGAACTGGACCTGGAACAACAGACTGGTTCCAAATAGGAAAAGGAGTTCGTCAAGCCTGTATATTGTCACCCTGTTTATTTAACTTCTATGCAGAGTACATCATGAGAAACGCTGGACTGGAAGAAGCACAAGCTGGAATCAAGATTGCCGGGAGAAATATCAATAACCTCAGATATGCAGATGACACCACCCTTATGGCAGAAAGTGAAGAGGAACTCAAAAGCCTCTTGATGAAAGTGAAAGAGGAGAGTGAAAAAGTTGGCTTAAAGCTCAACATTCAGAAAACGAAGATCACGGCATCCGGTCCCATCACTTCATGAGAAATAGATGGGGAAAGAGTGGAAACAGTGTCAGACTTTATTTTTCTGGGCTCCAAAATCACTGCAGATGGTGACTGCAGCCATGAAATTAAAAGAGGCTTACTCCTTGGAAGGAAAGTTATGACCAACCTAGATAGCATATTGAGGAGCAGAGACATTACTTTGCCAACAAAGGTTCGTCTAGTCAAGGCTATGGTTTTTCCAGTGGTCATGTATGGATGTGAGAGTTGGACTGTGAAGAAGGCTGAGCGCCGAAGAATTGATGCTTTTGAAGTGTGGTGTTGGAGAAGACTCTTGAGAGTCCCTTGGACTGCAAGGAGATCCAACCAGTCCATTCTGAAGGAGATCAGCCCTGGGATTTCTTTGGAAGGAATGATGCTAAAGCTGAAACCCCAGTACTTTGGCCACCTCATGCGAAGAGCTGACTCATTGGAAAAGACTCTGATGCTGGGAGGGATTGGGGGCAGGAGGAGAAGGGGACGACAGAGGATGAGATGGCTGGATGGCATCACTGACTCGATGGACGTGGGTGAGTGAACTCCGGGAGTTGATGATGGACAGGGAGGCCTGGTGTGCTGCGATTAATGGGGTTGCAAAGAGTCGGACACGAATGAGTGACTGATCTGATCTGATCCTAAAACTAGATTTGGAAACCATTCTGTGAGGTATTTACATCTTTGGGTGCATGATTAGAGTGGGGCTGTAAGCGGTGTAGGAGGCAGAAACAATAACTTCTGACTAAATTCACTTTGCCAGAATCTTTCCCTCATGCGCTGTCTCTTTAAATAACCGAGACAAAGAGAGTTCAGCTAGATAAAGGCAGAAGCAGAGTGCATGTATGCTGGGTCACTTTAGTTGTGTCTGACTCTTTGTGACCCCATGGACTGTAGCCCATCAAGCTCCTCTGTCCATGGGATTCTCCAGGCAAGAATACTGGAGTGGATTGCCAGGCCCTTTTCCAGGAGATCTTCCTGACCCAGGGATTGAACCCACATCTCTTGTGTCTCCAGCTTTGGCAGGCGGGTTCTTTACCACTAGCGCCACCTGGGAAGCCAAGAAGCAGAGTGGCCCTCCCCAGATTATGGTAACAGGTATGGACAGTAGAGGCCTAAAGACTAGTGTCTAAGTCATCTCAAGCTGCCATAACAAAACACCATAGCCTGGGTGGCTTACACAGACATTACTCTCTCACAATTGTAGAGACCAGCTGATTTGGAATTTGGTGAGGGACAGATGGCTGACTTCTTACTATTTTTTCACATGATGGAGAAACACAGCTTTGGTGTCTCTCTTCTTATAAGGACATGAGTCTCATTTTGGAGGCCTCACTATCATGACCTCATCTAAATCTAATTCTCTCCTAAAGGCCCCACCACTTAATGCCATCACATCAGCGGGTTTAGAGTTTCAACATTTGCATTTGTAGGGGGTAGGGAAACAGACATTCGGTCCACTACAACTAGATAAAGACTCTTTTAGATAAATGATTTAGCTTCGGTGCTAGGATCCTGTCAGTTCTGGGCAGAGTTCTCTGTTACCAGTGGTGGCGTGTTTTTGCTGTAATGAACGAGCGCCCGTGGTGAGCTCTGATCGACAGCAGAGCAGTGGGCAATACCTGCTTTCCTGTGGAGCCTGGAGGGTGGCAGCGTTCTGTCAGTTGGATAACAAGCCCTGGGAGGCCGTGGATAAACAAAAAATGAATGCTCTGGTTCTAGAAAACAAACAAGGCAAACTCCAAGGTAGCTCAGAACACAAGAGAGTATATCAAATGGACTTTAGGAAGAAAACCAAGAGTTGTGTGAACACGCCAAGATTTCCCCTGGTTCATGCCAGCATCCAAAGAACATCTTACTGTTGGTTTCTTGGCTGCACATGCCTTTCCAAGGCAGAAACAGAAAGACAAAAATCTACAACACAGAGAAAACAGGCATGGAGAGAAAACTGAGTCGGTTTTGCCATAATTAAGTCAGAAAATGGCTAGCCTTCCCTTATTCACAGCTTACATAAGCAATTCTCACTCTGGTATTGTAGTATTTAAGGAATTCTCCAAGATGTCTTCAGGAAATCTTCTCTCTTCAGATCTCTCTCCACTAACACCCTTTCTAAACAATTTAACGTAAATAAACTCACATTTTAAATCTGAAAACATGCATGACTCACGTACAAATTTCATATAGTACATTAGGAATCAAAATGAGATAATTGAACTATCTTTAATGGAAAAGAGCTAAAAAATAAATAATAGTGCTAATAATAAATAAATGAATAGCAAAATTTGTAGCTAAGATGGATAGATCTTTGAGATATATTGTAGCATAAAAACAAATTGAAAAATAGTGCATATATCATACAATTTTGAGGCAAACACACACAATTTTTTTTATAATATATATGAAGATGTAAGGAAAATGGTCTGGAAGAGACATTTCCATCTGAGCTGAGTAATTATCCTAGCAAAGGATTAAACAATAGCAACTACACACAAAAATCCAAGCATGGACCTTACCTGGAGAGATCCCAAAGAACAACCCCCATTTGGGCCTCAGAGAGAGAAGACACACCATTTTTGTGGATTTAACCAAATGTGTTAGGCAAAATCATACACCAATATATTTATTTATTCTTAAAATTTTGAAAGCATCATGCTTTTACTTTTATTTATTTGGGTGTGTCATGAGCAGCATGCAGGATATTAGTTCCCCCATCAGGGATCGAACCTGTGCCCCTTGCAGTGGAAGCACAGAGTCTTAACCACTGGACCACCAGGGAAGTCCCACACCAATATACTTAAATAAAAGCGGGAGGAGAATTATCTCATTGCCCTCCTCCCCACTCAAATAATGCCTTGGATTCCACTCTCTCAGGCAAAAAGAGGCCAAAACGAAAAAAGTGAAACAAAGTAAAGATGAAGAAGTTAGTTCTGGGCCAGGTCATCCCAGTCATTTGTGGGACCCAGGGCTAGAGTACAAATGGACATCCATGTGTAATATGTCTAAACATGTAAGTTATAAGTCAAACAAACACGCTGTTTGTTACATGAAATATATTGTGTCTTCCTGCTTTGACAAATATTCCTGCCAAATTAATAACTGACATGAGGGACAGGTCAAGTGAGAGCTGTCAGAGTCGGACATCAGCAAGAGGCAGCATTTGGAGAGCCAGCTCATGGTCCGTGGGTCTTGTTCTTGTTTTTCTGCTGCTGGCCTGTGTGGCGAGGGGCTCTGTGCATGTGTGGACCACTAGGCTTGCAC
Organism: Bos indicus x Bos taurus; assembly: GCF_003369695.1. NCBI lineage: Eukaryota > Metazoa > Chordata > Mammalia > Artiodactyla > Bovidae > Bos > Bos indicus x Bos taurus. The sequence goes on from NC_040076.1 coordinate 106,812,417, forward strand.
AGACAATCTCCATCCACATCCCTTTAAACAGCTACATCTGGTCTCCTCTGGCCCTGCTATGTCCCAGCCTTGGAGAATTGGAGCTGGTGAAGGTTGGACTGGGGAAAGGCCTATTGCGGGCCCTGGAAGTGAGCTTAGGGCATTTGGAGAGGAATGTGGGATCTCTCTTCCCCTGAGCTTGGGTTAGAAGTGGAGACAGGACAAAAGCTATGGAAGGGCACATCCCTTGGGCCTCATGGACTCCTTAGCCCATGGGAAGTGTGATTGAATGAGAGCTGTGGAATGGTCCTCTGAAGCCAGGATCCTGGGTTTGGGTCCCCTCTTACACTGGTCTAAAGTCAGTGCTATTCTTGATTTGGGGATGTTCTGGGCTCAGGTCCTGGTGAGTTAAGGGGTTTCAAGTGTCATTTTGATTATGTTATATATAGAATCTAAGTCAGTGAATCATTCTTTTCACTTTGTGCAAAACATGGATATTTAAAAATACAGGCAACATAGCCAGTATTAAGACTTTCATCTCTGTGAGAGATACCCAGGAGTGAATCAGAGACTGACGGATAAAACCAGACCGACCTTTCTCAACTCATCTTCTCATTTCACTGGAGTAACAGGTAGAATTGTTGACACTGTAAATTGTTTTCTCTCCTGCTTTTGCAGAATGAATACGGTTAAATGTACCTTAAACTGCAAACAGTGTGATTCTACTGCACTAACTATGGGATCGTATTTCCTTTGTATTATTTTTTTGCTGCATAACAAATTACCCCCAAATATAACAGCTTAAAACAACAAATATTTATTATTTCAGAGTTTGTGTGGGTCAGGAATCTGTAAAGGGCTTAGCTGGGTGGTTGTGGCTCAAGGTCTGTCATGAGATTGTAGGCAAGCTGTCTACCAGGGCTGCAATGGTCCAAAGACTCAGGTGAGGATGAAGGATCCAATACAAGTTCACTCACGTGGTTTTTTCAGGCTTTAGTTCATTTGCTTATCATATTGTATGGGCCTCCTGGAAGCCAAAAAAACTTCTGGAAGGTGAAAAGAGTCAAGTGACATAGTAACATTCGGAAAAGGGGACTTCAGATCTGGCAGATGCAAGGTAACTTCCGAAACCAGGGTCTGCCAACAGGTGCTATGTCGGGCCACCTGGGGAGTTTATGAAAAATATACCAGTAGTATACACATCCTTATAGTTAATAATACTGTATTATATATTTGAAAGTTGCTTAGAGATTATATCTTAAAAATTCTTGGCATAAGAACAAAATTTTTGTAACTAGGTGTGGTGATGGATATGAACTAGACTTATTATGGTGAGCATTTCACATATATACACCTACCAAATCATTATATTGTACATCTGAAACTAATAAGATGGTGTATATCTAAATAAAAAATACCTGTTCCTAGGTCTACTTTTTTTTTTTTTTCTTCTTTTGCAAGGAAGGTGAACTCAAGAGAGTTAAATGACTTGCTCAAATGCCCATAGCTAGAAAAGGGCTGAGCTGGGGCTGGAACTCAGGCTCATCTGGAAGTCAGAGTTACTGGGAGAATGTAGCATACCAGCCTGGCTCCCCTCAAACCCATGTGAACATGAAGCCTGCCTCTCCACTGACAGCCAGGCAGCCCTGTGTGAGTTTGTTATATAATCTGTATGAACCCCAGTTAGTTTATATGTGAAGAGGGTGTAATAGTTACTTTGTGCTGTTATTATGATGACTGAGATATTTTTTAATGCTCTCTTGCCAAAGAACACTAGGAATATTTCCTATCATTTTAAGAGTTGAATTTATTACTCATTGCACTGAGGGAAATGCATACCATGGGAAACCCTGGAGGTGTGTCAGTGAGAAGGTATTAGAAAATATTATTAAAGGATTTGTTTTTTTGTTAGCTGATTGCAGGGGTGCTCAGGAAACCAGAGTTCATTCTACAAATGTATATCTTTGTAAATCTTATTCTTAGAAGGGAAGACCAGAGGGAGACTGAGGCTATAATTGGCAAAGAGGCTCTAACTGGCCAGAATGGCTGTGTGTCCACTGTGGCTTGGACGATGTTCATATTTTGTCTGTGTTTAGACATGATTAAGGAGTCTTGCTCTTGTCTTCGTACATCGTGGTCACAGAGGGGCCTTGTCTGATGCTGATGTTCTTGTTCATGTTTATGTTAAACAGAAGAACACCAAGGCCCAGTGATAGTACCAAGGCCATCTCTTTCCCAGGTATAAACCATCTAGTCATAGTGCTGGACTCAACTGGTGTTCCAGTCACTGAGCCATGACTTTTATTGTGCTCTCCCACACTGTCAGCACTGGACCTCTGAGTCACAGTGAGACACATAGGGGTGTTCTGAGGTGGAGACATTTGGAGGAAATTAAAAGACAGATGTCCCTTCAAGCGCAATGACTCCTGTTCTTCCCCAGCTTCAGGCATGCTGCTGCTGCTGCTAAGTCACTTCAGTCGTGTCCGACTCTGTGCGACCCCATAGACGGCAGCCCACCAGGCTCCCCCGTCCCTGGGATTCTCCAGGCAAGAACACTGGAGTGGGGTTGCCATTTCCTTCTCCAATGCAGGAAAGTGAAAGTGAAGTCGCTCAGTTGTTCCCAACTTGTAGCGACCCCATGGACTGCAGCCTACCAGGCTCCTCCATCTATGGGATTTTCCAGTAAGAGTACTAGAGTGGGCTGCCTTTGCCTTCTCTGGCTTCAGGCATGACATGAAGCCATTTCCATGAGGTCAAGGGCATTTCAGCCTGTGGAGAATTTCAGAAAGAGAAAAGAGGGGGCTGCAAGGTAGAGGGCTGGACTCTGCCATAGCTTCCTTCCTGCAGTAGAGGTGTACTCTGCACTTACTGTCAGACCTGGGCTTGATGCTGTGTGACACCCACCACCACGTGGAAAATAAACTAGCAAAGGACCACGCTGAGAAACGGGGTAAAAGAAGACAGGGTACCACGAGGACCACTGGCAGTCTAAGCAGTGTTTCCTATACTTTTCTGAATATTGGAATCACCTGGATCTTTCTGGATCCCACTGCACTAATCGAATTCATCTGGGATACCACTCGGAGCATCGAGATTTTAAAAACTCCCTGGGTGATCAAATGTGCAGCAAACTTGGGAAATCACTGGTTTAGCCCATCCACCCTTATAGTTTAGGGTGGAGGGGCCGGGGTCATAAGGCTGTTTAACCATATGAAAGCTGCGGTCCCTCATTCTAGACACTTGGATTTAAATATAAAATCTGAAAATAAATTTCGAGGGGCTTTCAGACCCTAGGAAGAGAATCTGGGAATTCCTCGAGGGAGGCGGGTTGTCTCGTGAAAAACGCCCAATCAGGGTGATTTGAGCTCCCTGCAGAATGGCGCTGGCCCTGCTCTTTCACAGAAGCCCCGGTATTAGCGTCACCAAACCTAGCTCCCGCAGGGAGGTAAGCAGCCACCGAGCAGCCGGTGTGCGCACGTGTGAGAGTGTGCCCGCCGGCGTGCACGCGCGGGGCAGCCGGCGAGCGTGCGTTTCCGTTCGGGAGCCCGGGCGGCCTCCGGCTGCGGCTGCAGCAGCGTGCCCGGCGCCCCCTCCCGCCCAGTCCCCTCCCCCGGTGGCTCTCGCTCGCCCTCGTCCCTCCCCCAGCAGCGTCCGCCGCCTCCGGGTGCGGAGGGCAGCGCACTGCACGCGAACCCCTCCTGCAGGCGCCCGGGCGCTACTCGAGCGCCTTGCCCCGGGCGCGCCTGGCGCCCCCTCCCAGACGCCTAACGACGATGAGCCAAGACTCGGGGGTCGCGGAGAGCAGGTGAGCGCAGCCGCGGGGCTGGGTGGGGGCCGGGGTTTGGGAAGGAGGACGGGCAGAGCGGGGGTGGGGTGCGGCTGGCCCGGACATCGCCGCGTGGAGAAGGGGCTTTGCGGTCTTCAGCACCCTCTATCGTGGGCTCTGCTTTTCCCGTTTTCCGGACGGGGCGGGGGCTCCACTCCCGCCCCGGCATCCCCGCTCGAGCTGCACAAACAAAGCACCCTTCGGTGGCGGCGCCTGCCTGGCGCGGGCACGGAGCATGGGGGTAGCGACTCGCTCTCCAGCCCGGACTCCGATTCCGAACCCGCCGGCAGGCCCCGAGCGGCTGCACCTGGGTCGGGCGGGCTGCGCCGGGGTCGCGCGCAGGTGCTCGCGCGGGAAGCGGTGGCGCGCGGCTGCGAGGCCCCGGGCGCCCGGCCCGGAGGAGGAGCTATGGCCGGCGCTACTGCCCCCTGCCGTCTCGGCTTGCCGGCGCCAGCAACCCGGCCCTTCCGCAGCGGCGGCGCAAAGGCGGCGGCAGGTGGGCCCGATTTGTCCACATTCACCCGGCGGCAGCGGCTGCGGGCGGCGGGCCGGTGTGGAGGGGGCTGATCGCCCTGTGGCATCCCCTTTGCTCCCAGCGCGAGTGGACTCGCGCCCTTCCCGCCTCCGCGCTGACTCCCCGCCGCCCGGGCCGGCTTCTGCTGTCCTCGTCTGCTCCCATCTCTCAAGCTTCAGCTCTCCGGATCCCCTGCGTCCACTGCACCCGTGTCGGGGAGGACTTGGAAAGTTTTTCTGAACACCACCGGCGCTTTGGCCCCTTGACTTTCAAATGGTTTGAGCTGAGAGCGGGATTATTTCCGTAATCCCCTTTTGCCCATGCGTGAAACACCCCCATCATCCCCTTGCGCCCGTCATCCCTTCTACGCTCCCAGGGGGCCCTAATAGTGTCTTTAGCACAGAAGGCACGAGATCAACATTGCTTTTAGGATATCTCCTATTACTGTAAAGGTAGCCAATGCCTCTGTTTGTCATCAGCGTCCCACAGACCTTTAAAGGCAGCCTCTTTTCACGTGGGAATGTGTATTCAGAGCTGGTTTGGGCTGTAGTGGTCGAGTTCTCCAGAGCTCTCATCTGCAGAAGCAGACTTTTGGCATCGGATGCAGTTTCAGCACAAGACACGTGACGGCTTGTTTGTGAAATGTATCCTTTAGGTAATTCTCTCATTGCTGTAAGCACATGCCGGAAGCCCGCCCAAAACAGTGCAGAAACGCTGGGCAAAGATTCAGACTCTGCAGAGAACTTGCTTATGAGACAGTCCCTGCCACATCACAGTTTATGCACGATCAACTAGAGAATACGGAGCTTTAAAGTGTCTCACGACTTCAGTGTTTCGTGAATTATTCTTTGAACATTAGGCTTATAATCTTTTAGGAAGGAGGGAAGGATTTTTTTGTTTTGTTTTATGTGTGATTTTTTTTTTTTTTTCTTTTTGTCTCTGTTCTTTAAAACACTGTTGCAATCAGGAAGACAGTGTAGAAAAGTTTATTGTGGGGTTCTGCTGTTCAATGTCTTGACATTAGCATTAATAAAACCCCACTAGGACAAGAACTGGGTCCACTTGGGTCATCAAAAACACTTCCTTAGAGGTGGTCAGTTAGCAGGAAGACTTGCAAATGGTGGTTAAAGTGAATGTTGAATCAATCAAATACAGCAAAAGTAAAGTTTTGTTCCAAAAGAAAAGGGAAGTGAATTGAAGTATAGTGTGTGGAATTAGCATGCACGGTTATTTACACAAACAAAGCAGAGCTAACTCAACTTCTACCTACTCCTTCCTAGTTCAGTTCAGTCGCTCAGTCGTGTTTGACTCTTTGTGACCCCATTACTCTGAAATATGGGTCCTCCCTACCTCTTTTCATAAAAACTTGCTAGCCTGCAATTGCTGATCTTTCTGGTCTCTTCAGGAAGACTTACTAATGAGTCGTTTGCACATTTCAGTGTGGCACAAAGTCTGTACAATTGTGTGTCAAACAAGGGGGAGGTGTAATTCTCAGTAAACTGTAAAGCACCCTACAGGTGTTTGCTACTGTTACTTGTAATTTTTAGTAGCTGCCCGGTATGCCACTCTGATACTTAGTCATTCCCACATTTTTTGCCATTTAAACTGTTACTACTGATTTTTAAATACTAAGGAGGTCTCTATATCTAGGGACTTCCCAGATGGCTCAGTGGTAAAGAATCTGCCTGCCAATGCAGGAGGTGTGGGTTCAATCCCCGGTCCAGAAGAATCCCATGGAGAAGGAAATGGCAACCCACTCCAGTATTCTTGCTTGGAAAATCCCATGGACAGAGGAACCTGGTGGGCTACAGTCCATGAGGTTGAAAAAGAGTCGGATATGATTTAGTGACTCAGCAACAGCAACTTTATATCTAATTACCACATTGTATCTGTCATTTATCCAGTGAACCTTTTTTTTTTTTAATAGTGCAAACCATACACCAAACGATGTGTTAGATGCTGAGGATGTGGAATCCTTTGCTGTACACACATACACACCCCTCTTGTTCTTTAGTTCCCAAGAGTTATAAACGACTTACAAAGTACAACGTGCATGTGTGCTCAGTTGTGTCTGACTCTTTGCAACGCCGTGGACTGTAGCCTGCCAGGCTCCTCTGTCTGTGGGATTTTCCAGGCAAGAATACTGGAGTGGGTTGCCATTTCCTGCTCCAGGGGACCTTCACTATCCAGAGGTTGAACCTGTGTCTCTTGCATTTCTTGAGCAGCACAATAAAGCCATTAATTTAGGTGTGCATCAGAGCAGGGCTCAGGGAGGTGAGTAGAGAAGGGATCCCTTCATCTGGGCTGAGTAAGGGAATCACCCCACCCCATCCATTCCCAGTCAGGCCAGCTCTCCTTCTTGCCTGCCCTGGGCACTTGTGATTTCATTCTTTTCCCTCTTCTTCCTCCTCCCCTCCTTGACCCCTCACTGATAGAAGTGTTCCAGTTGCCTCCCTTCTCCCTTAAGCCAGCTCAGTTCCAGCTTTTCCTCCTGGTCCCACTTCCCTTTGGAGTACAGTATGCAGAGATTTCATTGACAGTTAGTTATAGGAGAAAGAAGGAAGTAGACCTTGAAACTGTTCACCCTAATTCCTATCACCCCACAGCTGCTATTTGGGCCATATCCCAAATGCAGTCATCTCTTCACTTTGCCCCCTACCACCCAGGCTCATTCTCCATTCATAAATGTGGCCCGCAAAGCTAAAGGCCTATATATTTTTCCTTTCCCAAGATGCTGAAAACCCTTCCGTGAGGTGTGTGTATGTACAGTCGTACAGAAAATCCAGCATTTTAAGTGTACAGCTGATAAATTATCACCAAGTGAACACATCTGTGTAACTACCACCCAGGTCAAGAAATAGAACCTGGCATCCTAAAAGCCCCCTTTTCCTTGTACTTTCCTATCCCTTCATCCCAAAGGGACCAGAGATAGTTTTGCTAGTTTGTAAACTTTATAAAAATAGACTCATACAGCATATGCCCTTTTGTGTCTGACTTCTTTTGTGCCATATTGTTTGTGAGATTCATCCTCTCAGTTGCGTGTAAGCAGTTTTGGATTCTCGTGGCTTACAGGACTCCATTTTAGGACGGAATCACATTTTGTTCATCCATTTTTCTCTTGATGAACATGGCAGTTGTTTCCAGGTTTTGCCTGTTACAACTAATGATGCGTGAATCCTTTAGCCTTTTGATATCCAAAAACCTACCTGTTTGACCACTATTTTTTTTTTTTCCTTCTGGTATAACTGAAGAAAAGGAAGGGAGGGAATAGATGAAGGAGCCAGCCTGGAGAGCCAGGCCTGTGGGTTTTCACCTTTGCTGGCACTAAATGTTTTCCAAAGCATTTAAGGCTGTGCTCTCATTCCGGGACCTGAACATAGAAGAAAAAAGTGATGGGATGGCTTACATCACAGGTGAACTGATTATAGGTGGTGGTTATGGGATGCTTAGAATAAAGGAAGCTGGGTGATGATGGGAAGCCTGCCCAGCTTGGGAAGTGTCCCTTGGGAGAACTGACAGCTGGTGGCTCATGACTCCCACATCTCTCCTCCACCTTCCCCCACCTGTCTGCCACTTTCCCCTATGGAGTCCTTGACCCCCCCTCCCCCACCTCTCCTCCCCGGCCCCAGCCTGGTCCCAGAGGGCTTGGAGTACAGGAAATCCTTCTGTCCCTATGCAAGGGGCTGTGTAGTTGGCTTCCAGACCTCAAGTCTGTGAAGACAGTTTCCTTGGAGTATGCTTTAAAGTTACCTAGCCTCCTGTGGGGTGTTTGTCATCTAGTACTACAACTTCTTGGGCAGGGAGGTCTGGCTTTTGTGGCCTGGAGACTGAGATTTTCTTTGGGGAAATGCTTGGATCTTTTGGGCTCAACATAAGCAGTTTCTGGCGTGCTGCGATTCATAGGGTTGCAAAGAGTCAGACACGACTGAGCAACTGAAGTGAACTGAACTGAGCCTGTGGGCTATCAGGGTTGCACAGCGTCAGACATTCCCCATGAGAGATGTTGACGACAGCAGATTCTGTAACCCTGCATTGTTGACTTCCTCCTTTGTGTTCAAACTTCAGATCTTCCCAAGAGGGAAGATTTAGAGACCACTCGGTGGACCAGATGATCTTTATTCAGCATCCTGGGGTTGCCATAGGCTTGGTTACAGAGTTGGAACTTCTCCACCTCCCTGTCTTTCCTCATCTCCTCCCTTTCTCCCTCTGATCACGCTTGCTTTCCTCCTGTTCCTGGATCTTGATCAGTTCCTTCCTGCCTCAGACAGAAGCTGTGTGACCTCTACTCCCCCAGCCCCAATTCTTCTCTTGCCTATTCCTGCTTGTCTTTTGTGGCTGAGTTTAAATGTCACTTCCTCAGGAAGCTGCCCCCCCTGCCACCCACCCCCACCCCAATTTTTCAATCTTAGACAGCACTTCCTTTCTCAGATGCAAGTAGACAGTCTTCCCCATCAGGCTGATGGGTTCTTGAAGCCACAGCGCCAGTTGCTCTATTCATTCATGCCTGGCACATAGTCCATCTGTTTTGTTAAATGGATGAATAGATGGCTAAACTAGGAGATCTGAGACAGGTTGTAAGATTGTCTCTGCTTCTAACTTGCTGTGTGATCTTGGGTGTTTATTAGTTTCACCTCTCCTAGAATGCATCTTTCCCTCTGTGAAATAATGCATCAGACTGGAAGATCTTTATAGGTTCCTTTCCGTTTCAGTTTTTTCTGAGTCTAACAGTGAGAGGATCCTGAGGGGTGGTAGCTTTCTCTGAAAATGCAAAAGCTGACCTTTCCATTGAGGTTTAAGTGGTCTTAAGTTTCATGCCTGTGTTCTTGGCATGAGAGCTGCATTCTTCCCAGTTCACCATAGCCTGCTCTGGGCTAAAATGATAGCTTATATTGCTTTTATTGTGCTCTTCCCACATCACATACATTTTATTTCCTGATCTGTCTTCTCTTCCGTTAGTGTGCCCCTTGGGACCAGGTTCCTGTGTCATTTTTATATCCCCTCCGCTCATCACAGCGGATTTCAGTTGATGAAAAGAGATCTGTATTATAGAGAATAGTATTTTCATCGAGTTTATTCTCTGGAAAGTATAACTATTTTATGATTATGCAGATTAACTTTAGTTTGTGACTAACATAAACTCTTTTCCACTTTCTTAACCCATTTAACTTTTTTTGACCTATTTCCTGAAGGTTGATAGGAGCTGAAATAAGTAAAACACTAGTTGGTTTCATTCTGATGAAGAGTTAGAGGAGGATTTGGGCCTCATCATAGGTTTGTGCGCATGCATGCTCAGTCACTTTAGTCGTGTCTGACTCTTTGTGACCCTATGCTATGTAGCCCGCCAGACTCCTCTGTCCATGGGCTTCTCCAGGCAAGAGAATTGGAGCGGGTTGCCGTGCCCTCCTCCAGGGGATCTTCCTGACCCAGGGACTGAACCTGTATCTCTTGTGGCTCCTGCATTGCAGATCGATTCTTTACCTGAATCGACCCATTATGGGTTTAATTATGCCTAATAACTTTTTATTATTTACTGCAAGGTGACTCTAGTTGAGAATTACCTTCACAGACAGTGACACCTGAGGAACAGAGACTAGAAAGTATTAAGTGTTTTGTCTTTACCTGCTTGGCAGAATTTTAGGCTTTTTGTTGTGAAATGTACTGATAAAAGCTTGGGCTCTGCAGTCAGATGGACTGGGTTTGTGGATAAGTTACCCAGCCTTATTTCCTCATCTGTGAAATGGGGATGATACTAGTTCAGCATCAGGCACTAAAAAGTTTGTTGCAAGGAGCCCATTGATGCCTGCCAGGTCCTTGGCTCAGGTTCAGGCACACAATAAATATTAAAAAAAAGTATTAGCTATTATATTATGGTTTAAATATAATAAAATGTTATATTAGTAATTATATTGATACATATTAATATATATATTATATGGTGTGCTGCAGTCCATGGGATCTTGAAGAGATGGACACAACTTGGCAACTGAACAACAATTATGGTTTTATTTTCACTTTAAGGATTGTTAAAATCTTTAACTGGAGAATTATTACTCATGGAGCCAGATTTGACTGAAACCCTTCTGACGCCTACTATCCACCTGTCCAGGCTGCAGTCAGGTGGGAGAAAGGCTCCCTCTGGTTGGATTTTACAGTGCCAAGATGCAGCGTTTTTCTCCCCCCACTAAGGGAAAGAGACCTGTACTAGACAGGGCCTGGGAGCTGGTAGGCATAAGGCAGCATTGACATTACACCCAGTCATCACGATTGAGTCGGGATGAAAATGTAAGGAATTTTAAAAGTGATACTTAAGTAAATGTCCACTTCCATTCCCTACTGATCTTCAGCCCCTAAATTACACTGGGAACATCTGGAATGGGTCCTCCCTCTCCATGTTTAGTTTTCCTTTTAACAAACCACATGGAAAAGCAGACAGGAAGAAGATGTGGGGCACTAGCATCCATGTGGCGTGTCAGAGAGGAAGAAAATCTTCCTCCACCCTTCTGGGTTCTTCTAGTCTAAGGATTAAATTGACATGTGTCAGATTAACAGGAGAAAAACAAACAAAAGTTATAATAACTGGTGTACATGGAAGAGGGGCTTCCCAGGTGGTGCTAGTGGTAAAGAATTCACCTGCCAGTCCAGGAGACCTAAGAGAGCCCAGTTCGATCCCTGGGTTGGGAAGATCCCCTGGAGGAGGAAATGGAATATCTCCAGAGTTCTTATCTGGAGAATCCCATGGACAGAGGAGTCTGGTGGGCTACATACAGTCCATGAGGTTGCAAAAGAGTCACACATGACTTGGCGACAACAGCCATATATGGGAGATACCAAGGAAAACTTGAGTAACTCTCCAAAATGGCCAAAGCCCTCACCTTGAATACCGGCCTCAGCAGGCAGACAAGGATGTTGAGGATGGGGAGACTCAGTTCTGGGAGGTCCCCAGGAAGAGCACAGTAAACCCTGGTGAGGTTGTCCTGAGATTTCTGTCCCTGCCCTTTCACTGATAAGATACAGATTTGGACTTCTTACACATGGAGATTTCCCATACAAATGTTAATGTTTCTTCCAAAAGGCTAACTCCTGCTGGGTTTTGAATGTTTTTCCTTTGCCTGCTGTTTCTTAGAGAATAACCAGCTTAAAATAATTAATATGCCAAAGAGACATATTTTAGGGTAGCAGATTCTGCTACCTCTAAAGCAGATTCCAGAGCCAGTGCAAGGGCTCTGTGGGTCCCCTGGGTTACTTCCTTCACTGGGCTGTGACTTTGGTGTTGCCCAGTGGGCGGCTCCTTCACCTCGGGCTAAGCCCCTTCCCCCATAACTGTTGGGTGTTTTGATACAGAGAGCTGACCCTCTACCCTGCAGCCTCATTTTGTGGTGAAAATAAAGGTTTTCCATAAAGGTTTTCTGGTTTTTAGCAGAAGTTCTGATATCTATGCACATGCATATACATCTGGAAATAAAGATAAACAGCTGTAGAAAGGGGACTATGAAAGGGACAGTCAAGAGAAGTTTGTCACTGTTTTAAGCAGACATATTTTGTACAGTAAGGATGTCTGACTCTTAATACATGTTCTCATCAGTCCAGTTCAGTCGCTCAGTCATGTCCAACTCTTTGCAACCCCAAAGACTGCAGCACGCCAGGCTTTCCTGTCCATCACCAACTCCTGGAGCTTGCTCAAAATCATGTCTATTGAGTCGATGATGCCATCTAACTATCTCATCCTCTTTCGTCCCCTTCTGCTCCTGACATCAATCTTTCCCAGCATCAGGGTCTTTTCCAATGAGTCAGTTCTTCACAGCAGGTGGCCAAAGTATTGGAATCAGCATCAGTCCTTCCAGTGAATATTCAGGATTGATTTCCTTTAGGATTGACTAGTTTGATCTCCTTGCAGTCCAAGGGACTCTCAAGAGTCTTCTCCAACACCACAGTTCAAAAACATCATTCTTCGACGCTAAGCTTTCTTTACAGTTCAATTCTCACATCCATACATGACTACCGGAAAAAGCATAGCTTTGACTAGATGAACCTTTGTTGGCAAAGTAATGTCTCTGCTTTTTAATATGCTGTCTAGGTTGGTCATAGATTTTCTTCCAAGGATCAAGTGTCTTTTAATTTCATGGCTGCAGTCACCATCTGCAGTGATTTTGGAGCCCAAGAAAATAAGTCTCTCACTGTTTCCATTGTTTCCCCATCTATTTGCCATGAAGTGGCAGGCTTCAACATTACGTGAACTCTGAACTTCCAGATGTTCAAGCTGGATTTAGAAAACACAGAGGAACCAGAGATCAAATTGCCAACATCCGTTGGATCATCAAGAAAGCAAGAGAGTTCCAGAAAAACATCTACTTCTGCTTTACTGACAGAATAAATTCTTCAAGAGATGGGAATACCAGACCACCTTACCTGCCTCCTCAGAAATCTGTATGCAGGCCAAGAAGCAACAATTAGAACTGGACGTGGAACAACAGACTCGTTCCAAATTGGGAAAGGAAAATATGTCAAGGCTGTATGTTGTCACCCTGCTTATTTATCTTATATGCAGAGTACATCATGCAAAATGCCAGGCTGGATGAAGCACAAGCTGGAATTAAGATTGCTGGGAGAAATAGCAATAACCTCAGATGGACAGATTACACCACCCTTGTGGCAGAAAGCAAAGAACTAAAGAGCCTCTTGATGAAAGTGAAAGAGGAGAGTGAAAAAGCTGGCTTCAAACTCAACATTCACAAAACTAAGATCATGGCATCTGGTCCCATTACATGTTCTCATAATTACTTTTAAATTAAAAGGTACAATGCCTGCATTATAAGAGTATGAGTCTGGAGAAAAACAATGCCATGGCTGGTCTGCTCTTGTATGCATTTTGTTGGGAACCATGTTTTAGTCTTTCTTAATGTCTTGAAACATTTCCTAATTTCAGGCTTACCACCACTCTCTGGCCTTCTGAGCCGGAGGTTAAGATTAAAAAATAAGAGGACTTGGGTCTGAAAATGAAAATGCATAGTTTTCATCGGACATGAAGCTTGGGAAATACCAAATACTTGGGAATGTTTATCAGAAAAAACCTTGAGTCAAGGAGGTTTTCAAAATCTGGAGGCTCCTGACTGACTTGACTGAAGAAGAGAAAGGAAGGGACTAGCAGTTCATCTGCTGCTTTGGCTCTGTTCTTCCTTAGTTTACTGTCACTGCCAGGATTGGGTTCAGCCGGTGAAGTGGTGGGGCGTGAAGGGAGACATGGTCCCAGGGGCTTTGAAGTCCTAATGGCCTAGGGTCAAGTGCTCCTTTTCTGTTTGTTAGCTGTGTGACCTCAAGGAAGTTAATGAACCTCTCTGAGCCCCAGTCTCTGCATTTGTCAAATGGCCTTCATAGGCTTATTGGGATGATTCAATGAGAAAATCCAGAAAGATTTTAAACACCCATAAGTGCAAATAACACCATTGTTGTTTTCTTCCTGGTTTTTCATTTATTCATCAAAGATTCTGATTTGATGGGCCCAGAAAAATGGTTTTTAGAAAGCTCTCTGAGAGTTCTAATGTCTTCAAGTCCACACCTTGTGATGAGCAGTTTGGGCATCATGGTGGAGGGCAGGGCTGTTATATGCACAAACTCTACGTGTCAGTGGGGCACACATAGCTGAGCTGCACACCTGCAAGGCTCCTGGCAGTGACTCTTTTCGGGGGAGGGTGCAGAGGGTGGTGTGTATGTGTGTGTGTGTATTATGCAGGGTGTGCTTGGGACACTGAAGAACATTCTCTCTGGGGGAGCAGGAAGGGTGGGTGACAAGGGAGCAGGGTGGGGGTCCATGCGTGCGGTGCCAGGAAGCTCAGGCCAGGAAGTAGTGAGAAGCCACAGAAGGGCAAAGACATGATATGGTCCTGCAGAAGGCAGACCAAGAGAGTGAGACAGTAATTGTTAGAGAGCGCGAGAACCAGTGAGAGAGAGAGCTTGCAGGCAGGCAGAAGCGGTGTGCAGCGAGGAGGGGAGAAGTTTGAGAGATGGGTTGGAGGAAGCATAGGAGGAGTCTGATTGTGCTGCTTGCCAAGAAAGGGGGAGCAAGAGTTAGTGATGACTCGGAGGTTCCAGTTAGGTGACCTGGTGATTCTATGCAAAGACAGGTTGGGAGGAGCAGGTTTTCTTGAAGAGGAGAGGCAAGGACTAGCTTGTGCTGACTGTATATAAAGTGCTGAAGTGACCTTCGGGCCTTAAGTACCTTGAAGTCAGGGAGGAGGCCTGGGAAGGGGTCAGTGATCAAGGATCTGAAGCTTTGGCCTGAAGGCAGGCCTGAGGCAGTGTGTGGAGGGTGCACTGAGGTGGTCCTGGGACAAAGCAAATTGCCAGGAGCTGATGGAGCTGGGAGATGAAGCACCTGGAGGTGGGAGAGGCCACCGAGCAGAGAGGAGGGAAGAGACCAGGTGAGGGGCGCTGGAAGCCACCATGGAGCCTGTCACGTGCTTCATTGAAAGGGAGGTGGTCCCTAAGGATGGAGAGGGCCCCTTGGCTTTGTCGGGCAGGGGTCCTCGGTGCCTCTAGCTCGAGTGGTTTCCATACGTGGGAAAAAGCAAAAGGCTGGTGGCTTTGAGTCTGGGAGAGGATGGGGAGTGGGAAACGGAGATGGGGAGTTCTCCCTTGAGACCTTCCGTGGGACTGAGCAGGGCAGAGCCGGGGTGGGGATGCAAACACCAGGTCAGGCAGTGGAAGGACCAGTTAATTGAATGCGGGAGCTGTCCAGGCCCTTCATTTCCCGGAAGTGCTCTATGGGAGGGAGGAGGCTGGAGAAGCAGGTGAGGAGACCTTGGAGTGAGTGGGCGAGCAGCCCTCTGTAGGAACCAGGAGGAGGGATTGGAGGCCAGTGTGGCGGGGCGAGGTGGATGGATGGGCTGGAGATGTGGGGTGTGGGGATTCAGCACAGTGACCCTGTGCGCGGTGCTGCTGGTACCCGGGGTGTGAGCAGACTGGCAGGGCTTCACCTGCACACTCCAAAGTCACCTCTATCCCTGTGGTTTTGAGTCCGGC
Organism: Bos indicus x Bos taurus; assembly: GCF_003369695.1. Lineage (NCBI taxonomy): Eukaryota > Metazoa > Chordata > Mammalia > Artiodactyla > Bovidae > Bos > Bos indicus x Bos taurus. The sequence continues at coordinate 106,827,752 of NC_040076.1, forward strand.
TGGAGTGGGGAGTGAGGGGGCAAGAAGAGCCTTGAGGAGGGAGAGAGTCATTCCACCTGCCAACATTTCTGGAGAAACATAGTATGATCATTTTGAAGACTTTCATAATTATTTGTATAAAATTAGTATCCGTTTATAAAACTGTTTTTCTTTTCTTGTTCTAGTGATGATCACCATGGCTCTTTAGAAGAAAAAGGTATGAACTCTAAGTCAACGTTGAGTAACTGAAAAACTTAAGCTGCACTGTGTGGAAATTTTCATTTTTAGAAAATGATTTCTTTATTCATTTTATTTATGGGCTGCAATTGCCTCATTACATTCATGCAGTCACCAACTTACAGAAATGTGTTAAAATAATCAGTAGGTTAGGATGATAAGATAATGACAGTTTTTTAGAATTTTCTTTAAGATTATTTGTCAACAGATATTTAAAACAATGAAGTGTAAAGAATTCATACCTTTGTGGTTTTTATAACTTAAGAATAGAGAACAAATACTCTTACATCTCTTTCCTTTTAAACTCTGGCTCTAATGTTCTTTTTAACCTTATTTTAAATTTAGTAGAGTAAGAATAGAGAAGCATTGTCAATGGAATTCTATAATTGTTCTATGCATGAGTAGATATTTTCTTTAATACTTGAGTGTTATCATCAATTATAGATACTTAATGAAAATAGTAACACCTAATTCTGTCCCTGAAACTGGATCAAGTAAAACCTCTGCTGTTAAAAGAAGGTCATGGTCTAGGTTTAGGGGTTGCTGAGGCTTGAGTCCCTTCTCTCAGTTTCTCTCTCTGACCAGCAAAGTGCTGGCGCCTTCCTTACTTTGATATGGTCCTAATTTCATTTGTCTACTGCGTGGTCCTTCCTTGTCCTCACACTTGCTGTTGGCTAGGACATGGGTTTTCTCCTAATTTCTGCAGAGTGCCCATCACGTGGTGGACAGTAAGTCAGTGAAGGGACAGTAGTCTCTGCCTGCGCCGAGGGGAAGCAGTCAACCAGTAATCGAGCCCCTTCTGTTCACCAGCCTGGCGTGGGTGAATGTTCCAGACAAATGAAATGAAAGAGTGCTAGGTCCTGTTGCATGAGCCATCTAATTGAGCATGGCATAAATACGGATGAGGGGCATGGTAACTAAGTGGCAGTCCTTCCCTACACAGAAGTACTCTTGCTCTAGTTGATATTGTTGGTAACTTCTGCAACACTTACCCCTTCTTGTCCTTTACTATAATATCTCCATTCCCATGCACCTACACTGGCCTCGGGTCTTATCACTTCATAGCTGAATCTCTGCAGCAGAGTTTTAGACTCTCTGGAGTCTAATGCATCCTGAACAACAGTACCCCCCGCCCACCGCCCCCAAAGTCCACCAGCATCTTTGGGAACACCATGGCCCATTTCAGCTGGAAGCACTCATGTAATTCTCCCTGTAGGAGAAACACCCCCCAAGGCCAGCTCTTCTCAATTGCGTTTGAGGTCCTCCCTAGTCTGGTCCCAACTTACCTGGATCCTCACCTCTAACCTATCTGTGTCATTTCACTAAATCGGTGATGGTTGTTTGCATCAATTGACTGTTCAGTGGGAAAGGACTCTGAGTCTTTTCTATAGTAACACTATTGTCTGCTCTTCAATTACAAAATCTAAAACCAGGTGCTTTTTTTCCCTTTCTGGTGTCAAGTTACTTAATCACCAGGGATGTTTTTGGGGAGCAGCTAAGTTGATCAAAGAGTGCCACTCCTTTGGCACAGAACTAAGAGGTTGCCAGGGACCCAACCAAAGGCCATTATAAAGTTTATTGGCTTTCTGTTTGCCTTCTCTTGGAAAAGGCTTAAGGTTGCTTGGTCTAAATCTTTTTTCCTTTGAGAATATGGCCTTGCTTACCATTGGTAACTGGATGTTAATTTGACTTGCAGTGCTGCTTTGGGTTTAAAGACGTGATTTATAGAAGAGGATACTTCTGTTATTTTTGGTTTAGCAATATTTTACAAAAATGAACACAAACTTCTACTTTATCCTTGTATTTATACTACTAAACTTGATTTCTTTCTCAAAATTTAGATTACCCCAGCCCCAACCTAGATACTTCAGGGGACTCTAAATCAGGTAAGAGATATGATTAACATTGGTAAATGCCCAAATGAAATTTTTATAAAATAACCAATTCATCGCAAGATAAATAACAATTAATTTTTCTGTTTCACTTCAAGCAATCTGCATGAAAGATAGGAACTTTCATCTTTCTACTTAAAAGAGCTGATTAAGTTTTAAACTTTCATGGTTACTTAGCCTAGAGAAATCAGTAACTTAAAATTCGGTGATGAAGCTGTACTTAATGAAACTGAGAATTTATCTGATGAGGCAACTGGACCATTTTCTAGATTGGTTTCACTAACCTAATACAGGGTCCTCTGTGAGCCAAACCAGGTGGTGGATACTTGGCTGGGGTAGTCCTGGGAGGTTTCCCTGAGAAGGTGATGGTTGACTTGAACTCTGAAGGATGCATTGCGGTAACAGGGCAAAGGTGGGGACAAAAGTTATCTGAGTTCAAAAGACTTGCAGGTGTAAATGTCCCCATGTGGGAAAGTGCACAGTGCTTGTTTGTGGAGACTGAAGAAGGTCAGATGACTGGAATCAGAGAGCGAGGGGAAGGGTGGCAGGGCCAAAGTGCGTTTATAGAGACAGGTGGGGGCTAGATTGCATAGGACCTTTGGATTAAAAAATCTTTTCTCCACAGTGGATGTACAAATGCCCAATAAGCACATGAAAGATGCTCAATATTATTTCAGCGAAATACAATTCAAACCCACAGAAAGATGCCATTTCACAGCCACTAGGGCGGCTACAATGAAAAAGATAATAGCAAGAATTGTCAAGGATGTGGAGAAATTTGAACCCTCATACACAAGCTCAGCATTCAGAAAACTAAGATCATGGCATCTGGTCCCATCACTTCATGGGAAATAGATGGGGAAACAGTGGAAACAGTGTCAGACTTTATTTTTTTGGGCTCCAAAATCACTGCAGATGGTGATTGCAGCCATGAAATTAAAGATGCTTACTCCTTGGAAGGAAAGTTAGGACTAACCTGCTGCTGCTGCTGCTGCTGCTGCTAAGTCGCTTCAGTCGTGTCCGACTCTGTGTGACCCCACAGACGGCACCCCCATCCCTGGGATTCTCCAGGCAAGAACACTGGAGTGGGTTGCCATTTGCTTCTCCAGTGCAGGAAAGTGAAAAGTGAAAGTGAAGTCGCTCAGTTGTGTCCGACTTTCCAGACCCCATGGACTGCAGCCTACCAGGCTTCTCTGTCCATGGGAGTTTCCAGGCAAGAGTAACCTGCTGCTGCTGCTGCTAAGTCGCTTCAGTCGTGTCTGACTCTGTGCGACCCCATAGACAGCAGCCCACCAGGCTCCCCTGTCCCTGGGATTCTCCAGGCAAGAACACTGGAGTGGGTTGTCATTTCCTTCTCCAATGCATGAAAGTGAAAAGGGAAAGTCGCTCAGTTGTGTCCAACTCTTAGCGTTGTGATGGATGTACAGTTGTTGTTGCTTAGTTGCTCAGTCGTGTCCAACTCTTTTCGAACCCATGAACTGTAGCCCGCCAGGCTCCTCTGTCCATGGGGATTCTCCAGGCAAGAGTACTAGAGTGGGTTGCCATGCCCTGCTCCAGGGGATCTTCCCAACCTAGGGATCGAACCCAGTTCTCCCTCACTACAGGCGGATTCTTTACCATTGGAGCCACCAGGGAAATGTAAATATATGAAAAGCCATTGAGTTGTACACTTTGAATTGTGTAGTGTGCAGACTTCAATGCGGGAGACCCAGGTTCGATCCCTGGACTGGGAAGATCCTCTGGAGAAGGAAATGGCAATCCACTCCAGTACTCTTGTCTGGAAAATCCCATGGACAGAGGAGCATGGTAGGCTACAGTCCATGGGGTCGCAAAGAGTTGGACACGACTGAGCGACTTCACTCACTCACTCACTCAAGGTTGTTATAGAAAAATAAAAAAAGTTATATCAGAAGAAAAAAATCCAAAGCTTGTCATCCAGAAAAAAATCCATGTTTTCTTGAAAAAACTTAAGCTCAATTATTTCTGTGATTGAGAAATCACAGAAGTCACAGGGCCGTTCGTCCCGAACCATTTTCTGGGACTGTGGTCTTTGCATGCTTGATTTACTCCTGTGATTAGGTTTATGTGCAACAGAATATATTTAGGACGGACAAGTAGCAAAAGTTGTCCCTCTAATTTGTTTCCTTGCCCTTGTCATTTCTGAAAACAGGGCCACCTGGCAATCTTGTTGCCAGATGGGAGTTTTTATCTTTATATCTGGAAGATTAAGTGTATTTCCCCCTTTTTCATCAAGGTAATTTTGTACTGGTTTGATGATTACATCAGTTATCTTTATGAGGTTTCCGTGTTCCTAGTGACTAAAGAAGATTGGTCCCTAAAGTTGTGCTAAATACCCTTTCAAATAAAAAAGTAGGAGAATGATGGTTTCGTAATATGCAACCAAAATGAAGACTGGAAGGAGACTGTGCAAGGACCGCTGTCTAAGGAAGGAGGAGAAAGCCTGCTGCTGGCAGCAGTGTCTGAAATTGAGAGTTACAAACGTTTGAATGCGGAGTGTAGTAGATAATTCAGATTCTCGAGTGAGGGGAGAGACACTTCAGGTCAGAGTGGGGTGAAGCCTTCTCAGCTGGACGAAGGGAGGCTGGTCAGGAAGTGTAGGTGGGAATCCCCTGGCGGTCCGGTGGTTAGGACTCCACACTTTCACTGCTGAGGACCGGGCTGCTAGCCCTGGGAGGGCATGGGACTTGGGATTTCAGTTTGCCTGCTGCCACATTGCCTCTGTTCCCTTTCCCACCTTTCTGTCCTTCCTTTCAATTTTTTTTAAGGTTTATTTTTAAAAGTTTAGCCTATTTTTAGTGGAATGAAATGGGTCACAGGGGTGTAGGTTTTGTCTGGATCTAGGCTGGCATTCAGGACAGCTGGGTGTAGTCAAGGTGGAACCCATCAGGATGAGAAAATGAGAGAAAAGAAACTCAGAGTTGGGGGCTGTTTGCATGCTAGCTTCCCAAAACAGGGATCCAGCTGCCAGAGCTCTAACCTACACAAACGTGGGGAGGGTTTAGTGCTGGTGGTAGCAGGCTTGGGCTGGCCTGTCACTAGAGTTTAGGAGTGTGACCTGGTAGTAAAAACCGCTACCGCTTAAAAATCGTGACTACTGTGTATGAGGCCCCGGGCTGGTCACTCTCCACAGACATCTTATTTAGTTCTCAGATATGTGCCATGAGACAGAAAAATGGTCCTGGGGGCTTGAGGGGGCTTGCAGGGCAGAGAAGCAGAAATAGAATAAGGAGTCTTAGGCCCCAAATCAGAGGGAAGGTGAATTGAAGGGATGGCCCCAGACTCCACTTCCCAGGGACCTGGAGCAGAAGGTGGGCCTCACCTGGGGCTGGTCCAGGCAGAATTAATCCCTGCAGAGGTTCTAGGGGCTTCCTAGGTGGCGCTAGTGGTAAAGAACCTGCCTGTCAATGCAGGAGATATAAGAGACGCAGGTTCGATCCCCGGGTCAGGAAGATCACCTAGAGGAGGGTACAACAACCCACTCCAGTGTTCTTGCCTGGAGAATTCCATGGACTGAGGAGCCTGTGGGCTACAGTCCATGGGGTCTCAGAGAGTTGTACACGACTTAGCATGCATGCGCGCACACACATACATGCAGAAGTCCTAGATTGCAAGGGAATTGGCAGATAAAGACATGGTGGGGGCTGCTCGGTTCTTTAAAGCTGGGCAAAGCATCTCATGGAGCATCTCTAGGGATGGGTGCTAGGGGGATCAGGTGGTGAGACATGGCCTCAGTCCTCCAAGGCTCAGGCACCAACAGCTCAGCAAGCGGCCACTGCTTGACAGAGGGATATACGGATGGATCGGAGAGAGGCACGGCTCATCTGACTTGGTGGAGCAGAGTGAGTTGGTCAGCAGAAGTGACTGGGCTAGCTTCTCATGGATACCTTGGGGTCTGGAGGTGGGGTCTGGGGAAGGGCTATCCAGGCAATGGGATGGTGTGTCTGAGACTTGGAGGAAGGAGTCATAATCACGCTGGGGTACAGCTTGGGGAACAAGGAAGTGATTATGGTGGGTTGGTTTTAGTCCATGGTTCTCAGCCCTGGCTGTACATTCCAGTTATCTGGGGCCCTTTACCAAAAATGCTAGCCCCGATTAGTTAATTAGTACCCCCTAAGGAAGCCGATGGCACCCCACTCCAGTACTCTTGCCTGGAAAATCCCATGGACGGAGGAGCCTGGTAGGCTGCAGTCCATAGGGTCGCTAAGGGTCAGACACGACTGAGTGACTTCACTTTCACTTTTCACTTTTATGCATTGGAGAAGGAAATGGCAACGCACTCCAATGTTCTTGCCTGGAGAATCCCAGGGACGGGGGAACCTGGTGGGCTGCCATCTCTGGGGTCGCACAGAGTTGGACACGACTGAAGTGATTTAGCAGCAGCAGCAGCAGCAAGGAAGCCAGAATCCCAGGCATGGCTGTGTGTGTGTGGAAAGCTCTCTAGGTGGCATCAGTGTGCAGCCAAGGTTGAGAACCACTGCTCTGTGCTTCAAGCCCTGGAGGTCCAAGGCCGTGTCTTATCACTTTTGATTTCCCAGCCCTGTTTCAGTGCCTCGCCTTCCACTCAGGAATCATCTCATGAGGAACCTGCCTCCTCCTCCCCTTCTTCCCACTCATCCTGTCCATCACCAGGTCCTGGGTGTTAAACTGCTGAAGCAATAAGAAGCATGTTTGCACGTGAAACACCATGGTTAAGAATGCAAGTTCAAGCTAGATTACCCAAGTTGATATCTTAGCTTCAGACTCCCTGGGTGGAGAGTAGGGGTAGTGGGGTTGGTGGTGGTGGTGGTCTTACATAAGGAAATTAACTGACCTCAGCCTACCTCATTGGGCAGTTGTGAGGGCTAATGTGTTAACGTATATAAAGCTCTTACATAAATATATGTAAATACAGATATGCAAAATGAGTACATAAATGTAATTAATGAATACACGTGAATGAGTAAGTATATATACTGTATAGTGCCTGGCACGTAGTGAACACCCCAGAAAAGCTGCTCTTAGGGGCTATATTATTGTTCTCATCTTTATTCTCAAATCTTTTCTTTCCTCCGTATAGCTATTGCCTGTCCTTGGTTTTGGTTGTTCGCGTGTGTATATCGAGGGAAGATCTGAGAATCATATTAATAGCTTCCCACATACTTACTCAGGGGATCCCAAGCAGGGTGAAGCAGGAGGAGCAGTTGAAGGGGGTGGATGAGGGAGAGAGAGGTGCCTTGGTGCTTGTCTGCTCTGTCAGGAACAGGTCAGGGCACCCTTGGAGGTGGGGGTTGGAATCCGCTTTGGGAGTAGATGATAGGTCCTTGTGGGGCTCTCAAGGTAGAAAGAAGGCTGGGTGTGTGTGGGAAGTGGAGCCTGGGTATTAGTAGTTGGGTGGGCTTCCCTGGTGGCTCTGATGGTAAGGAATCCGCCTGCAGTGCAGGAGACTGGGGTTTGATCACTGGGTGGGAAGATCCCGTCGAGGAGGGCATGGCAACCCACTCCAGCATTCTTGCCTGGAGAATCCCCATGGACAGAGGAGCCTGGCGGGCTACAGTCCATGGGGTGGCAAACAGTCGGACACACAGTAGGGCAGATGAAGACACACAGAGGTAGGTGGAGAACCAGGATAGATGGGAGAGCTGTGTGGACAGGAAGGGCTGCTAGATGCCTTTACCGCTGGGAACTATGGATCTGTCCCATGGGTCTGGGGTTAGTGGGCCTTTGGGGACATCGGGGAAAGAATTCCAAGCTAACTGTGGGAACAGAAGCCTGATTGCAGTGGACAGACGGGCTGAGTTGGGGGTGAGGAAAGGGAGGGAACATTCTTGGGGTCACTCCAGAAGTAGACTCTTTGTCCTGTGCTTCAGGGAAATGGCATTTTGCATTACAGAATTCTGCACTGTTGTATCATTGAACTTGTGCATGGAACCTTCTAGATGCACAGTGCAGAGGCAAGACGGGAGCAGTAGAGGCAGGTCAGGCTGGATGAGACTTGGATGACACCAAATAAAGTGGTTATTGCAGCCAAAGTATGATTTGGGCTCATATTTAAGTAATTAAAGTATATTTCATCCAGCTCCAAAGAAGGATAAGCCTTCTTTTTCGTAAACCAGACTAGTTTGGGACTCAGTGAGAATGGAGTAAAAGGAGGAAATTAGTTGAGTTTGGGTCTGTTTTATTATATGTACAATTTAAAAAAATAGTTCCTACTTTTTTATTCATTGTGTGCTTCTGTGTATCCTTTTTTTTTTTTTTTAAGGTGAGGACAGCAGCTTTGAGAGCGGTTCTGAAGCTGAATCTGGTGAGTTATCTGTGTATGTTTTTCTTTAATAACAGAATTCTAGTTAAACATGGACACCTTTATTTTTATTTTACTGTAAAGCCCATGTCACTGATATTGCTCGAGGACATAGTAATTACAAGTGTCCTTTTGGTGACGTACCGAAGAGTACTTATATGGTAAATAATTTCTAGTTGGCAAGTAAAGTGGCAAAACAGGATGAGCTGAGGAAGACAGACAGGAAATGGTTGCTATTAGTGAGGCAAACACTTCACCTATTCTTCCATTAGCCTGTGTGTTTTTTTCTTAGTTGTCATATGAATTTCATATGACATGATTTCAACCTTTTTTTTTTTTTTCCGTAGATAATGAAGAGGCAAAACCAGAAAAAACAAGTGAGTATATCCTTCCTTCTTCTGACTTTCTTTTTTGTTACTGAAAGGAAGAAAGAAGGATAGGCTTTGAGATTTTTAAGTTGCAAGTGGCTTGTTTATGATCTTTTTCTGTGTCAGATTGGGTTCAACACTGGGAAATGAATAAGCATTTTGAAAATTTGAGCTCAGTACACTTGGAATACAAGGGGTGTGTTCCTGGTCTTCGTGTGCGGCTTTGCTCTGCGGTTCCCAAAGGAGAAGAGATTGAGGGACTGACCAAAATCTACAGCCACAGCCTCTGCTTCCTCCCGTGGTGGGCACTGCTCACAGTTAATCACAGACTAGAGTGTTCACTGCTGAAAATGTGGTACCATATGTGGTTTAAAGTTTCTGGCTTGCTGTTCTGGCTGTTTATGAACAACTTGAGTCATGAAACCACTGTAAAGACATAGATTCTAAATATAAAATTTGCTTTTGGGCCAAAGTTTTGTGAAGAACTTAAGTTGCATGACTAAGCTTTTATTTTAACTGATTTTATTATGCTTTAGGATTTTTTTCCCTCCCAGTTCTTAGACTATTATCTGCTTATGAACACAAATACTATAACAAGGCAGTCAGGGGGTGTCTTTATAATATTTTAAAATAACTGAAGTCTTTTCACTCAGAAATCTTGTATTTAATCTAATTCTCTCTGCAGTTTCCCAGTGGGGAATCCATGAAGGTAACTGTAAGCTCCTTGCAGTCATGTTGTGTATAGATAAGAACCTGTAGTTATTTCTGTATCACACTTGTGGAGTAGATGTCACCATCTGATACCCATAAGGAATAATGTATACCAGCCTTCCTACTTCCAATCCTCCTTATACATAATAAGGATTATTTCATCCAATTAAATGCAATCAGAAGTCCAGCCTCCATAGATTGGACTAGAATAGAAATGAAGTCAGAGGCTGTGTCTTGGGATCACTTCTTTGTTGTCCCTGGTTAATAACTGAGTAAATGGCCATGGAGACACTGGATCCAGAGGCAGGGCCCCCAGGGTCCTGGCAGCCAGGTTTGGCCCAGGGCCTCATCAGGGTGGCAACCAGGTGGAAGGCATTAGGAGTCCATGAGGCTCAAGCTAGGCTCAGATTTGGATGGGAGGCTGGAGTCAGTGCTGTCAGACAGGGCACATGTAGGTCAGGAGCCGCTGGACCTGGCCCTTGGCCATATGAGACACCTGGATGTCCAGGGCTGTCCACAGGGCCCTGCCTTTCCCCAAGGTTATTCTCTTTGTTAAAAGACCTTTTATCCTCCACCTTGGGGAAGAGGTCAAAAAGATACCCCCCATTCACCTCCATTCTGAGGTCAGATGGGAGGACCAAATAGGCTACCCTGGGTTGCTTGCTTCTCTGTGGGTGGGCCAACTGGCCGTGCAGGCCCACCCATCATCCTTCTGATTGGATATACCTTCTATTGTGAGCCCTGAAGTCACCTGAATCACATGGATTAAAGAGAAGCCGAGAATTATGTATTGGAGAGAAGTGCATCAGTTTCTCTGCTTTGGCTGGGAAGACCTGCTGGAAGACTGTGCTGGGCAGTTAGGCTTCTCTAACAACTTTCGTTTTCTCAGCTCCCCAGGCAAATAGCAAGACACAAAAACATGGTATGTGGATGAAATGCAGTGTAGATGATCAGATCAGATCAGATCAGTCGCTTAGTCATGTCCGACTCTTTGTGACCCCATGAATCGCAGCACGCCAGGGCTCCCTGTCCATCACCAACTCCCGGAGTTCACTGAGACTCACGTCCATCGAGTCAGTGATGCCATCCAGCCATCTCATCCTCTGTCGTCCCCTTCTCCTCCTGCTCCCAATCCCTCCCAGCATCAGAGTCTTTTCCGGTGAGTCAACTCTTCACATGAGGTGGCCAAAGTACTGGAGTTTAAGCTTTAGCAGCATTCCTTCCGAAGAACACCCAGGGCTGATCTCCTTCAGAATGGACTGGTTGGATCTCCTTGCAGTCCAAGGGACTCTCAAGAGTCTTCTCCAATACCACAGTTCAAAAGCATCAATTCTTCGGCGCTCAGGCTTCTTCACAGTCCAACTCTCACATCCATACATGACCACAGGAAAAACCATAACCTTGACTAGACGAACCTTTGTTGGCAAAGTAATGTCTCTGCTTTTGAATAGAATATTTAGAATTTTATTATGCTTTTTAGGATAGCGGCTGTGGAATAAGGTTGAAAGATTTTCTGGTGCAGGACTTGGATCGGTGTTTCAGAACCTTCAGATCTATGGTATTCTGAGTCCAGAATTCTGAATACGTTTAGTTTCTATTTTCTATTTCATTTTAATGCTGTTTTTAAAATCTGGTTCTGTCTTTCAACCCCTGGTCTCCATGTGATGTCCTGAGAGCAGGCAGCTTGTGTAGCAAGGACTGGAGCCAGGGTCCTGGGTGGGCAGAGAGGGGGTCCACTGCTTCTGGGCATTGGTGGTGGCCTGGACCTTCCACGTGTGCTCAAGATGCCTGTCTCACTAATGGGACTCATCCTCCCAAAGGTTGTTCAGATCTTTCAAATATAAAACCAAGTATTCAACACATTAGATCATCTCCCAAGTGAAGGGTTATTGTCTGCTTCAGAATTATTAATGTTTTTGAGTTTCACACATCACCATAGCAAAATAATAGCACTCACTGACTGCTTGCTGAGTGCCAGGCGCAATCCCTACCTATAATTTAATTTTCTGTCTTTCTGGGGAGTGGTATTACGTTAACTCTCATTTAACAGATGAGGAAAGTAATAGACAAAGATTTCATACGTAACTAAGCCTAAACTTATAAACCAGTATCTGGTGTAGATAATAGGAAGATTCACCACTGTTCCCTTTCATAATGTATTTTTGTATTCTGTGATTCTAGTCATTCAGAAAATGAACACTTACCAGGCCCTGGGATTACAGTCCTTGTGAAACTTACATTCTAGTGGGGAGAGAGACAGGAAGCAGAAACACTGAGCTTATCATGTGCGAGGTGGTGAGCAGTGCCCTGATGAAAATGAAAGGGGGAAGAGATGTGTCAGGGAGAGGGGTGGTACGTCATGAAAGCCTCTCTGATAAGGTGATATTTGAGCAGAGACGACAGGGATGTGACTGGGTGAGCAGTGTGAATATTCAGCCTGGGAGACGGTGAGTGCAAAGGGCCTGAGGCAGGAGCATGCTTTGGTGTGGAGAGTGGTTCAGAGTGACTTGAGGGCAGTAAATGCAGGGAGGCTGACCAGAGACGAGTAGTGGGGAGCCAATGGAAAGAGTCTACATGCTAAATCAGACACTCTTACAAGACAGTTACAGCTTAAACATGCCTAAAATCAGACATCAGTTCCTCTCTTACTGCTCTGCTCATCTCTAACTATACTAAGCTGAAGGGCTGATGCCAGTCAGGCTTTGTCTTGGGGATATCAACTCCAGCTTAGTTCCCGACTTCTGACCACTCTGAGGGACTCTTCATTGGGGCCTGCGGCTGTCCAGCCTGAGACACTGGTCTAGCCGAGGAGTGACTGGTGAAGAGTTTGTCCATGGCCACCTGCGCCCTGAGCTCTCTTTGTCTTCACAGATGGGAAACTAGGAGAGTCTTCCACCGAGGAAGCGTCTGCTCAGGGTAAGAGTGAGGCAGTGCCCTTGCCCTCTTATCTTCTCTGATGTATCCTGTTCACCCTGTGCCTGTGTGAGATGAGAGAGCTATTGTTTCAGTGTCAAAAGATCAGCTAAAGACTTAATGTGCCAAAGTAGGGTGCATGGAAACTTTCACATTCAAGCTTATTTTCCTGCTTTATACCAGGGGTCCCCAACCCCTGGGCCACTGTCTGGTACCATTAGGAGCCGGGCCACACAGCAGGAGGTGAGCGGTGAGCTAGCGAGCAAAGCCTCATCTGTATTTACAGCCACTTCCCGTTGCTTGCGTTACCGCCTGAGTGCCACCTCCTGTCAGAGCAGCGGTGGGACAAGATTCTCATGGGAATACAGACCCTACTGTGAACTGCCCATGGAACTAGGTTGCCCACTCCTTGTGAGACTTTAATGCCTAATGATCCGATTCTGCCATGTGATGTGTTGTATAAGTATTTCATTATATATCACAATGTCATAAAAATAGAAATGAAGTACACAATAAATGTAATGCACTTGAATAATCCCAAAACACCCCCCCCACTGCACCCCCTCTACCGCCCCCCGTCCTACCATCCCCCAGTCCATGGAAAAACTGTCTTCTGTGAAACCAGTCCCTCGTGCCAAAAAGTTTGGAAACTGCTGCCTTATACCTACAGCGAGACTCAAAAACGGAAAGTGTCTTGTATCACCGAATCCACTCAAAGAGATGTTTCATATACGTTTAAGGTTCCTGTTGGGCTTGCCCGGTGGCTTAAAGATAAAGAGTCTGCCTGCAGTGCAGGAGACACAGGTTCAATCTCTGGGTCGGGACAATCTTCTGGAGCAGGAAATGACAACCCACTCCAGTATTCTTGCCTGGAGAATCCCACGGACAGCGAACCTGGCAGGCCTCAGTCTGTAGGGTCACAAAGAGTTGGACACGACTGAAGTGATTTAGCACAAAGTTCCTATTGGTTGTGAAGCTGGGTGTGGGGGGTGGGGCTTAACTGATTTACCCTGTGACTGACTTATGCCAATACATGTGTGACAATATCTGTTACAGTTGAAGAATGGGAGGATAAAGAATTGCCCACACAGCATTATAATTCAGGTATGAATTTACATTCTCCAAAATAGTCTCATTATTGCTTGAGGGGTCCTATATCTTTGAATTTTGTGATATGGTCATATCATATATATTTGTCAAAAAAATTTTGTCCAAAAATGCCAGTCACATTCCTGTAAGTAAAATTTTTTTCTCTATCATTTAGAATCTAATAAAATCCAATCTCACTGTGAACACTGTAATGCTGAAAATGTAAGTATGTTTTTAATTATAAAGGATGATTCTTTAATTTGCTTTATTGAAGAAAATGACATTTACATATGTGTTATATCTGTGCTTTTTCTCCAGAAACACAATGAACTGGTGACCCCCAGGCTTCTTTCCCGAGGACAGTTTTTGTGAGTCATTGGGAATACAGGAGACATGATACCATTCGTAATTTATCTGTCTATGTAAAAATAACCCCAAGTTGGGGAAACACAAAACAGCATAACTTAACTTCGCACATTTTATGTACTTTCTTGGATTGTTTTCTTTATATATATATATATAATTTTATTTATTTGTTTTGGCTGTGCCGAGTCTTTGTTGCTGTGGGCTTTTCTCTAGTTGCGAGGAGTGGGGGCTACTCTTCTGTGGCACACGGGCTTAGTTGCTCCGAGGTAGGTGGGATCTTCCCGGATCAGAAATCAAACCCGTGTCTCTTGCATTGGCAGGAGGCTTCTTTACTACTGAGCCACCAGGGAAAGCGTTAGATTGTTTCCTTTGATTGTGATGCTGCTTCAAAATGTCGTGGAGTTCCCTCAGTGCTTTTGAGTGAAATTAAACAACAACAAAAAAATGAATTAAAAAAAATTTTTTTAAGAAATCCTCTCCTAAACAAACATCAGGACTTGACAGGTGTTCTTATCTATCCAATACAGGCTGAAGGTGGATGGAGAGGGAACTTACCAGTGCACGGAGACTGGTCTGATATTTGAGGTTAACGGGAAAGTTGATATCAAGTATTGCGTCTTGTCCTGGAGCAAATATTCAGACCTCATTGTGAAGCCCTGGGCCGTCGGTGGACCCTTGTTTGATGTTAAATGTGACCCGCTCTGTCTTACCTCCATTCAGTTTCCACATTCCCTCTGCTTGGGTCGTGAGTATTTGTTTGCTAAAAGTTTAATTGGCGTGTGCATGTGTGGACGTGTGAGAGTATATGTGCAACACATGCAATGCCCAGAACACTAATTCAGCTTCATGTGTTGACAGACCGAGATGCCAACATGACGTTCAAAGTCTTCCATGTTAAAAGTACTGGGGCCTCATTAGAATATACTGTGGACCATTCTGCAACCCACGTCAAATGGCGTGTGAGCTCTCTTTCTCCTGTGGGACCCGTTGTTCAAAGCGAAGAGACGGTATTCCACCACGGGGCAGTGATTCTGTACAAAGCCATCGACCATAACCCGTCCTTGTCTTTTCGAGTGTATGTAGCAACCAATAATGAATCCTTCATCAAGGTAAGGCCAATGAAAGTGAATACTAAATGTTGCATACTGTGTGTTCAGACTTTATACAAGGTCTGGGTGATGTCTGTTGATCTAAGATCCGGGTGTCTCTGTTGATTTAATTGTCTCCCTATGGTGGGTCTGATGTCATGCTCACTCACAGAAGTTATAAGATCAGTGCCAGGTCCTCAGAGCCATGGAGCATGGGTATTATACACCTGAACACCATTGGGAGGAGAGCAGATAGGAAAATAGCTCTCTAGAGGTGGGTGTGGCATGACCCAGCAGGCCTGGCCTTGGAGACGGTTGCCTGGAGAACAACCAAGGCCATCTGTTCTCTACAGCCTTGCTGCTGAACATGTGACTTGGGGACCAGGGAACCAGGAGCGGCTGGTTGCCATCAGCAAGGGTGCTCCTTAAAATGCCAAATCTCAGCACCACCCCGACCTGCAGACTCAGCGCCTACCCTGTTTAGTATTCCCAGGTGACTGGGACATTACAGTTGGCGAGGCACCTGCTCTGGATACACTGGGGGGCCATTTCAGGTCTTTGGGTCAAATGTAGGGAGACTGGAGATTCCTCCTTGGCTTAAAGCTCTGCCAGTAAGACACACCTCATTCCAGAGTAATTTTTTGGATAAAAGTTGACGTTTGGTTCATGGGTTCAACATTCTGGGTTTTGTAGCAGCAAATATTCATGAAGCACCCAATATGTTTAAGGTAGAATGACCTGAGGGGAAGGGTTTGGATATTTGTAATGGAACCTGTTTGCCAGAATGCAGAATAAATCTATGTTGTTTAGCCTAGGTTCTGAACTATATCATTGAAAACAGAGGATTGAATCTCCTTTTATACCCTGACTCACTGTCAATACAGTTATAATGACTTAGAGGTGGGTGGAACACTGACAAAAGATAAAGCAGTGACTCAAAATTATCCTTTCAGATTCAAAATCAGGGTTTAACAGATGTGGAAAAAAATTAAGCATTCAGTTCAGTTCAGTCGCTCAGTCGTGTCTAACTCTGCAACCCCATGAACCGCAGCATGCCAGGCCTCCCTATCCATCACCAACTGCCAGAGTTTACCCAAACCCATGTCCATTGAGTCGGTGATGCCATCCAATCATCTCATCCTCTGTCGTCCCGTTCTTCTCCTGCCCGCAATCTTTCCCAGCATCAGGGTCTTTTCAAATGAGTCAGCTCTTCACATCAGGTGGCCAAAGCATTGGAGTTTCAGCTTCAACATCAGTCCTTCCAATGAACACCCAGGACTGATCTCCTTCAGAATGGACTGGTTGGATCTCCTTGCAGTCCAAGGGACTCTCAAGAGTCTTCTCCAACACCACAATTCAAAAGCATCAATTCTTCAGCGCTCAGCCTTCTTTATAGTCCAACTCTCAACATCCATGCATGACTACTGGAAAAACCATAGCCTCGACTAGATGGACCTTTGTTGACAGAGTAATGTCTCTGCTTTTGAATATGCTGTCTAGGTTGGTCCTAAGTTTCCTTCCAAGGAAGCGTCTTTTAATTTCATGGCTGCAGTCACCATCTGCAGTGATTTTGGAGCCCAGAAAAATAAAGTCTGACACTGTTTCCACTGTTTCCCCATCTGTTTGCGATGAAGTGATGCCATGATCTTCGTTTTCTGAATGTTGAGCTTTAAGCCAACTTTTTCACTCTCCTCTTTCACTTTCATAAAGAGGCTCTTTAGTTCTTCTTCACTTTCTGCCCTAAGGGTGGTGTCATCTGCATATCTGAGGTTATTGATATTTCTCCCGGCAATCTTGATTCCAGCTTGTGCTTCCTCCAACCCAGCATTTCTCATGATGTACTCTGCATATAAGTTAAATAAGCAGGGTGACAATATACAGCCTTGACGTACTCCTTTTCCTATTTGGAACCAGTCTGTTCCATGTCCAGTTTTAACTGTTGCTTCCTGACCTGCGTACAGGTTTCCCAAGAGACAGGTCAGGTGGTCTGGTACTCCCATCTCCTTCAGAATTTTCCAGTTTATTGTGATCGACACAGCTATTGTAAAGTATACTATTTTGTGAATTATAATTTGAGTTACAGAATTTATATCAAGCTACCCACTCCCAGTGGTTTTAGGTTGTATTATTTGCATGCTTTAAAAATGTTATATGGATTATAACTAGCAATATGTATTAAAGTGTAAAAACTTTAAGTAATAGATTTTTTTGTTTCCTCCTAAGAAAGTAAAATATGCTTCCTGTAATCTCACTAAAGATAATACTTTCAGTTGGGAAAGTAGCCTTCAAAGTGGTATAAAAATAACTGCACCTAAAGTATAATTCTTGGAGGAGGAAATGGCAACCCACTCCAGTATTCTTGCTTAGAAAATCCCATGGACAGAGGAGCCTGGTGGACTATAGCCCATGGGATCACAAAGAGTTGGATATGACTGAGCGACTGAACACACATACATGTAAAGTAGAATTAGTATAGATTTGGAAAAAGCACTATTATTTAATGAACCTTATATTTTAAAAGTAAATTCAGTTAACTGAAAGAGCATTATCCAGACTTCCTGGGAAGCTGGGGTCAGGAGCTGATTACATCAGCAGATGTGGAGAAGGCTGCCATCAGGACAATGGAGAGCGTGGCATGGGGAAGGCAGGATATCCTTCCTGGCTAGTGTTTTATTTTTATGCCTTCTCCAGTTGATTTTTTTTTTTCCTGTGTAGGAAAAGATTTCCTTGAACTCTGTTTCAAGAAACCTAAATTTCATATTCAGCCATACAGCTACTTTACCAAGGGAGCTTGGGCCAGAGATTACATTCACCTCTTGGGGAGCATTGGAACAAGACATGTAAAATCGGGGTCCCCTCTAGGGCCACATCAGAAAGAGAGTTAATGACAGCAAGGATGGGGACATATCAAGTGTGGGGCAGAGACAAACTTTGAGTCAGCTGGAACCACTTCTAGTAAAAGAGGTGCTCTCTGTTCACATGATGGGTGTGGAATTAGTGCCCATGTGTAGTGCAAGTGCTCATGTAATGTTCTCAGACCCTTCAGAAGCAAATTGGTGGTGCCACACAGGGTGTAAGTGACACTTCTGGCTGTAGCGTTTTTGTGGGAAGAAGTTGGGCTACGTGACCGATGCGTAGAACAAAGATGTCTCAACTTCTGGGCCTTTACCCCTTGTGATCACTGTGGGACATCCTCCCTGGCTGTCATGTCTGTAGGAGGACGTGAAAATAATACAGCTGGCACACGCACTGCCCGGTTCTTGACTTCGACTCTCACAGTTGTTGGTGATGGATTTCAAAACCCAGACCTATTTCCACCTTTAGGATATTTCCAAGTCTGTAAAGCACTCCTCTAAGAAATTCATGAAAATCGACAAGCCTCCGGTTTGCCAGAAGTTGCTGCAGAATGGGAAGAAGTACAGGCTGATCAGTGAGCCAGAAGCTGAGATCACCCCAGAGGTAGACACTGTAAAAAATCAACTTGGCATAGCAGTGTGGGGAGCGTGTAGATTTCTTAGATACAGCATTTTGAAGATATTTAAAAATAATGCATTTTGTTCTCCTTTTTATTTCCCAGTGTCTAAGAAAGCAGTTGTTTTGTTAAACTTGCAGTTTATTCCAAAGATGCTGTTGAATTTCAGGGTTCATCTGCAGTCATCAAAAAAGTAGACTCTTCATTTCTCTTTCCCTTTGAAAAGGTTTTCAGTTTTCTTGCATTTTAAATTAAGTTATTAAAATAATTTTAGCTTCAAAGGAATACAAAACTTAAGTTTAAGTCATGCAAAGCATTAAAGGTTAATGGAAAAGAGTTGCTAATAAAGGATATTGGGCTTTTCCCACTGGAAGGCGTTTGAAAAGTAGTTATGGGAATAAATTGTTAGATTTGAAGCATTCACTGTGCACACCACGACACTTGTAAGCAATTTTGGCTTGTCGGAAATGACTTAGTTATTTTTAAAGTTTATTTTCATTATGTGCCCTGGGTGTATGCCATAGCTTATCTAGTCTGGACATCTGCATGGAAATTCCTTTTGTCTACCTCCTTTGTCTGTTTTGCAGTTTATGAAAAGTTGAAAACATGTTTTTTTTCCATTAAATTAAAAGTGGGAGGCAAGAGAGCTAATGGCAATGGTCCATATTGCGTTGTTTTATTATGTTGGTATTATCAGGGCCTTGTGCCCTGTAGAAGCAATCAGGTTGATCAGGACAGCCTTCCTTTTCAGTTTCAAAGCATTTCTGCACAAGCTTTGAACCATTTAGCCATACAGTAACACGGCTGAGGAAACCAGTGTGCAAAGCAGGCGGGTGCTCTGCCCAGCCACACATGTGAGCAGAGCTTGCCCACGGCTTTGACTACCTTGGCTCCTGAAGCTACCATCTCCCCACTGGGATCTGAGAGGTTGATTTTCATCCCTTCCACACGGATCAGGCCCCAGCAGGTGGCACATCAAGAGACTCATGAGACTCAAACTGCAGCCTTGTCTGGGCGGTGGGACTAAATGAGAAGGGTGTGCTTTTGAGTGTGAATTTCCCTGGGGAGCTTAAAAAAAAAATTCGGTGGCCTGGGTCCCACCTCCAGAGATGCTGACTTAATTGGTCTGGGAATGGCCCAGGCATTGGACTTGTTAAAGCTCCCACGGTGACTATAATGTGCTGCCAAGGTTAAGAACCACTAGGAGAGGGAAGAATACATATTGAATGGGTGGCTGTTCCCAGAAAGAGACCGAGGGGATCCCAGGAGTTGTTTCTTACAAAAGATGTTGATAGCTAGAGGGCTTTAAACGGTCTGCATTCTAGTCGTAGTTAGTCATGTAGTTAGTGCATAGACTGTCACTAACTGTGGGCTCCCTCTTAACCAAATTTCTGGCCTATAAAATGGGGATAATCTCCCAAGATTGCTGTAAGGATCATATAAAGTAATGGTTTGGGGCACTCCTGAGAGTTGTAAAACTCCGTGTAAATATAAGGTGTCTTATTAGTTTTATACCATTAATGATTTGCTTAACTGACATCAATGTGCCTATTACCAGCCAGCCTGATAAGAGCTAAAAATTAAAAAATAAGTAAGGCACAGTCTTTTCCCTCAAAGATGCCAGTGTGGTGCGGGATATGCTCCATTCATGTAGAGAAATAATGTTACTATAACGTGGTGTTCCTTTAGAGACGAGGACCAAGTGCGGTGGGTTTCCAGGAAGGCTTTCTCGTGGGTGCTGTTGGCTCTGGGCTTGGATTCCAGAGAGACGAGCTTGGGAGAGACGAGCTTTCCCAGGCTGTCCTGGGAGAGGTGGCCCCAGGTGCCTAAGGAGGGCACGGGACCCTGCAGCTGGGCTGAGCCCCAGGAGAGTTCTGGGGAAATGAACCTGGAGGGATTTAGGAGAGTGGGATTAGGGGAGCTGCTGTCTCAGCTTTGTAGACCTTGGTGACTGACCCTTGGAAGGTTAGGAGGATAATACTAGTGACTTGGAACAGAAAGGAAGAGGAACAGACTAAGAGCATTAGTTTGTGATGGTGACCGCCAGTGCAGTTCACTGATGTTTTTTTAAAGATGTATTTCTTGCTAGCCAGTCTGGAGAGAAGCAGAGGCACGGGAAGCCAGGAGACAGTCTGAATAGTGGTTAAGAGCTCAGACTTTGGAGTCACAGGCATGAATTCCAATTCCAGTTCCACCACTTAGATGTGGACTTGGGCAAATTCGTTCACTTCTCTGGGATCCTTTATGCATAAAATAGTGATAAAAGGATTTGTTGGGGGAAGGTGGTGTTCAGTGAGGGAATGTGGACACAACACTGCACGTAGTTCTGTAAATGTGAAATCAGTTGGACAGATCAGAGAATGATCTAAGAGAAAGGTGCTGAGGAGCTTAAAGCACCTGGGAGAGGGTGGCTGATGGTTGAGCACAGGTTCCATTTGGGGAACATGAAATGTTGGAAGTCAGGAAAGGGCCGAAAAGTTACACTTTGGAAAGCAAGGGCCATGGGACTAGAAGCTTCAATGAGGTGGAAAACAGTTCTCACTAAGAGTAAGGAGGGGCTGAAAGCGGGAGAGTGAGAGGAGGTGTGGTTAAGGAGTGGATTTACAAGGTCAGAATTTCAGTGGGTGTCCACTGAAGCACTAACCCTTCTCATTGCCTTTATTCCTTATCTGATGTTTTATGTTGTTAATTAATGCAACTTGTAAATTTAAGAAAACCACTTTTTTTTTTTTTTTAAGGAAATTGAATTTGTGGATGGTTCACTTTTAAAATTGAAAAGTTATATTGAAGTGTATCTGGAGCAACCAGTGGAGTTTAAATTACTCTTGGTTGAAATGGATTCTGAGGAAATTGTATGGAAAGCAAAACTGAGAGAGTGTGAGTATCTTGTATCTTGAATTAAAACTCTGTTTGGCAGGTGGGGGGTTGGGGAGGGTTGGGGGGAGTGGCTCGGGTGGAAAGCAAATAGAGTACTCATCTGTCCCATCATCATAACATCAAAAAATTTGATTAAGAGAAGCAGAGGCCCCAGTTCTTGGGACAGACGTGCCGGCTCTGGTTCTCAGGCCCGCACCGTCAAATCCCCACACTCAGCAGGTGCACAGAGCCCATATTTGCTATTGAGGCTTTCTACTCCAGAAATAAAACCCAATCTAATCCATTTGGGATTCTGTCCTAGGTTAAGCCGGAAGCTTTTGTATAGGTGTGATTCCTGTTCTCAATATTATACCCTTAAATTAGCCAGTTTGAAACAGGCCCTTTTATCCAAACTACAGTTACTTACCCAGAGGAGTCCTAGTTTTGGGATTCTGTATTGGGGATTGTATTATTTAATTTGCTCAAATAAGTGAACCTGAAAGATGTTACTTTTTAATCATAGCAAATGCCTCAGTAATAAAGATATTTAATATGTAGCAACCTGAATAACAGATGTTCTTCCAGACTAAGTCTCTTTGCAGTTTTAAAGACCACCTTTTAAGACTCTTTTTAAAACTTACTTAATAATATTCTGCCTCATAAGATGGTTCTGGTTTCTATTATTTTGGGGAGGCCTATCCTAACGATGAACAGAAATTGCCCATCACTCATAAGATGTTTTCACTCAAGCGACCTGTGGAAGGCCTGCCCAACATGTAGGCATCTGTTAGAGCAGGGCTGAACTCATGGGGCAGGTGGTGTCAAATCATAATGAAGTTTCTGCAAAGAACCCACTAAGTATATATAATGATAATACATATATGAGATTCTTTTACGATTTGTGCGTGTGTGTGTGTTAGTCGCTTAGCCATGTCTGACTTTTTGTGACCCCATGGACTGTAGACCACCAGACTCCTCTGTCCATGGACTTCTCCAGTCAAGAATACTGGAGTGGGGTACATATAAATACACTTAAAATTTAAAGATGTTATTTATTTTTTAAAAATGTTTAAGGCTTCCTTCTCCATATGGCACATGATGTCAATGTTCTATTTATAGTAGTTTTAGATTTAGAGAAATATGGAAGGAATGACATTTCACCTGACCTCTGGGTGTGGCAGATACCATGCCAGCAGTGTGCAGATGACTGAAATATGGGAGACACTGGTCCCACCAGACATGCTGGAAGGAGTTCAAGCTCAGGGTATTTGCATACATACCAAGTTAAAACCCGCATTTGAATTTGAGAGAGATTACCAAAACCCTAGAGCTTCACGTGCTTTCACACATCGATGCTTTAATTCCAATTTCATACCACTTTTCCAACTGCTGCTTATTGTACCTTAACAGGTGACTGGGTTCAGCATCATCAGAACCAGAACATTTCAAAAAGCAGCACAAGTGGTAAGTGCTTGTAAGTGGACATTAAACTCGTCTCTTCCTTCCATCCACTAGAATTTTCATTCTGCTTTGCAAATCCAGTAATGTTCAGGATCTGTTAAGTGTTCCATAACTCTTAATTATCTGAATGAGCTTTGAATCCTTTTTTAATTTGTTCTGTCAGAATGATGATTTTAAAATGATTTTTTAAAAGTTCAGCTTAAAGATGGGTGGATAATAAAACCATAAGGGAAAGCCAATTTGTTGTTGTTTTTTTTTTTAAAGGTAACAGGCGACGAAAAATGAGTAGCAGCTTACCTGATGAGATGGTCTATGATAAAAGAATGAAGCAGATTGACAGTTCAGGTTTGTAAACATGTCCTCTGTGGCTCTCAGTCGCTTCCTCTAGTCTCCCCCAGGATGTTCATCTGACACATGTTCTCCTTGGGTCAGTCTTCCTGGAGCCATATCCCAGGTGTGCCTGCTCTCCCCCTGGGTCCAAGCTTCTCGGGCCTGGATAAAGGTCCTAGGTGGTCTGCCCCAGCCTACTTTTCCACCTTGACTGCCTCCTCCTCCCGTGCACTTGGTGAAAGTAGAAGTGGGGTCAAGGGAAGGTCTTGCAGCCTGTAGGGTCAGTGGCCGCGGCTTGTCCATCTCTGCACTTCCTACAGCACTGAGCCTGCGGCCTCTAATGTAGAAGATAAAGAGCATTCACTGAAGAAGTGAATAATGAATGTCCGTGTGTGCATTCACTGGCTTCCCAGTTATTCACTATCTTTTCGGGGAGGAAGCCACCAGCTCAATTATTAGAGATAAAGGTCAAGTTAATTTCTTCCATTTAAATGGCAGAGACCAAGGCTTGGTAGCTGTGAAAATACAGTAGAGATTTAAGCACTTAACAACAGTACTCCAAGGAGCCAGAAGATGGAGTATGTACCTCAAAATTCAAGTCCAAACTGAATTCACAAATTGAAGTTAAAAAACCCAGACTCAAATTACACAAGACAAGATCTTAAGGCTTTGGGGGCCTCATGTAGATGAACCCTTTCATCAAAATACCTTTTATTATTGTAAGAAGGTGTGAATCTAAAAGCAGATAAACTCTATAGACTAAAATAAGATGTTATCCGCTTGGAGTTGAAGAGGATGGTGTATGTCTGATTTTACTGTTTGTCACTAGAGAATTGTTTATTATTTCTATTAAATGAACATCAAAATAAATGAGGCTCTGGAATTATTTTTAAAACCTAACCAAATTGGGATACATATTCTTTCAGTTTTATTGAGATATAGTTGACAAATAAAAACTGTATATAAGTACACAATGGGATGCTTTGATGTAAGCATACACTGTGAAATATTTACCAATCGAATGAATTAGCACATCTATCACCTCACACAGCCACCTTTTTTTTTTTGGTGGTAGAACTCATAAGGCCTTCTCTTAGCAAATCTCAAGAGTACAGCATAGTATTTATTATTAACTGTAGTCATCATGTTGTATATTAGATCCTCAAAAATTATTCACTTATAACTGAATGGGACACATAGGAAAATTTTTTCCTTTTTTGCAGTTATTTGGCTATTTAAAATTAGCTCCAAGAACAAGTAGCTAGACATAGAATAAAATGATCAAATACTACCTAGAAAATTAAGGATTTCCAGCCTTTTTAGAGTTGACAATGTGGTAACAAATAAATTAATAATGATTTACTTTTGTTTAGGTATTTTCACAACATTTTTAAAGATACTGAGTCACTATCCTGATAGTTTGAGGCTCAGCATATCACCATATTGCTTTTTAAAATATAGTCATCTCTTAACTCTGAGTCACTTTGAGATCTTGTTAAAATTTAGATATAGAATCTGACACAGTATGTTTGGAGATGATCCTGAGAACTTGAATCTTTGATGGATGGATTCCCTGTGTGGTTTCTCTTGTAGTAGTTTTAGAGAGGAACACAAGCCACACGCATTAGAAGACCACTAGAGGGCAGTGGCCATCCTTTAGAAACCATTCTTGAGTTAAGGGGGTTAGGGTTCAATAGAAATGTTAGGTTCCCTTCATTAGACTATTGGCTCTAGATGAGCAAAGTGTTATGGTTCTGGAGGAGGGGCAGGAAGGATTCTTCCTCACACTCTTCTCATGGCACCTCCAGGGTTTGTAAGGCCTGGAGGATCCTTAATGAGACTCTACACCTGGTGAGCTTTGCTGCATCATAGCACAACCATCTGAAAAGTGTGAGCATAGAAAACCCAGCTGGGGCTGGTATTTTGTATTGAGGCACTGGTTTGTGTTGGTAAACATAATCCCTTCCAGAATGATGACATGGTTTCTTAGTGAACAACAGATACTGATATTACAGACACTGTGCCCCTGACTTTTCTGTGGAATATGCTCTTCCCCCTAATGCCAGGAGATGGCAGAATGGAGACTGCAGTTAATATCTCTTGCTGCCCTCTTTAGTGACTACTAAAGGTAGCACTTTGTATGTGAAGATGCAGAGATGGGCAAGGGGAAATGTATATTTTTCTTTTTGAGCCACGTAAATTATTTTTGATGCCTGATTTTTTTTTCCCTCCAGCCTAATTTGTGCAGCTTTGTAAAACAATTTCATTCCCTGAATCACTGAATTATCCTTGTGAGCATTATATCCCAGTTCAACCTTATGTGTAATCATTCCCTTTGGTTCTTCTAATAGTTTGGAAAGCAGGGACTTTTTTGGCACTTAAATTTATTTTAAAAGCAGTTAAAGTTTCAAATCATGGTATCTTTTTTATATAAAGAGAATACATTTTCATTGTCAATGACTATAAATGAAGTGTTGAGAGGAACTGCTGAATTCTTCATGTGCTTTTAGATGGGGTGAAGACTAAAACCCTAACAGACACGCAGTTGTTTAACCTTGCTGAGAAGCTGGGGAAGGAGTGGTTAAAGATTGCTATTGCCAACCTGAAGCTGAATATTAGCGAAATCGATGCTATCCGGGAGAAGGAAGACAATGTTACGATCAGTAAGTTTAAGATGCTGAAGAAGTGGCAAGAAAAGGAGCAGAATAATGCCACAGCTCAGAATTTATGTAACTGCTTAAAAAATGTTGATTCAGTTGAAGTCCAAGATGTGCTGAGAGGTAAGCAGAAAATTATCTTAGTCATTTACTTGGGGTCAAGCTGTGTCTTTGCAAATAGCAAATTTATACTCTAGAAGGTGTTAGTCACGTCTAAGCTCAGGTTCAGAAGATTGCGCAAATGCTCTGCAGTAAGCATGTGGGTCATAATCTAAGTAAAGATGATTCACGTGTGGCATCAGAGGAAGCATTTGAATACCGTCTCAAGTGCTGGCTAGGTTTGTGACCAAGCAGATTTGTTTTTTTTTTTTAAATTGAAGTATACTTTATATATACAGTAAGGTACAGGTGTACAATGTAGTGTTTCACAATTTTTACAGGTTATATTCTATTTACAGTTATAAAATACTGGCTATATTCCCTGTGTTGTGTAATATATCTATGACTAAGCAAATTCCTTACCTCGCATAAAGCCTCTATATTCTCATCTGTCAAATGGATGTGAAACTCCCAATGTCCTAGGTCTCTTGTGAGAATGAAAAGAGATAATGCATATAAAACTCTAGGTTCAGGCAGTGAGACTCCGGCAGGAGTAGATAATGTCCTTTGTTGTCGTTCAGTTGCTCAGTTATGTCCGACTCTTGCAGACCCCATGAGCAGCTGCATGCCGGGCTTCCCTGTCTTTCACTGTCTTCTGGAGTCTGCTCAAACTCGTGTCCATTGATAATGTCCTTAACTGGAGACCTAACTGGAAGCCTTGAGCCTTCCAGACTTCCTGTGGTATTGACGCAGTGCTCCACTTGGTGGCACTAGTGAGCCTCCAGCAGCAAAGATGGGAACAGAGCGCTAAAGGGAGTTGTTTCTGGTCTCAGTCCAGAAAACCACAGGGTTCCTTCCTTTGTTTTGAAGCACTTCTTTTTTTTGTGGCTTGACTTAGCATATTGTTAGACCCGAGGTCAAACCAATTCACAACTTGGATTTTTATTAATATGTATTGTTACCATGATTAACAAATGCTGTGTTACTTCTCAGAAGCAAGTCAGAGAGAGGTTTTTATTTGGAATTCTATTCGGACTTTTTGTTCCTTAAAGAATGTAAAAGTGTGTCAGCCACCCCAAAAGCTTATATGAAAAGTTAAAGTCTGGGGTGACCGCCCAGGATGATGTCAGGTGTGGAGGGTGAACTTTCTGAACGCCCCCACCAGTTTGGATGCAAGAGCTGCAAGGCAATAGAAGAGCCAGTTTCAATATCAAATTTCTTTTTCTTGAATATGTTGAAATTATGTAAATCACTGAGGCCCACATGTGGAAATCTCCCTATTTGCATATAGGCACTTCTGCCTATCAACAGTACTGGCCTCTGCTGTGATAAGGAAACAATCATAGCCTTGTCCATCAAAGGAAGGTTTGGAAATCTGACCATCTCACAGATCCTGTAGAATGAGTGGTTGTTTTGTTTTTATCTGCTCTTGACTTCGCTAGACGCCTAACTTGGCGCCACATAAAGCTGAATAAGGATTTGTGACATTTTTTGGCAGTGAAATGGATCATAAAACCTTACTAGTCCAATTTGTCATTGAATAGGAGAAAAATCTTCAATAAGTTACAGACGAACAAAAAGCCAGAAATTTTCCAGTGTTTTCTGCCCTCCTGTAGTCAAAATATCTGGGTGATTGGCTGAATTTTGTGTCTTTATCAGGGCATTTTAGTGTCTTATAACTGCAGCCTTAAAAAATTGCACTGGTTTATCTTCATCTCAGGAAAACCCAGCCACTCTAGCAGTTCCTTTTTTAAACGGACAAGTGACTTTCTTTAAACGCATGTGCTCTTTCCCCACAACAATGAATCCCTGAATTCGTTTCTCTCCCTTGTTAGGCTTCTTACAGGAAACGTGAGGTTTGAAAGATGAGCTGGAAGAGGAAGCCTCAGGAACTCTGCCTTCAAAGACTGTCTCCGTGGTAATAAGGCACAGACTTCGGGACCTAGAGCTACACAGCCTGTGGAAGCAGCTCCTTTCATAGACCGCTTGCAGCTCACATTATTCAGGGGCAAAGGGAATGTGAAATATTTGGAAACCTTGAGGAAGGAAAAAAAACCTCTACAATATCAAGAATTTTTTTTTTGTACCTTCCACTCTCACCATCCCACCCGGCTTCCCCACCCAAACACATACACTTATAAAGGGTGCCTAAAATGACTCAACAGCAGTCAGGCGAGAAATGTGGTAATTTTCCTACTGGAGTCTGTGAACTATGAAATTCATATCAAGCGTTTGGAACATTTCTTTTTAGCAATTAAGTGGTGGAGTACTTAAATTGCACCAATTTCACTTAGCTTTTTTTCCTCGTGTCATTAATGATAAAGAGAGGTTCCTGTTCTTTTAGCTCCCATACAGTCAGATACCCATGTGCTGCCGGGTCCAGTATGTCTTTTTATGTGAGGTGTGATTTCCGTGTCTTATTACTAACCAGTCTGGCTGGTGGTCTGTTAAACCATTAAATCAATCATGTTACCTGGCCCAAGGGTCATTAGAAAGGATTAGAATCCTCTCCCCATCCGTGTTGGTGCAAACACTCGCAGGTGGTGGCCTCATCTCACTGGGGAAGTTCACCTGGGTCCATCGTCAGAGTCCCTGCAGATTTCGTCAACCTTCTGAAATCACCAAACACTGCATTTCTTGACCTTGACCCTGGATTGTTTACTTCTGGGAGGGTTGTGGGGGGCGGGCAGTGCGGGAATGCCACTTAGAAATGGCCTTAGTCAGGACCAAGGAACATTGTCATCTCTTCTCGAAGAGGACTTGCCCCAGGGAATCATGGGCCATATTGGCTCTTGTTAATGGGTGAAATCTTTGTTTTTTTAATATGTATAGATATTGTCGCTCTCCCAGAATCATGCGTGTGGTGATTAACATTTTGGGTATGTTTTGTTAACTTATTTGAAGAAACTATAAATTACCATTAGTCTCCTGTTGACAGTAGCTGGAGAGTAAATTCAATCTTAATGAATTAATCAGAGAAACATACTTTATAGCTTTGCCTGTGAAGAACAAATTCATTTTATAGGGAAGAACGTATTGATATTATTAATGATCAGGGATCCAGTGGAATTCAAATCAGTGTCACTTTATGAGTTTTTATTTTTAATTGCTCTATATTTCAGGAAACACATGGAGTTTTAACATTCAGAAGTGTAAAATACTTAAAGGTCTTGAATTTTTTAAGTGTTTATTATTTTTTAAGTTGTTTTCCAAAGAAAATCATAATTTCAGAGGTGCTTTGTATATAAGCTGGTTTCCTAACACTTTCCAGCCTTTTTCTTACAGTGGATAAAGGGAAGAACAATAAATATGCATCTGTACAGTGCAAATATGTCTTCTTTGTGTTATTATTTACTTACACATTACTTTTTAAAGCATGATCTTCCTTGATTGTTATTATCTTGGCTGTTCGGGCATTAGTTGGTTTTACTCCCAGACCCAGTTCTTGGAGTAAAGTTGAGTGAGGGTAAAGCAGGGGCAACTAACCCAGGAGTTTTCACAGATTCAGAAGCACCCCCACATCCCATAACCCTTCTCCCTCCAGGAATGACTCCAGGAATGAGTGTTCTCCCACCTGTGCATGGGAAGGTACGTTTATATTTAAAACCAGGTGTTTTCATAATGAGCTCCTTACCTGTGTGTCTCTGTAACAGGATTTTCCTGCACATTTGGGACATGTTTTGTTATTTTGGGGGGTGCTTTAGGGGACAGGCTTTCTCCCCTGCTTTGTCAAGTGGAAGTGTTTTCACTCCATTTTCTAAAGAGGACACCATCTTTGCTGAATTGAAGTGTGTTCTCATGAGGATGGTTGTTTTCAGCAGTTGGTCCAGCCTATTGCCATTGCTGGAAGTCCTCAGGGTGAAGCAGCCTGCTGCTTGCTGAAGGCAGAGATCCCGACTGCTGGGATTACATATCTTCCAGCCTACACACCGGGGTTTGAGCATTTCTGATAATGGTTCTGTGGCTGCTGCTACTTAACAGAGGCCCTGGGGTAGAATTCTGAGTGCAGAGTTCTGACATTCTTCCTGCTTTTTTTAACTGAGACCTCCAGCCTGGAGCCTCCAGAGGACTCATGCAATTTACTCCAATCATGTTGTAAATTCCTAGTTACGCAGCCTGGAGTTAGGCTGCCATCTTTATTCTGCAGAAGTCCATTCTTGCTGTGTGCTTTAACCTTTGACATGAGTTTCATTTTTAGAAGGGGGTCTTATCTGTGCATTTATAGCAGTGTTTTGTTTTCAAGCAAGTTGGGAAATCTAAAAGATGGTTTTGTGACATAAAAACTGCAGGGAGGGGCTTGGATGAGTTCCATGTTTTCTTTAGCTGGAGGAGCCTTTTGTGAAAGGAAGTCCACCTGGAAGCTGCATTGGTGAAACATTCGGAAGTGGCACTGCTCTGGTTTGGGGGGTTACTGAGGGCTGATGCAGGGTTGTTGAGGCGCCCTGCTGGACCCCTGACTGGCTCCTGGTGAGCAGTGTGTGAACCAACCATTGAGATGACTGCCATTGAGATGACTGGGTCTCTCGTAGCTTGTATCTATGACATCTTCAGTGGGAAATAACCCCATTTCCAGTTCACTGGTAATACTTCTGTGGCACATTGCTCCTGATGGACCACAGAATCCCAGACCATAGATATGTCAATTACTTAAATCATCCACCCAGAGCATGTGACAGCTGATGCTCCATCAGCCCGGGTTCTGGAAGAGAAGAGCAGAGCAGAGCCCCCAGCCTATCCACAGTGAGTCTGTTCCTCAAGCAAGAAATAGACCTTTGTTTTAAGCCAGGAATCCAAAACTAGGAAGAGCCTTGGTGACTTTTACGGGTGTTCTCCCATTCTGAGCAGGTATAATTGTTTTGAGCCAAGGGAACATATGCATTTTATAATTTTTTCGTGTGGTTGGAAATGATTTGATTTTTAAAAGACCTTCTTATTTATTCATAGATTAAAAATGAGAAACGTGGGAACTCATGAAAATTTGCCTTTTTCTCTCTACCATTTTTAAGTGCCAGGGCCTAAGTACACAAATACATGAGTGACACGACCTTTCCTGTACTTGCTTCTCTCACAGTGTAGTGAGGGAGAGAGAAGCATAAGTAACTTTGATGCTTTTTGCATGGTTATGATGACTTACTGTGACCTGAATTATTGTTTAGTTGCTAAGTTGTGTCTAGCTCTTTTGCGACCCTATGGACTGCAGCCCACCAGACTCCTCTGTCCATGGGATTTCCCAGGCAAGAATACTGGAGTGGGTTGCCATTTCCTTCTCCAGGGGATCTTCCTGACCCAGGGATCGAACCCATGTCTCCTGTGGCTTCTGCATTGCAGACAGATTCTTTACCACTGAGTGACCGGGGAAGCCTGTGACCTGATTATGAGAAGCAAAGGGTAAGGTTGCCAGCACAGGCCAGAACCAGGCTGCCTGGGCTCAGATCCCAGCGTTTACTACTTACTGAGTAAGCCTCTATGGTCCCTTGCTTTATTTCCTCATCCATAAAAAGGGGAAGGCAATGGCGCCTCCTCACAGGGTTTTTGAGAGGATTCTGTACATTTGTGGTATAAACACTTGTAGAAACACTCTTGGTACGTAGTAAGCGCTGAGTAAGCATTAGTCCTGTTGCTTCTAGAAAAAAGTTACTTGAGTGTATTGTCTCTGATATTACATTGATGTCATAATTTATACTCATAATTTTAATATCATACTAAAAGATACATACAAATAACTAAAAGTTGTGAGTTGTTCTGACCTAGTACATGTCAACCGAAAAGCTGATACAATTCAATTTTTGAAAAATATGGTTGGACTTTCTTCCTTATTTAAAAGTTTTCTCAGTCAGCTCAGACTGCTACAACAAAATACCACAGACTGAATGGCTTAAACAACAGAAGTGTGTTCCTCAAAGTTCTGGAAGTTGGGAAGTCCGAGATCAGGCTGCTGGTGGATTTGGTGTCTGGTGAAAATTTTCCCAGATTTGCAGCAGGTCACCTTATTACTGTGTCCTCACATTGGGGTTGGGGGAGACCTCTCCAAGTCTCTTTTTTTTTTAAATTTATTAACACAAGCCCCCCCCCCCCTTTTTTTTTCTTTTGCCACACTGCAAGTCACATGGGATCTTAATTCCCTGACTAGGGATCCAACCTGTGCCCTCTGCATTGGAAGGCGGAGTCTTAACCACTGGACCACTAGGGAAGTCCCTTCAGAGTCTCTTCTTGAAGTAAAGTGAAGTCGCTCAGTCGTGTCCAACTTTTGTGACCCCATGGACTGTAGCCTACCAAGCTCCTCTGTCCATGGGATTTTCCAGGCAATAGTACTGGAGTGGATTGCCGTTTCCTTCTCCAGGGGATCTTCCTGACCCAGGGATTGAACCCGGGTCTCCTGCATTGTAGACAGACGCTTTACCGTCTGAGCCACCAAGGGCACTAATCCCACTATGACCTAACCTCCTAAAGACCCCACCCCGATACCGTCACACTGGGGATCGGGGGTTCCATATGTGATGCAGACGTTCAGTCCATGGCAGTATTGTAGATGCACTTTGCCTTAAAACAGGAAGCCACAGTTATGTTAGCTGGAACCAACCGTTTAGTCCTCAAACAGGGACAATTGCGTGGCCCAGGTGACACAGCCACAGGGACTTCTGGCCTCTGTCCCTTCTGGCTTTAGACAAAGCTGGTGTTCTCCCCTTTTGACTCCCAGGCTTTCTTTCCCCATTAGGGTGTCTAAGGCCCTTGTGCATCTCTGAGTTGTAACACACCCACCTGTGGCTCTCTGGCCAGATCTCTCCGCAGAACTGACCCCTTTTCCCCAAAGCTCTGGGCCTTCAGTGGGGCCTCTGTCAGCTGTTTTTTTATGTTAATTCTCAGACTCAGTCGTTCTTATTTCCTTTTAAAAAAGTGATCTGTTATCAAATTTCTCTAATAGGCTAGATCCGAGGCCTATTTTTAGGGGGGCCCTCAGTCTTCCTAAGTTACCTTGTTCCCCACCCTCTGCTCTGAGAAGGCAGAACCCTGCTTGTTTGCCATCGTGTCTTGGCCAGACAGTCTCCTCTGCTTGAATGCCCCTAGTGGGCAACTGCCCTGGCAGGACAAGGCATCACTGAGGTCTTCAAGCAAATGATCTAACAATTTTAAAACCTTGATGTTGAGTGCAGACTAGAGGCCAGCACTGTACTGAGTCATTCAGTCCTCACAATAGCGCTGTGAAATAGGGCTACAGTTTCCTGAATTTCACAGATGAAAATAGTAGCAAAGAGCAAACCCATTTGGCCCATCACCAAACCTAAGGGCTAATAATCATAATCAAAAATTGCTTCTATTTATTGTGTACATATTACATGCCAGGTGCACTGGTAATGCTTTGAAGGAGTCGCTCCATGTAACCCTTGATCTGATCCTTTGAGGTAGGTTCTAGTATTATCTTCACTTTTTAGGGGTCATGTGCCACACAGCTTACAGGATCATAGTTCCCTGACCAGGGACTGAACTGGTAGCCCTGGCAGTGGAAGCACAGAGCCCTAACCATTGGACCACCAGAGAAGTCCCTATCTTCACTTTTTAGAAGAGAAAATGGGTAAGGAGAGGTTAGAACAACATGGTCACATCATACAAGTTGTAAATGGCAGACTAGGCTTAAATGAGAAAAACCAGAAAACTGGTCAAGTTTTGAAGTGAAGAATGGACTTTGTTGTAAAGATGTTTCTTGGGCTGGTAATGTTTTTGAAGGATATGTCATGGCAATTTCTGGAACCAAGGAGATACCTGTGATCCTTTGTATAAACCCAGTCTATAGCACAGTTGACAGTCTTGCCTGTCCTCATTTCCAGGCGCAGACAACCGGCCAGACAACCTTGCCATTCCAAGGAGGGGCTGGGATGGGATACGGGCAACTCAATGGTGCCAGTCCATCAAAGCCACTGAGCTCTTGCCATGATCAAAGCCAGCCACCCCAAACCTAGTACTCAGAGGCAAGAAACTCCTATCTGTGAATTACCTGCTAGCCATCCAAGCTTGAGGAGGAGTCCCTAAAGAAGAGGAGGCATGTGATGGGATCTTAGCTTGATGATTTCTATCCGATTGTACATCAATTTGGCGGGGGGAGACTCTGAAAAACGAGTACGTCTCTCCACAGGTGAGGACCTGGGGTGGCCATATACACTCCCCTCCCTGTTCACTGGGATACGAATTGAGTTCTGAGGGGAGGACTCACCTGAGAAAAGATAGGGGGGACAGGGGCGGACTCTGAATAGTCCATTCTTGATGGCCTTTTCATATTAAGGAGGAATGTGATTAACAGAGTTCGAAAATTACATGGTATTCCATCAGGTAAATCTTTTAAAATTCTCATTGTTTAAAGAATTAAAAAGCACATCTCTCAAGCCAGAGCAAGGCTATTATCCATGTGGTTTGGGCAGGAGTTCTATATAATTTAAAGCGAAGGGAGAGTTTTTCTTATTGTAATTTAGAAACAGTTCTCCCCTGAGAGACCAAGGGGTCACAAAAATTAGAATAATGTAACTAGAAAGCCTCTTAATGATGTTTTTCCCAGTTGGAGGATGTTATTATGTATTTGGCTAATGCACAGTATGTTACTGAGCTGTGGTTAATAGGGAAAAACATTTTTATGTGTTTTCGAGTCAGATGTTGAACAAAAATAATAAAGTATATACTCACAGGCTGTAACTTCACTCAAATGGCCTCAGAATTAAAATAGATCAGGCTTATGAGGCTCTCTTTAAAATATGAGATTAAAGGACTTCCCTGGTGGTCTAGTGTATCCCTGGTGGCTCAGAGGTTAAAGCATCTGCCTGCAAGGTGGGAGACCCGGGTTCAATCCCTGGGTCGGGAAGATCCCCTGGAGAAGGAAATGGCAACCCACTCCAGTATTCTTGCCTGGAGAATCCCATGGACGGAGGAGCCTGGTAGGTTACAGTCCACGGGGTCGCAAAGAGTCGGAGACGACTGAGCGACTTCACTTTCACTTTCTTCTTCTGGTGGTCTAGTGGTTAAGGATCTGCCTGCCAATGCATGGGACATGGGTTCGATCCCTGGGTCTGGAAAGATTCAGATTACATGCCACAGAGGAACTAAGCCCACACTCCCCAACTACTGAGCCTATGATCTACAACAGGAGAAGCCATGGCAAAGAGAAGCCTGTGCACTGCAGCTAGAGAATAGCCCCCGGTCACTTGCTGCAACTAGAGAAAACTCACGTAGAAACCAAGACCCAGCAGAGCCAATAAATAAATAATAAAATTTTTTAGAGATGTTACAAAAATAAAATATGGGATTAAAGGAACTAGTAAATGGGCAAGGATGTTGTGGCATTCTTTCCAAGGTGATGTTTTTCGAATTTCACCAGTTTTCCGTTTTCCCACAATGTGTATTTTAGCACTCAAAGCATTCCAATCACATTAGAAAAACAGAATTACTTTTTTTTTAATTCATCCATTTTATTTTTAGAACAACATAAGATATATCTCAAATCCACTTGGGCAATAAATATCTTAATAAATATAACATAAATAAATATAAATTAGTTCACACCCTTTCATTAACATAAAATTATATAAATAAATACTTTAAAATAAATTATGTTTGAGTGTTTGTTTCTACAAACACTTTGGTACTAAAATAGCTTATAATTCCTTACTCTTCTTTTAAAGCGGAAAAAAAAAGAAAATATGTTCTGTGAGGACATTTTCCCTCATCAATTTGCTCATCAAAACTTATAAAAATAACTTATGCCTAGTAAATATGAATAGACTTGATCAAAAGAATCATGTGGATAGAACAGTCACATTCTGCAAGTCTGGAGAGATGACTCATGGAAACAAGCATGAGAATTCTGTACCAGCTTCAGTAGGGACAGGTCCAGCCACCCCCTCCCCAGTTCTTAACCTATGCCCTATTACAATCTCTTTGGTTCCAATTGTTCTAAAAATGATTTTAAGGTTAGGAGAGACCTCAGCATTCTAGGAAGAACTCAGATAGCTCATCATTCTGTCGATGGTCACCGCACGAATTCTGAAGGCGTGAAGAAGGATGCAGAGCTTGACTTTTGTCTTGTAAAAATCCAGTTCTTTCAGGGAGGGTTTCTGTGGCACAGTCTCACTGTCGAAATTCAGGGCCTAGGAGAATAAATATTGAGCATGACATAGACGGTATTCCAAAATTAAAACGTTCATCTGTAAAAACGGGTGAAGCCAATACACGTCTCAGAGCCTGCAACCCACTCCCTCATTGCTTCTCCTAAACCCAACGCAAATCCACTCCCAGCCAGATGGGCAGGCAGAACCTGAGAGAAGAAGTGCTCATTATCCAAGCACATGGATCTTCAGTGAGCCCTGAAAAGACCCTGAAAGCTATTTAGAAAATCATCAGTGGGAGTTGCATTTTAGAAAGGAACAATTCTGTTAAGAGACATCTGCTGTGATATCCAATTAATTTTTGTTCGTTACATTAAGAAGCTATGTCCTTTTCAGAACAGGGAGGTGATGGATTGCTACTGATCGGAAACTGTCAGTATCAGACCTGCTGACTACAGATAGTCGTGTGAGAGTATATAAACCTGGCACTGGGTCTCCCAGTTTGAGCCCTTTAATTTGACAACACAACGCAAGACCATGTGCGTGCAGTTGCTCAGTTGTGTCCGACTCTTTGTGACCCCATGGACTCTAGCCCATCAGGCGCCTCTGTCCATGGGATTATCCAGGCAAGAATACTGGAGTGGGTAGCTATTGCCTCTACCAGGGGATCTTCCTGACTCAGGGATAGAACTTGGGTCTCCTGCATTGGCAGTCAGGTTCTTTACTGCTGCGCCACCTGGGAAGCCCATATATTTGCACAAGGATCAGCATTTTTGCTTGTACTTCCTCACAAAGAGCCTAAAAGAAATGTAGAGTGGGTCATCACCCCATTTCAGAGGGGAAGAAACTGAGGCACAGAGGTACAGAATGTTTGGGCCTAGTTGTCTGATTTCTGGTGGAACTGACTCCATTCTTGGTCCTGAAAATAAAATATCATCTACAACTGTCTAGATGGTAACATTCTTTGATACTTGCATGATGTTCACTGCTTTTCAAACAAGTAATTTAGCACCCCCCAAAAAAAATGAATGAAATAAAAATAAATTTCTTTTCAGATAATCATTCTTGACACTGTATTTATCCCATGCCCTGGTCACCACAGCAGCACCCTGCTCTTTCTTAAGTGGTTATTTCTATGTTTCATATTAGCATCCTGTGTTCTGGTTATTCAGGAAATTACAAAGCAAGTTCTTGTCTCTGAGTAACACTGTGGACGTCCCCAGGTGATAGGTCATTTCTCTCTTCCATCCACATTTTGGTTCCGGATGGGTCC
Source organism: Bos indicus x Bos taurus (assembly GCF_003369695.1). NCBI lineage: Eukaryota > Metazoa > Chordata > Mammalia > Artiodactyla > Bovidae > Bos > Bos indicus x Bos taurus. The sequence goes on from NC_040076.1 coordinate 106,864,926, forward strand.
TATCCAGGCACTAGACTAGTGTGTCTTTACTAACAGTATTTGCAGATATGCATGCTGGCCCCTGTCATGAACATCACAGAGGTTTTTGAGATGTGTGAGAAGATGAGTGTAGTGGAATCCCCTTTTGGAGGTTTAAATCCTACCTCTGCCATTTCCAAGCTGTGTGACCTCGGACAAGCGAACAACCCTCTAAGCATGGGATTCCTCCTTTCCACAGACCCCATGTGGTTGCCGTGGGGACAGCACACGTATGAACATCTTTGCCCAGAGCCTGGGGCACACCGCATGATCAACAAGCAGGAGGCTGCTTTCCTTCATGTGATCGGCTCATGTTGCCCTCTCACTAGAGGGCACCCTAGAGACTGTCTCCCCTACTATGTAGCTGGCTTTGAAGGGGGCATTTCAGGCCTCCCCGAATCCAGGAAGGGCTGACAGTAGAGCCCTTCATCAGGGACCCTGGCTGGCTGTCTCAGCATGAAGGATGGGAGGCCTTACCTGCATCAGCTCAGCAATAGCTGCCAGCATGTTCTGGTCTAGAAAGATTTGCCTCTTAGGATCCATCAGAAGCTTTGCATTCATGGCCTGGAACTCCACGTGGTACATCTTCAAGTCCTCATAGATACTTCTAAGGCACAGGGTCTGGGTGATACAACGAAGTGGGGAAGGAACCATTGAGATGGGCTAAAAACATCCCCCCCTACCCCAATGCTGCATTTGAAGAAAGATTCTTGTGTCTTACTGTCATAAAAGAGGTCTTTCCAGAAGCCAGACAATGCCCATTCTAGAAGAAAAAAATAATGAGATATCAATGATATGAATTCATAATATGAGCTGAAACCTTCAATTTTCTGACTTACAGTTATAAAAGAGGTCTCTCTGGAAGCCAGGCAACTCTCATTCTAGAGCAAAAAAAAAAAAAAATCACACATCAAAAAGATACTAATTTTTAATATAAATTTTTTGACTCCTCAAACATATCAAATTTTTTCACTGTGGTAAAAAACACATAAAATTTATCATCTTAACTATTTTAAAGTGTATAGTTCAGTAGTGTGATGTATATTTCACACTGTTGTAAAAAAACACATATTTTTACACATTTTTGTTTCAAATTGAACTTCTACAATGGGGCGTGTTGACATCCCATGAGGATAGAGCCCAGAAGCATGCACATTTTTGGAAGAAGATGAGGTCTGATGCACAGTCCTTAACCATGTTATAAGCTTTGGGAGGAAAATCCTCTATACCGTGGCTAATTCCAGTGGTAAACAGGCCTCCACTGTGCTGGTTTTATCTTTGGTGATATCTTCATGATCGATCTCCTCAGAAGTGCAGGAGTAAAATTCTAGGGTTTGTCTGGCCTGTAAAATATATAAAAAAAAACTCAGCTTATGATATTAATAAGGCACCAGGCTCCCCATAATGCTGGCACCAAAGCAAGAGTTGGCTGCCTTTGACCGCCATCTCTGACCTGTAGAAAATTCAAGGTCTTCATAAGACCAAAGAAACAGGTCATTGACACTCTCTCCCACTCCCTCCTCTCCTTTTGCTTATGACATGTTTCTCCTGATGATATGTTTCTCCGTTATGTAAATACTACAAATCATTTCAACAGGCTGTGCTAATCAGCCTCTACACCATGCTGGGACACTTGCTTCTGGTGAAAACAGTTTTTTTTCCTTTTGGCAAAGCATCTGTGTTTTATGAATATCTTTTTCAAATATAGCTTCTAGAGGGGGATTGTTAAGGTCACCACTTGACGGATATAACAAACATGCAACCATGAAAACAAGTGGAGATTTAATGTGTGGTATATACACACACACATCATCTTACAAGCATGCTGAACATACTTATGAAATTTAGCTTAAGAAGTCAATGATTTGTTGATTGAAGATCGAGATCATTTTTCCATTCAACAAGCCTGATATATGCTATGCTAGGTACTAAGGAATGTGACAAAGAAGGGGACTGTATTATTCCCGCCAGGATTCCCAGTTCAGCTGTGGAGACAGGCCAGTGCCCAAATGACCAGGGGACATGCCAGCAGGTGAGAAGGGCTGAGTTGAAGGGTCAGAAGGCTCTGAGAAGGGCGTGGAAAGAGATGAAAAGGTTCCCCAGAGATGGGACATCCTCAGAGGAGGGGGATCGTCAGGCAGAGGGAACAGCATGGGCCATGAAACAAAGCTTGAGAGTACAGGACACGTGTGGGCAACAAGTAGCAAAGCTTTCGACCCTGTCTGCTGTAGGAAGAAAAATGCCCCCGCCAGAGATATCCACCTCCCAATCCCTAGAACCTGAGACTGTGTCACGTTATGTGGCAAAGGGGAATTAAGGTTGCAGATGAAATTAAGGTTGCTAATCAGCTGACATTGAAATAGATTATCCTGGAGTGTCTGGGTGGGTCTAGTGTAATCTCTGGGTCCTTGTAAATGGAAGAGAGAGGGTGGAGAGTCAAGGTCAGAGAGATGAAGCACGAGAAAGACTCATTTGTTGGCTTTGAGGATGGAAGGGGGCCACCAAGGAATGGGGGCTGCTTCTAGATGCTGGCAAAGGCAAGAAAATGAATTCTTCTCTAGAGTCTCCAGAAAGAGATACAGTTCTGCTGACACCTTAATTTTAGACTAGTGAGACCCGTTTCAGATTTCTGACCTCCAGGGCTATATGATAATAAGTTTGTGTTGCTTAAAGCCATTAAGTTTGTGGTAATTTGTTACAGCAGCAATACAAAATGAATACACTGCTCCTGGAGGCCTGAGCAGGTTGTAAAAAGTTAGATTTGCAACTACACTGCAACAATAAAAAGAAAAAAAACTCCAAATAAGACAATAGTTTTATTTCTGTGATAATTGCGTTCCTTTGGGCTGCAGTCCATGGGGTCGCTAAGAGTCGGACACGACCGAGCTACTTCACTTTCACTTTTCACTTTTATGCGTTGGAGAAGGAAATGGCAACCCACTCCAGTGTTCTTGCCTGGAGAATCCCAGGGACGGGGCAGCCAGGGGGCTGCCGTCTATGGGGTCATACAGAGTCAGACACAACTAAAGCGACTCAGCAGCAGCAGCAGCAGCATTCCAAAATGAAACAGTAACTATCTATTATTATGGCATTGTTAAAAAAGATGAATCTATGAAATAGTGCCTGGCATACAGTAGGCACTCAACAAGTACTTTTTAAATGAAGAAATGAATAAATAGAGCAATATATATATATATATATATATATGAAATGTGGGTCCAACTGTTATAGTTCTTCAAATATTTTCAGGAGAAGCTAGAAATCTGGATTCTTATATGAAAGGTCTACTTTTTCAATGACGCCAAACTCAAAAATTAAAATAAAATATAAAAGACACTGACCAAACTTTACAGATCTGTGGGCTGGATACGGCCTCTGAATCACATGCATTTGCTACCTCTGTTTTCTCTACAAGTAGCCAGCTGATTTGTTCTGGCAAATTTGACACATGAATCATACTAAAAAATCAAATTGAGTTCTGTGATCTTCTGACCTTTGGTGCTGCCTCAGGGAGTAGAAGAGTCAAATTTTTCACATGAAGTATCTATTTAAATCAGAGCTCCTAAATTTTACCCATATCATACTTTTCTTTAGGAATCAAAGGACTTATCTCTGTAGTTTTCACTTGGTGAGCTGCCTTTTTAATTAAGATGGATTGAACTGTAAGGAACAGCAGTCAGCTCATTATAAAAGGTTGGAGGTGGGGAGAGTTCGTTAAGGAGAACTTGTGGCACTGAGCTTACTTTAAGATATTCATAAAGCAACAAGCTAGAAATATTCAAGAAAGATTTTCTAGAGAGCAGGAAGGTCAAAGGACATCTTTTAAAATATCAGTTGAGGCTGTTGCAGCCAAAGCAATAGATGTTGGAAAGTTTTTAAAGGAAGAAGAAGAAACACTTTTTGCATTAAAATATGAAAGCTAAAAAAAATGACTGAAGCTTTAAATAAAATTAGATAACTCGCCCCCTAGAAAAGGAAGCCTGGACATGCACTGTCATAAGCCCCCTGAAATGTGTTACTCTAACAACAAACAGCCATCAGACTGGAAGCTGGCGAGGACTGTGTGGGGCAGGGCCGATTCATCTTTGTAGCCCCCGGAGCACAGAGGCCGCCCCTAATAACAGTTTCCTGGATTGATACGTTGTCAGAGGAAGAGTGTGGGCTTGACACAATTCCATCTCTGTTGGCAGGCTACAGGGAACACTGTAAATATCCACTTTCCTCTGTGTAGGCACAGCCAAAACGAATGCCATTGTAATTTATGACCTCTCCTGCCTTCTCTGGAGACACAATTTCATTGAGACTCTTTAGCTAATAGTTGGGCCATTTGTAAAGTTCCCTCTTTCTCTCTTGACAGCTCCTGATTAACTTCCACAATTTCCCTGCAGTTCCTTCAGGTGACCAGGAGTTCAGAGATGTCCCTTAACTAGAGAGACTGCAGTGGGAACAAGGACAATGAAAAGCTCACCTTCTGTAGCGTGTTGCTGACAGCCCTCAGCAGGTTTTGGGAGTAGTCGAGGCAGCTCCTTCCTGGGCTTGCTGTGGTGGTGGGGAGGCTCCTGCCCAAACTGAGGTGGGGCAGGTGGTGGAGGAGAACCAGGGTGGATATGAGGAGGAGGCCTGCAAGGGAATCCAGGGGAAGAATGAGCAGGCTGGCCTCCACCTTCCATCTCTTCTGGCCATGTCCACCCATCTCCTTCTGGGCACCAACCTCCCACTGATCTTCTTTCAGCAACTGAGAGATGATGAATTAAGCTCTTGAAGGTCAGTGCTCTGTTCTAGGGTTGGAAACCAACTCACAGACACTATCACCTTGTGAGTTCAGACCAGGGTGCAAGGCAGAGTTCACCCAGAAAAAGTCTCCATTTCAGGAGGAGGGAAAGTGAGGTCAGGTGGGGAAGCCACCCAGTGTTTTGGAAACAGTGGGTAGACACAGCCTTGCTTTGAAGCCGACTGGCTGGGATCTGTCCTCTTAATGGTGTCGCCAAGGGAGCCTGGGCAAGAAATTATCCTGCGGGGCCTCAGTTTCTCATCTGTAAAGCGGGCATAATACTTAGCGCCTGGGGCTGTTCCACGGTTAAAAGAGAGGATGTCTTATAGGGCGCAGGATAAGCCCGCAGTGTCTCCCTGCGTCCTTCCTCCTCTGCACGAGATTGCGGTCTTCCAGTCTCCACGTAGCCCATCCCAAGTTTCTGCCTCCCGGCTGCGGTCCCCCAACCAGAGCGCTAGGCTGGTTACTCACTGCGAAGCGGGCACATGCTGAGCGGAGCGGCGGGGACGCGGAACCGAGCCGGCAGTTGGACGCAGACCGGTGCACGCGGCAGGTGAGGGTGGTGGTTGGGAGGCCAAACCAGGGGTCACATTTTTATAATTGCCCGAGGCGCGGCAGGACTTTCCCGGGACTCTGATCTCTTGCTTGCTTTCTCTCTCTGTCTCTCTCTACATCAGCTTCTCGATGACACGTGGAGTCTAGCCCGCGGGACTGGAGCGCTTTCGGATTAACTCCCCGTGCGCCCGGCCGCAGTCGTTCCGGGACGGCCCCGCCGCCTCCGGCCTGGGCCAAAACGAAAGTGAAATTCGGCGCAGCGTCGCGGCGCAGGGTCCCCGGGCAAGCCCGACCCCTGGCTCGCCCCCCTCGGACGCCCCCCGCCCCCAGCTACCCAGCCCTGGCCCCGCCGCCCCGCAGCGCCCCCTCCCGACGGAACACCGAGTAAGGCCACCCCCTGTCCACCCAAATCTAGGATGAGATCGGACCTCTCGCCTAGTTCTGGAGGAGAGTAGGCAAATCATTCAATTATCATTCATTTTTTTCATATAGTCCACGGTGTGCCAGGGTGACACCGAGGGGCATCCAGCAGTGAACTGGTCACTTTCGGCTCACTCCCACACCAAATCTGACTCAATGTGTTTTATTCCTGGGTACCATCTAAAATACAAAAAGGGATGAAACCAGACTGGCTATGCAATAACTACTCTTAGAAAATCCAGTTTCTTACAGTGTCCAGGAGAGAATCGTTAGAGTTTAGTGGGATGGATGTACAGAGTCCTGGGAGGAGAGGTCGGAGAAACGTCATCAAGGAGCATGCAATTGAGGAGGCAGCAAAAGCGCCCAGAAGGAGGGAGCTGCGACTTGATTGTTGACAGGTGAGTAGACATTAGACCGCTGCGGGTGAAAATGGGATGCAAGTTCTAGGTCGAGGGAACAGGGCTCAGATACACGGTTGGGGAAGGTAAAGGAAGGGGGTGATCTAGCAGTCCTGTACGGGGTGTGAGGTTGGAAAGGGTGAGGGTGCTGTGCTGTGGGGGTAGTAGGGTCCCTGCTGGGAAGTGTGCATTCTTCTGAGAATAGTGGGACGCAGTCTAGGGTTTTAGGCAGGAGATGCGGTTGCATTTGCATGATGGGAAAATCAGCAGTAGTGTGGACGATGGGGGCTTCCCTGGTGGCTCAAAGGTAAAAAATATGCCTGCAGTGGAGGAAACCTGGGTTCAATCCCTGGGTTGGGAAGATCCCTTGGAGGAGGAGGGCATGGCAACCCACTCCAGTATTCTTGCCTGGAGAATTCCATGGACAGAGGAGCCTGGTGGGCTACAGTCCATAGGGTCACAAAGAGTCAGACATAACTGAGTGACTAACACATACATACACACGGGGGATGGGTCCCAGGGGTCAGGAGTGGAGGGCATGACCAAGCCCTATTCAGATTGGAGCCTCAAGGGTGGGCAATGGAATCCTCAGGGTGGGGAGGGACTAAGACTTGGTAACTCCTCAGGTGAGCAGGATAGGAAGGTGCTGAGGATGGCTGAAGAGAGGTTGTTCTGGTTCCTGTGCAGGGGTTACTGTAAGAGGGGAGTGAGTTTGGAGGAGACACTGAGAAGTTCCATTTTGGATGTGTTGGGTTTGAGGTTCCTGTGGGACTTTTCAGTTCACTCATTTCTACCATGAGCGTTAGTCACCCTGGGTATGTATGAAAGGGAAGGGTGTGTTTGATCATCCACTCAGAGCCTCCAATGGATCTGACTGCACTATGGCCCCAGGACTTCAGTGTCCAGTGTCCACCTTTAGGCAGATGCACTCATCTTGTAGAGGGATAAGCCTTCTGGAGTACAGGAGAGAAGAGTGGCGCTTCCTCTGGAACCCTGTTGAAGTCTGGATGGATGAGGTCATAGTAAGCCTTGAGATGTTATCGTGAATGCAAGGCAGGGCCAACCTTTACTAAAGATGTGGTGATGAAACCAATTAGGAGAAAGCTGTGTTAACCCCTTCTCTGATTCCAGCTCTCTCTTCTGTTGGTATCAGTCCCCTTAGTAGATCATCTGCTATGAGATACTCACCATAGGGACTTTTAGATGTAAAATGAGACCAACAGTTGATCTCTAAGGCTCCTTCCAATGCTGTGGTCTTTGAATTACCCCTTGGGGATAGAGAGCAATGGATTGTCAGAAACAGTTGCATCTGCAGGTTGTGTGAAGCAAATAAGGGGTACTGAGCTGTACTGTTGCCATAGGGATTTAGGATGGAGTTATGTGTACTTAAAGTCACCCACTCCAGTGTTCTTGCCTGGGGAATCCCAGGGACGGTGGAGCCTGGTGGGCTGCTGTCTATGGGGTCGCACAGAGTCGGACACGACTGAAGCGACTTAGCAGCAGCAGCAGCAGCAGCAAAGTCAAAATGAAGTCAAGTTTAGCTGAGCCATTTCTCCCTTGGAAGGGCTGTCTCCTATGAAAAAGAATTTCTGCAGTATAAATGAACATCAGGCCTATGCTCAGAATGGATTCTTGGCCACCAGACATGATTTCTAACCTGTACTTTAGTGAAACAGTTCTCTGATGTGCTGCACATTCTGTAGCCAAGATAAAAGGACAGACTTCTTCTGAGATAACATTAATGTTCTATAAGAGACATTCTTTGGCCATGATCGCAATTACATGGTGTCTAGCACTATATTGGATGTCTTGGCCAATGAGATAAGGAAAGAAAAAGAAATGAGAGATTTAAAATTGGAAAGTGAAAAAAAAATAATAAATAAAATAAAATAAAATTGGAAAGTAAAAGACAAAACTCTCATTATTTACAGTTGATATATAAAAAAGCAACAGAAAGAATAGATCAAATACTAAACTAATAAGAGAATTAATCTGTATGAACTCTATCTATAAATTTCATTGGATACAAATACTAACTTTCAAAAATCAACCAAATTTCTCTACATCTGTAACAACCTTTTAGAAAATATAATAAAAATAATGTACCAGATAATAAATAGACAGTAATAAAAAGAAGATACCATTCACAATAGCAGCCAAACTATAAAGTAACTGCCTGTTGATGGGGAAGCAGTACAGTGGTTAAGAATATGGACTTTAAACTGTTTGAATCCAGGTTCTGCTAGTTACATGTGTTCTTGTGCAAATTACTTATCTGTCTGAGCTCAGTTTCCTTATCTGAAAAATGATGATAATAAAGGTACTGTAGGGTGGTTGTGATTATTACATGAGTTAATGTAAGCATAAAATCACCATTGGGGAAAATTCAGTCAAGAACATAGAGTGATTTAATTTAAATGGAAACACATAACCTTGGGTGGAAGATCTTAAGATATAAATAAATAGCTCAAGTCTCTTTTAGTTAATTCACATATTCAATGCAATCCCAAAACAAATTACAAATAATTTTTCTGAGGAACTTAATAATAAGCCTAATCACAGTACTCTAGCTTTGGGGCTTCCCTGGTGGCTCAGAGGTTAAAGTGTCTGCCTCTAATGTGGGAGACCTGGGTTCGATCCCTGGGTCAGGAAGATCCCCTGGAGAAGGAAATGACAACCCACTCCAGTATTCTTGCCTGGAGAATCCCACGGACGGAGGAGCCTGGTGGGCTACAGTCCATGGGGTTGCAAAGAGTCGGACACGACTGAGCGACTTAACTTTCACTAACTTTCAAAATATATAAGAATAAAAGCCCATGAATATCTAAGTTAAACCTGTAAAGAAATAATAGAGATAGGCAAATAGTCCTACCAGATATAAAGATATAGTTCAGAGCAATAGTAATAAAAATAACATTTGGCAATAAGACAGTCAAATGCACCTTTCAAACAAAATAGAAAATTATAGACAGACTCGTATGTATGTATATTTAGTATAAAGGTATGATGGCACTTAGATCAATCAGGGAAGCATGGATTGTTTAGTAGAAAATTTTATCATACAGAAGTGGAGCCACTTAGAAGTAGGTTAAAGACTAAATGTGAAAAGTAAAATTATTACAGTAGTAGAAGAAAATGTAGGACACTATCTTCATCATTCAAGAGTGGGAAGGACTTCTTAAAAAAATAGGAAAGCCCCAAGTCGTAAGTGAAATACTCAAATATTTGATTACATAAAATTAAAAATTTCTGTAGTATGATTTCCTGTTAACTATGGACAAAGTTAAGAGATAGCTGACAGACTGGGAGAAAATATTGTGCAATGTCTAAAACCAACAGGAAAGTATAGAAGGTACAGAGGTACAGAAGACTAAAAGTCAGTAAGAAAAAGAAACCCCAGTGACGATGGGCAAAACTTATGAACAGGCAGCAATATACAGAAAGGAAACCTCAAAGGCTAACCAGCATCATGAGATGCTCAAATATAGTATAATCTGAAAACTACAACAGTAAAGAAGAAGAATATATCACTTTGACCTTTTAGACCACCAAAAAAAAAATGAGTACATTGGACACTGACAAGTGTTGGTGAAAATGTAGGATCCTAGGTTCTTTTATATAATGCAAGTAGACTGATGCAGCTATACTGGAGGGCATTTTGGCGTCTGGCTTCAGTTGGATTAAGTATATGCATACCTGATTATCCAGTGTTTGCATACCTGATTATCCAGTGTTCTAGCTTGGGTATACATCCTAAAGAAATATAGATCCCAAGGTCCATAAAAGGGCATGTATGAAGATGTTCATACATGTTAAGTCATTGGTTGTAGTGGTGGGAGTTGGAGACCATCTAGCTGCCCACCAGTGGGGAAATGAATAAATAGAATGTGAGGGATCCACTTCCTGGAGTATTCTGCAACATTTAGAAGCAGTGGACTAGATGTATACACATCAATATGAGTATATCTTTAAAACATGATACTAGGTAAAAACGTAAAGATAAAACCAGAATAAGATCTGTGTATAATACTAGACACAGACAGTTAAACCTCTTGCAGTCAGGTTTGTTTAGGAATACAAAAAAATTGGATTTTAGAAAAAGAAAAGGCAGCATCTCATGATTGAACACAATATTTCTGCAGCCAAATGTAGGAATGGGTTACATTAAGTGGATAAAGGCTACAAATAACCTCATGTCCCATGCATCAGATTTTACTAAGTGAGTTTAAGGAAAAACTTTTGGGGTCCAGAGCTGTGAGGTTTCAGAATTGTGGATAAGCAATTGCAGACTTGTGTTTACTGTAATGAGAAGAATATATTCAAAATGGTACATGTTATACAAGGACACTTGCAAACAAATGAAATGTGTTAAACACATTAGGATAGATCCCACTGAGGAGTGATGGGATGAGGAATGGGGATAAAAAATATATATAAATATAAGTATGTGTGTGTGTGTTAGTCTCTCTGTCGACCTTTGCAACCCCATAGATTGTAGCCTGCCAGGCTTCTCGGTCCATGGAATTTTCCAGGCAAGAATACTGGAGTGGGTTGTTTGCAAACTTTAATTGTAGTTTGGTATACTCAGATAGTTTTTCTATTAGTCATTCTTTTCCCATTGAGTTTGAGCAGTGGACCAATCTGAGATCTCATCTAATAGATCCATCACTGGTAATCAGAGGTCTTTTCAGATATTTGGCAGAATGTTTTAAGGTCTTGTATCACTGTTTCTCAGCTGGACGTGGTCTTGTTCCCCAGAGGACGTTTGGCAATGTCTGGAACAGTTTTTGGTTGTTATAATGGGGACAGGGATTGCTACTGGCATCTAGTGGGTGGGGAAATGATGCCACGTGCTACTCAACATCCTATAGTACACAGGATGGCTTCTCCCACCCCCAAACTGAAATAAGTTACACTGTCCAAATTTATCAGTAGTGCGGGATACCTGCAGCTGTACCAAAAAATCAGTAGTTGCTCAGACTACCTGCCTTTGTTGTTATTCTCCTTAGAAGACAATTTCACAGTCATAGACTCTGAACTGAAGACTTAGCACTGTATCTTTGGTGCCATGATTTAGAGTAGCATTCCATTCTTGGAAGAAGTGAGGTTCCAAAGAGGTTTGTGATCTGTGTGTCAATGTGAATCTGTAAGTAGGTATTGTAAACATAACATAGTGAGGACTCTGCTGTTAGTTTTCCTGCAGTTCTATTCTATAGGGATCATTGAATTTGACCATAAATCAGCTGGTGTTCTCACGCCCCACCTGACAGAGTGGGGTTCAGTACAGCTCTGCTCCTGAAAGGTGACCTGTCAGGGTAAGAAGCAGAGTCTTATATTCCTGTTATGTGCCAAAGAATTGATGCTTTTGAACTGAGGTGTTGGAGAAGACTCTTGAGAGTCCCTTGGACTGCAAGGAGATCCAACCAGTCAATCCTAGAGGAAATCAGTCCTAAATATTCATTGGAGGGACTGATGCTGAAGCTGAAGCTCCAATACTTTGGCCACCTGATGTGAAGAACTGACTCATTGGAAAAGACGATGATGCTGGGAAAGATTGAAGGCAGGAGGAGAAGGGGGATGACAGAGGATGAGATGGTTTGGCATCACTGACTCGATGGATATGAGTTTGAGCAACCTCTGGGAGTTGGTGATGGACAGGGAAGCCTGGTGTTCTGCAGTCCATGGGTCACAAAGAGTCTGACACGACTGAGCGACTGAACTGAACTGAACTGAATAGACAAGCCTCAGGCATGACATGTTAATGAGGCTGGTTCTATGGAGCAATTTTGTTTTGGCAGTGAAGTGTTTTAGCAGCAGGGAGAAAAGTAGTGAGCTGAGCCAGAAAGACTGACTTTGCATCTACGATCAGAAGACCTTAATTCTAGCTGCCTTCTGCTACTTGGTAGCTGTATAAACTAAGACAGGCCACTGCCTTTCCTAATTTTCATATCTGCAAAATGGAGATGGTAATGCCTGGTTGCCTAGTTTAGTCATGCGGATCATATTATATAATCAATCACCAGGTAAGTATTTGTAAAGTTGAAGAGAGTCATCACTATGAAATACCACTACACAGTGACAGGAGTAGTTAAGATTTTTGGATTAAGACACAGGGTCACTAGTTTCTTCCACAGCTGCCTCTTGGCAGTCGTTTAAATGTTAAGTGGCAACTTCCCAATGAGGGGAAAGGGGAGTCCTAAACGTTCATAGTATTGTTTCTATAGGCAACATTTATATGTTATCATACTGTCTTAAATAACCTCAAAAATACTGACAGTGGTCTTCAAGAAAAAATTTCCAGGAAAGATGTTATTATTGCTCATTGGTGCTCCAGAATAAAGGTTTTTATGAATATTGTTGCAAATTTTTCTGCATCTTGAGACAGTTTAACAAACAAACAAGCAAAAATGATATGGCTCCTGGCCATCACAGCCTCATGCCTAATGAGATCACCTGATGCTTAGACATTAAAAAGAAAAATATGATAAATTTGATTATATAAAGAACAAACATTTCTACAACAAAAGGATACCATAGATAACATTTAAAGACAAATAATAACCTAGAAAAAAAAACATTTGCAACAGTATGTGACAGATCAAGGGCTCATCTCCTTAGTATATGAATATGAATATTAAAAAGAAAAAAGTCAACAATCCAATAAAAAATGGGCAAAGAATATGAATAGACATTTTGAAGAAAGATATAAATTACTTAGAAACATATGACAAATAGCTGCACTTAAAATTAGATAAATGCAAATTAAAATGATTAGATATGGTTTTTAGCCTCACACTTCACAAAACTAAAAAGTTTGATGATTTATAGGTATGTTGAAATTGGTTGCCATATTATGTTGGAGGGAGTGTAATCTAGTGCAATCTATTGGAAGCGTTAGTTGGCCATAGCTATTAAAATTAAAAAAAATACATATATACTTTTTCTCAGCATTTCTATGTCCAAGAATTTATCCTATACACTATTTGCACATATTAGAGAAGGAAATGTCAACCCACTCCAGTATTTTTGCCTGGAGAATCCCATGGACAGAGGAGCCTGGCGGGTTACAGTCCATGGGGTCGAAAAGAGTTGGACACAACTGAGCAACTAACACTTTCACATATACATGAGGACTTATTTCCATTGAAAGTATTATTTTTAATATCAAAGACCTAGAATACTCTAAATGTCCATTAATAGGGCTTATTTCATTAAAAGACAGTTCATCTTTTCAATGGACTCTTCAGTGTAGCTTGAGTTAGATTTGTATGTGTGATAGGAACAACCTTCATTATATGAAAATTCATGTGAGGAAATTCCCTAGCAGTCCAGTGGTTAAGACTTCACCTTCCAATGCAGGGAGTGTGGGTTTGACCCCTGGTTAGGCAGTTAAGATCCCCCAGGCCTCGTGACCAAAAAATCCAAAAGACATAAAACAGAAGCAATGTTGTAACAAATTCAACAAAGACTTTGAGAATGGTTCACATTTGAAAAAAATCTTGAAAAAAATAGTTATGTGAAAAATCAAGGTTCAGGGACTTCCCTGGAGGACAAGTGGTTAAGACTCCACACTTCAAATGCAAGGTGCAGTGGTTCCATCCCTGGTCAGGGAAATAACATCCCACGTGCTGTGAGCCATGCCCCCCAAAAAATTAAGGCTCAGTGTCCACTGTGTAGTATGCTTCTGTTTGTGCAAGGAAAAAGTATATACATATATATTTATACACACACATATGTATGTACACATAGATGTCAGTATAGTATCAACATAGATCTACATTCATAAGAGCATAAAAAATCAATGACCATTTCCACTAGAGAAGGAGATTGAATCTTTAAAGTACAGAGAAAATCTGATTTTTTGTTTGTTTTCTTTATTGTTTGAATTATTTAACATTCAAATATATTGCAGCTTTATTTATTTTTGTTTTGCTTTATTTGTCTTTTAAAAGATCACCTACTGGCAGGTGAAGTGAACTTCCCAGAGAGCTGCTGGGCCCATTCTGATAGCTCTTAAAAGTTTTTTTATTGAAACATAGTTGATTTACACTGTTGTATAATCTCTGGTGTTTCTCAGGTGGCACAGTGATAAAGAATCCACCTGCCATTGCAGGAGATACTAGAGACTCGGGTTCCATCTCTAGATTGGGAAGATCCCCTGGAGAAGGAAATGGCAACCTACTCCAGTATTCTTGCCTGGAAAATTCCATGGACAGAGGAGCCTGGTGGGCCAGAGGTCCATGGTGTCACAAAGAGTCGAACGTGACGGAGCACACATGCGCATGTATTCCGTCCATTCATTCATCCATCCATCCCTTTATCATTTCAGTCTGTTTTGAAGAGTATTCTGCACATGTGCTACACATCTTTCGATCTTCTCTTTTAACTATTATGTGACTCACTTTCTTTCACTGGCTGGAGCCTTTCTAGCCTCTGGCCTGGTACAGTGGAAAGAGCATGGGCTTTGCAGAACTGGTTTAAAATCTAAACATCCATCACTTTCTGTTTTCTTTTTTAATTGCAAAGTAAGTTTATTGATGACAACTTTATATAATTTACTCCCTATATTCGATGTTACAAACTTTAGGGTCTTTGAGATATGCAGGATCCTTATATGTAACTGGCATAACTCCCTATATTTGAGCTCTCTTAATTCTTTTTGTGATTTCTTTGTTTCTTCCCACAAAGACCTGTTATGTGCCTCCCATAAATGCATCCAGTAAATGGAGACATAAACTGGGATAAAAGCTGTATATTCTTACAATCTACACGGTTTCCACACAAGATATAATTTTTCAGAGGCTCTTTATGAGGATTTTCCATTGGAGCAGGCAGATCCTCCTTGCTTGTTATCTGTTTATATTGTGAACAACTTCTTCACAGCACTGCACGAGTCCCGGAATTTGTGAGGCAGACAGCAGCTGTCATGAAATGCGTCACCTTTCTCCTTCCTAGCCTACTGCAAGAGCTACCACAGAGGCCATGGTCCTTGCTCCTCCCCTTCCCTCCATCGTTTTCTAACTGTACAGTTTTCGGTTATTTCATTAACTTTTCTGAACTCCTATAAAACAGGAAGAAAAACACCTACCTGCTGGGATTGTTGGGACAATTTGTTGGGATCATGTACACACAGCTGGCCAATGGGTGAGGCCCTGTAACCCAGCAGCCTTGCCCTTAGTATGTTAGCATGTTGATAGTTTCCTTTTGTGGGGCTGGTTTCTAAACAGTGATTGATGAGGTTTTAAATAATCCCTGGAGGGCCATCACAAGCCCTATTCTTCAGTGAGTAGAAGGGCTGAGGTTAGTGTTTTGATGCTGTATGGCCCCTCATGTGGAAGGAAACAGATTATTCCTTTTTTTGTTGTCTTAGTTAAGACAATCCTTTTTTGATTCTTAAAAAACAGTGAAAATTTCTCAACATACAAGACCTGAAAAGCAGGCTAGCTAGTACTAGCTTTTTTAAAGTCTCCAAATAGTCATTTTTATAGTTTTATATAGTCATTATTCATGTTTATTTTCCAGTGTTTTTTATTCCTCCACATTTTTATGATCTTATACCAGAGATAATTGTTCTTTCTGCCTAAAGGGCTCCTATTAGATTTCTTTGTTTTAAAGCACAGGTCTGCTGGCAACAAATCCTCTTACTTTTTGTCTTAAATGTTTTTATTTCACCTTAATATTTGAAATATACTTTTGCTTGGCCGTTATTTTCTTTTAGCATTTAGAAGATGTTATCCCAGAGTCCTTTGACTTCCATTACTTCTGTTTCTCATTGTTCTCCTGAGGGTAATATGGAAGATAGTCTGACTGATTTTAGGGAGGATTTTCTTTTTTTGTTTTGTTTTCTTGGAAATTTGGTTATGCTATTCCTAGATGTGTTTTCCTTTGGATTTATCTTGCTCAAGGTTTGTAGTACTTCTTGAATCTATAACTTGATCCCTTTAAATCTATAACTTGATCCCTTCAAATTGATTTTGAAAAATTCTCAAATATTGCCCCTATTGCTCCAATTCAGTTTCACTCTAGAACCCTTCTGGAATTTTAATTACACATATGTTCAACCTTTTCACAATGTCTTACATATCTTTATGCTATTTTCTGTATTTTTCACCTTTTTCTTCTTTTTTTGATTTGGATGCTTCCATCTGGATATTTTCTATTAACCAATCTTCTGAATTGCTAATGCATTTTTCATCTATCTAAACTGTTGTTAAATTCATTTACTGAACTTTAATTTCATCTGTCTAAACTGCTATTAAATTCATTTATTATATTTTGCAGTTTGGGAATTTATATTTGGCTTTTTATTTTTAATACATAGATTTCAAATCTCTGATGAAATTCTCCATCTTGTCATCTATTTTCTTGAACATGTTGATCACAGTTATTTTGCATTCTGTGACAGATAATTCTAGTGTCTGGATCATCTCTGTATCTGTTTCTATTGTGTATTTTTTCTCTTGCCCCGTCCCTTTGTATGTCTGGTAATTTTTGATTGAATGCCAGACATTGCATATGAAAAGTTATAAAGACTCTCAATGATGTTAACTCTGGCAAATGGTCAGATTAAAAGCAGAATACCTTAAACTAATAAGGGAATAAGCTGACTTGAGCCTGGATTTTTAAGCCTTTACAGGGCTGATCTGCATCTCAGAGATCAGATCAGATCAGTCGCTCAGTCGTGTCCGACTCTTTGTGAACCCATGAATCACAGCACGCCAGGCCTCCCTGTCCATCACCAACTCCCAGAGTTTACCGAGACTCACATCCATTGAGTCAGTGATGCCATCCAGCCATCTCATCCTCTGTCGTCCCCTTCTCCTCCTGCCCCCAATCCCTCCCAGCATCAGAGTCTTTTCCAATGAGTCAACTCTTTGCATGAGGTGGCCAAAGCACTGGAGTTTCAGCTTTAGCCTCATTCCTTCCAAAGAAATCCCAGGGCTGATCTCCTTCAGAATGGACTGGTTGGATCTCCTTGCAGTCCAAGGGATTCTCAAGAGTCTTCTCCAACACCACAGTTCAAAAGCATCAATTCTTTGGCACTCAGCCTTCTTCACAGTCCAACTCTCACATCCATACATGACCATACGAAAAACCATAGCCTTGACTAGACGAACCTTTGTTGGCAAAGTAATGTCTCTGCTTTTGAATATGCTATCTAGGTTGGTTACCCTTATTTCTAGAATGTAGTTCAATCAGTTCCACTGAAAGCAGGAAATGTTTACAAAACCCACTCTGCTTTGCTAGGCTCTGAGTGCTAATGTTTATTTATCCAGCACTATCGTACTGTCATTCGGAGAAGGCAATGGCACCCCACTCCAGTACTCTTGCCTGGAAAATCCCATGGATGGAGGAGCCTGGTAGGCTGCAGTCCATGGGGTCGAGGAGAGTTGGACATGACTGAGCGACTTCACTTTCAATTTTCACTTTCCTTCATTGGAGAAGGAAATGGTGACCCACTCCAGTGTTCTTGCCTGGGGAATCCCAGGGATTGGGGAGCCTCGTGGGCTGCCATCTATGGGGTCGCACAGAATCGGACACGACTGAAGTGACTTAGCAGCAGCAGCAGCAGCAGCATGGTACTGTCATTAGCTCTGTTTAGTTTCTCAGTCTCTTAATAGCCTTTTGTTCTGCCTCTCTAACTCTTGGTCTGCTCTGCTTACTAATTCGCAAATATGTAGAGGTAAAAACTAGATAATTCTATTTAAATCAGTTCTCTGCACTTTTTTCCCCTCCAAAATCTTAGTGTCTCAAGTCCTGGTTGTTTCAGTGGCCCTGAGCTTCAATATTTGTCTCTCCAATGAGTCTGCCAAAACTCCTGCTCACCTTTTCTGCTTTTCAAAAGCCACTTTCTGCTCAGGTTCTCTATCCTCTATCCATTATGCATGTGAGTCAACAGATACTCAGTAGGGATTGTAGAATGTCAGGTTTGTCTTAATGAGTTTGCCTTCTTTTAGGGATATTGATTTGCCTCTTGAAGCCCTGGCTACCTCAGTGGCTCTTCAATGTTTTCAGACATTAACATTAAAAAAAATTTTTTTTTAGTTCTTCTAGCTATTTTCATGGGAAGATTTTTTTTTTTTTTAACTACAAGCCAGCCTGCCATGGCTAGAAATAGAAACCAAATAGCCCTTTTAAATACATGGTCTGCTAGGCATTCCAAAGTTAAAGCTTAAATTCAGAGTGATTATGACAATGGATGGACTTCTTCTTTTTAAAAATAATATACTATCCTTGGCACTAGAAGAGCTGTGATGAACACAGAATAATAGGAATGACCTTTGGGACTTCCCAGGTGGCGCTAACGTTAAAGAACCTGCCTGTCAATGCAGGAGATATAAGAGATGCGGGTTAAGATATAAGAGATCCTTGGGTTGGGAAGATCCTCTGGAGAAGGAAATGACAGCTCACTCCAGTATTCTTGCCTGGAGAATTCCATGGACAGAGGAGCCTGGCAGGCTACAGTCTGTGGGGTTGCAAAGAATTGGACATGACTGAAGCTACTTAGCACAGGCTCCCCTGGTACCTTAGCTGGTAAAGAATCCACCTGCAATTCAGGAGGCGTCAGTTTGATTCCTGGGTCAGGAAGATCCCCTGAAGAAGGCATAGGCTACCACTTCAGTATTCTTGAGATTCCCTGGTGGCTTAGTGGGTAAAGAATTGGGTTTGATCCCTGAGTTGGGAAGATCCCCTGGAGAAGGGGATGGCTACCCACTCCAGTATCCTGGCCTGGAGAATTCCATGGACAGAGGAGCCTGGCAGACTACAGTGTATAGGGTGGCAAAAAGTTGGACATGACTGAGCAACTTTCACTTTCAGTTTTCACTTAGCACAGCACAGCATATGACATAGGTATTATCATCCCCATTTTTATAGATGAGGAAATTGAGGAACAGGACATCTTAGTGAGTCACTGAAAATTATATTTAGCAAGGAACGGTACTGGGATTTGAATCTATGTGGGCTCTGATATTCTTAGCAGAAGCTTAGAACTTTAAACAAGGTCTTATTATTGAGAAGGTAATATGATAATCTTTCTTTCTCTTCTGTAACAGGTAATGAGAAATATACAGAGAGACCTTTACACCATAGCATCCTTCAGGAACTCATTGCATCCTTCTTTTCCATTTGTATCCCCTGCATGCCTTGCCCAGAGATGGGCACATGCAGAATCACAATAAAACCTTTTGATTTCCAGGTTGGAGCTGAGATCTGAAGTTATGTTTTATCATTTGTCCTGTTGCTTTTCTTATGTTACTGTTAAGAATTCAGCAACACACATGGCACTTGAGAAAATGAATTTTAGGGTTACACCGTATGATTGTGTAGGCCAAAGAGATAGTTTAGAGCAAAATCTACCCTGCGCTTTGCTTGTCAAACTAAGTGATAGCCACTGCAGCAAGGAGGAAGGAGTACCTTTCTCTTACTCAGATTCTGGACAATTCCAAGAATTTTTCTTTGTCTATCTCACAAGAAGCATTACCCATCTTTTTTGGCCAAACCAGTTGGACAGAAAGACGTCTAAACCCAACTGCTTGTTATCATATACTTCTGTTTATTTGGGACCCACTGCAAGGCAAATTTACAGGGTCTGATAACACTGATCTCAGAGTAGGGAGAAGGAAAATAGGGCAGGAAAACACTGGCCGTATTTGTACTTCAGAAAGGGAAGAGTTGAATCAGTTTTCTGTCCCGAGATGCTACCTTTGGTATCAGACCAGAGTAGATTTCCAGAGAAGAAACTCCAGGTGAAAGCAGCAGTCAGGACCTTTTCTGATATCCTACAATTTCATTTCCTCTGTTGTTTTCACAGCATGAAATGCCCCAGTGTTTCTCTCCTAACCAATGGTGTAAATTTACCCAGTGTCAAGGAACTTCAAAGAACTTGGTGGTGGTACTGGTTTAGTCGCTAAGTCGTGTCCATCTCTTGCGATCCCATGGACTGTAGCCTGCCAGGCTCCTCTGTCCATGGGATTCTCCAGGCAAGAATGCTGGAGTGGGTGGCCATTTCCTTCTCCAGCGGATCTTCCTGACCCAGGAATCAAACCCAGGTCTCCTGCATTGCAAGCAGCTGATTTACCAACTGAGCTATGAGGGAAGCCCAAGGAACTTAAAACTGTATATTTATTCTACTGATAGTAATAGCCTTTTAGACAATGGACACAGAGCACTATTGAGCAGTTTCTCTCCATCAGCTGAGAACCAATGTTTCCACACCCAGTAAATATTTAGCTCTATAGAAAGATTAATCAAATATATTCCCATAAAGCACTTGAAATTGATCTATTTTGGATTAAATAGAGCTAAACTAATTTCCTGCAGCAATTTTAGGACATCTATCTAATAAACAAGTTTCCACAATTGATTTCATTTATTAATACCTTGGGATCATCTCAACTGAAGAGTCTGAGAATAGTCAAATAAAAAACTCACAGAATTCTAAGCAAAGTTCCAGCGGACCTTTCAGATTATTAAATAATTAGAAAAACTTTTTCTTTGTTAAGTTGTTCAGGGACTTTTTTTTAAAAAAGACATTGATCTCTTCTGAGAGGCTGTGACCAAAACATAATAGATTGAAGGTTATGAAGTCTGTTTATAATGATGAATTACAAGGCTGTTTATGTTGATTCCTTCTCTTGCTGGAAAAAAAATCCAAATTTGAGCCATTGACCCTTAAATAAATATTTCCCTTGGAATAATAAAGAAAAACATACCATTGTTAAAATAATGTATAGAGGGTAGATAACACCTTTCAGTAGACCCTTTTTGCTTCCAGGTGGAAACCAAATAGGTGAGTATTTTTAGAATACTGAGGCTTTGTGTATGGATACAATAATTGAGTGACTTCAGCTATTTCAACAGGGAAGCTTGGTACTTTTTATGACTGTGTTTAGGGGATTTTGCACCCAAATATTGCTCTGGCTAGCAGTAATTTGGGGAAGGGTGATGTTACTGGTTACTGGTAACATTAACTACATGAGAGCTGCTAATATTGACTACCTGATACGTTCTAGGGCCTGTACTAAGCAATTCTATGTTATTTAATTTAACCCTCACAGCAACTCTTTGAGCTAGATAACCATTACTATCCCTGATTTACAAATGAGGACACTGAGCTTTAGTGAGGTTAAATAACTTCCCTAAGATAGTAGAGCTGGGATTTGAACCCAGCATCTCTTTGCTACTCTCTTAAAATGCTGTGGCATGAGCGGGATGGTTGAGAGTAGTGGGAGAGTCTAAGTTAATATAAACTTTTTGGAAAGCAGTTTTGAAATACTTGTCAAAAGACTCATTTTTTGACCAAGTAATTATACTTCTGAGGGTCTAGTTTAGGACATTGTTTAGAGATTTAAATAATGATTATGTATAAGGATATTCACTGAAACATTATTTATAAGAGTTTATAATATAGATTGAAAACTACTGTTCTCTAGCCCCTATTAATTGTAATAGACACATAATATAAATTATGACAAAGGCATAGTTGGAACATTGTGTATCTTTTAGTAATAATATTAAAAAATGTATTTGGGGGAAAAAGTTCAGAATTTGTTGTCAGATGAAAAAGAGAGATGTAAAACTATACATATATAGTATGATCATAGTGATGTTTAGAAAGGAAGGAAATCCAGCAAAATGTCTTCTGTGAATAATGAATTATGAGTAGTTTTTATTTTCTCCTTTATGCTTTTTGATATTTAAAATATTTTTCTAGAATGAGTACAAAGTACTTTCATAACCAGAAGAAAATACTATTATTAATTTGTTTAAAGAACAGTAAATTAGCCAACATTGCAATTTCCATTATCAGCAAATCACCTTTCTTCTTTGAATTAAAAAAATTTCTTTTGCTCTTAGTCTTATTTTTTGCTGTGCAATTTCTATACTATCACTGGAGAAGAAATCCTTATCCCAAGCAGATAATTACCTTGGGAGAGAGTAAAGCCCTGTGTTTACTCAAACCTTGCCCTAAACACTGTCTGTGGGTGCTCTCCTTGTGCTCACTCAGCCGTGTCTAACTCTTTGTGACCCCACAGGCTGGGCCCATCAGGCTCCTCTGTCCATGGGATTCTCCTGGCAAAAATACTGGAGTGGGTTGCCATTTCCTCCTCCAGGGAATCTTCCCCATCAAACCCATGTCTCCTGTCTGCTGTCTCCTGCACTGGCAAGAAGATTCTTTAGCATTGAACCACCTGGAATCCCTAAAGTATTTATTGGGCTGCTCTGGGTCTTAGTAGTGGTATGTGGGATCTAGTTCCTGGACCAAGGATCAAACCCAATCCCCCTACATTGGAAATGTGGAGTCTTATTAACCACTGAACCACCAGGGAAGTCCCAAGCTCTCTTTGGACACATTTAAATCCCCTGAACCTTCCCAGAAGATTGTAAGGAGACACTCAAAGGCAGGGCCCAGGGAACTGTAATCAAAGTGCATCAGAATTGAAGAACGTGGTCAGAATGTGTCCCCTGAAACTGACACTAAGCAAAATAATAGGATAGAGCTTCTTCCTACAAAGTAAAGGTGCCTTCAGAGAAAATTTGTGAATATTCTTTTGTTTATCCAGTATATATTTATAGATCACCTTCCATGTTAAAAATTCTGTGTTAGGAGGACTTGGGAAAGTTCATATGGATTTAAGTCAGCTGTGATGAACCCATGTGGCTGCCTGAGTTTTTATTAAGATGATAGAGGTCTCCGATCATGGGAGCAGGGAATCTCTCAGCTTAGTTAAGATGCCAGCAAAAGGAGTTTTCAGATCTCATTGAAGTTGGGAGATATCCTAAGACTTCATAATAAGACCTGCATAATGGACGCTTAAATCGCTTTCCATATACATAGTCCTACATGTGTTCCATTCTTGCCAGACCCTAGTCATAAGTGGGAAAGTGGAGTTGGGAGAGGGGAAGAAGGAATGCAGACATCTATTAAGCAGTGTTTAGTGAATAGAAGACGAAGCAGTGGTAAAACACAGCTAAAACAGACCCAGTTCCATCTTTCTTCTCCTTTTAATAGTCTCAGGCTAGAGTCTCATTCCTTTAGCCAAGATCATAACGAGTTGGAACACCTCTACAAGTGCTCATCCCTAATTCTCCGGTCTGACCTGGCCACCTCTCCATCTGGATTTCCCACAACGCTCCCTCTTATTCCAGTCTCTCCAGAGACACTGGTTTTTTGGCCATGATGCATGCCAGCCGTGTTCCCACGTCAGATGTTTTGGCTTTCCTGTTCCCTCTCTGTACTGTTGTCCCCACAGGCATGCACATGTCTGATATCATGTCTCTTCCTCATAGTCCCTTCCCCACCATCTTATGTAAAACACTCTATTTCCTCCCCTGACCCCTGGGGCTCTCCACCCCGCTACTCAGTTTTATTGTGCTTTTGTAACACTTACCACTATTTGACAATATATGTTTAGTTGTTTGTTTATTGTCCTACATTAGAATGTACATTCCATAAGGGCAGAGACTTTGTCCATTTTATTCACTCTTGTATTTCCAGCACATAAAACAGTGTTTGGTACATAGTAAGTGCTCAAAAAATAGTTATTGTGTAAATGAATAAAACATACTTTTCTGGAGGGTGGTTTGGGAATATGTGTCAAAACATAAAATGATATATACCTTTGACCTAGCTAATCCAACTTCTTTGATTTGTATTAAGGAGATAATCATACAGTTGAAAAATAATATACACAATGAGGTTAGTCACAGGATTGTTTAGAGCAACACACAGAATAAGAATCCAAATATCCATCAGTGGAACACTGTGATAGAGGCAAACTGATTGACATCATTATATGTAGATCAATATTTATCAAAATGGAAAAATGTTTACAACGTATTAGAGGGTGAGGAAAATTGACTCTGGAAGAGCTTGTATGGAATAATTGCATCTAATAAGATTCTATCATATGTTGTATGTATCTGTGTATAGAATAATGTGAGGGCAAGTATTCACCAAAATAATAACAGTAATCTTGGTGGCTGAGAGTGGGATTTGGGGTAATTTTTACTTATCCTGTATACTTTGTGTATTTTTTAAAATAAATGACTTTGTATATTTCTGAAACAAATTTAAACAAAGTTAACAGAGCTGTTTTATAAAGTTTTTTCTACTTCAGAGTCGATTTTAGTTTGCCCTGTGTCACAGTAGCACCCAGGTGACTGACTCGCGATGCCTGAGGAAGTGCTGCAGGTTCATCCCGGTTCCTGCAGGAGTGGTTCGCTGAGCTTCTAGATGTTTTAGTGCCTTTTCTGCATTGCCCTGCCACTGCCCTAATAAACACTCTTTCCTGGTTACACGGCCCTGATAGCAGCTGCCCCCTATTCCTGCCCCCTCCTGTCTGTCTTCTCCAATGGAGCAAACTACAGTGGCTCCCCATGACCCACAATGGACCCCACACTCTCGGCTGGTCATCCGGAGCCGTCCGCACACACAGCCCCAGCTTCTTTCCCTGACCTTGTCCTCAGCCACTCCATTATTTTGCCATTTCATCTGCCTGGTGTCTTGGGCTGTGTCCTAATGCCCGCCTTTCTTTTTCTCTGGAATTCCTTCTCTTTTGGCCCATCTCACCTTTGTCTTTTTCAATCAAAACCCTACAGAATGACCTTCCAGAAAAACTATGGTACCTAAAAATCTGTATTAATCCTTTGCCTCTTAGGAAATGAGTTTCTTCTGGTTTACGTAATGGGTATGTATGACTGGTAAGCTCTTTGAAGGCAGGAAGTGTGTCTTAAGCTTCCTCACATTATGCATTGAATCTATTTGTTTATTCATTCAGCAGATTTTTGTTAAGCACTTGCTGTATACATGACCCTGGGCTAGGTTCTTCTTCTTTTTTTCTGTGATAGGTTCTTGAAGAGAACAGTGAACACACAGGAACTTCTAGTCCAGGATGCCACTATGGAGGGCCTTACTCGTCTTCCGTCTCTGGAGTGATAAGCTTCCTTATAAACTGCACATCTACCGGTAATGCAGATGTGCCTTCAACAAGGGAATGGTTTGTAAGGAAGAGGGATCAGTAACTTACACTTGATTCTCTCTATTATCAATAAGGACTAACAGAAAGGTTTTTGAAAAGAAATAGTCTCTTCTCTTGGTCCTTCAGGCACTACAGACCCTAGACTGTATAGAAGGAAACCTTCATCAGATTTCTTTTTTTTAATATGCATTTGGCTTTTTGTTATTACTATGTTTTAATAGATATTTATTTATTTATGGCTGCGCTGCATCTTCGTTGCTGGGCGAGGGTTTTCTCTGGTTGCAGCGAGTGGGAACTACTCTCCATCGCGTGTGTCAGCTTCTCATTGTGCTGATTTCTCTCACTGCAGAGCGTGTGTTCTAGGACTCATTCAGTAGTCGTGGTGCATAGGCTTAGCTGCTCTGAGACATGTGGGATCTTCCTGGATCAGGGATCCACCCTGTGTCCCCTGTGTTGGCAGGTGGATTCTTAGCCACTGGACCACCAGGGAAATCCTCCATCAGATTTCTTGATGAACAAAGTCTACTGAACCAGGCAAGCTTCCTGCTGAAGAGAGGACTGTCATAATACTAGAAGTGAGATCCTGAATGTTCCCAGACCTTTATGAACTGTCAAATGGATCATTCTAGGATATAATTTCCTCTGTGAACTGGAGCAATTATGTAATATTATACCATGTACTTCCTAAGTTTTTCATGATATTAGAAACCATGAGGTTAAATCTAAGAATGTTGAGTTTACTGTTTTTTTTTTTTTAATTTAAAATATAAAGTTATTAGATTTCTCTGGCAGCCCAGTGGTTAAGACTCTGACCTTCCATTATAGCCGCAAGGGTTCAATCCCTGTTTGGGAAACTAAGATCCCACATGCCTCACAGTGTGGTTAAAAAAAAAAAAAAAAGTGAAGTTATCATCAATAAGTTGGAAAAGTTGCAAAAATATGAGTAAGAAATCAAAGATCTCAGCAGCTAAATTAATGAAATTCACACATCTCAGTACTTACCCTAGGTGTTTTAGGGGGATTCTTGGTCAATAATTCCCCTTGCTTTGCCAGGTCACAAATTAAGTTGTTCATTCATTTTATTGAGAAGTGAATGAAAGATTCAGAACTCTCAGAGACAAACATAATTTAAAAGGCATTTTCAATAGAATCCCTTTTGCTGTCTACTCAAGGTAACATTAAATATTGATCAGTAATGTTATTGCTAGATTTTTTTCCTTTTGTCTCAAAGGTCTCAATGGGTATAGTTGCCTAACCCCTTTCTTTAACCAAGATGATTCTCAATAGACATCCAATTACGACATTTCCTTTCTCATTTAGACACTGAAAAGTCAACATTATTTTAATAGAAATATCACAAAGTAGCCTCTATCTGTAATTTTTCAAGACACAGAGCAAATGTAAGATTTTTCAAAGGTATCTTTTTTCTTTTTCTATTAGGAAAAATGGAAAGAGGACTATGCATTATCTTTAAAAAAATTTTTTTGTTTTTTAATTTTTACAATATTGTGTTGGTTTCTGCCATACAACAAAGTGAATCAGCCATAATTATACATATATCCCCTCTATCTTGAGCCTTCCTCCCTTCTCCCCATCATACCCCTCTAGGGCATCACAGACTGGGCTCCCTGTGCTGTATAAAAACTTCTCATCAGTTAACCATGTATCATTACACATGATAGTGTATTTTAGGGCTTCCTTGGTGCCCAGATGGTAAAGAATCTGCCTGCAATACAGGAGACCTGGGTTCAACCCCTGGGCTGGGAAGATCCCCTGGAGGAGGGCATGGCAACCGACTTCAGCATTCTTGCCTGGAGAATTCCATGGACAGAGGAGCCTGTGGGCTGCAGTCCATGGGGTGACGAAAGAGTCAGACACAACTGAGCATAGCACTGCAGAGTGTGCATATGTATATATATATATTGATGCTACTTTCTCCATTCGTCCCACTCACTCCCTCCCTTTCCTACTATGTCCACAAGTTCATTTTCTAGACCTGAGTCTCCAATTCTTCCCTGAAAATAGGTTTATCAATACCGTTTTTTCTAGATTCCATATATATATATGCATTAATAAACTGTATTTGTTCTTCTCTTTCTGACTTCACTCTGTATAACAGGCTCTAGAAAGATGTAAATATTGGTGTTCTTTAAGAGACAAAGGTCAATAAAATAGACAGTTCTCTGGATCAGTTTCCTAACAATGTGGGTTGAAGCAGCCAGGGTGGGTTTGGTGGCTATGTGGGATTAGGGACCAGTCTTCTTCAATCTTCTTGCTACATCATGACATGCGGCTTCTACTCTGTGGGCCAACAGGACTGTTCTGGCTTTAGTCAGCACATCTGCATTTCAGCTGGTGGGAAGGGGATAGATGGAAGGAGAGAGCACACTTCTTTCTGTGAAGGGTAAAACCCCAAATTTGCGTATATCATTCTCATCATTCTACTTATCTCCCACTGGCCAAAACTTAGCCACATGGCTATACCAAGCTACAAGGGTGGCTAAGAAATATCAACTTTACTTATGTGGCTTTATGATGAACTAAAAACTCTATTCACGTGTAAGAAGATGAGAATGGAAATAAGGGGAAAACTGGCAGTCCCATTCCCATGTATAAACAAGAAGGGAAAAGAAAGGAAAATGAAAATTGGGGACGTTAAGAAAGGGAGAAAGAGAAGGAAAAGTCAAAGGTTGTTTTGGTAAAGGCAGACTATATTTTACGGTGTTTTCTTATTTGCTGTTGTTCAGTTGATTCTGGTTGTCCAAATTTATTTCTCATCACTGCAATTTGCAATGCTATATAACAGACTTAAACTTCTTTTTATCTCTTTTTAGTAGCTCTTAATTATGGAATTCCTTTCAAAGAATAAATATTTGTGGGTGCTTTCTTCAAACCTGAAACTGTAGTAGGTGTCAGACATACAGTGGAGAATAAGAAAGATGAGTCCCTACTTTCCAAGAATGATATGAAAGCATGAGGTGGGGGAACAGATACTAATTGAGTAATGGAAAAGTGATGAATGATAAAAATGAGGGGCACAGGGGGCTATGGTAGCATAGGGGTAAGCACCCAGGCTCTGCTGGGGAGGGAATGATTTCTCCTCTTAAATGTCTTTTGAGTAAGACACCCATATAAGCCTATTAGAATGTGAAACTTATTTTTCACCTTCAATTATTTCACCTTTCAATTATTCTTTTGATCCCAAGAATGTTACATGTGAGCATGCTAAGTCGCTTTAGTCATATCCGACTCTTAGTGACCTTATGGACTATAGCCTGCCAGGCTCCTCTGTCCATGGGATTCTCCAGGCAAGAATACTGGAGTAGGTTGCCATGTCCTCCTCCAGAGGAGCTTCCTGACCCAGGGATCAAGCCCATCTCCTGCACTGGCAGATGGGTTCTTTACCACTAGCACCACCTGGAAAGCCTAGAGGCTAAATAGTCAAGTCCATTTAATTGAACGCGCATATTAAAAAGCAGAGACATTACTTTGCCAACAACAAAGGTCTGTCTAGTCAAGGCTATGGTTTTTCCAGTAGTCATGTATGGATGTGAGAGTTGGACTGTGAAGAAAGCTGAGCGCTGAAGAATTGATGCTTTTGAACTGTGGTGTTGGAGAAGACTGTTGAGAGTCCCTTGGACTGCAAGGAGATCCAACCAGTTCATTCTAAAGGAGATCAGCCCTGGGATTTCTTTGGAAAGAATGATGCTAAAGCTGAAACTCCAGTACTTTGGCCACCTCATGTGAAGAGTTGACTCATTGGAAAAGACTCTGATGCTGGGAGGGATTGAGGGCAGGAGGAGAAGGGGACGATAGAGGATGAGATGGCTGGATGGCATCACTGACTCGATGGACGTGAGTCTGAGTGAACTCCGGGAGTTGGTGATGGACAGGAAGGCCTGGCGTGCTGCGATTCATGGGGTCACAGAGTCGGACACAACTGAGCGACTGAACTGAACTGAATGAAACAACCACGTTGTCAGTATCTACTGTGTCTGAGATACTGGACCAGGCACTCTGGGGGCTACAAAGGAGAACAAGAGAGGGTCTCACATCTTAAGTAGCTCTAGTGAAGGAGACAACAGTGCAACTCAAGGCATCGTGATCAAAAGCTACAGTAGAGATGTCCATGAGGCCTAAAGGGGAAGGCGGATGAATGTTAACTTGCTGTGGGCTCAGTTTCAGGGAGAACATGGCATGCTAGCTGAGCCTTGAATACTGTGATTTGATAGTAGGGTCTTTTAGGAGGACACAGCTGGAACAAAAGGCACAAAATGCAGGGTATGTTTAAGGACTGACCTTTAGTCAAAGGTAGCTGCTGGAGTGCTGGGGACAGAGGGCTGTCATGTGACCCGAGACATGGAAGGTTAGAATAGATGCAGGGAGGCCTGGGTCACAGCACTAAGGACTTTCTTCTGCAGGCCAGGGGAATTTGATAATCAGTTGTACTCTGCTTTTAGATGCTGACCACAGAGAGGGGAAATCTGAGGCAAGAAAGCCAGAAAGGAGGGCTTTATTCTTTAAGTTTATTTTTTATTTTGGGCTGCACTGGGTTTTCATTGCTTCACGGGCTTTCTCTAGTTGTGGTGAGCAGGGACTACTCTGTTGTGGTGCGTGGGCTTCTCCTTAAGGTGGCTTCTTTTGTTGCAGAGCACAGGCTCTAGAGCACGTGGGCTTCAGTAGTTGTGGCTCATGGACTTAGTTGCCCCTCGGCATGTGGGATCTTCCTAGACCAGGGATCAAACCCACGTCCCCTGCATTGGCAGGAGGATTCTTAACCCCTTGGACCACCAGGGAAGTATGAAAGTTGGGCTTTAAAATGTAAGGATGAAGGAGAGAGGCCTTAGTGAGGGGGCTGAGCATCTGTTTGTATGTTTGCAGGAGTGAAGATGGGGAGGAGAAGCACAGAGGAGAAGAAAACTCTGAGGTTTTAAACCTGAGCGATTGGGAGGAGGTTGCTGACATTTAGTGCTTCAGGGAAGAAAAGGAGACAAGAAGTGTTGGCTAAACACTCCTGGCTGTCTACCCCAACAGCCATGTCACTGCTCTTCACAGAGCCTGATTTTGTCAAATGTCAACCATTCTCAGCCCTTTAAGAGTGTCCTGATTGGTGTAAGCCAGTCAGCTCAAGGCATTGCCCCTGCAGACTGTCAATGGTTTAGGGGTGGACATGGGACTTAATTGGCCCTGCCCTATTGAGTGCATATTGCTGGTTTGGGAACGCACACTTCATGTACCAAGTGCACAGCAGAGTCGGGTAGCTAGACACTGAGATGGAAAAGGGAAGCCCCAGGGAACTGAAAAGAACAAGATGATCTTAAAGAAAAAAGAGCTGAGAAAATCAACCCCATCAGGTTGTTTATGAACCCCCTCACCCTTGATCTGTACATGTATAGACCTGGCCCTAAATAGGTTGCTGAAGACAACTGAGAACTGAGCTATGTGACAGGCCACCATGCTGGTCTCACACTGGTCCCTGGATGGCACATACAGTAGCCCTGCAAACTCAGAGAATTCAACTGTCATTACGACTGCAACCCACAGAGGACTGGTCAGAACCTGTGACCTGAACCCAACCAGATCAATTGCCTGCTAAGACAGAAATATAAAAATGCTCCGTAGGATTTAAACAAGATCCTGAGCCTCATTACCTAACAATCAAAATATCAAATCTACAATCCAAAATTGCCATCATACAAAGAAACAGGGAAATGTCAACTCATAGGAGACAAGGTAAGTGACAGAAGCCAACAGATTTTGGAATTATAACTTTAAAAAATTATTTATTTATTTATGGCTTCACAAGCCTTCTCTAGTTTCAGAGAGCCGAGGCTACTCTCTTGCGGTGAGTAGGCTTCTCATTTTGGTGGCTTCTCTTGTTGTGAACTGTACATGGAACAACAGACTGGTTCCAAATAGGAAAAGGAGTATGTCAAGGCTGTATACTGTCACCCTGCTTATTTAACTTCTATGCAGAGTACATCATGAGAAACTCTGGGCTGGTGGAAGCACAAGCTGGAATCAAGATTGCCGGGAGAAATACCAATAACCTCAGATATGCAGATGACACCACCCTTAAGGTAGAAAGTGAAGAAGAACTAAAGAGTCTCTTGATGAAAGTGAAAGAGGAGAGTGGAAAAAGTTGGCTTAAAGCTCAACATTCAGAAAACTAAGATCATGGCATCTGGTTCTATCACCTCATGGCAGGTAGATGGGGAAACAGTGGAAACAGTGTCAGACTTTATATTTTGGGGCTCCAAAATCACTGCAGATGGTGATTGCAGCCATGAAATTAAAAGACGCTTACTCCTTGGAAGGAAAGTTATGACCAACCTAGATAGCATATTCAAAAGCAGAGACATTACTTTGCCAACAAAGGTCGGTCTGGTCAAGGCTATGGTTTTTCCAGTGGTCATGTATGGATGTGAGAGTTGGACTGTGAAGAAAGCTGAGCGCTGAAGAATTGATGCTTTTGAACTGTGGTGTTGGAGAAGACTCTTGAGAGTCCCTTGGACTGCGAGGAGATCCAACCAGTCCATCTTAAAGGAGATCAGTCCTGGGTGTTCATTGGTAGGACTGATGTTGAAGCTGAAACTCCAATACTTTGGATACCTGATGCAAAGAGCTGACTCATTTGAAAAGACCTTGATGCTGGGAAAGATTAGGGCAGGAGGAGAAAGGGATGACAGAGGCTGAGATGGTTGGATGGCATCACCAACACAACAGACATGGGTTTGGGTGGACTCCGGGAGTTGGTGATGGACAGGGAGGCCTGGCGTGCTGCAGTTCATGGGGTCGCAAGGAGTTGGACATGACTGAGTGACTGAACAACTAAAACAGAGATTCTCAGTCCTTTTTCACAGTATGGTCCTTGAAGAAAATGATAATATCTGTAAGATATATTGGAATAAACCATAGGAAGGCTGGAGGCAATTTTCTATAGTTTGGTGAAAAATTTTAGTGTGTTTTTATATTATATAGTTATGAAGACCCAGCACAACATAAATAAATAATATTTTTTAAAAAGATTATATGCCTGAAAGAGTTATCAATATCCATTTGTGTTGACTTTTTAATGATCATCTCTTATTAGTCAATATGAATGAGAAACTTTGTTCATATAATTTGTTAATTTTAAATATTTAGTTTTTAATTTTTAAAATGTATAATAGTTGCCAAGAGAATCTAACAGCTTTTTATTCTTTCATAGGCAAATGTGATACTGAAATTTGCTGTGATGATGCAAATAGATTTTTCAAATCAATGTAGCTTTTTCGTATTATGTGCTTCAAAGAAGTGATGAAGCTCTTTAATGTGAAGAAAAGACTGGTGTTATCTGAGCAGTTACCTTGCAAGTAGTTTGAATGTCATTAAAAGAATCCATTGGCACAAAAATGTGGCTGCATCTCCTGTGTGTCAGGACCAAGACTTCAAGCTGATGACTGGTGAAGTGCCTGCCCTGAGCCTCTTTGGGTTGTGATCTGGGCCTGTGGGCACTTGGTACCGAAACCCCTCCAGCAGCTCCATGATCCCAGGGCTACAAGGCAGAGATGTGCTCTTGCCTGGCTAGAGGGCACCCCTTGGATTGGTTTAACAGATTGGGACAAAGCAAGGAGTGTGGGATGTGGCTGGTTGTGCTCATTGCTAATAGTGATCTCATAGTCAGAATTGTTCTGCTTGGGACTCTCTCTTGAGTCTCCAAGGAACCTCTTGATTGTAGGTGACTAGCTACAAGTGGCCGCATCAGACCTTCCCTGACTGCCGCAGTCAGTGTTTTACAGAGCAACCGAGTCCCACTCTCAGTGCAACAGTGGATGGCACGAAGCACACCATGGAAAGCTCCAGTCTAGAAAGCCCAAGGAAGAAAATATTGACATTAATAAAAGAGTGAAAAGAATGACTTAATATATGAAAGCTACACACATATAGGGGCTTCTCAGCTAGCTTAGTGGTAAAGAACCCACCTGGCAATGCAGGAGATGCAAGAGACACAGGTTCAATCCCTAGGTTGTGGAGAGCCCCTGGAGTAGGAAATGGCAACCCACTCCAGTATTCTTGCCTGGAGAATTCCATGGACAGAGTTGCCTGGCAGGCTATAGTCCACGGGGTCGCAAAGAGTCAGACATGACTGAACGACTGAGGACACCTGCATACACGCACACATGCACATATATATTAAGATAAATATCTGAAAATCACTGGATTTTCTATTTACTAACAATAACTAGTGATGAAACATAATGGAGAAAAATATTGCATTCCCAATAGCAACAAAAGAGATGAAATAGCTAGGAATAACTTAACAAGAACTATGAAAGATTTATATGAATAAATGACAAGATTTTACTACAAGATATAAAAGAAGGCTTCAATAAATAGAACCATACTGTGTTCTTGGATGGGAGAACTGAATATTATAAAAAATGTCAATTTCCTGCCAAATTAATTTATAGTTATAATATAACTCCAATAAAAATCCCAATAGGGTTATTTTTGGAATATGACAAAATCATTCTAAAATGCAGCTGGAGGACAACAGGCAATAGGAACTACTATATTTTGAGAAAGCAAAACAAAACAGGTGGATGGCAGAGAGGGATTAGTTTTCCCAGAAAGTGAAAGACAACAGAAGAACAATAACGCTTTCAATTTGTTTCCATTACTAGTATAGTTTAGTGAAACAGAATAGATAGGCCAGAAACAGACCAAGGTTCGATCACTGGGTAGGGAAGATGCCCTGGAGGAGGGCATGGCAACCCACTCCAGTACTCTTGCCTGGAGAATCCCATGGACAGAGGAGCCTGGAGGGCTACGTCCATAGGGTCTCTAAGAGTCCAATGTGACTGAAGCGACTTAGCACAGCAGGGCCTGAGTTCACGTGATGATATGATGATGATAAAGATGGTGTCACAGAAAGGACTCAAGTGGAAGATTCTCTGATGAAGAGCGCTAGATATTTATTGGTGTGGACAGGAGGGGTGGAGAAAGGAAGGGAGAGAAACTCTTCCTAAATGTGTGTTTCTGTGCACAGAGTCTTCACCTCGAGTCCCATGCCCCACTTCTCTCCTGAGTCCTCACTTTCTCCTTCCTAGAATGAGAGGAGGGAAATACTTCACGATGAGTTTGGAAGAGAAATAGAGTGTTAAGTGGCTCAGGCTCCTCCTCTCTTGGATCTGCTGGGCTGCAGACTGCTGTTCTGCCCTTTGCTCTGTGGCCTCTTATTGAGGAAGTTCTTGCTCCTGTCTGATGGGAATTCACTGGGGTCTAGCACAACCTGCTTCCCGGGTGGTGCTAGTGGTAAAGAACTTGCCTGCCAAAGCAGGAGACATAAGACATAAGCAGGTTCTATCCCTGGGTCTGGAAGAGCTCCTGGAGAAAGGCATGACAACCCATTCCAATATTCTTACCTGGAGAATCGCATGGACAGAGGAGGCTGGTAGGCTACAGTCCATAGGGTCTCAAAGAGTCGGACACAGCTGAATTGACTTAGAAGGGCCTGAGTTCATGTGACTCCAACAGTTTAGTCCAGGGGTGAGGTGTATAAACAGGTTATTCTGGCTGTTTATCTAAAATTACATGTTCTAATCAGCTTTACCCAGAAAGAAAGAAGACAACATCTGGCTGCATTGTGCGTTGTGTCTTTATCTCTTAATAGGTTTCCAATTCATGATGGGGAAAAGATATTATTTGTTGGTCCATCTAAAACTCCAAAACTGGACCAAATGGTTGACTGATTGGGGGAAAAATTCATATCATAGCACATGCAAATATATGAAGATTAGCTTTTATAAATGACAAACTATTAGAAACAAAAACTGGAAAATAATATAAAATGTCTGGATCAGAGAAGACTCTCCATGGTTACAAACAAATGCAAAGATCCCAAAGGCAAAGATACAAAGCTCTAACAAGATTTAAAAATGGTGTGTACATATTAAGAAGAAAAAAATGAATGAAAAGGCAATTTTCAAGCCAGAAAATTATTTCTAGCAAACATTACACACAATTACTGCAATAGATTTCTCAATAACATAGACAAAATGACCAAGAACATGAATATCTCAATGGATGAATGGGGAGAGATATTCAATAGGCAATCCACAAAAGGAAAAGTACATATAGCTAATGAATATGTGAAAAATATCATATTCACAAATGATCAAAGAGATGCAATTAAAGTGAAACACTATTCTTTGTGTATCCAGTTGAAAAAAATGATAAAACAAAAATATTAGTACTGGTGAGGGTATAATGAAGTGATCACTGCAACTAATAGGAACATAAATCAGTACTATTTTTCTGAAAAGAAATTTGGCTACATTTATCATGAGTCTTAAAATGCTTAGGCCTTTTGCTCCAATAAATCTAGGAATCTACCGTTAAGAATTTGCAGAAATGTCAAATAAAGATTTATGTGCCTAGGCTTTTATGATAAATGGAAAAACATATGTTATGTCCAACATTAGTGAAAGTAAATACATTATCATAGAATATTATATGACCATCAAAATTAATCTACAAAGTACAAAGTGCTTTAAAATTACCTAAGAAACTAGAACACATCAACAACAAACTTAAAACCCTATTAAAACAAAATCATTTAAGTCTGCTTGTGAGTAGATTTAAAATTCAGCAAGATTGCCTAAGTTAGAAGTAGGTGAGGGAAAGAGGACAGAAGAGTAGGGACAAAATAGAGCTGGAAAGAACCTATTACAAAAATGAAAACAATTGCTCAAATCTAAACATTGGCTGGGGTTGGGCAACAAGTCTGACTCTACACAGATACAAAAGGGAAAGATGTTTTGGAACACCACAGTGTGGAATTTGCTAGGGAGGCAACTTGAGATAAATACAAAGATTGTTGTTGTTTAGTTGCTAAATCGTATCGAACTCTTTTATGACCCCCATGAACTGTAGCCAGGCTCCTCTGTCCATGGGATTCTTCAGGCAAGAATACTGGAGTGGTTTGCTGTTCCCTTCTCCAGAGGATTTTCTTGACCCAGGGATTGAACCCATGTCTCCTGCTTGGCAGGTGGATTCTTTACCCCTGAGCCACCTGGGAAGCCCACAGAGATCGTTAGTCATGATTAAAGTCACATATGAGTTCAGCAATATGATTTTGTGGAGGATCCCCTTGGCAGGCCTCTGTGATTTTTCTCCAGCGACTCTCAGCAGCTTGAAAATAGCAGAAGCCTCAGCATCAGAGGCTGAGAAAATGAGTGTTGGGTAGATTCAAGTTTGAAAATGGACACAATGAAGGTGGGAGAAAACTAGGATGGTAAAAGTATCTGGGGTGCTGGGTTGAGAAATCACATTTATTCACTCAACAAAAAGTTGCACTTTTTGACACATACTGTGTGCCAGGCACTGTCCTATTGATTCTTGGATACATCAGTGAACATAACTTTAAGGTCTCTTTATATGAGAGTGGGTGGGGAGAGGGCACAGCATAAATAATAATCACAATAGCACTGCTGTGCTCAGTCGGTCTGACTCCTTGTGACCCCCTGGGCTGTAGCCCGCCAAGCTTCTCAGTCCTACAGTCCTCCAGGCAAGAATATTGGAGTGGGTTGCCAGTCCATTCTCTAGGGGATCTTTCTGACACAGTGATAGAACCCTGGTCTCCTGCATTGCAAGCAGATTCTTTACCATCTAAGCCACCAAGGAATCCCCAATAATCACAAGACATGTGCATAATTAAGAACAACAGAAGTGACTGGGCAGAGTGTAGGGCATTGGGAGTGTGGGCTAGGACGGGGGAAGGGTGTGTGATCCGGCAGTGAGACTTAGTGGGGGTGAGGGGTGAGTCAGGAAGATGTCCGGACCACCAGGGTCTGGAACAGGCAGTGAGGAAAGAGGGATGAAACAGGGACCTAGGTCTTAGATGGAGAGAGTGAGAAGGTCTGGGCACAGTTCATGTGGGAAAGAGAGAGAGAAATCACAAAGCTGTCCCAGGAGTGGGGAATTCCTGAGCTTGGAATTTTAGCTATTCACAACTCTTAAGCTCATTTTCCTTACAGAATTATCAGTATGTTAAGATTTTCCAGTTACTCTTTTCTTCCTTTGTTTCTTCTTGTTTGACTTTTATAATGGCTGAAGAATCTTTACTTAAATGTAGGCTAGGTTTTCCCCCCCTCAATTTTGGTTTAACGAGGTCAGAACAAGTCAGAAATTTCCAAGCAAAAACCTGATGTCTCCAAACATCTTGAGAAGAATTTAGAAGACTGGTGGAAAATGTGTGGTTAAATTGTTAGAAAACATGTTGGAAAATAATCAAATAAAAATAGATAATTATTCACTTTAGAGGATATACAAAACAGTACAGGAAAGGGCATATAAATCATAGCACAACTTCTGACTCAGTTTGAGTAATGTTATCAGAATGAGTGAGCAAGAGGAACTCAGTAAGGGGGAGGCAGCGGTCAGACCCCACTCAGACCCAGTGCCTGGGAGCTGTCTGAACCATGCACAAAGGGGAACATGGGCCAGCTTGGCACCAAACCGAGAAAGGGTCTGACTCTCCCCGTATGACCACCACTGGCCTGCCACCCTTTACAGAGATTTCATTTGCTTGCTAAAGAATTGGTCCAAAATGGCTTGCAAAAAATATCCCAGCAGGCTCTTGACAAACCCCCAAATGGGATGGGAAAGAGTTAAACAGGATTGGATTGTCAATAAATGATATGTAAGAACATCAACATAAAAAGCTTTCCTGTCTGTCTCAATTATTTAATCTCTGACAGTTCAGATGTTTATCCTCCCTGTCCCAGTGTTAATAAACACTGACATCTGAAGTGAAGTGAGCTGTTTCTACATCCTTCAGAAATGGAAATGGAGGTGTTGAGGGAATGTAGATGAATTCAGCTCCTTTTTAGTTGTTTCCTGCAGGAAGTTGGTCCAAATAACCTGTGACATTACCAGAAATAGGAGAGGTTGCAAGGTTTTTTTACATGGAGTGAGGATTCCAGGGGGAATGATCAGAAGTTTTCTTGGAAAAAAAAAAAATGATAATGGAGGGAGATGGTGAAAGATATTCTAAGGAATATAGAATTAAGAATATGTGAGATACCAGAAACTAAGAGAGGCTTGCCTTATGGACTATGGTTTAGGGGTATAAGGAATTATGGTATTAACTAGTCTCTAGCTTCCAGAGAGGAAAGGCAAAGACCCTCAGTGATATCAGTCTAATAACTGGTCACACTTAGAGACTGGGGCTACAGGCACCACCTTTACCAGTAATACAGCAAAGTTCTGCGAATCCATGATTCTCTGTGATCCTGGAGGCTCCTCTTCCTGCAAGGTTAGGAAGGGAACTCTTTGGTTCCAAGACTGCTCATGTCTTGCAAAAATTAGCAGTGATGCTCAATGGCTTGGAAGTCTCTGTGTAGTCATTGTAATTTGGGATACTGTCTATGATA
Source organism: Bos indicus x Bos taurus (assembly GCF_003369695.1). NCBI lineage: Eukaryota > Metazoa > Chordata > Mammalia > Artiodactyla > Bovidae > Bos > Bos indicus x Bos taurus. Next base: position 106,903,489 of record NC_040076.1, read on the forward strand.
GGAATAATGAACATCACCCATTTAAAAAGACTGTATTCATTTTATCATTTCAAGTAGTTCTAGAAGTTTATAGTTATAACTTTGTTTTATTTCACATCATTGTGGCCCCTGTGATGTATGAAATGCTGAAATTCAGAGAGAAGACAACCCTAATTATGAATTTCCCTAAGGGAAAATAGGTCATGCTTTTTAACGTAATTACAGCTATATTAACATATATGTGTGCTCAGTCATTTCTGACTCTTTGCGACCCTGTGGACTGTAGCCCACTAAGCTCCTCTGTCCATAGGATTTCCCAGGCAAGAATACTGGAGTGGGTTGCCATGCCCTTCTCCAAGGGATCTTCCTGACCCAAGGATCAAACCCATGTCTCTTGAGTCTCCTGAATTGGCACACCAATTCATTGCCGCTAATGCCACATATACAGAAAGAAAATCCCTAAGAAAACACATCAACTATTGACAGTGAATTTTTAATTGTACGTGCAGATGTTTCTTTGGTTTCTAAAATGTATACAATAAGCATAAATTATTTTATAATAAAAAACAACAAAGGTTGTCTTGGAACAGAAACAGAACTTTCTTCTCTGCAGCTGAATCAGAACAATTCCCAAATTCTCTGTCATGTGGGATAAGAATGCAATTTTAAAATAGAAAATACTGAAGAGTAAGTTCTTGGGATGTGGGAGGAAGTGTCTTCAGTTCCCACGTGTTGGAAATAAGGTCAAAAGCTAGCAGTTCACAGGAAATGTAGCTTCTGTCTTGTCTATAAGAATTTGGTTTGCCTGGAAGTAGTCACCCATCAGTTGTAAGCTACCCCAGATTTATGAAATCCAGAAAAAACTTTGATTGAGTCACTCACTTTGTCTGGAAGGTTCTTCTGGATAGGAGCCCTGACCTTGTCTTGGTACTGAAAACCGAGAGAGAGAGTGCAAGCCTAACTTTCTTCTTGCCTCAGTCTCACTTTATAGATGCACTTGATGGAAACATGTTCTTCAGGTAAAGTGTAAATATTTTAAATACTCATGGGTCAGACATTACCAGTGCTTTAATTTTTCAAACATTTATTTATTTTTGGCTGTGCTGGGTCTTCATTGTGGTATGCAGGCTTAGCTGCCCTGCAGCACACACAATCTTAGTTCCCTGACCAGGGATTGAACTTGTGTCCCCTGCACTGGAAGGCAGATTCTTACCACTGGACCACCAGGGAAGTCCCCCATCACTGCTTTCAGATCAGCTTTTGGAAATGAAAATTTCAAAATTCCATTTGGTAAGATAGAGGGTTCTACTTTGGTTCCCTCCAGCAATTCAATGAACAGCAGTTGAACAACCTGTACAGTTGACTTGGCTCTGTATCGTCCCAGTGATTTTAGGAGAATCACCTTGGTCTCTGCTTCTGACATCTGGTTGCTTGCCTTCCAGATGACCCCCAATATTTCCTGCCTCCTCCTATCCATACCCTTGGATAGTCCCCTCCCACTCTGTACCAGGTAAATAAATGGGTATTTTAGTGTATATTCTATATGCAAGAAACTGAGCCTCAAAGGAGTTAAGTACCTCGGTTAGTATAATGGGCTAAAGCTGATATCAAACCCAAGACTTAGTTCACCTTCTCATGATGCTGTTCCTTGAAAGGAGAGGAAATGAAATGAATGAAATCGGGTGTTTTCCACTGATTCAAATGGTTGCTCACAGGGTTAAGCAGTGCTCTCCCACCCAGTGGCAATATACAAACACATATTTACCCTTCAAAATTCTTTTCAATTAAATACATTAATAAATGATGAGTAACATCAAGAGGCATGTGCACCTTGCCTCCTGTCCTCCTCTGTCTTTTTAATTAATCAACCCACCCCCTCTTATGTTGGTACCGAGATAGATTTACATAATATCCTTGTTGCCATGGCTGATATTGCCCTTTGTTAGTTAACTTTTAAAGGGGGAGTCGTGTAAAAGCCTGTAAATGACCGCATGAATTATGCATAAGGGCTCAACTCAAGTCATGCATATAAAATGGGCATTAAGATTGCAACCTTTACTATCTTATTCTTGTACAAAGATCTCCACACAGGGCTTGCTAGCCTAGGTTGCAGCTCTCTCCTGGCACGAAATGGAGTTTGATTTATTGGTTTGAACTAATTTACAAAATGGAGACCAGTAACCAAGAAAATCAAGTTGTATAAACACAGTTGGCATCTGGCAAATGATAATTATACACTTTTTAAAGTTTCCTTGTACCTTGTAGAACATTATATAAAACTCTGTGGTCACAGTGAGTGATGGAATTTAATTCCTTTTCCTCTTGCCCAGCCAAGAAGAACCAGTTTGAGACTGGTGAATGTATATGCTGGAAAGTTCAGAAGGTACTAGAGGAGATTCATATTCAGACCTCATCTCCTATTCTCCAACCTTAATCTCTGTGAAGCCTTTGAAGATCAAACTGAGGGACAGTCCATTGCTAACTTTAGAAAGATGGTGATACAGTTAGTTCAAACCCATCTTCTCACCAAATGCTTAGGCTCTTAAAGATTCAAGGATACCTCACCAAGGGTGTCTTGTCTGTTCTTTTGTCCGAGACTCTAACTAAACTCTGGGCTTCCCAGGGGGCGCTAGTGGTAAAGAACTCGCTTGCCAATGCAGGAGACACAAGAGATGCAGGTTTGATCTCTGGGTTGTGAAGATCCCCTGGAGGAGGAAATGGCAACACACTCCTGTATTCTTGCCTGAAGAATCCCATGGACAGAGGAACCTGGTGGGCCATGGTTTGTAGGGTCACAAAGAGTCAGCCACAGCTGATTGACTTAGCATGCACACTAACTAAACTATAGCATGGCCTGTTGGAAAAGGGCATCCCTACATGGTTTGATTGGATCTTGTTTGGGAGAATTTGGTTTTGTGTTTCAACCTAAGTATAGCTTGTTGATGCTTTCTGATGATGGTAATGGAAAAATCAAGATTTGGGTCAGCTGGTAAGCATGCCTAGTATAAGCCATGGCCATCCTCACCAGGCTTCCTGTCCCTTATGTGGTCTCCCTGCCTCCCTGCTCACTCCTGCCCATTTCCACACAGGAGCTGAAACCACCAATGGCTTCCTGTCACACTTAGCAAAAAGTCTAAGCTGCTCACCCTGGTCTGTGATGCCTCTATGATATGGCCCCGCCTGCCTTTCCTAACTAATTTTATACTACCCTCCCCTTGCCCATCACTTTCCAACCCCTGTTTCTTTTCAGTTTTTTGAACATATTAAGCTTGCTTCTACCTTTGGCCTTGTTCCTTTTGCCTGGAATGACCCCAATGCCATATCATTGCCTTTCCAGCTCCTTCCTGTCATTTCCATTTCTTATTAAAAGTCATTTCTCTGGAGCACCCTTCCCTGACCACTCAATCTGAATTAGTAATTTGAGCACATAACTTGGTTTCATTTTCATCTTATTATGTCCTGAAATTTCCTTGTTTATCCAATCTATTTTACTGTCTGGCTTTCCCCTACCAAACGATAAGCTCCAAAGGCAGGAACCTGCTTTGTAGAACTGCTAGTGGCTGGCACTAGCAAATGAATGAATAAGTGCCTTTGCTTTTGTTTGCATCATCATTTTGGAAAAATACATTGGTCTCTTTTGATTTGAATTGAGTTCAATCGTTTTGTAAAAACTAATCTTTCCTAGTTAAAATCAATTCATAGTTTAATAAAAACAACTACAGGAGCCAGCTCAGGCTTCCATAAGTTAGTGTGGGGCTTCCCAGGTGGCTCAGTGGGTAAAGAATCCACCTGCAATGCAGGAGACACAAGAGATGCCAGTTCGATCCCTGGGTCGAGAAGATCCCCTGGAGGAGGGCATGGTAACCCACTCCAGTATTCTTGCTTGGAGAACCCCATGGACAGAGGAGCCTGGTAGGCTATAGTTCATAGAGTCACAAAGAGTTGGATATGACTAAGCACACACCTCTCACATGTATAATTCAAATCTCTGACTCAGATACTTGCAAACACCATTCAAGTTACAAAGACTGGTTCTGAGACTGTGTTCCTTTGCCTTCATGAGGGCTCCAAGGACCCAACATAAGTCCTGTGTTTTCCGTAAATTTACTGACCCACAGAATTGCTGTCCTCCTCAACTCCCTCCTCCTTTTATAGTACTGAGTATTCCACTCATCATCCCTTAGAGATGATAATTAACTATTAGATAATCTCTGCTCTATTGGGGGGTGGGAGTTGCAGGTAGGTTGTTAACTCTTTGAAGATGGCATGAGGGTCTTTGTCCCTTTCTTTCTCCTGAGCTTCTGTCTTAGACCCTTTCACACTGTGCTTGTCCTATGAATAGACTGTTGACCTGCAGAACCCAACTCCAGCGGCTTTTCCTCCAGCTTTGTTTATTTTTAAATGACTGTCAACTCTTAGCAGTGGTGGAGTCCCAGGACAGTGTGCCCCTAATTTGGTCATGGCCTATGGCAGCAGGCAGGGCAGAGTTCAAAGTGGGGATTGAATAGTAGAGTGCTTCCCCTTTTACTTGTGGTTGAGAACACTCAGTGAGTGAAGTCATTCTTAGCTAGAAATGGGTTGTAAAAAGGCAACAACTAGATTCCTTTATCTCCCAGAATAGCTTTTCCCGAAAGAGGGAGATCTTTGCAGCTGAGATAAAACCTAATTTTAGCTGATGCTGCTGGGCATCAGTTGGGCACCCTGGACCATGACATTCTCCCTCCATGGCCAGGGACCCATGAGCATCCCTTGCCAGATAAATGATGATGCATTAACAACAGGCTCCAGACATCTTCTTCCCCTGGAAAGTGGTTTGAATCTTGGAATAAACCATAGTATAAAGTCCTTAGTATAAAGATACGTGTCGCCGTCCATGGGGTTGCAAAGAGTTGGACACGACTGAGCAACTGAACAACAATAAAATGGTGAAAATCTCACTTTTCTTCACAGCAGACAACACTTCCTCTCTCTGTAAGAAAACTGCTACTCTTAAGTGATTCTTTTTTAAAGACATTTGGCAGGAGGGTGGGCATCTGAGTTATAATCTTAGGTCCTGGCACTGCCTTCTAAGGAAGGTGCATTCCAACAATTAAAAAAGCACAAGGACAATTCCTTCCCCCAGTTCTTTCTCACTGGCAAGGTGTTTCTTCTCTCCTACAGATTAATCCTTTCATCGTAAAAGCCTTTCTGCCTTTCTGTACTGTACTTTTATTAAAACATAACTCTCCCTGACAGGGATGGACCCAAAGATGTCCATCAAGGGATCGTTATGGAGGTGGTCCTTCATGTACACTGCTTGGAGTCCTGTAATAGTATAACAATCCTATAGTATAGAATTGACCACACTACTTTTTTCACGATTGTCATCCCACCAAGTAGACAGGGACCCTAGATAGCAGACACCTTATCTTAGCCATCTTTTCACCCCCAGGGTCTAGTCCAGTGCCTGGCATACAATGGGGCCTTAGAAACATTTCTGAATGAATGGCCAACAGTGTTAGATGCTTTCAAGTCTAGAAGCCAGCTGAGCCGAAGAATAGCGCACAGATGCTGGCACAGGGTAGTGGGGAGGGGGTCTCCACAAACAAAGGGAAGAGGACCCCAAGACTTCAGAATCGTTTGCCTGTGGTGACACACAACACAGACGGTAACAAGGAGAGCTGCCTCAGTAGGGAGAGAGTGAAGATTCTTGAGAGATGCCTCTGTCCTACTGACAAGCCCAGGCCCCTCCTTCTGTGACTGTGACGACTGACTGAAGCTGTTTCATCTCCTCACTCATCAGTAAAATTCTTCCTTGGCTACAGCATTTGGAGTGCGAATTCTAAAGATAACCCTGGGAACGACACCTTCACTAAACTGAGGGAATTAATCTGGGCTTCAGGATGGGCTGTGCCTGAGATAATGGCAACTTGATTTTCTCAGGTCAAATCTCCCCCTGAAAGGCGAAAAGCATATTTCCTTGCCGACTCCATGCTGAGGGCTGAGGCTGGTAGTGGCTGCTGCCCGGCCACAGGACGGTCCCCGTGGTGCATAGGATGATAGAACAGTGGGCCCCTGTATGGCCACCCCCACCCCATGGCTTCCCACGTGGAGTGAGGCAGGATCCTGGGGGCTTGGCTGAGATGGATTATCCCCTAAAGCACAGGACAGTCAGTGCCACATAGGCATTTCAAAAAGAGTTTGCAGCATGCTGTCAAGATGCGTACTTGTCACCGAGCGGTGTCTGGGTTCCTGTGGCAATTTTCTGGCTAGGAGCTATTGCTGCTTCTGTCATGACAACCGCAACAACTAATCTTCTTAGGAAGCACTTAGTTTGCGCGAGGCATAGTTCTAAATGATTGTGCATGTACATGTGTGCATGTGTGCTCAGTCCCTTCGTTGTGTCCACCTCTTTGAGACCCCTTGGACGGTAGCCCACCAGGCCCCTCTGTCCTTGGGATTCTCCAGGCAAGAGTACTGGAGTGGGTTGCCGTTTTCTTACTCCAGGGGAATCTTCCCAACTCAGGGATTGAACTCTCTTCTCTTGTGTCTCCTGCATTGGCACGAGGATTCTTTACCACTACTGCCACCTGGGAAGCCGCAGGTGATCATTCGTGTATGAATTTACCTAATCCTCATAGCACCCCTGTGAGGCAAGACTATAAGCTTCCCCGATTCACAGATGGGAACAGATAAAGATGGGCACAGTTTCAGGGCTGAACCTTAGCGGTCCTTTTCCCATTTGAGAGTAATGTTTGTACAACAAGGCTGGGCTTTTGGGTTTCCCATATCAGGGACTCTCTGTCTGACTGGTTCCACCTCCTGGCTGTCTGCCCTCCTTGTGGGACCCTTACCTTGACCTTTCATTTCCACTGAATGTCTGACAGTCAATTCTGAGTTCTGTCTGAGTGCCCTGGGCCCATACCACAAACCAGCCCTGCCTCACCCCAGCACATAAAGAGCTGGCCTCTGGAATCCCTGCCTGGGGTCAGATGGGTGGTTCCACAGGCTGCCAGGCTCCAGAGGGAAAGCACATGGTGGGGCAGAAACACCAGGTCCTCTTGGGAAAGCAGACATCCAGCCACGGGCAGGGCTTCCTATGGAGGCAGAGGAAGCCCATGGATGTTCCATTTCTATCATCGGGAGTGCTCTCCAGCTGCTGAGACTTTGGAGGACAACCTCAAGTCCATTGCATGGGCATCAAGTATTCTGATATTGGATGGAGGACTTCCTTAAAATTGGCCTCCTCTGTTACTGTCTGCCTTTCTTCTATACAATCTAAATCTAGACTAACCTCCTACTTGTTCTTTTAGACTTTATTTTTTAGGTCTTCACACACTTAAAAAATACATATTCATTTATTTGGCTGCCTCAGTTCTTAGTTGCATCACATGGGATCGCCGTTGCAGTGCTCGGACTCTAGTTGCGCTAGGCAGGCTCACTGGCTGTGCAATGTGGACTTAGTTCCTCCGAGGCCTATGGAAACTTACTCCCCTGGGCAGGGATCGAACCCATGTCCCCTGCATTGGAAGGCAGATTCTCAACCATGGGACTACCAGGGAAGTCCCTTCATAGACTTTTTTAAAGAGCAGTCTTAGATTCAGTGCAAAACTGAGTAGAAAGTACAGAGCTTCCCGGTCTATCCTCTTTCCCTGTGCATGCCCTTCTTTCCTCCACTATGAGCATCCTGCCCCAGAGAGGTACATCTGTTAAAATCAGCGAACCTAGAGTAACACACTGTGATCCCCCAGAAGCCATAGCTTACATTAGGGTTCACTCTCAGTGTTGTACAGTATGGGTTTAGATGACTATGTAATGATATGTGTCCATCACTAACAGTATTGCCCTAAATATCCTCTGTGCTCTGCCTGTTCATCCCTCCCATGCCCTTAACTGTTGGCAACCACCAATCTTTTTATTGTCCCCAGAGTTTTGCCTTTTCCAGAATGTTATAGAGTTGGAATGATTCAGCGTGAAGCCTTTTCAGAGTCAACCTTCTACTTTTCATCTTTCTATTACTTCCTTTCTCAGACCCTTTTCAAATTCAAGGTTTGGGTCCTTGGTCGTCCTGGGTAGTCACATAGTGAGCACAGCTGGTGGGGCATCTACATAAAGAAAAAGACCGGGGAACACAAGGGATCTTCAATGGCCAGAAATTCCCCTCCCACTCTACCTTCAGTTGAGACTGCCCTTTCGGTTAAGATGTTGAAGTTCCCTGTTAAAATACAAACGTAGTATCTGAAGGGGTGATTATTATTAAATTATTAAACAATAACATTCTGACTCAATAGCTAAAGGATAACAAGAATCTGGGTGAATGTGCCCAAAAGGTAGGGCTTCTGGGAGCCAAGGAACTAACTAAGGAGTTTCTTGGGTTTGTGTAGTTGCACAGTCTTGATACCTGGAAAAGTGGAGAAACATAGAAAAATGTGTTGGCATCATGGAAGGAACACACACTTGGGGGTCAAGGAACAGAATAAAGTATTCCCTAGTATCTTAGTTATCTGTTTCTATGTTGCAAATTACCCCCCAAATATAGTGGCTTGAAACAATGAATATTTGTTATCTCACAGTTTCTATGTGTCAGAAATTTGGGAGCCACTTAGCTGGTAGGTTCTGGCTTACCGTCTCTTGTGAACATGTAGTCAATATGTTAGCTGAGGTTGCAGTCATCTGAACACCTGACTGGGTCTAGATCCTTTTCCAAGGTGGCTTACTCACAAAGCTGTTGCTAGGAGCCTCATTTCTTTGCTGCCTGTTGGACAGGGGCCTTAGTTCTCTCCACAGGGCTGCTTGAGTGCCCTTACAACATGGTCACTGACTTCCCCAAGGGTGATGAGGTCAAACAGGGAGAAGGCCACAATGCTTTTTATGACCTGGTTACTATACAGTCATTTCTACCATATTCTTTTTTTTATTAAACATCAGTTACTAAGTCCATTTCAGGCTGAAGGAAAGAGGAATTAGTAGACTCTACTTCTTTTAAGAAGGAGTTTTGGAGAATCTGTGGACATATTTTAAAACTTCTCTATTTTTTTTATGCTATATATATTTACATAGCCTGAACTCTTGGAAAAGTGGAGAGATAGAGAGAAATGTGGTATAGTGGAAAGAATAATCTATTTGGCATCGAAGCCCTGGTTTGAGTTCTGGCTTTACCATTCACCAGCTGGTGACTCCTAGGAAATCACAAGTACTCTGAACCTTCCTTTTCATGATCAGAATTAAGTGGACAATATGCCTTCCTTACAAACTGCAAGCCTTGTAGAGGCTGAGCATGATGTGTGTGAAAATCTATTTGTACATCATAAAATGTTATGCAGATTTATGCTGCTTTTATTTTTTATTATTATTATTTTTAATTTGGGCCACTCTAGTCTTTGTTTCAGTGTGTAGGCTTTTTGTTGCAGTACGTGGGCTTGTTTAGAGCATGGGCTCTAGAGCGTGGGCTCAGAGGTTTCCGTGCCAGGGCTTAATTGCCCTATGGCATGTGGGGTCTTAGTTCCCCAACCAGGAGTCAAACCCATAGCCACTGCACTGGAAGGTGGATTTTCAACCACTGGACCACCAGGGAAGTCCCAACTTACTCTGTTTTTATATTCGGGCTGGCTTTACATGTGGTAAAGCAAAATTTACCCTCTTCTCTTGTGGGCAGAACCCAAATATCTGCCCCTTTCTCATCATAAAGTGATGGTCCCAGAGTTCTTATGCAGTTTTCTTTCAGGATCAGGGTTTTAGGTTTCAGGGAATTCATGGGGTTAGAACTTCTTGTTACTTACCCTTTCCCAAATTCCGCCGGAGGCCTGGGTGAAACATTCTATGAAGACAGCAGTCCCATTTCTTGTAGAAACAAGTGGAAGACATCTCTAATTAGGATCAGACTCCAATTCAGAAAACAGATGCATTTTTGTACCAACAGAACATTTTATTTACAGCCGTTTCTTCCTATTGCTAAGCCATGCTTTATTTTCTGTTTTGTTTAGTAATGTGGTAGCAAATTTTCATTGAAATGATATAAAAACAAATTTGTGTGTTGGGGATGGTATAATTTTCTTTCCTTTAAACTCATTTCCATTGGTTATTGCAGGTCAGGTCCATTTTTAAAAGAATTGTTTGAGTCATTAAGCACTGAAAAATGTAGACCTTAAACAACAGACTGGTTCCAAATAGGAAAAGGAGTACGTCAAGGCTGTATATTGTCACCTTGCTTATTTAACTTCTATGCAGAGTACATCATGAGAAACGCTGGGCTGGAAGAAGCACAAGCTGGAATCAAGATTGCTGGGAGAAATATCAATAACCTCAGATATGCAGATGACACCACCCTTATGGCAGAAAGTGAAGAGGAACTAAAGAGCCTCTTGATGAAAGTGAAAGTGGAGAGTGAAAAAGTTGGCTTAAAGCTCAACATTCAGAAAATGAAGATCATGGCATCTGGTCCCTTCACTTCATGGGAAATAGATGGGGAAACAGTGGAAACAGTGTCAGACTTTATTTTTTTGGGCTCCAAAATCACTGCAGATGGTGACTGCAGCCATGAAATTAAAAGACGCTTACTCCTTGGAAGGAAAGTTACAACCAACCTAGATAGCATATTAAAAAGCAGAGACATTACTTTGCCAACAAAGGTCTGTCTGGTCAAGGCTATTTTTTTTCCAGTGGTCATGTATGGATGTGAGAGTTGGACTATGAAGAAAGCTGAGCACTGAAGAATTGATGCTTTTGAAGTGTGGTGTTGGAGAAGACTCTTGAGAGTCCCTTGGACTGCAAGGAGATCCAACCAGTCCATCCTGAAGGAGATCAGCCCTGGGATTTCTTTGGAAGGAATGATGCTAAAGCTGAAACTCCAGTACTTTGGCCACCTGATGCGAAGAGCTGACTCATTTGAAAAGACCCTGATGCTGGGAGGGATTAGGGGCAGGAGGAGAAAGGGATGACAGAGGATGAAATGGCTGGATGGCATCACCGACTCGATGGACATGAGTTTGGGTAAACTCTGGGAGTTGGTGGTGGACAGGGAGGCCTGGCGTGCTGCGATTCATGGGGTCGCAAAGAGTCGGACACAGCTGAGCGACTGAACTGAACTAAAGGCTTGTAATGATGCCAAATGATGTGCTTGTTCCAAGGGACCCTGTGATTTCCACCTTTATCTCCTAAAAGCTTCCCATGTTGGGAACGATGTTGGAATTGTAAAAGATTGTAGACGTTTAGATTTTATGGAGTAATCAGTGAAATCAGTTTAAGCAGTGTAGCCATTCAAACAGGTATCATCCAAAATATTGTCTAGATGGACGGTTAAGAGGGAAGGAAATACCTCTTGAAAACTGGAAATGGGCTCCTGCAAAATTCACTGTAATCTTTATTTTTCAACCAGGCCAAAACTACCAGCCAATCAGGACTTTCCCAGTGGTCCAATGGTTAAGAATCCGCCTTCCAAAGCAGGGGAGGCAGGTTTGACCCCTGGTTGGGGAAGTAAGGTTCCACATGCTGCAGGGCAGCTAAGTCTACATGCCTCAACTGAGACTCGACACAGCTCCCCCATCCCCCCACCAAAAAAACTACCAGCCAATCATGTGTGGCTTTCTCTGTGAGATGACTGAATGTGACTCTATTTTTTAGGGTCTTGGTCCACGTAACATTTCCACTCTTCTGGGACATGATGGACCCAAGCAGACTGAGCCCAGATTATTTTTAGGACAAGTCTCCCCTTCAACCCAGTCACAGGGGATTCCCGTTATCTCAAGGTACTTAACACTCGTACAGTAAAGTCAGTTTAAATTCTCTAGAAAGTATTTAATAATGGATGAGAGATATATTTTTTAACCAAAAGATTGGCTAAAGTAGAGGAAGATAGGGATGAGTAGCTGGAATCAAGATTGCTGGGAGAAATATCAATAACCTCAGATATGCAGATGACACCACCCTTATGGCAGAAAGTGAAGAGGAACTAAAGAGCCTCTTGATGAAAGTGAAAGTGGAGAGTGAAAAAGTTGGTTTAAAGCTCAACATTCAGAAAATGAAGATCATGGCATCTGGTCCCTTCACTTCATGGGAAATAGATGGGGAAACAGTGGAAATAGTGTGAGACTTTATTTTTTTGGGCTCCAAAATCACTGCAGAGGATGACTGCAGCCATGAAATTAAAAGACGCTTACACCTTGGAAGAAAAGTTACAACCAACCTAGATAGCATATGCAAAAGCATATGCAAAAGACATTACTTTGCCAACAAAGGTCGTCTAGTCAAGGCTATGGTTTTTCCAGTGATCATGTATGGATGTGAGAGTTGGACTGTGAAGAAAGCTGAGCACTGAAGAATTGATGCTTTTGAACTGTGGTGTTGGAGAAGACTCTTGAAAGTCCCTTGGACTGCAAGGAGATCCAACCAGTCCATTCTGAAGGAGATCAGCCCTGGGATTTCTTTGGAAGGAATGATGCTAAAGCTGAAACTCCAGTACTTTGGCCACCTCATGCGAAGAGTTGACTCATTGGAAAAGACTCTGATGCTGGGAGGGATTGGGGGCAGGAGGAGAAGGGGATAACAGAGGATGAAATGGCTGGATGGCATCACTGACTCGATGGACGTGAGTCTGAGTGAACTCCGGGAGTTGGTGATGGACAGGGAGGCCTGGCGTGCTGCGATTCATGGGGTCGCAAAGAGTCAGACACAAGTGAGCGACTGAACTGAACTGAACTGATGGCTCCAAATTGGAAACGATTCATTTTCTATACAAGCCCCTTTCTTCACTATGGCAGAGATCGCCAGTTGTTAAAGTGGCAGAGTTTTCCCTTTACTCTCCAGAATTTACAGAAACATGCCTCTAGTTTTTATTGAATAATTAAACTTCAAATATGTATTTATTTATTTGGCATGCCAGGTCTTAGCTGTGGCCCACAGGGTCTTTGATCTTTGTTACAGCACATGGGATCTTTAAGCTATGGCATGTGAACACTTAGTTGCACCATATAGGATCTATTTCCCTGACTAGGGATCAGACCAGTGTCCCCTGCATTGGAAGCATGGAGTCTTAGCCACTGGACCCTCAAGGAAGTCCCATGCTTCTAGTTTTTAGCTGGACACAAGGTCATCCAACATCACTTGCAGCTCCGTACACTGTGTACTGAAGTTCTGGGTGGTGTTACGTTAAACAGAAATAGGGTCTGCACTTCCCAGGAAGTTTTCTTGAAAGGTGGAGCTCTTGCTCCTCCCCTTTTCCTCTTCTAGTGACTGGAATGCAGATATGATGGCTAGAACTGGAGATGTCATCTTAGATTGGGAGGTGGTTTTAGAAATGGGAACCACATACAGCAGAGTCATAGAATAAAAATAGCCAGGCCTACCCTTTAACTCCACACATCCACTGAAAGTTTGTCCAGCTGGCATCTTGACCTTACCATGTTGCCTCATGATGCTGTGACCATAGGAACAGTGTTACCTGGTGGTTAAGAATGCCAGCTTCCCAAGTCAAGTGATTTGGGTTGAAATCCTGGCTTCACCATTTACTAGCTGTGTGACCTTGGGCCAAAATGGCAACCCACTCCAGAATTCTTGCCTGGAGAATCCCATGGACAGAGGAGTCTGGTGGGCTATAGTCCATAGGGTTGCAAAGAGTCAGACACGACTGAAGCAATTTAGCACAGCACATGATCATGTAGTTCAGTTCAGTTCAGTCGCTCAGTCGTGTCTGACTCTTTGCGACCCCATGAATCACAGCATGCCAGGCCTCCCTGTCCATCACCAACTCCCAGAGTTCACTCAGACTCACGTCCATCGAGTCAGTGATGCCATCCAGCCATTTCATCCTCTGTCATCCCCTTCTCCTCCTGCCCCCAATCCCTCCCAGCATCAGGGTCTTTTCCAATGAGTCAGGTCTTCGCATGAGGTGGCCAAAGTACTGGAGTTTCAGCTTTAGCATTATTCCTTCCAAAGAAATCCCAGGGCTGATCTTCAGAATGGACTGGTTGGATCTCCTTGCAGTCCAAGGGACTCTCAAGAGTCTTCTCCAACACCACAGTTCAAAGGCATCAATTCTTTAGTGCTCAGCTTTCTTCATAGTCCAACTCTCACATCCATACATGACCACTGGAAAAACCATAGCCTTGACTAGATGGACCTTATGTAGTATCAAGTGACAAATTCCTCCCATTTTGCATACTGGTACATTTTAGGTCAGAAATTTAGATAGGGCATATCAGGACAGTTGGTCTCTGCTCTCTGGTGTCTGGGGCCTTAGCTGGAAACTAACAGGCTGAGGGGGTAGCTCTGCAGCTGGGGGCTGACATCATCTGAAAGCTCCTTCACTCCCACTTCTAGCTGTTGAGGCTGGCTGGCAGCTGGGACCTCAGCTGAGACTATCAGCCAAAGAACTGCACACAGCCTCTTCATATGGCTTGGGCTTCTTCTCTATGGTGGTTATACTCCGACAGCAAGTGTCCTGAGGAAGCCAAGTGGAAACTGGATCACTTTGCTGAAAAAGTGAAAGTCGCTCAGTCATGTCTGACTCTCTGCAACCACATGCCATGTAATTCTCCAGGCCAGAATGCTGGTGTGGGTAGCCTTTCTCTTCTCCAGGCAATCTTCCCAATCCAGGGATCAAACCCAGGTTTCTCACAGTACAGGCAGATTCTTTACCAGCTGAGCCACAAGGGAAGCCTGCTTTGCTGATCTAGCCCCAGAAGTCACACAGCATTTCTTCTGTAACATTCTGCTCATTGAGACAGTCACACAGCCCTTCACCCCCACCCCCAGGTTCTAGGGGAGGGGAGATGGATGCCAACTCTGATGGGGAAGTGACGAGGTTCTGGAAGAGCATGTGTGCTTGGAACTATTATTGGAGCTAATTTTGGAAAAGAAAGTCTGCCATACTGTCTCAAGCTTCTTGTTCTTCATCTGCAAATGAGAATAACCATATCTAACCTCATACGGTAGCAGAGACACTGAAAATATGTAATCAGGAGTATAGCCTGGACACTTACCAATCACAACAGTCACCAGCATGAAACCTTTAGTCTAGAGGACAGTCCTGGATGTCCCCAGAGAAGAGAAAGGCTGGAGAGAAGGTTGTGAACATGGGGAGGAGGGCTGTCACTCAGTGGTCCCTGGGCAGTGCATATTTTACCAACCAGTAAAGAAGATTTCGGAGAAGGCGATGGCACCCCACTCCAGTACTCTTGCCTGGAAAATCCCATGCACGGAGGAACCTCGTAGGCCGCAGTCCACGGGGTCGCTAAGAGTCAGACATGACTGAGCGACTTTGTTTTCACTTTTCACTTTCATGCATTGGAGAAGGAAATGGCAACCCACTCCAGTGTTCTTGCCTGGAGAATCCCAGGGACAGGGGAGCCTGGTGGGCTGCTGTCTATGGAGTCGCACAGAGTCAGACATGTCTGAAGTGACTTAGCAGCAGCAGCAGTAAAGAAGTATTTCAGTAGCTTAAAAACCTACTGAAGGCTGAATGTCAGCTCTGCTCGTAAGGTTGTTTCGAGGGTTAAATAAGACACATGTGCTTGGCACATGGTGAATAAACAGAATAGACAGCAGCTATTATTGTTATAGATGGTTTTGGTACTTTTCCATTCTAACATGCAATGTGAAGACTAAAAGCTTAAAAACACGAGACCTCTCTGTAATGTTTCTCTTTCCTTTAACATGAGGACTCACTGTCTTTACCTCCCCACAAGCTTAAAGGCCCTGTGAGCATCCAAGGTCTTTAACAAAACAAGTGGATGACCTTTCAATGGATAGATTTTTCTCAAGAAATAAGGAGCCTGTTTTTTTTTTTTTTTTTCCTTCTTACTGGAAACCATGAGTCAATGACAGCATTGCTCTGTTTAAGTCTCTGCAACAGTTGTACAAAGCTTGAGATTTTCCTCCATGTTTTGGTTACACGTTGTCTGTGAATTGACCTGGTGACGGAATAGAAACAAAAGAGCATTGCCCGGCTGTCATTTCAGAAGGGATTTCTGTGGCTTCATAGAGAAGTGTGCTTTGCACCATGGAACCTCGTATCCTAAATTTAGAATAGGCTGAGAGAGACAGTTCAGAGCTGTAGTTCCTCATAGCATAGGAACCTTCTTTAATAGTGAAATTAGGCTTCCAGAACCTGACTCACTAGCACATTTCCTGGACATGAAAGAGCTCTCCAGAGCTGGGCTGGCAGATATCTGAATTCTCTGGAAAAAGGCTGAGTGATGGTGAAGGATTTTCCACAATGCTGGGGAGCCACATTTTCTTCCACATCAGCTGAGAAGGTTCAAATGAAAGCTGATAAATGCTGACAGGAAGGAAAGCTAACTTTAGCTTTGAGCAGCTACACAGCCGTCTAGGCCAGAACACCCAGATATCTCCTTTGTTCTGTTCCCTGAGCCACTCCCTAGTTCTCTGGGCTGCTATTCAGTGTGTTTCTGCTGCAGGAGTAGGCTCCACACTGTTCCTGCTGGCGTCTGATTAGGACCTGTTTCAGCCATGGTCTTCTCCACCCTGAGGCAGTCTCTGGGATGCTATGAATGTTGGGATTTCACCCTGTGTGGATTGAGGTGTGTGTGCTCAGTTGCTCAGTTGCTTGGTTGTATCCGACACTTTGTGAACCCTGTAGCCTGCCAGGCTCCTCTGTCCATGGGATTCTCCCGGCAAGTATACTGGAGTGGGTTGCCATTTCCTACTCCAGGGGATCTTCCCAATTCGGGATTGAACCCACATTTCTTGAGTCTTCTGCACTGGCAGGTGGATTCTTCACCATCTGAGCCACGTGGGAAGCCTGTGTGGACTGAGGTGGGAGACAGTAAGTCCCCCATAGCTCCTGAATTAGTACAGGAAGGGTGCTGTATGACACTAAACTCCCTTGGGCAAAACTGGGGGACTGCTGAAAGGCAGTGTGTACGTGGCACCCGGAAATTTCTTTCCTCGCCCGTCTTCACTGGTTTCCGGTCTGGCCCTCCACCATCTTCTCAGGCCTCTAGGTGAGCTCCTGGGCCATCAGGGAAATCCTGGAGTGGCTGAGTCTGCCTCTACCCATTCCTTCTCTGTTTTTCTTTTTGTAGCCCAAACACGGAACCCTTCTTCCTCTCTCAGGTGTTATTTATTTGCTTTCACAGGCAAATAACTGACCTCTTGGCAACACTCACTGGGGCCACCATATATGAGAAGTGAACAGGTATCTCCTAGATCTTTTACTGTGACCTGGAGACCTTCACTTAACCCCGTTAATCAGAGGAAGATGAATTTTAATTGGGTTCTCATCCAGTCATCTACTATGAAAGCAAATTTCATTAACCTCTTGGTTAATGAAAGGCCTTAACAAAGCTACATGTACTTCACCTAGCTGATCTTTACTGATAGCAGATCCATTCTCTTTTATTTATTTATTTATTTTTTATTCAGCAAACACTTACCGAGTGCCTATTGCATACAGGGCACTGAGTTGTGGGGAGGCAATGACAGTAAATATGACAGAGGCATCCCACTTTGGTGAGAGACAAATGAAGAGATGAGGTGGGAGCAGAGTGGGGTCACTCATTCAGCCTGGGCTCACTGGAGTCTGCTTCCCAAACTCAGCACCCAACTGGAAACATGATCAGAAACTTAAGACCGTTGGAAAGCTTTTTCAGTGGGTAGGATAAAGTGTTCAGGAAATAGTCGCTCGTGTGTTTTCTCAGCTCCTGAGAACCACGGAGAGGGAGGGGATCTTGAGGACACATTGAACAAACCTGGAAGGCTCTCAAATGTCTCCAGTGAGCCCAGCTAGGTAGGCAGTAAGGAAAACTTTGGAAGGGTTTCTGTTTAGTCCACTCATTGTGGAAACTCAATAGTCTACATTTTGAAGAAACTTTTTATTTCGAAGATCAAAGCCAGTGTTTCTCAAGTGTTTTTAGAGTAGGATTTCTACATCATGTTCCAGTAACCCTATATATTTAAAAAATGATTTCTACCTGAAAATTGGTTCACAAAACAATACTTAAACTATGTGAAATGCACTCTATTTTCTCTCTTTTTCTTTTTCCCTTCTCTTCCCTTCCTCTTCTCCTTTCCCTTCCTTCCTCCCTTTCTTCTTTCTCTGTTTCCCTCCTTCTCTCCCCATCTCCCTCTCCTGCTGGTAACTACCCACTAAAATAATTTAACAGATAAGTAATGAGTTTTTAATGCCCACCTCTAGAACCCTGAGGGCTTCCCTGATAGCTCAGTTGGTAAAGGCGTATCTTGGGCTCTGCCCATCATGTCTGCAAGAAAGGCACTTAGAGGTCAAGGTGGGAGCCCTGGCTGGGACAGGAAGGCTTGCCAGAGCAACATTTTGCTCTGCACAATTGAGTGAGTTTATTTTTCTTCCTGTGACTCATGAAGCTTTCAAGATTGGCTACAGCAGGTCTTGCTGCACCATAGAACAACTTTATTCTATAATCCTCAGAGCTTTCTGAACCCAATAAATCCAAACACTTGGAAATGACTTCAAATTGTTAATTGGAGTCATTTTAGAGACGTCAACATCAGAATTAGTTCATGCTCATAAAGAATACTCAGCTCACATTTAATACTTTTATTTCTTGAATCTGAGTAGTTGTTAGAAAAACCCTATTCGGCGTGGTTCAGTGGCTGGGGTTCCTGCCAGAAGTCAGGCATGTCACTAAACAGAGGGTGCCCCAGTTGGTTCATCCATTAAATGGAGGTAATAGGGGAGCTCCCTGATGGTCAAGTGGTTACGACTTCACCTTCCAGGGCAGGGGGTTCAGGTTAGGGAGCTAAGGTTACATATACCTTTCAGCCAAAAAACCAAAACATAAAACAGAGGCAATATTATAACAAATTCAATAAAGACTTAAAAAGTGGTCCGCATCAAAAAAAAATCTTTAAAAATAAATGGGGTCAATAAGTCCTGCTTTCATAAAAGTGTTGTGAGAATTAAAGGGTAGCAGGCTGTCATGATCTTCACAGAATTCCTGGCTTAGGGCAGATGCACAGCGGCAGCTGAGGTTCGGTAGTGCTGCCCTCCAGCACGCCGACTCCAAACTCATCGCCTTATCCACCTTGCTCAGGTCAGCAGTCCCTGCCCATAGCTCTAGGAGAGGGTTTTGCTGAGATACATACTAGGCATATTGAGATTTCTTTGTTTAGATCCTGCTTGATTCCCCTCCCCACCGCCCCCAAACAACCCGCCTCACTTGTTGGAAGATAGGAGAGCACTTGACTACAACGAGGAAGTGAAACTCTCCACTGCTTTTCAGGAGGATGCATAAGTGAGGCTGTCCCTATGCATGAATATGCAGTTGTTCAGTCAGTCCGACTCTTTGCGACCCTTTATTGACCATAGCCCGGAAGGCTCCTCTGTCCGTGGGATTTTCTAGGCAAGAATACAGGAGTGGGTTGCAATGC
Source organism: Bos indicus x Bos taurus (assembly GCF_003369695.1). Lineage (NCBI taxonomy): Eukaryota > Metazoa > Chordata > Mammalia > Artiodactyla > Bovidae > Bos > Bos indicus x Bos taurus. Next base: position 106,922,809 of record NC_040076.1, read on the forward strand.
CCTTCTCCAGGGGCTCTTCCCAACCTAGGGATTGAACATGGGTCTCTTAAACATCTCTTGCATTGGCAGGTGGGTTCTTTACCATTAGTGCCACCTGGGAAGTCCCCAGACTTCCCATAACTATTTTTGTGGGGATGTCCTCTATGCAGAAGACCCCCCCTTAAGGGAGAGACACAGACAAGACTCCTAAATGCGACTGAGTTTGGATTAAAGAGTGACAACCATGATCTGTGATTTGGGAAAGGGGAGAATGGGGACTGAGGGGGATTCCATGGACAACTGAAACCTGGAGAGCATTTACTATAAAACATTTATTTTGCACCTACTGTTCACACTATCCCGTACCAAAACACACAGACCAGCAAGAGCTTGCTAACTAATTGAGAGTTAAAATACATTTGTAGATTAACTTTCAAAACTGACAAGAACTCATGGGCCACTGAAGAATGATGCTCCATGCCTATTACTTTTTGTTACAATGTGTAATGCACTCTGGACGTTTTCCAGACAGGCGCCATGGAGGAGGCTGGACTGAAGCTGAGTCCTCCTAGGGATAAACTCCAGATGAGTGAATAGGATGGGGGGAAGGCCATACAGTGGAAGAGAGTGCTTTGGGGAGAAAGTGAGTGTCCCAGTGGGGGTAGAATGGAGCACAGGGGTGTGCACATGTAAGAAAAAAGATTGAACAGTTAGACAGGAGCCAGATTGTACTTGCTACCCAAGGTGCTTTTATCCAGCTGTTTCATGTTCAGCCTTTCACCAGATTGCTAACAAGTAATGGAAGGACCAGGGCTAGATTAACGTCAATCTATGGTCTAAACACAGACCAACAATGATGCCTCCTTGGGTGGTCCATTACTTCATTTTTTTTTAATTTTTTAAAAAATAAATTTATTTATTTTATCCATCACTTCAAATAAAGGATCTGTTACATAAATCAGTTGAGGAGTTAAATGCTGGTCAGACCCAGCCCTTCTGTTTATGCTAGATGGAATGAAGTTCTTGCACTGTGAGATGGAAACAAATGAGCTATCTGATGACACCTTCAAATCAAACTTAAAATTTAGTCACTTGGTGGGTCAAAGAAAATTGTTTTTAATGATTTTGACTGAAATTGAGCTTAAGTGGATAATGACAATTACAAAAAATTCAACTCGGGTCTAGAGGGGCAGTGAAGAGTTAAGGGCCTGAGCTAGAGGTGCCCTTTCCTTTGGGCAATGAAGGACATGCTAATTTTTGCTTCATATTTAATGCAGGACTAGCGAGAACAAGAAAAAGAAAAAAGGGCATGGATACTTCCCAGGCTTATGTAAGGTTAACTGGGAGGGGATGGCTGTGAGCATATTGAGGCACTTCTGTCCCCAGGTCTGACCCAGGATCTGTCATATAGAATTTAAATGAACAAACATTTATTGACCGTCTACTATGTGCCGGTTTTCAAATCAGCAGTAAATAAATGACCAAGACTGACCTTCCTTGAAGGTCTACTCATAACCTGGTGAGGGAGGCATGCAGTGAGTAGGTGAAATATACTGTGATCACAAATAAGACAGCCCCATCACAGACTCAATGGACATGAACTTAAGTAAACTCTGGGAGACAGTTAAGGACAGGAAAGTCAGTCCAAGGGGTCACAAAGAGCCAGACGCAACTTAGCAACTGAACAACAAGGAAGTGGTGTGTGGGCTGCCTTTGGAGGAGAGGAGAAAGCAAAGGGTTTTTGCTAAGAGGACAATAAAAAGCATTTTAGGCAGATCTGACTCTTTGAAGGAGATCAATGCATACTTGTTCAATGAATGAAGGCGTGATTAAAGAACATGTACCCAGGCATAGCACAATGCACTGGCATAGGGTAATACACATACAATCCAGAGAGAGAGAGTGCATCATTTGTAGTAAGTTTCATATACAAGGAAACACTAAGAAAGCCAGTCCTGACCTAAGATGTGTACTGCTGCAGAAGTTGTTGCAAATGGTTCCCACGTACACCATCCTGGTAGAGAACTAGTTAGTTAGATATTTTGGTTGGCCCATCAATAGAAAGACATCAAAGGAGCTATGAAAGGACAGGTGTCCATAATTCTAGTGAAATGATTGGCTGGATACCAATACAAACTCCAGGTTTTATAGGTTTATATCTATATTTTATACACATATTATGTATATATTTTATATGTATATGTATGGCTATGTTTTGTATATGTATGGATATGTATAAATATGTATGTATATGTAATGAGGCTTCCCAGGTGGTGCCGTGGTAAAGAATCCGCCTGCCAATGCAGGAGACTCGTTTGATTCCTAGGTCAGAAAGATTCTCTGGAATAGGAAATGGCAACCCACTCCAGTATTCTTGCCTGGAAAACTCCATGGACAGAGGAGCCTGGAGGGCTGCAGTCCATGGGGTTGCAGAGAGTCAGACATGACTGACAACTGAGCATGCACACGACGCATGTATATATAATATGTATATATCTTATGTACAAATTGGAGAAGGAAATGCAACCCACTCCAGTGTTCTTGCCTGGAGAATCCCAGGGACGGGGGAGCCTGATGGGCTGCCGTCTATGGGGTCGCACAGAGTCGAACACGACTGAAGTGACTTAACCTTAACCTATGTACAAATACATTTTTAGGAGCAATATATGGAGCAATATAGAATCACATTATTCTGCCCCATCCTTCCCAAGGTGGATTGTTTCAGAGTCAAGAGGTCAGCCAGATGCACAGGGATGGAGCACTGCTAGTTTTCCTAGGAAAGGACTGGCATTAACGGCCAGGCTCATAAGAATGCGCGCACATTGTTGTTTTCTATTGCCTTCTATTTTACTTTCCTTTCTCTCCTCAGAGTGTGATCAGGAGGGAGCAGAGTTCCAGGAGCACAAAAAGCAGAAAAGGACAGGTAGAGTCTCTCTCTCATGCTGCCAGGTCAGGGTGGGGACCTCTCTGCAGCTCTAAGGACCAGCTAGGTAGGCAAGGCCTTCAGGGGCTTTCTAAGAGTCTTTCCCCTGATCTCATGACCATGTTTACCGTGTGCTTAGTTGGAACCTTCTCCCCCCCGCTAATAATATGCCTTGTATTATGTAATAATGTAATCATATAGCCCCCATCAGAGCACTAGTATTCATATCATCTCATCTGAAACTGACAGAAGCCCTTGTTCTGTGCTTTTTACAGATGCAGCCCAGATCTCCACACTATAAAAGGCCTCTGCATTGAACAAGCCTGTGTGACGTGGCCAGGAAGCCACAGGGAGATGCATATGCCAATACACATAGAAATAGGGCTCCTTTTTTTTTTGTAAAGAAAACAGACTTCATTTTTCCCTAGTGCCACTGAAACTAAATGCTTGAGCCTGTTTTTATATGCAGAAATATCCCCAGTGCAAAAAGAAAGTTAATTCAAGAAGCAAATGTCTACCTACAGGTATCTGAAACAAACATGGTCAGGTAATCCAGATTTCAAAGGAAAAATCCCAATTGCTAATGTTTAGTAATTGTATAGCTGATTTTATATTAATATAAAACGCTAAATTTCTTTGAATTTTGCCTCAATAGAGATGTGTTGTGTGACACTAAATGTGAGACACAAATCATATAATGATTTATTATCAGCTTTTATGTCCTAATTTTTGTTTTTGAAAAATGGAGTCACCATTCTTAAAGGAAAACAGTATCAGCCTTCAAATTAGTGTCCTAAAGTAGACTGACCCCAAACTGACTTCATCAGGAACCGGATTGGTATAAGGCAGGGCTATATCTTCAGATCACGGCAAAACTCAGTGATGGACACGGGGGTACACCCATCAGAGCAGTGTGAGGCTGAACCACATAGGGACTGGTCCAGAGCTCCTTACCCTGCCTGTGCCTTCCAAGAAGGTTTGCTTCCAGATATGAGATATAAGCCAGACTTACAGGTATAAAGAGATAGAACCCACGGCTATCAGAAAAAAAAGGGATGAGGGGTTAAACAGATCACTGTGGTAAGGCCATTTGTCCATTATGCTAAAGAATATCAGACATTAAAAAAAAATTTTAGAATTTTATATTTGTTCCTAAATTTTTAAACAAGTTCTTAAACTTGTTAAAATTATGTGTGAGATAAAAATAAGTTGGTTCTCATAAGAAAGAATGCCATTTTACTATTTGTAGCAACATGGATGAACTTGGAGTGGAATAAGTCAAAGACAAATGCTGTATGGTATCACTTATATGTGGAATCTAAACAATACAGCAAAGTAGTGAATATAACAACAACAACAAAAAAATGAAGCAGACTCACAGATAGAGAGAACAAACTAGTGGTTACCAGTGGGGAAGGGCAATAAGGGGTGGAGGAGCGGGAGGTACCAACTGTTGGGTAGTCTCAAGAATGGATTATACAATATGTGGAATATTGCCAATATTTTATAATAATTGTAAATGGAAAGTAACCTGTAAAAATGGTATTAAAATGTTTAATTTTTTTAATTTTTAAAAATTTAGAAGTTTTCCAAGTGTACAAAAACAAAATTGGCTCTGAGTGAAAATATGAGAATCACTATGGTGAGGAAGGTATGTAAACTTCAGGGCAAAGCCATGAAATAGATGTTTCTTTTGGCTACTCTAACACCTTTCCAACTTCATATTTTCTGTCTGCTCCTGATCAGTAATTTCATGGTAGATAAACTGTTGTTATAATTAACTGCAAATACATATAAAGCATAGGTGCATGAAAAGTTGTAGCTTCTTTACATTTATTGGCTAGGCATTTATATATATATATATATATATATATAAATTTTCAGGCAGACAGAATTATGCTTTGACATCTGTATACACTAAAAAGTGATCAACACAATAGACCACAAGTCTTTTTACTATCCATCACCAAACAGCTGACCTCCTTCAGCCATTTCACCCACTCCCAATCCCCTTCCCTTCCAGTAACCATTAATCTGATCTCTGAGTTTGTTTTTGTCTTGTTTGTTCATTTGTTTTATTTTAGGTTTCACATATGATTGACATCATATGGTATTTGTCTTTTTCTGTCTGACTTATTTCACTTAGTAACTTCAGGGTCCATCCATGTTGTTGTTAAAGGCAGGATTTCATACCTAGTTTCTGCTGAGTAGTATTCTACTGTGTATGTACCACATCTTCTTTATTCCTTCATCCACTGATGGACACAGGTTGTTTCCATAGCTCGGCTATTGAAAATAATGCTGCAATGAACATAGGGATGTATATATCTTTTTCAAATGAATGTTTTTGTGTTCTTTGGATAAATACCCAGAAGTGGAATAGGTAGGCCATATGATAGTTCTATTTTTAATTTTTTGAGAAATCGCCATACTGTTTTCTATAGTGGCTGCACCAATTTTCAGTCCTGCCAACCACAGATGAGGGTTCTCTTTTCTCCACACCCTCTATAACATATGTTATTTCTTGCTTTTTCAGTAATAGCCATCCTAACAGGTGTGAAGTGATATCTTACTGTGGTATTGGTTGGTGTTTCCCTGATAATTAGTGACATTGAACATCTTTTAATGTGCCTGTTGGCCATCTGTATGTCTTCTGGGAAGAAAAAATATCTATTCATATCTGCTGCCTATTTTTTAATTAGATTTTTGTTGTTGTTGAGTTTATGAGTGACTCGGGTATTGTCTTAGCATTTGCACAAGGCAGGAGGAAAGAAATGTCTCATGAAGCAGGAAAAATTGAGGCACAGCTATGTTGAATGCTATCTGGCACTCCAACTTGTAGGAAAAATAACCTTCGATTTAAAGCTATTGCATGAAAATCATACTAACGTTAAAACTTTAGGTACTCAATTTTAGTTGAATCAGGTAATTTCGGCCAGAAACTAGCAAGAGCAAATCACCAAAGAGACTATTTCTTGGCATTCAGCCAATCACTCAAGATCTTTAATGCATATGTGTCCTCTCAAGGGCCATCATACTTTCCTGTGGTGCTCCTTTGGGAGACTTCATAAAAAACTGATTCCACAGCTAGGAAACTCTTTTTTGTGGTTTGGAGGAAAACATGCATTATGAAAAATAGTCATTTATTTTTTAAGTAGCTTTGGCTTCAAAGATATGACTGGTAAAAACAGTAGATAAATCACATTGGAGGGGAAAAAGAAAATAGGTTATCATTTCCCAGACCGAGCTCCTCTGTGTAATAGTGTCCCCCGAGATGTTGATTGGTGTTTAGTGACAAGTAAGAGAGGGATCCCTTGTGGCAGTTCTGAGCCAATTGTCACCCTCTTGGAGATTTGTAATGCACATCAGCACTTTAACAGTTTTGAGAAGACCTGTAGATAGTATTTAATTCACATATTCAATCAACAATACTTATTGTATATTTCTTGTGCGTCAGGTACTTTCTGGGCTTCCCTGGTGGCCAGTGGTAAAAGAATTCGCCTTCCAGTGCAGAAGACTGGGTTGGGAAGATTCCCCTGGAGAAAGAAATGACAATTCATGCCTGAAGAGTCCCATGGACAGAGGAGCCTGGCAGGCCATAGTCCGTGTGGTTCCTAAGAGTAGAACATGACTGAGCAACTAAATACCAACAACAAGTACTTTCTAGGTACTGAGACAGGGTGATCAACTTAGCCCCAGCACTCCCCCTGCTTACATTTGACTATGTAATCCTGATGTTAGTGTAATCCACTAACAGGGCTTGTTGCTAAAAATGCCATTTATGAGATGTTGGCTGCGTCTTCCTGAGCTTATGTGAGCCTCCAGCCAACAGGATTTGGAGGCTTCCTCCCTCTTGAGAATACAAACTTCTTCAGGGAGATGAACTGTGAAGCTGACAAATAACATTGGGTGGGATTTGCCCATAGACTGTCAACTATGAAACCGAAGATGAGATGGTAAATGAACTTGGGCTGAAACAAAAAACAAAACCAAAATTTCAGGACAACTGAGTCATCCATCCAGAGGCCCTGTGGAGACTCCAGGTTTGAGGCAACAGAATGATATCTTAGGAAACCAGACTCAAGTGGGAGGGCTTGAATCCAAATGTGAGAAAAGCCAACAGTTCTTGAAATTGTTGAGGCCTGTTTATCATCATTTTTATAAGGCACCTATGACCTTGGCCAAGGGGAAGGAGGGGACTTTTAAGGACAGAAGTGATAGCTGAGAGAATGTGGCTGCTCATATGAAATCTTGTGCTTTACTAATGATCTCATATTCTGTTCAACAGGGATCAATAGTTGTTTGGGAGCTCCTTTGAAAACTAATAGCTAAAAAGATAAAGTCATAGGATCAGTGAAAAGTATGTGTGGCCTTGAAACACACTCTCCCAGATTCTCTGCATAGCTTTGGGAGCAGAGGATAACAGTTGGGGAAGGGTTACAGGACTGAGTGGCTAGTTACGTGTATATTCTCATTTTTCCCCTGTGGATCTGAAAAGACCTTACTCACATCTTCCACATAACTTTTAATATATCTGATGACTGTTATCAAGTGCCCTGCTCCGCAAAGCCCCACCAGCTTCCCCAGGCTTTTCTTCTTCAGTCTATTTATTCAGACAAAAAAACGACCTCAATTTCTGTAGCCTTCCCACACAATGATCACTTTTCCAGCCCATTTATCATTTTCATTGATCACCAAAGAGTCTCTTGGTTTCCAAACTTATTTAGAATCCGGACTTCCCCAGAACTGGTCCATGCAAGTCCATCTGCATCAAGAGGCACTCTCGTGTCAAAGTCCAGGGCCTGGGTGGACTCCAAACCCCACTTGAGATGTGGTGTTAGAGGTGAGAAAATGTGCTTCCAGGGGGCAATATTTATTTCACATACGTCTCTAAAAATAACTGCTAGTTTCTTGCTTGAAAAAGGATGTTCAATCAACACATGGTTATATTTACATGTCAAATTTTCATCAGTCTTTTCACAATGGCCTTTCAAGGGAAAAGACTGATGGGAACTTTTGAACACTAAGACCTCATTTCTTTCTGAGGGTCTTCTGAGGATGGAGCCCAGGCAGACCCAGAACACTATGCTCCTGAATCATTACTTTATGGGACGACCCTGTGGGTTCAGTGATTGAGAATCCACCTTGCAATGCAGGAGACATGGGTTCCATCCCTGGTCAAGAACTAAGATTCCCACATGCTATGGGGCAACTAGAAAGTCCATGAGCCACAGCAAAGACTCAGCACAGCCCTACCTCATCCCCTAAAAGATTTCCTTGGTGGTGCAGTAGATAGGAGTCCCAATTTATCTACTGCCAGTGCAGGAGGCTAGGGTTCGGTCCCTGGTCTGGGAAGATTCCATGTGCTGTGGAGTGGCTGGGTCATTGCGCCACAGCTGTTGAGTTTGAGTTCTCGAGCCTGCAAGCTGCAACTACTGAGCCCAAGTGCTGGAGCTCTTAAAGCCTTAGTGCCTGGAGCCTGTGCTCCACAGCAGGACAGGCCACAAGGATGAGAGCCTCCTGCACTGCAACGAAGAGTGGTCCCCCACTCGCCGCAACTAGAGAAAACCCGTGCGCAGCAGTGAAGACACGGTGCAGTCAGAAACAAAATTGAAAAAAAAAAAAAAAAAAGAATTATCTCTTTCTGTCTTGGAGACCTGCCTCATGAAACCCTCCTTCTTGCATAGCAAGAGGAAATTCCACTCACCCTGACTCCACTCACATTTGTGGGATTTTTCATTTTCCTCTTTCCGAGGTAACTGTCTTTCTTCCAACCAACCCACTCCATGTTGGCACCTCTTCTTTATTTTGGTTTCTCAGATAAATGAAGGTCCTGCTCTTACAGGGGGCCCCACCCCCACCCCATGAGCTCACAGGTCTCTGCCTCTCTCACTTCTCTCCCCATTACTGCTAAGCCCTGTGGGTTTTTTAAACCCTCAATATTGAGTAACGAGACTCTGTCAGGGTGGTTTGTTGTGAGAGTAATGCTGTTTCTGGTGAAAAGGCTCAGTATTTTGGTCTTGCTGTTCATACCTGCTTGAAGCCAAGAGAAAATGAATGTTCCTGTTTACCCTTTTATGAGAAACGCCCACAAACGCCTCAAACCTCTTCCTCAAAGGCCCTGCTCTGGTTCCCTCTGGTGTTCACTTTCGAGAGGGAGTCCCTGACCTTTATGGAACTGGCTTCAGTGAAGAGCTTCTACCCTTTGAACATGAGTTAGGAGTCTCATTTTCCAAGAGCTCTGTTTGACTGAGATCTCTGAATCCCTCTTTAGAATTCAGCCCAGTCAGATCCCAGGACTTCTCAGTCTTAGTTAAAATGTCCAACCTTTACTCAAGCCAGAGCTTTGACCCTCCTCCCTGTGGAAGCTGGGGGAGGAAAGCCTTTCAGAGGAAGTGACATATGAGCTGAAGGGCCAGGTCACTTGAATCATAGCCAGAGGAATGACGAAGGGTTAGCCAGACATACTCTTGCTTACATAAAATCTAATCAAGGCCTCGATTGTCTTCATAAATCCAACTTTGACCTTGGTCTACAGCTCTCTGTAATCTCTCCAGCCTTTCTTCACATTCCATGACCATCCTCTACACATATTCTTCACAACATTGATTTCTCGAAAGCCAAGGGCTTCCTCTCGTGAAGGCCTATGCATATATTCTTTTCTCTACCTCGAATACTTTAAAAAAGAGATTTATTTATTTTCTGGCTGTGGTGAGTCTTCATTGCTGCGTGTGGGCTTTTTCGAGTTGTGGTGAGTGGGGGCTACTCTTCTTTGTGGTGCGAAGGCTTCTCATTGTAGTGACTTCTCTTGTTGAGGAGCACAGGCTCTATGGCACGAGGGTTCAGTACTTATGGCTCCTGAACTCCAGAGCAAAGGATCAGTAGTTGTATGGGGCACAGGCTTTGTTGCTCTGTGGCATGTGAGATCTTCCAGGAGCAGGGAACGAACCTGTTTCCCCTGCATTAGCAGGCAGATTCTTAACCATTAAATCACTAGAGAAGCCCCTCAAATACATTTTCACCCATTTCTCCTTCCTCTTGCTTCTGCTTAGTTCAGTTCAGTTCAGTTCAATCGTTCAGTCATGTCTGACTCTGCAACCCCATGGACTGCAGCACGCCAGGCCTCCCTGTCCATCACCAACTCCTGGAACTTACTCAAACTCATGTTCATTGAGTTGGTGATGCCATCCAACCATTTCATCCTCTGTCGTCCCCTTCTCCTCCAGCCTTCAATCTTTCCCAGCATCAGGGACTTTTCCAGTGAGTCAGTTCTTCGTATCAGGTGGCTAAAGTATTGGAGTTTCATCTTCAGCATCAGTCCTTCCAATGACTATTCAGGACTGATTTCCTTTAGGATTGACTGGTTGGATCTCCTTGCAGTCCAAGGGACTCTCAAGAGTCTTCTCCAACACCACAGTTTAAAAGCATCTATTCTTTGGCGTTCAGCTTTCCTTATAGGCCAACTCTCACATCCATACATGACTACTGGAAAAACCATAGCTTTGACTAGACAGACCTTTGTTGGCAAAGTAATGTTTCTGCTTTTTAATACGCTGTCTAGGTTGGTCATAACTTTCCTTCCAAGGAGCAAGCATCTTTTAATTTCATGGCTGCAGTCACCATCCCCAGTGATTTTGGAGCCCAGAAAAATAAAGTCAGCCACTGTTTCCATTGTTTCCCCATCTATTTGTCATGAAGTGATGGGACCAGATGCCATGATCTTCGTTTTCTGAATGTTGAGATTTAAGCCAACTTTTTCACTCTCCTCTTTCACTTTCATCAAGAGGATCTAGCTCTTCTTCGCTCTCTGCCATAACGGTGGTGTCATCTGCATATCTGAGGTTATTGATATTTCTTCCGGCAATCTTGGTTCCAGTTTGTGCTTCCTCCAGCCCAGCATTTCTCATGATGTACTCTGCATATAAGTTAAGTAAGCAGGGTGACAATATACAACCTTGATGTACTCCTTTCCCTATTTGGAACCAGTCTGTTGTTCCATGTCCAGTTCTAACTGTAGCTTCTTGACCTGCATACACATTTCTCAGGAGGCAGATCAGGTGGTCTGGTATTCCCATCTCTTTCAGAATTTTCCACAGTTTGTTGTGATCCACACAGTCAAAGGCTATGGAGTAGCCAATAAAGCAAAAGTAGATGTTTTTCTGGAACTCTCTTGCTTTTTCAATGAGCCAATGGATGTTGGAAATTTGGTCTCTGGTTCCTGTGCCTTTTCTAAAACCAGCTTGAACATTTGGAAGTTCACAGTTCATGAACAGTTGAAGCCTGGCTTGGAGAATTTTGAGCATTACTTTACTAGCGTGTGAGATGAGTGCAATTGTGCAGTAGTTTGAGCATTCTTTGGCATTGCCTTTCTTTGGGATTGGAATGAACACTGACCTTTTCCAGCCCTGTGGCCACTGCTGAGTTTTCCAAATTTGCTGGCATATTGAGTGCAGCACTTTCACAGCATCATCTTTTAGGCTTTGAAATAGCTCAACTGGAATTTCATCACCTCCTTTTGCTTTGTTCATAGTGATGCTTCCTAAGGCCCACTTGACTTTGCATTCCAGGATGTCTGGCTCTAGGTGACTAATCATACCATCATGATTGTCTGGGTCGTGAAGATCTTTCTTGTATAGTTCTGTGTATTCTTGCCACCTTTTCTTAATATCTTTTGCTTCTATTAGGTCCATACCATTTTTGTCCTTTATGAGCCCATCATGCATAAAATATTCCCTTGGTATCTCAAATTTTCTTGAAGAGATCTATAGTCTTTCCCATTCTATTGTTCTCCTCTATTTCTTTGCACTGATTATTGAGGAAGGCTTTCTTTATCTCCTTGCTATTCTTTGGAACTTCGTATTCAAATGGGTATATCTTTTCTTTTCTGCTTTTCATTTCTTTTCTTTTCACAGCTATTTGTAAGGCCTCCTCAACAGCCATTTTGCTTTTTTGCATTTCTTTTTCTTGGAGATGGTCTTGATCCCTTCCTCCTGTACAATGTCATGAACCTCTGTCCACAGTTCTTCAGGCACTCTATCAGATCTAATCCCTTGAATCTATTTTTCACTTCCACTGTATAATCATAAGGGATTTTATTTAGGTCATATCTGAATGGTCTAGTGGTTTTCCCTACTTTCTTCAATTTAAGTCTGAATTTGGCAATAAGGAGTTCATGATCTGAGCCAGTCAGCTCCCAGTCTTGTTTTTGCTGGCTGTATAGAGCTTCTCCACTGGATCATCAAAAAAGCAAGAAAGTTCCAGAAAAAACATCTATTTCTCCTTTATTGACTATACCAAAGCCTTTGACTGTGTGGATCACAATAAACTGTGGAAAATTATTTTTTTTTCTTTTTTTTTTTTGGAAAATTCTGAAAGAGATGGGAATTCCAGACCACCTGACTGCCTCTTAAGAAACTTGTATGCAGGTCAGGAAGCAACAGTTCGAACTGGACATGGAACAAGAGACTGGTTCCGAATTGGGAATGGAGTACGTCAAGGCTATATATTGTCACCCTGCTTACTTAACTTATATGCAGAGTACATCATGAGAAACGCTGGGCTGGAGGAAGCACAAGCTGGAATCAAGATTCCTGGGAGAAATATCAATAACCTCAGATATGCAGATGACACCACCCTTATAGCAGAAAGCAAAGAAGAACTAAAGAGCCTCTTGATGAAAGTGAAAGAAGAGAGTGAAAAAGTTGGCTTAAAGCTTAACATTCAGAAAACGAAGGTCATGGCATCTGGTCCCATCACTTCATGGCAAATAAATGGGGAAACAGTGGAAACAGTGGCTGATTTTATTTTTGGGGCTCCAAAATCACTGGGGATGGTGATTGTAGCCATGAAATTAAAAGATGCTTACTCCTTGGAAGGAAAGTTATGGCCAACCTACATAGCATATTAAAAAGCAGAGACATTACTTTGCCAGCAAAGATCTGTTTAGTCAAGGCTATGGGTTTTCCAGTGGTCATGTATGGATGTGAGAGTTGGACTATAAAGAAAGCTGAACGCTGAAAAATTGATGTTTTTGAACTGTGGTGTTGGAGAAGACTCTTGAGAGTCCCTTGGACTGCAAGGAGATCCAAACAGTCCATTCTAAAGGAGATCAGTCCTGGGTGTTCATTGGAGGGACTGATGTTGAAGCTGAAACTCCAATACTTTGGCCACCTGATGCAAAGAGCTGACTCATTTGAAAAGATCCTGATGCTGGGAAAGATTGAGGGCAGGAGGAGAAGGGGACGACAGAGGATGAGATGGTTGATGGCATCACCGACACAATGGACATGGGTTTGGGTGGACTCTGGGAGTTGGTGATAGACAGAGAGGCCTGGCGTGCTGCGGTTCATGGGGTCACAAAGAGTTGGACATGACTGAGCAACTGAACCGAACTGGTAGAGCTTTTCCACCTTTGGCTGCAAAGAATATAATCAATTTGATTTCGGTATTGACCATCTGGTGATGTTCCTGTGTAGAGTCTTTTCTTCTGTTGTTGGAAGAGGGTGTTTGCCATGACCAGTGTGTTCTCTTGGCAAAACTCTGTTGGCCTTTGACCTACTTCATTCTGTACTCCAAGGCCAAATTTGCCTGTTACTCCAGGTGTTTCTTGATTTCCTACTTTTGCATTCTAGTCCCCTATAATGAAAAGGACATCTTGAGCTTCCTTGGTGGCTCAGATGTTAAAAAATCTGCTTAATTAACCTTCGCTAATTCTTCAGATCTTAGATTAGATATTTCTTCTTTCAGGAAGCCTTCCCTGATCACCCAGTTGACGCTATGATCTGTAGCCCTGTACTTGTTAGTCCTTGTGATTGCTTGTGTCCCCTCTGGACTGTGAGTTCCTTAAAAGCAGGGGTCATATTTGCCTTATTCACTCCTTGATCTCTGACATCGGCACAATGCCTGGCACATAGTAAAGGCTCTGTAAGTATGGGAACAATGATGGCCTGAAAGCAATTGTGAGATCCTGAAAGCAGCTGGAGTTTGGAGTCTTTTCAGACCAGTTTCCCTGAACTGCAGGAGAATGAGAGGTGCTGATGCTGATGCAGCTGGGACCTGGAAACATCAGCACTGAGGAAACCAAAGTCTGTTCCTCTCTGGCAGCAGGAAGGAGCTGCGAAAATGTACTGATGTGGGGGAAGAGAGTGTCTTTGCAAGCACGAATCAAGGCTGGCAGGCTTGAGGCCTCTATCTGGATGCCACAGGTCTGCTCTTCCCAGGGCCAGCTGGAGTGCTTTGCCTGGCAGCCCTCTGCAGGGGGCTTTGATGCCACATTTCACAAGCTGCCTGGATCCAATCAGCAGATCTGTCTCAACACATCTGTTGACGTTCTTCCTCTGAAATATCAGCCCTCACTAAATACTGATGATTTGTCCTTTCAAAGTCAGGTCAAGGGCAAAGGAGGCCAAAGGATTTGAGAGAGAAGCGGGGAGAGGACTTAGCTGGGAGGGAGGCCAGAGGTACTGTTTTCTTGGTCTCCATTGCCTTGGGGCTTTTCTTTGTGACCAGAGATGCTGGGAAACCAACCATGCCAGCCTGACTAAGGGCTGGAAAAATATCAAAGGACAAACTCCTCTCTGGCGTGTCCTTAGAGTTGTCACTGATAGCATCTCTGCTGTCTGACTCAAGACAGGGCCGGATCTGGCCTGCCAGATGACTGGGGGAACGTCCTCACCAATGTGGGGAGAAGGCTTGCAGCCTGGCAGAGGGGCCAGCATCCTACTCTCTGCTCAGTAAGGTAGGTTCAGAGTGTGGATGCTGAAGCTAGACTATCCAGGTGTGAAGCCCAGCTCTGCCGTTTCTTCCTGGCTATGTGATCTTAGGGCTTCCCTTGTGGCTCGGTGGTAAAGAATCTGCCAGCCAATGTAGGAGACGCAAAAGACTCGGGTTTGATCCCTGGGTCAGGAAGATTCCATGGAGTAGGAAATGGGAACCCCCTCTAGTATTCCTGCCTGGGAAATCCCATGGACAGAGGAGCCTGGTGGGCTACAGTCCATGGCGTCGCAAAGAGCCGGATGCGACTGAGCACGAACATGTGATCTTAGGTACATTACTTAAAAGTTCATTTTTTGTTTCATACCTATTTCACATTTTGTTTTCCGTCTTCCTAACATCCATTTTATTTTGTATTATGTATAAAAATATGGAATACTTCAAGAATTTTCATGTCATGGGCAAGGGCACACACGCCATGATAATCTACTCTATATCTGGGCAGAGCAGGACCTGATGGTCCTTGCAGCCCCACCATGTCCTCTGCCTGCCTTTTGCAGTGGAAAACTTTAGTCAAAGAGTCAGTTTAATCAGAGAAATGAGGACATGTGCAAAAGTGGAAGTGTTAGTCGCTCAGTCTTGTCTGATTCTTTGCAACCCTATGGACTGTAGCCCACCACGCTCCTCTGTCCATGGGATTTCCCAGGCAAGAATACTGGAGTGGGTTGCCATTTCCTGCTCCAGGGGATCTTCTCAATGCAGAGGACATGTGAAAACAAAGGAAAACTGTCAAAGGAGACCAAATAATAATAATGTACTCATTAAGCATAGTCAAGGACTTTTAGTTCCTTCTTAAAGACTATTGATAATATTCTGGTCCATATCCTGTGAGCTGTCTTAGAGCTACTGAAACCCCAGGTGGAAGAAGTTAACTACCTGATGACCAGACTATACCCATGACATAAAGTGCCACAGTTCCAAGAACTGGCCTCAAAGAAATGGGAACAGATGGACCCTGGAACTGAAGATTAACTGTACCTAACACAATCAAGATGATGCTGTTCAGACCACTGATAACTGGTTTGAAGATGACTGTCAGAGTCTACTGTGCTGCTTCTGCATGTAGTCCCCCTACCTCACCCCACTTTCCAGCATCTGAATTAAAGCAAACTTTCTTTTCCACCAACCTGGCCTGTTTATTGGCTTTTGAGCAGCGAGCAACTGAACACCACACACCTTGTGGTAACATGTCGTTCCAATTTTCGTATATATGCTGTCGAAGTGAGCACCTATTTCACGGTTTTAAAGTCTTTAGAATACTGCCTGACACCTAGCAAATATGGAAGCAGCATTTTCACTTGTAAAATTGGAGAACTGGACCCAATGAACTCTGAGAATCCTTTCAATATAAAATTCATAAACACTAACATTGTAAATCAACTATACTCAATATAAAATTAAAAAAAAAAAAAAGCAGCTCATAACCTGCTTGAGTTCAAGTCCTAACTCCACCATATGGGATTTCTCAAGGTCAGGGACTGGCCATACCGGGGTCAACTTTGTCCTCTCCAAAGGGCCTGGGCCAGTACCTGACACATAGTAGGTATTCAGGACATTTTGAATGTGTGTATGAATTGTTTGGTGGGGATCCTATAAAGAGGAGTAAAGACTTGTTATGGGGACTTCTCTGGTGGTTCAGTGGTTAGGACTCTGTGCTGCCAATGCGGGGGAGTGGGTCTGACTCCTGGTTGGGGAACTAAGATCCCACAAACCACTCTACATGGCCACAAGATAAAAAATAAAATAAAGATTAAAAGAAGACTTGTTATGAAGCATAAGTGCTGCTCTAACAACTGGACTAACTGCTCAGGAAGGGCCCTTCATGAAGGGGATGAGGCCTTCTGTCCTAACAGCTGGATTTGTGGTCTTGAGGAGCTCTGAAGCCATGAAGAAAAGAGAACCAGAATTTGGGGGGCCCAGAGAAAAAGAAATTTGTGAGGAAACTCACAGTTCTCTATGGTCTGGGCCTTGGACAGGGAAACTGGCTCCAGCTGACCTGGAACCCAGCTGTCCAGTAGAATGGTAAAACCAGTGGCCCTGCTCTACTCTGTTGTGTGCCTGGGGGCAGAGCACATGCTATGTCCAACAACCAATTTTAATAAACCGGTCAGTGAATGTTAAAGCCTTTCTCACAATATGGAGAGAAGAGATGGCTGCATGCATGCTCAGTCGCTTCAGTCCATGTCTGACTCTTTGCAACCTTATGAACTGAAGCCCACCAGGCTCCTCTGTCCATGGGATTCTCCAGGCAGGAATGCTAGAGTGGGTTGCTGTGCCCTCCTGCAGGGGATCTTCCCGACCCAGGGACTGAACCCACATCTCTTACATCTTTTGCACTGCAAGTGGATTCTTTACCCTCTGGGTCACCTGGGAAGCCCAGAGACGACTAGTCGTTGTTCAGTTGCTCAGTCGTGTCTGACTCTTGGTGACTCCATGGGCTGTAGCACGCCGAGCTTCCCTGTCCTTTCCCAGGGATGGCTAGATGCATCTCTCAATATATTCTCTCTTCCTTTCTAAGGAAGTCAAATTACGTAACTTCTTCACAGAAATGTTTAGTTATGGAAATGGTTTCAACATACTTTTCCATTTGCAGAACACCTCTGCAGGGCAGAACCCTTCCTTCTGCCAGTTTTGGAGATTCGATTCAGAGTGGTTGCTAAGACCACATAACTAGGTGATCTCAGATTTGCAGACTGTGAATCTTGTTGGTTTTCTCTCTCCTTTGCCTCCCAGTGTGCGCAAATCTCCAGATTAACATGAGACCTTTGGAATGATTGAATAAGGAAGAAATCTGGAGAACACATATGTGGGGTGCTTGTGATTATGGCTCCAACGTTCAAGCTGACACCACTGCTACTGTTTACCGGAGACAGAGCATGAGGACCCAGCGCTGGCTGGCACAGCTGCAAAAGGTGTTCAGGTCACCCATGAGTGAGGCGTTTAAGAGGGCGCTGGCTACTGAGACAAGGTAGATGTTGAGATCACAGTAGGCAAATTCTTCTATAGGAGGGAAAGCATTAGTTCTTCAGCTTGTTGCAAGATGTTGATATTTAATGCCTTCATAAAGAAAAACATAACTATATCACAAATTTGTTTCACGAATGTATTTCCCAAATGTTTCTCAATATAGTTTCTTTTGTAATGCTGTGTATTTTATTTTATGCATTTAAAAACCTTAAAGCAATCTATACTTTTACCAGGCTATTAAATGATGCAAAATAGGTGAAGAATTCTTGAGCTGGAAGGAGATATATGTGAAACTAACCAAGTTTAAGCTTCAAGGTCTCTCACTTTACCATGCTTTTCTGGACTCTGTTCCTAAACTTCTATTTGTCACTTTTTATTATTTTTTTAAATGACTCCAACATTTGTACATGTTTCACACTCTACGGTACAAAACTTTTATCCACAAAGCATTTAGCTTGGTAGTTGGCACATTGTAGACATTCAATAGCAATTTTTGGTTAATAGGTTCTGGGAAATTTATCATTCTTTTGGTATTAAATCCACTGTGGTTTATTATACTTACTGATGTTCAGATTTTGATCCTTTTTTCTTGGCCAGTAAGAACCTCTTCATTTTGGCTTGTTGTTTAATCGCTAAGTCATGTCCAACTCTTATGTGATGCCATGTACTATAGACCACTAGACTCATCTGTCCATGGGATTCTCCAGGCAAGATTACTGGAGTGGGTTGCCATTTCCTTCTCCAGGGATTTAGCCTGCATCTCCTGCATTGCAGGCAGATTCCTGACCACTCAGCTATCAGGATGCCCCTCAATTCGTTAACTGGGTCCTTTTATAAAATTGTATTTTATAAAAATATACAATGCACATAGAAAATGTACCTATCATTCAGAGTATAACTCACTGAATTTTCACAAATTTGGTTCTGGGAAATTTAAATCATCCTCAAAGTGTATCTTGAAATCTTGCAGACCACAGCTTGATCTCTTCCACTCTCTGTGAGAGTTAGCGTGTGGGTGGTTGGGGTACGGAATGACTACCAAAGTCAGCTTGGAGGGCTGTGGGATGAGAAAAATATATTTGAGATGCAGAGAAAGCCCTGGAGGAGAATGTATGCAATTACTTCTCATCTGGGGCCTCTAGCAGTGCAGACATAGGTGTCTCTAGAGTGTATCCTCTTAAGTTTTGAAGGAAGATTTGAGAACTTGGTTTGAGGATATGAAGCCTAGCATGAGCAGAGAGATCTTTTACATTTCTTCACAAAATCTTCACCAGGCAACTCCATACCCCATGCCGAGCATTGTCCCAGGTGCTTAGGGGCTATAAAGTTGATGCAGGCACAATTGGGTGCTAGAGTCAGGATTTGAACCCAGGCCTTCTGACTCTCTGTTTTGTATTCTAAATTAACACTATGTTGTCCAGTTAGAAAATACACAAGTCAGCCTGGAGCAATTAAGAAAGGCTTCTAGGAAGAAGTGTCATTTTTGAGCTGAGTTGAATTCAGTAAGTGAATGAAGAAGGAAGCCTAATCTAGGGAAACTAAACAAAATGTTCAAAGGCTAAAAGGTGTAAGGAGAGAAAGGCATATTCAAGCAACAGCAAATTATGGGGAATGGCAAAAAGTAACAATAATAATGATGAAAGGAGGGTAGAACATGCATAGGAAGTGGGAGGAAATGAAGCTGGGGAATAAAGTGGGGCCCAAACCATAAAGAATTTTAGACTCCAAGCTACTTTGCAATATGTCTTAATGGCATTGATCAGTGGCTAATGTTTCAGGCAGGATGGTGGCTTCATCAGCACTGTGATGCGGGATACTGGGGGATCTTCCAGGACAATGTTTCCCAAGCCCAGTTGTTTACCTACTAATGTAATCATTTTTTCTTCTTTGAACCCACTTTTTGTCTAGCCTTCCTCACCATGGTAAATGGTACCCACAGATTTCTGTGCCTTGGGTCAAATATCTGTTAGTCATCCTTGATTCCTTCTTTCCTGCACCATCTCCATCCAACCCATCAACAGTTCTTTCTGTTCTGCCTCTAAGATGCATCCCAAGTCTATTCATTGTTCCCCACAGCCATCATCTCTGGCATGGATGACTGTATTTGCTTTGTCATGAGGTTCCTGCCCTCTTGCAATCTAGTCTCTGTGTGGTAGCGAGAGGGATCTTTGGGGAAAAATCAGATGTCAAACCCCTCCTTCAGTTCAGTTCAGTTGCTCAGTTTAGTTCAGTTCAGTCACTCAGGCATGTCCGACTCTTTGCGATCTCATGAATTGCAGCATGCCAGGCCTCCCTGTACACCACCAACTTCCGGAACTCACCCAAATCCACGTCCATCGAGCTGGAGATGTCATCCAGGCATCTCATCCTCTGTTGTCCCCTTCTCCTCCTGCCCCCAATCTCTCCCAGCATCAGAGTCTTTTCCAATGAGTCAACTTTTTGCATGAGGTGGCCAAAGTATTGGAGTTTCAGCTTTAGCATCATTCCTTCTAAAGAACACCCAGGACTGATATCCTTCAGAATGGACTGGTTGGATCTCCTTGCAGTCCATGGGACTCTCAAGAGTCTTCTCCAACACCACAGTTCAAAAGCATCAATTCTTCAGCGCTCAGCTTTCTTCACAGTCCAACTCTCACATCCATACATGACTACTGGAAAAACCATAGCCTTGACTTAATGGACCTTTGTTGGCAAAGTAATGTCTCTGCTTTTGAATATACTATCTAGGTTGGTTATAACTTTCCTTCCAAGGAGTAAGCGTCTTTTAATTTCATGGCCGCAATCACAATCTGCAGGGATTTTGGAGCCCCCAAAAATGAACTCTGACACTGTTTCCACTTTTTCCCCATCTATTTCTCATGAAGTGATGGGATCAGATGCCATGATCTTTGTTTTCTGAAAGTTGAGTTTTAAGCCAACTTTTTCACTCTCCTCTTTCACTTTCATCAAGAGGCTTTTTAGTTACTCTTCACTTTCTGCCATAAGGGTGGTGTCATCTGCATATCTGAGGTTATTGATATTTCTCCCAGCAAACTTGATTCCAGCTTGTGCTTCTTCCAGCCTCAGCTTTTTTCAGTTGTTCAGTCATGTCCAACTCTTTGCGACCCCATGGACTGAAGCATGCCAACCTTCCCTGTTCATCACCAACTCCTGGAGCTTACTCAAACTCATGTCTATCGCATCAGTGATGCCATCCAACCATCTCATCCTCTGTCGTCCCCTTCTCTTCCCGCCTTCAGTCTTTCCCAGCATCAGGGTCTTTTCCAATGAGTCAGCTCTTCCAATCAGGTGGCCAAAGTATTGGAGTTTCAGCTTCAGCATCAGTCCTTCCAATGAATATTCAGGACTGATATCCTTTAAGATGGAATGGTTGGATCTCCTTGCAGTCCAAGGGACTCTCAAGAGTCTTCTCCAACACCACAGTTCAAAAGCATCAATTCATCAGAGCTCAGCTTTCTTTATAGTCCAACTCTCACCTCCATACATGGCTACTGGAAACACCAAAGCTTTGACTAGACAGACCTTTGTTGTCTAGTAATGTCTCTGCTTTTTAATATGCTGTCTAGCTTGGTCATAGCTTTTCTTCCAAGGAGCAAGCATCTTTTAATTTCATGGCTGCAGTCACCATCTGCAGTGATTTTGAAGTGCAAGAAAATAAAGTCTTTCACTGTTTCCATTGTTACCCCATCTATTTGCCAGGAAGTGATGGGGCCAGATGCCATGATAAGTTCAACACTTGAACTTTAAGCTAACTTTTTCACTCTCCTCTTTCACTTTCATCAAGAAGCTCTTTAGTTCTTCTTTGCTTTCTGCCATAATGGTGGTGTCATCTGCATATCTGAGGTTATTGATAATTCTCCCAACAATCTTGATTCCAGCCTGTGCTTCCTCCAGCCTGGCATTTCACATGATGTACTCTGAGTATAAGTTAAATAAGCAGGGTAGCAGTATACAGCCTTGATGTACTCCTTTCCCTATTTGGAACCAGTCTGTTGTTCCATGTCCAGTTCTAACTGTTTCTTCTTGACCTGCATACAGATTTCTCAAAAAGCAGATCAGGTGGTCTGGTATTCCCATTTCTTGAATAATTTTCCACAGTTGGTTGTGATCCACACAGTCAAAGGCTTTGGCATAGTCAATAAAGCAAAAGTAGATGTTTTTCTGGAACTCTCTTGCTTTTTTGATGATCCAATGGATGATGGCAATTTGATCTCTGGTTCCTCTGCCTTTTCTAAATCCAGCTTGAACATCTGGAAGTTCACAGTTCATGTACTGTTGAAGCCTGGCTTGGAGAATTTTGAGCATTACTTTTCCAGTGTGTGAGATGAGTGCAATTGTGCGGTAGTTTGAGCAATCTTTGGCATTGCTTTTCTTTGGGATTGAATGAACACTGACCTTTTCCAGTCCTGTGGCCACTGCTGAGTTTTCCAAATTTGCCGGCATATTGAGTGCAGCACTTTCACAGCATCATCTTTTAGGATTTGAAATAGCTCAACTGGAATTTTATCATGTCCTCTAGCTTTGTTCATAGTGATGCTTCATAAGGCCCACTTGACTTTGCATTCCAAGATGTCTGGCTCTAGGTGAGTGATCACAGCATTGTGGTTATCTGGGTCATGAAGATCTTTTTTGTATGGTTCTTCTGTGTATTCTTGCCACCTCTCCTTAATATCTTCTGCTTATATTAAATCCATACCATTTCTGTCCTTTATTGTGCCCATCTTTGCATGAAATTTTCCCTTTGTATCTCTAATTTTCTTGAAGAGATCTCTAGTCTTTCCCATTCTGTTGTTTTCCCCTATTTCTTTGCATTGATCACTGAGGAATGCTTTCTCATCTCTCCTTGCTGTTCCTTGGAACCCTGCATTCAAATAGGCATATCTTTCCTTTTCCCCTTTGCCTTTAGCTTCTCTTCTTTTCTCAACTATTTGTAAGGCCTCCTCAGACAACCATTTTGCCTTTTTGCATTTCTTTTTCTTGGGGATGGTCTTGATCACTGCCTCCTGTACAATGTCACAAACTTCTGTCCATAGTTCTTCAGGCACCCTGTCTGTCAAATCTGATCCCTTGAATCTATTTGTCACTTCCACTGTATAATTGTAAGGGATTTGATTTAGGTCATACCTGAATGGTCTACTGGTTTTCCCCACTTTCTTCAATTTAAGTCTGAATTTGGCAATACGGAGTTCATGATCTGAGCCAAAGTCAGCTCCTGGTCTTGCTTTTGCTGACTGTACAGAGCTTCTCCACCTTTGGCTACGAAGAATATAATCATTCTAATTTCAGTATTGACCATCTGGTGATGTCCATGTGTAGAGTCTTCTCTTGTGTTGTTGGAAAAGGATGTTTGCTACGACCAGTGTGTTTTCTTGGCAAAACTCTGTTAGCCTTTCATTCTGTACTCCAAGGCCAAATTTTCCTGTTATTCCAGGTAGCTCTTGACTTCCTACTTTTGCATTCCAGTCCCCTATAATGAAGAGGACATCTTTCTTTGGGTGTTAATTCTGGAAGGTCTTGTAGGTCTTCATAGAACCATTTAACTTCAGCTTCTTCAGCATTACTCGTAGGGGCATAGACTTGAATTACTGTGATATTGAATGGTTTGCCTTGGAAATGAACAGAAATCATTTTGTCATTTTTGAGATTGCATCTAAGTACTACATTTCAGACTCTTGTTGACTATGAGGGCTACTCCATTTCTTCTAAGGGATTCTTGCCCACAGTAGTAGATATAATGGTCATCAGAGTTAAATTCATGCATTCCCATCCATTTTAGTTCGCTGATTCCTAAAATGCTGATGTTCACTCTTGCCATTTCCTGTTTGACTACTTCCAATTTACCTTGATTTATGGACCTAACTAACATTCCAGGTTCCTATGCAATATTGCTCTTTACAGCATCGGACTTTACTTCCATCACCAATCGTATCCACAGCTGGGTGTTGTTTTTGCTTTGGCTCCATCTCTTCATCCTTTCTGGAGTAATTTCTCCATTCTTCTCAGGTAGCATATTGAGCACCTACCGACCTGTGGAGTTCATCTTTCAGTGTCCCATCTTTTTGCCTTTTCATACTGTTCATGGCAAGAATACTCTCAAGGCAAGAATACTGAAGTGGTTTGCCATTCCCTTCTCCAGTGGACCACATTTTATCAGAACTCTCCACCATGACATGACTGTCTTGGGTGGCCCTACACAGCATGACTCATAGTTTCATTGAGCTAGACAAGGCTGTGGTCCATCTGTTGAGTTTGGTTAGTTTACTATGATTGTGGTTTTCATTCTGTCTGCCCTCTGATGGATAAGGACAGACCCTCCTCACATCCCTTAAGTAACAGCTTCTCGTTGCCCTTGGAACAAGATCCAAGCTCCTCACGGTGGCCATCAGAGTCCCAGCCCATCTCCAGGAATCTCAGACTTAGTTTACTCACCCTCCTGTTTGCAGGCCCTGGCCAGCTGGCCCTCTGAAGGTTTATAGGACTTGCCAGATTCTTCCTGACTAATTATTTTGACTTCTATTTCCTCTTCCTAGAAAACCCTTCCCTGAGTGGTTCCAGTCACCTACTTCTCGTCCACTTTCCAGCCTAAATATAATTTTTAGAGGGGCCTCCACATACCTCTTAAAGTTATTCACTATCACAACACATGGGGCCTTTCTGTCATACTTCATTAAAAATAAAAATAAAAGAGACTTCCCTGGTGGTCCAGTGGTTAAGAATCTGCCTTTCAATGCAGGGGACACAGGTTCCATCCCAGGTCAGGGAACTAAGTATGATCCTACATGTCATGGGGCAACTAAGCCCAGGTGCCCCAACTATGAACCTGCAACTACTGGACTCATGCTCTGCAACCAGAGAGTCACATCCTGCAGGAAAGATCCTGTGGGATGCAATGGAGATCTCATGTGCTGCAACTAAGACCCAACATGGTCAAATAAATTAATTAATGAAAAAAATAAATTAAAAAGTCTAATCTTTCCCATCTAAATTTGGTTTATTATGCTTACTTGTTTGAGGTCTGTCCTGTCCTGAGAGAATGCCTGTCCTTCACCATGGTGCCCCTTGGCCTCCCACAGAGGCTGGAGACTGGAGAACTCAATAAGCATTCGTCGACAAAATGACCAAATGAATAAACCAGTGTAATTTACTCTTTCAGAGCAAGACTTCTTTCTTTTCTTGCTCTCTCCTTCTAATAACGGAGATGATGCTGAGTGAAAAAACAAAAAAACCAGCTTATTCCCCCTCAGTTCAGTTCAGTTTCTCAGTCGTGTCTGACTCTTTTCGACCCCATGAATCACAGCACATCAGGCCTCCCTGTTCATCGTCAACTCCCAGAGTTTACTCAAACTCATGTCCATCAAGTTGGTGATGCCATCCAGCCATCTCATCCTCTGTCGTCTCCTTCTCCTCCTACCCTCAATCCTTCCCAGCATCAGGGTCTTTTCCAATGAGTCAACTCTTTGCATGAGGTGGCCAAAGTATTGGAGTTTCAATTTTAGCATCAGTCCTTCCAGTGAACACCCAGGGCTGATCTCCTTTAGGATGAACTGGTTGGATCTCCTTGCAATCCAAGAGACTCTCAAGAGTCTTCTCCAACACCACAGTTCAAAAGCATCAATTCTTTGGCACTCAGCTTTCTTCACAGTCCAACTCTCACATCCATACATGACCACTGGAAAAACCATAGCCTTGACCAGACAGACCTTTGTTGGCAAAGTAATGTCTCTGCTTTTGAATATGCTGTCTAGGTTGGTCATAACTTTCCTTCCAAGGAGTAAGCGTTTTTTAATTTCATGGCTGCAATCACCATCTGCACTGATTTTGGAGCCCAAAAAATAAAGTCTGACAATGTTTCCACTGTTTTCTCATCTATTTCCCATGAAGTGATGGGACCAGATGCCGTGATCTTCATTTTCTGAACATTGAGCTTTAAGCCAAAATTTTCACTCTCCTCTTTCACTTTCATCAAGAGGCTTTTGAGTTCCTGTTCACTTTCTGCCATAAGGGTGGTGTCATCTGCATATCTGAGGTTATTGATATTTCTCCCAGGAATCTTGATTCCAGCTTGTGCTTCTTCCAGCCCAGCGTTTCTCATGATGTACTCTACATATAAGTTAAATAAGCAGGGGGTGACAATATACAGCCTTATGTACTCCTTTTCCTATTTGGAACCAGTCTGTTGTTCCATGTCCAGTTCTAACTGTTGCTTCCTGACCTGCATATAGGTTTCTCAAGAGGCAGATCAGATGGTCTGGTATTCCCATCTCTTTCAGAATTTTCCACAGTTTACTGTGATCCACACAGTCAAAGGCTTTGGCATAGTCAATAAAGCAGAAATAGATGCTTTTCTGGAACTCTCTTGCTTTTTCGATGATGCAGCAGATGTTGGCAATTTGATCCCTGGTTCCTCTGCCTTTTCTTAAACCAGCTTTAACATCTGGAAGTTCACAGTTCACGTATTGCTGAAGCCTGGTTTGGAGAATTTTGAGCATTACTTTACTAGCGTGTGAGATGAGTGAAATTATGCAGTAGTCTGCGCATTCTTTGGCATTGCCTTTCTTTGGGATTGGAATGAAAACCGACCTTTTCCAGTCCTGTGGCCACTGCTGAGTTTTCCAAATATGCTGGCATATTGAGTGTAGCACTTTCACAGCATCATCTTTCAGGATTTGAAATAGCTCAACTGGAATTCCATCACCTGCACTAGCTTTGTTCGTAGTGATGCTTCCTAAGGCCCACTTGACTTCACATTCCAGGATGTCTGGCTCTAGGTGAGTGATCACACCATCGTGACTATCTCAGTCATGAAGATCTTTTTCGTACAGTTCTTCTGTGTATTCTTGCCATCTCTTCTTAATATCTTCTGCTTCTGTTAGGTCCATACCATTTCTGTCTTTATTGAGCCCATCTTTGCATGAAATGTTCCCTTGGTATCTCTAATTTTCTTGAAGAGATCTCGTCTTTCCCATTCTATTGTTCTCCTCTATTTCTTTACATTGATCGCTGAGGAAGGCTTTCTTATCTCTCCTCGCTATTCTTTGGAACTCTGCATTCAGATGCTTATATCTTTCCTTTTCTCCTTTGCCTTTTGCTTCTTTTCTTTTCACAGCTACTTGTAAGGCCTCCTCAGACAGCCATTTTGCTTTTTTGCATTTCTTTTTCTTGGGGATGGTCTTGATCACTGTCTCCTGTACAATGTCACGAACCTCCGTCCATAGTTCATCAGGCACTCTATCAGATCTAGTCCCTTAAATCTATTTCTCACTTTCACTGTATAATCATAAGGAATTTGATTTAGGTTCTTCCCCCTAGTCTCCTCTTTTTCCTTGGCCAAACTTCACTTACTGGTTATGAAGATAAATTTCTGATGCTATTTTTTTTCCCTAAGGCACTCTTCAATGTGCTGACTGCTGAGGCCTAAGGTGATAGCTTTTCATCAAGTCTAGGAGGTGTTGCCTGCCCCTGCCAGCCAGAAAACAACACCAAGTCAGAGCAAGAGAGTAGAAATTAAGTCAGCCCATCACTCCATGCAAATCCCAGAGTAGAAGGGACAGGAAAGCCCATCTTGGGCTCAGCCCCTTTGTTGTATAAATGAGCAAACTGAAGCCTCAAGAAATCAAGGAAACAAAATCTTGTCCTGTTTCTCCTGACTGTCCCCTCATCGCCACCTCTGCCTGCCCCTAGTAAGAGCCTGGATCTGCATGAGGTCATCATTCTATGGTCTGTTCCTCGCAGGGTCTGTTCTGATAGAAATGCGGAGGGCTGTGTTGTCAACAGCCTGCTTGTCCTTCTTGAGCAGTTAAGGATGCCTGACATCTTGGAGAGTCCTCCACAAATTTGGTTCCACTTCCATGAATTTAATGAGACTTTATTTCATTGTTAACCCAAGTCATGCCCTAGGGGTTAATGATGTTTCTAACTCTGTGACTTACAGTGTAGGTGTACAACTTTTCTTCATGAATCTTTAATTTACTTCTTGCGAGATCTGAGGCAGAGACACCGCAGGCAGCTTGAGAGTCTCACATGACTCAAGTGTCTCATGGACCTGCAGGTATGCTCTGTTGAACTCCCACAACTAATTTGAATTAGTTATCAAGATTAAAAATTGGGTAATTTTATACAATAATCTGAGATACAGCCTCTCCTGGAAAAATACAAATACCCAGAAGATCTGGGCCACAGTCGTTCATGGTAATAGTTGACTGGAACTGGGACGAGGTCACCTCACGTAGACCTGGGGACACTCCCTCTTTTAATGCAGAGTCACCCCCACTCTCAGTTGCCTTACATACAGCTGGCTTCATTCTTTTACCTGCTCAGCTGTTAATTTTTCCTTTTTTTGAGTGTGCAATCCCTAGAATAGCTTTTCCACAGAATTCTGGATCCTGAGGTCTACTGTCATGGTCATGATGATGTAGACCTTCACACAGCATGTCCCAGCCTTGGTCTTCCCAAGGCGGAAACAGCTCCCAGGACCAGGGCTGGTGCTCTGCACTGGCGTGTGGTTATTAGGTGCTTTCGCCAGAACAACTGTGAAATCTACAGCAAAAGTTAGTCCAGAGGGATTTGGAGGAAGAATGCAGGAAAAACTCAAGATAAAGTGTTAACTATTTTAAATTAGGAAAAGGACAGGTTCAGAGAGACTTCCCCCCACCCCCGCCATACTCATTTACTGAATATTTTTAAAGGTCTTACTATATTCCCAGTACAAAGAGCTAAAAATATAGGTCATTCCCATCCACTTTCTACCATTACTATCTGCTTATGGTCCTCCCACTCTTCTAAAGTAGCTCTCTCAAAGGGCATTCACAGTTCCTGCCATGGACTGAATTTTTCCCCCAGCCACCCACCCAAATTCACATTTTGAAGACTTAACCTCCAATATGATGATATTGGAGATGGAGCCTTTGGGAGGTAATTATGTTTAGGTGGGGTCATGATTGTGGGCCACCAGATTGGTGAATTTATAAGAAGAGATGCTAGAGAGCCCCCCTGCCCACACCCCACACATTACTATGCTGTGTGAGAAGACAGGGAGAAGAGAGCTGTCTGCAAACCAAGAAAGAACTCTCATTAGAACCTCACCATACTAGCACCCTGACCTTGGATTTCCAGCCTTCAGAACTGAGAGAAAATGAATTTGTGTTGTTAAACCACTCATCTATGATATTTTGTTAATTTGGGTATTCTGCAGCCCAAGCTGACTGAGGAAGGGGGAAGTTCCATCCTTGATCTTATCCCTTTTGCTCTGATGCTTTTTTCCTGGGAAATTTCATCTTTTTCTAATGGTTTCAAACTCTTTCCTGAGCTCTAAACCCGTATCTCATTCCTCTGTGTGTGTGTGTGTGAAGTTGAGTTGTGTCCGACTCTTTGAGACCCTTTGGACTATAGCCTGCAAGTCTCCTCTATCCATGGGATTACTCAGGCAAGAATACTGGAGTGGGTTGCCACACCCTCCTCCAGGGGATATTCTTGATCCAAGGAATGAATCCGTGTCTCTTACGTCTCCTGCACTGGCAAGCAGGTTCTTTACCACTAGCGCCACCTGAGAAGCCCAACACCACCATCTCCGCTCACAGACATGTAAACCACAAAGACTCAGATAAACCACTGCACTTCTGCCCATGAATTGATCTCCCTCCTATGATTTTGTTTATTCTTGTCACCACTGAATCTATCTTTCAACCTAGAAACTTGAAGTCATATGTGATATATTCATGAGATGATTGTTTTCCAAGCACTTACTATGTGCCAGGAATTTGTTTAAATGCCAAGGATACAGTAATGTGTAAACTCCCCCGTCCTCATGGGGCTGCCATTCTGGGGGGCTGCTCCTGCCGCCATGTCATGTTGGTTT
Source organism: Bos indicus x Bos taurus (assembly GCF_003369695.1). NCBI lineage: Eukaryota > Metazoa > Chordata > Mammalia > Artiodactyla > Bovidae > Bos > Bos indicus x Bos taurus. The sequence continues at coordinate 106,952,304 of NC_040076.1, forward strand.
CCGTCCTTGGCGCTTAAAACCTCTTCAATCTGACCCTCCCGATTGCCCTGTCCGTCACCCCTGCTGCTTTCCTCATACTCTCATCACCTCGTACCTGGATGCTTCATGGCTTCCTAACTGGCCCCTGATACCAATCGGCTGCCACCAGCCACCAGGTTGACCTAGAAAAGATCAAAACTACTCCACAGCCAAAGACTCTATCTCCCTTTCCGCCAAGGAAAGGAACCCTTTTGTTTGGCTTAAGGCACATTTTCTTTCCTGATCTGGCTTTTTCTGACTTCTCTAGCATTTTTCCTATGAAGTACGCAATATACATGGACTAGTACTTACGGTGTAAATAATCAAGGTGAACTTTTTACCCTTCCCCAGACACGTCAGGTTCTTTCCTGATGTTTCATTATCTTTGCATTCTCTGTTCCTCGACCAGCAGGGTCCTTCCTCTACCTCTTCTTGGCCTGAAGTTTGAAGAGCCAGTTCATTTTTTAAAAAGTTATTTTGGCTGTGTTGGGTCTTCGTTGCAGCATGCAGACTTCTTTAGTTGAGGGTATGGGCTTAGTTGTGGCATGGAGGATCTTAGTTCCCCAGCCAGGGATGGAACCTGTCCTGCCTGCACTGGAAGGACCAGGGAAGTCCCTTGAAGAGCCACCTCAGATACTATGTTCTTTCTGAAACTTGCTTAATTTTTCAAGGTTGTTTTCAAGGCTAGTTGCTCCTATGCCTTTCCTCTTCCCTTCCAAACTCCCACAGAACTCTGCTGGTGTACCATTGAGATATTTATTAAGTTCTACTCTTATTATCTATCTGCTTTGAGGACAGGATCTACATCTATTTCTAAATCTCAACACCTGCATTTGCCACATCATTATCAAAGATGCAATCTCCCATCTCAAAGAAACTTTCCCCTGATAGAGAAACCAAACCTGGGTGCACACATCTGGGAGTCCATGGTAAATGCTGTATAATGTGAGATTTGTTCCTAAGTATCTCAAAGTGTTTGCTGATTTGTGAGGAGGAACTTTTTATCATTATACCTTTTAATTCATTTCTTCTGGTGGGTTCCATAGGACTGTGCATTAGTTTCCCACAGCTGCTGTAACCAATTTCTGAAAGCTTGATGGCTTAAGACAACAGGAATCTATTCTCATGGTTCTGGAGGCCAGAAGCACACAATTGGTACCACTGGGTGGAGATGAAGCTGTGCGCGGGGCTGCTCTCCCTCCAGAGGCCCTGTGAAAGGATCAGTTCCTCAAGCCTTCCAGTTTCTGGTGGTTGCTGGTGTTCCTTGATTTGCGGTTGCATCATTCTAATCTTCAGGGTCAGTCTTCACATCCTCCTCTGCTTTGTCTTCATATTGCCTTCTCCTGTGTGTATGTGTAACCTCTCTTCTGTGATATAAGTGATTGTATTCAAGATCTACCTGAATAGTTCAGGATCAAATCCTCACCCCAAAATCCTTAATTTAATCACATATGCAAAAAATCCTTCTCCAAGTAAGACATTTATTAAATTCCAGGGATTAAGACCTGATATTACTGGGGGCCATTACTAGGCCTAGTAAAGAATGTTTCGCTGTTGGTGTGTTAACCTTGAATTCAGAAACTTTTAGTGTTTGTATGAAGAGTCACCTTTTCTTATACAGGCAATTAACAATTTTGTGTTTTCTTACTGATTCAAAGAATTTTTTTTCTCCTGGCTGTGCCATGTGGCATGTGTATCAGAGCTCCCTGATCAGGGATTGAACCTGCACTCCCTCCATTGGAAGGTGAAGTATTAAACCTCTGGACAACCAGGAAAGTTCCTCAAAGAATTTTATTCTTCCTTTTCATTTTCTCTCCCACTTTCTGTGCACCTCCTTCTTTGCATTCTTCTTCTTTTTCTTTTTTTCTATTTTACTTTGGTCTTATTTTCTTATTTTTAAATAATTCAAATAATTCTTTTCCTTTTGTGTTTGTAACAGCTTTATTGAGACATAATTCACATACAGTTTACCATTTCAGTTGTAAAAGTCAACTGAAACTATCATCCCTGGTGGCTCAGTGGTAAAAAATCTGCCTGCCAGTGCAGGCAGACACAGGAGATGGAGATCGAACCCTGGGTTGGGAAGATCCTCTGGAGAAGGAATTGTCAACCCACTCCAGTATTCTTGCCTGGAGAATCTCATGGACAGAGGAGCCTGGTGGCCACAGTCCATGGGGCCACAAAAAGTCAGACATGACTGAGCATGCATGCATGCAGCTACCATCACAATCCATTTTAGAACATTTTTCATCACTCCAGAAAAAATACTACTTATCCTTGAGCCATCCGTCCTCAGTCTATACCTCCCCACAAGCCAAGTCAATGGTGCAACCTTTAGCTTTTCTTCTATGTTTCAACCTTCTCTCTCTCATTTCTGCTTCCTGGGATCTTGTTCCAAATAAACTATTTATATGCAAGCCTGTGTCTCAGGCTCTGTCTCAGGAAACCCAGAAGATAGTTTTGTCTGAAAAAATAAGTTGGTAGCCTTTTTTTAAAAATAAAAATTCTATAGTAGTTATTTTTTCTTTTTTATTTAAATTTTTATTTTTTGGCTGTAGCATGTGGGATCTTCGTTTCCCAACCAGAGATAGAATCTGGGTTCCCTGCATTGGAAGTGCAGAGTCTTAACCACTAGACCACCAGGGAAGTCCCTCTCACTTTTCTTGGTCACTGTAGTCAGGACTTTATTTATTGTCTCTTTGAAGGATTGGCTTTTAGTTTTACTGATCATCATTAATTTTTGCTTTTGTATTTATTTCTTTTTTCCTGCTTTCTTTGAGTTTGCTGTGCTGTGCTGTGCTGTACTTAGTCACTCAGCCACGTCTGACTCTTTGCCGCCTTATGGACTGTAGCCCACCAGTCTCCTCTGTCCATGAGATTCTCCAGGCAAGAATACTGGAGTGGGTTGACATTTCCTTCTCCAGGGGATTTTCCCGACCCAGGAACCAGGGTCTCCTGCATTGCAGGTGGATTCTTTACCAGCAGGAAAGCCCCTTTCTTTGAGTTTACTTTGAGTCAAATGCTTCCTGAGTTAACTCATTTATTTTCTTAAAATAATACATGAGATATTCCAAACACCCAGAAAGCCAAAAAACACTCCCCATTAATATATATGTAATAAACATCAATGTAACTAAAATCTGGGAACAATTCTGCACCTAATTCCAGTGTGTGGGAATCTGGGAGGAGGGTTTCCCACACCAGAACACAACTCTCCAACACCAACTGAGTGTTCAGCAATTCAACACAATTCTTATACTCTCCACTTGGAAAGAGCATCAGATTCTGCAGGTTAAGGAATTCAGTCTCATAAGAATGCCCTCTCCACCCACATTGCTTCAGATGCTGCTTGTGCATCTGACTATAGATGGGAGTTTCAACAACACCTTCCTTAGGTTTGATTAATTTCCTAGAGCAGCTCACAGAACTTAGACATTTCACTTACTAGATCACCAACTTATTATCAAAGGCTATAACTCAGGACAACTCAGATGGAGGAGATGCATGGAGCAAGGTATAGGAAAGGGCTCAGAGCATCCTTGCCCTCTCCTGGCATACCACTATCCCCCAATATCCACGTGCTCACTGATGTGGAAGCTCTCTGAACCCTGTCCTTTGAATCTTTGGTTGGTGGTTTAGTCGCTAAGTTGTGTCCAACTCTTGTGACCCCATGGACTGTAGCCTGCCAGGCTCCTCTGTCCACGGGATTCTCCAGGCAAGAATACTGGAGTGGGTTGCCATTTCTTTCTCCAGGAGATCTTCCTGACCCAGGAATTGAACTAGGGTCTCCTGCATTGCAGGCAGATGATTTACCAACTGAGCTATGAGGGAAGCCCAAAAGCTGGCTTGTCAGGAGTGGGATTCGAACCCATGCCTCCAGAAGAGACTGTGATCAGAATACAGTGCCTTAGACAGCTTGGCCATCCATCCTTGAGTCTTTACAAGGGTTTCCTTAAGTAGTTATGATTGATTAACTCATTGGCCATTGAAAATTGATTCAAGTTTTAGGCACCGCCCCTTCCAGGAGCTCAAGGGGTGGGACTAAAAGGTCCAACTGTTTAATCCTTTTGTTGTTATTCTCTGGTGAGAAATCTCCCATCCTCAGGTGATGCAGGAACTTTCCAAAAGTCACCTTATTAACATAATAAAAGACATCTTGATCGCTCTCAACACTCGTGAAACTCCAAGGGTTTTAGGAGCTCTGTGCCAGAAACTAGAAGGAAGATCAAATATATATTTCTTTCTATAAATCACAGTATCATACCTAGATTTTAAGAATCAGATTTTTTTCACTTATTGACTAAAGACTTCTTATTTATTAATAAAAGATTTATGACTACGCATTTCCATACAAATATGACATTCATTACACCTTGATTTTTGTTGTTTGGATTATCTTTTGTTTACCAATATTTTGAATTTTTCTTGCAATTTCTTCTTGTATTCATACATTATTAGAATGATGTCTTTAAAATCCCAAGTGTATTTTCTCCCTGTCTTTTCATATTGATCTCTAATTTTATTGCTCTGTGGACAGAGGATATTAAATCTATTCTTTTAGATTAGTTGATACTTCTTTTATCGATTTGGAAAAGATGCTTATGACATATTGTTGAGAGAAAGCATCATGTTAAAACTGATTGTACTGGGGAGAAAAAGTGTGTACATGCTTGCAGGAAGAAAGGGAATTTAAGCCCAAATATTTATCTGCCAAATAGTTATAGCCAAAGTGAAAGGAGAATATGAAAGGTGTTGTTTGTTTGTTTTATGATTCATTTCACTTTTTGAACCTTCAATAATTTCTGCAGTGAACATGTATTCTCTTAAAAAATTAAAAAACAGTTTAGAGTTTTTAAAAAGTATCTTTCCTTGTGAAAATAATCTCTGCCATTCAAAAAACTTAAAAATAGAGAAACGTGTACTATAGAAAGTTCTTTCTCAATTTCTAGGCATACAGAGCACATGTTTATTAATGTCAAAAATGGTATTATATGTAAATATATGTATTATTTGTGTATATACAGATATTCCTGCAACTTGCTTTCATCCCTTAAAATTACATTATGGAAACTTTGCTTTGATATAGCAGGCTGACCACATGGTTTACACACTTATCCTCCTTAAATCTCGTTGAAATGACAGCACAAAAGTATCCCTAAAGAGACCAAATCATGAAAATAATTTTTGAAAAGAGTAATGAAAAATAAAACATAAAGAGTCTCAGGAAATGGTGGTACCCAGGAAGGCAGAGAGAGGTGGCAGGGGGAACAAACATATTTTATTTGGGGGAGCAGATAACCTCCACTTCCTTCTTGGCTACAGTCAAGAGTTTATTCTTTAGAAAAATGGATCAGGGATATTCTTAACTTGGGGATACCAGACATGGAAATGTCTCCAGGATTTAAAAAGTGAAACAAAGAAACATTATAGAACAATACACATGTACTAATCCCTTGTATGAATTTCCTTAACAGTTCAGTGGTAAAGAATCCACCTGTCAAAGCAAGAGATGGGGTTTTGACCCTCGGGTTGGAACGATCCCCTGGAGAAAGAAGTGGCAACCCAGTCCAGTATTCTTGCCTGAGGAATCCCATGGACAGAGGAGCCTGGTGGGCCTCAGTCCATGGGGTTGCAAAAGAGTCAGACATGATTTAGGGACTAAAAAACAACATTAGGCCCAGTAAAGCTTATGGAACATTGATGGGAGTTTTTCCAGCTGGCTTTGAACCAGGAGAAAGAAAGGTCTTGAAGCATTCTTGCCATAGGCTGCACCAGTTCACACTGCCACCAAACTGTTAGTCACTCACTTGTGTTCAACTCTTTGTGACCCCATGAACTAAATAGCCTGCCAGGCTCCTCTGTCCATGGAATTCTCCAGGCAAGATTACTGGAGTGGGTTGCCATTCCCTTCTCCAGGGGATCTTCCTGACCCAGGGATTGAACTCTGGTCTCCTGCATTGTAGGCAGATTCTTTACTGTCTAAGTTACCAAGGAAGTCCTAGTCCTAGATATTACCAATTATTCATTTTTCTCTTTGCCAGTGTGTTGGGAATAAATGTATCTAGTTCACATAATGCCCATTATTAGTGAGGTTGAGGGACTTCCCATATTATACAGTCATTTGTATTTCTTTTATAAATTGCTTATTCTCTTCTGTCACTTAAAAATTGAATTGTTAGTCTGTTTCTAATACTAAGTAAAATGTTTTAAGATGTGATTATGTCTTTTTTATGTGTCATAAATATATTTGGCATACTGTTTTAAGCAACTCTTTTCTTTGTGTGTGTGTTCACAGCTACGATTTATCATAATAAAAGGATGCAGAGCAAAATCGGCAAAGAGAAGAGGTACATGGGACAGAGACCAGAGGACACCAGGTGTGGGCTTTCAAGACTTAATTTCCATTGGAGTCACTGAACGCATTAAAATTTCTCCAGCCACAAATTGGGACAACAGGTGTGAAATGGTGTCTACCAGGGGAGCTCATTAAGACTCAGGGATCAGGGTTTTTACTGGGAGTTGGTTGTGTAGGCACACGCTGCCAGAATTTCATACTCTTAGAAGGAGGACAAGTATTCAGGGTAAGACTCACTGTTGACACGATGAAGCACTCTCGTTGAAAGAATTATTTTCTAGTTATTTTAGTGCTGTTTGTGATGCTGAGTGTATTCTGGGACAGTCACTAATCTACCAAGTCTACAAATTTACACCAGAATGAAAGAGTGTAGCAAGCTCTTCCAAGTGCTTATTCTCCTAGCAGTGTGTCCCCACACTGGCTTAGTATGGATTGGTAAAACATGAAAATTCTCCTCCTCAGACTCGTAAATCTTTGAAAGCAGAGACTATATTCTTCTTAACATTTTTAGTAAAAAGAGCAAAGCATTTGAATCATAATTTTTCCTTTTTTTATTTTGTCATCCAAAATACAAGTTGTGTCGAACACACTGACATATATAATTTTCTTTATTGATTAAGAGTCCTGTGAGCTTTTGGTCTTAAGAATTAACTGCATTCAGTGGTAGGTTTTTGTGGCCTCTTTGAGTTCTCTGGCACCAGTGTTAGGAAATACTGAATTATCTGGTCAGTGAATAATAGGATAAGAATTAGAATAGATAATGAACAGCTAACCTTTATAGTGAAAGTGAAAGTCACTCAGTCGTGTCCAACTCTTTGCAACCCCATGGACTATACAGCACATAGAATTCTTCAGGCCAGAATACTGGAGTGGGTAGCTGTTCCCTTCTCCAGGGGATCTTCCCAACCCAGGGATTGAACCCAGGTCTCCCGCATTGTGGGTGAATTCTTCACCAGCTGAGCCACCAGAAACCCACCAGGGAAGCCACCAGGGAAGCCCTGAACCTCTATAAACAGCTACAATGTGTCTGGCACTGTCCAACGTGTGCTACATGCATTATGTCCTTTATTTCTGAAAACAACCCCATGGGACAGGTACTACAATGACTCCTATTTTCTAGATGGAGTAGGTGCTGGGAGGTCAGTCAGATTGTCCAGCCTCACGCGGTTACCTGGGCAAGAGCAAGTCTTTGAAAGCAGCCAGGCTATGCTCATCGGCCACACTTGAATCCATTACATACACTGCCTTCTGAGTGCTTTGTTTTATTTTGTTTTGATTTGATTGTCTTCACCTTTGTTTTTTCATTTAAACCCATATGGTGTAGATTTTAGTTTACATGGCATGAAAGTGGGAAATCAATGTAAAGACTCTTAGCGTGTTTAATGCTGAACTCTCCAAATGCCAAAGCCTTTGACTGCATGGATCACAATAAACTGTGGAAAATTCTGAAAGAGATGGGGAATACCAGACCACCTGATCTGCCTCTTGAGAAACCTATATACAGGTCAGGAAGCAACAGTTAGAACTGGACATGGAACAACAGACTGGTTCCAAATAGGAAAAGGAGTACATAAGGCTGTATATTGTCACCCTGTTTATTTAACTTATATGCAGAGTACATCATGAGAAACGCTGGACTGGAAGAAACACAAACTGGAATCAAGGTTGCCAAGAGAAATATCAATAACCTCAGATATGCAGATGACACCACCCTTATGGCAGAAAGTGAAGAGGAACTCAAAAGCCTCTTGATGAAAGTGAAAGAGGAGAGTGAAAAATTTGGCTTAAAGCTCAACGTTCAAAAAACGAAGATCATGGCATCCGGTCCCACCACTTCATGGGAAATAGATGGGAAAACAGTGAAAACAGTGTCAGACTTTATTTTTCTGGGCTCCAAAATCACTGCAGATGGTGACTGCAGCCATGAAATTAAAAGACACTTACTCCTTGGAAGGAAAGTTATGACCAACCTAGATAGCATATTGAGAAGCAGAGACATTACTTTGCCAACAAAGGTTCGTCTAGTCAAGGCTATGGTTTTTCCTGTGGTCATGTACAGATGTGAGAGTTGGACTGCGAAGAAGGCTGAGTGCTGAAGAATTGATGCTTTTGAACTGTGGTGTTGGAGAAGACTCTTGAGAGTCCCTTGGACTGCAAGGAGATCCAACCAGTCCATTCTGAAGGAGATCAGCCCTGGGATTTCTTTGGAAGGAATGATGCTAAAGCTGAAGGTCCAGTACTTTGGCCACCTCATGCAAAGAGTTGACTCATTGGAAAAGACTCTGATGCTGGGAGGGATTGGGGGCAGGAGGAGAAGAGGATGACAGAGGATGAGATGGCTGGATGGCATCACTGACTCAATGGACATGAGTCTGAGTGAACTCCGGGAGTTGGTGATGGGCAGGGAGGCCTGGCGTGCTGCGATTCATGGTGTCGCAAAGAGTCGGACACAACTGAGCGACTGATCTGATCTGATCTGATGTTTCTAAGAGATTAAGAATCACTGAAAATATTCTGTGGTATTTCATGTAGCCCTAAGCAAGAACTGAAGTCATATTTTGGAATAATTATAATTTTGACCCATACCTAGAATATGGCATATGTATATATACACACATATTAATATATATGTATACATATACATAGGGCTTCCCTGCATAGAACAAAATATGTCAGTCCCCAAACCAAAGAACTAAAGAGCCTTTTGATGAAAGTGAAAGGAGAGAGTGAAAAAGTTGGCTTAAAACTCAACATTCAGAAAACGAAGATCATGGCATCTGGCCCCATCACTTCATGGCAAACAGATGGAGAAACAATGGAAACAGTGAGAGACTTTATTTTCTTGGGCTCCAAAATCACTGCAGATGGTGACTGCAGCCATGAAATTAAAAGACGCTTGCTCCTTGGAAGAAAAGCTATGACCAACCTAGATAGCATATTAAAAAGCAGAAACATTACTTTGCCAACAAAAGTCTGTCTAGTCAAAGCTTTGGTTTTTCCAGTAGTCATGTATGGATATGAGAGTGAACTATAAAGAAAGCTGAATGCCAAAGAATTGATGCTTTTGAACTGTGGTGTTGGAGAAGACTCTTGAGAGTCCCTTGAACAGCAAGGAGATCCAACCAGTCCATCCTAAAAGAAATTAGTCCTGAATATTCATTGGAAGGACTGATGCTGAAGCTGGAACTTCAATACTTTGGCCACCTGATGAGAAGAACTGGCTCATTGGAAAAGACCCTGATGCTGGGAAAGATTGAGGGCAGGAGGAGAAGGGGATGACGGAGGATGAGATGGTTGGATGGCATCACTGACTCAATGGACATGAGTTTGAGTAAGTTCCAGGAGTTGGTGATGAACAGGGAGGCCTGGCATGCAGCAGTCCATGGGGTTGCAAAGAGTCAGACATGACTGAGTGACTGAACTGAACTGAACTGAACTGAAACAATAACTTCGTTCAGTCCTACAGTCTTCTCTCAGAATTCTAGTTGTGCACAGTCCTGTATGGGAATGTCTTTTGTCCTAAAGTCTTCATCTTTGGACATTTCCAGACTGGGGAAGAGTTCAGTTCTCAGCTTTCAAGCCACAAAAGGAGGTTTTATTACTCTATCTGTAGTTAATACAGTTTTTTTTTTTTTTACTTCTGTTTTCTTTTCCTAACAGGCTCATTTAGCACATCAAGTTGCTTCTGAAGAATCAAGACAATCTGTGTATGCTGAGTGATGTTCAGTTACCTTCTGAGTGGCAGGTCTGGCTGGCACAGTGATGTTGAGTCCAGGCTCCCTTCCAAAGACATTGTTATTTATAGGAGAATGTCCACTCAAGCCAAGGATCAATGCTGCTGGAACACTAAGAAGCCAAATAGAAGTAAACCGCTCATCTTAAAACCCAAGTTCCAGACTTCCAATAGGGAAAAGTAAGCAAGTCAGCAATCATCCCCCTAGAAAAGAATGATAAAATGAGAACAGCACCCATTTCAGGGCTCTGGAAATTGACTAAAGGCAAACAACAAGCTGGAAAGTGTTTTTTTTTCCTTCATAAAGAACCTCTATATCTTATTAAGAATAGTGGAGTTTTTTGGCATTCTTGCCTGGGACTGCTCCCAGCTAGTCCTGTGCCAGCTCAGTGAGAAGGTTTTGGCTGGATTGGACATACTGAAAAAGCCTGCAGCTTCAGTCCTGGTGCTCATTAGCTCAGTCATGTTCAACTCTGTGAGAACCCATGGACTGTAGCCCACCCGATCCCTCTGTCCATGGGATTTTGCTGGCAAGAATACTGGAGTGGGTTGCCATGCCTTCTTTCAGGGGATCTTCCTGACCCAGGGATGGAATCCACATCTCCTACATTGGGAGGTGGATTCTTTACCACTGAGCCACCTGGGAAGCCATTAGTGCTGGAGGGAGTGCAACTGAGTTTCAGTAGAAAACCCAGCCCTGGTTGTGTTAAAGGAATGATCCCGGTGGCAAGCGAACAAGGCAAGCCAGCACTTTGTTGACTTGAAGCTGCAGTCCAGGTTGGGAAAGCAATATTATGGGTGACAATCCAGGCATTGAATAGGGAGATCCTAGAAATGAGACACTACAGAGCAGCTTGAACAATTACCCCACACCCCCGGTTATCTTCTGAGCATGTGCAGGGCAGGGTGGTGGGGGACCAGAGGTGATACAAGCCATTCCCCCATCCTCAGCTAACTGATGTCATGACCTTGCAGAGATGTGGATGGGCATGAGAAAACCTTACTGGGTTGATAGAAATGTTCTAAAACTGGATTGTGGTGATGTTTGCTCAACTCTATAAACTTATCCCAAATCACTAATTTTATACTCAAGACATATTTTAAGGTACGTGAATTATATATACATCAATAAATCTGTTAAAAACATTCAAGTTCTAATAAATAACTCTAAGAAATGTTTTATTGTCTTTTGGTATATTATAACACTTCAAAATTAACTTCTGTCAGGCAATAATTAACTATTCTTGGTAATAGATATTGGTCATCTGCAATGAATTCTTCAGCACTCTGTTCTGCTAAAGAGCTCAGAAGACTTTAAATACCTAAGATCATCAACATACAAGGCTCACTTGAAAACCTTATATTAAAAAAATATAAATAAGCTCATAATGTGTCAACATTTATTGAGCTTGAAGTTTGCTACAGAGGCTAGTAGTCATGCTGTTTAAATTGGACTACTCTCAAGGAACATACTCTGTTACAGTTGTAACTTAACATATAATACTATGTTAAAAGTAAATATTATATTAGTATTACTGGGGTGGGGCTGGGGAAAAAAGATGCAACCAATAATACTTGATAAATTATAAAAGACCTATTGCACTCACTACTGAATTTAATCCTTATAACAACCTTGTGGGTTTTGACAAAGGGCCAGAAAACTTGTTCAAGGTCACAAAGAAGAAAGAAAGAAAGTGAAGTCGCTCAGTCATGTCCGACTCTTTGCGACCCCATGGACTGTAGCCTACCAGGCTTCTCCGTCCATGGGATTCTCCAGGCAAGAATACTGGAGGGGGTTACCATTTCCTTCTCCAGGGGATCTTCCTGACCCAGGGATCGAACCTGGGTCTCCCGCACTGGAGGCAGACGCTTTAACCTCTGAGCCACCAGGGAAGCCCAGACCTCAAGCCAAAGCTGAGATTTGAATCCATGTGGCTGATTCTCAAACAAATGTTGGCAGGGATCTGGGGTAACTGGTATTCATACACCATTAAGAAGGGTATGAACTAGTAAATTTTCCAAGGAAGATAACTCGGCCATACCTATCAAATGACAACTGCATATGTTCTTTGTCTTTGGAATTTCATTTCTAGGATGTTTGTATTATAGTAGAAAAGACCATCCATAAAAAATTAGTTAAATTAGACCCAATTTATAAAATGGAATCCTATGTAGTCATTGAGAAAGAGATGTCTCTGAATATAGAATATGAGTAGCATTATCTGCAAGATACATTATTAAGCTAAAAAAAAAAAAAAAGCTGTTCCCCACACTTTTTGTATGCGTGTGTTGTTTAAAAGGGACTGTCTGCTTAAAGAGATGGGGAATTTTGAATACTGTCATGAAGCCAATTACACAATTTTTAACTGAGGTCTGTGGTTAATTTTTAACTGTTGCCTGTGGTTTCCATATTTGCAAGTAGCAAAGTAGTGAGTTGTCGACTAGGATATGGGACTGCCTAGTAATAAACTGACTGTTTTTATGGTGGTTAGTGTTTTCGAATTCAAGTTAGTGTGCCCAACACACAGTGAAATGTCAGCGTTTGGAGCAGAGAAAAAAGTTTGTTGAAGAACTGAGCAAGGAAGAATAGGTGGTTCATGCTCATAAGATCCAAACTCCGGCCTGGGTTTTAGGGAAGAAGTTTTTCTGGGCAAAATGTGGGGGGAGGGCTGCAGAATGTATAACTCTCCTCTGATTGGGTAGTGGTGAGGTATATTAACAAGGTGGTGTTCCAGGAATCTCAGTCATCAGCCTGCTGGTTCCTACTTGTCTGGGAGTCCATGTGCTTGTGTTCAGCCTGAAGTTCCCATCCTTCACCGTGGTGGGGCCTTAGTTCCTGTAGAAGACCTCAGAAATATGTATCAGATTGTTCTCCCCTCATCCTCCACCCTAGCCTATGAGGAGCTAGGACCCTGACCCATCAGTGCACTGGTGTTGCTTTCTGCATCCCCTCACTTCCTTATTGAGTAACTGAATCTGCTCTTTGGAAATCAGGGAAGGTCTAAGAGGCTGAAGCCTTTATCCTAAAAACAGGAAAAGGGACATGGAAAGGTCTTTGTGCTCAGGGTTTTATTAGTTAGAAGGAATTCTTCCTAACGTTTCTTCTTAAATTCCGGAAGCACTTTTTTTCTGATTTGGCCCACCTACATCTTCACAGTTAGAAAGAAACTTAGAAATATAGTAGCTCAGTATTTAAAACAGCAGGATTTCAGTCTCCTAAAGAGTCTTATCATCAATTTTGTGGGCCACAATTAATATGATTTCAATCATTAAAAATATAAAAATTAAGTATGTAAAAAACAAAGTATCAAACTACATCGTATATAAAAGGCTGCATTTCATACTTGGAAACTGCATTTTACAATATGTGTGTACATATGTGTATTTGTGTGCAGCATGAGTTCATGTGTGTATGTGTGTGGCCTGCATGTGCATATGTTTTTTGTGTGTACATTTTTGTGTGTGCTATGTGCTTATGCATACATGTGTCTATGTGATGGTTTAAATGTATTGTTCACTGTTGCTGCTGCTGCTGCTAAGTCACTTCAGCTGTTGCTGCTAAGTCGCTTCAGTCGTGTCTGACTCTGTGCAACCTCATAGATGGCAGCCTACCAGGCTCCCCTGTCCCTGGGATTCTCCAGGCAAGAACACTGGAGTGGGTTGCCATTTCCATCTCCAATGCATGAAGGTGAAAAGTGAAAGCGAAGTCGCTCAGTCGTGTCCAACTCTTAGCGACCCCATGAACTGCAGCCTACCAGGCTCCTCCGTCCATGGGATTTACCAGGCAAGGGTACTGGAGTGTTGTTCCTGGGCTAAAAGCTTTAAATCTATTGTCCTAGTGCAAAATACCTTATTTTGTGGGTAAAGAAATGGAGGCTCATACAGGCTATGTGACTTGCCCAAGATGAGTAACAGGGCTAGAATTCCTGCTGATGTGTCTAGACTTACAGGTTTCCTCCTTGTTACATCATATTTCATAGATGCCTCTGTGGCCAGAGCCACTGAAGGACTTTGCAGAGTGGAAAGGTAATTGGATTTGCTTTTCTGAAAGAGCATAAGGAATGATATGCTGGATGGATTGGAGGGAACTTTGTGGAGGCTGGAACTCTCAGGGAGTTTTTATATCAGCCCTGGCAAGAACTTGGGACTCATTCCACTAAGGCATTTGCTCTAGGCATGCTGAGGAGGAAGAAGGTGTGAAATGGATTTAGAAGGCAGCCATGACAGGATCGGGCTTCCCTGGTGGCTCAGGTGGTGAAGAAGAAACTGCCTGCAATGTGGAAGATGTAGGTTCAATCCTTAGGTCAGGAAGACCCTCTGGAGAAGGGACTGGCTACCCACTCCAGTATTATTGCCTGGAGAATTCTATGGACAGAGGAGCCTGGTAGGCTACTGTCTATGGGGTCAGCAAAGAGTCAGACACAACTGTGAGACAGATCACTCACATGACAGAATCTGGTGATGAATTTGAATTTGAAGTGGTTTAAGAGAGAGTCAAGGAGTTCCAAGTTTAAGGCTGGAGTACCTGGATAAATAGCAGGGCTGTCTGCTAAACAAGAGAAAATAGGAGCGGGAGCAGTTTTGGGGGCAAAGATAATGAGGATAGGCTTGAGATATCTTGGGAAGCTTTGAATACAGACTTCCAGAGGGGTGAGAAATCCAACTTGGGACATGGGAGAGAGCTCAAGAGTGGAGTGCATTACCTGGGTGTCATGTGAAATGATAACTGTGAAATGATCTCTTTTTTGGGATTTGCCGGTCCCTACCCTTGAGTGTGGTTTCCAGGGTTTCTTATTGGAAAGCCATGAGCAGAAACTTCTCACGGAACATCACCTCAATCAAATGCCACAGAACTGCAAAATGAAACCACTGGGGACACACCCAGAAACCAAACCATCAAACTCTCCTCTCAGAAGCTCTTCCTTTATTTACTTCTTTGGTTTCCATTTGTACCAGGATAATAAAACAACTCTTTTTTTTCTTTTACTTGGAACCTCTTTATTCAGCCACCAGGGACTTCCCTTTTGTGGGGGCAGCACCCATCCCAAGGACTTACCCCAGAGTCCTCAAAACAGAAGCAATTACATTTCCACTCGAACTGCTCTTTCTCTGTCTAAGGAATCTTCCTCACCAATAGTCCTGCTACCCATTTATGGGAAATTTGGCCTTGGGGCTCCATTTACAGATATTAAATTCACAGTGAAACTGTAGAAGACTCCCATTCATTAGAAATTCCATTCATGCTCTCCAAGCTAAAAAACAGAAACCACATTTTGGGTTGTAGAAGTAGCCACTTTAAATGACCCAATTAACCAATTGTTTCTGTTATGAGAGAGATATATATTTTTGTGAATTCCAAGGGAATTCATGAAATAGCAGGAGAAGCATTTTATTATTTCACTTTTTATATAGATGCTAAGGCTTTGTTGGGAACTTACAGGGGTACAGGGCAGGGACATTTCTCAGTGGCAACTATCAAACTGGGGCAATTTTAAAGAAAAGTAGGTGCAGGTTTTACCTGAATTGAAGGTATCCAGAGATTTTCCACTGGCCGCAAATATAACATCTTTGTTATATCCACTGACTGGATTCATGACCTTGACAAACGGCTTCACCTTCCCAGGCTTAAAATTTCTTCTTCAAGAAAAGGCAAAACGTTCTTTCCACACTAGCCAGAGAGGGGTCCATATGGCGGCATGTTCTGGGCTCCTGTTTGTAACTTAAAGGGAGAATTTCACAATATCTGGAGTCCTTGATGTCCTTCAAATGAAGGAGGAGGATGTCCTCAAATCCCTCACGGAGGAACCCACTTAGGAGCACTAACCCTGACTTCCAAATGGAACAGCACATCTACAAAAGGAAAAGTGATGGGTCACTTTTAACCTGGTGTGCTGCAGTCCATGGGATTGCAAAGAGTCGACATGACTGAGTGATTGAACTGAGCTGAACTACCTCGTTAATCTGAAGTGGACCTGGGGAAAACTCGTGCCATTGTTGACGCTGAAAACCCAGCTGATGCCAGTGTCTTCTGCTCCAGGAATGCTGGCCATTCAGCCAAGCTGTGCTGAAGTGTGCTGCTGCCATGAGAGTGACTCCCATTGTGGGGCACTTCATCCATTCCTGTAAACATTACTAATTTACAGAGTAGAAAGCTTCTGCTCTGTCTTCTGTGGTTACAGACCCTAGGGGTGACCACCAGTCTCACAGAGGTGTCTTATGGTAACCCACCTACTGTTGCTCCAGGTCACCCAGACTCCCTGGTGCTGTGTGGACACTGCCACCCCTGCAGCAAGAGGGG
Organism: Bos indicus x Bos taurus; assembly: GCF_003369695.1. NCBI lineage: Eukaryota > Metazoa > Chordata > Mammalia > Artiodactyla > Bovidae > Bos > Bos indicus x Bos taurus. Next base: position 106,968,708 of record NC_040076.1, read on the forward strand.
AGTTCCCGGGGTCTGTTGTGGCCATGCTAGCCCGGGGATTCTGCGCCTGCAAGGCTCCTTCTCAGGTGCCCACTCGTGGGAGGTCAAGCGCTATCTCTGCTTCTACAGGGATCCTGAAGAAACTGAAAAGGAAGAGCAGGCAGCTGTGAAAAGCCTGAGACTCAGGAGGAATTTCAGGGTGAATGAATCACTCCAGGTCCCGAGTTTATTTCTACTCAACCCCAGGTTGCAGACAGGTCTGCAGGCACAGATGGCCACAGTGCCTTCCAGCAGCTGCTCCTGGAGGACCACGGCACTCTGCCCGCCTCTGAAGGCTGGTCTACAGCTGCTGTGGCTCAGGCCACTGACCCAGGAGGAACAACCACCACAGTGGTCTTACACGGCTCCTTCACATACTCTTAAACAGAAAATGTAAATAAGGCTGATGGAAAACAAACAGTTTATTTAAAAAAAGAAGAGAAGGAATCAGATGGTTACTGAATTTTCTTCTGGATCTAAAAAGGCTTTGATTTTATAAATGGTTCTACAGTATTTCCCCTTTAAAGGACAATTGTGTCAGACATTTTGGAAAGATAAATACAATTTCTTTGACTTGCAATTTCACTCAGCTAATTAGTCAAATTTGCATGGAGAGCCTGTTATGTGCCTGGTACTCTGCCTGGTGCAGGGGAAACTTAGGATGAAGGTCCCAGTACCCTCTGCCCTTGCAGGTTACAGGGGAGACAAGACAGCAGTGTTTGAGGATCAGCAATAGCCTGAGCTTACCATTTCTGACTGCCATGTCCATGCCATGTCATGCTCAGTGTGGAACAGAGTCAAATTCTGATAACTTATTGTCTGTCTCCTCCACTAGTGTGGAAGGCAGGAATTTTGTCTTTTTTGGATATTGTAGGCCCAATAATTGGAAGAATGTCCAACATATTGTTGATGATTGACATACAAGGTAGAAGGATGGGGCACAAATTCGAAGGATATATTTAAAAGTGGTAGAAGAATGAGCTAATACAGTGGTCTTCAAGGACTTCCCCAGTGGTTCAGTGTAAAGAATCTCCCTGCAATGCAGGAGCCGAAGGAGACCTGGATAAGGAAGATTCCCTGGAGGAGGAAGTGGCACCCCACTCCAGCATTCTTGTCTGGAGAATCCCATGGAGAGAGGAGCCTGGCGAGCCATAGTCCATACATAGGGTTGCAGAGTTGGACACAACTGAAGTGACTTAGCATGCATAGTGGTCTTCAAACTGCAGTATGCTTATACCAAAAGACTTTACAAAGACTTTCCAAGAGATGGCTGGGCACAGACAGCTTTAGGGAACCAATTTCTAGATCCTCAATTTTCCTATGAGTCATTTCTCAAATTTGAGCTGCCTGAGGGGCACCGAGAAAGTTGTCCTGCTGGTTTCTTCTCCATTTTCCTTTTTCCAATCCTTCTCCTCTTACTTAACAAACGAATGGCTTTTCTCACCAGTCTCACTGAGACGCATTCCCCTATGTGGTAAAAAATCACCTGTGAAGAAACCTGGGCAGTATAGGAACAAGTGTGAAACAGTATATAGCTCTAATCATTGGCTAGTAAATTGTTGCAACCCAAGGGGTTTCCAGTACTTTGCTATCAACAAAACTCAAGAACTAATGGAGTTGTCATCTGAAAGATCACTAAAAGTAATTTTTGATGATAGATCACAGCAAGATTTGGCATATAATTCAAAGGGAACTCAAAAAATTGATTGACAGTGACATACAAGACTCCTTCCACTCCTACCCACTTAATTATGAATAGGCTTTTTTCAAGGTTTACATCCTTAAGTACAAATAATGGGAATAGAAATGATGGAGAACTCTGTCTCATTCTATCAATAAGGAATGTTTATTGGTAGATACATGAATTAATTGGAAAAGACCCTCTCAATAAAATGGCCATTTCCAATACAATTTCTCTTTTTAGTCTATAATTGTTCATCAAAGTTTATAATAGACTTTTGTTGCTTTAATCAATTGATTAACAATAATAATTGTAACAGTAACAAATATAGAAGAATTTTATTACTTAAAACTTTATGGTCACAGGAAACGTAAAAATTTAAATTGATATTTATGTGTGAAGAAGTATGATAGGGTGATAAATAAAACATTTAAAAATGTTTAAATGTCAATAAAACATTAAAAAAAAACCTAAAAATATGTGAGTACTAAATTTTAAGAGGCATTAAAATGGAATATAAGTTTGAAAATAAATAAGGGGCTTCTCTGGTGGTCCAGTGGTTAAGAATCTACCTTGCAATGCAAGGGACACTGGTTCGATCCCTGGTCTGGGAAGACTTCACATTCGGCAGAGCAACTAAGCCTGTGCACCACATCTACTGAGCCAGCACGCTAGAGCCCGAAGAGTCACAACCATTGAGCCCACATGCTGCAACTCCTGAAGCCTGAATGCCTAGCGCCTGTGCTCTGCAACAAGAGAAGTCACCACACTGGGAAGCTCACACGCTGCAGTGAAGAGCAGGCCCTGCTCATCACAGCTAGAGAAAGCCCAAGTGCAGCAACGAAGGCCCAGTGCAGCCAATAAACAACAAATTTTTAAAAAGAATAAAGCATAGCTTACTCATTTATCTTTTTAAAAATGGATATGATAGTCAAATTGACTTGGTATTTAAATTCTATTGGATACATTTAAAAGATGCATTCTATTGGGTATAGCAGATATATATTTTTCCTTTATTTATTTTTAATTGAAGGCTGATTGCTTTACAGTATTGTGTTGGTTTCTGCCATACACCAACATGAATCAGTTATAGGTATACACATGTCCCCTCCCTCTTGAATCTCCCTCCCACCTCTCATCCCATCCCACCACTCTAGGTTGTCATGGAGCCCCCGTCTGAATTTCCTAGCAGATATATTTTTAAATGTTTATATTTAGAAAGTTCTGGAAATGATTTTTTTGCAATTCCTTAAATATATGGTGGACAAATTTTGAAGTAACCTTAAAAATGTATGAGGAGGGCAGGGTTTTGACCATTTTTCTGGGGGCTCTGTGAGGGACTAAGTTTGAAGACCACTGGGCTAATACTCTAAGTGTGACATTCTAATCCTGGCTGCACAGTTACTATCAACTCTTGGGAAATCCCTTCTTAATCCCTCTATGTCCATTTCTCTTTCTGCAAAATAAAAAGGACACCTGCTTGCTTTCCCTTATTCTCAGGAATGTTCTGAGATCATATGAGATAATGAACTAATGCAAAAAGGTCCAGATTATTTCCTGAGCGCAAGTTGGACAACTCTGGGAAGTTTCAATAACTTTTTCAGGTTAACAGGATACTGTTAGTTCCCCAGAAAACATAATGAAAGGTATTCTTATTACTACCTTGACTTTACTGTGGCCTCCCATTTCCCCTGGTTTAGAGTCAGCGGTTGGAACTTTATGAAAGAGATCTAACATCATTAGGGGGTAGTTTCTGCATCACTGCATCACGGGGTTAGCAAGAAGGGACCTAACTCTATTTCAGGGCTCCGCCCGAGGTTTGACTCTAATGATCAGTAAGAGAAATCACAAACTACACAACAGGAAAGCCAACAAGACTAAACTCTCTTCCCACATGTATTTTTAGCTCAGAGAACATTGACTCAGGTTCTGAGTGTTGTCACTGTTAACACCTATTCAGGTAACTGAATAAAAAGCCTTGAACATCATGCAGAGAGTTTCTACTTTATACTATGGGTGACAGATATTAAGACACTGAGCAAATGTTAAAATCAGATGTTTCTTAGAAACATTACAAGATCACTTAGCCATGTGGAGGATGGGTTGAGGTGATAGGAACAGGGCCACAAGATCAGAGACAAAAGTACAGTTAGGACTCCTTCAGTCTTGACAGAAATCCGACTCAACTAGTATAAGTAAAATGGGATACTATTGACTGCTATAACAAAATGTCCGGGGGTGGATCTGGCTTCAGGCTAAATCCAAACTCATAAGATGTCGTCAAGGTTTTCTCTTTCTCCTCCACCACCGCTTGACTCTGCTGCTCTCCTTAGCTTCTTATTTCTTTAAAAAAAAATTAATTTATTTATTTGGCTGTGCCAGATCTTATCTGCAGCATGCAAGATCCTTAGTTGCAGCATGTGGGATCTAGTTCCCTGACCAGGGATCCAACCCAGGCCCCCTGCATTAGGAGCATGAAGCCACTGGACCACCAGGGAAGTCCTCTATCCTTAGCTTCTGATGCGTGCTCTCTCTCCACATAGTATACAAGAGGGATGCCAGGCTCTTATTTTCTCAGTTGAGAAAGTTCAATATCTGTATATCAATTCCAGGGAAGCTTCTGACTGGTGCTGCTGGGGTCACATGCACATTAATGAGACCATGGAGGCTGGCAGAATGGGTATTCCTTTGGGTTTGACTGCCTAGGTCACTTTCGTGATAGAGGAAGCTGGCAGCAAGTCTTACAGCCTCGGCAGAACCACATAGAGTTGGCAAAGAGATCCCCAAAGAAGCCAGAAGAACGGTAACACGCACTGAGAATACAAAGGCCATAGCTATTAACACCACTGACCGAAAGAGCAGACTCTGATTACAATAGGATACTGGAAATATGAACGAGAGGAGGGACCAAAGAGATTTGCGATGCAGGTAAAGTTGACATCAAGACTGGTTTTTATTGACTTGACCTTCTAAAACAAAATAGATTTCCATCTTGGGCAACTACCTGGAGATTCTGCCACTTGGAGGAGGAGTTTCCAGGCTTTGGTAGCCAGAGAAAGCTAAATAAATATGGAAAGATAAATATATGTGTTTGTTGCTCAGTCATGTCCAACTCTTCGTGACCCCATGGACTCTAGCCCACCAGGTTCCTCTCTCCATAGAATTCTCTAGGCAAGAATACTGGTGTGGGTAGCCATTCTCTTCTTCAGGAGATCTTCCCAACCCAGGGATCAAACCTGGGTCTCCTGTATTGCAGGCAGATTCTTTACTATATGAGCCACCAGGAAATATATAGATTAGAATATATAGACAGGGATATATTTAAATATAAAGATATTTATTTGGTTATGATACTTTTTTGGTTCCTCAAAAGAATTTGAAGCAATTTACAGGGATTGGATCCCCTGGAGAAGGGAACAGCTACCCACACCAGTATTCTGGCCTGGAGAATTCCATGGATTGTATAGTCCATGGGGTTGCAAAGAGTTGGACACGACTGAGTAACTTTCACTTCACAGGGATAATAAAGTAACTTAAGAGTTAAACCATCCCAAGTTCTTAACTAATTCGTCATAGGTGGGATTCGGAACTTGGAAAGTAAAGTTTTGTTGTTCAGTCGCTAAGTCAAGTTCAACTATTTGCAGCTCCATGGACTGTAGCACACAGGCTCCTCTGTCCTCCACTATCTCTCAGAGTTTGCTCAGATTCATGCCCATTGAGCTGATGATGCTATCTAACTGTCTCATCCTCTGTTACCCCCTTCTCCTTTTGCCTTCAATCTTCCCCAGCATCAGGGTTTTTCCAATGAGTTGGCTCTTTGTATCAGGTGGCCAAAGTATTGGAGCTTCAGCAATAGCCCTTCCAGTGAATATTCAGGGTTGATTTCCTTTTAGATTGACTGGTTTGATTTCCTTGCTGTCTAAGGGACTCTCAAGAGTCTTCTCCAGCACCACAGTTTGAAAGCATCAATTCTTGAGCAGTCAGCCTTCTTTATGGACCAACTCTCATATCTGTACATGATGACTGGAAGAAACCATAGCTTTGACTATATGGACCACTAGACTAAATGGTAAAGCTATTGTTTTCCTAAAGACCTGGCACCTCCACTTGCAGTGTCGTGAAACTGGTCCGTGATTTGGATGGTTTGTATGACCGGCCTGGAAAGTGAAGCCAAAGGAATTCCCAATGAAAAGGCTTTCATCTTGAGCCAAGAAGCCTGAGTAACTTTGAGTTGGGAATGACCATGAGTACTTGTCTCAGAAATCTGAAATGGCCCTAAGATTTGGCTTTCATTTTCTTGTGTGATGTAAGAGCAATGCTGTTTGCCCAATTAATTGGTGGTAGAGGAAAATCCATGCAAGCACCTGAAATGAAAGTAATTTGTATGAGAACTTCCTGCTTTCTTTGAAATTCAAAATTCTGAGGATGTGTGAGTATATTTGGCCCCAGCTTGTATGTATAGAGGCTCTTAAGATATGAAATCAAAACAACTTCGATGCTTTAAAGGAGCAGTTAACTGCCTCAGACAAAAAACAACTTTTGAATGATTTTATAGTCCAGAATTCTTGACAATGAATATAATTTGGGAAGTGATACACATATGTGTACTTTTGCAAAGAGGAAGTGGGCACTGAGACTTTTTAGTTCCGTGAGTTGAGGAGGGCATTGTTGGTATGATATTGGCACACCAATTATGCAGATCAGGGAACTGGGCTGATTATAATGGAAACAAGAGATAGAGAAAATAAGACTTGAAAGGGATGCTCGGGGCTGGTGCACTGGGATGACCCAGAGGGATGGGATGGGGAGGGAGGATGGGGGGGTGCGGTTCAGGATGGGGAAGAGATGTACACCCGTGGCGGAATCCTGTCAATGTATGGCAAAACCACTACAATATTGTAATTAGCCTGCAATTAAAATAAATAAATTTATTGTAAAAAAAAAAGAAAGAAAGGGGCAAATGAACATCAAACTTCAAGTGTGGTCAAAAGGGGAATAATTTCAAACTATTACGTTTTATTTTTTACTGTTGGATTGACCCCTTCTTTTTAAAGCCTATTAATTTGTATTTCCTGAGTGACTCTTACAAATACAATCTTGCCTAATGTTTGTGAGGGAAGAAGCCCTCAGATCAGCTTGGAAAGTAGAGGAAATGCAGATGAGGCTTTTAACTGTTTCTGTATTGCCTATAGAACTCAGAAAACCTTAGCAGTTCAGTTCCTTCAAGGCTGGCCTTTGCTAAATTGCCAAACCCCTTCTAGGCCTCAGAACTACTTCAGGTGGGCCTGGCTCTGAGCTTCACCAAGTCCCAGTGGAGACTGAAGAATGTCCTCAAGAGACATTGCAGGTCCCCTGCAAGGCACGCCAGGCAGTTCTCTAACTCTGACTCTCACAGAGGAAACACCCACAGGAGACGGCCGGGCAAATGTGTTCCAGCGCCACAGTTTCATCGTGGGCAGGCCTGCGGCAGAGGTGCCGGGGTCTGTAGACACTGCCTTGTCCCCTGGGCTGCTCGCTGAGGTGTTTCCACTGTCTGTCCTCACGTTCGCCTTTCCTGCTCTGGGCCTCGGCCCTGGAAGTGAAAGCTGCTGTCTCTCTGAAGACCCAGCACCCCCCACTTGCAGTGTGGTGAGACTGTTTGGGAACTCCGAAAAGACTCATGTTCTGTTTTCCTCCCACTCTTAGTTTAGCCAGAACTGCAGGGAGTCGGATTTATTTCTCCCATATGAAATATCCCCGCACGGAATTATTCTTCCTGAGGCGTTTATTACTTCCCTTAAAAAATTACTTAGCCTGACAGAGTTGCCTGGTGTCCCGCTCTCAATCTGATTTGCATCTGAGGCAATGACACATCTTAAAATCAGCCTTCTTAAGCAGCAGGGACAAGAGTCCACATTACTGGAAAGAGGAAACGGATGCTTTGTGATAAATAGTAAAGTCCTCTCTCTCTGTTGCCTGTGAGAGTCCACACCTTGAACTCTCACATCTGAATCGCTACTGAAGTGAACCCACGGTTGTCTCTCAAATGTCATTTCTAATACGTGGGGGATGCTCTGTGACCTAAAAAGCCCCCTCACAAAGTGACTGTAATTTCTACTGAGAACTAACAGACATCTGGAAGGAAGTAACTTTATGAGGCAGAAAATTAAAGAACTCACTTGCAGCCTTGTCTATACTTTACCAGAATCAGGATACATGCCACTATTTTCTGCAAAGCCAGAAAGCAAATAAGGTATTGATTGAATATAAAAGAAAAAAGTCTCCGGTAGTAAATAATCACCGAGAAAGTTTGAATGCCTAGTCTGGAGGGTGAAAATAAAATCTGTTTTACCGTTAGTACTGCTCTTCTACCTTGTGCTGTTAATACAGTGTGCAGAGCAGTGGATTCAGGAGTTTTAAAAACAAGGGCCACGTTATGAACACAGGCAGAGCATTGTTCTCAAACAGAGGGATGTTCAGAGAGAAGGATGCTATGGCAAAGCGTTACTTAAACTAATTAGTCCTGGTAAGTCATTTCCTACCAAAGCTACGAAATGAAAGGACTATTTCTGAGGACTGAGACTTTTCATTCTGCGCAGCTAGGGGGTTGCAAAGAGTCGGACATGACTGAGCGACTAAGCAGAGAGAGAGACCATTAGTTCATAAATTATTAAATATAATACTAATTTATACCAACAACTGACTATAAGCCTCAATTAAAATATCCTGGAAAACTCATTACCCATCAACCTATCTCATAATGAATATGTCATATCCTATTTAGAAACAAATAAATGAACGTCAGTGCAAAAGGTAATTGCATTTCTAAGCATCAGAATTCAACTGGGGTGGTAATGGTTGAAGCGTGGTGCTGAGGATTGCAGACACCCATGGCTTTTCCAGAGGATGCCAAAGTAGTCTCCCGTAGTCACTTGATAAACATTTATGTTTGTGACACCATAATAAAATCCAGCTTCTTTTTTCTGGCATGAACTGATTGTTTGCTCATGATGAATCTTATTTTGACCTGATCTGGTTTCTGTCCTGGTGGCTAAAGGAAAATATAGACTGGGAGACAGGATTTAAGCTGAACTGAAGAGGTCCATAAACTGAAAAAGGGTTAGTCACTGACCTAGAAGAGATTTTCTAGAGGGAAGAAGCAGAGCCTCTAGCAGTGTGGTGTGGCGACTAAGAAAATGGAATTTGTCTTCAGAGACCTGGTTTGTGTTCCAGATCTTTCGTAAAGGACTGTGGCTGTCCTCGTTAAGGACTTGCATCAGCTATGGTACTGCTAGTTGGGGTGACAAAGAGATTTAATGCAGTATAATGGCTCAAATATAGAGTTTGTTTCTTACTTCTGCAACCATCTGAGGCAAACCCTAGTCTACAGCAGGCAGCTCTTGTTCAGTGGACTCAGGAACCCCAACACCTTCCATATGGTGGCTCTGCCTTCCTCTAGGTCCTTGGGATTGTGGCTGGTGCAAGGAGAGAGAAAGCACAGAGATGGCCCTTCTTCAAAGCCTCGCTTGGAATTAAGACACATAATACTTATTTCACTCCACTGGTGAAAATCAGGCATCGGTCACAGCTACATGCAAAGGGACGGTGGGTCTGAAACCAGTCTCTGTCTGTTTAGCTGCTTCCTAGGAACAACTCTATTACAACTCTGTAATTCTCTGTAAGAACATGGTGGAGAGGGATGGATTTCAGCAGATGAATTACCTGCCAGAGGGCTATCTGTCAGAGATAGCAGAGATGACATTCTGTGGAAGGAAAGTCTTTGGGATCATAGATCCAAAACTTGAAAAGGGAGGGACTTAAGGAAGAGTCAACCGGATAGGGGGTTTCAAGCTTGAAAGCAGTGAGATTAAATCTGAGTGACAGTCATGCCAAGGGTCTCCTCCCGCAGCTAAGGGGAGGGGTGTTAGGCATCAGGAAGAGTAGGGTCACACCCATTAGTGAAAGCATTGAAATGGCGGGTCCCAATGGTCAGCATTTCACTTCAAGAGAGATTCTGCCTTCTTCTGTGCTGAGGGCTATCGTTTCAAAGATGGCTGGGGTTTGCCTCTACCCTCAAAAAGGAAACAGAAAAGTCTGTGTTCAGGAAGCAGTTGATAATCCTTGGAGCCTAAGTGTGGGTATGTGTGTGTGTGTGTGTGTGTGTGTGTGTGTGTGTAATAGAAACAGTTGCGTCAAGGAAGTGACACCTTCGTTCTACATATGAATTGGTGTTAGTCAGATTGGGGGTGGGGGGTGGCCCAATTTTGTTTTAAGAAATTGAACTTCTCTACAATAGACTCACCTAGTCTTCCCCACCTTAATTAGCTCTCTGTATTCTAAAGTGGGCTTCCCAGGTGGCTCAGTGGTGAAGAACCTGCCTCCCAAAGCAAGAGATGTAAAGAGACCCAGGTTTGATCCCTGGGTCAGGAAGATCCCCTGGAGGAGGAAATGGCAACCCACTCCAGTATTCTTGCCTGGAGAATCCTACGGACAGAGGAGCCTCGCAGGCTGCAGTCCAAGGGGTCGCAACGAGTCAGACGTGACTGAGTGACAAAGCGCACACGCGCTGGGTACCAGTTATTTTATGGAGACTATTTTATTCAATCTTTAGAGTAACCCCAAGAGATCCTATGTGCAGGAGGTAAACTAAGATAACATAAAGCTTTAGTGACTTGCTTAAGGTCTAATTACTGGGAAGACAGTGGAGTCAGCCTTGTGCCCAGTCTCTCTGGCGCCAGAATCCATGCATTCTCCCTTACACTTCTTTCTCTTAAAATTGGGAGGAGAGGTGGCCCAATTTTTAGGTCAGGAATTCTAGCATCTACCTAAGCCAGGTAAACTAGTAAGGGTCCTAGCTAATGCATGGAGGGGTAACCTAGAGCAGGTGAGAATCCTTTTGGGAATAATCCCAGTCCTTGCTGAAAAAGCAAAGGGACTGGAAAAACTCAATTTTGAAAGAATCCTCTTGGAGGTGAGTCACTTGGTGACCTCTCTACCAGGGGTAGGGAAGTGTGACAGGGACACTGGTACAATTTCCTTTGAGGGTCTTCGGGTAGTGGGTGAAACTCCTCTATTTTCAGCTGGCTTTGCCCCCAGAAGTGTTTTGAAGGGCCGGGGAAACAGTGGAAACAGTGTCAGACTTTATTTTTTGGGCTCCAAAATCACTGCAGATGGTGACTGCAGCCATGAAATTAAAAGACGCTTACTCCTTGGAACGAAAGTTATGTCCAACCTAGACAGCATATTCAAAAGCAGAGACATTACTTTGCCAACAAAGGTCCGTCTAGTCAAGGCTATGGTTTTTCCAGTGGTCATGTATGGATGTGAGAGTTGGACTGTGAAGAAGGCTGAGTGCCGAAGAATTGATACTTTTGAACTGTGGTGTTGGAGAAGACTCTTGAGAGTCCCTTGGACTGCAAGGAGATCCAACCAGTCTATTCTGAAGGAGATCAGCCCTGGGATTTCTTTGGAAGGAATGATGCTAAAGCTGAAACTCCAATACTTTGGCCACCTCATGCGAAGAGTTGACTCATTGGAAAAGACTGATGCTTGGAGGGATTGGGGGCAGGAGGAGAAGGGGATGACAGAGGATGAGATAGCTGGAAGGCATCACTGACTCAGTGGATGTAAGTCTGAGTGAACTCCGGGAGTTGGTGATGGACAGGGAGGCCTGGCGTGCTGTGATTCATGGGGTTGCAGAGTCGGACACGACTGAGCGACTTAACTGAACTGTGGGTGTAATCTGACTTCTTCTTCTTTTTTTTTTTTAATTACTTGTTTATTTAGCTATGCCAGGTGCTAGCTGGGGCGTTTGAAATCTAGTTCTCTGGCCAGGGATTGAACCTGGGCCCCCTGCATTGGCAGCTCAGAGTTTAAGCCACTGGACCACCAGGCAAGTCCCTCTTCCTTCTCGAGTAAGGGGATCTTCAGTTATAATTATGGGCTTCAAACAACTGAAGGGTTTCAAGGCCATGAATTTCTTCAGAACGTATTTCAAGCCGAGAGACTGCATTGCTTAAGACAAAGAAAGCTCACTTCTAATTTTTATTGGAAAGGGCAATTCTGACAAGGATTTAAAACAAATGAAGATCGTCTTTCTCGGTGGGCCGAGTTTTAGTGTCAGGATTTCAGGTTGCAGATGTGCTGTAGGAGGTTTTCGTCACGCACCTCTCTCACTTGGGCTCAGGCATTTTTGTGGCATTCATCCTTGGTTGGCTTTCCCCCAGAGTTCCAAATTAATAGGAATGTACTTTAATAGATACTAAAAATAATTTAAGAAAAGCTAAAAAGAAGGAAGTTCAAGGCCATGGGTCTTAACATTAGTGTCACAAAGGGAACTTGAATAAATCCTGATGCCCACGCCACATCCTGAACCAATTAAATCAGTGTCTGTGGAGGTGGCATGCAGGTGTCCATGGTTTCTGAAGTTCCCCAGTGACTCCACTGCGCTGCTGAAGATGAGAACCACTGGCAAAGTGACTAATATCCTCACCTAGCTGGAGCAGCAAAGCTCCAGCAGCTATGCCTGGATTTTCAGGGCTGGGGTCACCTCAGGGGAGCGCTGACAGCCAGTGCAGGGCTTTGGGGCTTAGTAGAGACCTTGACGAAGGGAGGACTTGGGGCTCCACCCACCAGCCCAGTGGTGAGCACCCTGCTCCACTCAACAGTCAACTCTCAAAAACCAAATATAATTATGGGCTGCATTATTTTTTTATTCCAAATGAAAATAATCTGATTGAGGCCCACAAAGAAATGATGAGTGTTTCAATGTAAGATGGCCTATTTTAATAAATAAGAAGGCTCTGAAACCTGGCAACTCTGAATTACTTAATACTTATCAGAATATTTTTAAAAAAGGAAAACGGAAACAGTGGATTAACCTTCTATCTTTGGATTATATCATGGACCTTATAGTGAAAACAGGTGGTCTGTGGGTGGTTCTGGAATGCTGACTGCTCATCTCTGCTTTAGTTTATGATTCTCTAATACCTACATGGACATTCGTTGATGACATTGATTTTCTGAAGTGTGTTAGTCGCTTAGCTGTGTCTGACACTTTGTGACCTTTTGGACTGTAGTCCGCCAGGCTCCTCTGTCCATAAAATTCTCCACGCAAGAATATTGGAGCGAGTAGCCATCTCCTCCTCCAGGGGATCTTCCCAACTCAGGGATCGAACCTGGGTCTCCCTGCATTGCAGGCAAATTCTTTACTGTCGGAGCCACTGAAACTTTCTACCTACTGAGGAACACTCTGTAATTGCGTTAGACTTGGCATTTTTATTCACATGGCCAAAAGAAGTGATCAAAATGTGAAAAATGGCACCAGTTAGCCTTGGGAAAAGTGTAAATATAGGTGTCATTTGTTCATGCGGCAAATGCGGTTTGGATGCAGCCATTGGCTCTGACAAGTCCAGCAGCTATTAAATCGTGTGTATGTGTTAGTTGCTTCAGAAGTGTCTGATTCTTTGCGACCCCATGATCTACAGCCCGAGAGGCTCCTCTGTCCATGGGATTCTGCAGGCAAGAACTGGAGAGGGTTGCCATTTCCTTCTCCAGGGGATCTTCCTGACCCAGGGATCACACCCACATCTCTTGTCTCCTGCACTGGCAGGCAGGTTCTTTACCATTGAGCCACAAGTGTTGAAATTACAACTGATAACTTTAAGCAGGGACGAACGTGCTGGCTCTGATGTTGTTGATATTGCCTTCTTTGGACCACACACACACACACACACACACACTCACACACTCACACTCACACAGGCTCCCAACACTCCACAATCTTCCTGGCAATTCCCTGCACTGCCTGTTCTCTGGAGCCCTTTGTTTTTCACTGATAAAGGCTTCCAGTAGGAGATTTCAGTTGAGGAAGAGTGAAGACAAACATATATAGCCAGGGCTTGCTAGTGAGCAAAAAGACATATCCTATGAAACAAAGTTTTAATCTTTATTTTACATATTTATACATAAAACTTTTAAGGAACCCTCTGAATCCAACAGAATGTTAATAGCACATCTAAAAATGAACTTCAGGTAGTCAACATTCACAAAATGTTGAAAACTGATTAAAATATACATATTACGGAGAGCTACAACTTCACTACGAGGCAGGCATGTATTTTTTGACTTGGATAGCACCGTCATTTACAGTTCTTCTTTAAAACTACAGTGAAGAATGACAGCAGTCAATGGTAAAATACTGCTCCAACTCATAATCTCTAAACAAATAAAAATAAAGTTAAAACTACCCTCTTTGATTAACCATGACTTGTGGTGGTGTAAGTACTATACATTTTTTTGTAACAATATTTTATTAAAATGCCTGATATTGAGTGGCACAGTAAAAAAATTAAAATAAATTAAGAAGCAAAGGCCAATCACTGGACATTAAGCTTCAGACATTATCAATGACTAACACTGATATTTGTTTCTGTGCCACCTTTAGCAACAGCATTTTTACAACCACAGAAGCAAAAGAAGGTCTAGCTTGTCCTCTGGTTGGATGGCTTCTTTTCACTTTGCAGGCATTTTCTCGGCCAGGTGCTTCTGTTGACTCTCGGCATGTCTGTGGAATGAATAACACATTATTTAGCGCTGAGGAGGAAGATCCAAACTACTCTTCCATTGGCAGCTAAAACATCCTCCATAGTTAAATCACGGGAATCAAGAAACAGTACTCAATTCAAAAAAAGAGAGAAGAAAAAAAAAAAGAAACAGTACTTAATTGAAATGAATGTGCCTTCTTTTGATTTTTTTTCATGGCCAAGCTGCCTGGCATGCAGGATCTGACCAGGAATTGAACCCGGGCCCCCCCTGCATTGGGAGCACGGTTTTAACCACTGGACCACCAGCGAAGTCCCTAACTTTGGATGGTGATGGATCTTAGATGTCCAACCAGGGACTGAAGCTGTGCCCTCAGCAGTGAAAGGGTGGAGTCCTAACCACTAGACTGCCAGGGAATTCCCTTCAATTTTTACATTCTATGTATGATTCCTTTTATCTAGTAAGTCACTGGATTAGCCTGAGACGTGTAGATGCCATTTTTCTTTGAGAAGAAAAGTGTTGTGTTTAAAAACGAAAAGGGAAAATTAACTAGGATAATTTATTCAGCAAATGTTTAATATGGTCTTCTCTGTGCCAGGCACACTGCTTCTGGTGATGGGGATTTGGTGGTGAGCAGACAATGAACTCTTTGTTCTCATGGGGCATATATTTCAATGGAAACAGACAAGAAAGGAACAGACAACAAACAAGGAGACAGCAGACAGAAAATAAGTGCTAAGCGAAAAAGTCAGAACAAGCTATTGTGACAGAAAGTTAACTGCACGACTACTTTATCTAAATATGCACAAAGATGCAAATTTAAGTATTAACAAGGCCCCTGTTAATAATACAATAATCCAATATCATTCTTACAAAGGATAGTAATGTCTTTAGAACAAATGATAGGCTTTGGTGGATGCAAAGATTTCCCATATTTGATACTCTTCCTCCCCTCAATTAGTCCTAAGGGCATGATTGTGTCAGTGAGGGTGGGGACAGGGCTGGGTAAACTTTCTTACTCATCAAGTCCTATCATGGCCTGTGAGCCCAAAGGCAGGCCAACCCAGCAGCTGGCCAGTGGAGTTGGAGACAGGGGAATGGCCAAGCTGCTGACATCACTCAAATAGGCACTAACCAAACGTCTTCTGGGAGAGTGGTAGGGTCTGAAGGTTGTAAGAAACAAATGTTTTGAAGGAGGATCTTAGGAAATTAAAAATTGGGCAAGAGAAAAGTTATCTAATGCTGTGCTTTCCAGCTGTAATCAAAGGTTCGGGGGCAATTTCTGTGCACTGCCTTGACTTGGGTAGTCAGTGACATCAAGTGTAACTCACTGGTGTTAATGATGCAGAATGTTTCACATCTATGGCACAGGGAAGAAAACCACAAATATTTTCAGAAAAGGGAAGTGACAGTCGTGCCCTTGCCACATGCAGCAGCCCACAAATAATATTCTGATATTCACCGAACACTAAAGGGACTAGGGAAAAAGATAACAATAGCACTGTATCCCCAAGAAAAACCATGCCTTTTAGCAGATCATCTTTTTTATGTGTGTAGAAGAATCTTGATTATTTTCATAAAGTAGCTCATGGGCCTCACTTGAACAAATTCAGCTCAAGAAATATTTTGATACCCAGTGGCTAAGATTCCATGTAGCTAATTAAATTATGGTTCTTATAGCAGCTTTAAATATGTATCTCTGTGTGAGTGTGTTGTGCAAACCTACAACACGAGGTTTTCTGAGAGACAAGGAAAGAACAGATAGGGAATAGCTTCAGAAAATATTGAGAGTTGGGTGTTATTTCTGAGACACATACAAGGGTGAATTTCATTAAAATTTTAGACAAAGGAGGGAAAGAGTTTCAGTTTATAAAACTAAAAGGTTCTCATCAACTATTTATATGAAAGTCTTTAGTAGAATTAATTTCACTCAAGCCCTACAAGAAGGAAATGGCAACCCACTCCAGTGTTCTTGCCTGGAGAATCCCAGGGACGGGGGAGCCTGGTGGGCTGCCATCTATGGGGTCGCACAGAGTCGGACACGACTGACACGACTTAGCAGCAGCAGTAGCAGCAGCAAGCCCTACAAGAACTCCTTTACATCAACAATCACTTTTGAGGACTTACTATGTGTTTGGCAGCCCCTGTCTTAGGCTCTGAGGACTCTGAAATGAGTGAAAATAAACATTGTGTCTGAAGCTGAAGATCTAATACTTTGGCCACCTGATGTGAAGAACCGACTCATTGGAAAAGACCCTGATGCTGGGAAAGATTGAAGGCAGGAGCACAAGGGGGCGACAGAGGATGAGATGGTTGGATGGCATCATGGAGTCAAAGGACATGAGTTTGAGCAAGCTCCGGGAGACAGTAGAGGTCAGGGAAGCCTGGTGTACTGCAGTCTATGGAGTCGCAAAGAGTTGGACATGACATAGCAACTGAACAACAACACAGCCAGGCTGGGAGAGACAGCAAACAAATGTAACACAATATGATTAGGCCCCACTTGGGAGGAATGCTGTGCTGCCAGAAGCACAAAGAGGGTCCTAGGCCAGTCTTGGGGGTTCAGGGAGCACTACTTCAAAGAAGTATCTAAACCTGTGGTTTTCGAATTAGGCTTTCCTGATGACTCCTACTGGAGTCATCAGGAAAGCTTTAAAAAACTTCTAATGCACAGAAGTCCCTGTCTCACAGAGAAGTCCCTGTCTCACAGAATAGTTAAATCAGAACCTCTGGCAGTGAGACCCAGGCATCAATATTTTAAAAGCTCCCCAGGTGATTCCAATGTGCAACTGAAATTGAGAACCATGGACCTGAACTGACACCTGAATGGTAGGAGCTGGACAGGTAAAGGGAGCAGGTGAGCAGTGCTTCCTGGTAGCCATGCTCTCAGTCTCTGGGATCTGGCTGCAACATTCTGGCATGGCCACCTTTGGGGAAGTTGAAGTATATGTAGATTCCACCCCCCTCCCCGCCCCGCCCAGCTCCATGAGAAAAATTATATTTTTGCAGCCAGAAATGGACATAGAAACTACTCCCCACCTGCTCTTGTTTCAAGGGTTCCTCCAACACCTTTAAATAAGTGACTCCTCTCCTCTAAACCCCATGGTTCTGCCCTCCTGTCTCCCACGATCATACCATCTGCAGAGTAAACACAGAACACTGCAGACCCAGGTAACAGCTGAGCATTCCGAGGAGAGGGAGGAGCCTCTGAATGTCTTCCTTGCACCAAGGAATGCCAGCACTGCTCTGAGGGACAGAGAAACTGCCCTCTGTTACCACTGGCAAGTCACAGAACTGATGAAAGAGTTTATGTATTTTTCAGAAGGTGCATGTCCTTGTACAGTTTACTACTGATTTCCCATAATCTTTTTTTTTTTTAATAATTTTATTTATTTATTAGCTGTGCTGGGTCTTTTGTTACTGCATGTGCTTTTCTCTACTTGTGGGGAGCAGGGGTCACTCTTTAGTTGCCTTGTGTGGGATTCTCACCATGGTGGCTTCTCTTATTGTGGAGCACGGGCTCTAGGGCACTGGTCTGCAGTAATTGCGGCTCACAGGCTCTAGAGCAGAGGCTCAACAGATGTGGCTCAGCGGCTAAGTTGCTCTAAAGCTCCTGGACCAGGGATTGAACCCCTGTCTCCTGAATTGGCAGGTGGATTTCTTTACCCGTGGGCCACAAGGGAAGCCCCTGATTTCCCATAATCTTAACCCCTATATGCAAAGTTCTTAGCCTAATAAAAAGGGAGGTGTCTTACAATTGCTGGTGCAGTGCCTGAATATATCTGTAGGGGGCAGTAACAATATTTGAGTGGTACCCTATTTCAGATGTAGGCAAACATGCTAAGAAGGTAGGAGAAGACCTTCTGGTTTTTTGTTTGTTTGTTTTTGTTAGGAGCAATGGCAATAACATCCAAAGCATACAAAACAGAGTGCTGCCCATAGGTCTTGAAAAACAAACTTTAAACATAGTTCTGTAGCCTTTATTTTGCTACCTGAGCTATTTTTATAACATTGCATTTGGGAAAATATTTTACGCAGTGTCTCACACAGAGAAGAGGTCCCTGTGGTTGAATGCTGAGAGCACTGTCACTACATATGTTGCCAAGCTTCCCTTGGATGGTTCTGGATCACATGGTTAATTCCTTATGTTATTGTGACAAGCAGTTTTCTTTCTTTCTTTGGGAGCCTCTACTCTCTGAATACCATTTCTGGGATTAATAGTAATTGTTGCCTTGCGGCTTAAAGACTTCCTATAAACTGACTCAGAAAAGGTGTCATAAGACTGTAGGAATGCTCACAGTTTTTTAATGCACTTCACATACTTATTGTGAGAGGCGTTTCCACAAAGAAAATGACAAAGAAATGCAAGATCTTGACCAGCATTAGTCTAGTTTCCCTATTCCCCAGGGAAGGAGGCATTCTTCACCTCTTTACAGAGAGGGGGCCTGGAGCCAGGCTCAGCTAGAAACCCAAGTCTTGGAGTCTCCCCATGGTGAGAGCAATCTGGTGGTACTGGTGCTGTGGAAAGATGCCAGGGTCCTTGCCTTCTGGGCATGGCAGATGTCATCAGGAGTTGGGTCAGATAACAGCAAGTGCCACTTGGGGGCACCCACCATGTGCTGGAAACATGCCAGCATGGAAGGGCTTAGGGACAACTCCCCAGGGGATCTTCCCGACCCAGGGATCAAACCCTCATCTCCCGTGTTGGTAGGCAGTTTCTTTACCACCAGCACCACCTCACTCCTGCCTTAATTCTTAAGCTTCTAATCATCCCGGGCTTCTTTCCTTTTTGGGAAGGGTGAAGCCCCACTGACCTGGTCAAGTCCTCGATGTCCACCAGCATGGCGTCCTGCTCCGTGTGCAGCTCATCTCGGATAAGGAGCAGCTGGACCAGCTCTTCATTCAAGCCTGGGGCAAAGGAAGGAGAGCAATAGAAATAGATAAAGCTGCAACAAAGTCAGGATATGAAACTACGTATGGACCACTGTATGTGTACCATATACACACACACATATATACAAACAGCTAAACACAGGAAGAAAGTATTTTTGCTGAAATGTTAGGGTTCTCATTAGTTTCTCAGAAGCTCAGGAGAAGTCACCCATTTGAGAGTACTAGTTTGCCTACTTACAGAAGTGTTGGAAGAAAAGGAGTATGAAGTAAATCCAGTTACATTCACATTAAAGTGGGAAAAGAAGTGGTTAGCTGTTAGGAAAGTAGCTCGTTAGAAGAAGCGGGGTTTTATTTTGAAGATACGTGAGTGTAAAAGTCTGGGGCATGTTGAGTTTTCCACTGTTCATCTTCAGGGGGCTCCAGCCACACTGAGAGCTGGAGGGGCTGCCACACCTGATGGGCACCACATAAGATGCCCAGCTGGAGAGGGAGGGGCCCGAGGATGCTCCAAGGTTACCTGGGGCCACGAGGAGGAGCAGCTCAACGTGCAGGCTGTTCAAAGAAAGAGTAATATCTAAAGATGTGGGAGAATGAAATACGAAGGACCTGAAGAAATAACCCCTGGTCTCCAGACAACAGGTGCTGAGGAAAAGACTCCTTAGGATTTATACTGGGAATAAAATAGATGGAAACATGGCTAGTCTTCCTGAAATCTGTGCACTGGGTTAATCTGGCTTCTGCCATTGGAAAATATAAACAAGCCCGGGGCTGCTTCTTGCTTTTTCCCCTCATACTGACTTAGAACAAAAGCTTCTGGGTCTGAACACATGCACATGTGGGGAGAGCATTCATTTGGCAAGAGCTCTAGGCCCAGCAACAAAAGAAAGGAAGAGGGTACTCAGCAAGGTCCTCCTTGAAAACGCTGGATTCAGATCTGAAATGATGCATTTACCTGCCTTTAGTTCAGATTTGTTTCCAATTTTAAAAAGGAGGAAAAAAAATCATACAAAGAAATCTAAAACTTCCTGTACTCCTGAAAAGGACTAGCTGGCAATGTTATTATTTAAAAGTCTAAGGAAGCTATTTCGATGGTAAGAGATCAGAAAGCCTTTTAAATCCTTGAAAGAAAAATACTCCTAGTAATTTATTCTCAATGAAAATGAAAATGTAGTAGAACTTCAAAAAAAATCCTATGAATCTATGGTTTCCTAATTAAAATGTGAATCTTTTCTTTTGATTTTAAAATACTGAAGGTATTGGGTTAAGAAGTTAAGACTCTGTGCTTGCACTGCTGTGGCTGTGAGTGATCCCTCGGGGAACTAAGATCCCTCATGCTGCCTGGTGTGATTGCCCCACCTCCCCAAAATACTGAAGGTATTAAATTGCCACTGCGCATTTTATTTTTCTAGTGAGTTCTTAGGGCAGCTTTCTATACTGGCATAGTGCATGGGAATGTCTTTTCTATTATGAAGTTTAAAATTTTTTATTATGGACATTTTCAAAGTGATACAAAAGCAAAGAGACTTGTTTAATGAATCCCCTTGCCCTATGCATCCAATCAGCTTCAAAAATAATCAACTCCTGGCCAGTTGTAACTGACCTTTCTCCCCTTCTCCAGTGAGGTCATTTTAAAGTGAGTTTCAGACATCCTATTGTTTCATACATAAATGCTTCAGTATGCATCTCTAAAGACAGGGCTTTTTAAAAAAATTAACATAACCATAATGCCTTTATTGTACCTGAATAAGTCAATACATCTTTAATAAAACATTTAGTCAGTGTTCAAATTTCCCCACTTGGTTCCCAAATGCTTTTTTATAGTTGGTTTGCATTGGGTTGGCATGTCTTTTAGGTGGTTTTAATCTATCAGCAATGGACTTTATGGACTCATATGTTTCAAGGCTGGAGTGCTCGAGAGTTCATCTGGACTCAGCAAGATGCCCCAGTGATTGAGCTCTCTCTGTTACTGGCCCAGCACGTGCCCTTCTCTGCACAACCAGCTGAGTGAATGCCACTCACTCACCACAACTCCCAGCACATTTCCGGCAGAGGTCCTTCTTTACTCTGGGGGTAAAAGGCCCACTCCTTCTCACCCTAAAATTTTCACCTATCAGTCCTATACACTTTCCACCTGAAGTCCCACAACATAAGCTGTTTTGGATCTGATGAGCTAAAATAAATGTACATACCAATAAAGCTGAGCATATAATTGTATTCGTATAATACATATACAAATATATATAAATATAATAAAAGACCTGGGCCTACTAAATTGTGTTCTACAAACAGGTGTTGTAAGCCAACTATATGCCAGGCACTGTGCTAAAAGCTGGGGATTTCAGATGAATAAAAAGGACCCTTAATCTCTGTGAATCTTGAAAAAGTCTTAAAGTTTCTCAACATTTTATAGTCACAAATCAAAGGAAAAAAGAGAGCGTCGATTCTCTTCCTTTCCTTGCAAGGGCAAAGAGGGCCCCAAGGAAACGTGATATCCCATGATATTTAACAATCATATCCCATTTGCCAGAGTGTCTCACACTTACTTTCTATCTGGGAATGGAGATCATTGACTATCACTTGTAGCTGCCCAAGAGTCATGTCTCTCAGGTCAGTGGGCTTTAAACTTCTTTTCATCAAGCATTCACTTATATGAGGCAAGTGTGGCAGCTGAAGACACAAAGGGAAGAAACAGATGAGAGCAGAGCAGTAAGCACACTGAATACAGGACCGAGTTTCCTCCTAAAAAACCCACCTTCATTCACCCACTTCAGGGTCCTCACTGAAAAGCTTTCCCTGTCTGACTTTTCCAATGCAAGGCCCTCCATTCACACCTCACACATTCTCAAATGTTATCAGCATCATAATGGGACACTACTCAAATCAAATGCCTTTGGACTGGTCTACAACTTAGAGTCAATAATTAGATCCACAAATGAATTACCAGGGAGCTCAAGCAGTATCAGTTACATAGATTAAATTATTATGATCCATTATTTATTAATTTATAGCATACTACAAGCACTGTGCCAAGTGCTTTGAACACTTTTTCCACTGAATTCTCACAATCATGCTCTGACACAGGTGTTATTATTATCCCCATTTTGCAGATAAGAAAACTGAGACTTGCCCAGAGCCCCACAGTAGATGGATGGCAGGGCTCGTCTTAAGCTCCAAAGGTCAGGACCTTTGTCCACTCTATCATACTGTCTTCACTAAACAGTAGGAACAAAGAGTTAAAGCAATAGTGAGTTTGCCACAGCAATGGGTTCTTAAACTGAGACTGCTTTAAAGGAATTAAAATATTCTCACAACAGCTAATACTGCCCCGAAAACAGAGTAGATATGAATGGGGAGCAAAGTTTACGTTTGTGAAATCTGTAGCTTATGCATCCTTCTGTGATACAGTAGGAAGGAAAAAGAAACAGACTTAAATATTTCTCAATGACGTTTTACACAGTGCCTTCTAGAAACCCAAGTTTGCATAACTCTGGGAAAGGACTGAGACAGCCTCAACCTTTTGCAGCCAACACTCGCCAGCCAACCACGGCATGCAAGCCCTCAGTCAGTTGCGTTTCAGCGCTTGCTGCTTACGAGATCAGCGACGGGAGACTTTTTCCTGTTCTGTTTTTCCACTTCTACTTGCATTTTGGCCATTGGTTTGGCCATGGCAAGGGCCATTTTGGCTTCGGCTTGCAATTTCTTTTGCCTTGTGAGGAAATCCATGTCATCCAGGGATTCGGATTCTTCTTCAGTAGTGTCTCTATCTGAATAGGAAGAGCTCTGTTTGCTCTGTGAAGGGAAAAAAAGCAGCACCTGAGCTTTGTGTGCTGGGTACCACCTTTGGAGATGGACTATAGCCTTCCCTGAGCCCTCTCTCAGAGCGGCCAAGAGTCCGCTCCATCAACACAACTCAACTCTTGATTTGATCTGTACCAATCACAAATAACTTTTATTGAATGATTATTTATTTACCATTAGCATTTAATGGGTCAGGAAATTCCCCTGGAGGAGAGCATGGCAACCCACTCCAGTATGCTTGCCTGGAGAATCCCATGAACAGAGGAGCCTGGGAGGCTACAGTCCAGGGGGTCAAAAAGAGTTGGACAGGGTGGAAACAGCTTAGCACACAGCATTTAATGGAAACAATGTGCTAGCATTGTTCTAAGTTCTTTGCATATTATTTTTTTGCATTTATTTATTTGCTACTTTATATTTAATAATTGTATTTCAATATAATTGGAGAAGGCAATGGCAACCCACTCCACTACTCTTGCCTGGAAAATCCCATGGATGGAGGAGCCTGGTGGTGGGCTGCAGTCCATGGGGTAGCTGGGAGTCCTACACGACGAGCAACTTCACTTTCACTTTTCATTTTCATGCACTGGAGAAGGAAATGGCAACCCACTCCAGTGTTCTTGCCTGGAGAATCCCAGGGACGGGGGAGCCTGGTGGGCTGCCATCTCTGGGGTCGCACAGAGTTGGACACGACGGAAGCGACTTAGCAGCAGTAGCAGTAGCAGCAATATAATTATTTTTTAACTTTTTAACTAATTTTTATTGGCATATAGTTCCTTTACAATGTGGTATTAATTTTTGCTGTACAACAAAGTGAGTCAGTTATATGTATGTGTGTATATATATATATACACACTCCTCTTTTTTAGCAAGTAACATTTTCAAAGGTAGTTTATCTCCGTAGTATCAATAAAAGGCTGATTTTAGCATAAAAAGTAACATAATTAATAATAGGGAAAATATATATTTATAACAAACTTGAGACTTTTCTTTCTTACTCTCAAAACTTTCTTGAAGTGAACAGACTACAGCAAAATATCTCACCCAGAGCTAAGATGGTGTGTTACTCCCCAAGTGGAAAGGATCTCAGCTATCCAAAGAAGTTCTCATGTGGCACTGTACTTAACAACTAACACAGTTTCCTGTTAGTTGGTCTTCGATAAGAAAGGTGCTGGATAGAGCTCCCAGAGAGTAAAGAAATTCAGGAACAAGCACTCAGGATCATCAAGCCATCTTTTATATAAGTGTGCAAGGAAAAGTGTTGTTTAGTTGCTAAGTCGAGTCCCACTCGCTGCGACACCATGGGCTGTAGCCCGCCAGTCTTCTCCATCCATGGGCAAGAATACTGGAGTGGGTTGTCATTTCCTTCTCCAGGGGATCTTCCCGACCCAGACATCTGACCTTTGTCTCCAGCTTGGCAAGCGGACCCTTTACCGCTGAGCCATCAGGGAAACCCCGCAAGGAAAAGTAAGCAATGCTTAACCCACATTATCTTTCGGGTTTCTCTGAGTGGTATTTTAAAATGTGTCCACTGCTAGTCTATGCTCATATTTCTAAGACCAGTGGGGAAGGAATGGTATCTAGCACATTTTCTATTTTTTTATTTACCGCATTAAATTAACTTTTATTGGCATATAGTTGCTTTACAATATTGTGTTAGTTCTGCCCTATAGCAAAGTGAATCAACGATATGTTTACATATATCCCCTCTTTTTTGGATTTCCTTTCCATTTAGGTCACCATAGAGCACTGAGTAAAGTTCCTTGTGCTGTACAGTAGGTTCTCATTAGTTATCTACTTTACAGCTAGTAGTGTATATATATCAATCCCAATCTCCCAATTCATCACCCCCTTTCTCCTTTCCCCTCCAGCATCCAGATGTTCTCTACATCTGTGTCTCTACTTCTGTGTTGCAATAAGATAATCTATACCATTTTTCTAGATTCCACATTATGTGTTAATAATATAACAAATGATATTTGTTTTTCTCTTTCTGACTAATTCAGTCTTATGACAGTCTCTAGGTCTATCCAGGTCTCTGCAAATGGCACCATTTCATTCCTTTTTATAGCATATTTTCTTTTATAATTTTTAGGGCCTATGTGATTTTCTTGATGATTTAATACGAAAGTAGTTGCTAACTTTAACAGAACTTAAGTATCCTCAGATCACAGTTTTAAGTTTTCAATCACTCAAATTTTAGGAGCATCTCATGTTAAGAAGGGCTTCCCCAATGGCTCAGGCAATAAAGAATCTCCTGCAGGAGACAGGAAGATCCCCTGGAGAAGGGAATGGCTTCCCACTCTTGTATTCTCGCCTGGAAAATTCCATGGACAGAGGAGCCTGGTAGACTACATACAGTCCATGGGGTTGCAAGAATCAGACACGAATGAGTGACTTTCACACTTCACATGTTAAGAAATGTCATGAGACATCTGTTTTTAAATCTCTGCAATGTTTGTTCCTGATCAACAATAGAAAAGAAGCTAAGTGACCAGGAAAGCACACTCTGAACCTCAGTGGCAGCTTGGAGACTCACCATGGGAGACAAGGGGGTGTCCAGGCTGGTTTCAGTCTTGCTGTCATCAGCATCGCTGTCCTTATCACTGCCGCTATCGTTGACAAAGCAAATCTGCAGGTTCATCCCACTCTGCAGGCTGGGCAGAAGCAAACAGAACACTAATTCCACTCAGCTATTTGTTATCCGGCAGCATCCAAAAACAGTCTGGTTTTGCTAGAGAAAGCAGTTTAATGTGTTCTTCACAGGGAGCAGTGAGTGATCAATATTATGCCCAATTCATAAATGGTAACTTTTACTAGAGGATAAGAAAGATACATTGATAAACAGTAAGGTGATAACTTTTAACTCCTATTGTAGTAGCTTTTTTCCACACAGAAATTCATTGTTGTTTGAAAACTAATTTCAAGCCACATTATAGCACCCAGCACAATACCAAACACATAGTCGGTACACGATAAAAATGTGTTGAGACACTGAGTTTACATTTTTGTCGATGAAGATGAATGGATCCTCAGCCAAACAGGGCTGCCTGGTGTCATCTAATGTCCTGCCCCATGGGGACAATCCAAAGATGCTCATTAAAGCCAGCATCCCAGGGCCAGAGCTCTCAGAAAAAAAGACTTTTTTTTTTGCCTCAAATAGAAAAAGATCAGCTATCAGACAAGTTGATCTTTGCATCTCTCACTGTGACAATAATGCCAGAGCTGATTAGGCGTTAGGAAAATTTTATTTGAGGCAGTTGCCAAAAGTCAACTGAGGGAGCTCATTTATGTCATTAAGGAAAAAAAAAAACACACCAGAGGTTCACCCTAGAGAAACTTTAGGAAACTTCCAACCTAGTTATAAAGGCACAACGTTGGAACACAACAAGGCTCTGTAGACCACCTGGCGCCCCGAGCCTCAGAGGCAGAGATGTCTTGGGAGTTCATTATGTTTGTGGCGAATCCGGGAAGCTCCAGGAGGGATGTTTCTGGAAATGTGGTCACAAAGGGCTGCCAGGCTGTGTATCTGCCACACACACAGCCAGGCTGAGGATCCAACTCTGTGTCCTAATGCTCATTTGAAGGCCAACACGTTTCATGACTTTGACAACAAAGAGTTTTTCAAGAAGCACTTTTTATTTTCTATTTGAGGCAAAAAGAAGCATCCGTAGTGTCTCCAGCCTGTGTGTAAGCTTTGAGAAAGAAAAAGCAGAAAGAAACTCCTTAAGCAGCAGGGGTCCTAAGGAGCGTAGTGTAAGCCAGGTTTAGAACAGTGGACGCTGAATCTGCTCTGGCATTACTGTCACAGTGAGAGACGCAAAGATCAACTCGTCTGATAGCTGAAATTTGCATTTTTAAAAAATTCCAGTGGGTAGGGATGCTCTGTACAAAATGCTCAGATGACTCACTGAAAGCACTGGTTTGATTGAAAACAATGCAGAAGTCAGAAAAAGTACTGATTTAACACAGGCACCACTGTTACGTGTATGTACTGCCCCCTGTTGTTAACTTCTGTGATTACTGAGAGTCCCAATTTATTTCCCCAGGAAGGAAACGCAGCCTTTCTTTCAGTAGGTCCAATTCTGTTGCTCCCCACCCTCCTGTGCAGGCCAGCAGAGTCAGGCCCAGGGCTGGCTGCAGAAGGTGACAGGTTCTTCTGTGATCAGCTGAGGGTGCTTGGAATCAGCAGGACTTAGGTTCGAATTCTCACTTCATTCCCTAAGCACAATACTCAATCTGTATCCTCATCTGTAAAACAGGGTGTCTAATTTAGTACTTTGTAAGAAGGAAGCTCCAATACTTTGGCCACCTGATGCAAAGGGCTGACTCATTGGAAAAGACTGTGATGCTGGGAAAGATTGAAGGCAAGAGGAGAAGGGGATGACAGAGGACGAGATGGTTGGATGGCATCACCGACTCAAATGGACATGCGTTGGTGGACTCAATGGATTAAATGGACACAATGAACAAACTCCAAGAGATAGTGAAGCACAGGGAATCCTGGTGTGCTGCAGTCCATGGGGTTGCAGAGGGTTGGACGTAACCAAGTGACAGAAAGACTGAAGGTGGGAGAAGGGGACCACAGAGGATGAGATGGTTGGATGGCACCACTGACTCAATCCACACGAGTGAGTAAACTCCAGGAGTTGGTGATGGACAGGGAGGCCTGGCGTGCTGCAGTCCACGGGTTCACAAAGAGTTGGACACGACTGAGTGACTGAACTGAACTGAGTGACAGAACAACAAAGAAAGATGAGAGGATTTGGCTCAGAGCTGGCATAGGACAGGTGGTTTTTACGCGTTCATCATCCTCCTCTCTACTTTCTGAAAGCCTACACAAAGGAACACAGGATTTTTTTTTTTATACATACACAGATGCTTTACTAGTATATTATGCATGTTATAAATAGGTTACTATATACATTTTTGAATGATAAAATTATTTCAAATGAATGGAACAGGATTTTAAAGGTGATGTGACTTTGTAAAGAGACCCTTGAAGTCAGGTACTTGAACACCTGGCCTGTCACAGCAATTCCTGATGCACAACTGACTCTCTGAGAGCGTCCTGAGCTGACTTGAACTGTTAGGCAGCTTGAACATTTATTGAGATGGAACTTGTCTCCTTTCAATTTTCTTCCATTAGAATATTTTTTTCTGGAGTAATCTAATATGTTCAGGTTACCCTTTGATCCCATATAAATGAAGCTTTAAAATTCATTGTTTGTAGTTGGTAAAAAATTTTTTTAAAAGTCAACCATTTTTAACAATAAAACTCAAGATCCATGGATTGGACAATAGTGGGAAATAAAAGTGCAAATTAAAAACAGACATATTTTAAAATAAAGACATTTCAAATTAAACCTAATTTGAATCTAGAATTATATCAGTTCAGTTCAGTCACTCAGTCGTGTCCGACTCTCTGTGACCCCATGAATCCAGCACGCCAGGCCTCCCTGTCCATCACCAACTCCCAGAGTTTACTCAAACTCATGTGCATCGAGTCGGTGATGCCATCCAGCCATCTCATCCTCTGTCATCCCCTTCTCCTCCTGCCCCTAATCCCTCCCAGCATCAGAGTCTTTTCCAGTGAGTCAACTCTTTGCATGAGGTGGCCAAAGTACTGGAGTTTCAGCTTTAGCATCATTCCTTCCAAAGAATACCTAGGACTGATCTCCTTTAGAATTATATAGTATTTCCTATTTCTAGAATAAAGTCTTGAAGAGTAGATGATACTACATAAACAGATTATAAACACACAAAATTACCTATAATACCATTGCAAAATAAAGTTTAAAACATCCAAAGAAATATATTTCATTCTGAAGAAATCTTGATCATAAATTCAGATGTTTTGCCCCCAAACTGACCTTTGTGCTAAGGACCTTAGACCTAAATCAACCATCCCACACAGGGTTTCTAACTCAGGAAAGGCAAAGAAAAAAAAAAAAGGGAAGGATTTAGTAGTTGGAGCAAAATGAAAAAAAAAACACCTCAGGTAGAAATTCAGAAAATCGCCTTAGTAACACATTATCACTGTGGGAAGCTGTGCAGACCTTCTTACAGGGCGAGCCTTATAATTCCTTGTAGCGGTAATCATCAAGAATGTTACTCTCAGGAAAAGGAAATTATATGACACAGCAGCTAATAGTTCAGCAGGGATTTTAGTAAAGACATCTTAAAACAGACTCAGGTTTCAAGGAGGATTTGTTTGCCTTTAGCCTTTAAGCGGGTTTAAGATGAAGGCGGCTTTTAGGAAGACTCGACCACAGCTCCAAGCAGCGGCCGGGCTGTAGGGTGAGTGGGCTCCCCTGGTGCTGCTCAGGGTCTCTGTGCTGCAGGGTCGGGGACCATGACCCCTGTTCGGGGCCCCTTCCCACCCTGGGGAGGCATGGCCGCCCTGAGGCTCTTCCTCTGGCCGCCTGGAGCCCAGGCCTCTGTCCTTCCCACTACTGTGGGGCCTCACTCACAACAAGGCTACACAGTCTTGGGAAATTCCAGCAGTTGGGGGGCTAATTTGCCTGGATCTCTCCAGCACAGTCTGAGGTGAAAACAAAACACCGTCCTCTTCTTGTTAATTAGTGTATAATTGAAAGCATCCAATTCGAGGTTACTTGATGTTTGGAGTGGCGCTTGGCAGACTGCTACGTGC
This sequence comes from Bos indicus x Bos taurus, assembly GCF_003369695.1. NCBI lineage: Eukaryota > Metazoa > Chordata > Mammalia > Artiodactyla > Bovidae > Bos > Bos indicus x Bos taurus. The sequence goes on from NC_040076.1 coordinate 106,998,272, forward strand.
AAAAGGCTGCTTGACATGTGTCTTGCCTTGGATTTGATTTCTGGAAGGTCTGTGTCCTGGTCACCCCAGGAACTGCTCCTCCTTATGCTACGAACAACCATACTGTTGGCCCAGGGTTACTGACAGGGAGCCAAGCGCCTGAGAAGGGGCTGTCCTAGATGAAGAAGGCCCAGAAATGCAGAGAGATAAAAAGACCAAGTGTGTCTTCTGGACGTCCCTGTGAGTTCATGTGGCTTTTTGAGTTCCTATCACCCAGAATTAGGAAGGCATTTAGTTGAGAGGCTGTTCAGCCTCAGTGTCCTCTTGGCATTCATAGTGAGGGAAGCTGTTACTTGGGGCTTCCTGGGTGGCTCAATCGTAAAGAATCTGCCTGTAATTCAGGAGACTCAGGTTCGATTCCTGAGTTGGGAAGATTCTCTGGAGGAGGGCATGGCAACCCACTCCAGTATTCTGCCCTGGAGAATCCCTATGGTCAGAGGAGCCTGGCAGGCTATAGTCCATGGGGCTGCAAAGAGTTGAACACAACTGAGTGACTAAGCACAGCATAGCATTTACATATATAGGGTTTCCCAGGTGGCTAAGTGGAAAGAATTCCCCTGTAGTGCATGAGACCTGGGTTCAATCCCTGGGTCAGGAAGATCCCCTGGAGGAGGGCATGGCAACCCACTCCAGTATTCTTGCCTGGAGAATCCCATGGACGGAGGAGCCTGGCGGGCTACAGTCCATAGGGTCGCAAAGACTTGGACATGACTGAAGTGACTAAGCAGCAGCAAACTGTTACTTAGAAAATGTTTGCACTGATTTCTCATTACCATCACCAGACATATTATGAAAAAACACACAGAATTGAGAGAATGATGGAGTAGCAAAGATCTTACCTCCTAAGAAACCTAGCTACCTGGTGATAACATTTGGTAGAAAGATAATACTTTTTTTCCCTTCACAATACAAGGAAAAGACCAGTTTACTCCCTGGAAGAAGTGATGGCTGGTCCTAAAGTTTGCTGTGACTTCTACTGGGGGCAGCAGCATTGGAAACCCAGCCTTTGTCCTGGCCTTGGGTTTCGATGACTGAGAGTGGCCTGATGTGATGGCCAGCTCCAAAACCCAGAATTAATTTTGTGTGTCTCAATTTTAGAAACAGGAATCTCCAGCACCAGCTGAAACTTCCCGCATTCACACAGAAATGTTTAAGATTCTTTGGTTCTATACCCTACACCACACGTTGGTTAACTTCACCTGGACAGTTGCATTAAATGTGAGTTTAAAAGTATGTTCACTACTTTCTTGCCCTGGGTTGAACAACCATCTGTGGATTACGGGCAAGGCGTGCTCAGTCGCTCAGTCATGTCCGACTCTTTGCGACCCTATGGACTGCAGCCTGCCAGGCTCCTCTGTCCATGAGATCTTCCAGGCAAGAATACTGCAGTGGGTTGCCATTTCCCTCTCCAGGAATGGGCAAGACAGGGGTTACTTAAAGAACTCAGATATCTTGCCCCTGATTTGTAACAGCCTGATTGTTAAAATGTCACAATTCTTCTCTTCCCTCTGTCTGCTCCCTCTGTAATAAGATTGTGGCTTCTCCATCCAGAGGTAGAGTCTATCTCCTGATCCCTGGGATGCCCTCCTGATCTGCCATGGCCAAAAGAGTGCAGAGGAAGTGATGGCGTTAGAGTTCTGAGTCTCCCCCTGCAGGGAAGCTGCCAATGCCCAGGTCTGGCTCGGCCTGCTGGCAGAAGACAGGCTTTGTAGCACAGAGCTCAAGTGGCAATTGTCCCAGCTGAGGCCCCAGGCACCTGAGAGAGCTGTGAAGAGCAGTAGAGCACCTTGCCAACCCATAGCTGACCACAGACCAGGAGGAAGCCCCATGTGAACCCAGGTCCGACCAGCAGTAGAAATCAATGCTTATCATCTGATGCCACTGATGTGGGTGGGTTTTTTATTATATATCATCACTGTGGCAGCAGATAACTGGTGAAAGTTTACAAAGCAAGACTACAGGCTGTACCTCCAGTGGCCTTTCCCCCATACTGCACTTAATCTCAGGTGTGGATTTATCAAGTCTTGCCTGTGATGGCAATATAACTTTAAGCGCATATACCTCCTGTTGTTGTTTTTTGTTTAGTTACTAAATCGTGTCCGACTCTTTTGTGACCCCATTGTCTGCAGCCCACCATGCTCCTCTGTCCATGAGATTTCCCAAGCATGAATACTGGAGCAGGTTGTCATTCCCTTCTCCAGGGAGCTTCCTGACCCAGGGAGCAAACCCGAGTCTCCTGCATTGGCATGCAGATTCTTTATGGCTGAGCCACCAGGGAAGCCCATGTATTAGTCCTGTAGTTGCCTATAATTTCAAGGCAACTGTATGGTTTCCTTAAGAAACAGAGTAAAAGGGAACTTGAAAACGCCTAGGCATTTCAAACATGCATTGCTATCTTCTGTCCAAAATCACTGTGGTTGTGAGAGCCTCTGGCTCTGCTGTTACTCATTACTCAGTATTCCCAACTAGTCTGTGGCTGGGCTGTTAAAATATACCTTTATTTATTTTAATGGATCTTTGATGCATTATTCAAAGGCTTTCTACATAAAGTTTTTCTATATTTGCTGTTTTATGAGAATTTCAAAGGAGATAGAATATAAAATGTATGCTGTAATTAACCAAGGGTAGCTGTAAACACATTTCATTTTTCTAAGAATTTGTCATGAAGAAGGAATGTGGGAACACCTGAGGTCTGGGTAAGTTCTAGATACATGGGGTGTATGATGGTGTCTATATAGGATGCACTGAGGTGGGTTAAAATGAAGCGCTGCTGGGGACTTCCCTGGAGGTCCAGTGGTTAAGACTCAGAACTTCCACTGCAGATGGCATGGGTTTGATCTCTGGTCTGGGAACTTGATGCTTTTGAACTGTGGTGTTGGAGAATACTCTTGAGAGTCCCTTAGACAGCAAGGAGATCCAACCAGTCCGTCCTAAAGGAAATCAGTCCTGTATATTCATTGGAAGGACAGATGCTGAAACTCCAATACTTGGGCCACCTGATTCGAAGAACTGATTCATTTGAAAAGACCCTAATGCTGGGAAAGATTGAGGGCAGGAGGAGAAGGGGGATGACAGAGGATGAGATGGTTGGATGGCATCACTGACTCGATGGACATGAGTTTGAGCAAGTTCCAGGAGTTGGTGATGGACAGGGAAGCCTGGTGTGCTGCAGTCCATGGTTTTGCAAAGAGTCGGACAGGACTGAGCGACTGAACTGAGAACTAGCATTCTGCATGCCATGCAGCATGACCAAAAAAACAGAAAAAAATTGTGAAACACCTTTCCCATTTCCCAAACCTTGCTCTTCACTCTTCTTTTCCCAGTGACTGTTTCATATTGACATTTACCATGAGATTTACAGAATTACTATTCAGAAAAGGAAAGGCAAAGTTTCTGTTTCCCAATGTTTGTTATTGTGAAAATACACTATTTCTTATTTTACTTTAGTGGGACTGTGTTAACTTCCTTTTGCTAAAGACTGTGTAATGCATGGGGTGATCATTTGACTTTTAAGAAATTTAAAAATTTAAAATTGAAGTATAGTTGCTGTACAATATTATATGATACAGGTGTACAATATAGTGATTGACAATTTTTAAAGGTTATACTCCTCTTACAGTTACTATAAAAATATTGGCTCTATTTCCCGTCGTGTACTACATCCTTGTAGCTTATTTTACACCTAATAGTTTGTATTTCTTACTCCCCTCCCCCTCCCCACAGCCATCTCTCCGAGGTGCCCAGTGTGGTAACCACTAGTTTGTTCTCTATAACTGTGAGTCTGTTTCGTTTTTGTCATATTCACTAGTTTGCTATATTTGGTAAGATTCCACATGTAAGTGATATCATACAGTATTCATCTTCCTCTGTCTGACAATTTCACTGAATCTAATGCACCCAAGTCCATCCATGTTGCGGCAAGTGATAACATTTCATTCCTCCTTAATGGCTGAGTTAAGCTGACTTTTTAAAAAGCGTGATATTCATACAACAGGTTCAAATACTGCTGGTCTAACATATAACATCACACACACAGTGATGCTTACAAGTATATTAGAAAAAAAGGGGATGTTTAACTATTCATTCATTCATTCGGTGATCAGGCAAGAACATCTCTGAAAACCCCACAGCACTGGTCAGCCAGTGCTGAGCCTAAGATCCCCCCCATTCCTCCCTTCCCCACACCTCCTCAGGCCAGGACACAGGCCTTCTAGTTCCCTACAGTCCCACCTATTGCCTTTTATCTGGGCAACCTCATTCCTTCAAGCTTCTTCCTGGCCCATGCAGGCATTTTATAGTTCACAACCCCTGAATTAAGTGGATCATGGAGGTAGTTGATCTAGGAAGAGAAACCAGGTCTTTGAACAGGTACCAAATGCTTGGATCATTAAATCACAATATACAAACAGAAATGTGGAATATATAAAGCACTGGGACAAAACTGAAAAACAAACACTTACTAGACACTCCTTATCCTACATATGAGAAAAGAAACACTTTCACTTAACCTGAACGTTAATTAGCAAGTAAGGTGTTAACCAAGAAGAGCGAATGAGCAGGGAGCCAACTGCAGAAGAAAGGCCGTCTGGCCACTGGAGGTGGGGTGAGAAAATGCAGAGAGGGATGGAAAGCCAACCCTCCAGCAGTTATGTGTCAGCGAAGTTAAGGGTTGTTTCAAACTGTGTGCTAGAGACGGGACTGGGGTCAGGGGCCATCATGTCTCTTCATGTCCTGTCCTGACCCCACATCTTACAGGACTCAGGCTTCCGGCTTCTTCAGCAAAAGCAGAGGAAAGCAGCTCCGAGGGTGGGAGAGTGTGGACGGCCCTCTCTGGGTTTTCTTCTCCCAGTTTCGGGCAGACCTTTTGTCTGCTCTCTTTTCTAAGGCTCGTTAGTTCTGGACCCTCCATTTGTATGTGTTCACATGAGAGCTGGTGGGCATCCAACTCCACAGAGTTTTCTCACTACTTAAGAGGCTAGGGGTGGACTAGCACTCACCAGCTTTTCTCTGGTGAAGTGCCAGCCTCTGGAGCCTAGCCTGATTCTTCAGGGAGCCATAAATACCTGCATTCCTCAGACAGCTGCTGGTTCTAATTCCACATCAGTATCTAGTCCCTTCACTAATGACCACTTACATGTAATTAAATTTGGAATTATAGGGTCTTAATGTTAAAAAATGCATTTTCACCAGAAATATTTTCTGCATGAATTGAAGACCAGAATGAGACCTCTTCTGATACTGCAATAATGATGGAATAAAACAGTCATCTCTCCTAAGTGCCAAATGTGGTACACTTTCATCTTAATTAAAGCCAAATGATTTCTAAGTCATCTACATCCTCAAATACAAAGTTACCACTTTTGAGCATCTACTATGTCGTAGGCACTTAATAAATATTATCTCTAATTCTCAGATACACATAAAACAAGTATGATGAACTCCACTTTACATATAAGAAAATCAAGGCTCACAGATTAAATTATACAAGGTCACAAAGCTGGCATTTTATTATAAGAGAGTGTGGTGCCAGGCACTTTAACAAGGCTAGAATAAATTCATGAACGGAAGAATAAAAGAGAAGATGAAAAAATAAAAGCAAAACAAAAAACAAAAAACCGGAAACAACTTCAATGTCTAATGATAAGAGATATAAGTATATTATGGTGAAATACATGATTGGCCATTCTGTGGCTGGTAAAAACAGTTATGAAATGGGCAAATGATCTTGATGTATTTTTAAGTCAAAAAGAAAAACCAAACTCTAAAACAATAGGTATAGTATGATCCAACTCTGTAAACAAAAATGTGGAGATACATGAACAGAAAAAGTGGCAGGAAATACACCTAGATATTTTTTGACGGAAGAAATTCAGCTGACTTTTAACTTCTCTCTTTTGAGTGCCTCTAAATTGCCAACATCCGCTGGATCATCGAAAAAGTAAGAGAGTTCCAGAAAAATATCTATTTCTGCTTTACTGACTATGCCAAAGCCTTTGACTGTGTGGATGACAATAAACTGTGGAAAATTCTGAAAGAGATGGGAATACCAGACCACCTGACCTGCCTCTTGAGAAACTTGTATGCAGGTTAGGAAGCAACAGTTAGAACCGGACCTGGAACAACAGACTGGTTCCAAATAGGAAAAGGTGTACGTCAAGCCTGTATATTGTCACCCTGCTTATTTACATCATGCAGAGTACATCATGAAAAATGCTGGGCTGGAGGAAGCACAAGCTGGAATCAAGATTTCCAGGAGAAATATCAATAATCTCAGATATGCAGATGACACCACCTTTATGGCAGAAAGTGAAGAAGAACTAAAGAGCCTCTTGATAGAGTGGAAAAGTTGACTTAAAGCTCAACATTCAGAAAACTAAGATCATGGCATCCGGTCCCATAACTTCTTGGCAAACAGATGGGGAAACAGTGGCTGACTTTATTTTTTGGGGGCTTCAACATCACTGCAGATGGTGATTGCAGCCATGAAATTAAAAGACGCTTACTCCTTGGAAGGAAAGTTATGACCAACCTAGACAGCATATCGAAAAGCAGAGACATTACTTTGTCAACAAAGGTCCATCTAGTCAAGGCTATGGTTTTTGCAGTAGTCATGTATGGATGTGAAAGTTGGACAAAGAAAGCTGAGTGCAGAAGAATTGATGCTTTTGAACTGTGGTATTGGAGAAGACTCTTGAGAATCCCTTGGACGGCAAAGAGATCCAACTGTCCATCCTAAAGGAGATCAGTCCTGGGTGTTTATTGGTAGGACTGATGTTGAAGCTGAAACTCCAATACTTTGGCCACCTGATGTGAAGAGCTGACTCATTTGAAAAGACCCTGATGCTGGGAAAGATTGAGGGCAGGAGGAGAAAGGGACGACAGAGGATGAGATGGTTGGCTGGCATCACTGACTTGATGGACATGGGTTTGTGGACTCTGGAGTTGGTGATGGACAGGGAGGCCTGGCATGCTGCCGTTCATGGGGACGCAAAGAATCAGACATGACTGAGCGACTGAACTGAACTGAAGTTGCTATGTGTGGGCATTTAGCAGGAATTAAAAAAGGAAAAGGAGAGAAAATGGGCGAGTTGATTAGCACTTGTTTGTTGGAGAAAGGTGAGTAGGATTAAATATTTGACAGCTGGAAGAGGACCACTGTGTGTGTGACTCAGATGGTATCTATGCAGAGACCATGACTCATGCATGAGTCAGGCTGGCTTTTGTTTCTGGCAGGGAGCTGGGGTGGGGGCGGTGGAAGATCCTCTTTGAGGGCACTGAGAAACATATTTTCTTGCAAATGGACATTTCCGTGGATGGACTCTTTGATTCAACTGTTGTCATCCCTCCCCAGCCTAGGCTTAACCTCCTTCTCCTTTTTGTATCTGCACAGATAACAGCCTCTTAAAGCAATGGATATACATTTTACCGTTTGTATTTTTTTCTTTTTTTTTTGAACTTTGCCTTAAAAAAATTTTTTTTTTGGCTCTGCCACACAGCATGTGGGATCTTAGTTCGCTGACCAGGGATCAAACCCACATCTCCTGAAGTGGAATATCCCCTGGAGTTGAAGCATGGAGTCTTAACCACAGGACTGCCAGGGAAGTCCCTCACTGTATTTTTAAAGCCAGCCTGCTTATTGATTCTGCTCAGCCCAGGTGGAGTTTAAACTTGTATCTGCCTGACCCGCTGATGATTTTCAGCTGCTAGAGCTGAAGTTCAGCTCATACCCCTTCCAGACCTGTGATAAGGCCTGTGCTGCTGCTGCAGTTTAGCTGCTTAGTCACGTCCAACAATCTGCAACCCCATGGACTGTAGCCCGAAAGGCTCCTCTGTCCATGAGTCATCCCAGGCAAGAATACTGCAGTGGGTTAGCCATTTCTTCTCCTGGGGATATTCCCGACCCAGGGATTGAACCCTCATCTCCTGCTTGGCAGGTGAATTCTTTACCATTGAGCCACCTGGGAAGCCCTAAGGTCTGTGAGGTTAGGTTAAAGATAGGGCAGTTGAAGACTCAGTGCTTGTGGATGTTTTTGACTGGTATCATTGGATGTGGTGCAGATTTTAACTACAAATTCTTTTACTCTCTTGAACACTGAATTACTGCTTTCACCACTTTTTATGTTTATGTTTTAAAAAACATTGGGGTTACCATTTAGGCTTGGTCCGATAGTAAGCTTTATCTCAGAGACTTTCTGTTTCATGATTTAATATGTGGTCATCTGATTCCATGGGGTCGTGAAGACATGACTGGGCAACTTCACTTTCACTTTTCACTTTCATGCAATGGAGAAAGAAATGGCAACCCACTCCAGTGTTCTTGCCTGGAGAATCCCAGAGATGGCGGAGCCTGGTGGGCTGCCATCTATGGGGTTGCACAGAGTCAGATACGATGGAAGCGACTTAGTAGCAGCAGCAGCAGCAGCAGCAGCAGCATCTGATTCCATTCAGTCATTAGGAGAATGCAGTAGATTTACTGAATTGTGCTAATACTGTGACACATGGTTATTCATCTTTGGCCATCTTTTAAAGTCCAGATATGTCTCACGATCTCAGTCACCCACATAGCTGGCAGCATAACTGTTCTACTGAGCAGTAGCCCCATCAGCCAACAAACCATATGAGGACCAATGAGAAGGAGGTAGGCTCTGGAAGTTGGCTATCCATGCCTTCTGATGGAAACATGCAGAATGGGGGTGTGGCTTGGAAGGTGATATGCAGCACCTCCTGATGGCACAAGGTGTGACACTGTGGGGAAAGATGGACAACTCCAAGGGAAACTGGTTAAAGGAGAATTGAATTGTGAATGTGAAAAGGGTGTAGGACTACTTTAACCGATTTCCCTTTTTCTTATTTTTTTGTATGCACAAAAGACACATACAACAAAAATGTATATCCAAATAAACCCAAAAGAGCTTTTCAATAAAACAAAAATTCTGGAATTCCCTGAAAATCCAGTGGACAGGGTTCTGAGCTTCCATTGCAAGGGACACAAGTTTGATCCTTGGAAACTAAGATTCCACATGTACATGGCACAGCTCCCCCGCTGCCCTGATTAACAAAAAAAATAAAATTTTATGTGTTAAGGTGGCATGTGTCACCATTTAATTGACAGTGATTTTCTGAAATATCTTGCATGGGTTTTTAATGCATGTGATAATCTGATTGAGCTATGGTTTTTCCAGTAGTCCAGGATATGAGAGTTGGATCATAAAGAAGGCTGAGTGCTGAAGAACTGATGCTTTCGAACTGTGGTGTTACAGAAGACTCTTGAGAGTCCCTTGGACAGCAGAGAGATCAAACCAGGAAATCCTAAAGGAAATCAACCCCAAATATTCACTGGGAGGACTGTTGCTGAAGCTGAAGCTCCAATATCTTGGCTACCTGATGTGAAGAGCCGACTCACTGGAAAAGACTGACGCTGGGAAAGATTGAAGGCAAAAGGAGAAGGGGGCAGCAGAGGATGAAATGGTTGGATGGCATCACCGACTCAATGGACATGAATCTGAGCAAACTCCAGGAGATGGTGAAAGACAGAGGAGCCTGGCTCTCTATAAACCAAGAGGTCGCAAAGGGTCAGACACGACTTAGCAACTGAATAACAACAACAACAATCTGAATGAGAATGATCTGAGGGGCACAAAAAATTTGATAACAAAATCAAACAAAAGGATTGTGTTAAACCTCCAGATGACAGAGCTCACTTGCAGTCAGTGAGGCTTTTTTCTCGTAGCAGCGAGTGCTGACGTAAAGTCTCAAAGAATCCGGTCCTCATATAAGCTGTGTGTGTCCAGGCACACGGGAGGGACCACTGTCTGTAGGGAGTGCAAACGGCAATAATAAAGTCATGATAACTTGTCAAAGATGATGCGCCAATGAAAAATCATTTCTACAAGTTCTTTTAATTAAACATTTGGCTGTCCACTGGAACCATTTTTAAATATAAAATGCCAGCCCTGTGGCCTTTTTCTCCCCATCTCCCACCCTTCTGCAGTAGCTCTGACAATTGAATTCTCACTGGTGATAATAATAAAATTCATAAGACAGAGTACAGCTAGTTATGCCTCTAGCAAGATGTCAAATTTCACTTGCACAAAATTAATTGCACCTAATTAAACTGGGGTCATTGGCATTACCGTAAAGTGAGGCTATTTATTAGACAAAGAAAATTTCACAAATATCAATTTGCTGTCCTTTCAGGTTTGTAAAAGAGAAGAATTGCTTACATAATTAAATTTGTTTTGCCATTTTAATAGTATTAGTCCTTAAAAGATCCTCTTCAAAATTTCCTTTACTTTTAAAATTGTGTAATATTTTAGAATACTGGAGGTAATTCTTGGAGGAGGGCATAAAAAATAGTAAGAGTTTTCTGCAGAGTACCTGATGACATTTCAAATAGTATATTAAAAAAAAGAATTTGTAAACTATCATTTGCAATGGCATGTACCTTGGAATTACTCATATGAAGGATATTCTATGCAAATTAATAGTGCGCTTGTGTGAGATTAATATGAAGTTTAAAAGATATGTCACATGTTTTAAATAGGTTGCTGGAGTATGTACCTATTACTTATGGAAAGCAAATTTCACTGCATTAAAACAGGACAACCTCTTCTCACCCACACTGGGTATATATGACCACTGTGTTTATTTCTAGGAATTTATGCAAACATTATTACTGTCAGAGACCAAAGGATGATTTACTTTACTGGCAAAATGATGCTGCTTTGACCTGTGATTCCATGGCATATTATACATTCAGATTCTCAATTCCTCACATTCAAAGCTCCTATTAATCCAGTTTCTTTAAAGGTGCTCTGCTGCTGCTGCTGCTAAGTCACTTCAGTCATGTCTGACTCTGTGCGACCCCATAGACGGAAGCCCACCAGGCTCCCCCGTCCCTGGGATTCTCCAGGCAAGAACACTGGAGTGGGTTGCCATTTCCTTCTCCAATGCATGGAAGTGAAAAAGTGAAAGTGAAGTCACTCAGTCGTGTCCAACCCTCAGCGACCCCATGGACTGCAGCCTTCCAGGCTCCTCTGTCCATGGGATTTTCCAGGCAAGAGTACTGGAGTGGGCTGCCATTGCCTTCTCTGAAAGGTGCTCTAGGTCACTGTTATCTGTCCTACTAATACAACTCTCTGGGCTATATAGTGCCTCCCTACTCCCCCTCCCCTCCACCCAGCCCAAACACAAAAGGAGGTGGTGGGTTAATTTTATTGGTCTTGTCTCAGTCATTCACCAATAAACCTGTAAGAACAAGAAAGAAATGCATTTTGATTTGGGGATGTTGGAATGGCTGAGACAAGCAAACAGTAATCATTATTCAAACCAGCATCTAAAAAACTCTCTGGGGAACTTCAGTTTTTCATAATCTTCACGCTGCATGGAGAGAGGGGTATATAACCTTTTCTAGGTTACAACATCCCATTGCATATTTTATGAAATAGACTGCATTAAATTGCATTTATATTTATATGCATGTAAATAAAATCTGGGCTTCCCTGTTGGCTCAGTGGTAAAGAATCCACCTGCCAATACAGGAGCCTTGGATTGGATCCCCACAGATTGGGAAGATCCCCTGGAGAAGGAAATGGCAATCCACTCTAATATTTTTGCCTGAGAAATTCCATGGACAGAGGAGTCTGGTGGACTATAGCCCGTGAGCTGGAGATGGCTTAACTACTAAACAACAACAAATAAAATCTAGGGTAAGGGAAGAAGAAGAGTGGGGGTCAGGTTTATTTTGTGTTTACTCTGAGAAAAGGAGAATGGAAAAGGCAGAAATAGCTTTCTCTAAAATGTCCAAACAGGTTGTCCTGTTTGAAAGATGAAAGATTTCCTAGATGTCTATTACTAATGACCACTTTGTCTTATATTTTCATAGCAGCCAAGCCAGTTTCCATTCCTTTGATATTAATAACATTAAGCTATGTAAACTAAGAATCCAAAATATAATGCTGATTCAAAATTAATTTGGTCAATGAGAAAAATTTTATAGCAAAGTATTATAGTAGTCATAAGAGAAAATGAATATTTTTTGAGAACATGAGTAATTTCTTAGAAAGCTTATTTCAAAAATAGGTAATTCATTTTCCTCATTTCCTTTTAAGCTTTTAGCTGAAGCATTTTTAAATAGAAAAAACCGACAAAGGTCATACGATCTCCATTTGAAAAGGCTGATTATGTGTGGATTAGCAAATTTGGAAGAAAAATATGGCACTTCCTGTACTTGCCACATTTCAGTATAAGTCAAATTTAATTACTTGAGTTATGAAGCAATATCAAAAATTCTTTTGCTGCAGTACTGGGCATGAAATGTCTTTATGGGATTATAGTAAGTCTAGCTTACATTTAATAACTTGTCATTCTTTTAAAAAGTGCTTTAGGAGATAGCACCAATTAGAAAAATTCAGTGGGGCTGAAACCCAAAGGCCAACTGAGAAGAACTTACATTTGCAGTAGCAGCTTAATAAGCACGTCTTCCCAAGGGACCTTCATGCCACTTCACAATTTCTCACATAACGTGTATGAAGTTAATTTTTACAGGTAATCACACACCCTTTAAAATGCATAAATAGAACTCTATTATTTTGTGAAAGGATCCTACTTAACCAGGTAAGCCCTGCCTTAAAAGAAAGCTTAGCACTTCAAAACCCGTTGCTTGGTCAATTAGTTTTAAGTCCTCAGTCTCATTTAAAATTGAGTACTGAGCTCCTTAAAGTAGTAAATTCATCTAATATTTACCTGGTTTTGATTATTTAACTACTTCAGCACGTGTGCTTAGGCGCATTTTGGAGTGCCACATCGAGACCTCAGAGTTCTAACATCCCTTAAGTACTTCTGTAAGGAAGAGGTAAGGTATTTCCAGCTTAATGAAGAACTTCAGGCACTGTAATACATTAGAACATTAATTCTAATAGGGATGAAGAATATGGGTTACACAATTGCAACTGAACATCTCCTCAGGCTTTTCTCCTACATTATTACTGAACAAAGGGAATGGCAGTCAGTCTTTGCAGACTTAAAATTTACAGGGATAAAGTGATATTTCTTAGAAACATTAAGTATCATTATTAACCATCATCCAAAAAGTCATCGTGTTCTCGGAGAGGATGATCTCATCCGAGGATGAAAACATCTGAAAGAACAGGATATAAATAATCTTCCTTATGGCGAGTCAACAAGGGTAGCTTGTTCTGAGCTCCTGTGAAGTACATATGTGTTTAGAGAGCTGTGTCTCCAAAGGGCGTGGATGACTCACTGATTCTCAAATGATGCTCTGCTATAATAGTGTCAGGTGGGCTCTGAGGGTTTACAGGGGAGGGGTGGTGAGGGGCAGTGAGGGTGGAATGGAGGGGCACTAAACGGAAGTGGTGGGGGAGGCATATTCTGGGCAGGGTTCTCCCAACCCCTCTCCTTCAGTCCTCCTGAACCAGAGGTCAGCTTTGTTTTACATACATGGTTTCGGCACATGATTTTATCTGCAAAGATATTTCTTCTATTAAAAATAGTGAAAACCTTTTGGGACTTCCCTGGCAGTCCTGTAGGTTAAGACTTCGCCTTCCAATGGGTCAGGGGGCAAGTTAGATTCCTGGTCAGGGAGATCCCACACGCCTCATGGCCAAAAAACCAAAACACAAAACAGAAACAATATTGTAACAAATTAAATAAAACCTTTAAAAATGGTCCAGATTAAAAAAAATATCTTCAAAAAATAATGAAAATCTTTATGAGACATCCAGTTACAAATGGCATATGGAACACAGGTATTTATTTACTCTTGCTTCTGAAATCCTACTAAAATAATATGAAAGGAAGGAAGAAGGTATAAACCTACAGGGATGAAGAAAATGGAAAAGGAGATAATGGCACACAAGAGAGTTAGGAAAAAAACAAAACACAGATGGATGAGCGGCATCTGACTTTATTTCAATTTGCTAGATGCCTGCAGGGGAGGCTGGTGGAAGAAGCACGTGCATTTTCACTGCAGGATCCTGGAAATGCTCAGGTACATCTGAAGCTGGGAGAGTGGGGTAGACTGTATGTGGAGGTAGATTGATTAAGCAATTGAAAGAAAAATCTAGACCTTCTAACTTGCCCTGTCTACCTATGGTCTGGCAGAATGAGAAAGCGTACTACCTAGAGAGGCTGAATGAGAGGAGTTCCAGGCTGGGGCTCCCTCAGGCACAGCTGAGGTGGCAATGAAAGGCCTTATTGAAATCATGGGAATTAAGTACATGATGAATCGTCAACCATTAGCCTGCTCGAGTCTTACACTAGCAGCCAGGCTTAAAATTCCTCAGGACAAAGTTGGAGAGGTTGTCTCTGGGTAACTTACAGTCCAAGAGAAAAGAGATTTAGATACTTTAAATGGGATTCATCCTAACAAAATAGTTGTGTTTTCACCTGACCATTCTAAACTGAATTTGTGTGTGCGTGCTAGGTCACTTCAGTTGTGTCCATCTCTTTGCGACCCTGTGGACTGTAGCCCGCCAGGCTCCTATGGGATTCTCCAGGGTGAGAATACTCGTGTGGGTTGCCATTTCCTTCTCCAGGGGATCTTCCTGACTCAGGGATGGAACCGGTGTCTCTTTCATCTCCTGCACTGGCAGGCAGGTTCTTTACCACTAGCGCCACCTGGGAAGCCCAAAGTGAAGTTCATCATTCATTAATTAAGTAACTATTCAGTGACTGACTATTAGACACTATCCAATAGTTATGACGGTGAACAAAACAAAAATCTGCTCTCTTGAGGTGAATATTTTAGTACTAGAGAAAGACAAAGAACAAGTTAAAAGTATATTTAATACAATGTCAGGTAACGATAAGGGTCCCAAAGAAAAACGAATCAGGGTAAGAGGCTGGGTGTTGACTTTTCAACTGGGTGATCAAGGCATGTCTCTCTGAGGAATCAGTATATGGCTAACAGGCCCTAACCAGAGGGTAGTGTTAGGACTTGGAGCTAACAGTTCTTAGAGTTTTATACCTAATTATTAACAGAAATGAAAACAAACAAACAAAAAAAAATAAACTCAGAAGAAAAATCGTGGGCCTACAGAAATCAGAAGAAAACATTTTGAACAATTTAACTAAAATTAATACCTTTAGTGAAATGAGAAAGTATGATGTGAAAAAATTTGAAAACATAAACAAAATGGATAACTTCTTAAAAAATACAACTTACCAAAACTGACTTAAGAAATAAAAAGTAGGTACAATCTTAAAATCACTTAAAAAACGGAAGCAGTTAAATCAAACATACAAAGTAGGCACCAGGCCCAGAGGGTTATACAGGTGAGAAACAGCTCATTCCAATATTATGTACAATGAAAACAGAATAAAGAATCCAACAGAAATTTGAATAAGGTCCAAATAGATATACCACATAAAGGGAAACAAAGAGAGTTAATAAGCACAATGAAATACCATTTAATACATATGCAGTTAAAAAATATAAAAGAAATTGGCAATATTGAGTGTTAGAAAGGCTATGGATCTATAAGAGCTTTGAGCTATTGCTGCTAGGAGTGTAACTTGTGCAATTGTTTTGGAGAACAGTTTTGGCATTATTTTCTAAGTAGGAACATTCATGTATTTTCCTAGGAATTCCACTCCTAGGAATGCACCAAGAGAAACTTGCACACGGACGGCAGAAGACATGTACAAGGATGTTTAGAAGCAGCACTATTTACAAGAGCAAAACCTTTGGAACAACCTTTGAAACAAGCCAATGCCTTTCATCAGAAGAGTGGCTCTATGAATTGCGATACATTCACACAGTGGAATGTAATAGAGAACTCCAACTATGGACTGGCAAAGGGAAAAATGGGGCAATTAAAATTTCAGAATAAACAATAAAATTTCTCAAGTAATCATAGCTTACTACATGGTTCAAGGTGAATAATATATGATCTTAATAATGTAAAATCAAACAATTATTTTACCCCAAATTCTGAAATAATTACACGGGGAGGATGAGGGGATATATAGATATGTCTGTGGGAGGGCTGTAACAGAGAGTTAAACCCACGCTTTCTGTTATTTGGTGGTGAAAAGATGGTTTAAAAGAAAAGCTAAGAAGATCAGCATTTTATTCAAAGACATAAACACCAGCAGCAATAGCTAAGGAGTTAAACACTATTATTTCTGGAGAGTGAGATAGGATAGAGAGGGATAGGACCAAGGACTGTTACTTTTGTGTTGTTATTATACACTCTGTAGTTAATTCTACTTTACTTTTAAAGCCATGTAACACACACACACACACACACACACACACACATACTTTGATTCTGAAACCCAGACTTCCCATTTGGACCAGATGGATATGACATGGCCAAGCAAAGAGATGGGATTTCTAAAAGAAAAGTTTTTGGGGCTTTGGGGAGAGAGTAATAACAGAGATCTAGAAGACTATCTATGGGTCTACTCTCCTCATTTTACACAATTGAGGAAACTGAGGTATGGTAAAACTAAGTACATTGTTCAAGTCTCAGAGTTAAGCTGACTAGGATGAACCCTCAGGTGTCCAGGTTCCTAGGCCAGAGTCCTCCTGCCACTTCCCACTGGGAGGAGAAAGAGGTGCTTCAACAGCAAAGGCAAAGGCTTCCAGCTCTGAAATGACATATGAAGAGATGGAGGGAATCCTCTGAGCCTGTGCTGGCCCCACGCCCACCGAGGAGGACATGCCTGAACACTGCGTGGCCAGGTCTCAGCTCCTGACTCCAGGCTCTAACCCACTGGCAGTAACTCCTTATATGCACATATGTGTGCTTTCTGATTTGTGCTGATTTAGGTAAATCTGTAAGGATCAGACAGAAGTATGAGGCTTACTGAAAGCCAGATAAAATAGATACCAAAGTGTCTAATACTGGACCTCATACAAAGCAAAGAGTGGAAACCAGTTCACTGGTTGAACAAATGCATGAATGCTATTATTTGTCTCCCATACTTGGTTTATCATGGTAAGTATATCTAGTATTTATACAGGCGATATTTGCTCTTAAGAGAGTCCAAAGGAAGAGACAGATATTTTGACAAGAAACAGATATCTGAAGAGGGATCAAGAGAATGCTGATGCATCTTCAGTTACTACCATCTTTCAAAAACAGTGTTCTACGCGCTTTCACCACCTGGAATACCTGTACTCGTAACAGTTAATTTTGCAAACTGTCTATACCCCCTCAAACAAAGTGTGACCTATGGACTGGCAGAGGAACATCAGCTGGGAGCTTGTAAGAAATACAGAATCTTAAGCAACCCCCAGACCTACTGAATCAGAATCAGCATTTTAACAAAATCCCCAAGTGACACAACTTGCACATTAAAGTTTGAGAAGCTCTGGTCTACAGTCCTATTTTCTAGGTAGAATTATAATTTTAACATATTTTCATTGGAATTAGAAGCTATGCAAATAATCAATGATACCCTGAAATCAAGATTAAAAAAAAAAGACAGGTTAAGCTTGCAGTAAATATTCAATGATCAAAGTGGGAATTGTATTTCTCAGTTACCAGTATTCATTGTTATCAAATGTATCAGAGGGGTGAGTCTGGATGTTTTGGGATTGCTTAATGGCAAATCTGGTGGTCTGCCACAATGTTCCAAATATCGTTTGGCTTGCTTAAGAGTGTAGCTTTATTTCCCCATCACAAAGTGAAATCAGTATTGTGTCTAAAAATGAAATATAGAAGTCTGACCCCAATGGCTGGGCAAATGGGCCCCAAATCCCCAAAACTAAAACCCAAAAGACCAACCTAACAAACAGGTGGGGAGGGATCTGTCTAGCACACAAATAAAGGTGGTAGTATTATGGGGGAAAAATACTCAAGGATTTAAAGGATATCTCATTAAACATACAGTCAGATGACAAAATCCATTAGGTATATATGAAAAAAATCAACTCAAAACAACACTCACCGGGAGGAAAGGCTTGGCTTCCCGCTTTTGCTACAGCTGGTATAAATTCCTGGGCCATCATCAAAGAAGCTTCCCAGGGCCAACTTCTGTCGGATAGATTCCCTCTCATTTTTCTGTGCCTAAAATTTCAGGAAAATAAAACATGCCGATAAGCAGGCAGATACATCACAACCAGAGGCAATCTAACTTCTAGGTCTCTTAGAACTGTAATATTAGACAAAAATAAAATAAAACAGGCCACAGCACAAGAGCATTTGAATTAATAAGAGCTGAAATGCAACCCATCATTCCTGACTCCAAGTCTGTGAGTTAATTTCAGTTCTTCAGAGCCCATTATGATCACTAGTCTAGGAAATCACCCTCATGGTACTAAATGGTTGTCATCAGGATGGAACTACAGCTGACTCTTGAACAACATGGGTTTGAAAGAAGACTTTTTTCAATAGTAAATACTATAGTACATCCATGACTGGTTGAATCTGTGAACCACACACAGGCATGGCTGACTTTAAGTTACAGGCAGATTCTCTACTGTACTGAGGGTCGACACCCCTAACCCCTTGTTAAAGAGTCACCTGTAGATTATTTGGTGCTTTCATCTTTCTTCTTACCTGCTAGATATGACAAGAGTAAAAGAGTAAAGGCATGGAGGACAAGCACTTTGTCCTAAATCAAATCGCTTTTATCTTAAATGAGGGCTCATGTCTTTTGCCTTCTTTACATGGTCCCTTTCAGTCCACTTTCTCTTTGGCAAGAACATCAATTCATTCAACTGACAGGCACCAAGCCTCTATGAGAGGCAGAAGCCATACTGTGACGCTGGAAGCAGGGCTCAGGATGGATAGACAGAGCCTCTGCCCCCGCCCAGCTTACAGTCTTGATGGGGACATTTGTTTTTGTTCAATATCCTGATCTCACCGGGTTTAGAATGTGAGCAATCCTAACACAGTGCTTGGAATAGCTGGAGGATTCTCACTGGACCCATCTGTTTCATATTTTGAAGGGAAGTCAGGTCCATGTGCATAGGAACAGAATTTGGTAAACTACACTACTGGGATAATTTGGATATGTTTACAACACTTGGCTTCCCATAAAAGTCCCATAAAAACTCACCATGCTGAACTTCTAAACCCTTTAAACAACAGGAGAGGAGATTAGACATGATTTCCTTAGTTAAAAATAAACCCACAAAAAACAAATATAATGAGTTGGATATTCTGGGGTGAGAATGAGACTTAGGTTTTCTGTTTTTGTGGGGTGAGGGGTCTGTGAGAAGCACCATTTTAAGTTTTGAGCAGGGAGCTGAAGATGATGCTGACCAAATTATATTACACAACACAGCTCAGGTGATGGGGTGTGGTCACAGAATACCCCATCACCCTGATTCTCCCAGGAGGTGGTTTGGAGCCACATTTGCTGCCACCAGTACCCACAAGTTACAGCGGAAGCTCTGATCCACCATCTGAGCATAACTGTCACAGTAATGAAATGTACAACCTACCGTAAGGACAGGCTGAAAAAGGGCTTCATTTCATCCCCAAGTGAAGGGCAATATGCTATAGGCTAAGGAGGCTGTCTAACATGGTAGTTACTAGTCACATGTAGCTATTTACATTCAAATTTAAAATTAATTCAAATAAAAAATTCAGTTTCTCCAGTCTTACTACTACATTTCAAGAGCTCCAGAGCCACAGGTGGCTCTTGCAGATACCATATTGGAAGCTCAGAATAAAATATCCGACAGCGCAGCCCCGCTAAGACAGCGTTAGCTTCAACAGTCTGCACCAGGATTTCCTGCAGAGACTTAAAAATGCACATTCCCATCGCTTCTGAGCCGTCTGGCTAAGATCAAGTGTAAAATACACACTCCTAGTCTCTAGCACCGGATATTTAGTTTCAATAGGCTTTCCTTTTAGTTCAAGGAAAGCTCTTTATTTTCCTTTTTCTAACATTTAAAAATTCTTGGACACTATAACCATTCTTTCAACTTTCATATTTAGCAATTATATTTAAATCTATCCATCTACTCAGGTATCTTCTTATTTTGTCACGTATCCATGGAACTGTGTCATACTAGCAGCTATAGAGTGTGTGTGTGTGTGTGTGTGTGTTACACAGCCACAAGGTAAAAGACTGCTTCTGTACAGTTACAGATGTGATGCTGATTTCATTTGATTACTGGGCTAGCATAGCACTGAGCCCTGAGAAGGTAACCACAAGGTTGTAAAGGGAAGTAAAGAATGCTCTTAATTTCACTAACCACTTGCAACTGTATTTTTGGAAACCTTAGTTAAAGCAACCCACCCTTCCAAATATGAAGGGCTGGTACTTACTGGTGATGGTCCTGCCAAAATAGAACCACACTTGACATCTTTACTTAAAACAAATTCATTTCAAAATCCCAAAATCTGCTCCGCAGATTTAACATAGTCAGAGAACTTATTTCTGAATCCATGTAACAGACAAGAGAGATTATTACTCAATGTCCTCTACAGTCAGAAAACTGTTGAGTGGAATGAAATATCCAAATATAAAATCAGTAGATCATAACATGAGTGTTAATGACCAATATTGTCCAACATTATCCTGGGGTCTGGAAGAGGTTTTCTTTAAAAAAAACACCTATCCCGGGTGTAAAGGTGTTAACATACCCTTAATTCCATGTCTGTCCTGATTTACTTGGTATGTTAAAGCGATAGATAGCAGCTGCGAACTCACTTCAGTTGTGTTCAACTCTGTGCGACCCCATAGACAGCAGCCCATCAGGCTCCCCCATTCCTGGGATTCTTCAGGCAAGAACACAGGAGTGGGTTGCCATTTCCTTCTCCAATGCATGAAAGTGAAAAGTGAAAGTGAAGTCGTTCAGTCACGTCCGACTGTTAGCAGCCCCATGGACTACAGCCTACCAGGCTCCTCCGCCCGCGGGATTTTCCAGGCAAGAGTACTGGAGTGGGCTGCCATTGCCTTCTCCTGATAGATAGTAGAGAAGGTCTTAAAAATATTCTTATTTATGTTAATTACAATTTTAATACCAGAATACTTAATAACAGTTTAAAGAGGTCTGTTTTATGAATGGATAAAGAACTTGTGGTACATTTATACAAAGAAATATTACTCAGCCACAAAAAGGAACAAATTTGAGTCAGTTGCAGTGAGGTGGATGAACCCAGAACCTCTTATACGGAGTGAAGTAAGTCAGAAAAACAAGTGTTGTATATTAATGCATATATATGGAATCTAGATAAATGTTACTGATAAACCTAGTAGAGAACACACTTGTGGACACAGTAGGGGAAGATGAGGGTGGGATGAACTGAGGAAGTAGCATTGATATATATATATATATATATATATATATATATATGTATGTATGTATGTATACACACACACACATATATACGATCATGTGTAAAGTAGTGGAAAGTTGCTAAATAACACCGGGAGCCCAGGCAGGCACTCTGTGATAACCTAGATGGGTGGCATGGGGGAGGGGAGGGAGGTTCAGGAGGGAAGGGATATATATATATATATATATATATATATACTGGAGGCTATATATATATATATAGACTGATTACATTGTTGTTGGAGAAGGCAATGAAAACCCACTCCAGTACTCTTGCCTGGAAAATCTCATGGACGGAGGAGCCTGGAAGGCGGCAGTCCACGGGGTCGCTGAGGACACAACTGAGCGACGTGACTTTCACTTTTCACTTTCATGCGTTGGAAAGGAAATGGCAACCCACTCCAGTGTTCTTGCCTGGAGAATCCCAGGGACAGCGGAGCCTGGTGCGCTGCCGTCTCTGGGGTCACACAGAGTCGGACATGACTGGAGCGACTTAGCAGCAGCAGCATGTTGTTGTAGGGCAGAAACCAACACAAAATGTAAAGCAACTTTTCACCAATTAAAAAAACAAATAAAATTTAAGAACATAAAGAGGACTATTTTGTAATACACAAATGTCCCCCCCTTATCCTCTTCTCTCTCTGGATCAAGAAAAGTACAGGGGCTTCCCTGGTGGCTCAGTGGCAAAGAATCCACCTGCCAACGAAGGACACAGGTTTGATCCCCGATCTAGGAAGACCCCACATGCCACAGGGCAACTAAGCCCAAGCAACATGACGACTGAGCCTGTGCCCTAGAGCTCTGGAAAGGCAGCTACTGAAGCCTGTGTGACCTACAGCCTGTGCTCTGCAACAGAAGAAGCAACCGTAATGAGAAGCCTGGGCACGGAAATGAGGAGTAGCCCCACACTTGCCACAACTAGAGAAAAGCCCATGAAGCAATGAAGACCCAAAACAGCCACAAAGAAACAAATAAATAAAATAACAAATTAAAAAAGAAAAGTATGAGGAATATAAAAGTCACCATAATCCCACCACTGAGACACAGATCGCTGCTAACATTCTGGTATAGTTCCTTTTAGTTTTTTTCTAATCTTATGTGTGTATTTTTCCCTTTTTTCTAAAATTGAGATCACATTGTTTATTATACTTTGAGAACTGCCCTCATTCATTCAAAATCCTTTAAAGATACCATTGTAAATGGCTGCATGCCATTCTATCCTCTGGAGTTATCTTCTATTGTTACCCATTTGGGTTGTATCCAATTAAAAATGACATAGAAGTTAGCATTTTTATATCAGTCCTTGCCCACATGGCTGATTATTTCCTCAGGATAAGTTCCTGGAAGTGGAATTACCAGATCAGCTGAGTGTGAACATTTGTTGAGGCGCTTGACACATTTTGTCACATTGCTCGAGAGGAAATCTGTTCCAATTTACATGCCCACCAGCAACGTGAAAGGGTGCAGCTTTCACTATATCCTGGCTAACACTGAGTATTTTCACTTAAAAAAAATGCTATTGTTTTTAATTCGATGGGGAAAAAAAGGTCTATCCTTTTTAATTTCTTTGATTACCAGTGAGATGAAATATTTACGTTTTTTCAGTTAACATACTAGCTTTTCTGGAAACTACTTACTATGAGCTTTGCTTATTTTTCTATATAGGTCTGAGAGTTCTGAAAATTTTATAGAAAGCATATGATTCATCTTTTTGAGTTTGGAACCTAAGTGTTACATAGTTCAGTCAATAGTGCAGTCCATCTGAAGTATCCGCTGGCTCTGTGCTTGGAAAACCCTTCCCAGTCCAGAAGTAAGGGCTCCCACTTGATGTTGGAGGATTCATTGAGAAAACTTATGTAAATTGCTTAGTAGTAGTACCTGCCCTATGGTAATGTAAATCTGCAATAAATAGTAGCTGTTATGATTAATCCTCCAATCATTCTTGCTCTGAAGATGAGGAAACAGAGGCTGCAGGAGGGATACCCTACTATTAGATAGAAGAGCAAGGATTCAAGTCCATCTTTCTGGGGCCACATCTCCCAGCTCCTCTTCCACATGGAAAGAGTCCAGGCGGACACCATGCTGGAGATAGATATGTATCAACTTCTTTCCTGAAATGGATGTGACGCTTTCTTAAAAAAGGAGAACACACCTGACTTTAAAACATATACTCTGCATGGCTAATCATAACCACAAACATTTACAACACAAATATCTTCTCATTAGAGCCACTCTCTTGCCATCACTGCTCAATCTTCTTTCTGGAACAAATGTGATTCCTAATATTTCAAATTACTATATTCAACTGACTAGTAAAACAGTTTTTCTCTGAAACTTCAACAATTGGAACCCAATTTCCTTCCAGTTGCCCACATGTATAAAGTAGGAGTGTGTGTGTGTGTGTGTGTGTGTGTGTGAAATGGAATATTCCTTGCCATATCAGTAAACAAAGGATACCATAGTCCTCAGCAATTGCGGCCCTCTAACTTGAGTTGGGGAGCCTTGAGGAAACTCAGGAAGGAAAGAATATTTGTCATCTAGCAGCCATCAGACTGCAGCCACTCCATACGCTGAGCCCTAAAGAAACTCGGGAAGTGAAAACACAGGATATTGGCCCCAGATAGCTGAGGTGCATACCAAAGGAATGATGTGAGTGAGCCTAGACTCTAGCATCTTCCCATACATAGAAAAGTGCTAAATTCCTTAATTTGGGATATCTGGTTTTCTTTAATCAACAGTTATCTTTTGCTGTTCAGATCATCTGCCCTTTATTGCAAACTTTTCTTTGTAATTGAAGGATAATTGCTTTACAGTATTGCATTGGTTTCTACCAAACATCAACATGAATCAGCTGCAGGTTTACCCATTTCCCCTCCTACTTGAACATCCCTCCCGCCTCTCTCCCTATCCCACCCCTCTAGGTTGTTACTGAGCCCCAGTTTCAGATCCCTAAGTCATACAGCAAACTCCCATTGGCTATCTATTTCACACAGGGAACTGAACTTCCCCGCAATGCCTCCTTGGAGCAGTTCTCTCAGGGTTACTTGAGATGCTGACTACTGGGCTTGAAGTCCTAAAAATTCTCACCAAATAAAACATAACTCTCAACTTCGAGGTTGAAAGTATTTTTCAAGTCTACATTTGTGTGCACGTATAGTTTTGAGGTTCTTTTGTCCTCTAAGGAATTATACCTGCAGGGCAGTTATGTCCTCTAAGCCACCAAAGCCCAAAGATGCCTCAGGGTGAAGAACAGCGGACACAAACTACACTCTGCGACTGTGTTTATGGCAAGTTGAGTCACGTCCACTCCTAAAACAGCCTTGGGAAACACTGTCGTAAAACCAAAGTGAAACATCTAAAATCGATGTTGCTAGCAAAATGCAAGAGGGCACCTGAGGAGCAGCGGCTCATCACTATGAGACAGAATGGCTCTCACGACCCTCATCAAGAGTGAAAATGCTCTCACAGATTCACCATTGTCCAGTCACAGGCAGTTTTTGTCCTCGCCTGTCACCGAATTTCCCCCTGCCACCCTCTGAGCCTGGGCAGATAAGGCTCACAATGGCTTTTGAGGGCATCACGTGAGCAGAGATCTCAGAACATGGACCACTGAGCCCTTGGACACTCCAAACGCCGGGGCTCAGCCTTTCCCATTGTGTTCTAATTCCCCAAACTCGACAAGAATCAAGACGGGTGTTTGGTAAAAGCAGTGCTCAGTCATGTCCTACTCTTTTGCGACCCCATGGACTGCAGCCTGCCGGTATCCTCTGTCCATGGAATTAATTTTCCCAGGCAAGAATACTGGAGTGGGTTGCCATTTCCTCCTTCAAGGGATCTTCCCAACCCAGGGATTGAACTTGTGTCTCCCTGCACTGGCAGGCAGATTCTTTCCATCTCCAAATCTGGTCCATCCCAAGTTCTTTTCATATTTTCCTTGGGATGTGGCTGTACCCAGTCCTTACATACCTGTTACCCACACCCCTCCTCTGGTCCTGTCTTCGCCTCCTCAGTTCTGTTCCCCTTGCTAGCAGCATCTGGTTGCTGATGCAGGAGCCACCCAGTCTTCCACATGCTGATCTTATAAATTTATAAGCAGAAAATTGTGTATTTTGCACATTTCTAAACTTTATTTGACAAACTGTATTTTTGTGAGGGCAGCTGCAGGCCCACCAGCGTTCTCAGAAACACACAACATCCTGTGCCTAAACCTATAGCCAGCTGGCGCTCAGGACACTGCCAGCGGCTGCTTCCTTCTGACCCCTCCACAGATGCTGGTCCCATGTAGCCGGAAAGCGCCTGACCCAGAGGAAGGGGTTCCTTAAATTCCCTAAAGCAGGAAGACACGTAAGGAAGCTTGGCTTAGAGAATCAGGGAGAACAGTTGATGCAAACGATTCAGCGGCGCTTTGGGAACAAAGGCAGACGTGAGCTTAGGCGCAGTGACAACCTGAGGGTGGATGGAATTCAGTTATGGGGAAAGAAGTAGGGGAAAGGAAAGCATTTCTCCCTGGTTTCTTGTTTTCCATCTCTTCCCTGGGTTGATCTTCCCCTCCTCCCCAGCTCCATGGTTTCCTACTTCTACCTGTTCACTATGGGAACAGAAATGGCCTGTTATTATTGGATGTGCTTATTTTACCATGCTGTCTCAGTACAATTCACTGTAAATCCTGTAAGATACCACTTCCAGCAGCCTCCTTCCTGCCTTGCTAAGGTTGTTAACTCTGTCAGGGCTTCTTATACCCCAGGGTGCATACCAATCACCTGGGGATATACATTCTGATTTAGGGCCGGAGAGCTTGCATTTCTTTCTTTTTCTTTTTTTAAAATTGGGGTATAGTTGCTTTGGGCTTACCAGGTGGCACTAGTGGTAAAGAACCCGCCTGCCAGTGCAGGAGATGTAAAAGATGCGGGTTCGATCCCTGGGTTGGGGAGATCCCCTGGAGGAGGAAGTGGTAATCCACTCCAGTATTCTTCCCTGGAGAATCCCATGGACAGAGGAGCCTGGTGGGCAATAATCCATAGGGTTGCAAAGAGTCAGACACAATTGAAGCGACTTAGCCCACACACAAAGCTGCTTTACAATGTTGTGTTAGTTTCTGCTGTACAATGAAGTGAATTGGCTATATGTATAAATATATCCCCTCCCACCCCACTCCTTCCATCCCACCCCTCTAGGTCACAGAGGTGAGATCCCTGTGTATGTAGCTACTTCCTACCAGCTATCTCTTGTGCACATGATAGTGTGTGTATATATATATATATATATATATATCAACCTCATTCTTGAGACCTTGTATATCTAACATGCTCCAGGAGTTGCGAGGAGTTAGTAGGCTCACAGAAGGTCCTCTCTCCCTCTCTAAGCTCAAGAAGCCTCCAGGCATGAATGTTCTTTCTCCATCTTTCACCTAGGCGTCCCACATAAGTCTCAGGAAATGTCTGTTAAAGTGATGACATAAACATTTTCCACCAATGGAGAAAAGGAAAGCAATGTGCCATTGAGAATAAACCTCCTGAGGTCTGGCAGCTGCCTTATTCCAGGAGCTGATGAACACCCTGGTCCCCCAAGGCCCAGGAAGAAACTTGGGCTGTAGGGACCTTGCTGTGAAGCCAGCATGCCAAATGGAGAATGGCACAGGTGTATACCCGCACAACGTGGTCGTCTCTCTCTGTTCACAAGTTTCTTTAAATCAGTAGTGCTCAAATTTGATTATGCATGAGAATCACCCGGAGGGTTTGCGAAACCATACACTATTTCTCTGATTCAGAAGGTCTGGGGTGAGGCTGAGAAAGTGCATTTCTAACAAGTTCCCTGATGCTGCTGGCTCAAACACCTTGAGAACCATGGTTTTAAATACCTGAACTGATCAAGGAACTACACAGGGCACAAAGCTGGTACTCTTCAACGGAGCACAGCTGTGTTGCCTATGGACTGTCCAGATTCCGGATCCAGGTGCACTGCATTGGTAGCTGTCTGCTCTCTGCAGACAGGCCTTGACAGGATGCCTGTTTTGAAGCGATTAATGTGCCTGTTGCTTCAGTGCAATCTATTGCCTAGTGATATCTGGCATCATTGCTATTAGCAGCATCTACCGGGGAATGCAACTGGGATTCTGGAGCTCCCTGCAGAAAAGAACTCTTCCTTTAGGAGAATAATAGTGACTCTTATTTCTCTCCTTAAGAAAGGAACTTTTACTCTAAATTTATAGGCAGCATTCAAGTGCGAAGGAGTCTGAGACTTTTAAACATTAGGAACCAAAAGGACACACTATTTGTTAATTTGGAAAATTTTCTTTTAAACAAAAAATAAAAACAAAACCCCCCAAATATTGATAGTATTTTCTAATTATTTTCTCATTGAAACAACTTCAGGTTTGTCACAAGATCAAAATATAAACACAGCATTCTGTAAGAATACAGATTGCATGCTTTTGAATGGCAAGGGCAGAAATACTTGCTCTGGGCAGGTTATTTCAAGTTCTTGCATCTGATTTCATCCGCTGGGAAGGCCTTTACGATTCTTAGTGGAAATGTAAGTTAAATAATTAAGTATCTTCCCATTGTATCACTGAAATGGATATTAAATCTGGGTGCTTTTTTTCAGTTTGTCTTTCTGACATTTTCTATTTCAGACACTTACACTAAACAATCCAGAAGAGTTTCCTGAAGTGCTGTTGAAATCTCTTATCTTTGCATCCCTACACTGATCTGCCTAAACAAGTCCTCTGGACTAGATGTCAGGCCGGGCTGTTGGGCAATGTTGAGACCTGGGTTTGGCTTGCTCAAAATCAGTACTCAGGAGAGAGCTGCCCTTGGATCAAGTCCAGGACGGGTATCCAAGCAGGGCCCAGGAGCCTCCCAACACCTATTTTACTTAAAAATTTGCCAATAGCAAAAGTGTTGGGATACCAGTCCAGAGGATGGAGATTTTTTTCTTTTTTTCACTCTTGGTTAATCCTGAGGGTGGTTTGGCCTATTTACTGCATTCCTTTTCCTCCAGCTATTGGGAGAGGGTATCAACGAAAGGAGGCAGACAGAAATGCTGGGTGCACCTTGAGCTCTCTCCTTTTCTCAAATGACTGCCTTCAGAGACTACTTTTAACAGGACAGTGTTATCTGGGACTCTATTTTTAACAGGCACCATCTTACAAGTCTGTAAAACCATCTCGGTCATTCGGTGTCACCGTCAGAACACAACAGTTCAAAACACCACTGCAAGGTGATGAAACGGCCAAACTACAATCAGCCACAGGAAGCTGTGTCCCCTACCTCCCATGTCAGGGTGGGCTGCCCACGTGGGGGAGTTGAACACATGTGTGTGACCAGGAAGGAGTGCAGGAGCCCGGAGCAGGGCAGTCAGAGCCAGGAAGACCCAAGTTAACCTCTCCACTGTGACACTTAATAGTGCAAGTTATGAAAACACTTTAAGCCCCAGTTTCTTTTTCTGAAAAAAAGGGATAAAGATACCTTATTTTTTAGGTTGTATTAAGGATGAAATAAAATACTATATAGAAAGTACTTGACCCAGTGTCTGACCCAGAGAGAAACTCATTAAATGGTCCAGTTGTTAATATTAAAAGGAGGGGTGGGGTAAGTTGCTGAGAAGAGTGGAGAAAGGGATGAGAGAGATTCAGAAATGTCCAGAACAGACAGATCCATAAAGACAGAAAATGGATTAATGATTGGGGGGGGGGGGTAGGAATTAGGAGTAATTACTAATGGGGACAGGCTTCTTTAAGGAGGGGAGCTGACGAAAACATTCTGAATTAGAAAGCAGTGGTTTGTAGAACCCTATGAATATAACGAAAACCATCAAAGTATACACTTGGAAATGTGAATCTTAAGGTATGTGAATTGTATCTCAGTTAATAAATAAACCTCACTCTCCCTCCCACAAACTGTGAGTCTTTTTTAAACTGAGACAAAATCCACATATCATATATCCGAAAAATCTATGGGTTCTGAAAGAACTCATTCCCTGACCACGCTGGCTCACCGAGGTGCACCAACCAGGTGATAAGATGCAAAGAAGCCTGAACGAGGAGCCAAGAGGCTTCATATTTACAAGACCTAAAACCAATCCGGCCAATTTCTCCCTTGAAAGAAAAGGAGACTCTGGCCCAGAGAGTGGAAGAGACTGTCCCTGGGGGGCTGAGGTGGGGCTGTCCAGGGTTGAGTAACTTAACGGAGTTCCTCAAGCGCATTCAGCCTCACAGATAGGAAGACGTGAGGGTGCACAGAGGTCGACGGCTGCTTTTCCTCAGTAATTGCGTGGGGCGGGCAGAGCTCTCGTCTGGAATGGCAGCTGGCATTCTGTGCTCCTGTTTATTGCAGTTTATCTCAAGCAGTCATTTCCATTCACCTTTTTAAAAAAACATGAGGCGCAGCTGGGGCTTCACTTTAAATATTGTTCCTTCCAGCCTTTTAATTTTTTCACGGGCTCCTCCCTAATCTTTCACCATAATTGGATGCACCACACTGGAGACGGCACCCCGGAGAAACAAAGCCTGGCGAGCCGGCTTGCCCATCCTCCAACCACACACGGCTGCGGCTGCGGCTCCTTCTGCCAGGAGTAGCCTGGGGACAGAAAGCCAGGCCGGCTTCCCTGTGTTTGCTCTGCTCTGGCACGAAGTGGGAGCCAGTCCTCTGCTGTATTTCATGTTAAATTTTCTTGATTTCCCCACCCCTCCCCTCCACTGGTACAGTTTGGATCCATCCCTCGCCCTGAGATGGCATGGGCTGTGCCTTTTCTAGGTCCACATCGGCCATCTGAACATCCCTCCAGGTGGCATCAATTTCAGGGCAGCCTATGTGTGTGTGTACCTCCCCATGTGGACTGTAAGCTCCCTGAGGGAAAGCCCAACCTCCCTTTTGTGATCCTGACCCCGAGCACAAAGCCAGGGACCCAGGAGGGCTCTTGGTGAGTGATAGCTGAAGGAATCAGGACACTGACCTGTGTGCCTTTGTGTCTTGAAGACAATGGGCTGTGTGACCAAAGGGCCAGAGGCTGCTCAGAGCAAGGCGGGGCCATAATGCACTGAACGTTCACACCTCGGATTCTGCCAAGGTGCACGCTTTCCTTTCTAGATATTCAGCTACGTTTTCCATTGAGTACAGTCTTACTACTGTTCCTGAAAAAACCAGAGGTCCTAAATGAAACATCTTTCTTACCAACAGGACCTTCCCCAAGGAAACGAAACAGATGCGTACTCTTTTCCTTCCTCTGCCTGGGTGGAAACTAATTTCAGTCACTGTAAAATGACCTTTCCCCTGAAGGCTGTTTGCCTGACTTTAAAACAAACTTGTAAAATAATCCCTATACACAGGGCGGTATTTATTAGTGCAAGTGGTATAGGAAATTCTATTGTACCCAGGCAGGGATATACCAATTTTCAAATTGTTTTGGACAACTGACCTCAGAATATAAGGAGGTGAAAGAAGAAATTACTAAAACTTTTGCTTTTGGTTATATTTTAAACATCTTAGTTTTGAAAATACCTATTTGTGTACAGTCAGTCCTCCACATCTACAGATTCTGCATCTGTGGATTCAACCAACCACAGATCAAAAATATTTGGAAAAATACTTCCAGAAAGTTCCAAAAAGCAAAATGTGAATTTGCCATGCATCCAGCAGCTATTTGTATAACATTTACATTGTATTTACAATTATTTACATAGCATTTACACTGTATTAAGTAGTAGTAAGCAGGCTTCCTTGATGGCTCAGTAGGTAAAGAATCTGCCTGCAAAGCAGAAGACACAGGAGACGTGGGTTCAATCTCTGGGTCAGGAAGATCCCTTGAAGGAGGAAATGCCAACTTGCTCTAGTATTCCTGCCTGGGAAATCCCATGGATAGAGCCGTCTGGTGTGCTACAGTCCATGGGGTCACAGAATCAGACATGACTGAGCATTCAGAGGTTAGAGAGAGGTGCTATAAGTAATCTGAAGATTATTTAAAGTATATAGGAGGATGTGTGTGTTATATGCAAATACCATGTCGTGCTTGACCATCCTGGGATTTTAGAATTTGTGGGGATTTTAGAATCTGTGGGGATCCTGAAACCAATCCCCTGTGGATACCAAAGGACTAGTGTATAAATTTCATACACACAAGATGGATTTTTACAGCGGTATATGTGTAGTTATGGGGCTTCCCAGGTGGCGCTAGTGGTAAAGACTCTGCCTGCCAATGCAGAAGACAGAAGAGACTCAAGTTCAATCCCTGGGTCAGGAAGATCCCCTAGAGGAGGGTGTGGCAACCCACTCCAGTATTCTTAGAGCTTGGAGAATCCCATGGACAGAGGAGTCTGGAGGGCTATGTTCATAGGGTCTCAAAGAGTTGGACACAACTGAAGTGACCTAGCATGCATGTGTAATTATGAGTGGGATACGTGTATGTTAATGGCTTAGGTTCAAAAACATTTTACTGATAAATATGAGATCAAAAAAGCCTGCAGACCACTGCTTTATGGCATCTAAGTATCTAAGTTTTCTACTTAGTAAACCAAACAGCAAAAAAAAAAGAAAGAAAGAAAAAAAAATACGTTAGAGGGAAAAAAACTTAGAAAAGGAAGGTTCTAATTAGGAAAAGTGATTTTTATTTTAGGTAACTTCTTTCTTATCTTTTGTGTTTTAAAGAAGGCCTGTATCACCTGGCTTCACTAGACATTCTTAATGAAATGGTTAATAGTTTTTTTTTTAAAGCATAATGAAGCCTTCATAGTTCCATGATATGTATACAATTTGAAAGCACTTTGCCTGAGAAAGGTAGATAAAGCTAAAATGACTAGAGAACGACTCTCAGATTTAGGGTCCAGAATGACACATACAGATCTCTGTGTTTCAT
The DNA here is from genome assembly GCF_003369695.1 of Bos indicus x Bos taurus. Lineage (NCBI taxonomy): Eukaryota > Metazoa > Chordata > Mammalia > Artiodactyla > Bovidae > Bos > Bos indicus x Bos taurus. The sequence goes on from NC_040076.1 coordinate 107,030,424, forward strand.
CTCTAGATGAAACACATCTAGAAGTTTCATCTAGTAGTCTTCTATACCAACCTCTCAGATACAATTTCTCCTAAAGTCACACAGTGGCGTGCTACTGCCTTGGTGAGATAAAGGGTGATACAATGCAACTCTGTTTTGTTATTGTTGAGGTGTTAAAGCTACTTGAGCAATTCATGTTTGACACTTTAGTCAGCATTGTTATCACGCAGCCCGCAGATCATGGTTCAGTCATTCCTGGCATCTGGGCTCTCTCTGTTTCTAAGCAGATAAAACTACAGTAGTCATTACTTTATTGTTACTGCATTAGCAAATGGTACATCTTTCATTTCTCCTAAGTGAAAACTGACCTACACTTTCCTTTTTGAGAAACGCTGTGACAAAGAAAATGTGACCAGTCCTTTGGCACTGAATGTAGAGGCAACGTGAGACCTGAGCACTTGTTCTACCGGGTTGGGTAAGTGACTCTGACTTCTGAGCATCCCAAGTATCTTTTGCACACCCACTTCTGGCAGGAGGGGACATCAGAGAAGTGTCAGGGTTTCAGGACTCTGAGCATTTATCCCCTCGGGCGCTCATTTCCTTTTGGGGATCACAAAGGACAAAACCCACACAGAGCAACACTGTATGTCATTTAAACCTCTTTTACAAATTTAAGTTTCAGTTTCTGAGAAAGAAAAGAAACTATTTGAACTGCCCTAAGAAATAAAGGATATACTTAAACAGCCCCCATACTCATACACAATTATGCATATAAGATCTAAACTGCCATATTTTACATTATTATATATAAAGATCTATTAAGACAGATCTTCTATCTCAATCTAGGGGGAAAAAAAGTGACATATTTGATCAAATTAAAAATTTAGGAGCAAGTTCTACTGTTTTAGGTCATCTGCTTCTGAGGGAAAGAGGTCTTTCTTTCCAGGTCCTGATTTTTCATACTGTGCTGTGTCGTGACCTACACTTGACTTACAGGAAATAATAAGGGGGAAGGACATAGTGTTTAGCCTTCTGTGGACAGACAAGTATACACTGGTAGTTTAATTTCATGACCTCACCCATGTAACTAAAGCTATTTTTACTTGGGGTTGTTATTATGAAATGATTATCATATAAAACATACTAAAAATATATTTACTGACTTGCAAAAGAAAATGCAAGCAAAGAATTAGCAGATACTGTACCAGTTTTTTTTTAAACCCCCATACTTCTCTTAGTAAAACTTCATAGTTTTCGTTGTTTAAAAAGATCAAACTGAAAAAAAAGGTCAAACTTAGAAAGATGGATTAAACATGCTAGTGGTTATTTCTTGCAGGTGAACTGTCAACATGTCAATAATTTAAAAATTTATTCCTTTCATAAAAAGCCTAACTAGAAACTAAAAGCACAAGAGAAGTTTTCTTCAACTTCAGGAGAACAACATGTGCATTCTAGTTACTGCTACAATACATTAATGAATACAAGCTGAAAAAAGCAGAAGGAAGTACTCTCCCAACTTAATGCGTTCGATTCTGTGCATTGAGCTTTCCTGAATATATTATGGCAATGGCCACTGAGTGTGGAATCTGGCCACTCCTCTAGGGTTATCTTTCTCCCAGTTAGAAAAATGGTCCGATTGTTTACAAACAAAAGAGCTCTCCCCCCTTACCTTTTTATAATTCCCCTCCATATCCAATAGGGATTCTTGACTGATGATGTCATCCATTCCATCACTGTCCAAATTCATCCTTTTAACTCTTTACAATTTCACTTAAGAAATAAGATCCCATGAATCCTGATAGGCTGATGTGCTGTTGCCCAGGACCCTGGTTCCCGCTCATGCTGACATGGAGAGCCAGCTAAGAGTCTGTGTCCGGCTGTGTGTGACCTTGCCCCCTTCTGTCCCAAAGACACCGCCCCACCCGGCCCCCCCGGTCTGTTCCACGCTCCGGCACAGGGACAGCTGCTGTTCTCTAAGGCTTACTCTGCCCTGACACTTGGCTGGTTAAGAGTCCAGCCTTTCCACATCTGCTGTCACCTTCTTCCCCTGGACGATCCTGCCTGGATGCCTCTCCCCAGCACCTTCTCTACCCCAATCCAGGAAAAGCCAATTTAACCCCTGAACTTCCCGCTTCAGGGCTGAGTGTGGATAAGAGTTCTGGAGGAAGCCAGCAATCTTATTCTGAACTAGGGATAGAGTGTACGGGATAAAAATAGATGCAAAGCCCTGCCTCACAGACTTCACTGGCGAGTTAAAAGCTGGGTATTGCATGACAAAACCAAACAGTATAATTTAAAAGTTAACCTGTGAGACAGATGTTTGCCTTTCCCCCCTTGCCTTTTTCCTATAACCAATCATTTCTTCAAATCAAATGTGAAAGTCTCATCTTCAGGGAGAAACCCCAGCACAAGAATGAAATTCTTCTCCAACACAGAAAGGGACCCCTCTGCCCCCGGAATCGTTGCTTTGTTCTAGTAATACAGGCAGGAGAAAAAGATCCATCAACTTTTTTCTAAGAGCCGGTGGCGGGTTTTCACAAAAGAGGACGTTCCTTGCTGCTGCTCTTTTTACCCTTTTCCCATGGCTTTTGGCTTTGTTTACTGGCTTTACGTACAGAGAAGGAAAAGGCCCACAGCTGCAGGATGTTTTGATGCAAGAAGCAGACTAACAAGTGCGCACACAAACACACGCTCCTTGTTATCAAGTTACTACGGCCATAAACTAAAATATATACGCGGTATTTTTTTTGAAAGTTACTGTGTGCAAGAGAAACAGGTCAAAGAAGAATTCAAGGGCCAAGGCTCCATTTAGCAGCATAATCTTACAGTCTGACAGGCTTAGACAGGAAGCAGTAAATGTACCAGTCAATAGGTTTTCCAACGTGAATTCTTGAATTGACCAGCTTCAATGCTGTTAAGAACAGAGTTCTAGGGCAAAATGCTGTTCAAGCCAGCTCTTGACATCTGCACCTCTGCTGAAGTGCTCACATCACTTTAGTATTTTCTCTCCACAAATTAAAAAAATAAAATCAATTTGTGGAAGACTTGTAGGATAAAGTTGTCTTAATGTGGTTTTCTGTAGCACTCTTTCCATAAAGCAAATACTTTCCTCTACAGCCCCTAACTCAAATCCAAACCCCTGCTTAACTCTACCCTCACCCCCACCCCAGGCCCTGAGACTGTCTTGTGCCTTTGTCAGACAGTTTGATGGAGTTGTGTCTCCCAAGCCACACCTGTCTTTGGGCAGGCCTTCTCCTAGCAGAGATCTCCCATCTGACTCTCCTCCAGACCCCAGGACCCTTGCTCTGGACAGGGGTCCCCCCACCTGCATGCAAGAAGCCCAGTACACCCTCCAGGCCTGAGAGGTCATGCTGGTCACTGCGTGCTGCCATACGCTGGGTGTTCCCAAAGCCAAGAATTCTCCAGAGGTAAGGCTTTGGGGTTAAAATAAAGGATGCTCGACTTTGAAGGACCTCTGCATACTAAACTCTGCTGAAGGAGGCTAGTTAAAATGAAGCAAGCACGCATCTTATTACATGACATATATCAACATGCTTCCCAGATGGCACTAGTGCTAAAGAATCCGCTTGCCAATATAGGAGACGTAAGGGATGTGGATTCGATCCCTGGGTTGGGGAGACCCCCAGAGAAGGGAATGGCTACCCACTCTAGTATTCTTGCCTGGAGAATCCCATGGACAGCGGAGCCTGGTGGGCTACAGTCCAGGGAGTTGCAAAGAGTCAGACACAACTGAAGCGACTTAGCACACACGGCATACCCTTTATTGGGGGTTGCTACAGGCTAGGTACTTTACAGGTGCCTCTTACATTTGTCTTCAGTCCTCACAGGAACCCTCTGAGGTGGATATTATCATCAAACTGCATTTCACAGTGGAGTGAGAAATCAGTGAGGCTAGGGAATTGCCCCAGAGTGGCAACTTGCTCACGGTCAGGCCAGAATTTGAAGCACAGAATTTGCTTCTGTGGCCCATATTCTACATGGGTGTGGAGACTGCCTCCTACTGTCTGCCCCTCTAAGAAACAACTGTACCCAACAATAATCAAATGTAGCTTTTAAAAATGGTATCACATGCTGCCACAATTTTCTAAATCACATATCTGTAACATTCAGCATGTGTCACTGCTGTCCCCTGATGATCAGACCTCAAGGAATGAAATAAAAACTCCTTCATCAATAGTTGTGACTTAACACACTGTACAGTGAACTTTGCTTTCAGGTTTACCCTGCTGCTTTTAGACTGATAATGGTTTTTCTCTAACACCGTTACAGTTTCAAGCCTTTCTCTAAGAGGGCAGAGATTTGAGTTATTCATCTTGTTTTCCCCACAGCATCTAGACACCACCTCCCACATGTTAAGTGGACGATGAATATGTTGAATAGATACATGCACAGAGGAGAAAGGTTTGGGTTGCTTACAATGTTTCCTCGGAATGCTGTCCATGGAAGGAAATATTAATAGTTTATATGAGTGCTTTTCAACCGAAATCTTTTTTGGAAACCACATACATTTAAGAGGTAAGTAAACATGGGTCTTCTCAGGTTGAAGGAGAGGGCCTACCATGAATTTCAGTGATTTCAGCCTCTTACCTAGGTTAGCATCTAGCCCATTTAGCTATCTATAATCAGGAGCTAACATGCGAGCGATTATAAAAATTTATTATTTATTTGGCCGTGCCATGCAGCTTGTGGGATCTTAGTTCCCTGACCAGGGATTGAACCCAGGCCATGGCAGTGAAAGTTCTGAGTCCTAACCACTGGACCACCAGGGAATTCCCAATAAAAATTTAGATATTACAAGACTTAGTAAAGTACATAAAACTATACATCTAATTATTATCTTTTGACTTTAATTTTAACAAGCATGCACACATGTTAAGTTGTTTCAGTCATGTTTGACTCTATGACTCCATAGACTGTAGCTGGCTAGGCTCCTCTCTTCATAGGATTCTCCAGGCAAGAATACTGGAGTGGGTTGCCATGCCCTTCTTCAGGTTTTAACAAGGTGGCCTTAAATATACAGATAAAAGGACTGAACTTTCAATATTAACTATGTATATGTATAAACATATTCAAATTAATTTATATGCACCAATAATATATTGACCACATACATATATGTGTGTGCGTGTATATATATATATATGCATATTTATCTATAATAGATTGCCTTTTGGAGAAGGGCATCTCAAAATCCAAGATGGAAATTTCCCAGCTGTACAACAGGAACAAGGGTTAGTCCCAAGAAAGTAATAAAAACCATTCTCCTCCTCTACTCCCTATATCTTTTCTTGGCAAAAGTGATCCTCTACTAAGTTCTATGTAGAGACAAGTGATAAAACACCTTCTTTTAAAAGCTGGTCTCCAGTGGTGATGAATGTATTTTGCGCCCTCCCTAAGTGAGTGCTCGGGACATAGGCTTGTAGCCTAGACCCTTTCCAGAAGGAGCTGTATCATTACTATCTGGATGGCTTGTGCCCGCTTAAAATATATCCTATCTTCCTGTCACAAGGACTGATCTTTGGTGCTTTCTAGAGCTTTGCTCTGTGTCCTCCAGCCACAGCATCTACATCACCTGGGAGTGGACAGGAAATGCCAACTCTCAGTTCCCACCCCAGACCTACTGAATCAAAACCTGCAGTCTTACAAGAGCTCTAAGATTTCTGAGTGCACTTTACATTTCAGAAGCACAGCTCGAGACCTTGAAAAAATTCAGTATAAGCCATTATCTTATTTTTGATCATATTTCTAGGCTTGGTGGTAAGACCCTGACTTTACATGCTTGGGATCAACACTGTAATTAATTTCACTTCCAACAGGTTCAAACGAATACAGGAAATGAAAAAGCAAAACACCACCTTAGAACACTGGAGCTGAACTTAATGTTTGGTGGTTTTGTAGCAGCCATGCACAAACAAGAGGAGAACAGTCAGTCATGTCCTTACAGAGAACTTTTCCTGGTTTCTTCTTTACCAGGCTTCCCTGGTGGCTCAGGCAGTAAAGAACCTGCCTGCCATGCAGGAGACCTGGCTTCGATCCCTGGGTCAGGAAGTTATCCTGGAGAAGGGAATGGCTACCCACTCCAGTGTTCTTGCCTGGTGAATCCCATGAATAGAGGAGCCTGGACATGACTGGGTGACTGAATCTTTCATTTCCTCTACCGCTGCCCTCTCTAAAATGAACTCTGCCTGCAAAACATGGGGCCAGATACTAATGCTTCCTCTTAGAAAATGTACACAGAGCCACTTACAATCCCTGAGGTTGAAAGGGCCTCTGCTCACCCCCGCTGCCCTGAAATTCAAGGACCAGAATGGAGAGCTTCAGTTTCCTGTCAAGCCATAATTTGAACTGTGAGGCGCATTGGTCACGTGAGCTAATGCTTTTAAATGATCATTATCGGCCACTGGTGGAAATTATTGACTCTGAGAACACAGACCGCATTACTGGGAAATCACTTATGCACTGTCAAAAGATCTTCCTATTCTTATTAATGGAAACTCTTATTTCATCCTGATTAACCCTTTAGCTTCCCACCGCCTCTCCTTCAGCCTTAGCCTCCAAATTCCATGTGTTACACAAACTGACACTGATTTATAATCTCTTTTAAAGTTATTTTTTTTCTTCTGTGCAGTATTCATCTAAATTTGCTTTGCTTTTCAATTAAGGTATTCTGATAGCTAGATAAACCGTGAAAATCTGTATATTGTTTTGCAGAGGACGTTTCATTGTAGATTTAAAAAGTTAAACTAATGGCATTGGGAGTGTGCAGTGGAGGAGGTTAAAGCATTGGAAGGAGACAGAGTGTCAATTGTTTATTCGTATCAGAAAAACTGAGGACCACAGGCGTCAAGCTTTCCGCCCATCTGAAGACCTGAGTACGAGAAACGCCAACTGTGGTCACTGGCTGACGATGCTGCGCTTCAGAGAGGGACCATTGTTAACGCCCTCGTTATGTTTCTCTGTGCTCTTAGCATTCTTTCCCCCTTAATGGCTCTCCTACGCTGATTGTCACTAGGCCTTTGGATGACTGTTTTCTTCTGAACTCGAGCAATTTTGTCAAAGTACTTTCTATTTCAGGAAGCTTGGTAATTTCTGATGCTTCCACATAGTGCTCAGGGGAATACTAAGTACACCAAGATCTCACATTTTCCCTTGGTACGGAGAATATAAATAAATAATAGAATATAATGCTATTAATCTTGAGCTTCTGCATGTAAAGTCTTAGTTACCCAAGATTGTGCGTGTGTGCGTGTGCGTGCATGCACGTGTGTTTGTGTGTGTGTGTGTGAAGGTGAGGTCTCTGCTCTTCATGCAAGCACTGACATGTATCATCGCAATGTGCCCATTTCCTTCCAATCCCCACCACCACTCTCTTTCCAAGAGAAAATACTAGACTTTTGGCTTAAAATATGCATTGCACATTTATTTCTTAAAATCACTTGATGTCTAAATCATGATGTTTGAGGCTCTCAGTGCTACTTTAAATAGGAATGATGTGCTTGTACTAAATTTCTATTTCAGATCAGGCCCACACTGAAACCCTGTTAAAATGATTTTTTTCCCTCCCATCTGGGCACTTATCACTGTGCTCCTTTTGTGGTAAAACATACACATTTTATTTTCAGATATACAGCCTAAAAACAAGTGCAGATGAATTTGTATCCAGAACTATTTTCTTAATTTTTAAGGTGATAGACATGTTATTCCCTCCTCAGACAAACACACTGTATCTCAACAAGGCAAAATACAACTATACCCCCAACCAGGCAAAACAATGAAGACAACGTATTCTTCAACACTCCAGGGAAAAAAATTCTCCAATCAAATAAAAATCTATACAACAAGACATAAAAATAACTTCATTGAACTTTTATTTTACTCATTTATTTTTCATTGAACTTATATTTTAAAAGCCTGTATCAAATAGTGCACTAAATGCTTTGAAATTCCCCTATTAGGTCAGTATATTTTTTTTCCCTGCTGTGGATGAAACTAGGCTTAAATTGAGTGGAATCTTAGATGAAGTCAAATTTGATACCTTGTTTTCTCATTCACACGAAGAGGGGACTGGAAAATGAGCCCTCTCTTGGCCTGGTGTCAATGGGGACAGGACTATATTTCCTTTCTTTTGTTAACCAGTAAATAACCCACTAGAGAGACTTCCTTGGCAGTCCCGTGGCTAAAACTCTACGCTTCCAATGCAGGGGCTGAGGTTTCCATCCTTAGTCAAGTAACCAAGATCCCACATACCATGCATGGAGGCAAAAACAAAACAAAACAAAACAAAACAACCCACTAGAATCTGGGCACGAAGGTCTGTTTACTACTTTCTCCCAGCAAGAGCTTTTTAAGATATCTTGATGTACTACTTAAATTGATATACTCCCTAGTTTTATCATTTGAGACCAATATAGGACACCTTTCATTCTAGGTGATGGGTACAAGACTTCAATTGGGCTGAAACACTTTGCCCAAGGAATATTTGGTGTTTCAGGAGGCAGTAAAATTACCCCTCTATATGGTAAGAAGATTTACGAAAACTGCAAAATTCAGTATGTTAAGAAAGGTGTCTTGAGGATGACTACTAGCTTCCACTGACCACGGGTGTTTTGAAGAAGTGCCTGGGGACAGACCATGAGGCTCACCTTGGGGAACCTCTCTTGGTGAAGGAGAAGTAGGTGTGGTGGTATACTCTTGATGACTGTCTCTGGGAAGGGTGGGATGTGTGTCTCTTTCATTTTGTTCCTTGCACCATGTCCCTCATCTCAGCACATGGGATGGCAACTGGGCAAGAGGCTCATAAGCCACATACAAGGAGTAGAAATTTTCATACTTCCCATATTTTCTTTAGGATAAATTTCCAACTTCTTTGCATGGCATTCAAGGCCTAACTCTGGGAACTTCCCTGGTGGTCCAGTGGCTAAGACTGATCTCCCAGTGCAGGGGGATCACCTTCACCCACTCCCAGTTGCAATGCACAGATCTGAGCTCCTCTCTGGTATTACGAAGCAAAACCCTCATCCTGGGGACTCAGAACAGGACCAACTGCAGAAAATCCAATCAGTCCAACACACATTTATGGAACACACAATCTGTGTATAGGGCAGGAAATGAAAATCAGGCGTTTGTCCTCAAGGAGCCTGTTGTCTAATCGGGGAGGCAGACTTATATGTCACTAGCTGTAAATGGGTTCTTACAGAGGTAAAAACAAGATGCACTGAGGAGGAGAAAGTTTCCTGATGGAAGTGACACGAGCCTCAGAGTGCATCAGCTTGCAACAGGCATAAGCAGGTGTAGGGGTGGCAGGGATTCCAGGCTGAGGCAGCACAGCAAAGAAAAAGGATTGACGGCTGTGTGGGGGCAGGAGGACAAGGTGGGGAGGGAGGCGTGTTTCTTTCCAGGGTTCAGATCATGGCCTTTTAAAAAAAAAATAAATATATTTTTAGTATTTATTTCTTTATTTGGCTGTGCTGGGTCTTAGTTATGACACAATGGATCTTCAATTTTCATTGTGGCATGCAAGATCTTTAGTGTTGGCATGTGAATTCTTAGTTTTGGCACGTGGGATCTAGTCCCCAGGGATCAAACCCAGGCCCCCTGCATTGGGAACATGGAGTCTTAGCCACTGGACCACCAGGGAAGTCCCCATGATTAGTCCTTAAATGCCATGCAAAAGTTTATCCTAAAGAAAATGAGGAAGTATGAAAATTTCCACTCTGCTTTTTCAAGATCAGGAGTGCATTTGAAGGAAGAGTCTCTTTATGCTCCCAAGGGAGGAAAAAGATGAGAGTCATTTACATACCATTTCACTTTTTTCCTCTTTCATTTCTACTGGAGCTGAGACCATGAGGGTATGGTTTATATCTGGAGTGGTCATAAAGGAATTTAAGCAACGGAAAGAAAGGGATAAAAGTGTGTCACTGGTTTTATATACACATTAATCCCCATAACTGACTGCAGGGAAAGAGGAGAAAATCTTTGGGAGTTTTTAAGCAAAATGGACCCTTTGACCTAAGCTTGTGCTTTCAAGTTAACAGTATTTTGACGCTTTCTATCTGAGATCGTGTAGAGGAATCTGGTCTCTTAAAGGCTGCCAGGCCCGAAGCTGTGGGCAAGGCTCTTTCCTGAAGAGATTGGCTTCCTCCCAAGACTGGAAAATGGAGGTCGATAGCTCTATCTTTTAACACGGCTACAACTGAAAATGACAAGACATGCCTCAGTAACCTCTGTGCTAATGTAAATCCTGCAAGGGAGAAAAGTATACAAAGATGTCGACAACCTGAGAAACTTTAAAAATAAAACAACCATGAAAAATTCTGCCTGAGAATTTCTCTCTGAACATCCCCCTACTCAGATGAATTTTTTCATAGCATGGCATATCCATCCACCTCCAACAGGGGGTTCAAGCTCTAGGAAGCAGTGAAACTCTTTTTCAAAACAATCATCTATTTGGAAAAGTAATACCTGAGAATCAGTTATACTCTCTATATTAGCAATAAATAATTGGGAAGTGAAGCAATGCATGGTTTCCTGGGGCTGCTTTATAATCTTCACTGAGCCCTTTCTGTAAACATTGGGAGAAAGTGGCTCTTAATTCATGGTAACTGACTTGTTGATGCAGAAAGGTGGCCTCTGGCAGGGACCTCCCAACTATCATGCCAGGATGTTAACAAGAAAAAATACCATTTCACAGATGAGAAAAGTAACAAAAAATAAAGGGATAATCTGATCCTAAGACACTGAAATCAGGGCATGTTGACGGCAGGGAGTTGGAATAGGAATAGGATTGAAAATCATCCCAATGTCCATCAAAGTGTAAGAAACCACAATGCTATAGAGTGTTTACAGTGCCTTTTTTCTTACTCAATTTTACATACAATAGTCACATGCATCCATATTATTTGAGAGTGTGTTCTTAGCAGAGAGAAAGCAGATGGACACAAACCTAAAAATCCTTGTCCCCATGGAGCTTCTGTGGAGTAAGGAAGACAGAAAATAGACAAAAATGTAGTCTGATGGGCTTCCCAGGTGGCACAGTGGTAAAGAATCCATCTGCCAACGCAGGAGATGTGGATTCAATTCCTGGGTCGGAAAGATCCCCTTGAGGAGGAAATGGGAACCCATTCCAGTATTCTCACCTGGAGAATCTCATGGACAGAGGAGCTTGGCGGGTTATAGTCCATAGGATCGCAAAGAGTCAGACATGACTGAGCGACTGAACACAGCACAGCACATGTAGTCTGATGGATGGTGATAAACACCAAATAAAAAAGTAAAGTGTAATAGCAAGATTGGATAGAGTTGGGGAGTTGGAAGTTGACACAGAAAGTCCAGAGGAGGCCTTCACAAGAAGGTGACAAGTGAGAGTAAGCTGTGGGGGGTCACCAACAGGAGCAATACCTGACGCCAGGGTGAATCTGAATTTCAGGTAGAAGTGAACAATTTTTTAGTATAAACATGCCCCAAACAGGGCAGATTGCTTGCTAAACCTGCAACCACCTGGGCTCCCTGGAGCGAAGCACATACCAGGCAGGAGGGACAGCACATGCAGGAAGCATGAGAAGAGGGGGTGAAGGGGCGGAGGGGGTGGGAGAGGAGTCTGAGAGGAATCAGGGGTGAGGTGATGTAAGACCCTGGGGGCCCCTGGTGGGATGTGGGCTTTTATGCCGAGGAGGAGAATTATGAGATGGGTGGCAGGCTCTGATTTAGGTCTTAAGAGAGCATTTGGGTTCTGCGTTGAACACAGACCACAGAACAGGGGCAAGGGCAGGAGTAGTCTGGAGACTGCTACTGCTCGAAGATGATGATGATGATGACAAAGGTAATAGCAACACACACCCAGACATGCGCACCGAATTATCCAAATGAGTCTGAGGGGAATGGCCTCCGAAGCCCCATTCAGGGTTTCTCCATTCAGAGACCGTGGTATACAGGACTTCCTGACAGTCCAGTGGTTAAGACTCTGCTTCCACTGAAGAGGGTGTGGGTTCCATCCCTGGTCAGGAAATGACCATATGCCAAAAAAAAAAAAGAAAAGAAAAGGGAGGGGAAATATATATACCTATGGCTGATTCATGTTGATATTTGGCAGAAAACAACAAAATACTGTAAAGCAATTATCCTTCAATTAAAAAAAAAACAAAATCAGATAAAAAAAAAAGAAACTATGGTATACATTATGGATGAAAGGAATCAGTCCTACAAATAAATTCCTTCTACTCACTAAGATGCTAATCTAGGGACTTTGTTTTAACTACTCTATTATCATCCTTAAGAATAGATAAATCAATAAGCAAGCCTTCATCAGAAAAGGGGACATTTCTAAAAAACATCATTGTTGATATTACCAGTGACCATGATAACATCTAGAACTTAGAGAAACTGCCCTTTCAGAATCTGTGATGTTAGGTGGGTTCTAAAACTAAGGTTTCCAAGTAGGATTGAGACATGGCTTCATGGCTAATATTTCTTTATTTGCTGAGTTATGAACAGAGGGAGAGCATTTCAAAAGGACAGACACATAAAGTTCTATAAAACCCCATGGAGATGTAGAATCTATTGCCTATTATCACCTGCCTATTGGACATAATTTTATTCTAAAAATAAGCAATAAGTACTTCAAAAACTATTGAACACACAATCAGTGTTATATGTTGTAGTTCATATAAAAGAAAATCAATTTGTTTTCCTCTGGAAGCAGAAGGCTAAACAACCCCTCCCCTCCTGATGGCACTGCTGATATTTGACCAATCTGTGACTTATAAAACCAGTGACTCCATGTTCAACCAAATGAAAAGATATAGGGAATAATCTTGTAGCATCTTGCCTTCAAAAAATTACATTACATAGCTTCTCTAAAAAGTGAGCAGAAAAATAATTTTAATTATTACAGTAATTTAATCACCTGGAGCCATGCCATAAGTAGCTTAGTCTCTCCATAAAAGTCGACACTCTCCACTCCCCCACTGTATTGTGTGTAAGTTTTGTTGTTTCCTCAGCATCATGACCCTTTTCTCAGGCATGGTAAGAACTATGAAGCATAAATCTTGTTATCTAGGATCTATGGACCTAAATGGACTACAAAATGAAAATACTATAAGACAAGCCCACAATTACAAAATTCCAATTATTAAGCAGAGAAAAAAGTGCATAAACATATTTTCTAGGCATACACTGCTTAGCTGGGAAACGACTGCTTTGAGTCTTGTGAGATGTACTATTCTGCCTGCATACATTCACTACTGTGAAATCCGACCTTCTGAGAAACACCTGCTGGTCTCAGGTATCTTACCTCACACAAGGAAGAGGCATTGTTAAATTAGAGAAATGGTCCCTTGGAGCTTCTAAACTCGGTCAGTTGAGTGATACCCTGATATTAACTATCCATGACTTGGACTAGCCGTGCTTACTGCTGCAGAGAAATTACTCTGAGAACCTTCTCGTTGTCTGTTTACAAGGAGGATATTTTCAGTGTTGCTTCCACAGTTCTAGTCACACTCTAGAACTGGTCTTTTGAGATCCTCTAAGCGCTTACTTCAAAACTCCAGACAGAAAATTAAGGACAGAGATGAGTACATGCTACTAAAAATTCCTATTTGGAGTTTTTTACGCATGTTGGTACCTTAATTCTTATTTACTAGTCATTTAAAACAACATACTAGTAAAAATAAGTTTGGAGAGACAAGTGCAACTTTAAATATCAAGTGCATACCAGCTGGTGTTTGAAAATTTCTCAGATCATCAATTATTACTTCTGATTAATATAATTTCCTTCAAGACAATCCTAAAAACTGGATGTGAAGCAACTTGTCTCCTATGCAATGAGCAAAAATATTTTTCCCTTTTATCTATGTGAAATTCCACCCAGATTTATCTTTTCCAAAGCCCCTTAAATTCAAAGTTTAACGCGATTTCTCTTATTTTGCAGAGACATACAGAATGTGCAAAACACAGATCACCTCAGCGGATTTCACATATGCTTTAAAGGCCAAGAAGCAGAGTTTTCTGCCCCATTACTCTCCAGAAAATCTAATTACAATTCAGATACTGTATGTGATGGAGGCCAGGAGTGTAGGATGGCAAAATCCCGTGAAAACCCGGAAAGAGGCAACCTGCTGCTCTGGACGAGGAAGGCCTCCTCTCCCAAAGGATGCCGGCCTCACGATCAGGCTTTAAATCTTACCTGATACGAACAGTTCTCCTGATGTACCATCTCAGTGCATCCTAGGGAGCAGACCCCAAAGCAGGACTGCTCAGCGAGGCTGCGGAGGGAAAGCGCGGAGCATCCACTGGCTGAGAGAACGCCCTGGGAAGGCAGGGGCTCCCCGCAGATTAAAATGGATGCTGTTTCGCTGATCAACCTGCGCAGTGGCACTGCCTGCGCTGGGAAGCGCGCAGCGAGCCGAGCTGCTCTCCTCGGAAACCAGCAGTAAGGCTTACAAACATGGAGCTAGGACCGGGCTGGGGGAGGGGGCGCGCTCATCACTGGCACAATCAGCCAATTATATTATCGGCACAAAGAAAAGGATCAGTCTGGGGCTGGTGTGACCTTCTGGTGCTTTATGAAGGCAGTTAACTGATGTGGAAACATTCTAGTCCTCATTAAAGGGGAAAAAGGCCAGCGAGGGAGAGGGAGAGAGGCAGACACAAATCAATGTTGCAGTTGAACATTTCTAACCTCCGGCATCATCCTTCCTGCCCACTGATGTTGCTTGCCTGGTGCTTGTGAAACGAGAGCCCATAAGGACCATTTCAGAACTTTGAACAGGCGAAAGGGAAAACAATCCATTCTGAATTTTGATACCGAAGGGGTGTTCTCTGTGTTGAGTGTTTGAAGTGTTTGTCAACTTTATAGCTAAAATGAGGACCTTCATTCTTTTTAAAAATATTATTTTGGAATTCTTTTGATTTTCTACTCATTTTTGGTTCTTATCTGCTTTTTAAGTCAAACAGAAGAAGATGAAATAATTATTCCCATAACTTTTTAGGGAGAGGGCTTAGTAAAGTATTAAAGTCAGTATAATTCATTTCATGAAAATGAAACTCAAGTGCAAGTTTTTTTAAAAGGTCATATATATATATATATATATATAAAACCCAGTGCTATGACTTGAATATATAGACGCCCTGTATATATACAGCAATATGATCCTAGAAACAGACCATTCCATGTAAGTGACCATAATAGAAAGGATTCTGGACTTCCAGATAGTAATCAAAGGACACACAAGTTGGACCATACATGTCTCTGGTAAAAAGAGGAGCCAGTTTTTGACTTCTTCAGGGCCGTTGTTGGATTTCAGTTTATAAGGAGGAACAACTAGGCCTATAAATTCTTGAAGCTTTAATGATAGAAAATTAAAAAAATAAACACAATGAAATTTCCCTATCTATATTTCTCAGTTGCTACAGGCAACTCATTTTGTTCTTTCTTAATAAAAACAAGTGGTTCTCAAAATGATGCTCAAACAAATGGAACCCAGTAAAATCTTGACTGAATTTAAACCAAGTTTAAAAACATTCTTAAGCTATTTTGCTATATCTATATCTATCTTCTTCAATACTCTTTTTAATAACTGCAACGTGTTCATTATGCTATTAATAAGAAAAACAAGTGCTGTTGCCTGATGAGTGGGATCAACACATTTGACAAGTTTTCATATCAAACTCAATCTTAGAGAGTGCCGAGAGTTTGTGTTAAGGATATTTGGCGAAATATTTTTAATCTTATAACTTAACAACATCTCTGTTGCTTGGAAAGAGAAAAACCTATTTTTCTGAATGTTCTTAATTTTCATGACTTGAGATTCTGACAGGAGAGAAGTTGGCTGAGTTCAATTCCAGAGACACATTCACAAGCCTGGCTTCAGCTTCCTGGTTAAGACAGTGGAAAGGCGACAGGAAAGACCCAGCTGGTGATCTCACAGGCTGCCATTTCCGCATAGGCTCGATGGGTTCCAAGGAAAAAGCACTCTGGACACAAAACCTGCCAAACTTGAGGGCCTGGAATCTAGGGGATAGCCAGGCCACTAACATGTACAAGACTTCTTAGGCCAGCTTGTTGGCAGGTGGTCCAATGAGAGCCTGATGAACGAAGCAGACAGCTGAGCTAGATGATGAGTCTTCTTAAACAGAAAAGAGGACAGCAAGTCTTCAACGAAAGCAAACAACAGGCAACATATCTCCATCCTAAATTTCATTCCTCCCTCTTGAGCAATCCATATACGACAGAGACAGAGGCTGCTTTGTGGAGTGCCTTGCTATACAACTGCACAGATGAAGGCTGTGGAATCTGAAGTATGTGCAAGGAAAAGTAAGCCAAAGTTCCTTTGCAAGGTAGCAAATAAGATGAAATGGAAATCTTATGCCTGATATAGGAGGCACAGTCGCAACTTTTCCAAGACAGAACAGCTTTACTCCAAAGGCTGCTAAAACTTTAGTCAGGTTACTATTTTGACAATCTAGGACCCTAAGACTCAGGAACATGCTTTCAAGCTATACAAGGCCTAAAAAGTTGCTTTCTGGACTCTGTTCTCTTCTGAAAACTGAGAGCTTCAGGATATATTACATAAACTTCTAAAGACATTTATCATGTGTTGTTTAAAAAAAAAAAAAAAGCCTAAACATGATCCCACTCTTCACAGTTGCTGTTCCATAAATAATGGAAGTGACTCAGAGGTGGCTATGGGGAGAACAGATTTCTGACAATTGTCTCCCAAATCCTGTCAAAAAGCCCTCTCAAGAGGTATAAACAAGATTTTAAAAAAAAGGAATATATCAAGCAAGCTTCCTTCTATAGTCATTCACTGGAAAGGACTTTGTGTTACAATTTAAATTATGATTTGCTAGTACAAAAAAACTAAACAGAAATCAGCTGTTCCAAGACCACATAAGCTAGAATAACTTACCAAGATACAGTAACATTTATTATTTTTTGACTAAAAAATATTGATGAACTGTTTAATATACTTCTGTATGTAGCATAGAGATGCTTTTTGTTTTCTTCTCAGGTCTTCGCAACTTTTCTTCCCATAGAAAGTACTGGGTTTCAGATTTAGATTTTTGGACTAAAAAATATTGATGAACTGTTTAATATACTTCTGTATGTAGCATAGAGATGCTTTTTGTTTTCTTCTCAGGTCTTCACAACTTTTCTTCCCATAGAAAGTATTGGGTTTCAGATTTAGCTGGGGACTTAAGAGATAAACTGTTATTTTCCAGATATGGACACTGAGGCAGGCCTAAGAGAGTGGTGACATGCCCAAGAACATAAATCTTCCAGCAACGGCAATAAGAAGAAAAAAAATCCTCCAGATTTTCTTGTGATTGAGTTCATATAAAAAATGCTAAATGAAGGCCACAGGACTTGAAGAAATAAACCCCTTTTGACTGAACTAATGTAGGCTGGCCTTGAAATCAAAATCTATGGTAAGGTAAGAGAGAGGCAGCAGAGTGGTTCGACCTAAAACTGAATTCAAGGTATGTTTTAAAAGGAGAAAAATTAGACTACTGCCTCATTAAGCCATTTTTCCTGTTTCTTCCACCAAGCAAACTATTATGTCTTTAAATCCTGAAAAGTACTTTTTCATTTGTGGCAATTAACAGCAACAGAATGAAGATGACCGACAGACACAGGAAAAATGGTCATCGTCACTAATCATCAGGGGTATACATATCAAAACCATAATGAAATATCACTTCACGTCCATCAGAATGGCTGTCATCAAAAAGACAACAAATAACAAATGTTGCAGAGGATGTGTAGAAAAGGGAACCCTTGTATACTATTGGAATGTAAATTGTAGCAGCCAGTATGAAAAAGAGTATGGACAGTTTTCAAAAAAAATTAAAAATAGAACTGCCATGTGCTGTGCTCAGTCACTCAGCCATGTCCAACTCTTTGCAACCTGCCAGGATCCTCTGTCCATGGGGATTCTCCAGGCAAGAGTACTGGAGTGGGTTGCCATGCCCTTCTCCAGGGGATCTTCCCAACCCAGGGATTGAATTTAGGTCTCCCACATTGCAGGTGGATTCTTTACTATCTGAGCCACCTGGGAAGCCCATATGACCCTGCAATTCCACCTCTGGGTATGTTTCCCAAGAAAATAAAAACACTAATTCGAAAAGACATATGCACGCTTATGTTCACTGTAGTGTTATTTACAATAGCCAAGATATGGAAGCAGCCTGTGTCCGTCGATAGATGAATGGATAAAGAAGCTGTGGCATATATATATATATAACTCAGCCATAAAAAAGAAGGCAGTTTTTCCATTTGTGACAACATGGATAGATCTAGAGGGTATTATGTTCAGTGAAATAAGTCAGACAAAAACAAATCCTGTATGATTTTATTTATATGTGGAATCTAAAAAACAAAACAAAGGAACAAACAGAACTAAAGAGAAACAGACTCATAGCTACAGAGAATAAACAGGTGGTTGCCATGGAGAGGGGGTAGGGATTGAAAGAAAAAAAAAAGGTAACTATATGAAGTAATGAATGCTAATTAGCTTGATTGTGGTGATCACATCACAATGTATGTTAATAGGAAACCATCACATTGTACACCTTAAATATATACAAATTTTGTCAATTATACCTCAAGAAAGCTGAAAAAAAGATTAAAATAAATTTTTGCAATAGGAACAGAATGACGGGGTGTTTAAGATAGTAAATATAGTAGTAAAAAGTCATATCTGCAGATCATCTGAGCATACAATTTCAAGAGTGAACTACTGGGGTCAGGGACTGACTTGGGAAAGGTATAAGAGAACTTGCTGGCACAAGCTGAATGACTTGAAAGGGCTTGGCTTACAGAGGAGTATATGTTGTCAAAACCCATTGAATAAAACATTTAAGATTTGTACATTTCATTGTATGTCAAATGTACCTCAAAAGAATAAAAATGATCTGGTTAATGATATGCAGCTGAAGTATTTAGGGGGCAGTTTAGTGATACCTTCCTTTGAAATGCATCAAATAAATGAGATGAATGAATGGAAAGATAACTGGAAAGCTGTGACAAAGCAAGTTTAGTAAAACAGTAATTGTAGAATCTGGATGGTGCATAAATGGATAGTCACCTAAAAAACTTTTCAATTTGAAAAGCTTTGTAATGAAATATTATGGAAAAAAAGGAAGGTATTGGGGGGATGGGGAAGATGAACAAGAGAGTCATTGTCTTAAGCAATAACTTTTAAGCTTTTCCTTAGGAACTTGCGGAAAGCAGGTAGACATTGTATTGGATTGGCCAAAAAAAAAAAAAATCATTCAGGTTTTTCCGTAAGATGATACAGAAAACCTGAATGAAAAGAAAAGGAATTGTAAGGAAAATTGACCCTGTCCACATCAAGGGGAATTGGGTCCTTGGATGACTTGCCCAAAGAAGATCACAGCCAGCATCACTAATGACAATAAACCTTAGAAAATGGCTTTACAGTTTACAGAGTACTTTCCTGAACATCTTCTTTGACTCTTACAACCTTGTAGCTGAAACAAAATCCTGTTATGTGCCATGTGAGGCAGTGTTTCTGCCCCCAGGGAGTTTGGTGAGGGAAATAAGGCAGTATACAAATGACTATATACAGTGTTGAATGAGTAAAGTGCTACCAAGGAGATTTTGTTTTTTGCTCACTAGGAATTCAGAAAAGCAAGAAAACATTTAGCTAGGTTAGCTGGGAGACTGCAATAATCGTGTTCATTTGGTTTTCTACTTCTTGAGTCTATTTTTTCTATTTCTAGATTAATGTAACTTTCCTTAGAACTTAGATCATGGTTAATTAATTCAGTACTATTATCCCCAACATTTAATACTTGGCATATAATAGGCTCTCAATATTTTTAAATGAATAAATGAATGATTATGACTTTTAGAAAGTTACTTCATTGCTCTTAGCCTCAGTTTCCTCATCTATAAACTAAGGATGTTAATTCCTGGTTTATTGGGTTGATGGCATGATAAAATTAGAATAAATGTAAAACAGCTCTAAGGGGCCCTAGAAAGGAACAGAAAATAGATTTCCACCCCACCCCCACACCTCAATTAAAAGAAACAACAACAGTCCAAGGAATAAAAAGGCTGGAAGGATGGAGGTGGTAGTGGGAATGGAAAGTTGAAGACAGAGGGATGCATTTCATGAGACTGTGAAAAATACATTGACGGAACGTAGCCAGTGATCTGACCTGGAAGAGTGAACAGTTCTGAGACCACTGCTGGAGTAAACTTGGTGCTGTGAAACCAAACAGAGAGGTTAGGAGGAGGCAATGATTCTGAGGGGTTGGGTTGCAGTAGTGGTCTTTTATTTTCTACCATAAAGTTTTGAGTTGATGGGGTAGGAGGTAATGGGGGTTCAAAAGAGAAGTCAGGCCAACAGAACGTGGGGGGTCTTCTGCAGGGACAGGATAGTTGCAGAAATGGATTAGATGAAGGGAGAGATTGAAGAGAAAGGACTAATAAGAAACAGAGACATTGCTATGTTGGGCACATCAATCCCCACAGAGCTGGGGTGGGGGGGTGGGGATTAGACTTGTTAATCAGCTGACCTTGAGACAAAGAGATTACTTTGGGTCATCCAGGGCCAAGTGTTATCACAAGGGTCCTTATAAGGCAAAAAGAGGGGGCAACAGAGGAAGAACCAGAGAGATGGCAGCGTGAGGAAAACTCTGCCCAATGTTGTTGGCTGTGAAGACAGGAAGGATCCCAGTCCAAGAAGGTGGGAATCCTTTGGAAGATGGAAAAGGCAAGGAAGTGGATTTCCCCCTAGAGCCTCCAGGAGGTGACAGCCCTGCTGACATCAGTGAGAGTTCCTAGGGACTTCCAACCTCCAGAATTGTAAGATCATAAATGTATGTTTATCTATTACAATAAATAAATGTATGACAAACCTAGACAGAGTATTAAAAAGCAAGAGACATCACTTTGCTGACAAAGGTCTCTATAGTCAAAGCTGTGGTCTTTCCAGTAGTCACATACAGATGTGAGTGCTGGACCGTAAAGAAGGCTGAGTGCTGAAGAAATGATGCTTTTGAATTGTGGTGCTGGAGAAGACTCTTAAGAGTCCCTTGGACTGTAAGGAGATCCAACCAGTCCATCTTAAAGGAAATCAGTCCTGAATATTCACTGGAAGGACTGATGCTGAAGCTGAAAGTACAATACTTTGGCCACCTGATGTGAAGAACTGACTCACTGGAAAAGATCCTGATGCTGGGAAAGATTGAAGGTGGGAGGGGAGGAGAAGGGGACGACAGAGGATGACATGGTTGGATGGCATCACTGACTCGATGGACATGAGTTTGAGTCAACTCTGGGAGACAGTGAAGGACAGGGAATCCTGGCATGCTGCAGTCCATGAGGTAGAGAAGACTAGTACACAGCTTATCAACTGAACAGCAACAAATGCATGTTGACTTAAGTCACTAAGTTTGAGGTGGTCTTTTACAGCAGCAATACACAATGAACACAGTCCCCTAGGGTGAAAGCCAGCATTTAGAGGGCAAGAGGAAGGAAGGGGCATGGGGTGATAAGGTGAGGAGAAGAGGAAAACCAACACAGTGGGGGATCAAAGGGAGAGAGCTCCAGGGCTTCAAATACTGCAGGGAAGCACAACCATCAGTCGTTAAATTTGACAACTTAGAGGTCATCAGTTTCCCTTGAGAATAATTTCAATACTAGTGTGTTAGGGGTAGAAACCAAGTTACAAGCCATTAAGAAGTTGAAGAACTGAGTAGAGAGCAGTTTGTAAAGAAGGTTGTGGATAAATTAGAGCATCAGGTTGATAGCTTGAGGATACAATGGAATCAAGAGAGGTGGCTGTTGTGGTTGATCTGTAAGATAGAGGAGATCCAAATGTCTATGTGGGCATCAGGGAAGGAGCCAGGAAGAAGGGAGAAACTGATGGAAAATAACTGGAAAGACCAGATCCTGAATGAGTTAGATCAGGAGCACGTAACAGGGCTTCATTTAGCCTTGAAATTGAAGATACAGGGAATGAAATTACAAAGAAATGTTGAGTAAAGAGGAGCCTGTAGTGGAGATGTGGAAAGATGAAAGAGCACAGACTGGCATCTTGATTGGGTCCTTGACAGAAAGACCTCAAGGATGGGGAGGCTGGCTAGAATGGAATCAGAGAAGGAGGATCAGTGTGGGAAAAGCTCTTCCAAGATATCTTGTAGAAGGTGTTGCTGTATTACTTGAGAATATTCGAGAAATGCTGACTAATGCTATATAAGAACGAGAAAAACAAACGGGATAGATGAAACCTATAAGATGTGTTAAGTACAGACAATGAAGTATGTAAAGGGTTGTGAGACATAGATGAAATGTGCAGGATTTAGACAATGAGGCAGAATTCATGAGATGTGATGTATTAAAGAGTAAGTTAGTAACCTGGATGCCTTAGTAATTCAAGCTGAACACAGAAAGGGATGGAAAGACTAGAGAAGCACTTAATATTCATGACATGCTAAACAACCCCCAGGCCCTCAATATTCACTAGATTTTACACTGTTCACTGGTGACACGCATTCTGTCCCTACTTGTCTTCTGCCCAAGAAATACAATTCCACAACTGCTCATCAGGTGAGGGAGCAAGTTGCAGAGGGAGCCTGAGGGACTTGCCCCGTGTCTCTGATCAAGCAGGCTGTGTCGTTGGCAGACACTTTCTGTCCAACTGGGCCTCCTCTCTGAAAACTCAACCCTGGCTTCTGACTGTATCATCAACAAGGAAGGTGGTTGTGGCAGAAAGGTTGGATACACAAATATCACCTAATCCCAGACTCAGGCAGTGCAGTCCTTCACATTCCTGTACCATATCCTAAGTAGGATTCTGGGAGCAATTCCAGTTGGTGCAGGGGAGGGCGTTTCCCCACACCATGTCATTCTTGGATACCAACTGAGTATCCTACAAGTCAACTCAGTTCTGACACTCTCTACCTGGAGACAGCATCAGAGCCCACAGGTTAAAGGCTCGATCCACATGATTGACCCCCCTCCCCATTTCAAATGCCAATTGCAAGTCCAGGTTATTACTTGCACTTTTGACCAACGGGCTAGAGATGGGAGGTTCAAGCAAACCCTTCCTTGAGCTCAATTAATTTGCTAGAGCAGCTCACAGAATTCTGAGAAGCATTTCATTCACTAGATTACTGGTTTATTATAAAAGGATATAACTCAGGAGCAGGTGGTGCTAGTGGTAAAGAACTCACCTTCCAATGCAGGAGATGTAAGAGACATGGGTTTGATCCCTGGCTTGGGAAGATCCCCTGGAGGAGGGCATGGCAATCCACTCCAGTATTTTTGCCTGGAGAATTCCATGGACAGAGGAGCCTGGCGGGCTACAATCATGGGGTCACAAAGAGGCGGACGTGACTCAGTGACTGAGCACTCATGCATAGGCGCCATCAGATGGGAAAGATGGCACAGGGAAGGCGTGGGGAAAGGCTCAGCTTCCACGCCCCCTCCCCCAGCACTTCACTCTCCCTAAACTCCCAAGTGTCCATCAACCCAGAAGCTCTCAGAACCATGTCCTTTTTGGATTTTTATGAAGGCTTAATTTCATAAGTGCAGCTGATTAAATCACAGGTCAGTGGTGATTGATTCAACCTCAAGCGCCTCTCTCAGGTCAGGAGGTGGGACTGAAAGTTCCCACCCTCTATTTCTGTGGTTGACCCTCCAGGCAACTGGTTCCCATCCTGACGTATGTTCAAAAATCACCTCACTAACACAGATAGCAGGAGATGCCTTTATCACTCTCATCACTTAGGAAATTCCAGGGGTTTTAGGAGCTCTGTGCCAGAAAGAGGGAAGAAAGCCTAATGACAATATCACACTAAGTATGCCAGCTCATCCCGTCTCCTTCCCTTGCATCTTGATATGCATTTTAAATTGATTAAATAAGCTGTGATCTGAGCATCTTAATTTGGTCTGAGACTTCTTGGAGGAGTGCCTGATAGTGGACTTGGAGACTACTGTTGCACCAAGGTCATTTCCCAGAGAAAAGGATGCTTGGTATTTGTATTGTCCACAACTTCTTCCCACGTCCTCCGAGCCCCAAAAGTGGGAGAGAGAGAAGGGTAAAAATAGGTTGTAATTTTTTATCCTTATAAGAAAATTACCTGAGAGTCTTACAAATGTACATCAATTAATTTACTCAAAAGTTTTCAACTATTCTGACAATGGTTCCACCTGTGTCTATTATTTCAGATATTAAAAAAATAGTTGCCTGTGTAAATTGTTAGTGTGAATCAATTGCTGTCACTTTTTCTTTAAGTATTCAAGCCTGCTTTTCAAAAGAAAACTCACATATAAAACAAACCAAAGTGTTTTCAATCAGAATAAAATTATTTTTCATTCAAATTGATACTATTTACTTATTAAATTCTTAACTGGGAACATGAGGCTGATTTTTTATGTACAAAAATTTGAAAATAGACTTTATAAAAGTCAGTGACAGTGTTATCCCAACTGCATGCTTTCTTTGTTTGTGCCACACCAAGAGAATCCTGTTTCACACAGATAAGTGGTTGGAAATGGTAACAGTCCTTCATAATAGCTTATGCTGCAATCTCCGGATAGTCTTCATTAAACATGTCCAGGAGTTTGAAAGCAACATTAAAAAACATTTGTTTTAAAACTGATTCACTAACAACATACAGCAACAGCTCACATTCCTTTTTATAAACAAGATAAGAAAAGACAGAGTACCTAGACTGACACTAGGTCATCAACCTGGAAACAGACCTCTTCATGTGATACACTGGGCATTCACTTGTGATTTGCACAATCTACCTATTAGGCTTGATGTGGGAATGTGCCCAAAAGATGTGTAGACCTAACCTGACACTGAACTCAGCTGGGCCTCTCGGACAGACCAGCTCATTTTTCC
Source organism: Bos indicus x Bos taurus (assembly GCF_003369695.1). Taxonomy (NCBI): domain Eukaryota; kingdom Metazoa; phylum Chordata; class Mammalia; order Artiodactyla; family Bovidae; genus Bos; species Bos indicus x Bos taurus. Next base: position 107,055,305 of record NC_040076.1, read on the forward strand.
TACCTGGACATGAATTTTCAGCAAGACCAGTACGGAGCCACCACCTTTGTGGTAAATGACACATTTACAAGTTCAATTTTGAGGACTGTAAAAGACTACTTACCCTGGCATGATAAATTAATATGCTGATGTCAGGAAAGTGGGTGGAGAGTTCTTTGCATAGATATGAGGGAATGAGACCCTACAACTTGGGCTGAAATGTCATTATTACTTCTTACCATAGCTTTACAGGAAAACTCTTCACCCAATGCCCAGAGCCTCACAATTTCATTTGTTCTCTATTCTGAATCACATTCACATCTCAGAACTCTTTCATTTCCACTTAGATTTTTTAGGGGCTGAGGTGTTCAGCAGTTCACAGAATAGGAGCAAACGAACCTCTAAAAATACCTCCTGCAGCCCTGGGGTTTCTGCAGACACAATCTGAAACCTGATGCATCAGATGGTGCTATAGCCGCTGCCTCCCTCTCCCTCTAGAATAATGAGATGGTTTATATTTCAATACAATCTGCCAAAGCACTTGTTTATTGGACCCAGTCCTAGTCTTCTCCCCATAGGACTCTCTGGCCAACCCTGCCTGAAATTCACACACTGCATAAGAGTCAGTTATTGGAGAAAGACAGTAACTGACTCCTAGATAAATTTCGGTGAAGTCTATATGGTTTCATCCCAAATTGTGCCAACGTTTATGGACCATTTCTTTTAGTCTCCATTTAGTCTCTGACTTTGGAGTCAGAGAGAGCAGTGGCAGAAAAAGTGAAAAGTAGTGTAAACCTGCCAGGGTTAACACAAGACCTTCCAGAGAAAAATAAGCTGGTTCATCAAGAGGGGCCAAGCCAGAACTCACACAAACTGTGTGTGTGTGTGTGTGTGTGTGTGTGTGAGAGAGAGAGACAGAGAGAGAGAGAGAGAGAAGTAAGTTGGTTCGTCAAGAGTGGTCAAGCCAGAACTCACACAACGTATGTGTGTGTGTGGTTTGTGTGTGTGTGTGTAGGTGAAGAAGGGAACACACCTCCCTTCAGCCCCTAATAGAGTTACCTACCAATATAAGTGCATTTAGCTAAAGCAACAGGAGGTCCCTGACCACAAAAAGGGCAGTTCATTTTTCTCAGGTGGTGGTTGATTTAAAACCAGACTCAGAGTATAGGCAAGGGAACTGACCCTCATCTTGAAGAAAGGTGACCTCTAGTGGACAAGTGTGTTTTGCAATCAGTTCAAACTGAACAGGATTAGAAAACAAAAATAATGTTGAAATCATGCTCCATTGTCTTACTGAAATTTCAGTGATATTTGTAATACTAATTATAAACATAAATACAAAAGTCTTCACTAATATAAGAATGTAAATGTCACACTAATGTTAATATATCCAAAGTTACAACCTAGGCCATCTTTGATGGTTTCCAGAATGGATGGAGCCTTGAACCAGGAGTCACAGGCCTGGATTCTGGGCTTGACTGTGCCTCTGATTAGGTGTATTCTCTTGGGCAACTTCATATATAAGAGCCTCTATTTCCTAATCTATAAGACGGGTTTATTTACAAACTATCATCTCCCTGCACCCTCTCTCTTCCCTTCAGGCCATCAGGCTGTTGTCTTCTAAAATTAACTTTATTCTTTATGATGAGGCTTTCAAATCAGTATCAACAGCAGCAACAAAACAAAACAAAATTAATATCACATTATATATTAGCACTGGGTAGTTCCACAAAAACTATTTGCTTTCAACTTAAGATCTTTCCTAATATAAATGTTATGAAAGGTAATGATTTTTAACTTTTTTTCTTACATTGACTGTGGGAAAAAGCATTTCAAAAGCTAAACACACTAATCATGAGTTTATTATGAAATTTTAGTTTACTTTGAAAGTTAGAGCTACTATTTTCAAAAAAAATTTTTATAAAATAAAGTAAAAATAATAAAAAGAAGGAAAACATTGTAATTTATGAGTATATATCTCTTCTGAAAACTACCTGCTCACCAGCTTCATATTTTCCTGCCTCATCACTGAACACAGGACAGAGCATAATAATTCAGGATTATACTCAACATAATCTCTACTGCTACTGCTACTGCTGCTGCTAAGTCACTTCAGTCATGTCCGACTCTGTGTGACCCCATAGACGGCAGCCCACCAGGCTTCCTCCTCCCTGGGATTCTCCAGGCAAGAACACTGGAGTGGGTTGCCATTTCCTTCTCCAATGCATGAAAGTGAAAAATGAAAGTGAAGTCGCTCAGTCATCTCCGACTCTTAGTGACCCCATGGACTGCAGCCTACCAGGCTCCTCCATCCATGGGATTTTCCAGGCAAGAGTACTGGAGTGGGGTGCCATTGCAATCTCTAAGGAACTATTTAATATTAAAATTCTTTAGTGCTCTTTAAATCTTTCCTCCCTCCTCAATACAAGAGTTGTGTAGAAAGGCTACTAGTTATAATGGGATTTAATACTTAGAGCTTCCTCAGGTAGATTCTCTAACAAGCTTTCCCAGGGCCAGGTAAGCAGCAATCTGGAATGGTTTTTATCATCTTTCTCATTCTTGCCACTTAAGAGAGGTATTCAAATGATTTTAATTGCTAAAAGGTAGGAGAGAAAATGCTGGTCTAAAAAAGTGTTTTGAAGGATAATAAAATGCTAGAATATCAATGAATTATTACATTAGCTTGCTTTATCTTAAATCTATAATTAAGAAACTTTCTCATTTTAAAGAAATAAATTTTTTCAGAACAGAAATCTACTAGTTAGGAAATTGTGCTGCTCTGCTCTGACCAGTAGACAAGGGGTGAACTTGTTAAGGGTTAAGATTAGTCATGGGTTCATGAGAAAGACAAATTACATAGGATATCACTTACTGTGGAATCTAAAAAAAAAACAAAAAACACACAATGATACAAATAAACTTATTTCCAAAACAGAAATAGATCATGGACATAGAAAACAAACTTACGGTTACCAAAAGAGAGGGGTGGGGGAGAGGGACATTAGGGATTTGGCATTAATAGACATACACTGCTGCTGCTGCTAAGTCGCTTCAGTCGTGTCCGACTCTGTGTGACCCCATAGAGGGAAGCCCACCAGGCTCCCCCATCCGTGGGATTCTCTAGGCAAGAATACTGGAGTGGTTGCCATTTCCTTCTCTAATGCGTGAAAGTGAAAAGTCAAAGTGAAGTTGTTCAGTCGTGTCCAACTCTTAGCGACGCTATGGACTGCAGCCTACCATGCAGGCTCCTCCATCCATAAAATAGATAACCAACAAGGCCCCACTATATAGCACAGAGAACTATATTCAATATCTTATAATAACCTATAATGAAAGAGAATGTAAAAAAGAAATATATAAATACATATTATATTTAATGTATATAACTGAATCTCTTTACTATACACTTGAAACTAACACAGCATTGTAAGTCAACTATATTTGAATGAAATTTTTTTAAAAAGCTCAGTCATGGATTACTCATAAGCAATAAATTTAATCTGCACATTAATCCCAATTCCCTAACTTAACCAGTTTTCCTTTGTGAATAGCAAAGAGCATCTCTTTCAGACACATAAGCAGGGTCAACAAAATGCCCACTTCTTGTTGAGTGCTAGGACTTTTCCACTGTGTTCGTGCGTTCGTTATTTACTAAGAAAGCCAAGACAGAAATGAGCAGTTCTTCCACGATCTGGTGCTTCCCAGAACACCTGTCTGCCTCACTCCGATCTCTCTCTCTCCTCATCTGAGATGACGCTGAGGGAAGGTGGAGTTCACTTGCTCACATTCCTACCATTCAATCAAAGGAGGGGAAGAAAGGAAAATAAACATGATCCATTTTGTCCAAACACCCACATTTCCTCTTCTCCTCTCATGGCCTCTGTCCCCAGTGTAACTTGAGGAACAGCTGAAAAAGCTCACAGCTACTTTGCAGACAGACTGCTTTGCACTCTGGTGGTTCCAGCTACTTGTGTTTTGTTTTGAGGTTTTAGGAATCAAATTCGCTTTCCCAAGGACAGAAGTGATTTCTTCACCAGAGCCCTCACTACAACCGAGGCGATCAGACCTTTGACCCTAATTTTAGATGGCATAAATTTATAAAACGTCACTTTCAAAGAAGTTTAGCTTCGTTCATTCACCCAGCTGCCCCCGATTTCATAGTCTCCATAGCTGCATACTTTCTTGATCTCGTTCCCAAATTGTTATACAAAATTAAGCGTTTGTAGACTTCCTGTTTGTGAATGAAAAATCCTTCTGAAAACATAAATCAAATTATGTCACGTCTTGGCTTAAAATCCTTCAGTGGTTTCCTACAACATTTAGGCTGAAATTCTAAATCCCTAACGCTGCCTGTCATAGGCCCTGCTCTACTCTCCAGGCTTCCTCTGTGCCTCTCACCTTCTTGCTTACTTAGCTCTGCGCACACTGGCTGCCTTTCAGTTTCCTAGAAAATCCAAGATTGCTTCTGTCTCAGGCCCTTCTCAGACCTGTTTCTCAACCTGGAGTAACACCTCTGGGTTCAAGTTGGAGGCCTTTCCTTAGCCTCCAAGGCTAAATAAGGTTCTGCCTCAGAATCTGCCTGCAGTGCAGAAAACCCTGGTTTGATACCTGGGTCAGGAAGATCCCCTAGAGAAGGGACAGGTTACCCACTCCAGTATTCTTGGGCTTCCCTTATGGGCACAGCTGGTAAAGAATCCACTTGCAATGTGGGAGACCTGGGTTCGATCCCTGGGTTGGGAAGATCTCCTGGAGAAGGGAAAGGCTACCCACTCCAGTATTGTGGCCTGGAGAATTCCATGGACTGTATAGTCCATGGGGTTGCAAGGAGTCGGATACGACTAAGCGACTTTTACTTTCAGGTTCACTTAGCACACCGTGTTTTCTTTTCTTTCTACGAAATTTTTATTTATTTATTTGGTTGTGTTGCGTCTTAGTTGTGGCACACAAGATCTTCCTTGCATCAGGCAGGATCATTTGTTACCGTGCATGTCACTGCAGATGGTGACTGCAGCCATGAAACTGAAAGACGCTTACTCCTTGGAAGGAAAGTTATGACCAACCTACATAGCATATTCAAAAGCAGAGACATTACTTTATCAACAAAGGTCCGTCTAGTCAAGGCTATGGTTTTTCCTGTGGTCATGTATGGATGTGAGAGTTGGACTGTGAAGAAGGCTGAGTGCCGAAGAATTGATGCTTTTGAACTGTGGTGTTGAAGACTCTTGAGAGTCCCTTGGACTGCAAGGAGATCTAACCAGTCCATTCTGAAGGAGACCAGCCTTGGGATTTCTTTGGAAGGAATGATGCTAAAGCTGAAACTCCAGTACTTTGGCCTCCTCATGTGAAGAGTTGACTCATTGGAAAATACTGTGATGCTGGGAGGGATTGGGGGCAGGAGGAGAAGGGGACGACAGAGGATGAGATGGCTGGATGGCATCACTGACTCGATGGACATGAGTCTGAGTGAACTCCGGGAGTTGGTGATGGACAGGGAAGCCTGGAGTGCTGAGATTCATGGGGTCGCAAAGAGTCGGACACGACTGAGCGACTGAACTGAACTGAACTGAACTGATGTATCTCTAGTTGCCGTATGTGGGCTCAGTTGCATGTTGGATCTTAGTTCCCTGTCCAGGGACTGAACACATGTCTCCTACATTTCAGGGTGGATTCTTAACTACTGAACCACTAGAGAAGACCCAACACCATGTTTTCCTTCTTAGCACTTTATGGCAACCCACTTCAGTATTCTTGCCTGGAGAATCCCGTGGATAGAGGAGCCTGGCAGGCTACAGTCTGTGGGGTCACAAAAAATTGGACACAACTAAAGTGACTTACAACTAAAGTGACTTACGGAGAAGGCAATGGCACCCAACTCCAGTACTCCTGCCTGGAAAATCCCATGGACAGAGGAGCCTGGTGGGCTGCAGTCCATGGGGTCACTAAGAGTCAGGCACGACTGAGCGACTTCACTTTCACTTTTCACTTTCATGCATTGGAGAAGGAAATGGCAACCCACTCCAGTGTTCTTGCCTGGAGAATCCCAGGGACGGGGGAGCCTGGCGGGCTGCCGACTATGGGGTCGCACAGAGTCGGACACGACTGAAGCGACTTAGCAGCAGCAGCAAAGTGACTTAGCACACACACAGTATGTAAGTATCTGTTAACTCGTGGGATGTATAATGCTGATTTGCTCTGTTGAACTGTGTACTTCATCCAGCTTGTCCATCCAGCATCTAGCACAGTGCCAGGCACACAGCAGGTAATCAATAATGGAAAGAAGGAAGGAAGGAAATCCTTGAAATTCTCTTGCATCAGGTCTTGGGATCCAGGGCAGGACAGTGCCTGCAACTAGCTGCTCTTAATTCAATTCATCATTGTGGCAAAGCTGGTGAAACAGCCACTTCTTCATTCCAAGACAGCGGGGGAGGCCTCACCTGTACACCAAGTGGCTGATGGCCAGCTTGTGAGCTAAGCTGGGTGAGGCATTCTGGCTGCATCTCCCTCCTTGTGAGCAGTGGCTCAGAGGGGCCCCTCACCTTGTAAATTTGCCTCAGAAACTGGATCGACTGTGCCAGCTGGACCTGAGAGAAAAAATAACCATTTACAGCTCCCCATGGAAGGTTAACACATTCTAAAGTGCATTCACTAGATTACTACCCCCAATTGAATTCAAAATTAATTCAGAAAAAAAAAAGAAACAGCTTAGTGGATTTTTTTCCTCCCTTCTCAATTTGCCAAAGGCAACTTGTGCATCTAAAAATAAAAAAGATATTGATAAGTGTACAAAGTCAGAACTCTTACAATTAAGGAATGACAAAGTGTCCCAACTAATTTCCTAACCAAAAGAATAAGATGCAAAATGACCAGTAGGAAGGTGAACTGGGTTTGTGACATTTAAAAATTTGCCTGCCTCCTATGGAGGTTTAGGCTGGAGGGAGAAAAAGCACAAAAAGAAAAAATGAGCACTTTTGTTTTCTTAGAGGAAAACAAACAAAGATGACAGCTTAAAAACAAGCGAGAACCTACAGTTTGGGTTGTGGTTTTACAGAAAGTATTCTACTGTTTGAAGAAGAAAAACTGGATGTGGCTTGAGTCTACCTAATCCCAAAGCGTGCTCTTCGTAGAAAACACCTCCTACTCCACAGTACACAGCATCGTGCTCTCCACAGTAAAGGTGCTACCCAAGTTTCAGGACTCCAGGCACTGGCCTGCCCTCTCTCAGTGATGAGTTAATTGTGAATTAGAGTTAAAGAATGGATAGAGTGCAGGTCGTGCATACAGGCTAAGTCACTTCAGTCACATCCTACTGTTTACGACCCCAAGGACTATAGCCCATCAGGCTCCTCTGTCCACGGGATTGTCCAGGCAAGAATACTGGAGTGGGTTGTCGTGCCCTCCTCCGGGGGATTTTCGACCCAGAGATTGAACCCAAGTCTCTTATGCCATCTGCATTGGCAGGTGGGGTTCTTTACCACTAACGCCACCCAGGAAATGCATAGTACAGGTCTGGCACTGCAGAATCTAGATAACTAACATGTGCTTCATTTAGCACAAATCACCACAATCCAGGTTTGATGCCTTAATGTGTGTAGAGACTTTGCTTTTCACAGACAGTGAGAGAATGAGACAGGTTTGCTGGCTACCCCCAGATCAATAACTGGAATGCACACCCGCCCTGCCCTGGGGTCTCTTTCCTTCCTTTCTCTAAGGCCATTGCTCTAACATGTACACTGTACAGGGAACGGATGTCTCCAGTAAAGCCAAGAGAGTTCCTACAAGCAAGTGAGAAAGGCTCTCAGGGAAGGACTCAGTACTCTATTTGGTGTGATAATTGAGTCATGCTTCACTTGGAGTTAAAAATAACTTTAAGATTTTCAATGTATTGATACATGGGGGTAATGAGAACAAATGAAGAATCCTTCTGAAAGTGATGCTGGTTCTTAATGTTGAAAAAAATCTATGATTAAAAATTGGGTGTTTATCCAATGTTCACCGCAGCACTGTTTGCAATAGCCAAGACATGGAAGCAATCTAAATGTCCACCAACAGAGGGAAGGATTAAGAAGTTGTGGTATGTATATTAATGGAATATATTATTCTGAGCCATTAAAAAGAATGAAATAATGCCATCTGCAGCAACATGGATGGACCTGGAGTGTGTCATACATACTGAATGAAATAAGTCAGACAGAGAAGGAGGTGTTGTTTGATATCCCTTCCACGTGGAATCTAAAAAGGAATGATACAAATGAACTGACAAGACCAAAAGGGACTCACAGACTTCATGAATGAACTTACAGGTGCTACAGGGAAGAAAAGGGGGAAGGGATAGTTACGGAGTTTGGAGTGGACATGTGTACACTATTATATTTAAAATGGATAACCAACAAGGACCTACTGTATAGCACATGGAACTCTGCTCAGTGTTATGTGGCAGCCTGGATGGGAGAGGAGTTTGGAGGAGAATGGATACGTGTATATGTATGACTGAGTCCCTTTCACTGTTCACCTGAAACCATCATAACATTGTCTGTTAATCAGCTATCAGTTCAGTTCAGTTCAGTTCAGTTGCTCAGTCATGTCTGACTCTTTGCGACCCCATGAATCGCAGCACGCCAGGCCTCCCTGTCCATCACCAACTCCTGGAGTTCACCCAGACTCACATCCATCGAGTCAGTGATGCCATCCAGCCATCTCATCCTCTGTCGTCCCCTTGACGTCCTGCCCCCAATCCCTCCTAGCATCAGAGTCTTTTCCAATGAATCAACTCTTCGAATGAGGTGGCCAAAGTACTGGAGTTTCAGCTTTAGCATCATTCCTTCCAAAGAAATTCCAGGGCTGATCTCCTTCAGAATGGACTGGTTGGATCTCCTTGCAGTCCAGGGGACTCTCAAGAATCAGCTATACCCTAACACAAAACAAAAAGTTTAAAAAAATTGGGTGTGCCTAAGATTTCAGATGTATTCAATTATTTTCTGATTTACAAATGATATAGTTAAGATGTTTTCATTATTTTCAAATTACCCATCACTGAAACATTGACATGTAGAGGGGAAGATAAATCCAGGGGCCTGACTCTTCCATGGTCATTTTTTACCTGTTATTTGCTCTTTTAGGGGTTGGATTTATAATCACTGGGCCAGCTACATACTCTGTAGGACACTGTGAAAAATGAAAACGGGGACTCTTTGTTCACAAATTATTAAGAATTTCCGTATGGCAGCAGCAGAGCATGAAGCCAAGAGCCAGTGCCTTTGAAGTCTGGCACCCTGTGTGAACTGCAGAGGTTACACAGCCATGACACCCATCCTGGGTGGCAGAGGAGGGGTGGAGAAGGAACCAGACATATAGACATTTCCTTTGAGATGTCCATGGGTTCTCAGATACAAAGAAAAGAGTATCTTTGATTTTGGCAGGCGAATATCAATGGCAAGATGAAACTTCCCTCAGTAGGAGAGGAAATGAAACTTAAGAGGCTGCTGAGAAGGAGAGGAGAATGACCTTGACCAAGCACACACCACATGCTGGCTGCTGGGCCCCGAGCTGGCCCTGACACTGGCGCTATTCTTTCTCGTTCCAGCGTAGGATTGAGTCCACACTACAAAAGCAGAGTTAACTGAGGTCAGTGATGGGTTTAAGCTCAGCCGCTTCCAGGTTAAGAGATACAGACACTGGGACAGCTGGGGCTATTCTGTACTAGAGATTTCTCTCCTGACTCATATCCTCCGCCTAAGACCACTCAGCCCCACCAAAGATATCAGCCCAAAGACTCCAGAGGTCTGTGTGCTCTGGGCAAGAACTCACCCTCTGCCTCCAACACGAGCAGCGTCCCCCTCAGTGTTGGTCTCAGAGACAGACCATCAACCTTATTGAGAGGTCTTTTTGCTCCTAGTCATGTTCCTTCACCCCTCAGGGCATCCCTCATCCACCTGTATTCCTTTCTGTATGGCTCTCTAACCCCCATCTCAGGCCGGCTCCTCCCCCTGCCAAAGTCCCCCACAGCCTTCCCACTTCACTGTCTTGCTCTAACAGGCACTGTCTCCCCTGTAGCTCTTTGAAGTGGCAGCTCTTTGCCTTCCCACCTCCCTCTCACTAAAAGGGTCTATTGGATGGGCAGTGTCTTCCTATTCACCTCCCACTTCCCGACCACTGCTGCTCTCTCTAACACCCTGCTCAGGCTCCTCAGTCACCCCTAGTTAGCCCTCCAGGTTAAAATCACCTATTCCCCCCCAGGTGACTCTGCCTCAAGCCTTAAGGAGTTCCTCTCCTCTGTGAGTCCTGTTGTATTCCTAGGAATTTCCATGTTTGCTAAACAATCCCCCTAATATCCTGACCTGTAAAATCCTTGACTGCTTCTTTTTTCTGCTTTTGGCTGCGCCTCAGGGGATGGAGGATCTTAGTTCCAGGACCAGTGATGGGACCCTCTGTACCCCTTGCAGTGGAAGCTCAGAGTTTTTCACCATTGGACGGCCAGGGAAGTCCCTCTTCTTCCATTCTATCTCAGTTATACCTACTCCCATGCTCTTATCCTGACCTTGCCATCACCGATCAAGCCTCCTATTCTCCAACAATCTCACCTCATCACTCTGCCTGACTCTCTAGTAGTCTAATTTCAACAATTCTTCAACTTCACTGGGCCCTACACCCCATTTCTTGCCCATGTTTCTACCATCCTCTCTCTCTTTACAGCCTCCCTTCTCTCTATATACATCTTAAACTCCATGGCCCATCGTTATAACCACCAACTCTCTCCCTGACTTTCACTTGCCCCTCTCACTTTGCACTCCTTTGGTTAAATTCTGACTGTGGATAACTCAGCTCTTTGCTACTCTGTGCTTGTTCTCAGGCTGATATTTGTGGCTGGAGAAAAATACACAAGCATACCAACTGATCTCACTTGAAATTCATGACTACTAACCCCAAGGGCGCCTTGCTGCTGCCTGGCCTCCTCTATATTCCCCCATCCATTCACTCCCACACTCCCATAGACAACCACAACACTCCTTCAGAGTTGTCCAGATTCGCTGTCTACAATTTCTCTCTGCCCTTTCCTCTCTTTTGAACACCCTCCAGAGAGGAGGCTCTTGTGTACCCGATGCCACTGAAATGGTTACATCTTCCTAAATACCAAGATCAAATCTCACTCTTTCTCATGCCACATCAGTGAGTAATAGTCAATACTGTAGGCTTCCTAGACAACATTCTCTCCCAGGTCTTTTCCTACATTAAGGTCTGTCCTCTGTGGATTCCTCCTCATTTCTTCAACCTTTACCCACTGGAGCTGTGCTGTCCAATATGGTAGCCACTAGCTTTGAGTGGCTATTTATATTAAATTATCATTTTAGTTCCTTAGTTCCTAAGTGCTCAATGCCCACACCTAGTGGCTAGTGTCCTGGATGAAGTAGATAGAGAATGTTTCCATCATCACAGAATATTCTATTGGGCAGCGCTGCACTAGAACACCCAAGGCTCAGTCCTTGTGAAGGAGGAAACAGAACAGGCTCTGTCTTGAAAGCAGGACTCCATCTTGGCCGGACTGTGGACTTTAAGCTATATGCCCAGTATCTATGGAAATGACATACCAACTGGAAAACCAGGCCCCCGGAAGGAAGAGCCCCAGGGCTCTCCTTTGCTTAAAAGAATACCCTAATTAATACCCTAATTATCTATGTAACCAAATAGAATCATACATTCTATTATGCTTATTGGGGTATGACCATAAGCCTATTGATAATTGTCCACTGTTAACTACCTAGGCTTAAGGCATATGAATCATGGGTTAATTTTGATTGTATGTTTCTTTTTCCTTTGTTCAGACTAGTTTCAGGGAATTTTGGGATGTGGGTTTGGGCACGTAAGCTTAGGATATATAAGGTTTTCACAACAACTGGTCGGGGTCCTTGGCAAAGAGGAGACTCTGCCTTGGGCCGCGGGTGTAATAACCGCACTCTACCATCTACATTGTCCTTCTGAGTGAGTTTGTTTCCCAAGGCTACATCTCTTGGGCTTCTTCTCTATCTGAACTCCCTCTCCTCAAAATATCAGCCAGTCGCTTGGCTGGTGGACTCCAATACTTATACACCTAACCTGGACCATTTCCTGAATTTCACATTCCTTTATCTGACTGCCTACTCACCAATTCCACTTCCATGTTTAATAATTATCTTACTTTTATCAGTCCTAAAGCGAACTCCTGATGTCTTCCAACCCCTGACTTCTGCAACTCTTCTACCTAGTCTTCCCCATTTCAGAACCTGACAGCTCCATGCTTCTAGTTCATCAGGCCTAAACTCTGGGGGTCATCCTTGACTTTTCCCTGCTTCTCACACCCCACTACCTACCAGCAAATCCTCTTTGGCTGAACCTTCAAATACATCCACTGTCTTCCCACTTCTCGCAACCACCATGACTACCATTCTGCTGTGAATCATCACCATCTCCCACCCAGATCTTTTACTCAGACTTCCTGCTTCCATCCTTCCAATTCCTTCCACCTTGGTCTACCCTCAACAAAACGGCCAGAATTAATTCTTCCAAAGGATAATCTGAGTGCATCAGTTTTCAGGTCTGCTCAAAATCTCGTAGCGGGAACGGGAGCCAGATTCTTGCTCAGAGCCCAGGAGGCCTCTGTCCTCTGCCTCCCAGCCCTTAGAGGACATGTTCTTTCCCTTTACCTTCTCAGTTTCTACCACAAAGCCCCCATTATAAGTCCTCGATCAAGCTAAGCACTCTGCTTCTCACGCTTGGAGCTCTCTGCTCCAAGAGAGCTGAGAGCTGAGCTCTGCCCCATGTAGCCTGTGACTTACTCTCATACTTTCTCCAGGTTTCCCTTCAAATGCTTCTTTAATCGTGAGGCCTTATCTGACCCCCCCATCTAAAGTCATGGTATTCTCACCTTTGTGCCATTCAGGGAACTAGATACTGCATGCCACAACGGAAAAAAAAAAAGGATCCCATATACTGCAATGAAGACCTGGCATAGCCAAATAAATAATAAAAAAAATATTATACAAGTACTTATTTGTTTATTGTTTAACTCCTGGTATCATTTCAGCCTTAGGACTTGAAGGGACCGTTTTGTTTACAGCAGTCTCTAACATGTAGAAAATTGCCTGACATGTGCCAGGCACCTCAACAAACATTTCTTGAATGAATGACCAAACAGAGGCACACATTTTCATTCCTTTCTTACTTTTCTTCAGGTTTTAATTATGTTGCTCTAATAACTACCTGTACCCCTTTGCGGTAAGATCCATTTCAGACAGAACAAAAGCTAAAGATTTTAAAAATATTCTATACTCTATTGATAAATTCATTTGAGAATATATATACATATACATTTTTCTTTAACTTGTCTGTAATCATAATTTTTACAAGTTTTATTAATCATTTCCTCTCAAAGGAAGACATCATAATTTCAAGTGTTTAGTCTTGGTGTCTAATTTACCTTTAAGTGGCAGAAGTCACTAATGCTTATTCTGATTAAGGTAGGTACAGGGGGGGGAAGGTAAGAATATCTCAATTCTAGAACTGGTTTTGCTCTCTTACTCTGAGAAAAACACTTTCAAATATAGAATTCACCTTGGGGTTGCCCTGATAGAGCCACTTAAGTCTTTTTATAGAGCATCCACCTGAGGTCTGGGCAGAGAATTCTGAGTGACCAACAGCAGAGCTGTGCAGGCAGCCAGGTGTGTGACCCTGGTAACCAGCACAACCTTCATTCAAACCTGGAAATAACCGACTGATCCCAACTATTGATAAGACCCTCTTATCCAGAGAGAGATGGTTCCCAGGAACTGATTCCCTGAGCCATCTGCCCCGAGGGTACGTGTACCAGGTAGGGGTGGTGCTATGCTAAGCCGCTTCAGTCTTGTCCAACTCTTTGCCACCCCATCGAGTGTAGCCCACCAGGCTCCTCTGTCCATGGGATTCTCCAGGCCAGAATACTGGAGTGGGTTGCCATTTCCTCCTCCAGAGGAACTTCCCAACCCAGGGATTGAACCCGCATCTCTTAGGTCTCCTGCATTGGCAGGTGGATTCTTTATTACTAGTGCAAGCTAGGAAGCCCAGGTAGGGTGGAGGTGGGGGTTAAGCCCCACCCTGAGGTCCAGCCTCACCCAGGAGATAAGAAAAAATCACATGTGGCAGAATCTGCAGGTAAGGGTGCTGCAGGCACCAGCTCAGCCCCCCTTACACCACTGGCCTGCAGAACAAAAAGCAAGAGACAGATTCTAGACAGCCCCCCAAACCAGGGCTTAATCAAGAGGACAAGCTGTAGCCCTGTATTTTCCAGTCTCTGTAAATTCCTTGGGAAAGTAAAGATTTCTCTGCTATAGGAACAACCATTTCATTAGGTAGCGTTTTAGGGATAGGAAAATGTTTACTCAACTGGAGTGAACTTGCAAGTGAAAGTCAAACGGAGAAAGAGCAGAACAATTACCTTTTGGTGATGGTGGGTCTCCTCTGTCTTGTTTGCCTTAGAAGACGTATGGATATGGGCTAGAGAGAGTGAGGTGGTTTAAAATCTGTCCATAAATTCTCTGATACTCTCCCCTTGAAGAGGCAGAGCCTCATTCTCTTCCCCTTGAGTATGGGCTGGACTTAGTGGCTTTCTTTTAAAGAATAGGAAAAAAGAAGAAAAAAAGCAGAAGGAACACAGAGACTAGGTTAAGAAGCACAGATTTGTCTCTCTCCCCAACCTCATTCATCTGCATTGGGGGAACTGAGCTGCCAAGTTGCAAGAACCCTCAAGCAGCCTATGGAGAGGGCCACATAGTGGGGAAGGGAAGCCTTCAACCTCCAGCTCCGTGAGTGAGTCACCTTGAAGAGGACACTCCAGCCCCAGTCAAGCCTTTGGATGACTACAGCTCTGTGGACATTCTGGCTAAAACTCACCAGAGACCCAGAGCCAGAGCCACTTAGCTAAGCAGCATCCAGATTTCTTTCGTGTGTGTGTGTGTTAAATAATGTTTTTTTGATGCAGATCATTTTTTAAAAAGCCCTTATTGAATTTATTATAATACGGCTCTGTTTTATGTCTTGGTTGTTTGCTGCCAGGCATGTGGGATCTTGGCTCCCCGACCAGGGATCAAACCCACACCCCCCGCACTGGATGGTGAAAGTCTTAACCACTGGACTGCCACGAAAGTCCTGCTTCCAGATCTCTGACCATCAGAAACTTTGAGATGATAAATGTTTGTTGTTTTAAGCTATTCAGTTTTATAGTAAACTGAAAGGAATGCATAACTAAGACAGATAAGGACATGAAAAGACCACATA
This sequence comes from Bos indicus x Bos taurus, assembly GCF_003369695.1. Taxonomy (NCBI): domain Eukaryota; kingdom Metazoa; phylum Chordata; class Mammalia; order Artiodactyla; family Bovidae; genus Bos; species Bos indicus x Bos taurus. The sequence goes on from NC_040076.1 coordinate 107,070,563, forward strand.
AACTTTTCTCACGTTTAAGTTAAGAACCTATAACATATAATTTTGTTAATGAGGAAAAAATAGTCTTCCGCTGAGAGGAAGAAAAAGGACCTGAGAGGAAGCACAGACTGGAGCAGACCTCTGGGCCAGCCATGCCCAATCCTTGGGCAGGTAAGTTGGCTCCTCCAAGCCTCAGTGCCTCCTCGAAGTGGGGTTAAGAGACCATGTAAGATGATGAGTGCCACGTGCTTGGCGCAGCTCCCGATGCGGAGACTGATGGCAGTGACAGGCATCCTGCCACTCCAGGCCGCCCTGCACACACACAATGGCCCAGCAGAGCCCAGACAGTGCTCTGCCCGCAGCTCCACACCGCCCCTTCCTAGGGAAGAGGACACGAACCCGAGGTGATCAAGAAACGAGAGAAGCAGGGAGAGATGCTGGTGACAAAACGTTCAGGAGGCTTGTAGGTTATCAGGCTTGCTGCACTACTGGCAGACTCTTTCCACTTTGGTTTCGAATCTCAGTGCTATCAATCCCACTTTAAAGTATCCCTAGCTATTGCTTACAGCTTTTCAACAGCTTTTTAACCTCAGCATGAGACACAGTGCACTCCCTGGGGGGCCACGTGATGAGAGCGTTGGCGCTATTACCCTGGTGTCCAGTGCTTTTTTCATTGAGCATCATTTGAGGATGAGTAAAATTTCAACCCAGGGTTCCCACGTGGCTCAGTGGGAAAGAACCTGCCTGCCAATGAAGGAGACACAAGAGACATGTTTAATCTCTGGATTGAGAAGTTTCCCTGGAGGAGGGTATGGCAAACCCACTCCAGTATTCTTGCCTGGAGAAAGAATCCCATGGACCAGAGGAGCCTGGCAGGCTACATTCCATAGGGTTGCAAAGAGTTGGACATGACTGAGCACAGCACAGCACAAAAATTTCCACCTAATTGCAGCTTACCCCTTTACACACTCCTGTCCTATTTGAGTGTGATATACACAACTTTCGGAGAAGGCAATGGCACCCCACTGCAGTACTCTTGCCTGGAAAATCCCATGGATGGAGGAGCCTGGTAGGCTGCAGTCCATGGGGTCGCTAAGAGTCGGATACGACTGACTGACTTCACTTTCACTTTTCACTTTCATGCATTGGAGAAGGAAATGGCAACCCACTCCGGTATTCTTGCCTGGAGAATCCCAGGGACCTCGGAGCCCAGTGGGCTGCCGTCTATGGGGTCGCACAGAGTCGGACACAACTGAAGTGACTTAGCAGATACACAACTTTGCAAACCCTCTTTTGGTGCTGACCACTGCATGATTTGCTTGAATTTAGGATGTTTGCTGAGACTTCAGTCAACTTCAGGTGCTGAAGGTCTCATCATCAGATGAATGTGACAGGGTTGCATGTTTATTTTATTTTTTAAAAATATCATGAGGATTTATTACATAACTATTTAAAAAATATTTATTTCTTTATTTATTGGCTGTGCTGTGTCTTATTGCTATGTGTAGGGTACTCTCTAGTTGTGGAGAGTGGGGGGCTACTCTTTACTTGTGGTGCACAGGCTTCTCATTGTGGTGGCTTCTCTTGTTGAGGTGCACGGGCTCTGGGGCTCACAGGCTTTAGTAGTTGTGGTGCAATGGGGCCAGGTGCCCCACGACACGTGGAATCCTCCTGGACCAGGGATCGAACCTGTGTGCTCTGCATTGGCTGATGGATTCTTAACCATTAGACCACCAGGGAAGTCCTGCATGTTTATTTTTAAATTCAAAGTTTCTGGAAGGTGGCATACTGTGGTGTATGCACATAAAAAGGAAAACCAAAACAAGTGAGAGTCTGGAAGTCTGTCTGCCTGAGACCGTTCAAAAGTCAAGGCTTAGAGGCTGTGACTGGCAGAAGTCCTGCCCACAGTAAAAAGGCAGTGACGAAAGTACAATGAGGAATTTAACCAGAAGGTGACAGGGTACACTCAATTCCTCCTCTGTTGTCATAAAAAAAGCTTTCCTTGAAAAGATGTTTTAATCCATTCAGTTGCTCACCCTAGGGTCACAGGAGTTAACTTAAATCTGATCTAATCAGTAGTAAGAAGGTTTTTTTTTTTTTATAGTAATCCATGAGGAAAACGAGCTGAATTGTAGGCACTTTTTAAAAAGTCAGCCACAGAAGTACAGATATGGGCTAACACCAAAACGGACGCACAAAAGTGGAAAAATTACTTTAAACGCGGCTAAGCGCTTCTTAGTGTGACTTTCTTTCCCTGGAAACAAGATGCAATTCAGTGTCCACGTTGCTTTGTGTGACCCTTTAAGGTATTAGACTCTGCTACTCTTACTGGTCAAACCCATTGCTTGATTTTCTCTCTAAACCTCACCAGCCAGGCACGACAATCTTTCTTAATCCACAAAGAAATTTTTTTTTTTTTTAACTTGAGTATGGGTTGTATTTTCCATGTTCATGGGCTGCTGTTAGCTTAGTTTTATCCATCATAGATATTTAATTCCTTCACTTGGGGCACACATAATCTACTGAATGCTTCAGATAAAGCAGTCATATTGACAGCGGCAAGGAATAGAGATGAAATAATACAGAACCTCCTTCTCAAAGTGCAGACAGGTACACAAACAGACAAGTATACTATACATCACAGATTTATTCTATTTATATATAATTTATGTCATAGGTTAGGGTACCTATCCAAGTCTAGAGAAAAGAGGGGTCAGGAAAGGTTTTCTGTAGTTGGTGATGGCTGAGCTAAGTTTCAGCAATGAGTGGGAATTAACTGGGCAAGTAAAGGACAGAGTAAACAGGATGGAGAAAACATTTCAGGGAGAGGTACAGCAGAAGCAGAGGCCTGGAAGCTAGAAACAGTGTGAACCAGGCAGGTCAGAGAGATTGCTTTCTTAGAGCACAAGGGAGTCGCATAAATTGAGGCCAGAGACGAGAAGGACTCATATGGGAGGTCTTTATGCCACATTTAGATTAGGCTTTGGGCTTCCCTGGTGGCTCAGACAGTAAAGAAACTGCCTACAATGCAGGAGAGGTGAGTTGGATCCCTAGATTGGGAAGATCCCTTAGAAGAAGGGCATGGCAACCCATTCCAGTATTCTTGCCTGTGGAGTTCTGTGGACAGAGGAGCCTGATGGGCTATAGTCCATGGGGTCCCAAAGAGCTGGACATGACTGAGAGACTGACACTTTCACTTTTTCCTGAGGAAGTCATTAAAGGATCTAAGAAGGAGACCCACCTGAACAGGTAAGACAGGTAGACTAGGGGAGGGACTTAAAGAGTGCAAGGCTGGAGGCAGGGAGACCAGGTGGGAGAAGCTATAGCAGCTAGATTGAGAATTAGTAGCATTTGCAAGATTGGGTCAGTAGCTGCAATGGGGAGGGGAATGATTTGAGACACACTTAGAAAGGAAAACTGGCAAGACTTGGTGACTGATTTAGTCTAGGAAATGAAGAGCGGGGAGGAATCATGTGTATGTTGGTGGTGGCCACTGCCATTATCTGAGATGAAAAGTACTGGCATAGACACAAGTTAGAGGAGAAGATGATGACGAGTTAGTCTGAACATGTTACATTTAAGATAGTTTGTATACTTTATTTATTCTCCCACTGTCTTCAAAAAGTAAAGGAGTGTTGAACATCTCTAGAGGTTCAGTGATTAAGACTCTGTGCTTCCAATGCAGGGGGTGCAGGTTCAATCCCTGGCAGGGAACTAAGACTCCATAGGCTATGCGATGCAATAATAAAAAAAAAAAATTTAAGTATTGCAAAAAAAGTAAAAGAGTGTATAAGCTAAACTTAACTTTGATCTAAAATAAAGGTAACAAATGCTGTGTTAATAGACAACATCGCTGATCCATCAGAGCACCCTGTTCACACAGCCCAGGCACAGCTCCAGCATCCTTCTCAGCACACTGCGCTGTCCCCCCAGGGCAGCCACCAAGCTTCATACAACATGGCGGCCACTAACAGTCCAATGGAGAGTGCGTGCATTGGAAGCCCATGACGCCTCCTAATCTAAAGGCTTGAGAGAATATCATTCTTTAAAGTTACACACCATCATTTGGAGGTACCCTTGCCAAATTTAAATATGCAAGACTACACTGATCTTCAGTAGCAGGGTCATAGTGAAGTCATAACATATTCCTGGGGCCTTCCCTGGTGGCTCAGATGGTAAAGAATCTGCCTGCAATGCAGGAGACCCAGGTTCGATCCCTAAATTGAGAAGATCCCCTGGAGAAAGGAATGGCAACCCACTCCAGTATTCTTGCCTGGAGAATTCCACAGACAGAGGAGCCTGTACAGTCCATGGGGTCGAAAAGAGTCAGACACAACTGAGCGACTCTCTCTCTCTCACACACACACACACACACACACACAACATATTACTGAGAGATTCCTAACTTAGTTTAAGCCAAGGCAGTGCAGACTATGGTGATCAATAGAATTTAGTTTAATGTTTGTTAACCACCTTCTCTGTGATGGGCCAGTGCTTCTTGATATGATTTCAGTAGGTCACAAGCCTGGAAGGTGTCAGGAATGGGCAAAGATCTTGCTGTTCAGGTGAGATGATTTGAATTTCATCCCCCTCTTTGAGATCACAAGGCACAGCAGCGTATTAGAGACAGAGAAATCCTACAGTAAAGAAATCCACTGAACTAATTTTAGCCTGGTATTATCCAGAGTTATTCTGGCCAGGGAAGCCTCCTGTCACATACTGCAAGTGAAATCAGGAATATTTCAATCCTCATAGCATATCCATTTTCCAAATGAGGAGCAAAAGCTCTAAAGTCCTGAAGGAGGAAACAGAACAGGCTCTATCTTGAAAGCAGGACTCCATCTTGGGCCAGACTGTGGACTTTGAGCTACATGCCCAGTATCTATGGAAACGACACACCAACGGGAAAACCAGGCCCCCAGAAGGAAGAGCCCCAGGGCTCTCCATTGCCTAAAAGAATACCCTAATTATCTGTGTAACAGAATAGAATCATACATTCTATTATGCTTATTGGGATATGACCACAAGCCTATTGATAATTGTCCACTGTTAACTACCTAGGCTTAAGGCTTATGAATCATGGGTTAACTTTGATTATATCTTACTTTTTCCTTTGTTCAGACTAGTTTCAGGGAATTTGGGGGAGGTGGGTTTGGACACACACGCTTAGGGTATATAAGGTTTTCACAAAAAACTGATCGGGGTCCTTGGCTAAGAGAAGACTCTGCCTTGGGCCCCCCGGTGTAATAAACTGCACTCCACTATCTGCACTGTCCTTCTGAGTGAGTTTGTTTCCCGGAACTCGTGGCTACAACAATCCCACCAGCAGAGAGTGGGCTAGGGAGATCTTAAATTCAGATCTTCCCTTTCCAGCTTCAGGGTCCGATTCACAGGATGACTGACGGCTGGGGCCATATGCTCTCAAGGCCAAGGCTGACTTATCTGGGTTACACATTCACTTTATAAAGGACCTGTCAGGGTGCGCTCCAGTATTCTCATGGGGCAGTACCCACAGCAGGTGGGTCAGGCAGGTTTTCTGGAGCACTCTCCATTGAGAAATGGAATATTTCCTGCCATATCAGTAAACAAAGAATGTCAGACATCAGTAATGGCAGCCACCACAGAAGGTGTGCTGGTGAGCTTTGAGGGAACTCAGCAAGGAAAGAATAGCTGTTGTCTAGCAGCCATTCCCCACAGGATACTAGCCCCGATAGGTGCATATCAAAGGAATGACTTCAGTGAGCCTAGACTCTTGCATCTTCCCATACAAAGAAAAGTGCTAAATTCCTTAACTTAGGCTATTTTGTTTTCTTTAATTTCCAAAAAAAACTTTTGACCTTCAGACTACCTGCCCTTTGTTGCAAAACTTCTATATAACCTGGCTCTGCCCCATCCCCCTCCTCCGAGCAGTTTTCTCAGGGTTACTTGAGATGCTACCTCCCAGGCTTAAGTCCTAAGAATTTCCACCAACTAAGACACTGCTGTTGTTCAGTTGTTAAGTTGCATCCAACTCTTTGAAATCCCATGGACTGCAGCACACAAAGCTTCCCTGTCCTTCACCATCTCCTGAAGTTTGCTCAAACTCATGTCCATTGAGTCAGTGATGCCTTCTAACCATCTCATCCTCTGTTGTCATCCCCTTCTCTCTCAACTTTTAGATTGCATATATTTTTTCTGCTGACATTATCAAGGCTGATACCTCACTTTATCTTTAAAAGTCCTTCACCATGTGCCCCCTTTTTTGTAGGTTTTGAAAAACGATTTCATTTTCTCTGCTGCGTCTTCGAGAGAAGCTGCAGTCTCTAGGCCTTTGTTCATGTTGTTGCTGCTGTCTGGAAACCTTAGGGATCATTTGATGCAGTTGGGTTTCCCAGGAAGTGGACTCTGAGGTGAGGATCATAGCAGGACCTTTGTTGAGGAACTCTGGGGATCAGCCCTGCGAGGGAAGAAAGGCGGCAGGACAGGACAGAAGAGGAGGTTCAATTCTGACACAGCGGCCGCAAAGGCCACACTGCCCCTGTAAGAGCTTAGAGCCGGGCTGGCCCTGGAGAGTGGACCCAAGCTGGGAGAATCGGGTCTCATCTTCAACCAGACATCGGATATGGGCTTCCCCAAAGAGGTATGACCTTGGGAAGGCAGCTCTCTTTGGCCAAGGGCACCTAGGGCAATCCTTAAAGAGGGTCTCCAATGAAAACTACCGACTGCCAGCCTTCCCAGCAGCAAGGTGGGGAGTGAATGCTTCATTTCTGAAGGGAGTGAGTGGTGTCATGCATCTGGGCTGCCTGAAGGTATCCTCCACCTTGTTCAGGTCATGCTTCCTACTCAATTACTCAGGACAAGCACCTGTCCACATCCTGTAGATGCCAACAGAACTTAGTGTCTGAGGTGTGGGCTCTGTTATACTAACTTTACTTTTAGCATGTTTCATTGGCTTTATCTCCCTACCTAGATTGCAAAGACCATCCACATTTTATATTTCTCTTGTATCCTTAGCAGTGTTTAAGAAAGTGATCAATAATGTAATGAAATGAGTAAGGGATGTGGAGCCTGAAATTCTAATTTTAAATCCCAGAATTGCCACTTATAGATGTATGAAATGACATGTATCACTTATAGTTTTGTGAATCTTAAGTTTCATCATTTATAATGTGGGAAAATAGAAATCTTTATTTTATCCAAGCTCCAGGGTTGCTCTGAGAACAGTAAGATGGTGAACTGAAGATGCTTTGTAAACTAATAAGCTAAAACCAGTGTTTTCCAATGTTGTGTACTAGACACCCGTTAAAGGGAAAAAAATATTGAGCCAATAAATGTAAAACTAAGTATAAATTCCTTATGCTGATCATATATAAAATACAAACAAATTTATAAATAAATATAAATAAAAATGATATACAATCAATTTCAATGAGCAAATATGGAGTTATTGTGACAGATGTTGCTGCTTTATTGGCTTTTATACATATGGTACTAACTTCAAGCAAGCTTATTTGGATTGGAGATGCCTATATTCTGTATGCTATGCAATAATCCCATTTTTTCAACACTTGCTTCCATTGTAGCCACTGTGAAACCTGTCATTTAGACAGTGAACCATGACATTCTTTGACCTTCACACTGAAATATTTATGTATGTTAAGTCCTCTTCTATTCCTTTAATTTTCTATTTCATTTACCCATTAGAACATACATCAGGATTTCAATTTAGCTGAACAAAGTCCATAAAACAATGAATTTTAACATTAAGGGACAAAAGAAGTGTGAGATTTATTTACTGAAAACTACAAAAAATATTGCTGAGACAAATTAAAGAACCCTAAATAAATGGGGAGACGTTTTATATTCATGGTTCAGAAGATTCAACATTATTAAGATGGCAATTCTCTTCAAACTGATCTATAGATTCAACACAATTCCTATTAAAATTCCAATAGGCTTTTGGCAGAAACTGACAAGCTGATCTTAAAATTTACGCAGGAAAGCAAAGAACCCAGAAATACCTAAGCAATCTGGAAAAAGAACAAAGTTGGAGAACTTACACTTCCCAATTTCAAGACTAACTACAAAGGTACATTAATCAAGATAGTGCGTACTGCCATAAGGATGGACATGGAGATAAATGGAACAGAATTGAGAACCCAGAAATAAACCCTTTAATAACATTTTGAAGTATAATTTACATTTTGTGTTAGCTTCTGGTGTACAGAGAAGTGATTCCATTATATATATATAGTACTCGGTTAGGGCTTCACTGGTGACTCAGATGGTAAAGAATCTGCAGCAATGCTGGAGACTGGGGGTTCCATCCCTGGGTCAGGAAGAACCCCTGGAGAAGGGAATGGCTACCCACTCCAGTATTCTGGAGAATCCCATGGATAGAGGAATCTGTTGGGCCACAGTTCATGGGCTCATGAAGAGTTGGACACAACTGAGCAACTAACACTTCCACTGTGCTCAGTCACTACATATATATTCAGTTACACACACACAACATTCTTTTTGGCTTTTCTATTATAGTTTATTACAAGATATTGAATATCGTTCCCTGAGCTATACAGTAGGATCTTGTTTATCTATTTTATATATAGTAGTATCTAATAGTACTATAGTAGTATCTGCTAATCCTAAACTTCTAATTTATCCTTTCCCCCCCTGCTCCCCTTTGGTAACCATGTTTCTTTTCTATGTCTGTGAGTCTGCTTTGGTTTTGTTTATATGTTCATTTGCATCATTTTTTAGATTCCACATATAAGTGATATCATATGATTTTTGTCTTATATTTATAGTCCACCAATTTTTGACAAGTGAAAAAGTTGGCTTAAAACTCAACATTCAGAAAACTAAGATCATGACGTCCAGTCCAATCACTTCATGGCAAATAGATGGGGAAACAATGGAAACAGTGATAGACTTCAATTTTGGGGCTCCAAAATCACTACAGATGGTGAATGCAGCCATGAAATTAAAAGATGCTTTCTCCTTGGAAGGAAAGCTATGACCAACCTAGACAGCATACTAAAAAGCAGAGACATTACTTTGCCAACAAAGGTCCGTCTAGTCAAAGCTATGGTTTTTCCAGTAGTCATGTTTGGATATGAGAGTTGGACTCTAAAGAAAGCTGATCACTGAAGAATTGATGCTTTTGAACTGTGGTGTTGGAAAAGACTCTCGAGAGTCCCTTGGACTGAAAGGAGATCCAACCAGTCCATCTTAAAGGAAATCAGTCCTGAATACTCATTGGAAGGACTGATGCTGAAGCTGAAACTCCAATACTTTGGCCACCCGATGGGAAGAACTGACTCATTGGAAAAGACCCTGATGCTGGGAAAGATTGAAGGCGGGAGGAGAAGGGCCCAACAGAGGATAAGATGGTTGATGGCATCACCGACTTGATGGACTCGATGCATCTGAGTAAGCTCCAGGAGTTGGTGATGGACAGGGAAGCCTGGTGTGCTGTAGTCCATGGGGTCGCAAAGAACTGGACATGACTGATTGACTGAACTGAACTGAACTGAAACCATTAGGGGAAACTACTACAGTCTTTCAACAAATGTTGCTGGGACAACTGGATAGCTACATGCAAAAAGATGAATTTACACACTTCCCTCATTCATAAACAAAAAATGAACTCAAAATTGACCAATGTAGGGACTAAAACTATAAAACTTCTAAGAGAAAAATATAGCTCTTTTGTGGCTTGGGTTAGACAACACCAAAAGCATGATCAATAAAAGAAAAACAAAGAAAAAAATAAACTTCATCAAGATTAAAATTTTATGCTTAAAAAATTAGCAATAATAGGGACTTCCCTGGTGATCCAGTGGTAAAGAATCTGTCTGCCATGCAGGAGACACAGGTTCCATCCCTGATCCAGGAAGATCCCACATGTCGTGGAGCAACTAAGCCCATGTGCCACAACTACTGAGCCTGTGCTCTAGAGCCTGGGATCCACAACTGCTGAGCCCATGTGCCTCAATTCCTGCAGCCTTTGCACCTAGAACCCTTGCTCTGCAACAAGAGAAGCCACCACAATGAGAAGCCTGTGCACCAAAACCAGAGATTAGCCCCTGCTCTCCAAAACTAGAGAAATTAGTTGCCTGAGCAGCAGTAAAGACCCAGCGCAATCAAAAATAAATAAACAAACAAACAAAATTATACAAAAAATTACCAATAATAATGGGCAAGCCATGGTCCCAGAGAAAATATATGCAAATATTGTTTTTGACAAAGGATACATATCCATAATATATAAAGACCTCTTACAAATCAATAAGAAGACAAACCAGTTTAAGAATGGGCTAATAATTACATGAAGTAAGGTTTAGCATCATTAGTCATTAGGGAAATGCAAATATAAATAAGAGACCGTTTCATGCCCACTAGAATGGTAGAATCAAAAAGACAAAATAATTATTGGTGAAAATATGGAAAAACTAGAACCTTTACACATTGCTGATGGGAATGTAAGATGGTGCAAATACCATGAAAAAGCCTGTAAGTTTCTTTAAAAAAAAAATTAAACATTAATTTACCATATGACTCTGTAATTCCATTCCTAGTATCTACCCAGGAGAGATAAAAATATGTATCACAAAAGACCTGTATGTGCTTTTAGCAGTATTATTCACTATGTCAAAAGAGTGGGAAAAAATCACATGTCCATCAACTCGTGAAAGGATAAATGAAACATAGGGCAACCATATAATGGGATTTTAGTGATAAGAAGGAATGAAGTATTGATATATGGATGGAGCCCAAAAATAATAAGCCAAGTGAAAGAAAGCATATGCAGAAGATTGCATATTGAATGGTCACATTTATATGAAATGTCCAGAAAAAGCCAACTTATAGGGACAGGAAGCAGATCCATAGTTACCAGGTATTAGGAGTGGGATTGGAAATTGTCAATGAGCAGGTAGGATATTTTGAAGGTGATGGAAATTTTCTAAATTTGGATTATGGTGATGTTTGCACAACTTTGAAAATTTACTAAAAATCATTGAATGGTACATATAAAAGAGGTAAAATATTATGGTATGTAAATTATATCTCAACTTTAAAAATGAGGAAGCTAATGTTTCCATATAATAGGATGTTTGTAGATAGTTAAGTCCAGGGCTATTATGATGCTTTTTGTACTCACTAGTGAGTGAAAGTGAAGTCGCTCAGTCGTGTTAGACTCTTTGTGACCCCATGGACTGTAGCCTACCAGGCTCCTCCGTCCATGGGATTTTCCAGGCAAGAATACTGGAGTGGGTTGCCATTCACTTCTCCAGGAGATCTTCCCGATGCAGGGATTGAACCTGGGTCTCCTGCACTGTAGGCAGACGCTTTACCATCTGAGCCACCAGGGAAGTCTAGAGACCCAGCCTTTTCCATCTTCAGCCATCCCTATCATGTGTTCTTGCCCTCATGGTTACAGCTTGACCTCTGTCCAAGGAAGAATAGGACAAAGAAGAGAGCATACAAGGCATTAGCCTGCTACATTGGCCACCTTTAAGGATCCTTCTGGGAAGCCCCACCCAATAGCTCTCTTACATATTACTGGCTAGAACAGTATCTTGTGGCAATTCTTAGTTTCAGGGAAGGCTGAGAAATGTAGTAGTTGTTGTTCAGTTGCTCAATCGTGTCTGACTCTTCGTGACCTCATGGACTGTAGCATGCCAAGCTTCCCTGTCCTTCACCATCTCCTGGAGCTTGCTCAAATTCATGTCATGTATTGAGTCAGTGATGCCATCCAACCATCTCATTCTCTGTCATTCCCTTCTCCTTCTGCCTTCAATTTTCCCCAGCATCAGGGTATTTTCTAATGAGTCGGCTCTTTGCATCAGGTGGCCAAAGTTTGGAGCTTCAGCTTTAGCCATCAGTCATTTCAATGAATACTCAGGGTTGATTTCCTTTAGGATTGACTGGTTTGATCTCCTTGCAGTCCAAGGGACTTTCAGGAGTCTTCTCCAGCACCACATTTTGAAGGCATCAGTTCTTTGGCACTCGGCCTTTTTTATTGTCCAGCTCTAACATATGTACATGACTACTGGAAAAACCATAGCTTTGACTATACGGACCTTTGTAGGTAAAGTAATGTTTCTGCTTTTTAATAAATGTAGAAAATTGGAATGTAGAAAAGTAGGAATATTGTCAAATCAGGAAGAAAGAATGAGTGGATATTGAGCAGAGCACCTAGCCATCTCTGGGGTGGAGACACTTCTTGGGGTCAGTGGAAACACAAATAGAACCAGCACTGTTTACATAATCGAGGAGGACTCAATTATAAAGTGATAATCCAGATGATCCAAATGCTTCTTATTAATCGTATCTTATCCAAATGAAAACAAAAACAATCAAAGTCTCAGTGAAAACGAAAGAGTTCCAAAGAAACTGTTACTCTGTTGAGAAATACTAATGCGGAACAAATGTCTATTGTTATTCGTATTTTTATTTCTAAGACAAAAACTTGAGAACCGAGCGACTTGGAACAGTAGAAAGAACAGCATCCTTGAGTTTGGAAATGTCTGGATTCAAAACTTGACCACCCTCTTTTAGTGTCTATGCCTTAGGCAAATGCCAAAGCTTATCTAAGCCTCAATCTCCTCACCTGTACAGGAAGCATGATGACACCTCCTTCACAGGGCTACTGGATAGAGGTGATAAGCCCGCAGGTGTAAAAGCACTTACCAGTGCCTTAACCTCCCTCCTTCACAGATCACACTGCAGAGTGACACAGGGGTGCCTCACGCACCCAACAAAGAAGATTAAGCCCCATTTTTTTTTTCCTGCCAAAATTAAACAGCTGTCTCAGAGTTCTTCAGCCATGGTTTCCCTGTATTTATCAGGCTGAAAATTTTTCTCGAGAGAATTCCTAATTAAATATCATCTATTCAACACACACAATTACAACTGCAGGGTGTGGAAGGGGGAGGGGAAGAGCAAAAAGCCAAGCCAAAAAATACACTTAAGCAAACAAAAAACAAAACCAGGGACTTCCCTGGTGGCCCCCTGGTTAGGGGGGCCTGCCAATGCGGGGGGACCTGGCTTCATTTCCTGGTGTGGGAAGATTCTATATGTTGGGGGCGGGGATGAAATCTATGCACCACAACTATTGAGCCCATGTTCTAGAGCCTACGTACTGCAACTAGAGAAGCCCACATGCAGCAATTAAGACCCATTGCCACCAAAATTAAATAATGAAAACAAAACCAAATCAAAGAAAGCACCCGGAAGATAAAAGTTAACATGTAGAGAACAAACTTTTAAAAATACTTTCATTTTTGTACCCAAAGTGTTGTAACCTTCCTAATAGAATTAGGAATGTTATTCATACAGAATCAGAGAGAGCACTTAGAAAAAACACACCAACCACATTTATGTCCTCAGCACATTAAAAAAGTACGAGGCCTGTGCCAGGTGCTTGGGTAAGCAGGGGCGCAGGTGGGTCTGCTGGCACCAGCCCCAGGTCATCCGTTACTAGTCCATTATTCATACATCAGTTTGACAAAACCAACAGAGATCCTTTTTCATCACTTTCTCCCTGAGGCACAAACACTTTAAAAGAGGAGACTGTTCAAACTAGCTGATTGGGGTCAGTTTGCAACTTCAGTTGTTGCTTAGCTGCCAAGTCGTGACAGACTCTTTGCGACCCCATGGACAGTAGCCCATCATGCTCCTCTGTCCATAGGATTTCCCAGGCAAGAATATTGGATTGGGCTGCCATTTCCTTCTCCTTGCAACTTTAGTGGCTTTTTAAAAGTCAGTTAAACACTGACCGGATATAATCTATATTTCTATAAGACCACTAGGTATCCCAAAGGAGAAGAACAAATCCAAAGCAGAACTGTGAAATTTGCCAACTGAATGCTAAAATAATATTTAGTACCCATCTTCATTCTCTTCAAAATATTCAATTTTATTAATAATGATAGCCTCAACAATAAATAGCATTTCTTTTACCTAAGAGCCAAGAGAGGGCTTCCCAGGTGGCGCTAGTGGTAAAGAACCTGCCTGCCAGAGCAGGAAGCTGTAAGAGACACAGGTTCGATCCCTGAGTCGGGAAGATCGGGAGGTGGGCACAGCAATCCACTCCAATATTCTTGCCTGGAGAATCCCATGGACAAAGGAGCCTGGCAGGCTACAGTCCATAGAATCACAGAGTCAGACATGACTGAAGAGACTCGGCATGCACGCACGCGTGAGACAAGAACAGGCTAGCAGAACTGATATACTTTAGGAGACAAGGATATAGTCTGTTTTTTCCAGTCCCTTTGTATCAGTGATTTATTTTTTTCCCATTCTGTGACCCATGTTCCCATTTTGCTTTTCCCTGTGAAAAGGGGGAGAGAAGGACTGTGTGGGACTCCTCTCGGGGAGGAGATCCTGCAGGCTGCGAGTCAGGAGAGGGCCCCGCCCGGACTGAGCCAGCACAGTTTCCCGTGGTGCACAGCAGCTGGCCTGCCAAAACCCAACAGCTGTCGGGGCTTCTACAGCTGTGGCTGCCACCGTTTCCCAGAACTCGCTCCCAGAGCTTCGACTGCGAAATCCTATCTATCCCTTCGTGCCCTCCACTGCTGAGTGGCAGTTCATTCTTCTCATGGGTTTGTGCAAAAGACCTCTCATCCTGCAAGCTGTTGCGTGTACAGTTGAATCAGAAGTCAATGAAAAGCAAAACAAAACAGAACCGCATTCTATTTTCTTGAGAGCCATCCTGTATTATGGCCACTTTCTCGCTTTTCCTTTCCACCCTTATCCCAAAGTGTGGAAGGCAGAAAAAGCCCTGTGACCCAAACACACAGACCAAAGAAGGGGCCCATCCACTTTGTCAGCAGATCAAAGGAGAGCTCCCAGCAGTTGTGCTTGCTGGTCTGCATAGATGTCAAATCAGTTTTCTCTGCTATCCTACCACGTAGCAACCATTTCACATCACAGAGCATAGGTATTTGGGGTTGCAGGAATATTTTCATATTTATGTATGTATATATCTCAAACACAATTTTGGTAGCTTAGTTTTATTACTGTGAGTACAATTAGGCTGATCTATTTGATCTTTGTAAGTGAAAGCAGTGACTAGGATAGGGAAGAGTAGAGCTGAGCAACATGTGGGTTCTTCACCAAGCATCCAGGCTTGGGTGCTTGGCATTGCCGACTTCGCAGCCAGGTCTGCCCTAAGAGAGCACAGCCTCCATTTAGGGAAGCAGACATACTTTGAATGACCGTTCGCAGGTGTGACAAGGGTTACAGAGTGTGCCCCGAGGGTGTGAGCCTGCAAGGTCAGGAAGGCCTGTATACTGGATCTTGAAGGGTCTTTGGAACAGTTCTAACTAAAATCACACATTCATTACAGTTTTCTAAGTGGCTTCAGTCGTGTCTGATTTTTACGACCCCATGGACTATAGCTTCCTAGGCTCCTCTGTCCATGGGATTCTCCAGGCAAGAATACTGAAGTGAGTTGTCATGCCCTCCTCTAGGAGATCTTCCCAACCCAGGGATCTAACCTGCGCCTGTTACTTCTCCTGCATTGACAGGCGGATTCTTTATCGCTGAGCCACCTGGGAAGCCCTCTCATTTTACAGGTTAACTCAAATCTCTGGATCCTCCCTCCAGTGCTCTACTCCAAACACTAGGGGTCAGCAGCCTTCCAAAAGTCATGAGGCAGCAAAGAGCCCCAGTCCTGGGGTGCTGCTGGGGTGGTAGGGGCTAATTCTCAGAACTGGGAGAAACTAAAAGACACTGTGGATGCCTTCCCAAACCCCACTCCCAGTCTTTTAGTAACAATCTTTAACTTTTATTTGCTCAGTTGCTCTTGCAAAGTCCAAGTGATTGGGGGAAACTGATCTGAGAGAGGGATCTGTGGCTCCGCCTAAGTGAATTTGGGCTTCCCTGGTGGCTCAGACGGTAAAGCGTCTGTCTGCAATGCAGGAGACCCGGGTTCTATCCCTGGGTTGGGAAGATCCCCTGGAGAAGGAAATGGCAGCCCACTCCAGTATTCTGGCCTGGAAAAATCCCATGGATGGAGAAGCCTGGTAGGCTGCAGTCCATGGGGTCGCTGAGGGTCAGACACGACTGAGCGACTTCACTTTCACTTTTCACTTTCATGCATTGGAGAAGGAAATGGCAACCCACTCCAGTATTCTTGCCTGGAGAATCCCAGGGACAGAGGAGCCTAGTGGACTGTCATCTATGGGGTCACACAGAGTTGGACATGACTGAAGCGACTTAGCAGCAGCAACAGCAGCAACACAACTCCAGGCATCAGGAAAAGTTGACTTTTCTTAGACTGTTACACACACACACACACACACATCGAAGGGGTCCTAGTTCCTTCTTGTATTTTTTAAAGATGAGAGGCTATGGTGACCAAGGGTTTAGATTTTTGGAGTCCATCAGACCCAAATTCAAATCTCAGGAACTCCCCTTACTACTTATGTGACTGAGCCTCTATGTCTATAAGTGAGAATGAATAAACCCTACCTTTCAGAGTCACTTTGAAGTTTAAGCATAGTAACATGTAATGGGCTTGGCATTCAAAGAATGGCTGCTATCATTATTATTTCAAAATTCCTTGAGTGGAATGAGCACTCTGGCAGAAAAGCAGCCAGCTCTCTAAACATTCTTCTCAGTGTATTTATAGTCTGCCTTCCCAATCAAGGGGGTCTGCATCCTCGGATCTTGTATTATGTTTACAGTCCACTGTAAATGACTATGGCACTTGAACACTGAGGATTTTGGTATTGGTGGTAGGTCCTGGGTACCAATCCCCTGCAGAAATGGAGGAAGGATTGTATTTACTTCCCACCCATGATGAGATTCTCTGGGTGTATGCTTACTGATTTTATTTTCTTGCCCTCCAAAATCACTCTGGATGGTGACTGCAGCCACGAAATTAAAAGACACTAGCTCCTTAGAAGAAAAGCTATGACAAGCCTAGACACTGTATTAAAAAGCAGAGAATTCACTTTGCCAACAAAGGTCCAGATAGTCAAAGCTATGGTTTTTCCAGTAGTCAGGTTTGGATGTGAGAGTTGGACTGAGTGCTGAAGAATTGGTGCTTTCAAAGTGTGGTGCTAGAGAAGACTCTTGAGAGTCCCTTGGACTGCAAGGAGATCCAACCAGTCAAATGTAAAGGAAACCAATCCTGAATATTCACTGGAAGGACTGATGCTAAAGCTGAAGCTCCAATACTTTGGCTACGTGATGCAAAGAGCTGATTCATTGGAAAAGACCCTCATGCTGGGAAAAACTGAAGGCAGGAGGAGAAGGGAGATGGTTGGATGGCATCACTGACTCAATGTACATGAGTTTGAGCAAACTCTGGGAGATAGTGAAGGACAGGGAAACCTGTCCTGTGTGCTGCAGTACATGAGGTCGCAAAGAGTCAGACACGACTTAGTGACTGAACAACAACAATGCTTACTGATGAGATCAGTTGGCCAAGAACTTTGAAATCCTTGTCCCTTGTACACAGTCTGTATCTATGTCAGGCAGCACAGGCTTTGAAATGGAAGTTGACAGTTTCAGGTAGTCATTGCAGTTTTGGAGTTAGTGATTTACTAGTGATGTAATTCCTAGGTAGATTGTGCTAAAGCAGTGTGAAAAGGAGCTACTAAAAAATAAGATTATTGTCATCTTTGATTTTTTTAAATACATAGGCTCCTAAAGATTTCTATCATTTATTCAGAGTAAAACTTTAGGACCTACATTAGCGCATCTGTTCCAGTATTCCTGTCCTAGGGCAAGTGCACATATGGTATTCTAGAACAAAAGGTGGATCACAGTCAATCTTTCTCTTTTCCATTCTTTCTGTGGCAGAAAGTCCCCCAATATCCGTTCTCTCTCTCTTCCTATTGACAGCATATGTCCCATTCCCCCATCCCTTCCCATAAGCCCACATATTTCACACTCCTTTGCACCCGGGTGTGTGTGTTCACAACCACGTGACTGCATTCTGGCTAAATGGGTCTAAGCAAAGATGTCATGTGTGACTCCTGGAAAGTGCCCTTAAAGGAGGGGAGACGTGCCCTTCCTCCTCCCCACCGGCCACACTATGACATGATAGTAGGTGTTTCAGCAGCCAGGCTGGACCACAGGGCAGAAAGTCATGTATTGAGGATGATGGAAGAGCAAAACAGAAAACAGTCATCTTGAAACTGCCTTAGACGCATGACTTTCACACTTTTACATGCACGAGAAATAAAACACTATCTTATTTGAGGCCCCAGCATTGAGTTGTATTTTTTTTATCACTCGTTGCAAAACCTAATCTGAACGGACACTTGTGTATATCGATTGTTTATGTTTCCTGCGTGCATCTGTGATATCAGAATGGCACTGTGTCTAATGTGACACACCCCTTACAAACGGGATGTGGATTCATCAGTGATTTCCATCATACTCCCAAATCCCACTCACATCCTACAGAATGAATTCTATCCACGGTATAACATCAGAAAGGTCATCTCTCAGACATGGAAAGAAATACAGATTTTGTTTTTTTAAACCAAGAACAAAATCTTTTATTTTACAGAAAACCCTATCTATTCAAGATGACTGCTTTCTCCTACTTTGGCTGGCAATTTTATGAAATGAAGACTAACCTATGCTCACTATAGGTTAAAAGTACAATACTTGTTACTTGCAAGCATCAATTAGATACAATGTAGTAAGAGACAGTGGCTTCAGACAGTGGTCAGGGGCCTTGACTTCAGATCTAGGAGCACTTTTAGGCTTTGCCACTTACTTGCAATGTGCCCTTGGTAAGTAACACAACCCCTCACTAGCTCCAGTTTCTTTATCTATAAAATGAAACCTCTTTCAGTATACTTGTAAAAAAAAAAATCAAATAAGCTAATATATTCAAAGTACCCAGGACACAAATAGTGCTCTAATAACAAATGCTTCTTTCCCTTTGCTCTTTAGTTTTTTATTTGTTAAAAAAGAAAGCCTATGGAGTTTAGATCAGTAGAACTGTTATCTTAATAAGTTCTAGTCTCTAAAACTTATTGGTTTTATAACTCTATTGGACTTGTTACTTAAGAGTCAGCTTCTTCAACTGTCAATCAGGTTTATAACAAGTGTGATATCATTAATCGTAGCAATAACAATTGTTGGCACGTTGCATGATTATGAAGTGTGAGGTACTACACTAAACCTTTTATTTTTATTATTTCAGTGAAACTTGTTTTTTCTTCCTCCTAGAGATGTTTTTAAGAATATAAGTAAAAATAAGCATGTGATTATAAGGATACAGTGTATAAAAGAAATTTATAAAATTGTAAGGAACATACAAATACAGCAATAGTACTGATCAAATTAATTACTTCTTTTAGAAGAAAATACCTTAATTTTAGAAAGAAAAATATTTCACTCATAAAAGGAGGTGCAAGACATTTGTTTCTTCATAAAACTTGTATTAAATTCAAACAATAATCTACAGCTACATAATGCCAGAATAGAGGCACCTATTTACCTAACTGGTTACAGAATATATTGATTTTCTTTCTTTTATACTTTAAGTGGTCCTTTGATTCATTTGATTCAGGAAAAACTATCTGATAATTCCTAGGAAAAAGGTATTATGTACTCATATGTGGTGTGTATTAATGTATATTTAATATGCCTGCATGTACTTTCTCTGTTTTGTTTATAAATAAATGTTTGTGTTCCATAACATGTGTTTGTAAATTGACTAGAATTTAGAAGTTTCTCCCTTTAGAGAGAAACAGCATTGGCTAACATCCCCAAATGAAAATTCTTTCTTATACAAGAATATCCTTGCATAAACAAACTTATTTTTGTATATAACTTTTGTATAAAAGCAAGAACATTTTGGCTAATTTGGGGTGGGCTGCCATCTATGGGGTCGCACAGAGTCAGACACGACTGAAGCGACTTAGCAGCAGCAGCCTATTGGATATAATGGACTGTAGGATTCAGTGGGGAGTGAAAGGGTAGAAAAGCAGATGCCAGAAGTGGAGGTTTTTGTGGGGCAGCCTTGGAAAAGATCAAAGGAGAATCCAGCCCACAGATAATTTAAAAAAATGGACACAGTTGCCAACATTTTAAAACCGGAATTTTCACATTAAAAAAAAATCCCATGACCTGCGCTTCTGCAGAGTCACACACAGCTGACAGCACACAGCACTGTCTGGACCCCTTTAAATGAAGCCTACTTTCTCTGTACCTGTGGCGGGGCAGGGTGAAGAGGGGTACTTCCCTTAGTTACAGACCGGCCTGGCCTGTACTGAAGACAGATGAATCTTCACAAATGATTTAAGGTGTCTGGTTTGCACACACACACACCTCTGCCCTGTGAAAATGGAAGACCGTGCACCTGTAGGTCGTGGGCAGAGTGTAATGATGAATGATCTGGCATGGTTCAGTCCCCCTTCTGTCACTGGGACCCTCTTGGCCCACCAGTCGTTGAAGACCACACGTGGAGAACCACTGCCCCACAGCCACACAGCAGCAATTACCATGGCGGTCCGTATTCCTCAAACCCAAAGGACTCACTGCAAAGTTCACCTTCCAGCACCAGACACCATCTGTGTAACACAAAGCCAATAATGATATTCTGCGCCTGAAGGCGTTTGAGTCGGTGACCCTGGCATTGAGTCGCTCTGAATTGGTCCCTTTTCCTTATCTGTTAGTGGAGGAGGAGCAACTGCAAGAGGGGCTCCTGGAGGAGGTCAGAAAACTCTGGCTCTTGGGACTTGGGTGTGTCGTTCTTGTGATCAGAGATGTCCGTCTATCCTGTGCACTAGGAGGCTAGCCTGAGAAACATCCACTCAACTCTACTGACCTCTCCTTGTAAAAGTGAGATCAGCAAGGTGGGCACCGACTTGGTCATAAAATCAGAGAGTCATACATGCTTCATTTATATCCACTTGTGTTATATGCTGAATGTAGCTCCATGAGGGAGGAGCTTTGTTCACTACAGGACCCTAGGCAGTTAGAATGGTACAGTACATGGTACATAATAGATGCTCAATTAATGTGTATGGGATAAGCGAATGAATGAAAGCACCACTTTATTCTCTCTAGAAGCCTCCTCCTTCTAAGACCATGCCTCCATTGTCTCTCACCTGGAAGACCTCAACTGCCATTCAACTGAATGGGACCCCAGACCTCAGCATAGCTCCCCCTCATATCCAATCTCCACTTTGAGTTATCTTTCTAGAATCCAATCTCTGATATCTCTCACTTAAAATCCAGCTATAGGGCTTCCCTGATGGCTCAGTGGTAAAGAATCCGCTTGCCAATTTGGGAGACATGGGTTCGATTCCTGATCCAGGAAGAGCCCACATGTTATGGAGAAATTAAGCCCTCGTGCCACAACTACTGAGCCTGTGCTCTAGATCCAGGGAGCTGCAACTACTGAGCCCATGGACCACAACTCCTGAAGCCCGCATGCCCTAGAGCCCGTGCTCTGCAGCAAGAGAAGCCACCGCAATGAAAGGCCCGCACAGCACAACTTGAGCGCAGCCTCCACTCACTGCAACTAGAGAGAAGCCCATGCAGCAACGAAGACCCAGCACAGCCAAAAATAAAATAAATAAAACTACAAAAAGAAAAAATCCTACAATATGCTTTTCATTATTCTTAGGACAAAGTCCAAGTTTTTAAATGAGGCCCCTGGCCAGCCTTACTGAGTTCCTCTGCATGCCCAGAGGCCTCTTGAACACCCCTCCTTCCCATCTCCCCCAGGGTGGGTGCACACTCCCATCTCATCCATCAGCAATCAGCATCTGTCTTCCACATGCTCTCACCACCACCCTTCATTCCCTCACTGTGCTTGCTGTGCCCTCTGTCAGATGGTCTGTCTGCAGGCCACACTGTCAGGTGGTCTTGTGACCCTGGTCACTTGCATCCCTGGCATCTAGCTCATGGAAGGCCTGGCACAAAAGAGGCAGTGAGGCGACTTTCACTGGATAAATACATTCTATTTTGCGCTGGGTTGGGTGCCATGCTCTTGGTAATCCTCCACTTCTCATGGATGAGAAAGCTGAGGCTACAAAGGCTAAGTCATTGCCCAGGTTCAAGCACAAGTCTGTGGACCTGAGCCTACTTCCTTTGCACTGTGCCACGTGGTGGCACCTGGCACCTCCTCTTCCAGGTTAGCCACCTTGGCAGCTCACTTGTGTTTGATCTCTCCCCACAGCACTCACATGAAAGTTACCTTACCTCAGCAAGAAAGAATGCTACCAGGAGCAGATGGAATGTTTGCTGTTACTCAGGAGTGTGAGTGTTGCTTTGAACACCAGAGCAAAGGAATGTAGGTCAAATGATTGCCCTGCCCAGTATCTCCGTCTATTACCCAACTTTTCTCATCCCATGTGTGAGGCCACAAGTGGAAGATAGCTAAATGGAAAATTCTAGAAGCTTTGCAACTATCATGAAAACAAAAACTCATTAAATCAAGGGAGGGATTTTAAAATCACTTTCTGTTTCAGCTTATGATTATTCTAATGCAGAGGTTCAGATTTATTCATTTGTTAAGAGTCAAGCAGGTATACAAAATCACAGCAGACCCCTAAAAACATAAGTCCTATTTAGCTATTATGAAAATAAAGTAAATATGATGATAAAGAAAAATACATAACGATAATTATGGGTCAGGTATACACATCACAAGTTAATCCTCTAACAGCCCTGAAGTTATACACTATCAATGTCTGCATCTGTAAAATCTGCAAAGCACAGAGAGGTCAAGTAATTTGCTCAAGGTCACACAGCTAGATGGGACAGAAAGGAATAGATCTAGCCCAGCTGCCTCCAAAACCTGTGCTAGGCAATAGCAACTTTCTAGTTTGCATAATATGAATATAAATTACAGTCTCTAATACCTAGTTTTATATTTTTAAGAAAAATGTAGTACAGAATTAGTCTAACAACATTTCAATACTAATTGTATCTTACAAATGTGTTGTCTATAATAAGAAACTTCATAAAGTTGATGTTTAATTTCTTTTAAGGGAAGGAAGAGAAAATCCTTTGGAGGAAAAATTTCAAAGAAAGTCTTAAGAAATAAGCAGTTGTAGGAGTTTCGCATTTTAACCTAAGAGAAATGTAAAGACATCTAATAAAACCAAATTTTACAATGACTTGCTGGTTAGTGTTACCAGTGGGGCAAAATAAATATCCAGGGTCAAAAGCACGCAATGACCTTACTACTCTATCAATTCTATGTTGCAGACATGGGAGCAACCATTCCCTCCCATCAATTTAGACAAATTAAAATAATAGATTTTCAAGTCAATAGTTTTTAAGAGTGTGGGGTTGAACTAGCAGCTGTGAATCTCCTGAGCAGCAGAAATCCAAACACCAAACAAAAGAGAAGACAGTCATGGAAAAATGGGTAATTCAGTCACTGGTCATATAAGTCCTTGTTCTAACTGAATGACATCATCTGAAAGCAAAACACAGTGATGCTTGTCCAGAAAGTTCCAGTCGTTTCCCTCCCTGACATTCAGAGTGCCTGGTTTGGGTTTTTAATCCCCCTTTCATGATTTCATGGCCTTGGTATGCTCAGAGTAATTATTACGTTGCTTTTGCATGGTTAGTGCAAGACTTCTTTGTCACCAAGGTATGCTCTAGATCAGCACTTTGCTTTAGTACAGTGACTGTCAACTCTTTGCATGGCAACTTCTATTTCCAAATGGCAAACCTCCTTTACTATGGTTACCATTACTTACAAGTGTCACACAAAGGGAGGGTTGTAGTGAAACAAGTGGTGTTCCCCTGTTACCTCCAGGTGCTGTCACCCAGTCATGCTATGTTTCCATCTCTGCTTTCCTCTGGGGGATCCAGCGACGATGCAGGCATGACACTCAGCCCTGGCAGGTCTCCTTTGCAAGAAGTAGTGCTTTAGAGACTCAGTGAATTCCAATCAATCACTTCATGTCAACCAACAACCCATCGCCTCTATACACAGCCCATCTCTCACTACATTCTAAAGATTCTCCATGCTTTGCATCACTTCTGTTTCTGCCCTTCTCTCTTCTGCTACCACCTTCTGTCTTAGTTCAGGAGTATACACTTAGGACATTTATCCCCCTCCAAGAATCACTCCCACCACACCAGATGCCACCCCCCAGCACACCCCTCACCTTCCTCTTCCACACTGTTCAGAGTGATATTGCCAAAAATCCAAATCTGACCTGCAGTGGCTCTGCCTGAGTCCAAACACCTCAGAGAACACAGAAGACGCCTGTGATTTCTCTTTCCCCTACAGCGTTGTCTGTGGTTCTTCACCAAACCTTAGTCTTCTTAGATACATAGAGTTTGCTTCATTTAAAATGCAGATGGCCAGGCTCTAACCTCAGAAATTTTGATTCATTACACATGCTAGAGGCCCGGATTCTGCATATCCGGTGCTTCTAATATACATCTGATGCAGCACAACCCTGGGTAAACGCTGTTCCTCAGCATCCCTCTTGCTTCCTTCTGTACATCCTACTCCACGGCCAAATGCTCACCAATGTAGCCTCTCTTCATAATTTTCCATGTGCCATTTCCTCCACCTGGAATGCCTTCTCCTGCATCCTCCTGGCCAATTCGGGAAGATTCATTACTTTTCTAGACCCAATTAAAGATTCTTTTCCTCTAACCTACTCAGATGAAGTACTCCTTCCTTCCTTCCTTTGGGCCACCACTGTGCCTAGTTCATCACACTGACTACCCTACCCTGAGACGGTATGCATGTGAGGCATCTCTACATGAAAATCAAGATACAGTTTCCAATCCCAGCTCTGCCCCTTCACTAGCTGTCAGTCCATTTGGGCTGTTGTGGCTCAGATGGTAAAGAATCCGCCTGTAATGTGGTAGATCCGGGTTTCATCCCTGGGTTGGGATAATCCCTGGAGAAGGGACTGGCTACCCACTCCAGTATTGTTGCCTAGAGAACTCCATGGACTGAGGAGCCTGGTGGGCTACAGTCCATGGGGTTGCAAAGAGTCGGGCATGACTGAGAGCAACTAACACACACACATACCATAGAATGGGTGATAAACAATAGTCACTTATCTCTTTTAATTCTGGAGGCTGAGATTTTGGTACTTGTTTTTTAATTAAAAAAAAAAATTAAGCCACACCCAGTGGCATGTGGGACTTTAGTTCCCAGACCAGTGATCAAATCCATGCCCCCTAACCATTGGGACGCTATGGAAGTCCAAGATTTCCTTCTTTGAAGGGCCCTCTTCAAAGAAGAGTGCATGTGCGAGTGCTAAGTTGATTCAATCATGCTTGACTCTTTGTGACCCTATGGACTGTAGCCCTCCAGGCTCCTCTTTTCCTGGGATACTCTAGGCAAGAATACTGGAGTGGGTTGCCATGCCCTCCTCCAAGGGATCTTTGTGACCCAGGGATCTAACCCATGTCTCTTGCAGCTCCTGCACTGTAGGCGGATTCTTTACTGCTGAGCCTTCAAAGAAGAGGGTTTTTGCTATATCCTCAGGTGGCAGAGAAAGGAGCTCTGGTCTCTATTACTCTTCTTATAAGGGCACTAATTCCATCACTGGGGCTTCATCCTTAGTCTAAACTTAATTAGCTTCCTAAAGCCCCACTTCCTAATATTATCATATCAGGAGTTAGGGCTTGAACATATGAATTTTGAGAATACACAAATATTCAGGCCATAACAGCAGCTGTGATATCTTGGAGGAGTTACTTAGTATCTCTAAATTTCATCTATAAATAGAGCCAAGAACAGTACCTACCCCACTTAGCTGTTGGTTACTATCCTAGTAAGTTATCATTAGGGAGGAAACTAAGGCAAAGAGATTAAGTAAAATTCCAAAGATTTCAGGTGGCTCAGATGGTAATGTGTCTGCCTACAATGCAGGGGACCCAGGTTCGATCCCTGGGTTGGGAAGATCCCCTGGAGAAGGAAATGGCAACCCACTTCAGTATTCTTGCCTAGAGAATCCTATGGATGGAGGAGCCTGGTGGGCTACAGTCGATGGGGTTGCAAAGAGTCGGACATGACTGGGCGACTTCACTTTTCACTTTCTTGGGATTAGCCTCCAGGCAGTCTGGTTCGTGCCCACATTCTTAACTGGAGACCTGTCTTCCCTACAAGGAAATGAGCTGGCTAAGGGAGGAACAGAGGTTTGTTGAGCTGCCAAGTGTCTAAGTTTGGTCCTGTCTTACTCAGAGGTCACAGAGTCTTCAGCAAACTGTTTGGCATAAGAACTGGGGTGGAGCTGGTAGGATGAGCTAATGGACTAACTGGCTGTGTCCACATCTCAGCTCTATTGAACTGTTTTCGAATCCTTTACTCAGCTGCCACACTCTCCAGGTCTTCCCATTCTGCTTCACTTCTGCGAGACCAAACTCAACACCACTTCTGTATTCAGATGTGAGAGCCTTCCCCAGAATCAAGTCAGAATCTCTGTTGGTGGGTCCCAGGTACTGGTATTTTTCAGGAGTACCACCCACCTTCCACCCATTAGGCCAATAGGCAGCTAGAGTTGAAAACCACTTCCAGAAGCTTCCCCCTCCTTTAGGCAGCTTCTGGCATCTCAGGATCATCTTTTTGTTGAGACCTATCATTCTATTAGGATCCTATTTATTGGCCTCGCATAGGAGTTCTTCATCATTTTTATGTCAAGAGGACCTCTTTGAGGCCTATGGATGCCCCCCGCCCCCCGCAAGGCCAGTGTTTTTCACATGCATGTAATAAAAACATATGATTACAAGGTAATCAACTATATTGAAATACAACACATTGACCACTAGGGGTGAATTCTTTGACCCTGACTTAAAGGTCAGGAATATTGTTCTCTTGTGTCTAAGGACCGAGTATACATGCGGGGTTCAATAAATGCTTGTTGGAGAAATTCAAGTATAAGTTGAGGATCACTGTTTTAGTAGCAGAAAAGAACCCTATCTGAAGGACAATGTACCATTTAAGAGCTGATGAAATTCAAATGTTATGCAATTTGTTTCTGAAACAAATTCCCAAGGCATCTGAAAAATTTAAAAATTGGTAGTCTTCTAAAAATAAAAAATAAAAAGTTTGAAGATGGTATCATCACCTCCAGCCTTTGCAAAATGTTATTTATTTATTTATTTATTGCCTATCAAAACTGTAGAGAAGGAAGCTGTGGCTAACTCTGGGGTCTCTGTACTCAAATAGGAAAACTGGGAGGATCTGAATTTTTTTCCTGCTGTGGTAGGCAGAATAATGGTGTCTCCCAAACATGTCCATGTCCTAATATAAATGTCCTTACATGCCAAAGAGATTTTATAGACGTGATTAAGATACTGTGATAGTGAGAGTACCCTGGATTATCCAGGTGGTCCCAATGTATTGATAATTACAAGATCCTTGTAAGAGAGAGGCAGGTAGAGTCAGAGCTGCTGCTGCTAAGTCGCTTTAGTCGTGTCCGACTCTGCGCAACCCCACGGACGGCAGCCTACCAGGCTCCTCTGTCAATGGGATTTTCCAGGCAAGAGTACTGGAGTGGGTTGCCATTGCCTTCTCTGAGAGTCGAGGAATAAGATGTAAAGACAGAAAAAATGGTAGGAGTGATGTGGGACCATAACCCAAGGAGTGCAAGCAGCCTCTAAAAGCTAGAAAAGGCAAGGAAACACATTCTCCTTCAGCCTCCAGAAGAACTGACCTTGCCAACAAATTGATTTTAGTCCTGTAAGGCCATTTCAAACTTCCGGTTTCCAGAACTAGAATATAGCAAAGATAAGATGTTTTAAGCCACCAAGTTTTTGGTGATTTATTATAGCAGCAGTAAGAAACTAATGCATCTGCCATGGGTAATAAGTAATGAAATGGCTGATAAATACAACATAAGAGAAAGAACCAAGCATACAGGTTGGCTTGATCCTTTGTGCCCAGGTTTTTCAATGCTGGTGGCTTATCAGAACCTTCCAGATAGATAGATAAATAGACCACACAGACAGACACAACGCAACAAGCTAATGCTACGGTCCCAACTGAATCAGAATCTTAGGGTGGGATGGGAGATGCCCTGGGTTTGAATTTATTGAAGGCTCTCAAGGGATTATGATACTCAGGGAGAGCTAAGAATCTTGCCCCATACCAACAAAAGTAGGTTAGGATATAGTTTGTACACAGCCTTTTTCAAACAAAATAAATATACACTATATGCTATTTATAAACCTTCTCATTAATTCTTATAAGCACTGTGAATCAAGAAGACGGCAAATATAAAATGAAAACAAGCAGAGAGAATAAAGTCGTCAGCCTACAGTTATGGGCAAATCTCTGACATGGTTAAAAATAGAACTCAAGTTCCTTCTAAAATGTCAATTCGGTGCTATAGTCACTGGAATAGAATATATCTCCCTACTCAAGTCCACATCAAATCTCCATTCTGATGAACAAACTCTTAGCCATTAAGTTAAGTATGAAAACCAAAGACCTAAAAACTGATGAAAGTATGTGAGTTATTTCTTTTTAATTCTTTTATTAAAGAATTAAACAATAAGCCAGCCACTCAAATCCTTTCTGGAAGTAGGAAAGGAAGTTAAACAAATCCTAAACAAACTAGTAAGTCTATAGATCTAAAAAATTTTAAAGAAAAATCTTCTAGGCCAACGACAACTAAAATGCTGGTTGTGCAAATGAAACACAAATAACTAAGTAATGAATACTTTGCTACTGAATTTAATAATGTCTGAAAAGTCTACCAAAACTATGAATTATTACCAACAATAGTCAAAACAGTAAAAACACATTACCATTTATAGAACACTTACTATGTCCTAGACACAATGTCAAATGCTTTGCCATATATAATTCTTCAACAACCCTGTGACATTAGTGTTTATCTTCCTATCATAGATGAAGCAACTGAGCTTATCAGGGTAAGAAACTTAGGTGGTTGAGCTGGAACTCAAAGCTAAGCCTGTCCTAAGCCCAAAGCTCTTCTCACTGCCCACCTCCTCTGCCTTCAGGATACAGCCTGGCATTGGACAAGCCCTGCTAAAGGGTCGTTCAGCTGAGCTGAACCCAACACAAGGACGGCATTGTTACTGCCAACTCCATCATCTCTGAAATGAACAAACAAAGGAATTGTAGCAAAAAGTGACACCCATGAAAATCTAATCTTTAGGAGAAAAATGATTCATTTTCTAGACACAAGATAGACACACACGTAAGAATGGTTCTTATGAGAACATAATTTTATACCCAAATAAGAACGAAACATAAAATCTCAAAAGTGAAATGATAACATACACAGTCATTCTAGTCTCCAGGAAACTTAAACATTAAAAATAAATTGGGATTGAGGCTCCCCTGCTGGTCCAGTGGTTAAGACACTGTGCTACCACTGCAGGGGGCAGCGGTTTGATGCCTGGTTGGGGAACTAAGATCCTACATGCTGCCTGTTGTGGCCAATAAATAAATAAAGAAATAAACAGAGATTTTTCTTTCCCTCATTAATATAGAAGTGTTTCCTAATAATGACTGGGGAAGCATCAGCAAGATCAGCTATACGGATTAATAGATTTCCTCGGTGAGGTCAGTTCCTCCAATGGCTACAGAGCGCCACCCCTGGTGTGGTCTCCTGTGATCTGACTGTGGCTGCTTCCCAAGTATGAGCCCAGCATGCTCCCCAAGGTATGCCATGTCCTCCAGGGGCTGTGCCTTAACCCCATGAGGCACCTCCCAGGAAGATTCTGCTAACACCGTCTCTGCCAGTTTGTGGTGTCCGTTCTACCGGGGGTGGCTGCTTCTTGCAGTTACACGTCTCTGGGTTACCTCGATGAGCGTTTTTTGCTTGGTCAGCCTCCCTTCACTCGTGTAACCAGTTCCCTGTATTAAGTCAGTTCCTTGAAATTCCTAGATTGCTTTCTGTTTGCTAACTGGACCCTAGACTAGTGGGATTTCCAGGTGGCACTAGCAGCAAAGAACCTGCCTGCTAATGCAGGAGACTTAAGGGACTCGGGTTTGGTCCCTGGGTTGGAAAGATCCCCTGGAGGAGGACACGGCAACCACTCCAATATTCATGCCTGGAGAATCCCATGGACATAGGAGCTTGGCAGCCTATGGTCCAAAGCGCTGCAGAGTCGGACACGACTGAAGTGACTTAGCATGCACACAGGGACCCTGAATCGGTAGGACAAAGAGACTGAAAGCCTGAGAATGCACGTGCGTTTGCCAGGTCGCTGAGATTCGCATGGATATACTTCTTATCTGTACTGAGATCTGGGGACAATAACCCAGGGGCAGCTCCCACCACCCACCCTCACATCCGAAGGCTATTTATTCAGAAAGACTGGCTAGGTGAGTGGGGTGATGGCAATTTAGCCACAGATTTCTAAGAACCAGCTTTAAGGGTCTGTCTTTCCACAAAAGACCAAACTTTTCATACTGAGGAAGGCAAATGCAGAACTCTTTAAAGAACACTGAAACAAATAATATAAACATAACGTTTTTGCAACACAATTCAGTTCAAAGGTCTGTATTAAGCGAAGAATCCCATTCTTAACTATTAATAAAAATCTAAAAATAGCACAATGGAGGCAGAAAGCCAAAACTCAGGGGAAAGTGGCTCCTAAATGGACATGGAAGATTCTGGAAATATGAAATGTGTAACTGTTTTTTTTCAAACTCAAATCCCTATAATGTACAAAGAAATGTGAAAATAGCCTTTGAAGGGGAGATTGTAAATTCACTCAAAGTACAATCATGAAAGGCTACCCAACATATAAAGGACACACACTAACCAATTCTAATGCTGCCCAGTCTTCTCTTTCATAAAAACAGTATGTGTTATAGCTAATGAAAAGTTACTATAAAAAGTAAAATTTTAATGATTTACTACAAGTATTTCCAATCTCTGTGGACTTTGAGCCTCACTGCTGAGTAGAGTTTGCAGTACAGAGAGAAGCATTCTTTCAGACCAGTACAAACTAGGTGTCCACTTAGGGTATTCATTCCTTAAACAATAGCCCTGTCTTAATTCTTGTACAAGGTCCAGGGAGAGAAGGCCTTGGCCACAGGACCTTGAGAACATGACCGACATTGTGGTGAGGAGACTGTAGCAATCTTTCCTGTTCCCTGGCTCTGATTCTCCAGCTCCCTCTGATCATTGCTCATTGTTCCATGAAGTGGCCCTATGGGAGATGACCCTTCCCAAGCAGATACAATTATTCTAACCACTATGGTGGTTAATATACATCCTTGCACTGATATTTTGCACAGCAGCTTTGTAATCTGGGTTCATTTGGGTCCATCCCTGAGAAATAAAAAACCTTTATTATGATCACAAAGTCAGTTTCTGAGCCATGAGGCGAAGGAGAAGCCCCAGGATTACATGAAGCAGTTCGTTCTCAAAGTGTGGTCCCTGCATCAGCAGCACTGGCATCACCTGGGACTTGTTAAAACTGCAAATTCTTGGGCCCCATCCCAGACCTCCTGAATCAAGAGAACAGGAGCCAGTACTCTGCTTTAACAAGCACTCCAGGGATTCTGATGCCTGCTTAAGTCTGAGAGCCATTAAATGGAAATGACATAGTCACTTGGGGGTGGTGGGAGGGGACTGATGGTTAATTTTATGTGTCAACTTGGCTAGGCCATGGTGCCCAGTTGTTTGGTCAAATGCCAGTCTAGATGTTGCTGTGAAGGTTTTTTTGATTTTTTTTTAGATGTGATTAAGACTTAACTTCATGGGCTTTGTGTAAAGCAGATTACCCTCCACAATGTGGGGCAGACTCATCTAATCAGCTGAAGGCCTTATGCGAAAAAACTCTGGGGTCCCCTGACAAGGAAAGAACTCTGTCTCCAGACTGCCTTTGGACTCAAAGTTCAAACATCAACTCCTCATGGCCTGTCCTGTAGATTTCAGACTTGGCAGCCTGGACAAAAGTTATTTCCCTAAATCTCTGGATAGATAGATAGATTGAAAGACAGGAAAAAACAAACACATCCTACTGGTTTTGTTTCTCTGGAGAACCCTGACTAATACAGGGTAGCTCATAGGCCTAATATATGTGTCTATATAAGGACTTGGAGAAGGAAATGACGACCCACTCCAGTATTCTTGCCTGGGGAATCCCATGGACAGAGGAGTCTGACAGGCTACATAGTCCATGGGGTAGCAAAGAGTCAGACATGACTAAGCACTACATAAGGACTAGGATTCTACCTGTTTCTTCTAGTACTGTATGCTCAGTGCCCAGGCTATAATAGGCTCTTTCTATGTGTGTGTATATATATATATATATATTTTTTTTTTTAA
The DNA here is from genome assembly GCF_003369695.1 of Bos indicus x Bos taurus. Taxonomy (NCBI): domain Eukaryota; kingdom Metazoa; phylum Chordata; class Mammalia; order Artiodactyla; family Bovidae; genus Bos; species Bos indicus x Bos taurus. Next base: position 107,102,755 of record NC_040076.1, read on the forward strand.
TATGTATTTATTTTTGGCTGTATTGGGATTGCTCAGCAGTGTTTGGGCTTAGTTTCCCCACAGTGCGTGGGATCTTCGCTCTCCAATCAGGGATCAAACCTGAGTCCCCTGCATCGGAAGGCAGATTCTTAAGCACTGGACTGCTGGGGAAGTCCCTGTTTCTATATTTTTGATAAATGTATGATCTGCGTTAAACTCACTGGGAAAGGGAAGTGGATAATTTGGCTCTGAGAGGGGGCTCTTAGCAAATAGTCAACACTGTTGGAGGACTCTTGCACTAAATTCCGGTGAGCAATAAACCTCTCCTCAGGAATCTTCTAGAGTATATAGATGAACCAACAGGAAATCACATCAAGGAATTGTGTTTAGTGTTTCTGAGTTTAATTTCTTACAAGTGAAAGCATGCTCAGCATTCAGCAGGCCATTCTTAAGATTCTGTTCTAGCCACAGGAGCTGCTGGTTTAAGTGCCATGAGCACGGTGACTGCATCTTGTCATTTCTGCTAGGCCTTGTATCTCAGTAGATTCTTATCAGTACACTGCTTTTCTGAAAAGAGTAAAATTGAAAACTTCACCTCAAATATTGTCTATTTTAGCATTTCTGCCCCAATACATCAATCTAGAAAGTCTTTTTTAAAAAATGTCCTTTCCTGGAACTCAGGGACAAGGATGTTCCCCCTCTACTTCTGTGTTAGCCACTCAGCGGGGCAGCTAATGAAGAATGAAGGCAGGGCTTGGTCTCCAGGCGAAGCGGACTATTCTGAGCAGGGGTCAAATCACCTTCATTAAACTATTTTTTTTAATGAATAACATTTATTAAAAATTATAATATGTGCCTAATAAAATTATGTAAGTCAGACAGAAAGTAGATGTAGTTAAGGTGTTCACAGACCTTTCTTTCTCTGGAGAAAGAGCAAAGATGTTGACTAATTTCAGATTTTGATAAGTATACCATTTTGAAATCTTAGGGATGGTAATTCTATCTGCCACATGAAATCGGAAAAAGTAAACATTCCTTGGCTAACCTTTTCCATCCCACCTACTGAAGCCCAAGTCAAGTGTCATGGAAACTATGCCAGATGTTCCATGCTGACTGACCAGCTGAGACTGGGCTGAGGAGGTCTGGTCCCAGTGCAGTAGGGAGACAGAAGGACTCTGGGCTAACAGCTGCCTCTTCAACACAGTCGTCAGTCCTTGGTTGAACCTATTTGCTCTCCACTCACCTTAAAAACATAGAATTTGAGGAAAGGGATTCATCATTTCAGTATGAGTCCATTCAGTCCAGGAGACACTCAGCCATGGGGAGACTCTGAGGCAGGGTCCTCCACAGGCTGCTGCTGCTGCTGCTAAGTCGCTTCAGTCATGTCTGACTCTGTGCGACCCCATAGACGGCAGCCCACCAGGCTTCCCCGTCCCTGTGGGCTGCCATCAGTCACTCAGATCCCGGGGTCTGAATGTACAGCCCTGAGTCAAGTGTGCGTGAATGTGTGGGGGATGAACAAGGATTGGAAAATCAGAGGAAGGTGCCTCAGCAACTTCCAGGGTTTGAAAGACAACCCAAACCCAAAGAAACAAAACAGGCTGGAGGTTAGGCTCATAGTCTACCTTCAGCCTGGATGGGAGCTATTTTGAGACAAATTCTAGGTATTTGCTGCATCATTTAAATGTCTTAGAATAAAACTAATTAGATCATGTATGTGTGTTAGTCGATTAGTTGTGTCCGACTCTTTGCAACCGAAAGATCTGTAGTCCACCAAACTCCTCTGTCCATGGAATTCTCCAGGCAAGAATACTGGAGTGGGTTGCCCTTTCCTTCTCCAGGGGATCTTCCCCACCCAGGAACTGAACCTGGGTCTCTTGCATTGCAGGTAGATTCTTTACCTGAACCTTATTAACAGAAAAAATGAAAGGAAAACTATTTTCTTATAGAAACCAAACAAAACATCTCATTTCCCTTCCCCTCCCTCCATAGAAGGACAGAAACAGCTAATTGTGTGTTCTCAATGGTCAGACTGTTTAAAATAACAATAAAAAGTACACACACAAGAAAGCTATAGACGATGTATTGAAATTTCCTAATCAAGTGAGTATCACAGAAATAAATCTGATGATTTCAACCAATCTGTTTTATAGAAACCAAGTAATCACTGTCAGTGAAAGAATAAGCCATTCCAGTGCCAGACAGCTCTTTTGTTTCTGCAAGCAACAGTGTTCAGCAGATACCCTGGATGTTTTGTTAAAACTTCTGACTAACATCCTCTTTATTATTCAGATTGATTAGGAAAATATATTTTTCTTTTGACAGAATCGGGTTGCTTTTTAAGGAATTACTTGTTTCAAATTACATCCTTCTATTGAGCACTGGAATTTGACACCTCATGCATAACACACTGCTTGTCGCTCCCCACCTCCCAACAGGAAACGTGGCCCTGTGGGGATGACTCTGTATTTACATTCAGCCTCACACATCAGCATTTACCAGTGTGAGGCCAAGGGCTGTCAACTCCTGGCTCCTAGTCAATATTTAATCATTGTGCAGTTACGGAGGGAGAAGGAAACATTCCATCTCCCAATAACATGCCTTTAATATGAAAAAAGCTCTCATTACATTTATGGATGCATGGTTACACTTTTCAGAAAAGCTATCAAATTGAGAAGTTGCACAACTGCTCTGATATGGCATTTTAAGTGTATTGCCTTTGGTGGGTGGATAGATAACCTGAATAATACATAATTGTGATTTTTAAAAAAGTAATATGGACCTTTGAGTTCTCCCTAAAACTTTTTTCTTTTTTAATGGGTGAGAGTGTTTGGGGGGGGGAAAAAACCATGGAAACCTTGTCTAGTTCATTACCTCTAGCTCTAGTTCAATCTCTAGGTAATAAAGCAAAGGATGTATTCTAAGGAGAAAATTCAGATTGGTTTTGTGATTTTTACTTGGTATTAAAGCATTTGCCATTTTTTTAAAGTCTTTATTGAATTGGTAACAATACTGCTTCTGTTTTATGTTTTGGGGGTTTTGGCCGAGAGGCACGTGAGATCTTAGCCCCCTAATCAGGGACCTGAACCTGTACCGCTGCATTGGAAGGCAGAGTCTTACCCACTGGACCACCAGGGAAGTCCTTGAAGTTTTGTTTTGGATGGAGATGTATAAACAATTTTCTCAGTCCCAGCACAATGCTATGAAGCCATTTATTTTTCCATCTGTTTTTAGGATAACTGAAAGAACAGAAACCATTGGTTAAAGGAATACAGTGATGGAAGCCAATGAGAGGTCCCCATGTTACAAGGAATCCTTTGGCTGTAACCTGACAAAAACACCTCCTATTTCTTGCGTAGCAAATGGGCCTGAGCTAGAGACGTTTTTACCATTTAAATGAGATCTGCAGTGTTCCATGGGGAAGGTTCATGCATTACTTACAGTGTCAAGATGAAAGGAAAACTGCAATGAAGGTGAATGCTGGAAAATGAATCACAGTAATAAGTATTTAAAATGCCTTAGCTCAAAGGCACACAGTTCTTCTTTTTCATTCCTTCTACTAACCAAGGACCAGATGAACAGGTGTGGACTTGTTCATCTTGATCATATGTGGCAGGAAACATTTTTACTTCAAAGTTGCAAACCCTATTTGACAGTTCAACAGCTTTTCATTGGTGGGTAGAGAGAGGATTAAGCTTTACCTCAGCTCATACTATTCACTGGTCCTGCTCAGACATGGTAATTACCTATAGCTCCTAACCAAGGCTCCAGATCCAATCATCTCAAGCTGGATGGTTGGGGGAGGGGAGGGGTTTCTCTAACCTCCCTGGGTGTTGTTCAGTTGCTAAGGTATGTCCAACTCTTTGCAACCCCATGGACTGCAGCACTCCAGGCTCCTCTGTCCTTTGCTATCTCCGGAGTTTGCTCAAATTCATGTCCATTAGTCTGTGATGCTATCTAACCGTCTCATCCTCTGCTGCCTTTCTCATTTTGCCTTTAATTTTTCCCAGCATCAGGGTCTTTTCCAATGAATTGGCTCTTCACATCAGGTGGCCAAAGTATTGGAACTTCAACTTCAGCATCAGTCTTTCCAATGAATATTCAGGGTTGATTTTCTTTAGGATCAATTGGTTTGATCTCCTTGCTGTCCAAGTGACTCTCAAGAGTCTTCTTCAGCACCACAATTCAAAAGCATCAATTCTTCAGTGCTCAGCCTTCTTTATGGTCCAACTTTACACCCATAGATGATTAATGGAAAAAAAATCATACCTTTGACTTCCCGAACATGCCTGCAGAGCATTGTGGGGATTTCTGAAAGGAATTCCTAGGATGGAGTTCTCACATGGCCAGCATCAGAATGCCTGACCTTCTGCCCTGAATCCTGTGACCATCTGGCATATTAACATTTCTATCCCATCCTGGGTTAGTGTATCTAAAGCACAAATAGCTCACGAGGAAAAAGGCTGGGACTCCTGTTTTTAACATATTCCCATCCTACAGCATCCAGTAGACCTGAGCAGAAAACCCACCAACACGCCAACTCCTTTAAACCAAAATACTCTAGAAGTTTCTGGAGCCTGAGAAGTTTAACATTAATTCACCTTGGAATTTAAGTAGCTTCTTCCCTCTTATTTTCCTAAAACGCTCCATTCTCTGGGTCCAAGGAAATGGCATTTCAAATATTGCCTCTTTTATTAAACTCCTTACAGCATGAACAGTTTTAAAGTTTATTACAGGAAAACTGCACGGTGATTTTATTGTGAAAAAGATGGCTTTAAGAGTGGTGGTGGAAAGTTCCAAAAGTGACGTACAGACTCAAAAGGCTGGGATGTTTGCTGAGAAAGACAGTGATTTTGGTCAGGATTCTCCTGGCTGATTTCCATGTACCTTTCCAAACTCCCTCCCGCTCCACAGCCCTTCCACCGGGGTAGTTCTTGCCAGCCCCCCTTGTACAGGGCTCCCTCCTCCCTAGATCTCCATTCCATTGTCCTCCCCCACTGCCTCTGCCCCCTGGACCTCTCCTGCACAGCACTTACCTTGGATATTAAATAACTAGCTGAGTAAGTTGTTTAATGGCCCCCTCCCTCACCAAAATAATGATGCCATTTGGGCAGGATCACCACTCTCTTGAGCAAACTCCATGAGTTTGAGCAAGCTCTGAGAGATAGTGAAAGCCAGGGAAGCTTGGTGTGCTGCAGTCCATGGGGTCATAAAGAGTCAGACACGACTTAGTGACTGAACAATAACAACTTCTCAGTGTCTAGCACAGCACAACTACTGAGTGAATGACTATTACATGAATAAGTGCACGAATGGGCAAAATCAAAATCATAGAATGTGGTGTGTTCAACTTCACTGTATCCAACCTTGTCCCTCTTCCTGGTTCTTCGTGTGATGGTCTCTTTTAGAACTACTGGCACAGATAAAGCCACTGCTGGATGTGGTCTCAGGATTTTTGGAGAGAAAGCTCTCTGGGTGCATTTCCTTGATGGTAAGGGCTCCCGAGGCTCCCCATCCATTTGAGTTGCCTGGAACCTCAGGGACCCCCTCATCCCATTCTATGCATAAAATAATTTAAGAGGAGCCACTCACTCAAGATTGAGTGTCAAGGGAGTGAGAATGCACAGTTTTCTCTCCATGAGCTTCCACTCAACCAGAGGGTCATTACGTCCCCTTCAAGCCAATATGTTGGGTGAGTTTTTGACTGAGCCTTAACAACTGGATAGATTTGATGATTAAATGTAAGCACAGAGGGTGGGTGGTAGGGACCTTTAAAAGAGAGAAAACAAACATAAAGCCACACATTCATGTTCAAATGAATTTCTAATTAATTATTAATTAATTACTTAAAGTTTCAGCTTATGAAAAATTCTCAAATACAAACAGGTGGGCATAAGTAGATATTCTATATCACAAGATCACGGATATTTAGATGTGGTCATAGCCATCAGGAAAAATAAGCAGTTACTGTGTTATAGAAAGTTAGAGGGGCTACATTCCAAACAGTTGGTGTAGTGGTTTCTAGCCGAAGTGGAAAGTACATGGCCCTTGGAGCCAGAAGAATGTGTACTAACTCTGTGATCTCATCATATACTTCAGTTTTTTTTTTTTTTTAATATTGTTTATTTATTTGGCTGCATTGGGTCTTAGTTGCAACACACAGGATATTCGTTGTATCATGTAGGATCTTTCATTGCAGCATGTGGGCTCTCCATTGGAGCATTCGAGCTTAGTTGCCCTGAGGCACGTGGGATATTAGTCCCCTGACCAAGGATTGAACCCACACCCCCTGCACTGCAAAGTGGACTCTAACCACTGGGCTACAAGGCAAGTCCCTACTTCAGGGCTTGTTTTTTTTTGTCTATGAGATGGGAGTAACAGCATTCACGTGGCCCCACTGTGCATTAGGAAATACATGAAAAGCTCAGTGCCTGCCCAGTAGGCACTCAATAAGTACCAGCTTTGTCTTTCTCATTAAAACAGGTTTAGGGCACATCTCTGCAGTTCTCACAGCATCATGGTCTTCTTCAGCAGAACCTGCACATTTGTATTTTTATATGATTTATGTGGGTCTCTGCAACTCAACTGCAAGCTCCATGAAGGCAAGAAGCCCCATGACATGACAGCTGCATGTGAGCTTCTGCTCGTCTGTATCTCCCACGCCCAAAACACAGCAGACCTGCAACATATAGTCACTGACTGAATAAAGCTTAGCTCTGGAGAAAAAAATGACGACATATATTAAGGAAAGTCTTGGCAGACATCATATTGTAGACTTCTCACTTCGCCAAAAAGTTTCACATAAGCAATTTTAAAATATAGCTTTTGCTCCAAAATGAATTCAGAAAATTTACCCTTTCAAAGCTCAGAGACTCGCTACACTTAGACAACATAAAAGCACAATTTCTATAAAATAAGAGGTGTCTAGAAGACAATCTGTAAAATTCACATGAAAAACATGAGATTTTTACCATAATATCAGTTGTTTCTTGTCCCTAATCACAAAGAAGCTACTATTACTATTCTGGGTCAGGTCTGGAGGCTGCTGGTAACTACTTCCTTACACACAATCTGAGCTGCATCAAAAGGACACATCGGTGGATAGACCTAGACAGTCACAGAGAGTAAAATCAGTCAGAAAGAGGAAAACAAATATTGTGTAATAACTCTTGCATGTGGAATCTAGAAAAATGATATAGATGAACTTACTTGCAAAGCAGAAATAGAGATAGAGATGTAGAGAACTAATGTATGGATGCTGGGGTCAGGGGAGAGGATGGGGGCTGAGATAAATGAGATTGACATATATACAGTACTATGTATAAAATATACAACTAATGAGAACCAACTGTGTGGCACAGAGAACTCTATTCAGTGCTCTGTGATGACCTAAATGGGCAGGAAGTCCAAAAAAGAGGGAATGTATGTATGTATATGTATAGCTGATTCACTTTGCTATACAGCAGAAACTAACACCATTGTAAAATAATTATACTCCAATAAAAATTAATTTTAAAAAAGAATAAAAAACAAAGGACACATCTGGACTGGCATCAGGGGGCACCTTTCAGCTCAGTGTTTGAATACTGGCTCTAATATTAATACTACCAGCCATAGGTTGAAGCCCTGTGTGGTCCAGTTAGGTTTGCTCCTTCCCAAGGTCACTGATGCTCTTCAGGGTTACAGATTTTGACTTTACTTCTGGCCAGTCACCCGATAAATGGGTACTGTGGCACCAGGGTCAGAGAAGTAGAGGGAAGGCAGGAGGACAAGATGCCCTGAGCAGATGAGTCATGAGGTCTCAGTGTAGGTATCAGTGTGGCACGTTCTATTTGTAACACCATGAAAGTCTCTTTCATTTTGTGTGGTTATTTCCTTACCTATAAAAACGGAAAGAACTGAGAGCCCAGTGTGAGTTACCCTGCCCTTGGACCAGCTGAGCTCTAAGGTCCATCCCACCTTTGATATTCAGTGATTCTGTGAAAGACTCAAAATACCTTAGAGGCATGTACTTAGTGCCCTTGGGCCTACAACTGTCATGTTCGAATCTGAGTCATAAGTTTAGAGACTGCTTTTTAGTATCAGTTTGTTGTTATTCAGTTGTGTCTGACTCTTTGCGACCCCATGAACTGCAGGAGGCTGGGCTCCCTTGTCCTTCACTATCTTCCAGAGTTTCCTCAAACTTATGTCCATCGTCGGTGATACCATCCAACCATCTCATCCTCTGTTGCTCTCTTCTTCTTTTGCACCCAGTCTTTCCCAGCATATTAGGGCCTGGTTCTGGGACTGATGAGCTGGTTCATCAGTTAGAGTTCCTGATTTTAAAGCAATAAGACCAACCCTAGCTGACTTAAGCTCACAGAATCAACAGGAGATGGACATTGAGAAACTCAGGGAGGTGGAAAAGGTAGGGAAGGTGAAGCCGTGGCCACAATCCCCTTGTGGGAGGGGTTCAACCACAGTCCCCTTGTGGGAGGGGTTCAGTGGCCGTCACCAGCTCAAGGAGGCCTCCCACTGCTCCTGAGGGCATCATAGGGAATGCACTAGACCTAAAGTCCCAGGGGAGCTCCTCCACTTGCAACAGTGTCAGGGGAGGGAGAATCTGGGCTGAGGTCTCTAGAACAGGAGTCAGCCACTTGTGATTGTCCTCCCACCAAAATAACACACAACAGCAAAGAGTTAACTTCCTAAGGAGGACATAGATGCTATTAGGAAGGGTAACTCATGCCAGGCAGAAACCCCATGCACATCCACCAGAGGAGCAAGAACCTAAGAATACAGAGGTCAGTGATGTCCATATGTTCTGTCTTCAAGCATAGTGTCCAATGAATTTCAAAGGAGTATATAAATTGAAGCAGTGGGTCAAAACAATTTTGGTCTGAAATATCCTGTGATAAACCATAATGGAAAAGAATATAAAAAAGAATGTCTATATGTGTATAACAGACACTTTGCTATACAGCAGAGACGGCACCCCACTCCAGTACTCCTGCCTGGAAAATCCCATGGACGGAGGAGCCTGGTAGGCTGCAGTCCATGGGGTCGCTGAGGGTCAGACACGACTGAGCGACTTCACTTTCACTTTTCACTTTCATGCATTGGAGAAGGAAATGGCAACCCATTCCAGTGTTCTTGCCTGGAGAATCCCAGGGATGGGGGAGCCTGGTGGGCTGCCATCTATGGGGTCACACAGAGTCGGACACGACTGAAGTGACTTAGCAGCAGCAGAGACTAGCACAACATTGTAAATCAACTATACTTCAATTTAAAAAAATGAAAAAAAACAAAACAAAAAACAACCATTCTGGTCTGAAGAACACACAGTTTTCAACTCGATTATATGGGTTCTACCAAAAGAACGTTTACTTAGTAGTAGCATAATCCACAATATATTGAACATGTAATTAACAAAGAATTCTGGGAAATCTGAAGAAATCTTAAGAAGAAATCACTGAGCCTGTCAGCCAAACCAGGCCACCCAAAGGCAGGGAATGAGTAACCAGGAAACCCTCCTTATGAGAAGTCACTGAGTCACAGGGACATCTTTCTATGGCTGAGAAAACTATGCCTGGAGCCCATTACCAGTTTAGTTTTGAAACTTCAGAGTATTCAATCAGTCCGCAAATATTGATCATTCTCATATGCCAATTTTCTTTCCTTTTTCATTTTCACAAGTCTCAAACCTCTTTCCTCACCATTTTTAGTCTGTGAAATCTCCAACGTGTTCCTCATGACCCTCCCTCATTTCACATCTTGAGTGGCCTGTGTCCCCCAGGTCACTTACACCTCTTTCTAGTCAACTCTAACTCACTCCCTTCTGCTGGAATGTTCACACTACGGGCTCACAGGGCCTTTCCAATTCCACCTGACCCTTTACTTCAAGGAACGAGACTCTCAAGCCAAAATGCTGCTCCCTCATTAAAAACACAAGTAAACAAAAGATTCAGAAGTTGGTGAGCCAAATAACATTCCAAACGACAGTGACAACTTGTGGCTGGCCACAGCCCATGAAACTAGGCGATGGCTCAGGACAGCCCCCTGCCTCCCGCCTTCCTGCTTGGAAGAGCCTCTCCTCCACAGATCTGTGTGTATGTGTTTCTCTCTTCACCTGGCTCTCCTGTCCCTTCATGACATAGGCTTCCTCCTTCAGGGGAGAGACTGAGAGAAGGTAGCCTCGTTGGAAGAGAAGCTGCGAGTCCCATCTTCAAAATGCATTTACAAAGCAAATACACAAGCAGAACTTGTTTGAGTTTCAAGTTTGCTTGGGATGACTTTGTGGGAGCCGAGGGATAATATGAAGCACTTGACGCTCCCCTCTCTTCTCAAGCCACAGCCTACATGTTATTTATTAGCTTTGTTGGGTGGTTTTAATACATACTTCTTAATTTTTAAAGCTAATATAAATCCAATTAAAGCCTGAAGTTTAGATAATAATACTGTGCCAATGTTCATTTCTTAGTTTTGACAAATGTACCACAGTTATAAATGACTCACACTCACAAACTATTATATTTGAATAAATATTAAAAAACAAACATATTTCTCTTAATAATTATATATATGTATATTGTATATAATATATATTATATACAATCTTAACATCACGGGAAGTTGGTAAAGGATAGTCAGAAACTGGTACTATCTTTGTATCTTTTTAACATCTCTGTAAATCTAAATTTATTCCCAGGTAATAAGTTTGTTTTAAAAAAGCTAAGTGAACATTTTCTATTTTTTCAAAGGAAAGTGAAATAACCACCTCAAACTTGTCTCATTTGTTTGAAATCTGTTGACTTTGGACATAGAGCCAATAGTTCTACAGAGTAAAAAAAAAAACAAAAAAAAACTCTATACTTTCAATGCTGCTGCTGCTGCTGCTAAGTTGCTTCAGTCATGTCCGACTCTGTGCAACCCCATAGACAGCAGCCTACTAGGCTCCCCCGTCCCTGGGATTCTCCAGGCAAGAACACTGGAGCAGGTTGCCATTGCCTTCTCCAATGCATGGAAGTGAAAAGTGAATACTTTCAATAGGTCCTCCTAAATACTATGTAGTAACAGCTACAATTAAATAAAAACTCAAAACAATTCAGCAGTATTAAAGTTTCATTGGATTCTATATAACAAGAAATTTTATTAGAACTCACCCCTACTGTCACCCCTTGGAATTAAATGGTCTCAGATGAGTTTCCAGAAGATAAAAGAACTGAGGCCACATATCCTGCAGTGTGTCTGGGTCTGTGTGCACACACATGTTTATGCTTAAGACAATCTGTTCTTAAAGAGCCCTTTCCTTTTCATCCTTTGCAAATAATGAAATACCCCAAATCCAAATAAATCAATTTCTGAACTGCTTTGAAGATGAAAGAGAAAAGAAAATTCTAAGTAATGGAATGTATATAAAAATAAAGAGGAAGATGTGTAAGGTATCTTTTATTTTTTTTCTCTGGGTGTTACTGCTTTAAATTACTTTAAGCACTGAAAGTGGGGGAGATATTACTCTGGTGTCAGTAAATCAGGCCAACACTCCTTCAGGAGTTTTCCTCCCTGAGATCTCTCATTTCTAGACTCTTATCAAACCTTTCAGCAAGTTACCCTCATCTCATCCCCACATCAGGTAAGTCATCTAATGTCTTTGGGTCTCAGTTTTCTTACCTGTAAAATGAAGGGGTTGGGTTAAGAGTAGGATGGAAAACTGGTAGCCCAAGGGCACCTTTTGAACTGCAGATCTGCTTCTTAATTCCACAAAACTTGTCTTTATTTAAAGTTATTTGCAGTGCATTTAGTATTCAAAATGCATCCATGCTCAGTTGCTCAGTCGTGTCCCTCTGACTCTTTGCAGCTGTAGCCTGCCAGGCTCCTCTGTCCATGGGATTTTCCAGGCAAGAATACTGGAGTAGGCTGCCATTTCCTTCTCCAGGGGATCTTCCTGACCCAGGGATCAAAGCTGCATCTCCTGAGTCTCCTGCACTGGCAGGTGAATTCTTTACCACTGAGCCACCTTGGAAGCCCCAGTATCCAAGATATTTTTCCTAAAAATCTGGGTCCTGGGTTTCTCCTGACATATCAGAACTCTGAGACTCTGCCTGGCACAGCAACAAGTCGGGAGTATGAAAGAACAGCTGTCTTCTGTCCCGGGACCCATCCTCTGCTGCTCTCATTAGTTCCCAGCGTGGCCTCTGGAAGCATTAGAATTTGCCACCTTTGCTATGGAGTCCCTTCCAGCTCTAATATTCACATTCTCAGTGTGATTGTTTACTAGAGAGTTTTAATTTGCTTCCAGAGTACTAGAATTTCTACAGAGGTCTTACATGTCAGTACAAGCAGAATCACTATACATTTGCTTTGTTGAGTTTCTATATGAAACACAAGAAAAATACATCTAATGAAAACACCACACCATAGGAGAGCCAGTATTCAGAAAAACTTAAAGTTCCTGCTGCCTAAAATTATTCTTTTAGAATGAGCTCTTACTTAAGGGCTATTTGGGTCAGAGAGTGGGGCCACTGTTGACCAGATGACAACTCTAACAGGAGATGAATGGTTACATAATTTATGTAATTTAAGTATTTAAAAATAAAATCCCAGTGGCCTTCTCTTACTCGTCACAAAACCAATTTCAGAGTGGAAATAAAAAGAACAGAGCACTTAAGATGTTGTTACTCATAATAAAATGTCAGACCAGGTCAAAATGGACCCAAATTACATAAGATTGCACAAAGAAAAAAAATTGTAATTTTCATAAGTGGCATAATTTTTAGCCACCGGAACCATGAGGAGAAAAACAGAAGGCTATGTTGGGTTTTGAAACTATTTGAAAACATGTTATTTTTATAGGAGTGGAGATGAGGCCTTAATGTTCTTTTCTAAGAAGACACTGTGCTAGGTTCCCAGAGGTCCAAACCATTCTTATTTTAGAAGGAAGTTAAACACTACTCTTTCTATGGATGGAGAAAAGGAGGTACGAACTCTTATGCTGCCGCACTTGACATTTAAAATGCCCCAGCCTTTCATAACACAGCAGCTTTTCTGTTTTTATTTTTTAACGCTTTAACCTCAAATCTAAATTTACAACACGGCTAGAGATCTCAGGAATTATTAGGAAATTACCTCATTCCCTTTAAACTTTTTTAGACAGCAAAGTTCTTTCCATGTATGGCAAACAAAGAAGGAAACAGAATCAAGTTACAGAATCAAGAAGCTGCTACGACTTACCTGTTATTTTGTTCGGGACATGTCTACAGCCTACTAGTAAGCAGGTGGGCCCTGACCACAGCTAGCTGGCAGGGGAAGGTGCCTGTCCTCAGCTCTTCATCATCAAGTGGTCCATGAGGGAACCTGGCAGGGACTCTGGCCACCAGAGGTACCCAGCACAGAGGAGCCACTTTCTTACCGACTTTGCATTGGTTCTCAGACAGGTCACCTGCACAGGTGTGAAAGGGGAAACAGAGGCAGGCTGCAGATCACAGTGGGGAGGAGTGTCCTGGAGGAAGAAGTGATGGGTATGTGCCGCCATGGGGACAATGATCTACTGGCCTGGCTGGTGGGTGTCCAGGAGGTAGGGGCAGAAACTCCGCCTTTGGAGGTTTGACTGTGAGGCTGCAGAAATGGTGCTCTGTTTTCTGCTCTTCCTCAAAGACCTTGAAAACAAACCCATCCACCTGGGCAAATGGAGCATCACCTGGAAAAGCCCAAGTCCCCACACTTTCTTGATAGAAGCTTTTTGTAACATTTTGTAAAAAAAAAAGAAAAAAAAAGTCTATGAATAACTAAGACATTATTTCTACAAGGAAGAGTTCTGAAGAATCAATCATGTCTATTAGGACATGGGTAATAAAACTCTTGAAGTGATGAATTTGCAGAAATCAGTTGCTGACTAATGCATTGCTCCCTGTAATCCATAAAAATTGAAGCTTTTTTTTTTGTATACTGGGCTAATACCCCAAGGAAGATTCACAATCACTTTCATGAGCTATAAATATTAAGGAAAGACGTTTAAAAATAGAAAAAGAGAGAAAGATGAACATGATATTGTTGATGATAGATATACCAGAAAGGCCATTCAATTACAAATATAAAATATTTGGATGGAGATACAGGGGTATCAGTAAAATGGACATATATAAGAGGTAATTATTAGGAAATCTGATATACAAAGCTAGATTGAAGAAAACTGGTAATTTTTTCACTTGCAGTAAGCTTTGGTTTAAGAATAACCTCATGCCACTTAAATATAACTAAAAAATATTTTACAAGTACTTAAATAACCATCAGCCTGAACAAGGGGCCGAACAAGACTGGTCAAGTTCATTCCTATCACCTGGGTGTTTCCTAATCTAAATCATCACCTTTTGAATCACATATACTTTACTGAGAAAATACCATGGAAGTAGGTAAAAATAACCTAAAATAACACAAATATTAAAAAACAGGTCAGGTGGAGAGAACAAAATTAGGTTAAAATATTTATGAATGAAAACAGAGCAAAACAAGTGATAAAGATTGGTGAAAGCACATGCTGGACAAAATTAACAGAGAAATATACAGGAAAATAACAGAATCACTCACTAAAGTGAAATAGCAATCAGACCAAACCAAAACAAAGCAGACAAACCAAGAACATCTGGAATAGTGAGCACCCTTAGGGATTTCATGAAGCTTGGCAAGTGAAGGTGAATTATCACAACGCTTCTGGACCTGACAAGAATAAAGAGTGATGGCTCAGTTCTACAGATTAAGAAACATCATACAGGCAACAGAAAAATCCAAACACATCTCCCTTCCCTGACATCCATTTTTCTATTCCTAGTTTTCACCCATATTCTTTGAAGCCAGAGTCCTAATGGAGGCTATTCCATGGGCTGCTCCTGAACTCCATAAATGCCTTTCTTTCTAGTCTTTTTCTTGGTTTTTGTCATTTTGCTCTTTTGGAGGCTCATAATAAATGATCACTTGAAACTCTGTGCTGTGCTGTGTTTAGTCGCTCAGCTTCATCCGATTCTTTGTGACCCCATGGGCTGCAACCTGCCACACTCCTCTATCCATGGGGATTCTTCAGGCAACAATACTGGAATGGGTTGTCTCCTCCAGGGATCTTCCCAATTCAGGGATCAAACCCAGGTCTCCTGCACTACAGGTGGATTCTTTACAATCTTACCCACCAGGCAAGCCCAAAACTCTGTCTAGATAAAACAAAATCAGTTTCAAAACAAAATCAATCACCTTGTTGAGTGAGTCACAGAGAGGTCTTCTCTCTGTCTTTTTGAACACAGGCACCACGTCACAGCCAGACAGTCAATGGACAGATTGTAAACAGAAGCGATGTACACAACGGTGAGCCCTCACACTCGCAGCTTCCTCCTCTGTCTCCTGGAGCTCAGGTGAGTCCTTGCAGGGTTCTCAAGGGCCACTTAGCCCTGAACCCGTGAGAGGAGAGGACTGAGTGTCCCTCAGTGCTGGAAAGGAGGGTGGACAGTCAGAGAAAGGTATTTACAGATAAGAAAGGACAGGAAAAAAAAATCTGTCAGCTCAAGGAGAGCACTGTTCTGTTGGTAGAAATACACACAGTGATGAGCTAAACTCTGAATGGAAGAGACCAAGTTTATAATTGTATTACAATATAGGTTTAAAAAAAAAAAGAGAGAAAAACAATAAAATGAAACTTTTCTATCAGGTAATAAAAATTAGAACCTACTTCTAGTCGTGAAGCTCTTAAGTGATGAGCCTGGATCTATCCTCCAATTAAGTTGTGAAAAGACTTTCTTTAAGAAAAAAAAGATAGCTGAAGGGGACAGAGTTCATAAAAAGTGGAAACTGTGAGCCAGGTGACCTGAGACTGGGTTGGTCCTGGGTTGAGGAAGGTGGGTGAAGATGTTTAATCGTCATCAGACTGTTTCCTCCTCTGAAAGTGGTGAGGGTTTGACCTCTCAGATCCTTTCTATCTTTAAAATCTTACTACTTTTCTATTAAAAACGCTCAGTTTCATAATTGATACTCAAATTTCTCAAAAGCTGTGTGCAAAATAATCTCCCGGTGACTGACAGTATAAAAGCAGTAAGTGTGTAAAGCGTCATCAGTCCTAAGAGCTCAAGGAACATAAAGCAGCTAGAAAAACATTTGCAAAGGCCTTTGTTGTTTAAAAAAAAAAACAAAAAAACTTTTTAGGATTGAATTTCAGAGGTAAGAAAAAAAAAACATTCGTCTTTGGTGCAAAGGTCCAAGAGTAAAAACAAATTTCTTTTAAAATGCAAATGTAATGTCACAGAGTTTAGAGAAGCTCTTAAGGAAGGACCTGAAATTATTATTAGGACTATGACTAATTCATAGTCCTATGAATTAGCTCATAGTATAGCAGCTTTGAGCAAATTTAAAAACTAAATTTGTAAAATAAAATTTACAAAATGCATTAATACAGATAACAAGCATCCATCAAATGGCTGCTGCGGCTGCTGCTGCTGCTGCTAAGTCGCTTCAGTAGTGTCCGACTCTGTGCGACCCCATAGATGGCAGCCCACCAGGCTCCCCCATCCCTGGGATTCTCCAGGCAAGAACACTGGAGTGGGTTGCCATTTCCTTCTCCAATCAAATGGCTAGTCCTCAGAAAATGCCCAACCCTATATATGTATGTGTTTGAAGGGGAGGAAGGATTTAAAACAGTGGGGCAGACAAGAGACATACTCACAAAAAGAGAATGCCTGGAAGCAGAAATTGACAGATCTGGTCTGAGTTTTGTCGGGGATGAGCCTTTGAAAGCCTAAGAATGAGAAAGTGGAACATAAGTAGAATAAGAAGTTCAGAGGAGAAGTTGCCCAGAGCTGAGATGATCAGGTATGGCTTCCCAAAGCGGTAAGGCCCTGAGTCAGAGCAGTCCTTGGGGAAGACAGTGCTGGGCTGTTTGGTAGCCAATAATGTCTGGTCCTGCTATAGAGGAAAGGGCTCGTGCTGGGCCTTCCTGGGAGTGAAGTCACAAGGAATGCCAGGCGAAGGATCTGGAGTTGAAAGTGCAGACTGAGCTAGAAATGGATGGAGGAAGGTGATGCGATGTCAGTAGTGAGATGCTCAAATAGCTCAGTGAATGTGTGATGAGTATATCTGCATCTGTTTTTCAGATCTGCACCATGACAGTGTTCCTCAGAAGGTTCTAAAGGACCATGATGTGCAAACCAACTGGTGGGCATAGATTTCCTTTAATCCAACTACAATATTTTCCAAAGGTTCTTCTGCAGTCGGGTGAACTATCTGATGGTAGCTGAAATACACAGAGCCTGAGAACCTATGGTTTACCTGCAACCTATTTTTTTTGGAAAAGCCAACCATATTTCTTTCTTGCTGCTGCTGCTAAGTCGCTTCAGTCATGTGCGACTCTGTGCGACCCCATAGACAGCAGCCCAACAGGCTCCCCTGTCCCTGGGATTCTCCAGGCAAGAACACTGGAGTGGGTTGCCATTTCCTTCTCCAATGCATGAAAGTGAAAAGTGAAAGTGAAGTCGCTCAGTCGTGTCCGCCTCTTCGAGACCCCATGGACTGCAGCCTAGGCTCCTCCGTCCATGGGATTTTCCAGGCAAGAGTACTGGAGTGAGTTACATGCTAATGGATAGACCAGCCTTGCAGCTCTTAAACAGGAATCAACATAAATTTGAAAAGCAGACAGTGATGACACCTAAGTATTTCAAAGTAAGGTGATACACAGAATACAGTCAGCCCCAGTCATTTCCAGTTATGGTTTAAAAAAAAAAGTGATTGTAATATGGTCACATCGTACTAAGAAGGATAAATGGTAACTGCAAACCACTCAGAATGTTTTCACTGTGGTGTCCCAGGCTGAGGAATCACATAACTTATTAAACACAAACTTTACTATATTTTGCAGGAATAATAAAGATGTCTTAATTTAGTCTATAAAAACAGGAATTCATGTAATTTAAACATAGCCTAAGTAACTAAGGAAACAAACTACTTAGCCATTCAAAGCTACTTTAGCAGTGTCGTTGATGGGGGAGTAACTGGGTTGTAATTCTTACAGAATAATACACTGAAAACAACCTGTAATTAGTACCATTCTTGGAAGAAATGTAGGTAATTTAAAGTTTGCTACTAGTTAATAGTACAAACAAATAAAAAGACAAACTGCTTTCAAGTACTTTGGAAATAACTTCACCAGGAGAATCTACTTTCAATTAACATGTCAATTAAAATTACTCTTATCTTCTCATTAAAAGAGGGAAATGCACCTGTCATAGACAGTAAAAAAAATAAAAATAAAACGGCGATTAAAATGTTTCAGGTCTACAATTAGAATTCTAATTTAAAAACGAGTCCTTTTCTGAACAATGGGTATAATGACTGCAGGTTGGATATAAGATGTGATCCTGGTATTTTGCTGGGGTTTTCTCTTAAGGCAGAGGGGAGCAGTTACCCCAATCACTTGAAGAGAGATGTCCCGCCAGTCCCCAAGAACACAGGAGGAATACAGCAACTGGTGGGAGAGGAAGCCAACATCAAATTGGGCAACTTTTTTAGAAAACAGGCAACTTCTCAAACAGTTAAACACACACCTCTCATACGATCCAGTCATTCCACTCTTAGGTATTTTCCGAAGAGAAGTAAAAGAATATGTCCAAGGAAAGACTTGTATGTGAATATTCATAACACTTTTATTTGTAATAAATAAAAACAAATAAATAGAAACAACCCAAAGGTCCCTCAACTGGGCAATAGAGTATATCCATAAAATGGAACTCAGCTATCAAAAGGAATGCGCTATTACCATACACAACAACACAGACAAAGCACAAAATAATTAGATGTTGACTGAAACATGTCAGACAAAAAGATGAGTGCATATTATATAATTCCTTTTACATTAGTTTTAGAAAATGCAAGCTAACTCATAGTGATAGAAATGAAATCAGCAGTTGCCAAGGGACAGAATGGGGGGATTACAAAGCAGCATGCGTTTACTTTGGGGAGTGAAAGATAGGTTCATTACCTCGACTTTAGCCATGGTATCACAGGTGTACACATAAGTCACAACTCATCAGACTGCATACTTTAAATGTACAGTTAATTGTATGTCAATTCTGCCTCAATGGAGTTTTGTTATTTTTTAATAAAAAAATCAAAAGGAGAAGTCAAAGGGAGAAGAGGTAGAACAGGATCAACATGAAGTATCACAAAGCCTGAGACAATTTCACAGAAAGACCATTGAGAAAAAGGGGTGAAGTTATACTCCATTTAGGAAGAGGAGTAGGTTGAGGCAGTGGGCACCCCAACTCCACTTGGGGTGATGGGAAGACAGAAGAATGACTGTGACAAACTAAGGTCCTGGAGAAGCAGGAGAAAGGGAAAGCCAACCACTTGGGACTGTGTTCAGAAGAGGGAAACAGGAAGAGAAGTTCAGGTTTCCCTAAGAGTTATCCATACCAGTTCCCAAAGAGTAGGCAGGAAGACAATGGGCTTTCCCCGTGGCTCAGATGCTAAAGAATCTGCCTGCGATGTGGGAAACCTGGGTTCAATCCCTGAGTTGGGAAGATCCCCCGGAGGATGGCATGGCAACCCTTTCCAGTATTCTCACCTGGACAGAGCCTGGTGGGCTACAATCCATAGGGTCCCAAAAAATTGAACGTGACTGAGCAATTAGGCCAGAGAAGGCCATGGCACCCCACTCCATTACTCTTGCCTGGAAAATCCCATGGACGGAGGAGTCTGGTGGGCTGCAGTCCATGGGGTCGCTAAGAGTCGGGCACGACTGAGCAACTTCACTTTCACTTTTCACTTTCATGCATTGGAGAAGGAAATGGCAACCCACTCCAGTGTTCTTGCCTGGAGAATCCCAGGGACGGCGGAGCCTGGTGGGCTGCCGTCTGTGGGGTCACACAGAGTTGGACACAACTGAAGTGACTTAGCAGCAGCAGCAGCAGAGTGATTAAGCACAGCACAGCACAGCAAGTGAACATATGGGGGCAGGAGTCACATAACTTGGTACTCTAGTTCTGGGTTGTGTGCGGCCCTTGAGTTTACCAGGAGCCTTCACACACCTGCAGGTGCAGGGGGGGACCATGAGAAACACAGGGACAAGGATGGGAGCGAGGTCTGGCCAACTGAAGGGGAGACTTCGGGGAGCAGTTCTGGTTGCTGGATGGAACCTCACCCCCTACCCAGCCCCTCCATAGTGCCAGGTATCTTTGGGACCCATGGGAGCTACTGGGGATAAGGCAGTGGAGTAAAGTGACCTCGCTACCCTCAAGGCTCTGACATCAAGGTGAGGGGCTGGACACTGAGGAGGGGCTGGGCCATCTGAGGCCATGCAGGTTTGTGCTGCAGCAGCCCAGAGAAGACAGCAGGAAGTCAGGTCACCAGAGGCTTCTTCAAGACTCCCCAGGCCCCTCCTGCTCTGACACCAAAGACAGTTCCCAGGAGCATCCACGCTCCTCCCCCTCCACTGGCAGCAAAAGAGATTAGCTACTTGAAACTGTCACAAAGTTAAGGTCAGCCCTAGGTTTTTCATTCTACCCAAACATTGTATTTTTAAATTTGCCTCTAAATCTTCCCTAGATTAGAGACAGCTGATTGTCAACACATCTTTGCAATCTCAGTCCTTCGTTTTGAGCCTGTCACTGTAGGTGAGAGGAAGAAAGAGGCATGAACAAGGGTGAGGAGGCTGTCACTGCTTTGATGGACAGAACTCAATATTATTCCATTCAAACCAAACCAAACCAAAGCCTGTCTGTGAGAAGAGACTCATAAAGTCATGGGATTTTGATGATCTCCTACTTTACTTGTCCTTAACACTGAGGAAAAACACAAGAGAGGACCTGCCATTAGGAAACCCTTTAAGTTATTTCAGGAAGATGGAAGCTCTTTCCTTTTATTTCAATTAATTTTAAGCATCGAAAGGAAAAAAACCCAATCTAGCAACAGAAGAAAGAACAAAATCCCTTTCATGATTTTCTTACTGGGGTCTTCTGCAAATCACTTAACCTCTCTGGGGCTCAATTTTCTCAATGGTACAATAAGGGGACTGGTTTTTAGGCCTGGGGCATGTGAGTCTTATAAACACTTCATTCATTCATTCATTCATTCAATATTCAAGAACTATCACAGATACTAGGTTACAGCAATAAAACAATGCAGGCTAACCCACTGCACTCCAATTCAATTCTAAAAAGACCAAAAATGAAGAACTGAATAAGATCATGTCAGGCAGTGACAAGCACTAAGAAAATACACAAGGAGTGCCTGGGTAGAGGGTGGAGTGGCTTACTCTGTACTTGGGAGGGGGCTTAGGGACAGCCTCTCTGAGGACAGTCTGGGATGATAACAAGGAACCACTCACTCAATTCCACAGAGCTAACAGCACAGGCAAAAGTCGTGAGGTGGGAATAGCTTATTTGGGTCTATGGGGTCACACAAAGTTGGACAGACTGAAGCGACTTAGCAGTAGCAGCAACACAGGTGAAAAAGAGGTGCCCTTCTTTTTCATTTTATACCCTTCCTCTCAGTACTATATATTAACTTCACTTAAATATATTTGCCCACAGCCCTTTTCAAAAATGATTTATTTATTCATGGCTGTGCTGGGTCTCCGCTGCTGCACGGGCTTCTCTCCAGTTGTACAGAGCAGGGGCTACTCTCCAGCTGCAGTGTGCGGGCCTCTCATTGCCGTGCATGCTTGCTAAGTCGCTTCAGTAGTGTCCCACTCTTTGCAACCCTGTGGACACAGCCCACCAGGCTCCTCTGTCCATGGGATTTTCCAGGCATGAATACTGGAATAGGTTACCATGCCCTCCTTCAGAGGATCTTCCCGACCCAGGGACTGAATTCTCATCTGTTACATCTCTTGCATTGGCAGGTAGGTTCTTTACCACTTGCAGTGGCTTCTCTTGTTGCAAAGCACAGGCTCTGGGGTACACGGACTTCAGCAGTTGCAGCACATGGGCTCAGTAACTGAGATTCCCAGGCTCTAGCGCACAGGCTCAACAGTTATGGTGTTTGGGCTCAGTTGTTCTGGAGCATGTGGGATCTTCCTGGACCAGGGATTAAACCCGTGTTGAACCCCTGTCTCCTGCACTGGCAGGCAGATTCTTCACCAGAGCCACCAGGGAAACCTGCACACAACTTTTTATTTATTTATTGTTCATTGAAGGATAATTGCTTTACAGAATTTTGTTGTTTTCTGTCAAACCCACACCCAACTTTTTAAGGAGGTGCAAAAACTAGCACTTGATTTGAGCAGTTCCTTCAAGACAGACTTCTTCCACACCAACTCCTTTGTGACTCTCAAGCTTCTGTCCCCAGGGTTATAAATTCTCACACTTATTCCAGGCAGGAGTAAACAGGATTTTAATCAGTGTTTTCCATACTTTTATGACAGTGATCCACAGTGCAAAAGAAATCTTACACTGTAACCCAGTGTCTACATACAACTGAAATAAAGCTTTTTAAAAAATTAGTCACTGTAGTACGTTCTATTTAATTTTTTTTTTAAGTGATAAGGTGATTTCATGGAGAACTTACAGTTTGATAATCACTATTCTAACCCAATAATAGCTAGTAGTTTTGTTCAAATTTTTCCAAACTATGGAAAAATGCAATATTCAACAACCTCAAAGGCCATTTCCCCCTCCTGTTTTTCCTGTACATATACTTGCTTTAGAGCAATGGAACTCAAATTTCTGTGAAAGAAATGCCCAGAGGGGACATCTTCAGGAGGGTGAGGGAGGGAAGGAGGAGGAACCCACACAAGCAAACTGTTTACTAGGTGAGGAGACAAGACACCTCAGGTTTCAAAGATAGCCCAAGAAGGAAAGATTCAGTCTCCACAATAGCTAGAAAGGAGTGTGTGTGTGTTGGCAGAAGCAAGTCTGTTAGGTGAGCCATTAGATTTTAAGTTCCTAGAAGGAAGTCAATCTGTATCCCTACCTTGCTCACCATAATTCCAGGCCTATGTGGACAGATGTGTCACTGCAGTCCTGGGAATCAAACTTTGAATTTAGCACAGAAGTCATGGAGAGTCCCTTGGACAGCAAGGAGATCAAACCAATCAATCCTAAAGGAAATTAACCCTGAATATTCACTGGAAGGACTGATGCTGAAGCTGAAGCTCTAATACTTTGGCCATCTGATGCAAAGAGCTAACTCATTGGAAAAGATCCTGAGGCTGGGAAAGATTGAGGGCAGGAGAAGAAGGAGGCGACAGAGGATGAGATGGTTGAATGGCATCACCAACTCGATGGACATGAGTTTAAGCAAATTCTAGGAGATAGTGAAGGACAGGGAAGCCTGGCATGCTGCAGTCCATGGGGTCCCAGAGTCAGACAAGACTTAGTAACTGACCAACAACAAGGGTGCTCAAGAGCATTCTGAATAATGGAGCTCATTGTCATCATTAAACCCTAACTTTGCATGCATAACCCAATGATTACATTTTCCTGGAATGTAAAGATGTCAGGCCATAGTAAAGGAAACTTATTTATCTTCAAGTCACTGTTTAAGTCCAGGGAGATATTAATCAGATATTTTTTTCTCAGCACTAAGTGGGAGAAGGATGTTTTGAATTGCAAGATACAAGAGCAAGTACTGGCTGTAATGGAAAGATTCCGTGTCTGCTAGTGGCCATGGTAAACAGCTGGGATTAAAACGAGTGTGTTAATTTAATAGGTATTTTCTCAAAGGACACTAACCAATAGGCTCTGTCAGCCAAGGGCTCTCTCTCATAGAAACCATGCCAATTTCTCTGTGAAACACAGTTACTGTCCTTACCCCTGAAGTCAGAAGTGCACGCACCCAATTTCCAGTAGCCCTGGGGCCGGGAAGCCAAAAATTACACCTGCAAGCAAGCATTCTCCCACACTGCCACACAGCTGCCACATACAGAGAGACTCTCATTTAAACTGTGTACCCTTCAACCCCACGTAGGATCGTCATTAATGATTTCAGATTACAACTGTTGCTTTCTCCCAAAACAGTGATAAATAGAGGAGCTACTCTCAAAATGCTGTTCTTTTAAGTCATTTATTTGCTCTCCTCTCGGGGGCAAAAAGATTTGTTGAGACAAGTGTGAACCTGCCAGAGCTTCTTATTATAGATGCAGCCCCCCTTCCCTCCCTCTTTTCCACTCCAGTACCCTTTCCTCTCTGGGTTTCCTGAACTGAGGCACAAGCCTCTGGTAAGGAACTGCAAGTGGCTCCTTATCAAAACTAGGAGGGATTCACCGGACAGTGGGGTGAGTCAGCCGACAGAGGAAAGAACCACTCCCTTATCCTAGCAGGTCGACAATAAGTCGGGTTTCAGAAAGGAAAAAAGTCTGAGTAGGGCGGTAAACCCATTCCAATTCCAGAGCATCCGCACAGACGTCAAGAGGGAACAAACAAGGCGTGCTGCCTCACCGGAGGTGTGGGCAGGCGAATGCATGCTTCTGTGAAGGGACAGCCTATATATGGGCGAGACAACAGTGGCAGCGAAGGGAGACCCACCACGCTTGACAAAACCACAAGTATTACGACTTGAAATACCACCCGCAGGGTCCCGGCTTCGTTGCCAAAATCTCCCCGGATTTATTTTCAGGCAAGTGACTCACAGTCTCGTCCCCATAAGTAATTCCATTAAAATGAGTCGCCAGTTCCACTAACCCGACTTTCCGTTGCCCTCTGTCTGCCCCTCCCTCCTCTCCGCCCATCCTGCAAACCCAGACAGCTCAGAGACTGAGCAACCATACCCTCGGGAAGCAGAAGGCAGCCTCCCCGGCCCGGCCCCCACCCTCGCGGCAGAATGAATGGGGCCGGCGGCTGGCGCGAGCGCGGGGAGGGAGCGTGTGGGCCGTGCGCGGGGTGGGTACGTGTGTGCGCGCGTGAGCACGCACCCCGGCCAACTTACGGAGGTGGAGTTGGTCCTCGCCTGGCCTTGGTTCCGCACCTCCTGCTCCCGGAACTGCAACCCGGCCAGATGCTTCTCCAGCGCCTCCCAGTCCATAGGGGGAACCGGGGGCTCCTCAGGGACGCACGTCCCGCTGTCCGTGGGCTGAAGGCAGAGGCCCCTGGCCGCCGGGCCCCGGCCGCCGCGCCGGCCCCCTGCGGGCTGGGGCTTCTGGACCGCCCGGCGCGGGGCCCGGGAGCCGCTCGGCCGGCCGGCCACCACCACGTTGCCATTGTGCCTGAGGTCCTGGGGCTCTTGCGGGTGGAGGTTGCCGTTGGGCACCGGGGGCGGCATGGCGGTGGTGGCGCTCCTGCCCCCGCCGCTGCGGGTCCTGGCGCTCACGTCCCCCGGCTCCCGGGCCGGACAGCGGTCATCCCTGTACCCTCGCTCGTGGCGCCCGTCCTCCTCTTCCTTCTCTTCCCCGTCCTCCTCCGGCGCCCACTCATCAATCACCTTCTTCTGGTAGACCGGGAAGGGCTCCTCATAGTCCTCCAGGGCAGACACCAAGTCCAGGCTGCCCCCCGGCGACGACGAGGATTTGCACTCGGAGCAAGGGGTCACTTTGGTGGAGTTGGACTGCGAACTGGCGCGGCTGCTGTTGCTGCTGCTGCTGCCGGCGTCACTGCCTAGATCCATCCCATCCTCTCGGTAATCCTGGGGGGAGGAGGCAGAGAGAGTGAGCCGCTGGCCGAGCCTGCTCCGGCCGCCCGCCGCCCGCCGCGAACGCCCCGGCCCAGTAGTGCCCCGCGCCCGCCAGGCTGGAGGTGCGCCCCCGAGAAGGCGTCGGGGTGGGAGCCGGCACCGGCTAGAGGCTTCCCTCATCGCATCCCTTCCCCTGCGACGAGCGGATTTCCTCCGGGCAACTGACCCTCAAATCAGCAAACGGGGTGCCCAGGCGCTGGCGCGCAGACTTTTCATAACAGGGGCCCCTAGGCGCGCGTGGACTTTTTTAACCATTTTGTGCCGGGTGCGCCCCCGCACCCCGCTCCAGGGATTCTCCGAGAACCAGACACTTTCCCAGAGAATTCTAATTCCCTGGGGGCGGGGACCAAGAAGAGGGTGGGCGGCTACTAAACTCGCACCTCGCGCTAGGCGCGGAGACCACCCCCTACCCGGCCCCGCCCCGCCCCCGCCGGCGGCCCGGAGGCCGGCTCCGCTAGAGAGCTGAGCTTTACTTTCTAAGGAACCGCAGGCAGCTCGGAGGTCTCACTCCCGCCTCCGCGCCCCTTGAGCGAGGCCCGCCTCTGCTCGCTGGAAGGCTCCGGGTGGGGGGCGCTCTCGGCTCCCACTGGGCAGGGTGGCTCCCGCCGCCCCCAAAGGTGTGCGGGGCCGGGGCGCGGCGGCCGTGGCTGCAGGCGCCGCCGCCGCCCTGGGGGAAGGAGGACGCGCCCTGCCGGCGCGGAGCCGGTCCCGCCACCGAGCATGCCCAGAGGCTGCCGGGCGCGGCGGAGTCCGCTCTCCCGGCTTTCTCGGCTGCAGGCTGGGGCGGGAGGCCGGGCGGGGACGAGGTTGGAGGGCCCGGGAAAAGGCCCAAGGGAAGGGGACTCGGGGGCTTTAGGGACGCAGACATGGCCACTTAGCAGGGCCGGCTCCCAGGGGAGAGTGGTGAATTTTAACCCCCAAACACATTCATATTTCTTGCGCGCGCCTCAAGCCCTCTCTGCGGGGTTCATTACCCCGCCTAAACCTCCCGGCACCCCGAAGCGCAGGCCCCTGCCTCCTAAACCCACGCGGAAGTCCCCGGGTGACCCCTTGCAGGACCTCCCTCCCCCTACACGCGCACATACACAAGCCCATGTGGGAGCCCGAGTGACGTGTGCTCCATGGTCATGCACCATCATTTCCCTTCCACCTTCCTCCTCGCCGCTTCCTCTCCCTCCACCGCCCAGCTCCTGTCGCCTGGCTCCAGCCTCCCCTTCCAAGTTCAGGCTGTGGGTGGAACCTGTTGCTTTAGCACACGTTTTCTTTCCTTTCCTGGCTGCTCGCTGAGAATGACCTATGAGAGGTGTGTGTATGAGGAACAGAGGAGTGCAGATGGGACTAGTATCTGGCATGGAGGTGGGGAATCTGTTCTAAAGGTTTGGGCATGCCTCCGAAGTCCCCCTTGGCCACCTCCAATCTAGGAGACATTAAAGGAGGGGAAGAGGTGGCTGTCAGGTCACATGCCCTGTGGCTTGGCTTCCTTCAGTTTTTCGGAAAACCGAATCAAAGAAACCTTTGCTGGGTTTTTCAAAACACTACAACGGCGTTAGTTCGTTAGCTCATCCTCTTTAGGAACAAGGTTCTATGAAATGAAAGAATTGACACTTGGAGAAAGGAGTTGGGTCACAGAGCATCTTTTAAGGATTGCGAGTTTCCTGTGAAGAAACTGTTAGCCAACTCTGGGAAAGAAGGAAATGCCCTCTTTTCCGATTATGAAAAACAGTACTTGGAACTTAAGTGTTCTTCCACAGGCCAAAAAAAAAAAAAAGATACACGAGGTGATGGATGTAAGTAGGTGCAGGGGTGGGGGGGTCCCATATATATATAGGGTCCCATATATGTATTTAATTTATAGATATGAAATCACCATGGTGGACACTTAAAACATCTAATAATTTTATATGTCAATTGTACTTCAATAAAGCAGGAAAAAATTTTTTTAAGAAAATGAAGAACAAGAAGAAAAAAATCAGTGCTTAATTTTACTACAGATTGGGGAAAACCAGTTTCCTTGAACTTCCAGATTTGGGCCTGTTACTAATTATTCCCTGTGAATTCTAGTCTGGACCAAGCCACTACCCTGGCTTGGCACCCTCCAGATTGAGAAAAGGAGGAATGCTTGGAATTCTTTAGTAGGGAGTGGCTGCCACCCTGACATTTCTTCTAAATCCTAAATGGGAGAGACCCTTTGTTTAAGTGATTTCTGTGAAATGAGACTCTCTTCCTCTCTTAGGTAGGCTTGAGCCAGGGAAGATAAGCTAATCTTTTCACTTGTCTGGAAGCAGCTATCTTATTTATGAATAACAGGAAAGGGGCCTTCTGGTCTGTCCCGTTTACAGCTCTTCTGTAAAATAGGACGGAATATAATTTAAAATGTCTTTTATGGTAACATCTGTAAACAGCCTGCCTCCTGCTCCAAATATGGTTTGATTTTGAGGTTGTTGCAGAGCCCTGGGTCAGTGCGGAATAGAGGTGGCCTGTGAGTGTCCAGAGATAGGCGTAGAACGCACTGTGTGCTGAAAACTAGGGAGCTACTTTTCAAGTCACCATGTGAAGGTTTAGGTCAGAAAAAGCTCGTGCTCTGTGGCGGGACACAGGTAGACAGACAAATGTTGATCAACTGGGGCGATAAGGGACAGCTGTGGTCTCCGTCCAATTTTCAAGCATCAGGACCCCCTCAGCCAGCCCCCCAGACTCCCTCCTGGGTTCAGGCTTAGCCCCCTGCTGCCCAGATGGTCTGTGTTCAGGGAATGCAAAATGACGCCTTAGCAAAACATTTGGCAAGATAGATCCCTGCCAAAAATGCACGGCATTTCAAAGCCAAATAGAAACATCTTTGAATTATCTGTCCTTTTAAATTATTTTCTGACCAGATATTCTGGATCAGATGGGAAAGTGCCATGCCTTTTTTTTCTCTTTTCTCTTCATACAAGGTGCCTAGCTCACCCCGTTTGCATTCTGCTTCCAGCTTTCCATCTCCTGCCAAGAGCCGTCCCACTTTGGAACATGAAACCCTGCCAACTGCTAGGCCCAGCAATAGTCTACAGATATGTCCAATGGGATGAAGAAATGATTTGCAAAATGATGGAAAAGCCCCGTCTTCCTGTTTACAGGAACAGTTCCTCAAGTCAGGGGCTTGGGGCTTACAGACTTAGATTTGTCCCTGCAGCCTCTGTAGTTAGATGTCACACATGTGAGTCACGTGGGTGTCATCCCAGACCAGCGCTTTCAGCCCTATCAATCACCAGGGTTCTGTCCCTCTTAGTGCCCACTGCTCCCACCCTAGTCTAGACCACTGTGTCCTGAAATTACTAAACAGTCTCCCTACTAACTTTGCCTGCCCATTCTGTGTAAGCAGCCAGAGTGCTTTTCTAAAATGCAAATCTGAGGGATTTTCCTGGTGGCCCAGTGGTTATGAATCTGCCTTCCAATGCAAGGGACTCAGGTTTGATCCCTGCTCAGGGGAACTAAGATCATACGTGCCATGGGGCAACTAAGCCCATGTGTCACAATGAAAATGCCACCACCACCTCCACCCACCCCTCTCTCATACACACACACCATGCAAATCTGAGCAGCTTTCTCCTGGATTCATTAACCAGGGCTCCTTACTGCTCTTAAAGGAACTGCTTCCTGTCCAACCTCCCCCAGCTTCTTTTGGTTAATTTCTACTCATCCTTTAAGTCTCAGCTTCAATGTTACTTCTTCCTGGAAGGTTTCTCTGATTCTGTGTACCCATCAGAAAGGGATCATATGACTTTACCATGTTCCCATGACACTTCACTTATCACATAAGCTATATCCAAGTTGCTGTTTAATTGCTGATCATCTTTGCTGGACTAAAAAAATCCATTTTAGATCAAGACCCACGCCATACATACATATAAAAATATTAAAAAGTTTCCTAAAACTCTTAGTTTGTAAAATCCTATCCTAATCCATTTAAAACAAAATGTGGTCACATTTCACCATTGACTTTACAACCCTCAAATGGATCAGAGTTTGGGTGTGAAAAAAAGACTCTAAATTCTATAAAGGGAGGAGCTATTTCTATCTTGTTCCTGGTAATTGGAATGGAATAGGAACTTGACTGATATTTGCTGCTGGAATTATTAATAGTTACATTTAATCCTCAAAAACCCTATTAAAAAAAATACAACACCTAGTATCTCCATCTATAGGTAAGGAAGCTGAAGACAGTTAGGTTAAGCAACTAATGCCAAAAGCTAGAAAGCTGGGTGGCAGAGCCCGATATTGATTCCAGGTAGCTGGGCTTCAGAATCCTTGCCCTTAGTCACAGAGCTAAGAGCTCAGCATCCCTTGGTCCAGATGCATATAGATGAATTGACTAAGCCAAACTGATTCCTTACAGCCACCTCAGTGAGTTCTCTGTCTCCTGACCTGCAGAGGCTCCTTGCGCAGTGTTTATACAGAGGACAAGGCAGCTGGCAAGAGCAGCTGTTCCCCTCTGCACATACGTGCTCCAGTCAACGTCCTCAATTGTCAACAAGTTCATCAGTAATCAGCAAGTCGGGGCACTTCATTGTCTAAAAGGAAGAGTCTAGACATCTCAGAAAATGAATTTCACATTATTATGAACTCCTTTAAGAAGGCAGCCACCTGAGATTGAGGTCTTCATTTTGACATGGATAGGAAACTGGAATAATACTCAGAGGGTCTGGATGAGATCACCTTCCTTAGAGATCAGTGCTATTTATAGGATTTTAATCTATAAAGGCAACATTTGCAGAAAGACACAACTGAAATATTTAAATCATAAGGAATAAGAATAGGTGGGGAAAAGATTTATTTGCAAAATTTCCAAACTAATTCTGAAGTTATTAGCCCTAATGCTGAACCTTCTCTAAGTTGTAGCATTTAGAGTAATAAAGATATGGCTAGCAAAGGGGTTTGTATTTTATCTTTATTACATGAATTACATGCAAGTCACATGCAGTACACAGATGCTCTCCTGTTTCATCACCTGAGTGTGACTATATGGGAATATTTAACAGCACTGTGGGGCGGAGTGTCCTGGGTATAGAACATCTGGGCTTTCTTTCCTGCAGTGTCTCTAACCACTTTTGTGACCTCAGCTTCCTCATGAAGGAGCTGGATTGCCTGCTCCCAGTGTTAAGCAAATAGTAAGAATTAACTGAATGATTAAGTGAATGCACTAAAAGGCTTCTTCTAGCTTAAGGACCTTTTAGAAATGTCTCTGCATCATTTTATCACTTTCCTTCTTGGGAGGTACAAAGTTGGTTCCTCCAGCAGTTCAAAAACAAGGTCTATCTCCCTTAGGTAGGTTGAATACATGGTGTGTCTCTTTTATTTCTGTAGGGCAAATGAATTGATTTAACTTATTAGTCTGTACGTGAAGCTATTTTGGAGATGGTTCCTATACACAGCTAAAATAATTTTTTTTCTTCCATTTATAGAGCTATGCTTTAATGAAAAAAACACAACTTAAAAAAAATTATCTGAAATATTTTGATTCTCTAGCAAACCATGACATTGCATTTATTTCCTGTGCTTTCCTCACTAAAAATGAAATAGCAAAATCTAGGCAAAACTCAGCTCATCAAAGATAGCTCCAATGACCTATTTTCTAAACCTGAAACCAGGACACTTGGCTTGACAAATACTACAGCACTCACAGAAACTAGGTGAATGCGTGTTTGAGATAAAGATTACCCTGAAAAATCTGTAAGCATTGGCGAAGAAAGCAAGTCTAACTGTGGCAAAGGGACAGCATCTTTATCAGAGAAAACTGACATAGAATGTGTCAGTCAGGACCTCAGCATATGGCCACACAGACTGTGCCCTGAACAGTGCCAGGAGGCTTGTGAACCCCACCTCAGGTGCCCACCAGGAGGGGCCATTTGGTTCCCTTTGCATAGATGACAGTGTCAATGATGCCCTCTGGAGTTGTTCAGTACGCAACAGTACACATAAGCTCTGGTGGGAATTCCACTGGTAGGAAATTTCTTCTCTGTTGACATGACTAGAAGAGGAAGGCTGCTGTTCTTTTCCTAACCAAGTCATACCACAGACTGGATGGCACAAACACAAATTCAACTTGTCGAAACCCTCCAGTCTTTCTTTCCCCAGACGTTTTCTGTCATCAGGTTCTACTTTCCCTAAGTTCCTAGCACTTCTTGAAATTGCAAGTCTGTCAGCAACTCTGAATTTCTTTTTTGAACTTTATTGAAGGGTATTTGTATGTGCTAAGTTGCTTCAATCGTGTCTAATTCTTTGTGGACTCTGTAGACTGCAGCCCGATAGGCTCCTCTGTCCATGGGATTCTCTAGGCAAGAACACTGGAGTTGGTTGCCATGCCCTACTCTAGGGGATCTTCCTGACCCAGGATAGAACCCACATCTCTAAGTCTCCTGCCAACTGGGAAGTCCACTGAAGAGTATACATTACATAAAAGGATGTTTAGGAAAAGCTGGGAAATTTTGTAGACACACTGCCTGAGCGGAGGGAAGCATTACAAGTGATGGGCACTGAAGCCCACTTGCCCATCACTTGATACAGGTTGAAGTGCCGAGAAAGTGTATACCTTAGGCTTCCCTGGTGGCTCAGTGGTAAAGAATCTGCCTGCCAAAGCAGAAGACGTGGGTTCTATTCCTGGTCTGGGAAGATACTACATGCCACAGAGCAAGGAAGCCCATGTGCCACAACTATTGAGCCTATGCTCTGGAGCCCGGGGACCTCAACTATGGAGCCCATGTGCTGCAGCTACTGAAGCCTGCATGCCCTAGAGCCCGTGCTCTGCAACAAGAGAAGCCATCACAATGAGAAGCCTGCATACCCCAACTAGAGAGTAACCCCCAATGGCTGCAACTAGAGAAATCCCCCACATGGCAATAAAGACTCAACACAGCCAAATATGTATATATATATATATGGAAGTGAAAACTTCTGGCCACTTCTTGACATAACACTGGAAGCACTCTAAAATTTGAAAGTGGCTGCTGGCATTGTCAGTGTAATGTGAGCAAGAGGAATGCACTGGAAAGTGGAGGGAGGTGGTGAGGTGGGACAGGAGAGAACTCTTCCAAGAGACTTGACTCTGCCTCTGCCTCTGCCTCTGCCCAACTCTACATTTAGGGGCAAGGTGGTCCCTGCAGCTCTTTGGGCCACTGGCCTCATCATGAAAGGAGAACTGTATGAAACCATCAGATGCCTCCAAGGGTCAGGCAGGTGAGGCAAATGAGTGAGGCTGCCAGCAGGGGCAACAGGAAGTCACAGGTTGAGCCGCTAAATCACTAAACAGCACAGAGCCATCTGAATTAAAATTCAGGACAAAAAGCAGGTTTATCCTCATTGGAAAAGACTCTGATGCTGGGAGGGATTGGGAGCATGAGGAAAAGGGGACGACAGAGGATGAGATGGCTGGATGGCATCACCGACTCGATGGACATGGGTTTGGATGAATTCTGGGAGTTGGTGATGGACAGGGAGGCCTGGCTTGCTGCGATTCAAGGGGTCGCAAAGAGTCGGACACAACTGAGCGACTGAACGGAACTGAACTGATCCTCAGTTTGGGCTTCCCTGGTAGCTCAGTGGGTAAGGAATCCACCTGCAATGCAGGAGACCTGGGTTCAATCCCTGCAAGCATACTGGAGTGGGCTGCCATCCCCTGGAAGGCATGGCAGCCCACTCCAGTATGCTTGCTTGAAGAATCCCCATGGACAGAGGAGCCTGGCCAGTCACAGTCCATGGGGTCACAAAGAGTCGGACATGACTGAACAGCTAAGCAGAGCATACATCCTCGGTTTATCCCTGGATCACCCCTTGGACCTCTGCTCTGAGACCTACATCCTGAGAATGCTAAGTCCATATGAAATGAGTTAAAGAGGCCATACATCTTAGCTTGTACAGGACAGTCCTGCTTTATATCTGCTGTCTTCGCATAATTATTAATGGCACCCTCCCTTACTCGCAATAGTGCCCCAGTTTCCATGATAAATTACCTGATCATCCCAGTTAAGGGGGAATCATCAATGACTAAACGTAAACTTTGTGGAGCAGTATTTCCCAGATCTGTCCAGACCTTCAAACGAAGTTAAGCAGGTTGGGTGGCACTGTTTTATAGGTTATTAGTCTAAATGAATTTCCAAAATAGTGCAACAAAAATGGTTCAGTAAAAACATTATGACATGAATTTTAAAATCACAGAAAATACAGGAGAGGTTACCAATTTATGAAAAATGTTAAACTTCACTAGTAATCAAAGAAAGGCAATTTCAATCATAATGAGGTAAAATTTTGCCTGTGAAAATTATTTAGAATGACAGTGTCAGTGTCAGAATGGGTGTGATAGAAGGAACACTCATATATGTTTAGTGGGATTATAAATCGGCTGAGATATTATATGATAACATCTCTTAAATGTCTTTACAATATTTATACTCCATGATCTGTTAATCAACAAATGTTTATTGAGCACCCATTACATGCCAGGCACTGAGAGATAGACAGGTAAAAGAAATAAATGCTAATTGCCCTAAAATGA
Organism: Bos indicus x Bos taurus; assembly: GCF_003369695.1. Classification (NCBI taxonomy): domain Eukaryota; kingdom Metazoa; phylum Chordata; class Mammalia; order Artiodactyla; family Bovidae; genus Bos; species Bos indicus x Bos taurus. Next base: position 107,136,866 of record NC_040076.1, read on the forward strand.
AATTTCACTGTTGCAGAGAAAAAGACATTACAGAGGGGAAAAAATGTAACAATTTGGATTACAGTTTGTAATAAGTGCCATTCTAAAGGAGATCAGTCCTGGGTGTTCTTTGGAAAAAATGATGCTAAAGCTGAAACTCCAGTACTTTGGCCACCTCATGCGAAGAGTTGACTCATTGGAAAAGACTCTGATGCTGGGAGGGATGGGGAGCAGGAGGAGAAGGGGACGACAGAGGATGAGATGGCTGGATGGCATCACCGACTCAATGGACGTGAGTTTAAGTGAACTCCGGGAGACGGTGATGGACAGGGAGGCCTGGCGTGCTGCGATCATGGGGTCCAAAGAGTCGGACACGACTGAGTGACTGAACTGAACTGAACTGAACTGAATAAGTGCCCCCAGAGTCACTGGCTATGACACTGAGAGAGCATGGAGGTAGTGGATGTGTTGGAGGAGGAGCAGGAAACAGGTTGGTCAGCTGAAGAGGGTGAGAAGAATCTAACAGGCAGAGGGAGCATCTTGGACAAGGTTTTGAGGTTGAAAGAAGCTTACCACAATTGAGTAACTGAAAGGAAACCACTGGTTGGAGCAAGAGAGTTCAGGGAAAGTGGCAAGATGAAGTTGAAAGGTGAGCAAAGGTTGCCATGAAGATCTTTATCCTAACAGCTACTTAGGGGTTGTAAAAACAGATTTTTTTTTTGACACTTTCTCCATGGTGAAGAATTGCGTGGGGACAGGATACAGCAGGACAAGAGTGGATGCAGAGAGACGAATTAGGAAACAAATATAGCAGTCCAGGAAAGAGATGGATGTGGCTTAGGTGAGAGTTGGGGAGATAGGGTGAAATAGAAATACTGAACATATATTTCCATGATAGAATCAACTGGATCTGGTGACTGAATAGATGGAGGTAGTGAGAGAGAGATGTCACTGACAGTTTCCAGGTTGTTATCACAGGGAATTTAGTGCAAAGGTTATGTCTCTTTACTCAAATGGGCAGTTAGGAGGAGGGTATTTGGGCAGGGGAGCAGAAAGAAGGAAAACATTGACTCCTTTTTGGACATTTTCTGTTTGAGATGGTATAAGACATACAAATGGAGATCACAAGAAGGTATTTGGATATGTAGGACTGGAACTTGGAAGAATGATCTGGGGCTGGTGATGTAAATATGGGAGTTGCAGCATATAGATGTGAAAGTTTGGTATACGTGACATTGGAGACAAACAGAGAGAGTGAGAAGAGAAGTCTCCAGCCCTGAGGAACTCCATCATTTATAGATCTTAGGTAAGAAGAACAGGGTTTGTAAGAAAAACAAGAAAGAGAATGGGAGGGGAGACAATAGTTACTCTTTAAAAAATGTAGCCTAAGGACACAGAAACGAGGATCTGGATTTACACATAAAGATGCTCATTGTGGCATATACAATAGTGAAGAATTAGCTTCAACCTAAATGTCAAAAAATTGGAAGATGTTTAAATACATTGTGACATATTCATTCTGTGGAATAAATGCAGTCAAGTAAGATGCTTTTGAAAATTATAACATTAAATGAATAAAGGAGGGTATACTATTATACACACAATGTGATCCACATTTTAAAAAATTAAATGGATATATACCTAGAAAAAGATGTAGCCAAATGTTAATAGTGGTTAACTCTGGAAGGCAAAATTGCAGGTGATTTTTTAACATTTGTATCTATTTGTATTTTTCAATTTCTTTACAATCATCATGGAATAGGTTGTAACATTTTTTCAAACTAGAAAATAAATTATGCATATTTATTTTATTCAAAATGAATGATTCTAAATTTGTTACAGAATCCCATAAAAATGATTGTTCCAATGAGATAGATTTTATTTATATAAATTCTGTGATGAATCTTCATATAAAATAATTTTAGAGTTTCATAAATTGCTTGTTTAATAAATAATAAGCAAATAAAAATAAATTTGACTAATTAATAAATAATGAGTAAATAAACTCCAGGAGATAGTGAGGGACTGGAGGCCTGGGGTACTGCAATCCGTGGAGTTGTAAAGAGTCATACACGACTTAGTGACTGATCAACAACAAAATGGCTTATTAATATAAAATTTTTGAATATAAGATTTTCTTTCAAAATATAGACTGAATCAGCACACTTCTGAAAAAAAAGTTTGAGACCATAATGAATGGAATCAGGGGCTGGCAAACTTTTACGGTAGATGGCTAAGTAGTAAATGTTTTTGACTTTGTGAATCATATAGTCATACTGAATGTTACTTATTTTTTTTCCTAAGCAACCCTCTAAAAATGTAAAAACTCCTAATTTTCCAGCCATACAAAACCAGGTTGTAGGCTTGATCTGGCCCACAGACCATAGTTTAATGAGCTCTGGAGTAAAGGATGAATATGCTAAGAATAACACATAACGGACTTCTCGGGTGGCCCAGTGCTTAGGAATTGCCTGCTAATGTACAGGACACAGGTTTGATTCCTGGTCCTAGAGGATTCCACATGCCAGGGACAGCTGGACCTGAACACTGCAACTACTGAGCCCATCACCTAGAGCCCAGTGTTCTGCAGCAAGAGAAATCACTGCAATGAGACACCTTTAGGCAACAAAAGACAGCCAGCGCAGGCAAAAAAAAAAATAAATTTTAAAAATTAAAACAAACCAAAACATTAAAAAAAGAACAACATATAACTACTTTCTCATTAAAAACTAACATAATATTGGGATTGAATGTTCAATTATTAAAATCCTAGAACCCGTTGGGATCTATTTTCAACAGGAAGCAGAATAAACAGAAAAGATCCAAAAGTGTGTCTAGTGTGTGTGTGCTCAGTCGTGTCTGATTCTTTGCAATCCCGTGGACTGTCTGTGGGATTCTCCAGGCAAGAATACTGGAGTGGGTTGCCATTTCCTTCTCCAGGGAATCTTCCTGACCTAGGGATTGAACTTACATCTCTTGCATCTCCTGCACGGGCAGGCAGACTCTTAACCACTGGAGTCACCTGGAGCAAACTTTAAAAAGAAAGTCTTTATCTTTTTTAATGGAAAACTGAACCTGTGCAAATACATCACGAAGTTGGTAGTTTTACCTAGAAAGTAAAAGCTAAAGAAAAATTTCTTATAAAATGAATCTTTTCATCATTCTATAATCTTAATTTTTGGTGCCATGAGGGGAATGTTGCTGTTATATCCAGGAATCTATTCATTTGTTCAAGTCATAAACCTGGGAACCATCCTTGTCCCTCCCATCTGTGCTTCACGTCCAGTCACCAAAAGATGGAGCTTCCCTGGTAGATCAGCTGGTAAAGAATCCACCTGCAATGCAGGAGACCCTGGGTTGATTCCTAGATCCCGGATTGATTCCTGGAATCTGCAACATATTTATTCTAAGGTTATATTATTTGAGCTTCTCTGGTGGCTCAGATTGTAAAGAATCTGCCTGAAATGCAGGAGACCTGTGTTCAATCCCTGGGTTGGGAAGATCCCCTGGAGGAGGGCAGGGCAACCCACTCCAGTATTCTTGCCTGGAGAATCCCCATGGACAGAGGAGTCTGGTGGGCTACAGTCCATGGGGTTGCAGAGTCAAACACGACTGAGCAACTAAGCATAGCATAGAGTGCTGTTAATGCTCCAAGCAGATCCGTGTTCCTGGCCCCTACACCCACCCCCCAGCTGCTGTGAATATTGGCTTATGAAGGCTCACAGCTATCTTCTATGGTGCAATTTATCCCTCTGCCTTCATCAGGCCAGGAATAGACCGTCTGATCCACATGCTACTTGGCATTTCTCCTGCCCCATCCTGCTCCTCTCACTTTCTTACAGGCTTATCCCTTAATAAACCCCTTGATATGAAGAACTGACTCATTGGAAAAGATCCTGATGCTGGGAAAGATTGAAGGCAGGAGGAGAAGGGGACAACAGAGGATGAGATGGTTGGATGGCATCACCGACTCGATGGACATGAGTTTGAGCAAGCTCTGGGAGTTAGTGATGGACAGGGAGGTCTGGCGTGCTGCAGTCCATGGGGTTGCAGAGTCAGACACAACTGAGTGACTGAACTGAATTGATCTGAAATCACCTGTACGCAAATCCCTGTCTCAGACTCTGTTTCTAGGGAACCTGACCTAAGACGTCAAGATCCCATGATTCTGCTTCTTAATATATTTGGCTTTCTGACCACTACATCTGCTTGGAGAAAGGAAACAGGACTGGGTTATTCTTATAATTTTATTCTAATCCAGGAATACATTTCAAAATTTACTGTATGACATCAATAACTTTTATGAATACCAGGAAATAGTTCTTATAAAATATGTAGTAATGATCTGATAAACAAAAACACCCATAAAGACAGACAAAGAGCATAGGAGAGATTTAGCTTTAGGTTGATATTACTAAATAGAATTATTGCTCGTATTATTTGCACTAGTGAGTGGAAGCAGCTGTATCTCCAATATTATCAATTTTGCTAATTGTTATTGATTATATTTTAAAAACTGTACTAATAACCAATAGCCTATAAATAATCTTTTATTATAAGGCTTTTCCACTTTATTATACTGTAATAGTTTCCTTGGTCCTTAATATGATGTGATTATTGGCTGACTTGGAAGAATACCTTTATTAGAATATGCATATGTATTCAATTTATCTTCTCAATTACACCTACATTAAAACCTTCCAAATCAAGTTTGCAAAAACAGACAAGCAACAGAGCCTATATGGCTTGTGATCTCCTGCACTATTGCATCTGGTTAATGATGACAATAACCTTCAAGAATAAGCACTGAATTAATCGGAGGGTTCTGTGTGTGGCTCCCAGGGAAGTGTGCACTGCAGTCCAAAGGCTGGATCCAGAGCAAGGTGAGAGCTGGAAGCATGAGGAACACAAATCCCCTGCAACATCCAGGGAGATGGTATACAAAAGCACAGAGTTTCACCAATAGTAACGTAACTTTTTCACTCTTTCCTCTAAAGTGATTTTACTTTTCTTATTCTGGAAGAAGGAAATCAGCTGCTTCTCTACTTTCTCAATGAAATACATTTTGCTTCAGGTTATTCATAGTTACTCTCAACTGACAAATCTATTATGAAGAACAAAGTCGACCATTCTTTGGTTTGATAATCACTGAAACTGAGTGTTTAGTGCTCAGGTAGCCATTAACTCAGTTGGTAAAGAATCTGCCTGCAATGCAGGAGACCCTGGTTCGATTCCTGGGTCAGGAAGATCCCCTGAAGAAGGGATAGGCTATCCACTCCAATATTCTTGGACTTCCCTTGTGGCTCAGCTGGTAAAGAATCTGCCCACAATGTGGGAGACCTGGTTCGATCCCTGGGTTGGAAAGATCCCTGGAGAAGGGAAAGGCTACCCACTCCAGTATTCTGACTGGAGAATCCCATGTACAGTCCATGGGGTCACAAAGAGTCGACAACAACTGAGTCACTTTCACTTTTCAGCCATTTTCAGTGAATAAATTGCTCATCAGCAGAGACTCAAATGCTCTTTTCCTCTCCTCACTTATTTCTTGTGTTCAAAAGAAAACAAAAGAGAAACCTCTGAGTATGCTGTTATTTAAATAGAGGCAAGTCCAGATTGCTCCTGGGAATCCCTGGGATTCCCAGATGGTAAAGAATCTGCCTGCAATGCAGGAGACCCAGGTTTAATCCCTGGGTCGGGAAGATCCCTTGGAGAAGGGAATGGCTACTCACTCCCGTATTCTTGCCTGGAGAATTCCATAGACAGAGGAGCCTGGTAGGCTACAGTCCATGTGGTTGCAAAGATTCAGACACGACTGAGAAACTCACACACACACACACACACACCAGGTTATTCCAATGCCTATAATGAGTCTATTTCCTGGGAATTTCTTTTCACTCTCATCAAATAACTTCAATGAATGATAGTCACATTCCTCAACCTGAGCATGGGCATCTCAGACTCCTGAGCATGGGCTCAGACTCCTCTCCCACTCTCAGTGGAAGAGTCAGGCTCTCCCTCATGTGGATCTGGGCACAGGGCTAGAGGGTGGCCGGGTTGGTCTGAGCTGGCAGGGGTGAACAAGGGACAGAATCTGGGACTAGACTCCTGTCTAAGGCACAGTCACTTGGCTACCACCTCCAGGATTTTGTCGTACTATGTACCACCTCTGGCTTCCCAATGAGTCAGCAGGTAAAGAATTCTCCTGCAACGCAGGAGATGCAAGAGATGAAGGTTCAATCCTGGGTTGGGAAAATCCCCTGAAAGAGGGAATGGCAACCTGCTCCAGTATTCTTGCCTGAAAAATCCCATGGACAGAGGAGCCTGGCGGGCTACAGTCCATGGAGTCGCAAAGAATAAAACAAGACAGCATGCACACATACCACCTCTATTCCAACTTATACAATATTTTACGCTAAATCAATTGTTGTTCAATTACATTCATTCAAAGGAGAAACTTTATATTACTATGATAAATGGAATATAACTATTATGTGCTGAAATAGAAGTAAAGTATACACATATGACATTTTATCAACTTAAAATTAATTTTAACACCTCTGAAATTGAGATGTATCTTAGAATTAATGGCATCTTACAATTATAATTGGCAACATCATATTTTAGTAGCACATAAAATAATGATGTGTTTTACTTATAAGTGATGTATTAGATTTGATGAAATATGTAAATTCTATAAAAACAATGTTACTGAACTTTTAAAAATGAAAAGTAAAAGTGACAAATGAAAAACAGAATAAATCAAACTGACTTATAAAATGTGTGGTTGGGGATTTCCCTGGTGGTCCAGGGGCTAAAACTCTGCACTTCCAATGCAGGGAGCGCAGGGCTCCATCCATGGTCAGAGAACTAGATCCCACATGCCACAACTAAGAGTTTGCATGCCACAACTAAAGATCCCTGCATGCCACAACAAAAACTGAAGATCTCACGTGCTGCAACTAAAACCCAGCACAGCTAACAAATAAATAAAACGTATGGTTGAATATAAGTTTCTTGTTGATTATAATGGAACTTTGGATCAAACTAACTAGAAATCCAGTTAGGATTTCTAGTTAGGATTTCAGACAAAAATAACGATCCACATCAATGAGACAAACCTGTTAGTTTCTATATTAACCCACTAACTTGCATTAGGACATGGCTTATGTGCATGCTTGCGTGCTAAGTTGCTTCGGTAGTGTCTGCCTCTTTGCAACCCTATGGACTGGAGCCTGCCAGGTTTCTCCATCCATGGGATTCTCCAGGCAAAAATACTGGAGTGGTTGCCATGCTCTTCTCCAGGGGATCTTCCTGACCCAGGGATTGAACCTGCGTCTCTTATGTCTCCTGCATTGGCAGGTGGATTCTTTACCGCGAGCACCACCTAGGAAGACCAAGGATGTGGTTAAGACAGCTCAAAAATATTCAACTATTTAATCTGCTATATTTAAGTGTACATATACATACTCAGCAACTTTAGGAAGTGGTATTTCAACATATCACTTAATAAAACACAGAGGTACTTGTAAAATTCAGTATGTGGGAGTCCTTCCCTCTTGGTTGTCTATGCTTCTAATGGGCACTGCTGAGGGTTCCATTATTGAGGGCTTGGAACACTTATGATTATGCCTGAGCACCGCACCCCTGATTTATGAGGTCTAAGTAAGCTTGATTCCCAGGACAGTACTACATTTGTCTCATCCTAAGCAATATTCTCTGTGAAATTACAGGTTTTATGCGTGCATTCCCTTCTGCAAAATATATATGAATGTAAAAACAAGACTGTCAAAAGACATTTGTCTGAGTATCACCTAAAAATTACTGTGTATCACACTTTGGGCAACACTCATCTTGATGGAACACCAAGTAGAAAGTACTCAGCGGAAATGGGGACAGTTGGGTTACAGCTAGAACCAGGTGGGTCAGGTGGGGCGAAGAAGGCAATCAGGAGGCAAAAGTCCTGCAGGAACTGTCCAGGACCTAGACCTCTGGAGAAGGTCCTGGAGTAGGGAGGTGCTACCTTCAGAAGACAACAGCATTCATTTTTCCATTTCTCTGTTCATTCATTGAAATATCTACCATGTGCCAGGCACTGTGCTGGGTTCTGGAAAGAAAGAGTTGAAAGAGGTCAAACAGTTCACAGCGTAGAAAGGAAATGAACAGCAGTGATTACAGTTGGGTTTCAAAATATTAGGGTGGGTGTAGACAAAGAGTCCAGTGAAAAAAAGTATTGGAACAGGGCATTTAACTCAATGTGGACCACCCAGGGAAGTCTTCCAGAAGGAGTGATGCTTGAATTGAGTCTTGAGGTGTAAGTGAAAGTTGCTGAAATCCTCCAGATGCCAAATGATGGAAGGATACCCCATCTCAGGGAACAGCGTGGTCAAAGTTCAGCAGTTTGTTAAGAAAGCATGATCTGTCACCCACAAATGAGAGATGTTAATATAATTGGAAAAGAGAAAGTGAATATCAGAGGATGGTAGAGAAAGAAGCTGAAAATGGTAGGAAATCTCAAGCTGGATGTGAAGGATACTGAACTTGACCTTGAAGTTCACAGAGAGACTTGAAGGATTTTAAGCCAGAAATGGCTGGATTATATGTGTGTTTTGTGTGTTGACTGATGTTGAGGAAAAGTAAATTCTGTATTAAAACATAACCTGAAGGCCTTAGCCAGAGTGCTAGACAGTCAGCACGTAGAGATTTGTATCATGTAAAAAACTGAAGTATGATCAGGACACAGGACTGTGGGCTGCTGAAAGGGCGTGAAAGGGCAGATGATTAGCACTGCGGATGTGAGGTGCTGAAGGAGTCCCACATAGGCAGGAGAAAATCTCCCAGGTGAGAATAAGAGTTTGTGAAGAAAGGAAGAGGAAGAGCCAGTGCTAACTTTCACAGTGAGCCTAGAGGGCTGGCTGAACCTCCAGCAGATGACAGCGACAGGGAAGGCTAGAGAGTGCTGGAGGCATTCCCTCTGTATATCCTGAGATAACCCATTGTGTCAACTTTTATTTATACATCTACATTTTATTTATATATTTCTTTTTTTAAAAAAAGTGTTTATTGTGGAAACACTTCAAACATTTACATAATCGAATAGCACAATGAACCCCATGTATCCATCACCCAACTCTAGCAATTATCAGCCCACAGTAGTCTTATTTCCTCTGGATTATTTTGAAGCAAATCCCAGACATCATACCTTTTTAAAACAATGATCTTTATCCTTAACCCAAACCTGTGTCAGAATCATAGGATATGGCGAACTTTGTACTGTGGCTAATTAAAAAATACTGAAAATTCACAAATACAGAAGCAAAGTCTACTCTCTAGTAAAGAGAAATTAATAATAAGACGATATGAACATGATGTTATTTAGAGAAAGGGGTATTTAGAGAATAAACCTCAGTTATTTAGAGAAAGGGGTAAAACAGAATAATTTAGAAATAATGCTCATCTGGTAAGCAAAGATACTAGTAAAATCCTACAACCTGAATTAAACTAATGAGGTTAAATATATGAGCAGTGTTCTTGCCTGGAGAATCCCAGGGACGGGGGAGCCCGGTGGGCTGCCGTCTATGGGGTTGAACAGAGTCGGACACGACTGAAGCGACTTAGCACCATATAAGCAGGAAACAGAAGAAAATTGATTTGAAAATGTGTGTACTAAAGCACCAAAGAAATAAGCTATTAAATAGGAAAAGCAGAAAGACCTGGGCTGACGGTGGGATAGGGAAACAGATTAAGTGTAAGTTGGAATATAGCGTAGCTCATTTAAAAGAGATCCCAATTAATTCCTTCATGCAATAATTACTGAGCGCCTGCCACGTGCAGGGCACCATCATGTCTCTGGAATGTCACCGGCCTTTAGTAAACCATCTTCGCTGCTTAGAGGAGGTAACAAGTGACCTGAGGGCAAGCAGCTGCGTGTACCTGATTCTGCCTGAACCTCATCCAGATTCTTTATTAAACACCTGGCTTCTTGAGAAATAGAGGCAACTGGAAGGGGTTCAAAGGAGTGGAAAAGAAAATAATTAGAGGAAGAGGTTGGTTTTAACAGAAGGATCAAAGGAACGAAATATTGGGAACTTGGCTAAGCTGGGGGCTCAGGGTAAAAAATGAGCTATCTGAGGCATGTAAAGAGTGAAGTTACATAAGAAATATTGAGGTGGTGCAGAGGGCATAACGGAGAGCCTCGGACAGAGGAAGAGAGGGAAAGGCAGCTGCCAGGGGCAGGATAAGGCACTCAGGAGACCCAGGGCTACAGACAGCACATTCTGACATCAAGTGGGACTCTGTCCAATGGTTACAGAACGTGGGCACTATTTTTAACCTTTCAACTTTAGAAAAGAAAGTGTTCTGAATCACTGCTAACCCTGATGAGCAGCATGGGAAGGGAGAGGAAAAAGTATTTTCTCTCAAATGTAATTCATAGATAAGTTCTAATGCTTCTCACTCCCATGATGGTTTCTCCAGTCAGCAAAAGTCTTACCGGGGATGGCAGAGCAACAGAGTATTAGTTCTCTGGTTAATGTTTTACCTTTTCATTTAAGGTCTTAGTGACCTTATTTTGGCAACTTTTTTGGTTCTTGATCAGTTTCTTTCATTCAGACTCTGGGTCCTTATTTTGTGGAAGGAATTACTTTTTTTTTTTTAATTTTAAAATACATCATAAATACAAATCAGGGTCTACAAGCCTTTATGTAGAGTTTAAAGAATAATGATGACGTGAACACCAGCATTTCCCATCTCTCCAATTAAAGTCAGATCCTTCTTTGAGGCCCTCTGGGTATCACACCTTGATCACTTTTCTTCCTCTGTCTCTTCTTTCTATTCCTCAACATTATCCTAAAAGTTAGCTTAACCTCTTCCTTAACATTTTACAATAGGGTATGATCCAGAGCTTAGCTAAACTACTCCAAGCTATTGCTGCCTCAGCATTCAATGTTTTGGCTAAGAGGCCTGTGACGGGGGTCGGGTGGGCTTAAACTGACGCCAGCCCCTCATGTCATCAAGCACATGCCCTGAATGACAGCCTGCAGACTCACAGCAAATGTGCACTCCTGATATAACTCCCCAGCAGCCAGTGATACATCGTCTTTCACCTCCCAGGGCTTTCCCCTTGGGCACCCCTTAGATAAGACCCCCAGGAGCTTACCAAAAAAGTGAAAGCAAAGTCGCTCAGTCATATCCAACTCTTTGCAACCCCGTGAACTGTAGCCTATGAGGTTCCTCCATCCATGGAATTTTCCAGGCAAGAGTACTGGAGTGAGTTGCTGTTTCCTTCTCTAGGGGATCTTTCCGACCCAGGGATTGAACCCGGGTCTCCAGCATTACCAAAACCCTGCTCTTTTTGGTTCCAAATACGGCTTATTACTGTCATCATATCTCTGGTTGTATCATGGTCTCACGGTGGGCTCTTCCCCACTCTCAGGACAGCACTGCTGAAGGCCAAACAGACTCAATTCTTTCCACAGAGGACAGAAAAATTTTAAATATAATTGAGTTCATGACATTGGCTACTCACGTTGCTTAGACAAGTAGGTGGATGAACCTTAAGTAGCACATCACTACACTGAAGTTGGAGATGTACTTTATTCTTCCCTGTGGACAGTGTTCTGGAAGAAACTCTCATTCAGTACCCCTCAGAAATGCCATTGGCGATTCCACATATCTGGGGGCAGGGACTTCCTGCCCCAGCCCTGCAGAAGCATCCGTTGGGCAGCAGGCCTGGTGCAAGGAAGTGGCACAATGAACTGCATTTCCCTTTTCCTTCTGACCCCTTTCCTGAGGCTGGAGTCACCCGTGCATGGTCCTCCCTGATCACACTAAAGCTCACCAAACACTTGGCCACTGCCCGAAAGTTTTGCCTCTGCACCGAATCTCAGTCCCCTCACATCCAAACTCGTGCAACTGGACCAACCGGGGTTTGTCAGGCTCTGGACCACCTCTGCTGGCAGCCCCAAGCCCCTCCCTTCCTCCCAGCACCACATCAGCAAGGTTTTACCGTTTTTGGTGACTTGGCTAAACAGGCCAGGGGGTTCATCCTATATGACCTTTCCTATGTTCTTTAGCAATTCTAATTGAGGCCAGGGTGATTATGAATTTTAAATAAGTGAAAGGATCAAAGCTGATGAAGACAAGATGCAGGCAGTTTTAAACTTTCTGATTTTTTTTTTCCCCCACCTCCCTAAGAACAGCTTAAAGAGGCATGAAGTCATGAAGTAAGGGATCTGGAAACTTCTACTCAGCAATTTATACTAGGTTTTTACAAATATAAGACATTCCATTAAGGCTAGGTAACACTCTGGTATTTCTAAAATCCTGTGAAATTGGTGTATCTCAGTGGAGACATAGGGTATTAGAAACTGATGTCTGAAAATTATTGCTATAATATCTAAAATTCCCTCTTCTCTCTCTTTTTAATTCCAAGAAGTCCAAGATCTTATGGGCAGAATATATGGCTTTTAGCAAAAGCTGGCTCTTGAGGTTTGAATTGGCTCAGGCTCGTTCTTCTCTGTTTTTAGATCCTCTCTAGTCATTCATTCAATAACAAACATTTACTAAACATCTAGTAAATAAGTGTCAGGTACAGTGCTAAACTCTGGAATTTCTAAGAAAAATCCTGACATTGGTACCTCCTTTGGAGGGTGGGCAGTTTGAAGAGCTAATAGAGAAAGAGATGCAGATAAAGAAAGAAAAGCAGTAGTGTTCTAGGTGTGCCAATGGGAGCATTCTCAGGAGCCAATGGGGGCAGCATGGGGACAGTTATTAATTCAGGGAGAGAGAGAAGTAGGAATTGGGTGAGGTGGATGGTTTGTTTTGCAAGAGGCTAGTCAAGGCTATGGTTTTTCCTGTGGTCATGTATGGATGTGAGAGTTGGACTGTGAAGAAGGCTGAGCGCCGAAGAATTGATGCTTTTGAACTGTGGTGTTGGAGAAGACTCTTGAGAGTCCCTTGGAGTGCAAGGAGATCCAACCAGTCCATTCTGAAAGAGATCAGCCCTGGGATTTCTTTGGAAGGAATGATGCTAAAGCTGAAACTCCAGTACTTTGGCCACCTCATGCGAAGAGTTGACTCATTGGAAAAGACTCTGATGCTGGGAGGGATTGGGGGCAGGAGGAGAAGGGGACGACAGAGGATGAGATGGCTGGATGGCATCATTGACTCGATGGACGTGAGTCTCAGTGAACTCCGGGAGTTGGTGATGGACAGGAAGGCCTGGCGTGCTGCGATTCATGGGGTTGCAAAGAGTCGGACACGACTGAGCGACTGATCTGATCTGATCTTAGGGAAGCCATGAAGACCTTGAACTGAATTATGAATTACACTCTCAGTGCACATCAGAGTCTGAACAAACTTTTGATCAACTCTTTTTCAGAAGCCCAAGAAGCTGACCTTGTCCAAATTCACACGGTTGGGACAGGATTTGTTAATGTGTAGCATTTGCTGTTTCCCTTCCATTCCATGGTCCTTCTTCCCCCCTTTTTGCAGCCGGCTGTGAAGGGCCACTTTTGCTGGACCATGCTTGTACCCAGAGGTGAAGACGAAGCTGCTTCTTCGTTGGTATTTACAGTTCAGTGAGACCACTTGCTTTTTTAATTCCTAGGTGTTTGGTTTGTATAGACTGGGTGTTGGGTTTAAATAATTCATTTGGGGGTGGTTGTTGGTCCTACCCACTTTCTCTTTCTCTTCTTCAGTTTCATCTCAAAATTGGAAGGCAAGATATGAGTCTGTGAGTGCCTGGCTCCACCAGCTCTAGCTGGAGCCTGTGGTGTGGTGTTTCACCTTTCTGCATCCAGTCCCAAGTGTTTCTTTGGTGATACCTCTCTCTGCTCTGCGGACACAAGATTCTGGTGGAAAGACCACCACCTGACTTTCACACTCAGTGGAGCCGTTCACTGGTACGAGGTGGCCTGAAGCCAGCTGCCTTTCTCTTCTGCTCCTCCACCCCTTCAGCTCAGCCTGGGGGCCAGAGTGCTTCTCCCCCCAGCTATTGGAGAAGTACGTTCTTCTGCAGGTGAGCTAATGGGTTTCCGTGTTGTGCTTTATGGATCTCTGCATTTGCAGGGACATTGTGGGGGCAGGGCAGTATGGTGGCACTTGCCATGAGGGGACAGGAAGAAGAGATAGCCATGAGCTGAAAAAAGAAGATACCAGCGAGGGGAATTCTCTAGAATTTTGGAAGCTGAATTGCCTCTGTTGGGGAGTAGCTGATGCACCTGAAAACTATTTGCAAGACTTTACTGCCCTAGTAAAATTAGTACTGAAATGCCTGGAATCTCTTCAAGAGATTGTGATGTTCACTTAATGTTCCTCTTCTGGCAGAAAAAAGGTGAACTCGGTTATTCATGTGATTAGGCATCAGTTGTGTAAAATGATGTATGTAGGCTAATTCCTATTGACCCTTCAGAGAGAGAAATCACATATTGTTATTCAAGTAGCGCATGTAATTTTATCTCTTTTTATAAGCCCAAATCAAATAGATTACTTCCCTGAGCTATGAACAACTTGAAATGCACATAGATCTTCTAGGTTAAAGTGCAAGAGGATAAGGACTTGCATTTGAAAGAGCAAAGTCTGTAATTTGGTGCCACAAAGATTCTGTTAAATGGCTATAGAGGAGACAGGCAGATTCCAAAACTGTAAAAATTTTAAAGGAGAAATAAAAGATAACAGGGTTTCCCTGGTGGCTCAGTGGATATGAATCTGCCTGACAATGCAGGAGACATGGCATGGTTCCATCCCTGACCCTGGAAGATTCCACATGCGGTGAAGCAACTAAGCCTGTGTGTCAGGATTGAGCTTGTGCTCTAGAGCCCAGGAGCCGGAACTACTGAAGCCCGTGTGCCTTGGAGCCTATGCTCCGCAACAAGAGAAGCCACTGCCATGAGAAGCCTGTGAACAGCAACTAGAGAGTAGCCCCCTTTCACCATAACTAGAGAAAAGTCTGCACAGCAACAAAGACCAGCATAGTTAAGTTTAATCGCTCAGTCGTGTCTGGTTCTTTGCTACCCCATGGACTGCAGAACACCAGGCTTCCCTGTCCTTCCCTGTCTATCCCTGTCCATCACCAACTCCTGGAGCTTGCTCAAACTCCTGTCCATCACGTCAGCGATGCTATCTAACTATCTCATCCTCTGTCGTCCCCTTCTCCTCCCTCCTTCAATCTTTCCCAGCATCAGGGTCTTTTCCAAGGAGTCAGTTCTTTGCATCAGGTGGCTAAAGTATTGGAGTTTCAGCTTCAGAATCAGTCCTTCTGATGAATATTCAGGACTGATTTCCTTTAGGATTGACTGGTTGGATCTCCTTGCAGTCCAAGGGACTCTCAAGAGTCTTCTCCAACAACAACAGTTCAAAAGCATCAGCTCTTCGGTGCTCAGCTTTCTTTATAGTCCAACTCTCACATCCATAAATGACTACTGGGAAAACCATAGCTTTGACTATACAGACCTTTGCTGGCAAAGAATGTTTCTGCTTTTTAATATGCTTAAATATGCTTGAAGACCCGGCACAGCCATAAATAAATAAATAAATAAATAATTTTAAAAAAGATAACATGGGGTTGTCATGGGAAAAAACATTTTATATTTACTTACTTAAGCAGTCTTCTTGAAGGTAGAAATATTGGCTTAGCTAAAAAGTTCGTTTGGCTTTTTCTATAACATATTATTGAAAAACCTGAATGAATCTTTTGGTCAACCCAATACTTCTCAAAACCATTACCGTGACTCCCCTGCCCAGGCCACTATTGTATCGCCTCTACTCTGGATTACTGAAATAGCTGCCTGTTGAATCTCCCTGCTTCACCTCTGACCCTCACAGTTCACTCACCTCTCAACCAAAATTATTTTTTAAAGATCATCTTTTAAAGCTTACAGTTCTCCACGAGCTTGTCACTGTCCACAGGATAAAATTCAAGCTTCTTACCCCAGAGACTCCTCAGGCTTTCTCAACAGAGACAGTATGTGGAGGACAGGAAGAGCAGGACAAGTCTTCTTGTGTGTGTCCATCCACAGCAGTGCACGAAGTTTAGCATCCCTGGTCCTGCCCACAAAAGCTAACAGTGCTGTCCTCGACTCTGTATTTTGCATCCAAATCACCAGCTGCATATCCTCACACACCATCTAGGCAGGGGAAGGAGGGTGGCATCACCCCCAGCTGAAAATCCCCACTAGGCTACCTGATCTGGCGCCTGCCTACCTCCAACCTCAGGATCTCCGCATGGGCTCTTTTCTCTGCCTGGACTGTTCCACTCCCAGACTAGCCATGTTTGGCTCCTTTTCCACATTTATGTCTTATTTTAAAATGTCACCTCCTCAGAAATATCATCCCTGGGTCACCTCTTCTAAAATAGCAGTACAGAGTCACTCTCACTATGTATACTTATCACGATACACACTTTTCTCCTTTGTTTACTTGTTTATTGTCTGTCTCCCCTCTCTAGAATGTAAGTTCCATGAGAACAGTCTGTTTTGTTTGCTGCTATACCCCCAGAGCCCGGGGATAAATTTTTATAAATATTTGTGGATTGAATAATAGATGCCATAAGGTTATTTTTCATTTAACCACATACATAATACATACTGGGAAGAAGCAGAAAAGCATTATCAAACTCATTTTTTAGATAAAGTACCAAGACACTAAAAATAACAAATCTCACACTGAATATTAGTGATGGAGGGAGGAACAAAACCAGAAATGCCATTGCCGCCTTATTAAGTCACAGTGGATTATTCAGGACATGGTGATCTGTTAGACAGGTCACAATGAAAGACATATAACATAGAGTTGTTGGTGTTGTTTAGTCATTTAGTCATGTCTGACTCTTTTGTGACCCCTTGACTGTAGCCCACCTAGCTCCTCTGTCCATGGGATTTCCCAGGGGAGAATACTAGAGTGAGTTGCCATTTCCTTCTCCAGGGGATCTTCCCAGCCCAGGGATAGAACCTGTGCCTCCTGCATTGGCAGGCGGATTCTTTATCAATGAGCCACTAAGGAAGCCCCTGTAACATACAGAGACATACATAATTAATAAATTCTCTTGTTTCCACCACTTTGAGGCTAAATGTCCATTGTGGCTACTACTATATGTATATTAACTGGATTTCATTTTACTTTACAAGCTATTATACCTTTTCAAATGTAGCCTCAAAAATTTAGATTCACCCTTTGGAGAAGGAGATGAAAAAGGAAATGTTTTATTATTTTCTGTGAAACAAGTCTGAAAACCCATCTCTCATCTGATTCTGCTACTGCTACTGCTGCTAAATCACTTCAGTCATGTCCGACTCGGTGCGACCCCATAGACGGCAGCCCACCAGGCTCCCCCGTCCCTGGGGTTCTCCAGGCAAGAACACTGGAGTGGGTTGCCATTTTCTTCTCCAATGCATGAAAGTGAAAAGTGAAAGTGAAGTCGCTCAGTCATGTCCAACTCTTAGCGACCCCGCGGACTGCAGCCCACCAGGCTCCTCCATCCATGGGATTTTCCAGGCAAGAGTACTGGAGTGGGGTGCCATTGCCTTCTCCGCATCTGATTCTAGTAGCTGACAAAACTGATCCACGAACAAGGCATCACATGCGACATAGCAAACACGTGGCAACTGGGTTCTCTCTGCACTCCTGCATCACAGCAGGTACAGCTCACAATCTTAGTACCTCCTCTTGCTGAGCACCCATTCCATATGGGACTCTCAACCGAGTGTTTCTGGCAGCAACTAGCAATGAACTGGAGTTGACATACAAGTTAAACATCTATTTGCCAGCCCTAGAAGAGTGGAAAGAGTAAATCTTTCCAGATCAATCTGAGTGTGAATACCACATTTGCTCTCTGTCACGTGTGAGATCTTGGTTACTCACTCTCTTTCTGTTGGTCTCATAATATCAAACTTGTAGGGTTGTTGGGGAAAATTACAAATAATGGCAGTAAAGTGTTTATCACCATGCTTGTTGCAATTAGAATTTGCTAAATAGTAGCATAGGTCTGTGGTGAGGAGAAGGCTTTGTTTAACCCCCAAGAACAGAGAGGAGATATTATCTTGGAAGGCAGGAGGTGGTGCAGGTAACTGGAAACAGTAGATTGAGACTGAGTGTTGGACTAGATGAGTGGTTCCTAAACAAATTGTACATAGGCCCCAGCTCAGATCTACAGGTCGGAAACTCGGGATGGATCCCAGCATTGTGTGTGTTAACAAGCCTTGCTGATGCATGCTCTCTCTAGTTTGGGAAGCACTGCAGTAGGGAGAGGGAAGGCAGAGGATGGATAGATGTGGTAAAGTCAAACAAGAAGCATGTGTGCTTACCTGGTGATTAATCAGAGAGGAAACAGGAAGTGCCTCCCCTAAAAGAAGATGTGGCCATGAGTACGCCCCACCCTACAGCCGCTTCCACAGGCAGGATAGCAGTTTGCTATAACCAAGGACAGACTCGGAGCTCACCGAGAGAGAATGGGTTTGTAGTACAAAGCAAAGGAATAGCTTCCCAAATGCGGCCCAGATGCAGGGAGACCACAGACTGGAAACTGAAGGCTCCTTCTCTGAGCAGAGGAAGGTGGCCCTTGTTCTTGGTGGTTTCAAGTGCAGCTTTGACTGAAGGCAAACAGCTGATCTAGACACTTCCTCAGGCTCCCCCAGCTTGGTAATTTCATGAAAGAATTGCATCTGACAAGCTCAAGGTGCCTGGGGCCAGTGGGAAGGAGGGGGCATCAAAGATGTGTCAAGAGATCCAACTCCATGGGGATTTCTCTGCTCCACCTGCTCAACCTAGACCATTGCATTCCGCCATTCCAACTCTTTCTGCCAGTATACAGACACAGAAGTACGTCTGCTGCTAAGTCGCTTCAGTCATGTCCGACTCTATGTGACCCCATAGACGGAAGCCTACCAGGCTCCCCCATCCCTGGGATTCTCCAGGCAAGAACACTGGAGTGGGTTGCCATTTCCTTCTCCAATGCATGAAAGTGAAAAGTGAAAGTGAAGTCGCTCAGTCATGTCTGACTCTGCACTTCCAACTTTCCTGTTCTTCCCACAACCACGTGTATGAGTATTACTGTCTTTCCCAGGAGGCAGACCATGGACCTGAGGCTCAGATACATAAAGGAACTAGCCCAGAGTCTCACAGCTACTTTAAGTGGCCGAGGGTAGATCCTAAACACCAGTGTCCTGACAGAGGTGGTGTTAATCCACCGCTAGAAGATTGGCTACAGGGGTGACCTACCCTTATTTGGGTTAAAAATGACAGCTCTCAATTCCCAGCCAATGCACGTGCTGTGATTTGTGTTTCCAATGGAATGTTTCTGCTGCTGCTGCTATTTATCATCACCTTTCTAAGCTGGTGGAAGGAATGTTTTCAATTTAACATTGTGTCCTACACACAGCCCCATTGCAGGTATGGCAACCCTGATCTTAAATTGACAGCAGTGAATGATTAAAACTCTGAGAGTGGCACTAACCATGTTCTTAAAGACAGCAGTGGGAATGTGTTAGGAGATTTTACTGAAAGTTAGTAATTGGTTATTACTGAACCACTTATAATATGTGGCTTCTAATAACAACAACAACAAAAATCCATTAAAAATGCTGTTTAAACTTGCTTTTGGATAGACCACCTTTATTGAGATTCTAAGGTGGTTACCCTTGGACTGCAAGAAGATCCAACCAGTCCATTCTGAAGGAGATCAGCCCTGGGTTTTCTTTGGAAGGAATGATGCTAAAGCTGAAACTCCAGGACTTTGGCCACTTCATGCGAAGAGTTGACTCATTGGAAAAGATTCTGATGCTGGGAGGGATTGGGGGCAGGAGGAGAAGGGGACGACAGAGGATAAGATGGCTGGATGGCATCACTGACTCAATGGACGTGAGTTTGAGTGAACTCCGGGAGTTGGTGATGGACAGGGAGCCTGGTGTGCTGCGATTCACGGGGTCGCAGAGTCGGACACGACTGAGTGACTGAACTGAACTGAACTGAAGGTGGTTACCATTGTTCTTCTCGCATATGGACTATCTTTGTGTGCATGCGTGGTTAAGTTGTTTCAGTCGTGTCCAACCGTTTGACACCCTACAGACTGTAGCCCGGCAGACTCCTCTGTCCATGGGATTCTCCAGGCAAGAATACTGAAGTGCACTGCCATGACCTCCTCTAGGGGATCTTCCCTACCCAGGGATCAAACCCACGTCTCTTATGTCTCCTGCATTGGCAGGCAGGTTCTTTGCCACTAGCACCGCTTGGGAAGCCCATGGATTATCCTTATACCATAGGGAAACAACCAAGTATTCATACCTCTGAACACAAAATAGGTGGAAGTGAGTTTGATTTAAGAAAAACTTCTGAGCAATGAGCCTGGTTAATAATTAGGAATGGATTTTCTAGGGACTTGGGCATTCTTTCTTGAAGGAGGGTGGGGAGAAGGGTGGTAAAGTAACAGGGATTCTAAAGTTGTGCTAAAGAGCTGGTTTCTGCTCTCAAAACTCATTTCCTCCTCTGCAAGGAACAATATAGTTTCCTAAGTCATAGAGAAAATAATGAAAAATAATATTTATGGAGTCTCTACTGGATTCCAAGATTCCTCTAATTTATTTATGATCTGTGATTTTGTTTTTAATTATCTGAAGTCTTAGAATCACATAGTTTATACATTTTTGTTGATTGTATATCTCCTTTAATGTTTCTAACAAGTTGGCCAAAGCACCATTGCCAATCACATATGATAATTCTACAGTTATATGTGTTTTGGAATAGCGATTTAAAAGACAGTCCTGAATTATAACTTTAGTTTGACTTAGTAAAGAATTCAAAAGCAAAGTTTGCCACTATAGCTCATGAAACTAAATTTTAAAAGCATGTGACCTTGTGTGTGTACTAAGTCAATTCAGTCACATCTGACTCTTTGTGACCCTATGGACTGTAGCCTGCCAGGCTCCTCTATCCATGAGATTCTCCAAGAAAGATTACTGGAGTAGGTTGCCATGCCCTCCTCCAGGGGAACTTCCCAACTAAGAGATTGAACCCACATCTCTTATGCCTCCTGCATTGGCAGGTGGGTTCTTTACCTGCCACCTGGGAAGCCCATGTGACCTTGCTTGCTTGCTTCCTTGCTGAGTTGCTTCAGTCATGTCTGACTCTGTGCAACCCCATAGACAGCAGCCCCCAGGCTCCCCCGTCCCTGGGATTCTCCAGGCAAGAACACTGGAATGGGTTGCCATTTCCTTCTCCAATGCATGAAAGTGAAAAATGAAAGTGAAGTCGCTCAGTTGTGTTTGACCCTCAGCGACCCCATGGACTGCAGCCTTCCAGGCTCCTCCGTCCATGGGATTTTCCAGGCAAGAGTACTAGAGTGGGGTGCCATTGCCTTCTCCGCATGTGACCTTACAGATCACCTATGAAATATGAAAAGAATTAAATATTCTTTATATGCTTTATACATGAACTGCACTAAAATGCCTTTCATTGAATAAAAGGCAACATTTTAGATACAGGGGATTTTAATTGAATTGGTAATAGTTAAGACCAAAAAGATAGAGTGGACATTACCAGCTTACCTTCAGCCCTTGCCTTTAGCAGGCTAATGAATATAACGTGAAACACAGGTGAGTCTTGCTGTTCTATGACACAGTGAAGGGATATCCTCCATATTTAAATATATTAATGTAATCAGTTATATAAACTTAAATGTAAAACCAGTTTCCTATAGGTTTTGAGATGGCATTCACCATCTCTATGAAGAGCTGAACACTACTCATCAAGTCCCGTCATGTCTTTAGAAGGGGACAACAGAGATAGTACTTGCTGGACTAGCATTAGTATCAAAATTCAAAAAGCTGATCATATTAATTTAACCATGAGTCAGTCTATATAAATCAGGACTATCCAAAATAAATATCCTACCAGATATTCATGATTGGAACACTGCTATATGAAGTCTATTTAAATGTGGTACACATAAAAAAGCTCATGAGACATTTCTGTTTTGTAATAAACAAGGCAATGCACAACTATTACTCATTAGTAGCTTTTTGGGGATAAACTATTAAGTCTGCCCTTTCTGCCATCTTTTTAATGCCCGTGAAGATCATTTTTGTTCCACGAATGTACTTCTTGGGATTCTCCATATACCCCATCAGTGTCTCCTCTCCCCAAGAGATGCCTTTGTTTCTGTTGGAATCTGTGTAAGAAAATCCAGGGGCCTGACTTGTCTTTTGCCCAAAAAGACCATGGAGATTTGGCTCAATCTTGTGCCTGCCTCCCTTATCCATGGTATGGCACTGGACACACTTCTGAATAAAAATCTTGTCCTTTTCAACATTATCCATGTTTAGATTGTTCTCTTTTCACAATGTCCTGCTCTCCAAGTCCAAGGACATGCAGGTCTGAGCCTATGTCCTGGTAGGTTCCTCTAATTCTGATGACGTTGTTAATTATTTACTCTCTTTAGAAATAAGGAAACCAAGGTTCAGACTGGCTGTGTAACTTGCTTAAGGTTATGGAATAAATGGAGGGAATGGAAAATTTAACCCAGATCTGCTCAGTTCCAGCTCCAATGGATCTTTCCATTTTACTGGAAAGTCCCTCACAGAAATGCCCCGTTTAATGGTGAGGAAACCGAGGCACAGGTAAAATAAATCGCTCAAGAGATGTCCTCTAGTTGATGTGTGATTGAGGGTCAATATGTGAAATGTTCAGGAAGCCACATCTTTTTTCCTTTTAACACTTTGATTTAGCTTATAAAAGATCACAGTATGTTACTTTTAGAGATTTTCCAGCTTTGGGGATGAGACTTTGTTTTTCTTGGCAGTGTTCATATTTGAAAGCAGTATATTCGACACTGCTTTCTGGATTTAACTTGAAACAAATGAAGTAAAATTATACTCACACTCCCTGCTCTCTTCCAAATTATGAACTCAAAATTTAACTTTCTGCTCAGGACATCAGCTTTTCGGCAAGCTATAATTCTCACTTTGCCCAGCCATCACAAGTGAGAAAAGAGGAACTCTTGCACTAACAAATCCCTGTTGATAAAACAAACCTTTTTTTCATGGACGTTCTGTCTTTAGAAAACAAGTAGATAGAGCACTTGTTAGTTAATAATAAAACAAATTCTTCAGTGACTACTCAGATGAATGAATATTTTTTAGAGGCATGGGGTATGTAAGGAATTTTAATCCAGCCTCCGGGTTCACTCCCCCACACAACAACTGTAGAGAAACCACTGGCCTCTGAATGATGAATGGCCTCAGACTCAACCAGGAGGGAAGACAAGCCCAATCCTATCATTTGGCATCACTCTTTTTAAAAATTCCTGGGTGGACTTCTATTTTGGCTGTAGCTGACGAATGGGCTCAGTTAAAGAGCTTTGCATACATTGTAAAATGACCATCAAGTGTTTCTCCTTTTATGCCATCCCGTCTCTTTTCACCCTATCCACAAAATCCCAACCCCAATCCCCAAATACATCTCAGCCTCTAACAGACACACTTCTACTACCACATCTCTAGCTGTTAAAAAGTTCTATTCATTAATTTCAAATTAATATCTTAGGGGGCTCCAGGCCATGGGAGAAAAGAAATCAGGAAACTGAATTAGTAAATGACAGAGCAGTAAGCAGCTTAAATGAGACTTCTTGCAGCTCTTTGCCTGTGGATGACACAGAATTTCTGAGCTTAGAAAAGCTCTTTTCTCTGCAGGTGGTACTGTGGGGATACCGGAGATGCGGTTCCACGATCATAGATCACAGTCTTATCCATTTGTTTTAGTCTCTACTGCAATACTCCACACAGGCATCCCCACCCCCGCCCGTGATCTGTGCAGTCAAATCCTACTTGCTAATCAGCCAAGCTGAATGAAGGGTTAAGGCTGCAGCCTTCCATGCCAGCAGACGCTGCAAACATTTCACGTTCACTTTCTACAGTCAACCCTGTAGCTCCATCTCCTGTAAAGCCTTCAGCATTTGCAGAAGTATTATTTCCTCTCACCTCTGTCTGGCTTAGACTTGCAGCTGACCAGGTTCTATAGCTTAGAAGTCCAAACTCATCCCTGCAGGGTCTTACCTAGAGTCTGTCCCTCCTCCCCTGCTTGGTCCTGGAAAGCCTCAGGGCCTCCAGTAACCTTGATGCCGCCTCCCCACTGGAAGTTGAAAGCATCCTCCTTGGCTGCATTACTGCACATTTTCCTAGTAAGCTTTTTTTTTTCCCTTCAGCTCAAACTTCTTCAAACAACACCATTTCTATTGACCCTGAATTTCTCTAGCCCTCTGTAAGGGCATTTCCAACTGGGTAGGCCAGAAGAGAGACTGTAGAGGGCAAATTGGGGAAAGAAGGTTTGGAAACTCACCTGCACAGCTGCGAGGAGAGGAGCAGACACAGGATGGGGCTGCCTGCAAACTTCCCAGGGACCATCTGCAGCCAAATCTCTTGGCCTTAAAGCGACAGGGCGCTTTTCACCATATAAGGAAAACAGTTTCACTTGTCTGCTTTGGGACCCGTTTGGGCAAAGCAGCTCCTTTGCTGGACATTGTGGAGGCTTAAACCAACTGGGAAAATCTGGAGCCTGTCAGTTCAAGAGGATCGGTACATAGTAAGCAGCTTGAAAACTGCTGGATAAGGTACACGAACGGTATTTGGCAGGCCATTTTGAAGACTGGAAAACCCTTTACCTGGGGCTTGCGCCCTACAGAAAGGGTTTACCTTGACTGGGAAGTCTGCCTCAGTGACAGGAAAAGGGCTCTGCTCAAGTTTGGCTTCCTGGAAACAAACCAATGATCTTGCTCATCTCAAAAAGAAGAGGCAGTTGCTCCTCGCTTCCTTCAACACTCAGAAGAGGACAGCAAAGTAGCGGGGCTTGTGGTTGGAGATTTTGGTTGTTTAAGATACTTTAGCAGTGCTTCCTTCAAAATGAGGGAAATGGAGATGATTTTGTTATTTCAGCTCAGCTGGCAGAGGCCCTTCCTAAACAGACACACATACATACAGATCTTGACCAAGGACACCTCCACTCATGAGCACCCCTTTCAGGCCCCCTTGGCTGAAGCCCACAGCTGAAGTCTGAGGAACGCTTTTATCTTAACCGAAAGGGATAAGAATGTGTCTTAGCAAGAGCAAACATTTTCTGTTTGGTACAGAAAATGTTTGAGGTGTATTAAAAGAAATTATAAAATGTTAGATTCTGAGGAAAAAAGTGGAGCTTAATTTAGTTATCACTTGGATGGTCACACATTTTTCTCTTTTTTCCTTCCTTTTTGCTTAATATATTTAATTAATTATTACTTTTTAATTGAAGTATAGTTGATTTACAGTATTATGTTGGTTTGAGGTATAAAACATATAAGATATATGTATATGTGTGTGTGTGTGTGTGTTTGTGTGTTTATGTGGAGGGGGAAATGGCAACCCATTCCAATATCCTTGCCTGGGAAATCCCATGGACAAAGGAGCCTGGCGGGCTCCATGGGGTCACAAGAGTTGAACACAATTTAGCGACTAAACCACAATATATATATCTGTATGTATATACATACAGATGTATATGTATGTGTGTGTGTGTGTGTTAGGTGCTCAGTCGTGTCTGACTCTTTGTGACCCCATGGACTGTAGCCCACCAGCCTCCTCTCTGTCTGTGGAGTTCTCCCGGCAAGAATACTGGAGTGGGTTGCCATGCCCTTTTCCAGGGATTGAACCTGGGTCTCCCACATTGCAAGCAGCAGATTCTTTACTGTCTGAGTCACCAGGGAAGCTCATATATGTGTGTGTGTATATATATATATTCTTTTTCCTTATAGGTTTTTACAAAATACTGACTTTAGTTCCCTGTGCTATACAGTACGTCCTCGTTGGTTTTATATATATTAGTGAGTATATGTTAATCTCATCCTCCACTTTGGTAACCATAAGTTTGTTTTCTATGTCTGTGAGTCTGCTTCTGTTTTGTATATAAGTGCACTTGTATCATTACATACCCCCACCTCCCCAACACACATGCTTTTTCTTCACTGAAACTAAATATTGTTTCTTTACTGCCAGCTGACTATGCCTAATACTTGGTATCTGTATCATAGATTTTGGATTAAAAAATATATATGTAATTTGGCCCCGGATTCTATAGTCTCATGCTGCTGCTAAGTCACTTCAGTCGTGTCCGACTCTGTGCGACCCCACAGACGGCAGCCCACCAGGCTCCGCCGTCCCTGGGATTCTCCAGGCAAAAACACTGGAGTCGGTTGCCATTTCCTTCTCCAATGCATGAAAGTGAAAAGTGAAAGTGAAGTCATTCAGTCCTGTCCAAATCTTCAAGACCCCATGGACTGCAGCCTACCAGGTTCCTCCGTCCATGGGGTTTTCCAGGCAAGAGTACTGGAGTGGGGTGCCATTGCCTTCTCATACTACCTTCATATTTCACTTTCTTCCATAGATTTTGAGTCTTTAAGGACAAAGGTCAGTTCATATCCTTCCATACTCTGCTTAATACCTAGCATGGAACAAGCATAGAGCAGGCGGGGAAATACTTGTTGGATTAAATCAGTTGAATAGGACCCAGGGTTTTATATAATGTCTACCTAGTTTTATGAATAAAATGTGTTTTTATAAGATTATTGTTGTTAAATAAAGCCATGATTTCTTTTCTTGGCTTTTATATCAACTAGTATTTGTTTTCCATGCCATCACATTTTCTTCAAGGGGAAAGGTTAAAGGAATTTCTTTGAAAGTAATCATTGTGATAAACTCTTTGACCTAGCAATCTATTCTTAGAAAATTAATCTAAGGAAATAATTAAACAGAAGCAAAACATCTGATAAGTAGAGATGTTCATTATATTGCTGTCTGCAATAGCAAAAGCAAGAGATGACCTGAAGACTCCAAAGTCATTTACCTTGATACATCAATAACAATAGTTCACATTTAATGATTGCTTACCACGTACCAGGCACTGTTCTAAGCACTTTAAGCAAATTAATTCGTTTAATCATGACAAACCCATGTGGTTGGAGTTGTCATCAACCCCATTTTACAGACCAGAAAACTAAGGCACAGATGTTAATAAGCTTACATTTGAATTGAGGTGCTTTGGCACTAGCATTTAGACTAGCATCATCCTAAACTCAAGGAGGGCACGGTAATCCAATCCAGTGTTCTTGCCTGGAGAATCCCATGGACAGAGGAGCCTGGCAGGCTACAGTGCATGGTATCACGAAGAGTCAGACACGACTGAAGTGACTGAGAACACACGCACTCATCCTATGCTCTCATCAGGACTCATTGAGCATAATAGGCATCGAGGATAGACAGAGTAATAAAATTAATCAAATGGCCTTCACATAGTCATTAAAAATAATAATTATGAAAGCTCTATACAAACTTGGAAACATGCTTATGATATAAAGTTAACTGAAGCAGAAGAAAATACCTATGATTATAACTAATGTTAACTGTCTCTAAGAAATGGAAGGCCTTATGCAAAAGAGAAAACAGTTATATAATAGTTTTGGACTATGATATGATTTCTCTAAAATTGTCTTAAATGTTATTTATGGTTTTCATTTTTAAATTGATAAGAATTAATACTTGCTGCAAATACATTGACCTTGGCATTCTTTTGTCTCTAAGCCCATCTAAACGATGCTATCAGCCTAGATTAGTGAGTGTCAAGAGGTTCTTTTGGCGGTGCTATTATCCCAGGGGAGCTCTCTGCCAGCCGAGTGATTCACCACACTTGGGGAAGGGACCTGTATGTCGCATCCCCACACTACTGTTCAGTCACCCTTGAATTGACTGTACATCATATTTTTCAATGTCCATTTTCACCTAGTGTCTTATGATTTGTGGACCTGCCCTGGTGGCTCAGTGGTAAAGAATCCGCCTGCCAATGCAGGAGATATGGGTTCGATCCTTGGTTGGGGGATCCTCTGGAGAAGGAAATGGCAACCCGCTCCAGTATTCTTGCCTGGAGAATCCCATGGATGGAGGAACCTGGCAGGCTACAGTTCATGAGGTCTCAAAAGAGTCGAAACGACCTAGCAACTAAACAACAACAAGGATAAAGCTTTATGTGATAGTATTGTTCAGGAAAGAAGTATAACCTACATTTTTCCTTATGTAGGAAGGCTTCCAGTGAGGGATTCTAAATCTGATAATATTTATCAGTAAACAAACAGATATGTCTTAGAAGATGGGCTTATTCTAGGATTAAAGAGGGCAACTTGGTGTAAATTAACCAGCAATTAAGATATTATATGTATTGCTTGAAGCTGTTGAGGGTTGTATGAAATGAATATATTTATACCTTATAAGGTGCTGCAAAATCAAACAAGTTAAGCTCTAAAAAACAAACTGAAAACTTGCTTCAGGAGGCATTAATATTTTTATAGTTTTGACCCGGTAATCATACTTTCTTTTCTAAAATTGAAAGTGAAACTCTCATTTGTGTCTGACTTTTTGGACCCAATGGACTATACAGTCCATGGAATTCTTCAGGACAGAGTACTGGAGTGGGTAACCTTTCTCTTCTTCAAGGGATCTTCCCTAGAAGATCTTAGGGATCGAACCCAGCTCTCCTGCATTGCAGGCGGATTCTTTACCAGCTGAGTCACAAGGGAACCCAAGAATACTGGAGTGGGTAGCCTATCCCTTCTCCAGGGATCTTCCCAACCCAGGAATCGAACCAAGGGTCTCCTGTACTGCAGGCACGTTCTTTACCAACTGAGCTATCAGGGAAGCCTTTTCTGAAATTAGGTCAGAGATATTCTCTCATGGGAGAAGGGAAAAGAAAGGGGGAGGAGGGACTTCTCTGGTGGTCTAGTGGCTAAGACTCCGAGCTCCCAAAGCAGGTGGCCCGGGTTTGATCCCTGATTAGGGTACTAGATCACACATACCACAACTAAGACCCAAAGCAGGCAAATAAATAAATTTTTTTTTTTTTAAAAAAGGAAAGGGACAAGAGACCATGTGATTCCAAAATTCCAAATGAATGTGTAAATAAAGATTTAATAAACTTAATAACATGCCTAAAGGAAAGTAGAAGTTTTTTTCCTAATAAAATGCTAATAATATAAACTAAAATTTCATAAAGCTGTAGATTGAGCAAATTTATTTAATATTCTTTTCAGCTAAATACATATCACATAATATTAATAGTATGTTACCCCTTTTGGAAAAGAAAAAGCAAGTATAACAAAACCCAAACAAACAAAATAAACTAAACAACAGGTTGAGTAGTAGGTATTAATCCATCTGTGGTCACAGATGCTTTGCACATGATGGTTAGAAGCATCAGTAAAGAATATAATTTTTCATGCATTATCTTTATGTTCAAGTTTAAGGTGAAGCTTATTCTTAGGAATATCAAAGTTATGTGTTTTTTTTTTAATTTACATTTATTTTACAGTTTTATATTTGTTTTTCTAAAAATATGTGTAGATGCTGATTGTAAAAGTGAAAAGGGAACATTCCTGCTAAGTCCCTTATGGTTTGTTTGAGCTTTTTTTTTTTCTTCTGAATATATAAATGAATATTATTGATATTTGGGGTGTACATTCCAGCCCCTTGTGAGTTACCATGCTCCTTCTGAAGGTGGGAATTTACTCATTCTTTAACAAAATTTGATGAAAGTCTACAGTATCCTGGGCTTAATACTGAACCCTGGGGATGCAGCTGTGACAGAATGGGCAAAGTCTCAACAATCATGAAGCTTAGAGTCCCAGGGTGAGAGGGACCAATAAAGAAATAAAGGAGAAAATGTCAGGCAGTGATTAACTCCTTGATGAAAATACAATATGTGAAGGAGATAACTGTGTTGCTTAGAAAAAGATTTTCTGAATTCTTGACTTTGAAGCTGATATCTTTCTTCTTAGTTCCTGTAGCACTCTACCTTGCAAATGGTTGGTAATCAATATTATAGAATCCTGTATTTATTTTTAAAACGTGACAAAAATTTCTATTTTATAACTTCATTGGTTCAGAGAGTAGAATTTATTTTTTAATCTCCAAATCAGATGGCATTCTCACTGGCTTTTTTTTTTTAAGATTTTTTTTTGATGTGGACCATTTTTAAAGTCTTTATTAAACGTGCTACAGTATTGTTTCTTTTTTTTTTTAATGTAACATTTGTTTAATTTTAAAAAGAAGGCATTGGCAACTCCCAGCAGATTGTTCTAAAGGAATTCCATCAGCTTCTTCTAGTCCTGCTACAATTTAAAGCAATCATTCTCAAAGTGCAGCTGGGGTCAACAAGAGCCGCATCTCTTGGAAAAGCCTTTGAAATGCAAATTCTTGGGTCTGACCTCAGCCTACCAAAGATATTGTGGGACTTGCCTGGCTGTTCCCCCAGTGGTTAAGACTTCACCTTCCCACGCAGAAGGTGCAGGTTCAATCCCTGGTCGGGGAGTTAAGATCTCAATGGCCTTTTAATGTAAGCTTCCTCTTCTATGTTTCTGGTATATTCAGCTGTCATTTATACTAGTTACAAAAGAGTAAATGCAAAAAAAAAAAAAAAAAAGTCAAATTCTGGCCAAGAAACATCTGCTAAATAGTTGGCATTATTCTTAAATGGCCTTCTCTTCAAGCCATTTTGGAAACTCCCTAGTTGTGCTTCTGTAAAGGGTTGCACCTGGGGAATGGCACGGAGGCTTTTATGAGGAGTGCTATTACAGGCTTCTCGCCAGGGCTGAGAGAGGAGAGGCTGTAGCAAGCTCTATTTTATGGTACAGTGAGGTTAGCCATTTACTGTTCCCATAAGCTATTTCACTTGCAATAAAGGTCAATGGGCCTTTTTAGGAAGGAGAGCTAGGCCCCTGTCTAAAACGGCCATCTTCTTCGACAGTCAAAAAGGCTGCTTTAGATTCTTCTGGAAAGTGGCAGGATGTTTATTTAGCTGGGAGAGTGGTTCAATATGACCAGCTGATGAGCAAGGCAATAAGAATTCACCGACTTCAGGGGGGAAGATTTAAATTCTAAGGTAGCTTGACCGCAAAGCTAAGCAAGGCGTGGCTCACTGGGGTCTGGTTGCTACCTTGACACGTGAACTCTGCCAAGAAATACATTTCTTGCTTGGCACTCTCTATCCTTGGACTTTCTGGGAAGCTTATGTCATAAATTACCATGGTTTGCAACCCTTGGCATCTTCAAGTCCAGTCCGGCAGAAGCAGTTCCATTAACAGTGTATTTTTCTTTCCTTCTTGATAGTTTTAAAGAAAAAAATCAAATTGGGTGGGTGTTTCTTTAAATATAGGGTAGGATACTGGGCTGCTATGCTTTTGTTCACTATCTCCTAAAGAAATTTTGAAAAACTATGCACCCTCCTTCAGTTTTATGTTGTAATGTAAAACATTTTATCAAAACCTTGAATAGTAGCAAAGGGTATAATTTATGGTCTATTGTCAATACTGGCTTTTTCAGAGTGATGTGTGTGTGTGTGTGTGTGTGTGTGGTGTGTGTGTGTGCATGTGCGCTCAGTCCTGTTTGACTTTTTACTATGCCATGGACTCTAGCCTGCCAGGCTCCTCTGTCCATGGGATTCTCCAGACAAGAATACTGGAGTAGATTGCCATTTTCTCCTCCAGGGCATCTTTCCAACCGAGGGATCGAACCCACATCTTCTGTGTCTCCTGCACTGTGGGCAGATTCTTTACCGCTGAGCTGTCCAGGAAGCCCTTTAAAGTGATATTTACTTAACTTGTTATAACTCCAAGAGAATGTAAATACTATAGCAAATTGATATCCACTATCATCCACTGAGTAATAGTTGCAATTTTATATCTTTTTGTTTTCTCCTTTTATTTTTATTTCTATTCATTTCCATAATTGTATCCTAATAAAATGTATTTTTGTGGTTAAGACTATTTATTTAACTATTTCATGCACATAACAGTGCATGTGTGCTCAGTCTTGTCCGACTCTGTGAGCCCATGGACTCTAGCCTGCCAGGCTTCTCTCTCCATGAGATTTTTCAGGCAAGAATACTGGAATGGGTTGCCATTTCCTACTCTAGGGGATCTTCCTGAGCCAGGGATTGAACCCACATCTCTTGTGTCTCCTGCATTGGCAGGTGTATTCTTTATCAACTGTATCACCATACTTCTGTATAAAAATAAAGTAAAATTAAAGCTTCTTTAATAATCTGTAGTCACAAGATCTGTTAAAACAAATCATCTGGATTAAGTTATCATGACAATCATTACTGGAAATACCTGTAGCAGAGACAATGGGTGTTCACCACATCCTTTTCTCTTTTTGGAGGTACAGGAAGTTTATATTTCTTAGTTTCCCATTGGAAGTGTGAACAGAAATGATGTATCATTTCCTATTCTAGTTAATAGTGAGTTGAGCTCTATTTCTTTCTCTCTCTTTCCCTTTCTGTGTCTCCTTCAGTTTCCCTGTTGGAATCCTAAAACTCTGAGATGGCAAAGATGAGAGATGGAAGCATAATTATCTAGGGCCCCCTTTGAAGAGAATCCTCAAAGAGCCTCCTTGTCTGAACTGGACTGTGATATAAAAATTAGCAATATGCTTTTGGTGTGTTAAGCCATTGAAGTTTTAGGTATATTGGTTACTAAGGTAGCTTACACTATCCTGATTAACATATGCCATAACTGATCAAAACAACATGGATGTATTACAACTTTTGATAGTTCATTATTAAGAAAAATAATTTTTACTTTTTAAAATGCATCTCAATAAAAACACCAAGAAATCTTGTTCATGTAGATGGAAGTAGAGGTAGTTATAGCATGTCTCCCAATTGAATTATATGCATGTCTTAGTGCAAATCACCATAATGAGATTTTGTAAAATGAGAGAAACACTACAGGAAAGTTGAAATAGGAAAGGATTTCTTAGGCGGTCAATTTAAGGAACAAGTTATATAAAATGTAAAGATCTGGAACTTAACTCCTTTAAAAATCTCTATATCTATATACCCCTTTGAAAGTCTCTATGAGTGTTCAGCGACACCTGTAGTCCACATTTAAGACACGTCTAGGAAAGAGGAAGAAGAGTCAAGGGTGGAGTGTCCCCTGACCTGATCCTCTTTTGGCTGCTGACCTTCACCCAAATCCTTGGTCTATCTTTTTCTACTCTTCCTTATGACTCCCACTAGCTCACAATGAAAAATATCCTGATGAAGATTAAAGTCTGTAACATGCAGAGAGTTATTTTAAATCAAAAAGAATAATATGATTACTTCAGAAAAAAATGGGCAAATGATCACAAATGTCAATTCACAAAAGAAGAAATACAAAATCCTAATACCCACAGAAAACAATAAAGCCCACTTGGAACTCATAAATATGCAACATAAAACAATGAGATACCATTTTGGAAATACAATTGGAAAAACTAACCTTTAGTGATGGTTGGGAAGAGAATAACTTCTAGAGAGCCGTTTGGCAATACATGTCAAAACTTTTAAAAATACATATAAAGTTGAGCTAACAGCCCACTTCTGAACATTATTCTAAGAAATAATCATGAATAGGTTAAAAGAAAAAAGATTCAGCCTTGAGCTTTACCACAGATTTTTTAGCCAAGGTTCTTTTAGTCACAAGTATTAGGTTGCAAGGCATCTTTCATTTGAAATGCCTATTCTCTATTTTCTGGTTCTCTTAGTTAAAATTCTTGATTGATTTAGACTGATTACTTGCTGAGTGCCAATTGATTGGCTGACTTCATCCAATCAACCATCATTTGTCTGGGAAGAGAAGTGTCATAGGATACACAGAGTTACTTCTTCCAGGGGCTATTTGTGGAGTGAGGGCTAGGAGCTCCATGCTCCATAAGAGACAGGGAATGAAATCAGCATAACCTATCTAGAATGGTGAAGAAGAGGAATCACTTAAAAGCCCAGCCCAGGATATGAAGTGAACTGTGACACTATGCAGTGAGATGATCATCAAAACTGTTCTTACAGAAGACTATTCCAAAAGACATAGAAATATATTTCTGATATAGAAGTTAAATAAGCAGGGTGACAATATACAGCCTTCATGTACTCCTTTTCTGATTTGGAACCAGTCTGTTGTTCCATGGCCAGTTCTAACTGTTGCTTCCTGACCTGCATACAAATTTCTCAAGAGGCAGGTCAGGTGGTCTGGTATTCCCATCTCTTGAAGAATTTTCCACAGTTTACTGTGATCCACACAGTCAAAGGCTTTGGAGTAGTCAATAAAGCATAAATAGATGTTCTTCTGAAACTCTCTTGCTTTTCGATGATCTAACAGATGTTGGTAATTTGATCTCGGGTTCTTCTGCCTTTTCTGAAACCAGGTTGAACATCAGGAAGTTCACGGTTCACATATTGCTGAAGCCTGGCTTGGAGAATTTTGAGCATTACTTTACTAGCGTGTGAGATGAGTGCAATTGTGCAGTAGTTTGAGCATTCTTTGGCATTGCCTTTCTTTGGGATTGGAATGAAAACTGACCTTTTCCAGTCCTGGGGCCACTGCTGAGTTTTCCAAATTTGCTGGCATATTGAGGGCAGCACTTTCACAACATCATCTTTCAGAATTTGAAATAGCTCAACTGGAATTCCATCACCTCCACTAGCTTAGCTCATAGTGATGCTTCCTAAGGCTCACTTGACTTCACATTCCAGGATGTCTGGCTCTAGGTGAGTGATCACACCATCGTGATTATCTGGGTCATGGAGATCTTTTTTGTATAGTTCTTCTGTGTATTCTTGCCACCTCTTCTTAATATCTTCTGCTTCTGTTAGGTCCATACTATTTCTGTCCTGGAGTAACAGGCAAATTTGGCTTTGGAATATGGAATGAAGCTGGGCAAAGGCTAATAGAGTTTTGCCAAGAAAACGCAAACACCCTCTTCCAACAACACAAGAGAAGACTCTACACCTGGACATCACCAGATGGTCAACACCAAAATCAGATTGATTATATTCTTTGCAGCCAAAGATGGAGAAGCTCTATACAGTCAGCAAAAACAAGACTGGGAGTTGACTGTGGCTCAGATCATGAACTCCTTATTGCCAAATTCAGACTTAAATTGAAGAAAGTAGGGAAAACCACTAGACCATTCAGGTATGACCTAAATCAAATCCTTTGTGATTATACAGTGGAAGTGAGAAATAGATTTAAGGGACTAGATCTGATAGATAGAATGCCTGATGAACTATGGACGGAGGTTCGTGACATTGTAGAGGAGACAGGGATCAAGACCATCCCCGTGGAAGAGAAATGCAAAAAAGCAAAATGACTGTCTGAGGAGGCCTTACAAATAGCTGTGAAAAGAAGAGAAGTGAAAAGCAAAGGAGAAAAGGAAAGATATAAGCATCTGAATGCAGAGTTCCAAAGAATATCGAGGAGAGATAAGAAAGCCTTCCTCAGCGATCAATGCAAAGAAATAGAGGAAAACAACAGAATGGGAAAGACTAGAGATCTCTTCAAGAAAATGAGAGCTACCAAGGGAACATTTCATGCAAAGATGGGCTCGATAAAGGACAGAATTCATGGCAAAGGACTGAATGTCTGTGTCATCTATCCTGCCCTCCCCCTCATTCTAATATTGAAACCCTAACTCCCAATGTGATGGTATTTGGATGTGGGATCTTTGGCAAGTAATTGGGTTTAGATGAGGTCAAGAGGGTGGGGTCCCTCAGATGGAATTAGTGCTCTTAGAAGAAGAGGAAGAAACTAGAGTCTTCTCATCCTCCACCATGTGAAGATACAGCAAGAAGGGAGTTATTTGCAAACCAGGAAGAGGGCTCTCACCAGACACTGGAACCTGGGTCTTGGACTCCCCAGCCTCTAGAACTGTGAGAAACATCAATAAATATTTGTTGTTTAAGTCAGTCTATGGTGTTTTGTTAGAGTGGCCTGAAATAACTAAGAGATAAAGGATATATATCAAAACTACAGTGGTAGAAATATTTGGATGGTGGGATTACTGATTATTCCTTTTCTAAAAGAGAGTTTATTTTTATTAAAAAAAAATTTTGGCCATGCCCTGAAGCATGTGGGATCTTAGTTCCCGGACCAGGGATTGAACCTGTGCTCCCTGCATTGGAAGCACAGAGTCTTAACCACTGGACTGCCAGAGATGTCCCAGTGATTATTTCTTATCTTTATGAAACTGGTTTTTCTAAATTAACTAGTTAACATTTAAAAGTATTTTAATAGAAAGACATTAAGTTTTAAAGGTAGTTCTCCAATCTCTTAAGAGAATTGAAAAGAAACTAATTAGAATCTAAATTCTGGATGAGCAAAGGTCAAGGATTCAGACAAGAAGCTGCAAAACATTTACCTGATTCCTGGTACACTGCACATACACAGGCTTTGTTCATGAGCAACAGCAGATCCTAACGGCTGGAACTGCAAGAGGAAGAGATGCTGCTGAAAGGACCACCTCCACTGCTCTTTCTGGTCCCCACTTTCCTCCAGGAGCATGGATGTGAACTCTAAGGCCCTTCAGTTGTACTGTATGATTTTACATATGAAGACATGTAAAATGGAAAAGAGAACTAGACCCAGAAATAGAAGCCCCAGATCTAGTCTGATTGTTCGCTAGTTGGGTTAACTTAATGAAGCTACTAAACCTCCTTGAGCCTCCTCGTAGACAATAATAGGAAATCCACTTTCCTTCTATACTTCTTGTGACAATTGAATGAGATAATATGTGAAGGTGCTTGAAAAAAATGATATGATACAAACGTGCACATTCATATATACACAAAATGTGTTTATTACAAATGTCTACATGTATATATTACACAGCTGTGGATATAACAATCAGAAGCTTAGTTCCCTGACTTGACCTTGACTGAGTGTAAATAAAATGACAGATCACTGTGGACTTGATGCCTTGAGAAGGAAATGTTCTGTTGATCCAAATATTTTGAGAAGTGTTGGTTATTACTCTTTTCCATAAGACAGAAAAGAAAAAGTTAGAGAATATTTACTTTCTGGTGAAAAGAAGAGCACAATAAATAAGGACTATTGTTGAAAGTCAACCTAGGGGAACAAAGGTCTTATTTAAATTTAAGTATTTGCCTACAGTGTTTCAGAAAATAATAAATGATAGTTCCTCTCTTTTCATGTTTACTGAGAAGACACACTAAGGTTTTTAAATATTAGCGGTGAAAGTGAAAGTCGCTCAGTCACGTCCGACTTTTTGTGACCCCATGGACTGTATAGTCCATGGAATTGTTCAGGTCAGAATATTGGAGAGGGTACCCTTTCCCTTCTCCAGGGGATCTTCTCAACCCAGGGATTGAACCCATGTCTTGAACATTACAGGTGGATTCTTTACCAACTGAGTCACAAGGGAAGCCCAAGAATACTGGAGTGGATAGCCTATCCCTTCTCCAGAGGATCTTCCTGCCCAGGAATCGAACCGGAGTCTCCTGCATCGCAGGTGTATTCTTTACCAACTGAGCTATCAGGGAAAAATATTAGCAATAAATACAATTTCCTATACCATACATGTTTTACAAGCTTTGTGGCAATCTCAGACTTTGTGGTTAATGGTCAAATGTTAGCAATATTAGCAATAAATATGAACATTAACCACAAAGTCTGAGATTACCACAAAGCTTGTAAAACATGTATGGTATAGGAAATTATATTTACTTGGCTATAAAATATGTTATAGGAAATTATATTTGTTCCCAGACTGAATATGAACTTTTTGCTGTGGATAGTAAGCTCATTCTTCAGTCATCAGACTTACCAGCCCAATTAAACCCTAGATATATGTTGGATAGATTCTCACATGAGTCCAGACGCTTCAAACCCTTGAGCTTTCTCTTGGTAGATCATCTGAAACAAATGTGATTCTGAGAGAGTCAACTTCGAATACGATGAAGTCTGATTTATTTCACAATGATATCTGAAATTACATCTGTGGAGTGACAGTGGGAAGTGAGGGGAGAAAAACAAACTTCTACTGTATCAACCTGTGTGTTGAAATATTGTTTGTTTAAGCATTTACTACATTTGTAACAGTAAGCTCATTTTAACCACTTTGAATACAGCACAGCCCTATACAAATTGTTATTCATATAAGGGCTGATGGGGAGGAAGTGAAGTGTTAGTCGCTCAGTCGTGTCTGACTCTTTGCGACCGCATGGACTGTAGCCCGCCAGGACTTCCTCTGTCCATGGAAGTCTCCAAGCAAGAATACTGGAGTGGGTTGCCATTTCCTTCTCCAGGGGATCTTCCTGACCCAGGGATGGAGAACCTCAGTCTCCTGCATTACAAAGAGATTCTTTACTGTCTGAGTCACCAGGGAAGCCCCTATGGGGACGGGGGAGGGCTTAATGGTCTCTTCTTCCATGTACTGAAGTGGACCAAAAACTGCCATCCAGTTGCTTGTCATGAAGCTGAATCTGTTCATAGATATATTTTATCAACTCCCACATTATCAGCCTGCTTGTTGGTATTCATTAAAAATGATTTAATTACCAGCATTGAAAAGCTCAGGTGATTTTTGCATCAAAATAAAATGTGATGGATAAAATAGTTACTCTGCATGCATTCCACACACCCCTCTTCCCTGACCCTCTCACCCCCAACCCCAGAGGCCGGGCAACTAAAAATGACATTTCTAAGTTGGAAGGGACTGAGTTTTAGCTTAGACCAATCAGATGCACACAGAGGAGATATAAAAGGCAGAGGCCAGTTGCCCCTGGTGGCAGGCTCAATTAAGGATGCTTCGGGCTTTTCTGTAACAGCAACCGTGTCAGCAGCCTTGCGGGGACCTAACAGGTGAGGTATGGCTCTGGAGCTGGCAGTGACAGCATTCACAGCCACCTAATCTCTAGGCTGTTCCTAGAGCTAACAGTTCAGGGAAAACATTCAGAATTCCCATCTTCCCAGCTGAGCCAGAGTTGGCAGCTTCCTCGGGGCGGATTCTTCATTGTTCTTCTGGCAGTCAGCCCTGGAGGCCCAGCTTGAACACACTGTTAGCACCTAATTCCCTGTTTGAAGCCCTTTGCCCTTTGTGCTTAAAATAGCTGGAGTGGTTTCTGTTTTGTGGAACAGAACTCTGACAAATACACAGGAATATGAGCAGTTCTGACCACGTCCGGCCCTGATTCTGGTTATTATAACAACAGGCTAGCAAGGAGCAGTGGCCTGTAGGTTGCATAGATCCCACCATGCCTTAGTGAACCTCCCAATGGGAGGTCATTTAGAAAATGCCATTTTTACTATATTTGTAGTGCATGTGTGTATGTCTCATTTTTCTTAGTTATTGTACCTTAGTGGACCCTGTCAGGATTTTTGTTTGCCACCTCACTAATCTTTACCTAAAGCTTGCTGGAAAACTATGTTTTATCTCTTAAAGAGCGTAATTCTTTCATTTTGAATATACTCCAAAATGCCCCCAAATCAAAACCAGAATGCTGTACATCTAAACAGCATCATTTAGGTCCCTGAGAGAACTGCTTTTATTGAACCGTGAAACTGGTTGTATTGTTAACCCTAAGAATGTTTAATAAATTGTAATGTCACCTCTATGACAACACAGTGAAGAGGTGTCCTTCCAGTCCATTTTATCTTACAAGCATGTAATAGATCAGGTTTTGCTCTTTGCCCTGGCTGTCAGAAAGGTAAGACCAAGGGCCGCCTGAGTGGCTGGATTCTCAGAGCGTACGTGAAATCACACTTGCATGTTGTGTAGGAACCCTAGTCCTGATCCAATCTCATTGTTACTACTCTCGTTTTATCGTCATCTGGATTTCTTCACATGTTAAGAAAAATCCTACTGTATTCTGTTTGAATACAAATCCCTTACAATCATACAATGGTAGTGAGAAACAGATTTAAGGAATTAGATCTGATAGAGTGCCTGGTGAACTATGGATGAAGGTTTGTGACTTTGTACAGGAGACAGGAATCAAGACCATCCCCAAGAAAAAGAAATGCAAAAAAGCAAAATGGCTGTCTGAGGAGGCTTTACAAATAGCCTTGAAAAGAAGAGAAGCGAAAAACAAAGGAGAAAAGGAAAGATACACCCATGTGAAGGCAGAGTTCCAAAGAATAGCAAGGAGAGATAAGAAAGCCTTCCTCAGTGATCATTGCAAAGAAATAGAGGAAAACAATAGAATGGGAAAGACTAGAGAGCTCTTCAAGAAAATTAGAGATACCAAGGGGACATTTCATGCAAAGATGGGCACAATAAAGGACAGAAGTGGTATGGCCCTAACAGAAGCAGAAGATATTAAGAAGAGGTGGCAAGAATACACAGAAGAAGGGTACAAAAAAGATCTTCATGACCCAGATAATCATGATGGTGTGATCACTCACCTAGAGCCAGACATCCTGGAATGAAAAGTCAAGTGGGCCTTAGAAAGCATCACTATGAACAAAGATAGTGTAGGTGATGGAATTCCAGTTGAGCGATTTCAAACTGAAAGATAATGCTGTGAAAGTGCTGCACTCAATATGCCAGCAAATTTGGAAAACTCAGCAGTAGCCACAGGACTGGAAAAGGTCAGTTTTCATTCTAATCCCAAAGAAAGGCAATGCCAAAGAATGCTCAAACTACCACACAATTGCACTCATCTCACATGCTAGTAAAGTAATGCTCAAAATTCTCCAAGCCAGGCTTCAGCAGTACGTGAGCCGTGAACTTCCAGATGTTCAAGCTGGATTTAGAAAAGGCAGAGGAAGCAGAGATCAAATTGCCAACATCCATTGGATTATGGAAAAAACAAGAGAGTTCCAGAAAAACATCTATTTCTGCTTTATTGACTATGCCAAAACCTTTGACTGTGTGAATCACAACAAACTGTGGAAAATTCTGAAAGAGATGGGAATAGCAGATCACCTGATCTGCTTCTTGAGAAATCTGTATGCAGGTCAGGGAACAATAGTTAGAACTGGACATGGAACAAGAGACTGGTTCCAAATTGGGAAAGGAGTACGTCAAGGCTGTATATTGTCACCCTGCTTATTTAACTTATATACAGAGTACATCATGAGAAACGCTGGGCTGGATGAAGCACAAGCTGGAATCAAGATTGCCAGGGGAAATATTAATAACCTCAGATATGCAGATGACATCACTCTTACGGCAGAAAGTGAAGCACTAAAGAGTCTCTTGATGAAAGTGAAAGAGGTGAGTGAAAAAGTTGGCTTCAAGCTCAACATTCAGAAAATTAAGATCATGGTATCTGGTCCCATCACTTCCTGGCAAATAGATGGGGAAACAGTGGAAACAGCAGCAGATTTTATTTGTCTGGGCTCCAAAATTACTGCAGATGGTGACTGCAGTCATGAAATTAAAAGATGCTTACTCCTTGGAAGAAAAGCTATGACCAACCTAGACAGCAAATTAAAAAGCAGAGACATTACCAACAAAGGTCCATCTAGTCAAGGCTATGGTTTTTCCAGTGGTCATGTATGGATGTGAGAGTTGGACTATAAAGAAAGCTAAGTGCCAAAGAATTGATGCTTTTGAACTGTGGTGCTGGAGAAGACTCTTGAGAGT
Source organism: Bos indicus x Bos taurus (assembly GCF_003369695.1). Classification (NCBI taxonomy): domain Eukaryota; kingdom Metazoa; phylum Chordata; class Mammalia; order Artiodactyla; family Bovidae; genus Bos; species Bos indicus x Bos taurus. Next base: position 107,178,265 of record NC_040076.1, read on the forward strand.
CCCTTGGACTGCAAGGAGATCCAACCAGTCCATCCTAAAGGAGATCAGTCCTGGGTGTTCATTGGAAGGACTGATGTTGAAGCTGAAACTCCAATAATTTGGCCACCTGATGTGAAGAACTGACTCATTTGAAAAGACCCTGATGCTGGGAAAGATTGAAGGTGAGAGAAGAAGGGGACGACAGAGGATGAGATGGTTGGATGGGATCACCGACTCAATGGACATGAGTTTGAGTAAACTCTGGGAGTTGGTGATGGACAGGGAGGCCTAGAGTGCTGTGGTCCATGGGGTTGCAAAGAGTCAGACACTACTGAGTGACTGAGCTGAACTGATTCTGTTAGAAACCCGTTGTATTTTTATTTTTTTTAAAGCATTCCTTTAAAAAAATTTTTTTTTTTAATTCACTTATATTAGGCTGTGTTGGGTCTTCATTGTTGCACAGAGGCTTCTCTCCATTCGTGGTGCTCAGGCTTCTTGTTGCGGTAGCTTTTCTTGTTTTGGTACGTGGCCTCCAGAGTGCGAGGGCCTTGGAGGGCTCCTGGGCTTTAAGCATAGGCTCAGTAGTGGTGGTGCAAGAACCTAGTTGCCCCGTGGCACGTGGGATCTTCCTGGACCAGGGATCGAACCTGTGTCCCCTGCATTGGCAGGTAGATTCTTAACCACTGGACCACCAGGGAAGTTCTGAAATCCATTTAAATCCTTGTTGTAATATGATGGAGAACAAATATTTAAATAAACTGCCTCTACTTTCCCTGCTCGATTCCTTGTAATATGTCTACTAGACCCCTGTTCTCTCTGCCTTCATGTCCTTAAAGCATGTATTTCTGCCAAAAACTTAATGGATCAAGGCTATTCATGGGTGTGCTTGGGATTCTGCAATCTAACAAACATTCTAAAGATGTGGTCAAGCCGAATACTGAGGCACCTTTTAGCAAAAAGCAATTTGTTCAGCTATTATTACTGAATAAAAATCCCGGGAGCTACAGATTTGACTGTCAGTTTACATGTGTACACTAAATGCAAGATGCAGTCTTTGGGGGAAACAAATAATTACACTTCTTTTGATGACATAAGGCCAGGAAATATCTAGCATCTTATCTATCTTAAACTAGCATGCTTTTTTCTTTTTTAATTAAACATTTTATTTTGAGATAATTATAATTCACATGCTGTTGTAACAATAATATGAGTGATCTTATGCCTGTTACCTGGTTTCCCCCAAAGGTAATATTGTACAAAACTCCAGTACAATATCACCACTAGGATACTGGCATTGATACAGTCAAGATACAGAACATTTTCATCACCATGAGAATCCCTGGTGGTGTCCTTTTATAGACACTCCCATCCCTTCCAACCTCACTCATAACAACTACTAATATTTTCTTCATTTGTACACTGTTTTCAGCTCAAAAATAGCTAATCTCTTTTTTTAAAAATTGGGATATAATTGCTTTACAATATTGTGTTAGCTTCTGCTATACAATGAAATGAATCAGCTACATGGATACATATATCCCCTCACTCTCGGATCTCCCTTCCACCCCCCATCATCCCACCCACCTAGGTCAAACTGCAATAAAGCATCACCTCACACTGGTCAGAATGTCCATCATCCAAAAATCTACAAACAATAAATGCTGGAGAAGGTGTGGAGAAAAGGGAACCCTCTTGCACTGTTGGTGAGAATGTAAATGGATACAGCCACTAGGGAGAATAGCATGTAGACTCCTTAAGAAACTAAAAATAGAGCTATCACATGACCCAGCATCCCATTACTGGGTATATGTTGTTGTTCAGTCACTAAGTTGAGTCCGACTCTTTGTGACCCCATGGACTGCAGCACATCAGACATCCTTGTCCTTCACTGTCTCCTAGAGTTTGCTCAAATTCATGTCCATTGAGTCAGTGATGCTATCTTATACTGAGTTAATCTCTTTTGATGGCATTAATGTTCATCACAGGTAACTGCTCTACACTACATCACCCTTTGGCCACTCCCATCCGCCCTTTTCTAACCTTCTGTGTACCTGAGAAGGCCAGCCTTTGAAGATTACATCATCCAGGCTCTCGTTCTTTGGTTTCCAACTGGGGTCACTGGAGGCACTGGCAGAAGATGGAGGGAATGGGAGAAGATAAATCTAAGAATAATTACCCCTTTGTGCACAACCCCTTCCTCCTGAGGATGGGGAAAAGAGGGGAGGGAGAAGAGGGAGAACCACTAGAGAGGAGCAAGCATCCAGATGAGGAAATGGGCAGAGACCTTGACCGGTCGAGGTGCCTGCCTTCAAGGGTGAAGGTACTTGGACAATGAATTAATCATTAATGACCTGGAAGGACTGAAGATTAGGGAGGAGAACAGAATCCAATTACAATTGAGACTGAATTCCTTAAAATAGGGGAAAAAATTCCTGACCTGGGTAAGAGTAAGATTTAATTAGATTCAAATTAAAAAGAAGAATTGTGGGATTTCTTTCATAACAAGTTTGTGGACCGTGGTTCTCACTCCCGACCACTAATGGTTTTGTGCTCCCAGCCTCAATGCTGAAATACACAGTGTCTCCAAGCTACTAGTTAGCAGTTTGAAAGGTTTTGCCTTTAATGAATAAGCTGTCATTGTGATATTATGGTTTACTTATGGATGATAGACAACGTTTAATAAACACTATGTATTAGGCTTGGATTAAGCATTGTGCTTTCGTTGTTTCATTTATCTTAGTCGACAATCCTGTGAGATAGGTATTTTCCTAATTTGACAGGTAAGAACTCTTAAGTGCAGAAAGCCTAAATAACTTGCCCAAGGACACACAACTTGTAAGTGAAAGGTATAGAATTCAAGTCTATCTTTTAATACTTAGGGTATCTTGTTTCTCAGTGAGTCATACTGTTTTCCAACAGGAAATGGGAAGACAGGGCTGCTCCTTCCAATGACCTTGCTTGCTCTGCCCTTCTCCCCTCTCCTGGATATCTCCTACTCATCCTTGATTAACAGTCATATCCTCAGGGAGCCATCCTCACCTTCTTGCCCTCTTGAAAGCTCTCACAGCACTGTGGATTTCTTATTTGCAGCACCTGTCACTACTGAAATTTATATTTGTTCATGTGATTATTTGGTCAATGTCTGTCTTCTCTTCCCTAGACTGTCAGCTGCATGAGAGAGGTCATTTTGCCCCATTACATCTCCACCATTTAGAAAACAGTTCTTGATAGATAGTGAGTGATCAAAACATGTTTATTGGTTGGTTTAATAGGTCCTTTTATCTTTTTCATAGAGTTACAGATTCTCAGAGTCAGAAGTCACCACAACTTCTAACTAACCCACATTCATCTGTCAAAAGTCCTGTAGAATTATTCTAACCAGCTGGTGTACCAACTGTCCTTGAAGCATCTTTGAACCATCCTGACTGCTAGTGCCATTGTTCAGGGAAGCAGACTAATGAATTCTAGTGTTTCCTTCTACTCCCTGGAAAAGCCTTCATCTAAGTCTTGTCTTTGAGCTGCCTATGTCCAGTGTGCCTGGGATTATCCTCATCTGATCATTCTGTCCACATTCTATGGAATGTAAGTACATCATATTTAGTACACAGGATAAAGATCTGAACTTTATATGTTTTCTGACCACATTTATTAGACTCTAACTTAAGATGCTTTTGAACTGTGGTGTTGGATAAGACACTTGAGAGTCTTTTGGACTGCAAAAAGATCAACCAGTCAATCCTAAAGGAAATCAGTCCTGAATATTCATTGGAAGGACTGATGCTGAAGCTGAAGCTCCAATACTTTGGCCACCTGATGTGAAGAACTGACTCATTGGAAAAGACACAGATTCTGGTAAAGACTGAAGGCAGAAGGAGAAGGGGATGACAGAGGATGAGATGGTTGGATGGCATCACCAACTCAATGGATGTTAGTTTGAGCAAGCTCTGGGAGTTGGTGATGGACAGGGAAGCCTGGAGTGCTACAGTCCACAGGGTCACAAAGAGTAGTACATGACTGACTGACTAAACTGAAACTAAGATTCTAACTTTATCTCCTCTATGGCTGATATGGAGTTTGAAGAAATCTTCAACTTCTATTTAAAATATGTGTAAGAGGGAATTCCCAGGTGGTTTAGTGGTTAGGACTCTGTACTTCCAATGCAGGGGACATGGGTTCTATCCCTGGTGGGGAAACTAAGATCCTGCAAGTCTTGTGGTGCTGCCAAACAAAATAAATAAATAAAATAAAATATGTGTAAGAAAGGAATTATTTAATCACTGTCCAGTATTTCCCAAGTCCCTGTTCTGGGCCCTTCTCTTCCATGCCACTCTACTCCCCAGCATCTGGAGGCCAAGGATTCTCATTCCCTCTACTAAGGGACTGGTATGAAGCTTACAGGTATCCTGGATAGTAAAAAAAAAAATTACATGGGGAAGTACTGATGGAGTTCAGAAAAGACTTGAGGTATAAGTAAATGTTCTTCGGTTGGACAATCCACAGGTAGTGAGAAGATGCCTGTTGATAGAAGGATTAGCAAAACAGCTCTTTCTTTTTCTTTAAAAACATTTTTTATTAGAGTAGAGTTACTTTACAGTGTTGTGTTAGTTTTTGCTGTTCAACGAATTGAATCAGCTGTAAGTATACATATACCGCCCCTCTTTTGGACCTCTCTCCCACCTTCCCCATCCCACCTCTCTAGGTCGTCAGAGAGCGCTGAGCTGAGCTCCCCATGTTGTACAGAGGCCTCCCATAGCTGGCTCTCACACATAGTAGTGCATATGTGTCACTGCTCCTCTCCCAGTGGGTCTCACCCTCCCTCTCCCTGCTATGTCCACACGTTCATTCTTTACAAGAAGATGTGGTATAAACACACAATGGAATATTACTCAGCCACAAAAAGGGAAGAAATTGGGTCATTTGTGGTGACGTGGATGGATCCAGAGCCTATCATGCAGACTGAAATAAGTAGAAAGAGAAAAACAAATATCATATTTGATGCATATATATGGAATTTAGAAAAATAGTAGAGGTAAAACTATTTGCAGGGCAGGAATAGAGACGCAAAGCAGCTCTTCTGCCTACACCTGTGTGCAGCGTTCTTTCAAGTGGTGACTGGTCACCTTATTTTCCTCCTGGTACTGAGCTCCAGCAGTGCTGGGCAGGCTTTTGATGTTGCCTGTCTTCACCTCCACCAAGCCTCTTCCCTGTGGTACTTCACAGGGACCCCAAGTCCTTTTCAATTCCATTCCCTCACCCCAGTCCTATCTCTATATCTGCTAGTCCTCCTTGGGAGGGATGGGGGCTGGTGGCTTGGCTCTTCATCTAATCTCTTTCTGTTTCTATGTCACGGTCTCTGGGCTCTCAAGATGTCCCTTTGATTTGCAAAAGCCTGCTTCAGAGTTGCAAAGCTAAACATGTACCATTCTTTTCTTTTATTCTCAATCTAATCTTTCTTCTTTGAGATAGTGTGGCCAAATAAAAGAAAGTGAGGGGATAAAAGGACAAAATTAATTTTTAAGGATATTATCCTGTTATAATTGTATTGCTACAAAGCCCTATCTGTATTTGTGCCATTTCTTTTGGCCTCAAGAACAGGATTCAAATATTTTAAAATGGAGGTCTTTTGGTGTTAAAGAAAGAGATTGTTTTCTGTAAAGGAAATTTCCATTTTAATTTCCAAAAGAATTGCTCAATACAAAAATATTGGGTTGGCCAAAATGTTCATTCGGGTTTTTCTGACTGATGTTATGGAAAAAACTTGTTGGTCAACACAAAATCTCCTCATAAAAAATGTTCACTCATTTAAAAAAACATTTATTAAGTTATTGCTAGGTGATGGGAAGCTTGCTTTTCCACTTTTCTGATTTAAAGAGGGGGTGTTTGGGAATCATAGGAATCAATATACTGATTGGCAACAAAAAAGACAGTCTCTAATCAGGTGAGATAATATCTAGTGAGATTTTAGTATGCATATGTTAATTCATTCAGTTATCCATCCAACACATTTTCTGAGCCCCAGGTCAACCTTTGGCACTAAACATTTAGGAAAGACATGGCACCTGCACCCACTGTATAGTGGACTGATAGGCAGATAAAACAATAATTACTTTACATTGTATTTAACGTTATTTGATGCAAAGAAGACCTTGGGAGAGGGAGTCATGGAGGACTTCCCAGAGGAGGTGAAGCTTAGGTTTTACTTATAGAGAGGAGTGGGAGCTTAGAAAGTGAGAAATATGGGATGGACACTTTATTTATTTTTAAAATATTTATTTATTTGGTTGCACTGTGTCATAGTTGTGGCATGTGGGATCTTTGATCTTCACTGCAGCATGCGGGATCTTTTTTAGTTGAGGCATATGAACTCTTTATGCATGGGGATCTAGTTCCTTGACCAGGGATAGAAGCTGGGCCCCCTGCGTTAGGAGCACAGAATCTTAGCCACTGGACCATGAGGCAAGTCCCAAGATGGACATTTTGGAACGCACAAAACACAGAGATGAAAGGCACAAAATTATGTTTGGAGAATGAAATTTGCTTGGATTTACACCAAGTAGATACCATATTCAAAAGCAGAGACATTACTTTGCCAACAAAGGTCCGTCTAGTCAAGACTATGGTTTTTCCAGTGGTCATGTATGGATGTGAGAGTTGGATTGTGAAGAAAGCTAAGCGCTGAAGAACTGATGCTCTTGAACTGTGGTGCTGGAGAAGACTCTTGAGAGTCCTTTGGACTGCAAGGAGATCCAACCAGTCCATTCTGAAGGAGATCAGTCCTGGGTATTCTTTGGAAGGAATGATGCTAAAGCTGAAACTCCAGTACTTTGGCCACCTCATGCGAAGAGCTGACTCATTGGGAAAGACTCTGATGCTGGGAGGGATTGGGGGCAGGAGGAGAAGGGGACGACAGAGGATGAGATGGCTGGATGGCATCACCGACTCAAAGCAGATGAGTTTGGGTGAACTCCGGGAGTTGGTGTTGGACAGGGAGGCCTGGCGTGCTGCAATTCATGGGGTCACAAAGAGTCGGACACGACTGAGCGACTGAACTGAACTGAACTGAACTGAGAATGGCTTTTGTCCAAACATGGTTCAATGTGCAAGAAAGAACTCAAGTTCTCTGAATTTCTGTGTTCCTTCTTTCTAGCCAGTCCAGGTTTGATGCACGATACTGGATGCATGGGGCTGGTGCACTGGGACGACCCAGAGGGATGGTATGGGGAGGGAGGTGGGAGGAGGGTTCAGGATGGGGAACACATGTATACCTGTGGTGGATTCATTTCAATATTTGGCAAAACCAATACAATATTGTAAAGTTTAAAAATAAAATAAAACTAAAAAAAAAAAGTAACAATGATATCAAAACTGTAAAAAAAAAAAAAAAGAATAAAAACCTGACTGTGTAGGTGGATGCCATTCCAGTGTGTGCTGGTGTGGATGAAGTGCATTATACTGGGAGACATTTTGGGTGCCTCAAAATGTTTCAGGGCGCTGGAAAGCAGAGTTGTGTCAGGGGTTGGTGCCAATAGTGAAACTGCTTGAGGATCCCATTTTTGTAAAATACTGTGATAGGTCCTGCTGTGGGACCTCTAGTTCAATCCTACAGTTCCTTTGAGACATAATTCACCCATATCTCTATGGTAGGGCTTCTCTGGTGGCTCAGACAGTAAAGAATCTGCCTGCAATGTGGGAGACCAGGGTTCAATCCCTAGGTCAGGAAGATCCCCTGGAGAAGGGAATGGCAACTCACCCCAGGACACTTGCCTGGAGTATTCCATGGTTAGAGAACCTGGCGGGCTGCAGTCCATAGTGTCGCAAAGTGTTGGACACAACTGAGCGACTAACAGTTTCACTTTACTGTAGCAGGTCAGCTACAAATCTTGGGTGAAATTCATTTCAGGCTGTTGGCAAATAGCACTTACTGTCAAGCTTTAACTCAACTTTGCCTCTACTATGTGTTCTCAGGTTGATAAGGGGGAAATGATTGTGGAAAGAGAACATTCATGGAAAAAAACTTTGAAAATCAGTTTCCTTCCATGCAAATGGTTAATGGAATAAAGTTTTTAGTCATTCAGTCTAGAAGCACTCTGGAATTCTACTTGATTCTGCTGCTTGAGTTTTTGAATCGTTTGATAGTTTATGGATAATCCTCCTTTCCCTCACCAGTCCAGGCAGAAATGTACCACACTGGGTTCCAATCATTGGCTGTATTAAGATCAGAGGTATGAATTCAGCTCAAGATCCCAAACAAGTGTCTCCTCCTTAACACCTTAGCACTCAGAGAATGGCAATCAGAATAAATGTATATACTTTGTCAACTATACTGACAATTATATAAGAAAAACTTTCCATCTTTATAAATGGAAATGCAAGAAAAATTGTATCATTGGCTGGCTTTCTTCACAAGCCTGCTTGGTAAGTCTACTTGTCATCACAAACTTTTGCTATACCTTGGTTTGGAAAATAATCCTCTCATTGAACTGCAAAAAATACTTTTAAGTTTTAAAATGTATAAATCATGTATAATAAAGTTTATGTAGTTGAACTTCAGAAAATTAAGTGCAGGAATACCATTGCACTTTTAGTTTCAAATGCTATACTCATTTTCTGAAAATTTCAAGAAGTAATCAGAAATTAACATCAGGTTCTAAATTCACCTGTTAGGAGGAGTCTGGGCAATTTATGTTCAGAGTGCATTTTTTCCCCCCAGAATTCAACTTAGCTTTTTGCTCTTAGTGACTGGCTCTCTCAGATGTAGAGAGCTCTGCCCACATTTGAAGTTAGGCTATGACTACACAGGTAATTACTTTACAGATGTTCTCTGCTTAACAGTGAATAGTTTTCCCCTTATCCATGTAGAACACTTATATGTTATTTGCTGAAAAGATCTCAAAAACATTATAAACATGTAGGTTGCCATTGTGAACAAAATCAGTTTCCAAACTACTCTTCTACAGAGTAATTTGGTCCAATTCACTGTAGATAGTTTTATATATTTAGTATTTTTTACTTGTAGTCAAAGAAACCTCAAAATCATTCCTGACTATGGAGGGTCTCCAGCAGCTTTATTAGCGATGCTGGGTTTTGTGTTTATTAAAATAATTTAATATCTTATCTTTATGTACAAAGAAATATTGTTGTTTAGTCTCTAAGTTGTATTCAACTCTTTTGCTCCTTTGTGGGGCTTCCAAGGCAAGAATTCTGGAGTAGGTTGCCATTTCCTTCTCCAGAGGATCTTCCTGACCCAGGCATCAAACCCTCGTCTCCTGCACTGGCAGGCAGATTCTTTACTACTGAGCCACACAGGAAGCTCCTACAAAGAAGTATCAAGGTATAGCTTATAAGTGCTGTGAAAGTGATCATTGGTATTCAAGCAAACCACCTTGTCTGTGATTATTTGGTAACGGTCACAGGCTTCCATTCCTCCAGCAGCCAGGCAAGTGTGTGAGGCAGGCTGGCTGCAGACTCTGGCCACCTGAGAGGTATGTGTTCTTTCCAAAGAGAGTAGGGCTTTATTTATTTATTAATGTTTTTTAACTTGGGGTGTAGTTGCTTTACAATGTTGTGTTCATTTCCCCTGAATCAGCTATAAGTATACATACATCATCTCCCTCTTTGACCTCTCTCCACTCCCACCCTTCATCCCACCGAACTAGGTCATCAACTAGCTCCCTGTCCTATACAGCATGTTCCCACTAGCTATCTGTTTTACACATGGCAGTGTTTATATGTCAATCCCAACCTCCCAGTTAATAACAGTCCATACCAATCCCTCCCACTGTACTGGTTCCATACATTCATTCTCTACAGTTGTGTCTCTATTTCAAGAACAGGGCTTCTTAATATTGACAGCAGCCACACAGAAAAGTGAGTCCAAAATGCTGTCTATTGCATTTGTTGGCTCTACTGGAGAACCCCCAAACTCAGATTTCTGTTTGAAATCTCTGGATTAAAAACAAAAATGGCGTGTGGGTCAATTGTCCTCAGGCTACCTGTTTTTAGACTCTGATATACATCTGTATTAATTCATTGCTTTGCTTGTTTACTAAACAGACTAGGATTCCCTTCACCACAGATCATGTCTTAGCAGTTTGAGTTTTCCCAAAGCCTAGAGTCTAGTGTCTGGCACATAGACAAATATGTGCTAATAAACTGAACTGATCTCTAGATAAATGAGGGCCAAAGGAGGGTGCTATTTTTTTTAGAACTGGAAAAGCTATTAAATCTTATGGACACTTTGCAAAGTTGAACATTCACAACTATTACAAACTGTGTCCATTCTTTTTAGCTATCTGCAGACTTCAAAGCTCACTTCTATGGATGTGTTTTGTCAAGAGAAGATTAAGTTTGGCTTTATGTATGCTTTTGGAGAAAAAGATAGACAAAGAGTCTTAAATAATTTGTGTAAGAAGATTAAAGGAACAGGCATTGGCTGAAATCCCATTATTATTTAGATTATTATAATTTGTTGGGATATTAAGAATATTATGGCTGAATTAACAAATTACTTTGATTTAGTCAGGATTTGCTCACAAAGTGAAAACGTGATAAAATTTAAAAAAATTCAGGGGATTTCTTCAGCTCCTCTAGTGCTCTGAAAACTGAGGTGATGAACCAAGGACTCAAGAAAACTGACCAGGTGCATGTGTAACTTCGGCTGTGATTTTTTATAATTCCCTTGCCATTGCTACAAGTGGGTAGGTAAACCCTCTCAAGTTTGGGCTTCCCTGGTGGCTCAGTGGTAAAGAATCTGCCTGCCAATGCAGGACACACGGTTCGATCCTTGGATGGGGAAGATCCTTTGGAGGCAACCCACTCCAGTATTCTTGACTGGAGAATCCCATGGACAGAGGAGCCTGGTAGGCTACAGTCCATGGAATCGTAGAAGAGTCAGACATGACTTAGTGACTAAACCACAACAAACCCTCTTAAACTTATGAATTATCCAAGTCAACACTGACTTATTTCCCAACTGGGACTTTTAGGGAATTTGTCAGGATTTTGCAACACCCTGACCTTGAGCATAAGGCACCTCCAGGTGTGGATTTGGATTGGGGTGGGTACTGTTGTTGTCCTTAGCCACGTTGTACAATGAGTAAACAGAAGTTTAGACATGATAAACCTAGACTTCAGTCTAGATCAATCTTCATGAAAAGAACATGCTAGTAACCACTATACCATTCTGTATTCTGATTCTTACACTTTCAGAAGTCTGGCCCATCTCCTGACTACTCCTTGCCCTGTGCTACCTTATGTAAATAGTTCACACAAGAAAATAGAATAGGAGGCAAAAAAGATCAATCAGGATTAAAAGGGTCACTACATTACCTTTAAAACACAATAAAAATTATTAGAAAAATGGAGAAATCTACAACTGTAATGAGGAATTTAAAAATTTATGTTAAAGAATGCTAGATCATATTGAAAATGTGAAATCTTTTGAAGAATCTTGCATATATAAAATATGCCTCCTTTTAAAATATTTAGCATATATTAATTTATATAGGAAAATGAAAGTTTAAATATAAATTCTTACAAAATCAAGATCATGCAAAGCACTTTCTCTGATGACAGTGCAACTAAATATTGATTTATCAGTTAAAAATTTCCATTTATTTGAAAATTTAAAAATCAGACCTAAATAATTCATCATTCAAAAAGGACACAGTGTTGGTAGCGGGAGATTTTGTATGTGTGTGGGGTCAGGGGATACATGGAGACTCTGCTCTCCACTCAATTTTGCCATGAACCTAAATGTTCTCTAAGAAATAAAGTTTATTAATATTTAGAAAAGTATACACACATATATTCTCACAATGAAAATGATGAAAACTTTAGGATTGAATGACATTGAAAGTCTGTCTAAAATAGAAGAGAAAAATCGATAATTTCCTCTCTAGATAGCCATGACCACTCTACAAAGTCTTGTGTATATTCTATTATAGCAAACGTTTACTCTGCCAAGCTTTGTATTATATTTAATTCTCATAGTATCTCTATGAGATAGGAACTGCAGTTATCTTTATTTTAAGATGAGGAAAGATTGCTTTGCTCAAACGTCTAACAATGGGAATTAGCTTTACGTAAAATCTAGGTTTTTCTAATTACCTACCATCCATCATCCATATGGTCAATACTGCCTGAGCATGCATGTGTGCTAAGTCGCTTCATTTGGGTCTGACTCTTTGTGACGCTATGGAATGTAGCCCACCAGGCCTTCTGTCAATGGGATTCTCCAGGCAAGAATACTGGAGTGGGTTGCCGTGCCCTCCTCCAGGGGATCTTCCTGAGCCAGGGATCCAACCTGCATCTCCAATGTCTCCTTCACTGGCAGGCGGACTCCTTAGCACTGCACCACCTGGGAAACAAACCTTTCTAAAAGGTGGGCATGGTTGCCTCTGAGGCCCTCACCATGTGAACTGAGATGACCGGGCATTATAGAACACCAGCCCCAAGGACGCTTACCGTATCTCCTAGTTGTGAGTATCAGCCACGTGAGATCTCTGCCTGGTGCACCTTCTCCATTTCTTCTTTGAGGAAGCTTCTTTAATGTGCTTCTCATGAGCACAAGCAACTTGCCATGTGTTTCCTGGGATCCCTTTCCATTGTTTTATAGATATTTCATTGTATTTCCTTATGCTGCCACTAGGTTGCATTTTAAGAATTTCCACATGGTCCTACTGTACCCAGCTTTAATGATGAAGACTTAGAGGGAATTCTGCTAAGATTCTACAGGCTACCCATGTCACTGTTCAATGTCCAATCTTTTTTTAAAAAGTATTTTTAAAATTTTTTATTAAATTTTTTCTTATTGCACTGGATCTTTGTTGCTGTGTGCGGGCTTTCTCTAGTTTTGGCGGGGGCTTCTCTCTAGTTGCGGTGCACAGGCTCCTCATTGTAGAGGCTTCTCTTGTTGAGGAGTACAGGCTCTAGTCGCATGGCCTTCAGTGGTTGTGGCAACGGGCCTAGTTGCTCCACAGCACGTGGAATTTTCCCAGACAAGGGATGGAACCTGTGTTCCCTGTATTGGCAGGTGGATTCTTATCCACTGTACCAACAGGAAAGTCCCTTATTTCATTCTTGCTGCTCACCTCGGATATGACACCTCATACAGCCACAATTTGAATAGTCTTCCAGCACAATTTCAGTTTTCTTGAATACCAGACCATCTTACCTGCCTCCTGAGAAATCTGTTTGCATGTCAAGAAGCAACAGTTAGAGCCAGACATGGAACAACAGACTGGTTCCAAATTGGGAAAGGAGTCAAGGCTGTATATTGTCACCCTGCTTATTTAACTTCTATGCAGAATACATCATGTGAAATGCTGAGCTGGGTGAAGCACAAGCTGGAATCAAGATTGCCGGGAGAAATATCAATACTCTCAGATATGCAGATGACACCACTCTTATGGCAGAAAGTGAAGAAAAACTAAAGAGCCTCTTGATGAAAGTGAAAGAGAAGAGTGAAAAAGTTGACTTAAAACTCAACATTCAGAAAACTAAGATATGGCACCTGGTCCCATCACTTTCTAGCAAATAGAAGGGGAAACAATGGAAACAGTGAGAGACTATTTTTTGGGGCTTCAAAATCACTGCAGATGGTGACTGCAGCCATGAAATTAAAAGACACTTGCTCCTTGGAAGAAAAGCTATGACCAACCTAGATAGTATATTAAAAAGCAGACATTACTTTGTCGACAAAGATTTGTCTAGTCAAAGCTATGGTTTTTGCAGTGGTCGTGTATGGATATGAGAGTTGGACTATAAAGAAAGCTGAGCACTGAAGAGTTGATACTTTTGAACTGTGTTGTTGGAGAAGACTCTTGAGAGTCCCTTGAAATTCAAGGAGACCAAACTAGTCAATCCTAAAGGAAATCAGTCCTGAATATTCATTGAAGAGCTGATGCTGAAGCTGAAAATCCAATACTTTGGCCACCTGATATGAAGAACTGACTCATTGGAAAAGACCCTGATGCTGGGAAAGATTGAAGGCAGGAGGAGAAGGGGATGACAGAGGATGAGATGGTTGGATGGCATCACTGACTCAATGGACATGAGTTTGAGCAAGCTCCAGGAGTTGGTGATGGACAGGGAAGCCTGCAGTGCTGCAGTCCATGGTGTTGCAATGAGTCAGACACGACTGAGCAACTGAACTGACTCCCTCGCTCACCTCTCAAGTCTGCATGTTTTGTGATAAACACCCCTGATTGCTCCATTTAACTTTCCTCCCTGAGTGCTACCTGCTTTTACTGGGTTCACACCAACCCTCAGAGTGGGGCCTAGCCATAAATCCAGATCTAATGTACTGGTTAAGTTCACAGGTACTGGAAGCAGGCATACCTGGGGCTGAAATCAGCTATAGAACTTTCTAGATGTCAAGTTATCAACATGTGCTGTGCTTAGTCACTCAGTTGTGTCTGACTCTTTGCAATCCCGTGGACTGTAGCCCAGCAGGCTCCTCTCTCCATGGGGATTCTCCAGGCAAGAATACTGGAGTAGGTTGCCATGTCCTCCAGGGGACGGAGGGATTGAACCCAGGGATCTTCCCAACTCAGGGATCGAACCCAGTTGTCCCACTTGCAGGTGGATTCTTTACCAACTGAGCCACCAGGGAAGCCCCAGGATACAGGAGTGGGTTCCCTTCTCCAGGAGTCTCTTGTGTTGCAAGCTGATTCTTTACCAGCTGAGCTACCAAGGAAGCCCTGTTACCAACATATACAAGTGTAAGTTTCATCTTCCATATAATGGGAATATTAATATTTATTATATAGGATTGCTATGAAGAGTAAATGAGATAGAGCAGATGCCTAGGCCAATGCCCAGCCCATGGTAAACGCCCAAAGAATGGGAGCACTGGTGTTAGTGTTATCATGTCCCCATGGGCATCATATGTCTCTAGCCCTTTAGTTTTCACCAGCCATGGAGACATAGTCAGTACATCAAAAAATGGCATTTAATAGAGAACAGATATAATAAAATAATGAGGCAAAGTCAAATTTAATAAAGTCTACATAGTTTAAAGTAATAAAATGTTCCTCAGGGTATAATAAAATAATAAAATTATAGAGATAGAAGGGGGTCTTAAAATAACCAAATTCAATCCCTCACTTTATGTATGAGACCATGAGACCCAGAAAGGCTGAACAGCCTTCTCTGAGCCCCTCTGCTGACTGAACAGTGCGCTGCAATGCGCATCCATGCCTGCCTTTCGCTGTGATGGTTTCCTCTGCTATGTATGTACTGGATAATGGTGCACTTGAGATTTGTCTTCTGGGCTTGGTCTAATGACTGGGATTATGATACAGAAATAGAAAATAAAAATCCCTCAGTTGTGCCTCCTAGGCTTTCCAATGAAATGGAAGAATCCACAGGAACAAAAAGAGACATGCTTACAAAGTATTGGGGACCTAGTCTTTCAGTCATGGAGCCCATATCTGTTCCCCTTACCAGCAGACAGGGTTTGATTCCAGAGTATGTGTTCCTACATTTAAATGTTATGTTCAGTAAAAGAACAAAAAGACTCAAAGAGTTCCTTGCAAAAATAATTAGAAAATTACTATGATGATACAAAAAAGGAGTTTTGCTATATCCTTGCATTCCAGAACTGTGAGGTTAGAAAGTAGGAAATGGAAAAACAAGACACCATGACAGGCCACTGCTGAAAGTAGGCTTGGGTGGTGCCAAGCGTCAGGTTTAAATGTTGCTCGTTGTTGTTTCTCTTTAACTATTCCTTCAATCTCATTGTCTCTTGCTAATTATTATGCATAGACAAATATGATTATCAAATTTTAATTGCACCATCACAGGCACCTTATAAATGATGATAATAAAATAGCAATTGCAATCTGCTTTGGTAATTTTTGGACGGTAACTGTGCCTTAATTTGTACAAATGAAATACATTTTGTTTGTCTTCAGAGTAGTTATTATTATATCCAACTCTTTTTTTAGATTACCCATTCCAGTACTATTTTTCTAAAAACTTTGTTTGTGCATATTAATACCATAATAATTTTTATTTTTCAATATTTATATTCAAGCAGTTTTGCCAATTAAACTTGGTTGTATTGCACACTGTTTATTTACTTATTCACTCACTCACTCATTCATTCATTCATTCAATAAAATGATCAGAGTACCTACTCTCTTTCAGGCACAGTATTAACCCCCTGGTGATACAGAAGTAAATAATAGCACCATATTCATTCTTTTGGCTTTAATTGATCACAATCCATATGCTAGTGACTTTCAGATCTCCATTTCAAAACTTGTCTTCATCTTCTCCTCTGAGTTTTAGGTCCATGCATATTCAAATATCTACTGGACAATTTTACTTGTTTATTTTCCTCAAAATCTATGTGTCCCAAACTGAGATTATTTTCTTTCTCTTAAAACTGCTCTTTACATGCAAACATTCCCAATTATTGGAATGATACCTATGATCCTAATCTAGAAATTTGGGATTATCTCTGACTGCCTCTCCCACATGTCTTGTTTTCTAATAAGTCAATGAATCCTGTCAATTCTACCTCATAAGCAGTTTTAAATTTTGTCTACATTTCTTCACCCCAACTGGTGCTGCCTACTTGCACCTGCTATCATCGCTCACTTGGATTAGTAATAGTGCCCTCATTTGTGTTCCTACATCTAACCTCTTTCCGACCTCCCAACCACTCCACTCTCATATGTTGCACAGCGATCATTCTAAAAGGTGAGTCTGATCATGTCACTCTTTCCTTATAACTGATCAATGGCCTTCCTATTATTTGGGGGGTAAAACCCCAAATTCCATAAGCAAGGTTTCTGCAGTCTTCTGCTAGCTGGAGCCTCTCCCATCTCTCCAATGTGGCGTCTTGCAGGCTATTTCCATTTGTAGTGAACTTGTTTCACTACAAAGACCTGTGCTCTCTCATTTTTAGGTCTTCTGCGGGCTGACTCTTTTCCTGGATCATGCCTCAGCCTCAACTGAAGGAAGGCTCATTAGAGAAACCTTTCCTGACCTTCTGGCTTGTGTTAAGAGCTCCATAACCCACTGAACCTTCTATTTTCTCTCCTATGGAGACACCCATTTTCTTGTTATTTCTCCCTTTCTAGACTATAAGAACTGGAGAGTAGAAAATTTGTCTAAGCTGCCCACTATTGTATGAAATATAGTCAATAAATATTGGTTGAGTAAATGAATGACTGACAAAATAAATGTTATCTATGATTGAAGCCCTAATAGAGGTATTCATAGAATGCTAAGGAACCCAAATGAAGGACGTGTTCATTGGGGTTAGGATTCCATGAACACATATACTGCTCTGAGCACAGTGCACAACACACAGTAAACTCAGTTTGAAGGACCAGTAAGATCAATGAGAGTTAATATGCCTTTCATGGTGAAGGGTGGCAAGTTTTGCCACCCCAAAGTATGCCTCTTTGGCAAAGGGTTACTTTGAGTTGATTTTTTTGAGAAACAGCAGACAGAGAAGAAACTTTGAAAACAGAGTAGAAGATACCATTCTTTAAGGAAAGTTTGGGCTTTCCCAGTGGCTCAGCGGGTAAAAGAATCTGCCTGTGATGTAGGAGACACAGGAGATGCGAGTTTGATTCTTGGGTTGGAAAGATCCCCTGGAGAAGGAAATCGCAGCCCACTCCAGCATTCTTGCCTGGAAACCCATGGACAGAGGAGTCTGGTGGGGTCACAAAGAGTCGGGCATGATTAAGCATGCAGACACAAGGGAAATTCATATTTATAAAGAAAATCTCCATGTATTAGGGTCTCTCTTTCTTTCCCTTTCCCTACCAGGGAGAGAAAAAAGACTCTAAACCACCAGATGAATGGTGATTTAAAAGAAGGTAAATCTGCATAATGACCCTCCTGCTCAAGGTTATCTCCCTATAACTGGCCTCCCTCACACCATTTTTATTTTAAGCTTAAGATGGTGTTTAAGCTTGAATTCTAAAACCATCTTTTTCAGAGTTATGTATTTTTCCCTGGGTATATCTCATCTATATGTGAGATATATATGTTAATAAACTTTTGTTTGCTTTTATTAATCTGTCTTTTGTTACAGCTTAGAAGTTAGACGGATAGAGGGAAAATTAATTTTTCCTCCCTTACGATGAGAAGGGCATTCCAGAAGGAATCAGCACATGTAAAACAAGGCAGGTGTGAGTAGGCTACGGGAACCACTCACTGTTTTTCACGGTTGGAAAAAAGAGCACAGGTTGCTGGGAAAGGAGGATACGAATGGAGGCAGGATCTGATCATAAACTATGTGTTATAAAACCAAGGAGTTTGAATGTTATTTTGCAAGCTGTGGGATTCAGGCCAAGAAATGACATATATTTTGGAAAAAACTCCACGGTTGCATTCAGAGGGATGGATTTGATGGACAGAGGTAGGGGACTCAGTATGGTGTGTGGTGTTGGTGGATTAGATTTGACTAATTGGTGAGGAGGTTAGAGCAACACTTCAAGCCAGAGGTGATAAAACCTAAATAAGACCCTGATGTTGGGAAAGATCGAAGGCAGAAGGAGAAGAGGGTGACAGAGGATGAGATGGTTGGATGTTATCACTGATTCAATGGACTTGAACTTGGGCAAATCTGGGAGATGGTGAAGGACAGGGAAGCCTGGCTGCTGCAGTCCATGGGGTCACGAAGAGTTGGACAAGACTTGGTGACTGAACACATGTAGCCTGTGGCAGATTCATTTCGATGTATGGCAGAACCAATACAATATTTTAAAGTTTAAAAAAAAAAAAAAAAAAGCTAGCGGCAATGAAGACAGGATTTGGCGATCCAGGGATAAGGAAGGGTTGGTGAGCAGGGAGGATCTTGGATCATTCCTAGGATTCTGGTTCAGGTGAATTTATGCATGATGTCACTTCTTTGAGAGTTCAGGCTGATTGGAGGGGAAGATAAAGAAGGTAATGGCTTATATGGGACATGGAGACACTTGCCAAAGAAGTAACAAGACAGTGGTTAGATTCTCATATCAGTACCACAGAAGGTAGCCAAGGAGTCTCAACTCTGAGTCCCAGACTAATACCCTGAACACCATCAAGTCCTCAACTACTCAGATAAAAACCACACAATGTCTTAGATTTCCTTGTCTCTTGAAGACTTCAAAATTCTCAGTGAAAAGAGGAATGAGGGAAGAAAAACCAAAAACGACATATGGGTAAAGTGGCCTGACAGGTGTGAGAAGGGGCGTGAGAAGCTGACAGGTAATATTGAGGTGAGAGTGGGGATCAAGTGGTGATTTATTGGCCAGAGGAAAGGATACGGAGGATAAGGAAGAGTGGGGACCCTGCAGGAAGGATCAGTAGTAGGGTAGGACCTGAGGATGTAGGTGAAAGCCTGTAATGGAAGAGGAAAACATGGCCTTGGCTATGTTGAAGTCACTAAGTGTTTGGTAGCTGAGAATGACCTAAGCTGTGAACCTTTCTCTAAGACTGTTCACTTTGCTATGGGTCCTTTGCAGACCTCCATTCAAGGCACTTAAGACAGGCTCAGCACAGGGCCGATAGTGCCCTGCACAGCCCCTTTCCTGTGGAAGGCACTCTACAAATATTTGTTGGATGTATTCATAAATGAACATCAAAGGTACAAACAGTGGTTTCCTTTAGAAGGAATTCAGGCCACAGGAAACTGGAGCAAGAAGCCCTAGAATGGTTGGGCTGGAGCTTGTATTTTACAGTGGGGACAAGTCTTCTAATAACTCGGTGGCCTGTTAATTGCACCGCACAGCAATCAGTCAAGCACTGGGGCCTGCTGTGACAGATACATGTAGTCCAATCAACCAATCTACCAGGAATCACAAAGCAATCGAACAGCTCAGTTGGAAGGGACTGAAGTGCTGTTGTGTGAACCCCAGATACCTGGTTTCAAGGAAAATTGAGCTGAAATATCCCCTTACTCTATCAGCTTCATCTCTGGAATTAGCAGTGGGCTCAAAAGAAGACTCCTTTCTTGTATCAGTGACAGGTCTCTTGCTCAGTCATAAACTTGGCAGACTTTGGTTATTCAAAGATATGATCATTTAATAAAAAAATTTTTTAATGTATTTGTTTTTTTAATTGGAGAATAGTTGTTTTTATAATATTATAATACTTTCTGCTGTACAGAAAAGTGAATCAGCTATAGTTTTACACTATATCCCTTCTTTTTTTGTATTAAAAAATATGCACTTCTCATTACAAAAATGTTTAACTACAATGCCTTGGAATTGGAAGCTCTTCAAAAGACTCTGTTGATTCCAACCTTAAAGGTTAAATATATCATCACATGATGAAAAGGAAAACTTAGGTTTTACAGGAAAGACCTTATTGAAACACAGGTGTGTGTGTGCACCTGCCCGTATTCACCTATTTGTACTCACCACGGGCCTGAATTTACTAGCACAGGCTGAAAAAAGCACAAAGTGAGGAGTCTAGGGAGACACAGCTGTTGTTGCTGTGGAAACCATAGCGCTGATCTTCAGGACACACGTACGTATCTTCACTTCTAACACTCTGTAAATGACTTAATAATGGATGGATTCACTTTTTGAAGATAATCTCTAAAACTTATTAAACTGAAATCTTAAAAATGGGAAGATTCTGTAGTCTTGTTTCTGTAAATTTCAGCTCTAGGTGAGTTTTTTTCTTATAGCCAAAGCTCTGAAAATTGGAGGATTTTGTTATTTCCCTTAAATGCAGATGTACAGAACTGAGGCTGATTCCATAGGACTGATGTGGCCTATATCAACAGTTACAATCAGAGATAGGCTGACAAAATCATGGACATTTGGTGTATTCTTAATGTGTTTTCCAGTTGGTCTTCAGGAACATTTCAGTCCTAGCTGAAAGAGGCACTTTATTCTCTAGTCTAAAACTTTAATGGTCAGCATACCAAAAGTGTCAGCTCAATTACATTTGTTGAGATCCAATTAATCCTTTCTGATGACTTTATCTACTTGGTTCATATCCAAGACTGCTGGCAGGAGAATCATCTCTGTATTTATTTCCAAATACAGATTTCACATACTTTCTCTTTATATATATATTTACCCTCAAAGGAAAGAAAGATCTTAGAATCTGTGTGAAAATACAGTTTCTGCTTCAGTGAAAGCCAAATTATTTTGAATAACATTAAATGCTGTGATATTTTTAGGTGATGAGTAGAGTCATTTTTGAATTGTCTATTTATGGTATGCATTCTCATTTTAAAACAAAACCCTCCCTGTTGACATTTAGGGGTGACATAATCATGGTAACAGTATATTCTTCTTAATTTTGAGTTTAAAAGAAAATGGATGGACTTCTCTGGTGGTCCAGTAATTAAGAATCCACCTGCCAATGCAAGGGACATGGATTCAATCCATGGCCTGGGAAGACTGCACATGCTGTGGGCAGCTAAGCCCCTGCGACACAGCTATTAAGCCCATGCACCAAGAGCCTGTGGTGTACAATAGGAAAAACCACTGCAGTGAGAAGCTCATGTATCGTAATGAGAGTAGCCCTCATTCGCAGCAACTAGAGAAAGCCCACACAAAGCGATGAAGACTGAGCGCAGCCAAATATAAATAAAATAAACCAATCTTTTTTAAAAAGAAAAGAAAATGGATTTTATCTTCATAGCTACCAGCCAAAGTCAATATATTTTTGTTCCAAATATTTAATTATCTCAATAACACTACTTTTGACCTGTGTTATGTATGGGCAGAGAAGCCTGGCAGGCTATAGTCCATAGGGTCACAGAGTTGGACACAACTGAAGTGACTTCACACACACACACACACACATGAGAAATGCATGGTAAATTAATACAACTTGCCAATGACCTGTTCTTGAAACCTATAGGCTGATTGAAGACTTATATAACAAAACTCCGTGGTCCACATATTTTTGTCACAGGATAATTTTATTATCCTTTCCTGGTGGCTCAGATGGTAAAGAGTCTGCTCGCAATGAGGGAGACCCAGGTTTATTCCCTGGGTGGGGAAGATCCCCTGGAGAAGGAAATGGCAATACACTCCAGTATTCTTGCCTGGGAAATTCCATGGATGGAGGAGCCTGGAGGGATACAGTCCATGGGGTTGCAAAGAGTCAGACATGACTGAGCGACTAACACACAATTTTGTTATATCAAGTTCATGGTTACACGCACTGTCTTTTTATAGAGACTGGATAAGAAAAGTTGTTGATGCAGCAGAAAAATATTTTGAAATATTACTGACTATATGTTTCCTTCTAAGTAATTTCCTTTGACCCTCACCCTGAGAGAAATTCTACATCTTAGAGAAGGGAGAAGACAAAGAAGCTGGTAAAAACAGAGTCATACTTTTAGCTTTGAGTTTTCAAAGACAGTCTTCAAAGCCAGAGCTTTCAACTCTGAAAGCAAGATTATCGATAAGAGAAACATTTTCATTGTTATCATTTGTTTGTGTTTTTCACTCCAAAAGTCTTGAATATTAAGACAAATTATGGAAATCTCGGAGCATAGAGTGGATAAAATAAACACAAAACAGAAAAAATTCTTACATAATATATTATTGCACAGAATATTTTCCCGCAATATGAAAAGGAGAAAAACATTTCTGGGATGGATGAGTTTAGCAGAGAGGGAGAGGAGAAACGAGAGCTCCCTTTCCAGTTCTGCTTGAGTCTGGGTAGGGAGGCTAGTGGGGTCACAAAAGACAAAATGGACAGAAAAGTTTGGATCTGACTATAGAGGGGATTTTTGCCTGGCTTACTGTCTGGGAAAATAGAGCTCCCTAAGTGAGGTTTCAGGCAGAGAGGACCTGAGGCTGTCCCAGGTCATATGGCCCCAGAAGGTGGTCCAGCAGCTGGAAATTCTCCATGTTTTCTACAGGCACATGCTGGGACTTATGGTCAGGGTAAACAAGAGTTAGCTGAGAGAGTAGTGTGCAGAAGTGAGTGTGGGTGCTTTGATAGTGTGTACAGTGAGGAGAGAGGCCAATGAATGCCTCAGGAGGGGAGAAAGCAGGGTTAGAATCCAGAATAAGATAGAATACTTCACAGACCAAAACATAGGCCACAGGACTCGAAAAGATCAATCCTCATCCCAATTCCCAAGAAGGGTAGTACCAAAGAATGTGCTAACCATTGGACAATTGCACTATTGTCCCATGCTAGTAAGGTCATGCTTAAAATCTTGCATGCTAGGCTTCAGCATTATGCAAACCAAGAACTTCCAGATGTCCAAACTGGGTTTAGAAAAGGCAGAGGAACCAGAGATCAAATTGCCAAAATTTGCTGGATCATAGAGAAAGCAAGGGAATTCAAGAACAAACATCTACCTCTGTTTCATCAACTACACTAAAGCCTTTGACTGTGTGGATCATAATAAACTGTGGAAAGCTCTTAAAGAGGTGGGAATACCAGACCATCTTACTTGTCTCCTGAGAAACCTGAATGCAGGTTGAGAAGCAGCAGATAGAACCCTGTATGGAACAACTGATTGGTTCAGGATTGAGAAAGGAGTACCACAGGGCTCTCTGCTGTTACCCTGTTTATTTAACCTATATGCTGAGCACATCATGAGAAATGCTGGACTGGATGAGTTACAAACTGGAATCAATCAAGATAGGCGGGAGAAACATCAACAACCTCAGATATGTGGATGATACCACTCTAATGGCAGAAACTGAACAGGAACTAAAGAGC
Organism: Bos indicus x Bos taurus; assembly: GCF_003369695.1. Taxonomy (NCBI): domain Eukaryota; kingdom Metazoa; phylum Chordata; class Mammalia; order Artiodactyla; family Bovidae; genus Bos; species Bos indicus x Bos taurus. Next base: position 107,201,902 of record NC_040076.1, read on the forward strand.
CTCTTGATGAGGGTGAAGGAGGAGAGTGAAAGAACTGGCTTAAAACTAAATATTAAAAAAAAAAAAACAACTAAGATCATGGCATCTGGCCCCATTACTTCATGGCCAATGGAAGGGGAAAAGGTGGAAGTAGTGACAGATTTCCTCTTATTGGGCTCTAAAATCACTGTGGATGGTGACTGCAGTCATGAAATCAGAAGATGATTGCTTCTCGTCAGGAAAGTTATGACAAACCTAGACAGTGTGTTGAAAAGCAGAGACATTACTTTGCCGAAAAAAGTCCGTATGGTTAAGGCTATGGTCTTCCAGTGGTCACATCCAGTTGTGAGAGCTGGACCATAAAGAAGGCAGAGTGCAAAAGAATCAATGCCTTTGAACTGTGGCGCTGGAGGAGACTCCTGAGAGTCCCTTGGACAGCAAGGAGATCAAGCCAGTCAATCTTAAGGGAAATCAACTCTGAATACTCATTGGAAAGACTGTTGCTGAAGCTGAAACTCCGGTATTTTGGTCACCTGATGCCAACAGCCAACTCATTGGAAAAGTCCCTGATGCTGGGAAAGACTGAGGGCAGAAGGAGAAGAGGGCACCAGAGGATGAGATGGCTGGATGGCATCAATGATGCAATGGACAAGAATTTGGGCAAACTCTGGGAGATAGTGGGGGCCAGGGAGGCCTGGCATGTTGTTGTCTTTGGGGTCACAAAGAGTTGGACACGACTGGGCAACTGAACAACAACAGTGAAGAGAGAGGCCAAAGTATGCCTCAGAAAGGGAGAAAGCTGGGTTAGCATCCATAAGAAGATAGAATACCTCATAGACCAAACGGCCATCCAAGGATAGGCAAGACACTGGAACTTACATAGTTCTGAGTTACTGAGTACTGATGACTGAATATTTACCTGGAAGATACTATGTATGTATTACCTGGAGATGTAATCAATACATTTCAAACTCTCACACCAACAGAAATAGAGGCAAAGGAGGTAAGTTCAACTATGGAGAAAAAGGCATTTATCTTTCTATATTAATTATTTTTTAATCCCCAGAGATTCTACTTGACCCTTTTAAAAAACTGCTTTGACAATTTCATAGATTCATGATTTTTTCACATATTTTCAAGCTTTAAAAATTTCTTTGACTATAACAAAGCATTTTTCACTTTTTTTAATAACCTGAGTATGGTAATTCCAATATCTGAAAGTTTCTGAGTGTCAGATTCTGCTGTCTGCTCTTCCTACTAGTTCTTTTTTCTTTTATGTTTTTATTTTTGGCTGTGCTGGTCTTCATTGCTGTGTGTAGGCTTTCTCTAGTTTTGGTGAGCAGAGGTTACTTTTCATTTGTGGTATGAGGGCTTCTCATTGGGCGGCTTCTCCTGCCACGGAGCACAGGCTCTAGGCATGTCGGCTCAGTAGTTGTAGCACTGGGGCTTGTGGCTCATGGGCTCTAGAGTGCAGGCTCAGTAGCTGTGACACACGGGCTTAGTTGCTCCACAGCACGTGGGATCTTCCTGGATCAGGGATCAAATCCATGTCCCCTGCATGGGCAGGCGGATTCTTATCCATTGCGTCACCAGGGAAGTCCCATGTTCTTTCTACTAGTTGTTCTTCCTGCTGCCTTGTTTTTTTGTGTGTGTGTTATTTACCTTTGATTCTCTGCTGTTCATACCACTTGAGCAAGTATATGTTGAGGACTCTCAAAGGCTCGATAACATGATGCTAACTTCCTCTAGAGGAGGTTTGCACTTGCTTCTTTTGGGGGCTTGGGTAGACAGTCTGGTATCATTCTAAACTAGACTTTGGGCAGTGATACAAATTTGGGCTGCACATTTGAGGCTTCAAATATTCCTGTGGTTATAGTCTTTTGGGGTCTGGGTGGGATTCCTTTTCTTTGTGCTCTGATCTGTGCTGGGCTAAAACAACCATTTTCATAGCTCTCTGATAGGGCTGGGAGGGGATGAACTGACCTCTGGGGGAGCCCATTGTGTTTCACTGTAATATGGGGTTCTCCTATTATACTCTCCACATCAACGGGCCCTGGGATCTGATTTCCATTCCTCTCACCCCAGGATTCCATTGAGGCCACAGCTCAGTTTCATAGTCCAAAAAGGCAAATGCCCTTGGAACAAAAGCAGCCTCAAGTGCTTGGCCTACTTTTCTTTGTTGTCATCTATTCTGAGCCTGGTAATGCCTTGCTAATGTTTTGGCTTACTGATGCTTTTTAGTGAAGATGAAAGCATATTTTATTCAGTACTTTTAGTGATTTTCAATAGGAGAATTGGCCTGAATAAATTAGCTCAGCATTGCTGGACATCAGAAGTCAAGCTTGAGTTATATGGGTGTGAAGTTCATGCTCACTAAATCTATGATCAGGTAAGAAAAAAACTGTTCTCGACTCTGGAATGCATAAGAAGAACTGGGAGAACTTCCCCTTCTTAAAAGCTTTTCATAGTTTTGGCAAATAAAGCAAATTGTTTGGGTAAGTTTGGGAATTTAAACAAGTTCTTTTTGTAAGGATAGTAGAGCCACTTAAGGAAAAAGTGTGAGAAAAATTGAATGGTGACGTGCTGATTACAGAATTAAAAAATTGCAAATAACCGTCATTTACTTTTTCCCCTTAAATTTTGGGTCTCTGATTCTAAACACAATCTGAAACATAAGTATGAAGCAGACAAATTATTGTTCAAAATTAATTTTCAAGTAACCGCAAAATTGGGGAAGGAAATGGCAACCCACTCCAGTATTCTTGCCTGCAGAATCCCAGGGATGGCAGAGCCTGGTGGGCTGCCGTCTATGTGGTTGCACAGAGTCAGACACGACTGAAGCGACTTAGCAGCAGCAACCAGAAAATAAAAACCCAAAGTTTTTACATTAAGACATGAAATAGCTTTGTCATGAATTTTGGGTCATGTTTCCTATAATGGAGTTAGTTAATTATTTCTACCATGAAATTTGAAAGGATATAAAACAAGGAGAAGATCAGGTTCCTATTGTAGAACGTAGAATTTCTTTGAGGCAGGGGACATGTACATAAAAATGTAAGCTCCACAAGGGGCAGGAACTTTTGTCTGTTCATTACTCTATTTCCAGGGCTGAGTGCAGACCCTGGTCTGGAGCAGTGGCTTGATAAATGTGTGTTGTATGAAGGATATAACTGAGATAGTTATAATTTAACAATGAGAAATTGTTAAACCCACTTGCCATGAGCTGATCTGAGCTCTGAATGACACAAACAACCCTGAGGATGGAGGGTTAGATGAGATCCAGCTGCATCTCAAGGAAGGTTTTTAAATTTGATGCACAGACTATGGATTGTTGATATGGAAGCCTCGAAGTGGGAGAGATGGGCAGGGGTTTCACACAAAGAAAATGGAAGTGTTTGCAGATAGGAAAGTGATGCAGGAGGTTTAATCTAGGACAGTGTTGTTGCTATTGATGTTGTTGCTTTTAATTTATTGTATCCACAAGAGTTTTTTCCCCAGATAAATTTTATGAGGTAGTACAAGTGAAGATCTGGTTGGAATGAAGATGGAGAGCTCTAGAGCCAATCTGTTTTCCCCAGTGACAGTCCCTTGAGTTCTCAATGGAACCACGAGAGAGCTTCTCTGAGTAGTCTGAAGGCAGCTTATTTTAGCCCAAATAGACAATTGGTCTGGGGAGGAGCTGGGGACAAGGCCAGTGAGAAGGCATTGAAAAGGCAGGAAGAAAGCCTTTTGTCATCAAGGGAAAATTTAAATATAATGAGGTGATTCAAAGGAACCATGCCACATTTATCAAATGTAGATCTTTAGGAGTATTCCAAAAATGATTGAAGGAAAACACAAGGGCAGGACATCAGCTAACAGACAGTTGTAGTAACCTAAGTATGAGCTGTGAGGCTCTGAACTTCAATGTTCATGTGAATACCTAGGTAGCTTTTTTAAATTCAAAATCTTAATTCCTACTTCCAGAAATCCTGAATCAATAGGTTTGAGATGGGGCTCAGAAATATGAATTTTAACAAGCATCCTTGATAATTCAGATGCAAGATCAAACTTTGAGAAATACAGTTATAACTGAATATTTCTCACTTCTACTTTCCTTCTCTTTGTTTATTTTATAGTTAAAAGCTTATTAGGGACCTAGAGATTATCATGGTAAGTGAAATAAGTCAGAAAGACAAATATCATATGTTATCCCTTATACGTGAAATGAGTCATAAAAAAGAATGAAGTGATGCTATTCACAGCAACATATATAGACCTAGGGACTGTCATACTGAGTGAAGTAAGTCAGACAGAGAGAGACAAATATTATATCGCTTATATGTGGAATCTAAAAAATGGTACAAATTGACTCATTTACATACCAGAAAGAGAGTCACAGATGCAGAAAACAAACTTATGGTTACTAAGGGAGAAAGGGGGGTAGGGATAAACTGAGAGATTGGGATTGACATATACAACACGTTACTACATATAAAATAGATAACTAATAAGAACCTACCATCTAGCACATGGTACTTTAATGTAATGACCCATATGGGACATGAATGACTTCTATGGGAAATAACCTACTCGGGAAAAGAAACCCCAAGAGTGGATATATGTACATGTATAACTGATTCACTTTGTTGTATACCTGAAACTGACACAACCTTGTAAATCAACTTTATTCCAAGAAAAATTAATTTTAAAAAGTATATTAGGGACTTCAAGATTATCAGACTAAATGAAGTAAGTTAAAGACAAATATATTATATCTCATATATGTGGAATCTAAAAAAATGATACAAACGAACTTATTTACAAAATGGAAATAGACTCACAGACAGAGAAAACAAACCTACATTGCCAAAGGGGAGGAGAGGTGTAGGGATAAATTAGGAGCTTGGGATTAACAGACGCTCAATATTACATATAAAATAGATGAACAACAAGGACCTACAGCATTGCACAGGGAACTACATTCAGCAGCTTACAATAACCTACACTGGAAAAAATCTGAAAAAGAATATATACTTATATACATATGTGTATGTATATAACTGAATCACTGTGCTATACACCTGAAACTAATACATTGTAAATCAACTATAATTCAATTTAAAAAAGTATATTAGGAATAAGGAGAAAGGAGTGACTTAAGTTAGCACCATCTTAAATTAAAGGCATCAGTTCAGTTCAGTTCAGTCACTCTTTGCGACCCCATGGACTGCAGCACACCAGGCCTCCCTGTCCATCGCCAACTCCCAGAGTTTACTCAAACTCATGTCCATTGAGTCAGTGATGCCATCCAACAATCTCATCCTCTGTTGTCCCCTTCTCCTCCTGCCTTCAATCTTTCCCAGCATCAGGGTCTTTTCCAATCAGTCAGGTCTTCGCACCAGGTGGCCAAAGTATTGGCGTTTCAGCTTCAGCATCAGTCCTTCCAATGAATATTCAGGACTGATTGGATCTCCTTGCAGCCCAAGGGACTCTCAAGAGTCTTCTCCAACACCACAGTTCAAAAGCATCAATTCTTCCATGCTCAGCTTTCTTTACAGTCCAGCTCTCACATCCATACATGACTACTGGAAAAACCATAGCTTTGACTAGATGGACCTTTGTTGGCAAAGTATGGCATCAGTGGAATACACAAATAAAATAATGGTTTGAATGTCAGTTGTGAAATTTGAGCCCAAAGGGAATTTAATAAAGAATGTGTTGGTAGAAATAACTCCAGTTGCCAAGGGACCCCAGCTCAAGTAAGGTCATGCTCAGAATGCCTGCTTTGTTTAGTGTGTTTAGGTCACCAGATGGTCAGTCCATTCCAGTCATTTTTTCTGTGATCATGTCCTTTTAGGCTGTCTAGAAGAAGTACACAGTTTCCTTCGAAGATCTAGATTTCCAGAGATTTAGTATGTATCCCAGTCATCTACTGGTTTGAACTTATCATCCACAAATTCATTTAAACTCTTTTTGATATATATATATATATATATATATATATATATATATACACACACACACACACACACATACATACACATATATGTATATACGTATAGTAGTTCATTGACATCACTATAACCCTAATGTAAACGGGCAGAAGTAACCAAGCAGCTGAATTTTGATGATATGCACCAGCCACTTTCTCATGTTTCTGAGCTGGAGCTGAGGTCTTTCCTGAAGTCATTTCATGCTCTCTTGAGTTTCCTGGCAATTATTCAACCTTAGTAATGTCTTCTTTAGAAACTTAGTAGTTTCCCAGGTGGCTGAGTGGAAAAGAATCTGCCTGCCCATGCAGGAGAGCCAGGTTTGATCCCCGAGTCAGAAAGATCCCCTGGAGTAGGAAATAGCAACCCATTTCAGTATTCTTGCCAGGAAAATCCAATGGACAGAGGAGCCCGGTGGGCTACAGTCCACAGGGTCGCAAAGAGTCAGACACAACTGAGAATGCATGCATGCAGTCACTTAATACGGCAAAGAAAAGGGAAGGAGAGAAAACTAATATTTACTGAGTGCTCACTGCGTACTACATGTTATCTCATTGAGAGGTTGGGTTATTTTTAAAGATGAGGAAACTGAGGCTCAGAAAGGACAAGTCACTGCAGTCGAGAGAAGTGAAGTAAGTCACTTAAGATTTCCTGCAGCAAGACAACAGAGGAAGTCAAATAGGAAAGGAAACAGAAAAGAGCAAGTTTTGATCACTGGTGGCCATTGAGAATGTCCCCGGCTATTGAGAATAATATGTATGCTTTGCTGGAGGGCGTGGGCTCCTGTGGAAGCATCTCTGTGCAAGATCCAGCATCCCCATCCTGGAGGCTCCAGACAACAGTCAGTTGCTTCAGTCGTGTCCAACTCTGTGTGACCCTGTGGACGGTCGCCTGCCAGGCTCCTTTGTCCATGGGATTCTCCGGGCAAGAGTACTGGAGTGGGTTGCCATTTCCTTCTCCAGGGGATCTTCCTGACCCAGGGATCAAACCCTGTGTCTCCTGTGGCTCCGGCATTGCAGGTGTATTCTTTACCGCTGAGCCAGTCTTCCCACTATTTCCCTAGGGAGGTGTAAAGACTGTAGGGACTGGGTACAGCCTTACCTTTCCAGAAACTATCTACTCCAGACCCTCATTTTATAATCGGAGTACCAATGGGGCAGAGGTGGTGGTGATTTGCCCAAAGTCACAGAGAAAGATAGGTGCCAGGATGGGAGAAGAACTCAGACCTCTTAGCCCCTGAGCACCCCCTGTGCTAACCCAAGACAACATGGGCTTCCATTTGCTCCTCTGAAAGTCTAGCTATGAAATCAATGGATAGTGCAGAGATGCTTTTGAACAGGAAAGATGAGGAACTCATCCCTAAACTATCAAGACTTCAGTTAGAGAGAGCTGTTACAGCAGCTCTTTTGCACCAGGTACTAGGGAAGCTGAATGCTCCCTTGGATGGTTTCTGTGAGCTCCAAGAATTCTTTTTCTTTTTGAAAAATATTTATTTACATATTTAATACATATTCATACATATTTAATACATATTTATTTATGTATCTTTGGCTGTGTTAGGTCTTAGTTGCCATGTGTGGGCTCAATTGTTGCAGCATGAAGGCTTAGCTGCCCCATGGCATGTGGGATCTTAGTTCCCTGACCAGGGATCAATCCTGCCTCCCCAGCATTGGCAAGCAGATTCTCAACCACTGAACCACAGGGAAATCACAGGAAGAGTTCTTGACGGTCAAAGTTTGGAAAAGCTAGATTAAAGTCAAGTAAGTTCCTTTTCTGAAAGACCTCTTGGAGCCTTTAATACATAAATGTGATACTAAAACTCCAAGATCTGTCTATTAAGTCCATTTGTGGACAGGTTCCCCTTCTCCCAGTCCCCCTGCCTCCTTTCCCTGCCCCAACACAGAGCCCCTATTAGGAGCACATCAGAAGTTCTGTGGAACATGGCTAGTTTGGGTAACATCGAGTTATGACAAATCAAGTGACTCAACTGGAAGAGTTTTTCAAAGTCCAACTGATAACACAACCAGCAAAAAGAAGAGTGGAGAAAAGTAACCCAGAAAGAAGAGAAACGTCCACTGAACAAGTAAACTGTGGTACATCAGTGACTTAATGAAATATTCTTCAGGCACCAAAATATGATAATTTGGGGGATGCCAAGATAATGTGGGTAATTTTTATAGATTACCATTAAGCAGGAAAAAACCCTACAAATATAAAATTTTACTTATGCTATGATTGCAACTGTATGAAAAATTACATGTGCTTGTAATTAGGAACTGGAAGAAAATATGAAATAATAAAATCAATCTTTATTAGGGACATAGACTCACCAAAGGCTTAAGAATATTCTATTACTTGTAATGATCTTAGTTTTACAATAAAAAGTAAGGTAAAGAAACATCACCTGAGAATCAATTTCCCCCTTTTTTTGCATTAGAATTTTTTTTTTCTCCTCATTCTCTGGGAACCCAAACCTTCTGCAGAATTATAAGAAGTTTGGGGAAATGCTGTTATGCTTGTTTCTCCCACCAATGATAAAAAGGAAATAAAGAAGAAAATTCTCACTCAGCTGTGCAACTCTCACTTGCTGCAAGGAAGAGAGTAACCCAGACCTTGTGTGACAATATTGTTAACACAGCACCTGTAGATCAGGGGACCCTGAGGGATCAGTGGCCATTTCTTAATGTACACAGTGTTCTGCCCTTTTCTTTCAGATCAATTAGACATGTGAGTTAAAAGTCCAAAATTCTGAAAGCTGATATTTGGAACATACGTAGCTGTATATTGGGTTTAGGATCTTTAGTTGTAATTACCAAAAAAAAAAAAAAAAGAAAACTTTTTAAAGTTTTCTTTTTTTTTTAAATTTTATTTTATTTTTAAACTTTACAATATTGTATTGGTTTTGCCAAACATCGAAATGAATCCGCCACAGGTATACATGTGTTCCCCATCCTGAACTCTCCTCCCTCATCCCTCCTCCCTCCCCATACCATCCCTCTATTTTTAGATTGAGCGATCAGAAGAGAAACAGAATGTTATTCTTCCCAGGTCATGCTGTTCATGTGTAAAAAAGAATCTTCATCACTGTAACAAACAGCTTTAATAACAGGAGGCGAGGCAAAGCTTACATGAAGTGTGAAAACATCCCCATTCTCATGGAGTTTATAATCTAATGGGAAGACATACAATAAAGCAGTTAGATCGGTGAAGTACTCCATGCATGCCACAAGGAGAAAAATGCAGCGCAGAAGGGAGACAGGCTATGTGAGAGGGAAGGTCTTAGAGGAAAGATGGCATTTCAGTAACGTATCTGAGTGAGAGAGGCTGGTGGTGGAGAACTCCAGGCAGAGGTGCTAAGTAAGTTAGCCTGGTGTGAGAAAGGAGAGCAAGGCAGGTGAGGGATGAGGCTGAGTGCCCTGTTGCTCTCAGAAAGTAGGCAGGGATTGGTATGAAACGGGACAGTTGTGCATTAAGAAAGTGCACACTTCTACAAGCGGATGGACAATGTGGAACTTCTCCTGAGCCCTGCACTCCTGAAAAACAGTGACGGTTAAGAGATCTCCCTCCACTTCTGTGTTCCCGAAAATGGCTTACTGCCAAGAATCACCCTTCCCCATGTGACTCAGATAAGGCAGATGATGACTCCCTTGTCTGCCTTAGGGACATGCTCTCCCAGTGCCCATCTTGTTTCATAACTGATTAGCTGAACCATTTGTCTCCCTGTTCCTGACTGATGGAGACTTTCTCAGAGAAGCATCCCAACTGAAAAAATCACTTCCTCTGCAAGTCCAAGGAGAAACCATGATGCCAAGATGTTCTGATTTTCATATCTGGGGTATTCTCTTGATGGTAGTTTGAAGAATAAAAGCATTTTCTTCCTCACTCCATTAAAAAAAGTCTCTGACAGGGTATTATATTATAAAACTATAAGAGGGATTTCCCCCCTCATAACACATGTTTGCCAACAAGCCCTCTCTAAATTTAAAATGAACTCTCTTGGGTTGAAATCACCTTGATGCAGACTTGAAGAGCAGAGCCAGGCATGATTTGAATTTAATTAGTGAATTCTGAAGTCATACTCTGTGAGAATTAAACTGGGGCTTAGAGGAAATAGTTCATCAATAGAATCCTTTGGGCAATGTTCACTATCGAGAAAGTCAGTTTCTCCTCTGTCAGTCACTGCCATTGATCCGATAACTAATTAAGTTTAAATTACTTTATTTTCTTTTACTGGGATATTTACTATATGGGATATTTTACTGTATTGTTCTTCATCATAAACAGATAATTTATAAAATTAAAATATATTTTGTCAATATTAATAAATTTTTGCTGATAAAAATTGAATTGAATTTTCAATTTCAGTAAAAAGCAAACATTCTTATCTATGTTGTTCTTAAAATATGTCTATAAGAGCAGACAGCTGAAGTTACTCATTTTGTTCAACTCGAGTTTTTTTATATAGTCAATTGCATTTGAAATGGTGAAAAGGAAACTATCAATCATTCACACGGTAGCATGAATTAGTGTTTGCAGACTCCTTTTTCTTTCACTTGGATAAAATCATCTTCAGTGAGGAAATGGGACTTTATGACAGAGTTGCGGGTGAAGTAGAGAATAGGACAATTTATGGAGATGCAGATTTGGGTGAGAAAGCTGCTGTCTAGTAGAGATGTTGAGTAGCTAAAGACAGCACAAAAGCTACGGGTTCAAAAGAGGAGATGAAGTAGACATAAAAGGCAGATAAGATTTATTGGGTAATGTTCCTGCTCCAATTCCTGGAGCTTTCACAGGTCTGTGAAATAACTAGAGTTATAGGAACATATCTGACAAAGGTCCTTCTTTCAAAGATGGACTTTGAGCAACCCCAGATGTACATACTGAGAATTCTCTGTGTCCAGCATAACTGAGGGACTGAGACGTGATCAGGAAGCAGATTAGCAGGTTGTGCAGACCTAAGTGATGCTATATAAAAGGGATCCCCTCCAGCACTGGAGACTTCACCAGGGATTCCCACTCTGCAACACTGCTGGGCCCCAGGACAGGAGTACAGATGGAGGCCCACTCACTGTATATCTAAATATTTAGAAGTTGTCAGGCTGGTAAACTGTTAAATAAATATGTTCCATCCTCCTATCTTACAAATATATGTTTGTAACTGGAAGATTAGGCTCAAGTGTAGGATTCTGTAGTACACACAGAGCTGGCTCACTGTTTCTCAGCCTGTAGCCTGACTCAGTTCTGTTCCTGCCCTGTACTCCAGGGCCTTGTGTGTATATATATATACTACCTCTCCCAGCCTCCCCTCTTACTGTACTATATGTCCAAATTTTGTCCACATTCCATGTCGACAGCCCCCCTCCACTGGTCACTCCTTGGGCCTCTGAGCACACACTGGTGGCTCAATCTGCCCATGGGGGTAGGACATGGAGTAGAGGTCTGTGTAGGTCATAGATGTAGACTTGGAATCACTTGAGCAGGAAATTCTAGGGTCCTGGGAACCTGAATCACTGCATAGAAGGGAGGACTTGGGTTCCAAGTGGAAAAGGCCCTTTGGTTCCATGAACTTCTTGCTACGGGAGGTGGGAGCTGTGGCTGGGAATGTGGTCAGAAGATGGCCAGAAAGGGATCCTCTGAAGCATGTGGGTCTAAGGCCAGTGCTCTTGGTACCATAACAGACATGGTAGGCATAACCCCTCTGCAGATGCCTCTATTGTGTGTGTAGCTTGTTTGCTTTATACTTGGTAATTCTTTAATAAGTAGATTTCATTCTGTAATGTGGATTTAGTTCTTCTCAAGGAATCCATATTATTGACTATATAATCTTCAGTTAAAAGTGTTCCTTCAGGTTGGAGGGAGGCTGGATGGCTGAACAACTATGGAGCACACAGCCCAAGTAGCAGTTCTGGTGGGTGGCTCAGTGGGTAAAGAATCCACCTGCAATGCAGAGGACTGCCTGCAATGGTGGAGCCACAGGTTCAATCCCTGGGTTGGGAAGATTCCCTGGAGAAGGAAATGGCAACCCACTCCAGTGATTTTGCTTGGGAAATTCCATGGACAAAGGAGCCTGGTGGGCTACAGTCCATGGGACTGCAGAGTCAGATATGACTTAGCAACTAAACCACCATGCCTGATTCTAATTTATTCCAGCTAGCCAGTCACACCTTTCCATAAACATCCCTTCTTCACTCCTAACCTCTTGACACGCGGTTTGAGGGTCTAACCACAACTAGAGATACTGGCAAGGTTTTTCTGCATTACCTAAGAAATTTCTTGTGCTAAAGAAATGTCTACTTAAAGAGCTGAAGTTTCACAAATGATTTTTTTTTTTTAAGGGATATGAAAAGAAAATCTTTGTCGAGGATTCAGGCTAACTAGATAATATTCTATATAATAAAAAAAGAAGGCTCCTCACCATAGGGGATCTCTAAAGCATTCATTCTGACAGTGAAATAGAACATTTCTGAAATACTCAATGAGTTTAATTTGCTAAATAGTAATTAGCTATGATTTAAATAGAAGATTATTTGAAGAACTGAACAGAATAACGCTGTTTATCTAAAGCATAATCTGAGTAATTGCCTTCTCTCGAACTTTGATGTAGGTAGAAGAAACTAACATCTGTTTCTATGGAAGATTATTTTTTTAAGAGGAAGAATGGTAAAGCCTTTGAGAGTCTGATCTCCTCTGTAGCTACAGAAACACTTAGATTTCATAGGTAAATATTAAATTACCCTTCTGTGCTTATGGACTTCCCTGGTGGCTCAGACTGTGAAGCGTCTGTCTACAATGCGGGGACCTGGTTTCCATCACTGGGTCGGGAAGATCCGCTGGAGAAGGAAATGGCAGTCCACTCCAGTACTATTGCCTGGAAAATCCCATGGACAGAGAAGCCTGGTAGGCTACAGTCCATGGGGTTGCAAAAAGTCGGACACGACTGAGTGACTTCACTTCACTTCTGTGCTCAGACCTGACTCCAAGATTTCCATCGTGGGCAAGAGAGGGCAGACCTCACTTCTCTTTGCACAAGTTCTTTTTGTAAAATTTATTTATGGTTGCACTGGGTCTTCGTTGCTACACACGGGCTTTCTTTAGTCGCAGCGAGCAGGGGCTACTCTTCACTGTGGTTCGTGGGCTTCTCATTGTGTGTAGAGCACAGGCTCTAGGCACCAGGTTCAGTAGTTGTGGTTCACAGGCTTAGTTGCTACATGGCATGTGGGATCTTCCCGGACCAGAAATGGAACTTGTGTTCCCTGCATTGGCAGGCAAATTCTCAACCACCGGACCACCAGGGAAGTCCTGTATAAGTGAAAACTTCCAAGCAGAAGGGATTTCTGATTTCAGTGTGCTGAGGAGGATTTTTGTGAAAGTAAAGCTGGCAGTAGCTCATAAGGGAATTTGTTTGGGGCTTTCAGCATCCCTGAACTGCTCTCAACAGAGCTGTCCAAACCCATGGTACTGACCAAGGCCATGCAGGCTCAAGAGCCGTTCCCTGGCCTTTGGTGAGATGTCCCCAAAGATTTCACACTGATCACATTATGTCCCTTTTGCTTTGTGTAACTTTTTTAGAGTGTGAGAAATAAAGTCTGTGATCTAACATACCCTCAAGCTAACAAACTCATCATACATAGTTGGGGGTGGTGTTACCCTTTGCTACTTTCATACATATGAGTGATTCAGGGAAGCTTTGCAATGTTTCTGTAGCTGTGCTTCTTAACCTACAGACTGTGTCATTTAATATATGCCATTTCCCCCACCATTATTACCAGCCATTGCAAACATAGGGTTTTGCAGAGCACCGAGAAGCTGTGCTGCGCTGTAATCTTGACAGTCTTTCAGTCTTGGAGAGGAGATATGTAAGCATGTCAAACCAATAAGTTCAACATTTCTGTCCCTGCACATCTAAGGATGTACAAATCAGTTGCCTCTCTGTTATTTCCTCCAGCTTGACCTCTGCTCTTTTAAAGCCCTGAAGCCAGGTCCTCTGAAGTACAGATCCACTACAGCATGAACCCACGTCTCTGACGGGGGCTGTGTTCTGGGCTCGTCTTGTCTGATCTGGGGTTGTATCAGCATTGTCCTCCTTTTCCCTCCAGCTGCGAAAAAGTCACTTCCAGACTTGAGCTCCACAGCCCTGCTATCACTGTGTGCTTGTCCTGGTCTCTCCTTGATCCCTGCTGCTGCTCCCTACAGAGTTATTGCCAGTGAGACCTGGGTGTGCTCCAGGGAGCCCAGGCACTGCTGCAGCATACCTTAATTGGAACCCACCTGGGCTTCCTTCATAGCTCAGTTGGTAAAGAATCTGCCTGCAATGCAGGAGACCCGGGTTTGATTCCTGCATTGGGAAGATCCCCTGCAGAAGGAAATGGCAACCCACCCCAGTATTCTTGCCTAGAGAATCCCATGGAGAGAGGAGCCTGGAAGGCTATAATCCATGGGGGTCACAAAGAGCTGGACATGGCTTAGCGACTAAATCATCACAAACACAGCCTCTGGGACTGAGTTTTTCCCTAGGTTCTCATTTCCTGTTCTTGCTTGAGTACATCATTCCTTCCTCTTTCTCCTGGTCTCAATTCAAATCAACTTTCCTAGAGATAGCTTTTCCCAGTTCTTTCCGGAGGTTTGAATCCTGACCCCATATCTAAGGACAATAGACCAGGTCCTGCATGTGTGGACAGGTCTCCCACAGACAGCTGCTAGAAGTTTGGCCTTGACTTTCAAAGATGGTCTGACCCCAGTTGTTATGTCTCATTTACCTGCTGGATATGCCAAAAATAGGCAGTGGGAAGCAGGCCTGTGTGTGTTCTTCTTGGGCTGCCCAGCTGCCCTCTCTGGGTACCATCTATAACCAGGCTAGTCCTCCTGGGCCCTCCACAGCCAGCCAGTGGCTTAGTTCAGTGCCCCTATTCCACCCTTCCAGTCCCAGTTTATCAAGGGCCTATGGTGATGCCTTGGAGAAGGCAATGGCACCCCATTCCAGTACTCTTGCCTGGAAAATCCCATGGATGGAGGAGCCTGGTGGGCTGCAGTCCATGGGGTCGCGAAGAATCGGACACAACTGAGTGAATTCACTTTCACTTTTCACTTTCATGCATTGGAGAAGGAAATGGCAACCCACTCCAGTGTTCTTACCTGGAGAATCCCAGGGATGGGGGAGCCTGGTGGGCTGCTGTCTATGGGGTCGCACAGAGTCAGACACGACTGAAGCGACTTAGCAGCAGCAGCAGCAGCAGCATGGTGATGCCTTGTGCCAAACTTATGACATAAAGAAGCCAAATTTTACATAAATTTGTAGGTTACATTTAGTACGTATATGAAGGTAAGGGCTGATGAAGAGAGTTAAACTTTGTGGAAATGTGAAGCATATTTACGACCCAGGGCAGGTTTTGCAGAGGAGACAGATTTGGTCCTTAAAGGACCCAAGAGGCATTTTGGTAAGAATATGTGAAGAGGATGTTTCAGGTAAGGTTGGATCAGCTCCTTGGAGGGGATTAAGCAAATAACTCACAGCCCCAGGCCCCGGGGTAGGAGGGATTTGAGGAGGACCCTGGGTCAGCTCAGCACTAGCATCCAGAGAGCAGGGGCATGGCTTGTTCACTGTCATGTCCTGTGCCCAACACACTGCCCTGAACATGTTTGGCACTGGGCAATACTCCTTTACTGAGCAAATGCTAAATAAGGCCTGAGCCTTGTGTCTCTTATGCTAAAGCCATTCCTTGGTTGGAAATAGTAAGTGTGTGGGTGCTAAGTCACTTCAGTCACGTCCCACTCTTTTCAACCCCATAGACTGCAGTTTGCCAGGCACCTCTGTCCATGGGCCAGAATACTGGAGTGGGTTGTCATTCCCTTCTCCAGGGGATCTTCCCCATCCAGGGATCAAACTGAATCTCTTATGTCTCCTGCACTGGCAGGCGAGTTCTTTACCACTGGCACCAACCGGGAAGCCCTGGGAAGCAGCACATTAGATGGTAAATAACTTCCCCCCTCAGCATTCTCTTCTGATAAAGGCTTATCACTGGCTTATGCACTTCTGATGATATACCTTGTTCTCTTCAGGAGACCCAGGAGGATTTGCAGTAAGGATCATTTGCCTCCCTGAGGAAAACCCTGCCCATTTGGCCTGGTTAGAAAATCCCATGGATGGAGGAGCCTGGAAGGCTGCAGTCCATGGGGTCGCTGAGGGTCGGACACGACTGAGCGACTTCACTTTTACTTTTCACTTTCATGCACTGGGGAAGGAAATGGCAACCCACTCCAGTGTTCTTGCCTGGAGAATCCCAGGGATGGGGGAGACTGGTGGGCTGCCATCTATGGGGTCGCACAGAGTCGGACACGACTGAGGTGACTTAGCAGCAGTTACCCACATGATAATTTTCTGAAGGTCTTCCCTGCAGGGAACCACAGTTGCCTGACATCACTAACAAGAGATCCACAATCAGGTGAACGCTCACCAAATAGGCCTGAGCTCTGTCCTTCAGAGAAATTTCATCAGTAAAAGAGGAAGCAATTATATCTGCACCCTCAAGTTAGGAAATAGTCTATGGCAGGATAGAAGTCACAGGGAACAGGCTTCCCTGGTGGTCAAGTGTTTAAGAATTTGCCTGTCAATGCAGGGGACATGGGTTCAGACCCTGGTCTGGGAAGATTCCACGTGCCTTGGAGCAACTAAGCCAGTGTGCCCCAGCTACTGGGCCCATGCACCCTAGAGCCTGTGCTCTGCAATAATGAGCAGGCCCTGCTCAGCTGCTCCACTAGAGAAAGCCTGTGCAAAGCAACAAAGACCCAGTACATACAAAAATAATAAATCTTAAAAAAAAAAAAGAAGTCACAGGGAGGTGTGCTCATTGTGAGGTGGAGGAAGATAGCATGTTCAGGGCTTAGGGGACATGACCTGGGGCAGGATCATGCAGATCACTCATGCAGGCTCAGTTACATGGCTGGTGGAGACTTTGCGGCCCCATGGACTGTAGCTCACCAGGCTTCTCTGTCCATGGGATTCTCCAGGCTAGAATACTGGAGTGGGTTGCCATTCCCTTCTCCAGAGGATCTTCCAGACCCAGGGATGGAACCTGGGTCTCCTGCATTGCAGGCAGAGTCTTTACTGACTGAGCCAACAGGGAAGCCCAGTGTCAGTGATAACTGAGTGAATTAGCAGAATTGCAAAGCTGTTTCAAGTTCACTGTGGTTGCATAACTTGGATTTTGTGTGTTTGAGAAGGGATGGAAACAGTAGTGGAAGGAGTGCTATAGACACTTCTAAACATCTCAAAGAAGAAACAAAAGGAGAAGAGCAGATTCTTGTTATGTTTTCCTTCTCCTGGTAATAAAAAAGCCTAAATGGTTTCTGAGACACTCTCTCTTCCCCCAGGTACTTATGGGAATGAACTCTCCTGTTGTACAGGAACCAACAGAACCCACCACCACTTCCATGACCACTGGTGCCTAGGTCAGGTGACTATATGTCAGAATCCCACCGAGGGACTTTCACTTAAATTTTTCCTTTTACTTTAGCAACCTTGCAAGTAGGATGCTATTTCTTTTCCTTCCTGAAGATGAGAAAACTGAGGCCTGGTGAGATTCAACATCCCACCTAGGTCTCTCACAGAGCAGAGTTCCTCAGCCATGACACTCCTGGAATGTGGGACCAGATAATTTTTTTCTTGAGAGAGGAGGGACTGTCCTGTGCATTGCAGGTTGTTTAGAAACATCCCTGGCCTCTATTGGATCCCTGATGGCTCAGTTGGTAAAGAATCTGTCTGCAATGAAGGAGACCCGGGTTCAATCCCTGGGTTGGGAAGATCCCCTGGAGAAGGGAATGGCAACCCACTCCAGTATTCTTGCCTGGAGAATCCCATGGACAGAGGAGCCTGGCGGGCTACAGTCCATGGGATCACAAAGAATTGGACATAATTAAAAGACTATCACATTCATTTTGGCCTCTATCTGCTAAATGCCAATAACACCTCCCTGGGTTGTGACAACAGAAAATGTCTCAAGACATTGCCAAGTGTTGCTCTGGGGGTAAAATTGCCCTTGGATAAGAATCACTGTTCAGGGGGCTTCCCTGGTGGCTCAGAAGGTAAAGAATCACTGTTCATAGCAAAACTGGTTAACCTAGGTTTTGAATCCAAAGCTACCTACAAACCTGACTCTCTGCTTAGCTAGAAACGAAGTTAACACGTAAGCATCAGCACTTGTGTGAAGAGACTGCCTTGCACAGCAGTAGAATGATTCAATGTACTTTGGTTGTCACAGCAATTAATGTCAGTTTCAAAATAAAGGAGCCGATAACAATAACAGCTAACATTTATTGAGTGCTTACTATGTTCCGAGAGGTGTGCCAAGCACTTTGTACATGTTTGCCCGTTTAATCATCTCCAGAACCTTGTAAGGAATGATATGCCTGCAGACTCAGCATATAACAAAGTAGATTCAGAAAAGGAAATTTTGCCATGGCAGCATCATGAGAGAATTCTGCAATGACTAATAATTTTTCAAAGTTCAACTCTGGAGTCCTTGTAAGATATTAGATTTTAGTGACATTTGCAGTTCCAATTATCTTCAACTATGGAATGTACCTGGTCAAACTTGAGCTGTCAAAAAAATGATTGCTCTCAACAGTTTTCATGAAGCCAACCAATTAGTTGATAGGATTGCACATCCTTCTCGGTACTGGGCTCTCTCATGGTGTAGAACTGCCTTTCACCCCCTCAGTGACCCCCTCCCAGGAGAGTGAAGGAAGCCTGTTGGGGAAAATGGAATCAGTTCAAAACCGGCTCCCTACATTTCTCAGATTCTTGGCTCCTTAGCACTCTCTCTTCTAAAAAGCCATGGATTTTGAAAGCATTTTATATGTCTAAGTCACAGTACCAGAAAAAAAAAATGTGATTATGAACTCATTAATTTGAGTTCAGGCAATGACTTAACAGTAATCATTTCGAGGGAAAATTCAAGTCCAATGCCAGTGGAAGAAAGCTCAGGCATCAGTACCACGCTCCAAATAAACAGAGGCTGACTCAGAACTTGGCTTAATAACTTGGTAACACACTGGACTGCGCTATAGCTCACATAGAGAAGAATTCTGACCTATAGGTCAATTATCAAGCTGAAAATCTTTATTGAGTTTACTGCTGTGGGGTGGTTTGTGGAATAAAATTATTTGAATGTGGGATGGAGAGAAAGAAGGGCCTGGGAGAGTGGGGCAGGGATGGTAACTCTAAAGCAGAAGACACCTGGACAATAAGAAGGAGGAAAAGGGGGACAGAAAGGAAGTCAGTGAGGAGATGCCCAAACTGGACAACGTGGGGGGCACGTGTGTTGTCCAGGTGCAGGCTGGGAGGTCTCCTGAGCCTTCACACTGCCCATGACTCTCTTATCGCCCTTCCTCCAGACAGAATGGGCTAATTTGGCATGTGAAGAATTGATAAGGGGCTTCCTTGATGGCTTAGTGGTAAAGAATCTGCTTGCAATGCAGGAGACATAGGAGACATGGGTTTAATCCCTGGGTTGGGAAGAGTTCCCTGGAGGAGGAAATGGCAACCACTCCAGTATTCTTGCCTGGAGGATCCCATGGACAGAGGAGCCTGGCGGGCTAAATCCATAGGGTCACAAACAGTCAGACATGACTGAAGCGACTCAGCAAGCACACACCGAATTGATCGGTTGTGGTAGAAGATGTGGTGGGATGGAGATTTGGGAATGGGACTGAGGAAAGCTCGAAGTGTCAGAGAGGGGGGCTTCTGGGGAGCGTGAGGACTCCTATGGCATCTGAAGCTCAGCATGGCCTGCTCCTTCAGCCAGCAGGGGCTGACTTTGTGCACATGAGATAGGAAAGCTGCACAGTGCCCTAGGCTCAGAAAGGCCCACCCTTGGCCTAATGTTCTGCAGTCACTCTGTAGAAATTCTTACAATTTCTGAATGACAGTCCCTGTATTTTCATTTTGCATTTGGATCTGCAAATTATATAGCTGCTCCTGGGCGGCAGTGACCATGCTGTCTTAATATGTCCTTGTGACAAGGCATCTCTAGGTTACTCCAGGACCCAAGGGAGGACGGGGCTGTTTAGGAGGGGGCTCGTGACTCAAGGGCTGTGCATAAGACATTGTGCTGAAAGTTCTTAGACAAAAACAGTGAAGCATCCTATTTCTCTAATTCTAAGCATCAAACCTGACATTCCACTGGTTTAGTGGCAGCTTTTTCTTTTTTTCCTGAGAAAAATAAACGCATTGGTTGTATAAATAAAATATCCAACCTATACGGAGAAGGCAATGGCACCCCACTCCAGTACTCTTGCCTGGAAAATCCCATGGATGGAGGAGCCTGGTAGGTTGCAGTCCATGGGGTCGCTAGGAGTCGGACATGACTGAGCGACTTCAGTTTCACTTTTCACTTTCATGCACTGGAGAAGGAAATGGCAACCCACTCCAGTGTTCTTGCCTGGAGAATCCCAGGGACGGGGGAGCCTGGTGGGCTGCCGTTTATGGGGTCACACAGAGTTGGACACGACTGAAGTGACTTAGCATAGCATACTAATTTAAGAAATACTAAATTGTAAAGCATAAAAAAAAAAGGTCACCTTATAATGGCAAAAATACAGTTTACAACATGTTTTCATCAACCCTGTGATTGAATTCTGGACAGTAAAAGGAAGCATTTACCTTGACCTGGCTGCTCTCCAGTTCCGGGCTGCTTAAATCTAATGAAACATGTTTTGTGGAAGAGCAATTAAGGTGCTCTTCTGTGATTAGTTGCAAGGCGTCAACAACTAGGCACTTAGGCTCTGAAACCTAACTTTGATGATGTTGAAAATCAGTGAGGGGCTTCCCTGGTGGCCCAGCGGTTAAGAATCCACTTTCCAATGCAGGCGACATGGGCTCGATCCCTAGTCAGGGAACTATGATCCCCCATGCTGCAGGGCAACTAAGCCCATGTGCCACAAGGAAGAGCCCACACACTGCAGCTAAGACCTGATACAGCCAAAAATATATACATAAATATTATTTAGATATTAAAAGAAAATTAGTGAGAAGAAGGCATTTGAGCTTATCCTTGTCCTGGGTATGTTTATTCTGCTTAACTTAGGCAGACCTACTAATTTTAATACTTTGAATGTTCTAATCCAGCTGAGAAGCAGATGGATGCACCTGTATAGCCAAGACTCTGCCCTCAAGTGGAGCACAAAGTCCCTTTTCCAGATACGAGCTTTCCCTACACAAGATCGTTTTTCTGGAGTTTCGGTTGACATCCTCCTGTAAGGCAAATGCTTCTTTAGCTGTTCAGAATGTGTGGCCTGATGAATCTCTCTTCCCTAGAGAGCCCCTTACCAAGAAGCTCGTTGTTCACAATAGACACTGACTCACCCAGGTTCACTTATGACAAGCTCAGGCACCAGCTTCCTCTCTTTGCCTCTTGCCAACTCTGACTTGAGAAGATACACCCACTGCTTCCTCCCAGGGCTGGAGGATATCATGACGCGAAGTTTCCTCTGAAAAGGAGCATTTGTTCCTTACCATCCATCACCACGGACGCATTAAAGCATTCCCTGAGCATCTGATGCTGTGTCATAGGATTGTTTAATACTTGTATTTACCCATCTGACAAAACTGCCAAAAGCCTGCTTTGTGCAGGGAGCAGAGCAAGGGAGAGAATTTGAAAACAAAATGAAACAGATGCTTTGACCTAAGATGGGGTGAGAGGGATTTTAACCTAGTAGAACGGAAAAGATCTGTGCCTAAATGTCACAGTTGTACCAAGGAAACCCCTGCTTCCAGTGATCCGCTCATTTCACATCATTGTGTAGAATCTACCGCTTCACAGCTGGGTCCTCTAGCTTCCTATGTATAGCTCAGGGAACTCAGTGCTCTGTGGTGACCTAAATGGGAAGGAAAGCCAAAAAAGAAGGGATATCCACACTCTTCTGTTATAGTATACGGTCTACTTACAGCCCAGTTCTATAGTGATTACCACTGATTTAATATTGTCAGATTAATATTGTATGTATGTGTTTCTAGGCAGATTATCATTGGGTCATTAGATTTTGTTTTTAATCGTTGAAAATGTGCCACCTTCTAGGGAAAAAGTATTGTTTTAAAAATAATTTGAATAAAAAATAAAAGCCTTGTTGCTATTTAAAAAAAAACAAAAAAGAGACAATATATGTATACATACAGCCGATTCATTTTGTTGTACAGCAGGAATTAACACAATATTGTAAAGCAACTATATGCCAATTAAAAAAAAAAAAAAAAGACCTTCCTATTGGATAGACACTGGGTCCAGTGCTCTTTATATAGTGATGTGAGCAGAAGGCTGCCTCATAAATACTTAACCATGGCAACAATACTAATGATCCATTTCCTATTTCTTTTGGTCAAAATGAGCCTAGCTTTCTTTGGGTCATCTAAGAAGATACTTGTGAATTGAGCATCCATACTCTAGCCTGGTGGCTCAGACAGTGAAGAATCTGCCAGGAGACCTGGGTTTGATTCCTGGGTTGGGAAGATCCTCGAGAGGTGGAAATGGCTAACCACTTCAGTATTCTTGCCTGGAGAATTCCATGGACAGAGGAGCCTCGTGGGCCACAGTCCATAGGCTTGCAAAGAGTTGTATAGGACTGAGCGACTAACACTTTCACTTTCAAGAAGAAACTTGTAATAACTGTGATGATGACAAAACTCTAGCTACTACTACAATTACTAATGACTTTTCAGTAACTCCATGTGGCTTGCACTTGCTTTGTTTCACATACATCGTTTCTTCCCTCTATAACAACTCTGCGAGATACTTACTACTATCCTAGTTTCCCGGAAGAAGCAATGACATGTTGGAAATTTGAGTCGCTTGCCCCAGGCACAGGTGCCTTCACAAGGCCCTACTGCAGCCCTTCCTTCAGTGAGAACTCTGGTCCTCCGTGGCCCCTCCTCCCGTGGGAGCACTCAGGGAGGATTAAAGCTCAAGAACTCTGGGAGCATCGAGGAAAAAGCCTGAGGGAGGAGCTGGAACTGTCTTACTCAAAATGGAAATTGCACACACTGGGGTAGAACCTATGGTCTCATAAAAAAATTTTTTTTTCCTCTTAGGTAAGCATTAGCTTTCTGGAACAGCCAGAGCACTTGCTTGCTTGTAAAAAAAGACCTGTAACTTTTTTATTTGAGAAGTCTAATGGCACAGAGGAGAAAAAGGGAGAAAGAAGTTCTCTACTGCAGAAAGAGGAAATGGAGAAGGAATCGATGAGGAAACATTCCTAGAAAATTCATTTAGTAGCTTGAACTATTTAAAATAGCTCCTCAGCTCTTTCCAGCTGACAGGAACTGCGGGGTCTGACAACCTGAGGGGAGTATCTTCAGAGAAGGCCAGCCCCGGGCCCTACAGGAGGAATGTCAGGTGCAAACCTGATGTCCCGACACAAAGGCCCTCGTGTCAGCCCAGGTGAGAACGGACAGGGTTAAGGAAGATGGGACAAGCCATCCAGCCATTCTTCTAGCAGTTCCAAGTCCCTTGAGCTGTCACGTCAGGTCATGAGAAGGCTGAGTACTTGAGGCAGCTACTTTCAGTTAGGATAAGTCAAGTTTGGTTAAAATAACTCTTCCAAAGGCTCATTGTGTGCAAGGCGTGAGGGATTCAAAGAAGATCCAGTTTAGTGGGGTCTCACTGATTTCCCCCCTTCAGCCCAGCATTCGCAGCCACACTGTGGCACAAGACCTTTTTCCTTAGTCAGTATCTGTTCCAAAGAACCTTCTCTCTCACTGTCTTGGGCCCAAGTTCCTCCCAAAGGGTCCTTTTCCATCTTTTCTCTTAAAGCTGCTGCTGCTGCTGCTAAGTCGCTTCAGTCGTGCCCGACTCTGTGCGACCCTATAGACGGCAGCCCACCAGGCTCCTCCATCCCTGGGATTCTCCAGGCAAGAACACTGGAGTGGGTTGCCATTTCCTTCTCTCTTAAAGCAGCATTTTTGAAATTGTGAAATAAAATAGTATTTTTTTTTTTACAGAAAGCAAATGGAAGTGATAATATGAGAGTGACGCATGCATGGTAAGAGACCTGTTTTGTGAAATTTTGTTCAGCTATATGTATTCATGTGTAAAATACATTTCTCACTGTGGGTCATAGTATGAATAGTTGGAAAAGCCTGTGGGAGTGCTCTAACTTTCCCTTCCTCTGCTTCTAGTCAGAGTTTTTACAGAGCCCTTTTTATAGAGCTGTTTTGAAGGTTGCTGTGGCCTTGTGCCTTCCTCTGAGGCTCAACATTTAAAACTCAACACTCCTTCCTTCCAGAGGCCAGCTGATCCATGGCCAGGACTTTGGTTCCTGTGTATCCTGTGCCTGCTACCTGCACCAGCCCATCCCCTCACCCTCCACCCATCACACACACACACACACACACACACACACACACAGGTCTATGGCTTGAGGCTCCAGTCTTGTCAGAACACTGGATGCCTTGAGCATCCATGTAAGGGTGATTCAAGAACCCACCATATGTACATGTCCCTTCTGCATTTGCAACAAAACTATTACCAACCTAATAGCCATTTCTTTACAATGTCACCTGCTGGTTGCCAAGGCTTGCCTGAGAGGGTGAACCCTAAACATTGCAGCCGGTCAAGGGCACAGAGGCTGGACCTGTTTCAGGATTTCTCCAGAAGGTTCCTCACCCTGGCCTCTCTGACCTATTTCCTCATGCCTCCTTCTTTGGGCATCTTAGGTGTAAGTCTGGTATTTAATCCCAGCCACAAGCTCCAGCTCCTGTTTTAGGCTTCTGTAATAAAAACTAATATATTGAGGGCTTACCATGAACCAGAGTCTATGCTAAGCACACCATCATTATATTCCACATACTGTCACAGCAGATCATGTACATATTTTACCTCCATTTTACAGACAAGAAAACTGAAGCCATGTAAAGTGGATGGCCCGAGGCCAGCTGGCATTTGAACCTGGCCCACTGGCCTCCATGCCTGCAAGTTCAACCACTGCATCATGTAGGTTTCATTGCATGTATCTTTTGAAGCTCTGCCCCCTCATCCCAGTCTCACCATTGTTGTCTGGCCAAGATAGGAAAACTAGTTAGTTTCATTGTGATATGTTTCTTTAAGGACTAAGCTTCAGGAAAACAGGTGTGTCTCCTAAATTTCAGGTATATTTTTATCCACCATCTAAGAATAATATAATTGTATTACCCTGTTTGGGGGCTTCCCAGGTGGCTCAGATGGTAAAGAATCTGCCTGCTAGTGCAGAAGACACAGGTTCGATCCCTAGATTGGGAAGATCCCCTGGAGAAGGAAATGGCGACCCACTCCAGTATTCTTGCTTGGGAAATACCATGGACAGAGAAGCCTGGTGGGCTAAAGTCCATGGGGTCACAAAGAGTCGGATATGATTTAGCAGCTAATCAACATTACCCTGTTATGCCTTGGCCTCTAGGAAGCTCAAAATTAAGTTTAAATATAATATTTATAGTATGTGTGCTAATTGTAGAGTTGGCATAAATCCTTTTTCACTGCTTTACTCTTTCAGTGCCATTTATGTGAACATATGTACATGTATATTTGTGAACAGATGTACATGTAAATTTGTAACAAGGAAGGAAACATGCAAATAAGCATTCTATTGTTTCAGAAAGAAAGACACCTAATTGTCTTGAGCATTTGAATTACTTTAGGAGAAGACTTGATAATATCCTTATAGAAAATTATGGACAACAAGGTCTTCTATTCTTGTTTTGCCTTGGGGGAAAAAAACAGATGTACAGTATTATGTTTTACTATTTGCCTTGGCAAAACCTGGGGGATAGTTGGCAGGGCTGCCACATACAGCTGTGCACATTAGGCACTGCCCATCACAAGGGGATGCCATTTACACTGTGGTCTATAAAGTTGCTCAGTGTGCAACCTGGACATCTGTGTGTGTCAGCTCAAGGAATTTAATTACACTCATACTGTTCTCCGCTTTTCATCAGCTATGTACTGTCTGGGACTGGAGTTGTTAGAAGAGGAGGTGGCTGTGGAGCAGGAAGGTATTCCATTGCTCCTGTTTCTCTTCCCAGGCAAAACTATTCCTTCTGGTTTGGGTTGAAGTCCTAGGAAATGTGGGTGATGAGGAGAGCCCCCTCTCCCTCTGTGCAACAGTGGGGAGGCCGGGAAGGAGGAGAATGGGCCTCAGGAGACGCTAAACCGAGCAGGCAATCAATCATCTCACAAGCTCTCTCGAGTTTCTTCTGGCTTTATTTTGGGCACTAATTGGAAATGTCTGCTCCTTCACTGAGTCTGTTTTCTCACTAGAAAGGAAAGAAGGTTCCAGCAGAGCCTGAGGATGCTGAGAAGGATGTGATAACTTTTCAAACCATTGCCATTTTCCACTGTTTCTCCCTTCAGAGTCTCCCTTTGGGGTGTTCATATGTATGGTCTGTCAACTGCAAGGACACTCTTTTCATACTGGGCTCCCGTCTCTGGAGACCACCAAATGGGATGAAGGGGATTTTATTAGGGTGTCAAATATGTGGCCTCTTTTTATTTATTGTTAATTTTAAAAAAATCTTTATTTTTTTTCAATTGAATGCATGCTAAGTCCCTTCAGTCATGTCCGACTCTTTGCAACCCTATGCACAGTAGCCTGCCAGGCTCCTCTGTCCATGGAATTCTCCAGGCAAGAATACTGGAGTGGGTTGCCATGCCCTCCTCCAGGGGATCTTCCCATCCTAGGGATTGAACCCACATCTTCTGCATCTCCTGCATTGCAAGAAGATTCTTTACCACAGAGCCATTGGGGAAGCCCTTTTTCAACCTTATTAAGGTATAATTGACAAAGAAAATTGTAAGATGTTTAAAATGTATATGGGAGGGGAGTTTAGGGAAGAATGGATCCATGTATATGTATGGTTGAGTCCCTTCCCTGCTCACCCGAAACTATCACAGCATTGTTAATCAGCTGTACCCCGATACAAATAAAAAGTGAAAAAAATATATATGATGGTGATCTGATATGCAAATACATTGTGAAAGGATCCCCACATCTAGTTAATTAACGTGTCTGTCACCTCACAGATTTATTTTCTTCTTTGAAGAGAACATTAAAGTTTTGCTTTCTAAGCAAATTTCAGTGATATAATCCGGAGTCATCAACCATAGTCACCATGATATACACTAGATCCTCAGATCTCATACATCTTACAGATGAAAGTTTATATCTTTTCCTACTCTCTATCTATTTTCCCCTGCCCTCCATAACCACATTTTTTATGACTTTGACTGTTTTTAGATTTCATATATAAATGATATTGTGTAGTATTTGTCTTTGTTTGGCTTATTTCACTTAGCATAATGCCTTCAAGGCAACCATACTGTCACAGATGGGAAGGTTTTCTTCTTTCTCATGACTGAATAATATCCATTATATTTATGCACCACATCTTCTTTATGCCCTCTTTATTCCTTCTTTATTTCCATTGATGAGCACTTAGGTTGTCTCCATTATTCATTACTATGAACAATGCTGCAGTGAACATGGGAGCACAGATATCTGTTTGAGATCTTGATTTCAGTTCTTTTGGATATACACCCAGAAGTGGGATTGCTGGATCATATGGGAATTCTGGGCTTCCCCGTTGGCTCAGCGGTAAAGAATCTCCCAGCAATGCAGGAGATGCAGGAGACATGGGTTTGA
Organism: Bos indicus x Bos taurus; assembly: GCF_003369695.1. Lineage (NCBI taxonomy): Eukaryota > Metazoa > Chordata > Mammalia > Artiodactyla > Bovidae > Bos > Bos indicus x Bos taurus. The sequence continues at coordinate 107,229,510 of NC_040076.1, forward strand.
TCCCTGGGTCAAGAAGTTCCCCCGGAGGGCATGGCAACCCACTCCAGTATTCTTGCCTGGAGAATTCCATGGACAGAGGAGCCTGGCGGGTTACAGTCTATGGAGTGGCAAAGAGTCAGACACGACTGAAGCGGCTTGGCACATATGCATAGTAGTTCTGTTTTTAATTTTTTGAGGAGTCACATGTTGTTTTCTACAGTAGCTGCACCAATTTACACACCTATCAACAGTGTACCAGTGTTCCCTTTGTGGGACAGAAGGGACTAGTTCTGCCTTGATCCTACAACACTGGCCTTATCAGTCTTGCAGGGATCATAACTAATTACTTAGAAGAAGTTTATTGTCCCTGGAAATGATGTGAAGGTAAAAAGACCCCCACTGAAAAAAAATTTTTTTAATTGGCTCTGGTTTAGAAGAGCAGTAGGTCTGAGTCCTTGGGTTGCACATATTGTGTTTTAATTTGGGCTCCAATACATGACTTTGGGCAATTTACTTCTCCAAATCTCAGTTGCTCCTCTGCAAAATATGCAAAAGAGATAATAATAATAATTTTGCATCATAGGACTGTGATGAATATTTGAAGAGGTAATGCAAGGGAGAGACACTCAAAGCAGACATCCAGTCCATGAACAACAGAAAGGAAGAGGAGTGTCAACCCATTTGGGGAGCTCTGAGGTATGTGATACTGGGGATGTGGTCAGCTGGTCTCATGGAGATTTGGTTTCTATACGCCTCTTCTGTGGGCTTCCCTTGTGGCTCAGCTGATAAAGAATCCGCCTGCAATGTGGGACACCTGGGTTTGATCCCTGGGTTGGGACAATCCTCTGGAGATGGGAATGGCTACCCACTCCAGTATTCTGGCCTGGGGAGTTCCACAGACTGTATAGTCCATGGAGTCACAAAGATTCAAATATGACTGAGTGACTTTCACACACACTCACACACATGCCTCTTCTATCTCAGCCATTAAGTGATGTACAAGGGTAATTTTGAGTTAATTTGATTTTCAACTTATATACTATCTTTAGAACCTAAGCTCCCTTCCTGAAGATGTGATCCCACCATAAGTGCTAAATAAATGGTGGTTATCATTATTAAAGATTGCCCAGTCAGCAAGTGTTCAAGGATTTGTGATGAATAAAGATGATATTTGAACTTTAAAAAATAGCTCCCTGTTAGACCAAAGGGAGTATGGCTACTTTATTTCCTTTTATAAAAAAATAGTAAGAATTTATATATATATATATATATATACACACACACACACACATATGTATATACATATTTAAATTTTTATTGGAGTATAGTTGACTTACAATGTTGTATTGGTTTCTGCTGTACATCAGAGTGATTCAGTTACACATGTATCTATTCTTTTTTAGATTCTTTCTCATGTAGGTCATTACAGAGTACTGAGTGGAGTTCTCTGTGCTATACAGCAGGTTTTTATTAGTTATCTATTTTATATATAGTAGTGTATTGGAGAAGGCAATGGCACCCCACTCCAGTACTCTTGCCTGGAAAATCCCAGGGATGGGGGAGCCTGGTTGGCTGCCATCTATGGGGTTGCACAGAGTCAGACGCAACTGAAGTGACTTAGCAGCAGCAGCAGCAGTGTATATATGTCAATCCCCATCTCCCAATAATCGAAGTATGAATGTTTTATTTTTCTTCACTGATGCTTACTTGCGTCCCTTTCTCTCCTATCACTTCCCCCATCCCCTTGTTCACCCCCCAACACTTTGTAAATGTAACCTAAAGGATGTTGTTACTTTGGGACCCACTTCTTTGACTGTTTAGTTGATGACTTAGTTTGTGCTAAATGGAAGTTTACCAACATGATGTTGTCTGTGCAAAAAGGCCTTTCTCTTAAGAGACATGGAGACATGGTTGCCAAGGGCATGGGCAATCTAGTCTGGAGCACTAGAAGACAGATGATGTCAATTACAGATCATTGTTACTAAGGCCTAAACCAAAAGAGAGTTGGTTATCAATGCCTTGCCTCTCAGAGTAAAACTTTCCCTATGATTAGCATGTTACAGATGATAAAATGTTAGTCAAAACCAATGATTCTCAATCCTGGGCCCATGTCAGAAAAAAAAGTGTTAGTCATTCAGTCATGTCTGACTCTTTGCAACGCTATGGACTCTAGCCCACCAAGTTCCTCTGTCCATGGAGTTCTCCAGGCAAGAATACTGGAGTGGGTTGCCATTCTCTCTTCCAAGGGATCTTTTCGATCCAGGGATGGAACCTAGGTGATTCTTTACTGTCTGAGCCACCAAGGACACCCTCCCACCCCCACAAGTTAGAACTACCTGATAAACTTTCAGAAAACACTAGTGCCAGGGCTTGACTCCCAGATTTAATTGACTAGGATGGGGTCAGACACCTGTATTGAAAGTCTACCAGCTGATTCTGTTGTGCACACTAAACCTTTCAACATGGTTTATACTCTAAAATCACTGGAGGGCTTGTTAAGACACAGGTTTCTGGTCCCACCTGAGTTTTCAATTCAGTAGATCTGAGAGGGGGCAGAGAATGTGTATTTTTAACAAGTGCCCAGGTGACACTGGCAATGCAGGTTCCAGGCCACACTTGTACACACAGTGGCTGACAATCCACATTTCAGTTCAGTTCAGTTCAGTCGCTCAGTCGTGTCCGACTCTCTGCGACCCCATGAACTGCAGCACACCAGGCCTCCCTGTCCATCACCAACTCCTGGAGTTCACTCAAACTCACGTCCATCAAGTCAGTGATGCCATCCAGCCATCTCATCCTCTGTCGTCCCCTTCTCCTCCTGCCCCCAATCCCTTCCAGCATCAGAGTCTTTTCCAATGAGTCAACTCTTCACATGAGGTGGCCAAAGTACTGGAGTTTCAGCTTTAGCATCATTCCTTCCAAAGAAATCCTAGGGCTTATCTCCTTTTAGGTGTCCTCAAAGCCTTGTCGTAGTCAGCGTTCCTCAGAGAAACACAACCAATTGGATGTACAGAGAGATAGAATATACAGGAGATTGGTTATAGGGATTGGTTCACACAGTTGTGGAGGTGAAGTCCCACATTTGGCCATCTGCAAGCTGGAGAACCAGGAAAGCTGGTGGGGTAATTCAGTCTAAGGTCAAAGGCCTGGGAGTGAGGGACTGATGGTGTAAGTTCCTGAATCCTCAGGCCCGAGAGCTAGGAGCTCCATTTCTGAAGATAGAAGAAGATGAGGTTCCAGCTCAAAACCGGAGAGAGAACTCATTATCCCTCCTTGGCCTTCCTGTTCTATTGGGCTTTTAACAGACTGGATGATATCATCCACAGAGGTGACAGCCATCACTCAGTCTACTGAATCGAATGCTAATCTCATCTAGAAACATCCTGCAGACACACCCAGAAATAATGATTTACCAACTCTCTTGGCATTCCTCAGGCCAGCCAGGATGACACATAAAATGAACCATCACAAGCCTTATTTTTTCTTTTCATTGGTTTCATATTCTCTTCTTAACCCCCCTCCCCACCCACTGACTCCTTGAAGTGAAGTGAAAGTTGCTCAGTCTTATCTGATTCTTTGTGACTGATTCTATACAGTCCATGGAATTCTCCAGGCCAGAATACTGAAGTGGGTAGCCTATCCCTTCTCTAGGGGATCTTCCTGACCCAGGAATCAAACTGGGGTCTCCTGCATTGCAGGCGGATTCCTTATCAACTCAGCTATGACCGATTCCTTATGTTCCTCTAATAAATACATGTGTTCCTTCCACCCTGTGTGCGTGCTAAGTTGCTCCAGTCATATCCAACTCTTTGTGACTCCCCTATGTACTGTAGCCCACCAGGCTCCTCTGTCCATGGGATAGTCCAGGCAAGAATACTAGAGTGGGTTGCCATGCCCTCCTCTAGGGGATCTTTCCAACCCAGGGATCGAACCCATGTCTCTTACATCTCCTGAACTGGCGGGTGGGTTCTTTATCACTAGCTCTACCTGGGAAGCCCTCTGTCTACCCTACAGGTCTCTGAAAACATTTTTCCTTTTGCCTGGAGCACCTTCCCTGTCACAAAACACACTTCACTGAGAAAAGGCTGTAATTCAATTTTCATTGACTTGGCATTAGGTTTCATCCAGCAAACATAAACTGTGGAGCTTGTACTGAATTTGTTAATGGTAATATTACATTGTTGTAAGTATTGTAAAACACTTTTACGACCTGCAGTTTTTCATTAAATAAGGTTTTATTTCCTACATTGATGCGAGTACAAAAATAAACTATGGCTATCCTTTTTTTTTCAACCTTGGGATGTTATAATAGTTGAAGTCATTATAAGCCTTTCTTTTGTTAAAATCCATAGTTTGTAAGGAACACATAAGGAAATAGAACTTCTACAGTATTAATAGTGGGATCACAGATGTGACATGGGGGCAGTATATGTCAGTATAAGTAAATATGAAGTAGACTGTGGGTCTCTCCACCCTCCACCACACCAACCAGAGACTCATTTCTCTCATGGTGACTTTGCCTCCAGGGAAAGGGTGCTGTGCTGAGTGGGGCAAAGATGAATGCAATGCCTCTTTCTTCTGCAGTTTCCCCGGCAGGGTTTCCCAGTCAGTTAGCACCTTATGACCCCTTCTTGGCTCCCACTGCTTCCATTAAATCCTGTCAGAAGGACCAAATGAAACGAGACAGACAAATAAGCCTCAAATGATGGAATAGGAGATACCGTACAATTTGAACTTTTTATTTTCACACTGAGTTAGTGATTTTAAAAGTAAAGGGGACTCTTACAAGGTCTGTCAAAATGGAGGTCTAAAGCAATTACTTTTGCACCTTATACCCCACTATAGCTTGTTGAAAGGAATAATTTTGATGTGCTTTTTGTGAGCAAGCTGCTCAAAAAATGTTATTAAAGCATCTCTCATCTATCATATCTATCCCTCCTGTTGCGATTAAACTGGCTTTAATTTTCCTGACCCAGGGTTTGTCCATCTGGAAACAATCTGAAGTGGAGAATTAATATTTGAAAGACTGTCCAAATGCTCAAAACTGCTGCCACACGTCATAGTTATTAATGTGTCAGTCATTGTAATGATATGTATGTATGTGTATCATACACACACATGTAGTACCTTATTTAAGCTTCAAAAAACACTGTGAATAGGTCGTGTTGTTATACTATTATTATCCCCATTTTATATGTGAGGAAATTGAGGTGCATGGAAGTTAAGCCACATACCCCAGGTCAAGGAGCTTGAGTCAAGATATGAACTCAGACAGTCTAGAATCTATGTGCTAAACTACCGCCATTCTAAACAGCTTCTTTGGTTATCTCAATCTGTTTAACCAAATTGTCATGTGATGAAAAGGAAAATAGTAGAGTGACTTAAACAATAGAATTTTCACTTTTCCTGGAATTGGGTTGTTTTTATTTAGACCGGCATCACTTGGTCTTCTTTCTACCTTTAGGGAGGGCTACATTGAAGTAGTGCTGTGGGGGATGTGTTTCTTGGGTGGGAAGTTTGTAACAGCCTATTGGATAAGACGTCCCTGGGATCTACTGGCAGGTGGGGACCAGGAGTGGGATTCCTTTGTCCTTGTGATGTACTTGATCAGAAAGACCCCATCTGACATCAGCAAGCTCAGGACTAATCCATAGAGATGCCCCTCTTGGTCTGAGTGTAAATTAATGTCCTTGAAATTATTCACTTAAATTTAACTCAGTTGGATCTGTGGTAGGATTTTTAACATAAGAAGAGAGGGGAAATCTTGACTTATCCTAAGGCTGTGCGTGTGAGTGTGTTGTGTTAATAGGAAGTCTGGGGAGAGTTTGAGGGGGAAGTTCTGAGATGAGCTCTGACGGGAAGTATAGGACTGATGGCTGCAAGGGCAGCTGAGTGAGAGGAACCCCCTCTTCTGTGACCTCTGCTTCCCAAGAATCTATCTTTTATGCAGTTGAAGAACACGCTTCCCACACCTGGATCCATCTCTGGGATCTTTTGTGTATCTAACTCCTGAACAGTCTGAAAGTTCCAATTTAGTATCTTCTCCAGAAAGCATGCTCTGACCACTCTCATCCCCTCCCTTCTCTAATCATCACTGAGGTGCCCTCATCACTGGCTACACTGAGCTCCCATGAGAAATTATCTACAAGTTCAGATCCTCTGTTCCCACCCCCTAGATGCTCTGTAGGTCTGGGATGCACCCCACACTTTAGGAACCTTCCCCAAATGAATGTTAGTTTATCTTTATAGGCAGTGGTGTGCTGGTAAACTGGTTTGCCAAAAATATGTATATCAATAAAAATTAGAAGCCTGGGTTTTCATGGTGTAAACACTCCCAACATGACTCATTTCAAGTTATAAGCAGTTTAATAATGGTTTCATGAGGTTCTTGAATATACTGAACAATTGGCTATTGCAAGCTGGTACAAGCTGCTTCTAGGACATCAATATTAGGCAATTAAAAAAAATCATATTTACTTTAACTCAGAAATTCCAAGATTTATTCTACTGATATGTTTTCCTATACAGGCAAAGATCTATTACAAAGATATTTGTAATAACAAGATACTAGAAATAATCTAAATGTTCATCAATAGGACATTAATGAAATACATTATGGAAATTCTAATCAATGAAGTATTATGAGGAGATTAAAAAGAATAAGGTGGATCCATATGTACCTCTACAAGAGACTTCCCCAGACTTGCCCGTGAGTGTCCAGGAGTCTCTGGTGGGGGTGTGGGTCAGCGGGGGCCTGCTGCAGGGTCGGGGGTACTGAGTGCAGCGGTGCATGCATGGGACCTTTTGAAGGAGGTCACCATTATGTTTATTACCTCCACCATAGTTTGGCCTCAGGTCAAACAACAGGGAGGGAACACAGCCCATCAACAGAAAATTGGATTAAAGATTTACTGAATATGGCCTCACCCATCAGAACAAGACCCAGTTTCCCCCTCAGTCTGTCTCTCCCATCAGGAAATTTCCATAAGCCTCTTATCCTTATTCATCACAGGGCAGACAGAGTGAAAACCGCAATCACAGAAAACTAATCAAACTGATCACATGGACCACAGCCTTTTCTATCTCAATGAAACCATGAGCCATGACATGTAGGGTCACCCAAGACGGACAGGTCATGGTGGAGAGTTCTGACAAAATGTGGTCCACTGGAGAAGGGAGTGGCAAACCACTTCAGTATCCTTGCCTTGAGGACCCCATGGATATTATGAAAAGGCAAAAAGATAGGACACTGAAAAATGAACTCCCCAGGTCGGTAGGTGCCCAATATGCTGCTGGAGATGGGTGGAGAAATAACTCCAGAAAGAATGAAGAAATGGATCCAAAGCAAAAACAGCACCCAGTTGTGGATGTGCCTGGTGATGGAAGTAAAATCCGATGATGTAAAGAGCAATATTGCATAGGAACCTGGAATGTTAGGTCCATGAATCAAGGTAAATTGGAAGTGGTCAAATAGGAGATGGCAAGAGTGAATATCGATATTTTAGGAATCAGTGAACTAAAATGGACTGGAATGGATGAATTGAACTCAGATGACCATTATGTCTACTACTGTGGGCAAGAATCCCTTAGAAGAAATGGAATAGCCCTCATAGTCAACAAAAGAGTCCAAAATACAGTACTTGGATGCAATCTCAAAAACGCCAGAATGATCTCCGTTTGCTTCCAAGGCAAACCATTCAATATCACAGTAATCCAAGCCTATGCCCTGATCAGTAATGCTGAAGAAGCTGAAGTTGAATGGTTTTATGAAGACCTACAAGACCTTCTAGAATTAACACCCCCAAAAGATGTCCTTCTCATTATAGGGGACTGGAACGCAAAAGTAGGAAGTCAAGACATACCTGGAGTAATGGGCAAATTTGGCCTTGGAGTACAAAATGAAGCAGGGCAAAGGCTAACAGAGTTTTGCCAAGAGAATGCACTGGTCATAGCAAACACCCTCTTCCAACAACACAAGAGAAGACTCTATACATGGAAATCACTAGATGGTCAATATTGAAATGAGATTGATTATATTCTTTGCAGCCAAAGATGGAGAAGCCCTATACAGTCAGCAAAATCAAGACCGGGAGCTGACTGTGGCTCAGATCATGCACTCCTTATTGCCAAATTCAGACTTAATTTGAAGAAAGTAGGGAAAACCACCAGACCATTCAGGTATGACCTAAATCAAAGCCCTTACGATTATACAGTGGAAGTGATAAATAGATTCAAGGGACTAAATCTGAGAGAGTGCCTGAAGAACTACGGATGGAGCTTCATGGCATTGTACAGGAGGCAGTGATCAAGACCATCCCCAAGAAAAAGAAATGCAAAAAGGCAAAATGGTTGTCTGAGGAAGGTTTATAAGTAGCTGAGAAAAGAAGAGAAGCTAAAGGCAAAGGAGAAAAGGAAAGATATACCCACTTGAATGCAGAGTTCTAAAGAATAGCAAGGAGAGATAAGAAAGCCTTCCTCAATGATCAGTGCAAAGAAATAGAGGAAAACAATAGAATGAAAAAGACTAGAGAGCCCATCAAAAAAATTAAAGATATCAAGGGAACATTTCATGCAAAGATGGGCACCACAAAGGACAGAAATGGTATGGACCTAACAGAAGCAGAAGACATTAAGAAGAGGTGGTAAGAATACACACGGTGCAGTCACTCAGTCGTGTCCAACCCTTTGCGACCCCATGGACTGTAGCCTACCAGGCTCCTCGGTCCATGGATTTTCCAGGCAAGTGTACTGGAGTGGGTTGCCATTTCTTTCTCCCAGAATACACAGAAGAACTATACAAAAAAAATCTTCATGACCCAGATAACCACGATGGTATGATCACTCACCTAAAGCCAGACATCCTGGAATGTGAAGTCAAGTGGGTCTTAGGAAGCATTGCTATGAACAAAGCTAGTGGAGGTGATGGAATTCCAGTTGAGCTATTTCAAATCCTGAAAGATGATGCTGTGAAAGTGCTGCACTCAATATGCCAGCAAATTTGGAAAACTCAGCAGTGGCCCCAGGACTAGAAAAGGTCAGTTTTCATTCCAATCCCAAAGAAGGGCAATGCCAAAGAATGTTCAAACTACTGCACAATTGCACTCATCTCACACGCTAGCAAACTAATGCTTAAAATTTTCCAAGCCAGACTTCAACAGTATGTGAACCATGAACTTCAAGCTGGATTTAGAAAAGCCAGAGGAACCAGTCAAATTGCCAACATCCATTGGATCATAAAAAAACAAGAGAATCCCAGAAAAAAAATCTACTTCTGTTTTATTGGCTATGCCATAGCCTTTGACTGTGTGGATCACAACAAACTGTGGAAAATTCTGAAAGAGATGGGAATACCAGACCACCTGACCTGTCTCTTGAGATATCTGTATGCAGTTCAAGAAGCAACAGTTAGAACTGGACATGGAACAACAGACTGGTTCCAAATTGGGAAAGGAGTACATCAAGGCTGTATATTGTCACCCTGCTTATTTAACTTATATACAGAGTACATCATGAGAAACGCTGGGCTGGATGAAGCACATGCTGGGATCAAGATTGCAGGGAAAAATATCAGTAACTTCAGATATGTATTATGACACCACCCTTATGGCAGAAAGTGAAGAGGAACTAAAGAGCCTCTTGATGAAAGTGAAAGAGGAGAGTGAAAAAGTTGGCTTAAAACTTAACATTCAGAAAACTAAGATCACAGCATCTGGTCCAATCACTTCATGACAAATAGATGGAGAAACAATGGAAACAGTGGCTGACTTTATTGTCTTAGGTACCAAAATCACTGCAGATGGTGACTGTAGCCATAAAATTAAAAGACGCTTGCTCCTTGGAAGAAAAAAAAACTTTGATCAACCCAGACAGCATAATAAAAAGCCGAGACATTACTTTGCCAAGAAATGTCCATATGGTCAAAGCTATGGTTTTTCCAGTAGTCATGTATGGACGTGAGGGTTGGACTATAATGAAAGCTAAGTGCCAAAGAATTGATGCTTTTGAATTGTGGTGTTGGAGAAGACTCTTGAGACTCCCTTGGACTGCAGGGAGATCCAACCAGTCTCTCCTAAAGGAAATCAGTCCTGAATATTCATTGAAGGATTGATGCTAAAGCTGAAACTCCAATATTCTGGCCCCCTGATGCGAAGAACCAACTCACTAGAAAAGACCCTGATGCTGGGAAAGATTGAAGGCAGGAGGAGAAGGGAACGACAGAGGATGAGGTGGTTGGATGGCATCACTGACTCGACGGACATGAGTTTGAATAAGCTCCGGCAGTTGGTGATGGACGAGGAAGCCTGGCCTGCTGCAGTCCATGGGTCCACAAAGAGCAACTGAACTGAACTGATATGTACCACCATGGAAACTTACAACTATTCACGGTAAATGAAAAAAGGAAAACATTGTGGGTATCATTTCTGTTTAAAGAAGTGAGGGGAGACCTACATACCTCTTTGCTTTTTTTATGTATGAAAAATTTTCAGATGGATGAGAAACAAGTATTAACAGTTTTAGCCTAAAGGGTGGCTTCCCTGGTGGCTCAGATGGTGAAGAATCTGCCTGCAATGCAGGAGACTTGTAAGAGACCAGGGTTTGATCCCTGGGTTGCTAAGATCCCCCAAGATGGAAATGGCTACCCACTTCATTATTCTTGCCTGAAGAATTCCATGGACAGAAGAGCCTGGCAGGCTACAGTTCATGGGGTCACCAACAGTTGGACACGACTGAGCTACTAACACATACACAAACAACACACACACAGAGACACACAGCTTAAAGGGTAGAAGGCTAGGATTTTGATTATTACCTCTTTGAATGGTTTTATACTTTTAAAACAAGTGCAATTTTTTCTCAATAAAAATCAAGCAGAGTATTTTCTTATTTTCTTTCTTTTTTAAATCAGAAAACAAGTAAAACCGCTCAGGTGATTCTGATTTGTGCTGGGTTCAGAGCCCTACAGCTTTGCCCAGTCATGCTTTTTGCTGCAGTTCACGTGAGTTAGGTTGTCTCCATATCTAGTGCCAAAGTCTTCAAGCAAGGGCTACTGAGCCACTGAGTGCTATGATTTGGGGAAGTGTACTGGGCATTATTTTCCTTACTTGTAAAAGGAAGGGCTTATACCAGGATTCAGGGATGGTTAACTCAAAGCTTTCAGGATCTATTGTGAGTAGGTGCCCTGGAAAACTGCAGAAGCACATTCTCATCATCCAACCCCACCCCTTATACCTATGAGAAACATTCCAATTTGAATTAAACAAACACTATGCTGGCTACAAAATACATTTCACTTGCAGGACACCATAAATTAATCCTTAATGTCTTTCTAGACTAATAATACTTGCCATAGATATTATTATACTGTAAGCTATCAGTAAATAAAATATATGGCTGCTATATACATTATGATACATATGATAATGGTAAGATAATAATTGTGACAATGATGATGATCATGGTGATAATAATAATAAAAGCTCAACTTGAAATCAGAAGCTCTGATCTCAAGTCTCAATCTTGAGATGTGAAATCTCATCTCATCTCTCACAATTATATATATTAAAAAAAATACACACATATATATATGTGCTCAGTCACTAAGTCATGTCCAATTATTTGTAACCCCATGGACTTTAGCCCACCAGGCTCCTCTGTCTATGAAGCAGGTTGCCATTTCCTACTACAGGGGATCTTCCCAATCCAGGGATTAAACCCACATCTTTTGCACCTCCTACATCGGCAGGCAGATTCTTAACCACTGCATCTCCCCATTCTTGTATACATATATGTATATATTACATGTATATGTGTACATGCAAAAAAGCAAAATGGCTGTCTGGGGAGGCCTTACAGCCAGCTGTGAAAAGAAAAGAAGCGAAAAACAAAGGAAAAAAGGAAAGATATAAGCATCTGAATGCAGAGTTCCAAAGAATAGCAAGGAGAGATAAGAAAGCCTTCTTCAGCGATCAGTGCAAAGAAATAGAGGAAAACAACAGAATGGGAAAGACTAGAGATCTCGTCAAGAAAATTAGAGATACCAAGGGAACATTTCATGCAAAGATGGGCTCCATAAAGGACAGAAATGGTATGGACCTAACAGGAGCAGAATATATTAAGAAGAGGTGGCAAGAATACACAGAAGAACTGTACAAAACAGAGCTTCACGACCCAGATAATCACGATGGTGTGATCACTGACCTAGAGCCAGACATCCTGGAATGTGAAGTCAAGTGGGCCTTAGAAAGCATCACTATGAACAAACCTAGTGGAGGTGATGGAATTCCAGTTGAGCTATTTCAAATCCTGGAAGATGATGCTGTGAAAGTGCTGCACTCAATATGCCAGCAAATTTGGAAAACTCAGCAGTGGCCCCAGGACTGGAAAAGGTCCCTTTTCATTCCAGTCCCAAAGAAAGGCAATGCCAAAGAATGCTCAAACTACCACACAATTGCACTCATCTCACACGCTAGTAAAGTAATGCTCAAAATTTTCCAAGCCAGGCTTCAGCAATACGTGAACTGTGAACTTCTGATGTTCAAGCTGGTTTTAGAAAAGGAACCAGAGATCAAATTGCTAACATCTGCTGGATCATCGAAAAAGCAAGAGAGTTGCAGAAAAACATCTATTTCTGCTTTATTGACTATGCCAAAGCCTTTGACTGTGTGGATCACAATAAACTGTGGAAAATTCTGAAAGGGATGGGAATACCAGACCACCTGATCTGCCTCTTGAGAAACCTGTATGCAGGTCAGGAAGCAACAGTTAGAACTGGACATGGAACAACAGACTGGTTCCAAATAGGAAAAGGAGTCCGTCAAGGCTGTATATTGTCACCCTGCTTATTTAACTTATATGCAGAGTACATCATGAGAAACACTGGGCTGGAAGAAGCATAAGCTGGAATCAAGATTGCCGGGAGAAATATTAATAACTTCAGATATGCAGATGACACCACCCTTATGGCAGAAAGTGAAGAGGAACTAAAAAGCCTCTTGATGAAGGTGAAAGTGGAGAGTGAAAAAGTTGGCTTAAAGCTCAACATTCAGAAAACTAAGATCATGGCATCTGGTCCCATCACTTCATGGGAAATAGATGGGGAAACAGTGTCAGATTTTATTTTTTTGGGCTCCAAAATCACTGCAGATGGTGACTGCAGCCATGAAATTAAAAGACGCTTACTCCTTGGAAGAAAAGCTATGACCAACCTAGATAGCATATTGAAAAGCAGAGACACTACTTTGCCAACAAAGATCCATCTAGTCAAGGCTATGGTTTTTTCAGTGGTTATGTATGGATGTGAGAATTGGACTGTGAAGAAAGCTGAGTGCTGAAAATTGATGCTTTTGAACTGTGGTGTTGGAGAAGACTCTTGAGAGTCCCTTGGACTGCAAGGAGATCCAACCAGTCCATTCTGAAAGAGATCAGCCCTGGGATTTCTTTGGAAGGAATGATGCTAAAGCTGAAACTCCAGTACTTTGGCCACCTCATGCAAAGAGTTGACTCATTGGAAAAGACCCTGATGCTGGGAGGGATTGGGGGCAGGAGGAGAAGGGGACGACAGAGGATGAGATGGCTGGATGGCATCACTGACTCGATGGACGTGAGTCTGAGTGAAGTCTGGGAGTTGGTGATGGACAGGGAGGCCTGGCGTGCTGCGATTCATGGGGTCGCAAAGGTTCGGACACGACTGAGTGACTGAACTGAACTGAACATATACCACGTATTATATAGATTATGTATTTTATAATTATATGTATATATACATATCACAATTACATATGACATGAAAATATATATACATTTACATATAAATATATGTTATGGTATTGTATATATGCATTTTTATAAATCAGTATCATATTTTCTTCATTGGATTCTTGTAATATGACTGTGAAACTTTCTAGTACAGACTTGGCACATAGTAGGTGCTTAGTTTAAAAATCTGAAAATGTTATTTGATTATGGGCATGGTCTATTTTTAAACAATGTGTAAGATGGTTAACAAAATTTATTCCTATAATTTACACGTAGCTGGGCATGAGCATGAAAAATATTTCTGTCAGTCCTTAATATATGGAGAGATACCTATATGGAAATTGTGTCTAAAATGCATAAAAATGATTATATAAATTCTGTGGGATAAATAAGGAAATAAGAAAGGAAATTCAGCTTTCACAAAGTTTAATCCTTACAGAAAGATGTTCTGACTTTCGAAATCTGAAATCTCAGGTGACTTTTTGATGAAAAATTGTTGCCCCCTTAACATCTATCCAGAGCCCCCTACTCCTGCCTTTTTATAGCTCAGCAGATATCCACCAGAGTCTGGGTTCCCTTGTTTCCCTCACCCACTGGGCTTAGAGTGCAGTGAAGAGTGCTGAGCTTTATTCATATCTGCAGAGCACGCTGCACAGGAACTAACATGAGTATACACTGACTGTACAAAAGGATACAAGGGTGGGGGGGTCGATGGAGGGGTAGATGAGTGGATGGGTAGGTGGGTGGGCGGATGGATGGATGGATTTCCCTTTTCCAAGCTGCAGACTGCTGCCTGATTCTGTAGGCTCATTCCTCTACTATTCTCTTTGTTTGAATCTCTTTGGGACAATTTCTAAGACAACCTGCAGCAGATAATTTATGGATTGACTCAAGTACCTATTGATTTATTTTTGCTATAGTATTTCTGAAAGAAAACTGTAAATTGATGATCTTCCTGAAGTTTAGTCTCATCCTAGTCATTTAAATTCTCATTCTTCATTCATTTGTGCCTTGAGCATATTCACAAAAGATTTCTTTTAAAATATTTTCTTCCTGTACTGTCCAAATATATTTATTATATGTATGCATGTATATGTTATATGTATATGTATGTGTGTTATATGTATATGTGCATATGTGCCTTCCCTGCCTGCAATGTGGCAGACCTGGGTTCCATCTCTGGGTCAGGAAGATTCCTGGAGGAGGAAATGGCTACCCACTCCAGTATTCTTAGCTAGAGAATTCCATGGACAGAGTAGCCTGGTCTGCTCCCCAGTTAACTCAAGGACTTAACTGGACTATAGTCCATGGGGTTGCGAAGAGTTGGATACAACTGAGTGACTAACACTTACATGAATATATGCATATGTGTGCGAGTATGTATGTATATATACATACATATGAAATGTATATCATATAGCTCTAAAAGAAATTCAGTCTTATACATGTTGTTGTGACAATCTATGCACAGCTGAAATAGACTCAACATAGACATCTTCAACATACTCAGCTATGTTTTCAATAGCAATTTAAGGAAAGAAAACAACAGAGAAAAGGTATTAAAGCAAAAAGGTAGCTGTGTTGGCTTTTATGCCTGGCCTCCTCCCAGTCATCATCCACTCTCTGAGCTTCCTTTGAGACCATTCATATCCAATCCCCATCTTGGTTTGTGTGGTGGCGATAAGGAGAGAGTACACTAAACCAGCTGCCCTCCGTGCAGTTTCCCGCTTTCCTTTCTTCTCAGTGACTGTTCCTTCAGGATTTGGAGATTCGAGTTCAAAAAATAGACTTTAATTCACTGGGCATCAAACATTCAGTCTTAACTCTCCCCAGCAGCTGCCAGAGTCAGAAGGAACTAAATGTGATGTCAAAAGATTTCAATATAATCCCCTCAAAATGACTAGATGGTGTCCTGTGTTGCTCGAACTTGTGTTAACTCTCCAAATACAAGGCGATCAGTGGACAACACAATATATAATTCTGTCTTTCCTAAAGCCCCCCTCCCCCGTTTTTCATGCTTCAGACTTTTGCAAGAAGAAAAAAAAAAATGGTGTCTTATTTGAATTATTCATGCCACTTTCCGTTCTGCCATTTCCAGCACACATTTGAAATCATTAATATGTCATGACTTTTCCTTCATCTAGCCTTCTCGGATTTTTTTTAAATCGTGAAGCATCACAAAAGGCATTGTGAGTCATAAACAGGATATTATTTTTATATTTTTAGTTCACTATTTTCAGTATTCTTCACACAATTTTACAAGTACTGAATGTTCAATGAGGTAGGCCCTGAGAATTGTACCTGTTTAGGGGACTGTTGTGAACAATTCTGCTAGGAATACAATGGCACTTTGAAAGGAAGCTACGTGGTTTGACAGTGCTTGGAACAATGCCACGTGGGTAAATGTCTCATTCACTTGCTACAGTCTGGTAACTGTTAAAAAGAAGACGCACCATTTGGATACGCTAAGAACCCAGACTCATCCCAAGGATGCTTCCAGTCATTCACCAGCAATCTCCCTCCTCCGATAAGCTTTCCATGTGCCCAGTCTGGCACAAACAGAGAGCAGGGCAGGCGTGTGCTCTGTCCTCATGGAGCTATCTACTATCATCAGCTGCATCATTGCAACATAAGGGATCCTAAACTGAGCCCCAAAGCATGAGATAGCAGGAAATTGGAACTAGGAACAACTAGGTGTTTGGCTCATGCAACTAAAATGAGATTATTTATCGAGATGGAGATGATTATAGGAAGAAAAAACTGGTGGAGGAAAGATTAGAAACTTGGTTTGGAGTTTGCTTGATATGCCAGGTAAACATCTAGTGAAGGTATTGATCAAGCAGTTGGATATGTGAATCTGGGGTTTGGATGAAATGTCTGAGAGGCTAACGTGAAGTAAGTCACAGAAAGATAAATATTGTATGATATCCCTTATATGCAGAGTCTAAAAAGAAATGAAGCAAATGAACTTACTTACAAAACAGAAACAGACTCACAGACTTAGAGAACTAAATTATGGTTACCCAGAGGAAGGATAGTGGGAAGGGATAATTAGGGAGTTTGGGATGGACATGCACACTCGGCTATACTTAAAATGGATAACCAACAGGGACCTAATGTATAGCACAGGGAACTCTGCTCAGTGTTGTGTGGCAGCCTGGATGGGAGGGGAGTTTGAGGAAGAATGGATACATGTGTATGTATAGCTGAGTCCCTTTGCTGTCCATCTGAAACTATTATAACATTGTTTATCAGCTATCAGTTCAGTTCTGTTCAGTCACTCAGTCGTGTCCGACTCTTTGCGACCCCATGAATCGCAGCACGCCAGGCCTCCCTGTCCATCACCAACTTCTGGAGTTCACTCAGACTCACGTCCATCCAGTCAGTGATGCCATCCAGCCATCTCATCCTCTGTCGTTCCCTTCTCCTCGTGCCCCCAATCCCTCCCAGCATCAGAGTGTTTTCCAATGAGTCAACTCTTCGCATGAGGTGGCCAAAGTACTGGAGTTTCAGCTTTAGCATCATTCCTTCCAAAGAAATGCCAGCTATACTTCAATATGAAAATAAAAAGTTAAAAAAAAAAAGATGCCTGTTTGAAAGCAGTCAGCATGTGGATGGATTTAAAGCCATGAGACTGGATCATATTCCCAAGAGAGTGAGTGTGGACAGATAAGAAGAGAGGCTCAAGGACTTAAGGGAGGCAGACCAGCTTATAAATATCAGAGAGGCTGGAAGGAGCCAGAACTATTAGGAGTAAGATGTTCTGGAAGCAAGTAAACTCAGGGCATCATTCTGTCCTTTAATCTATCTCAGGTCATTCTCAAAGTTTAATATGATAAGAATATCTAAACAGAATACATAAAAATTGGCACAGTGTACTTGATTAGGTGTTTAAGGGATTTTTCATCAGTTAAAAAAAATAATTTTATTTATTTAGCTGTGCTGGATCTTAGTTGCTGCTCAGGCTCTTTTTTCAGTTGTGGCAAGTGGGGACTACTCTCTAGTTGCAGCGGCTTCTCTTGTTTTGAATAACAGGCTTTTAAAGTGTTCGGGCTTCAGTAGTTGTGGCACATGGGCTGTAGATCACAGGCTCAGTACTTGTGACTCACGGGCTTAGTTGCCCTGCAGTATGTGGGATCTTACCAGATCAGGGATCAAACCTGTGTCTCCTGCGTTGGCAGGTGGATTCTCTACCACGGAACCACCAGGGAACCACCATCAGTATTTTTTTGTTTTGTTTTTTGTTTTCTTAAATGCCTGCCATTTCCCACCTTTCTCATTGACTTGAGAATCTGTCAATTCTCAGATTTGACAGACTCCCCAGATTCTGATTTAGAGTGACTCCACAATGTTGTCATCTGGACATTGCAGTCATAGATGGGAGACCATGAAAAAGACAGGTATCATGTCTTCTCCCTGAATCAGAAAGAATGTCAGTGTTCAGAAGTGCAGAGCTTTATGAAACAATTCACACATCTCCCATTATGATGTTGGGACTCTTATTCACCTCCTGTCGACATGGATAGACAATTTGCTGCCCTTCCAGGTAATTAACTGTGAGAGGAATTGGGCCAGGCACCACTCTTGAATATCTGCCAGATTTTAGTGGCATTAGCCCAGAAGTCACTGGTTCTGCTAGGACAATTCTGGAAACAAAATGGCCTTTGATGAGACTTCCTGATTCCATATGTCTGTCCTGGGTTCCAGCTTCTGTCTCCCTGAGAACAAACTCATCACCATGGTAACTGCATCCACATAACACATGCTGCCAAGAGTTCCTGAATCCTTTCATTTGCTTCTTTCCCAGTGTTGACACTTATTAATCTAAAATCAGATCTCACAATTAGCTTGTCTTCAGGAGGCCTGTATCTCTCTTTAAGTTCAAAATAGTTTATTTTGCAGCAAAAAATAAATAAATAAATAACTGATTCACTATCCAATCTATAATACCCACCCCAGGAGGCTAATATCTCTTTTAATCCCCACTGTTGCACTGATGACAGAAAGGTTCAGGACCCTCAGCATTATTTCCTGAAGAGTTAAATGACATTCAGGCAGCAGGAAACTTCTGCCAATAAAATCAAAATCTAAACTGGTTGCCTTTTATTATCACTTAAATTATTCTCTCCACTTGACATGGATTTATTGGTCAGTTTAGACTCTGTGACAGATTTGGTTGTAGTCACACGGAGCGTGACTAACAGCCTTAACTACAAGCCTGTAAACGGAGTGCGATGTACGTGTACATTATCACCATCTAATAATATCTGTGGGCTAATTATGTAAAGGCTAAAGTAAATGAACACCACAGTAGTTGCCATGCACAAGCCCAGGGAGGGCAATTAATGCTCTACGGCGGCTGACCTGGGCCATCAGGTGGGGCCAGGGCAGTGCTGGAGGTCAGCGCTCTGTCTTGCACTGTTTATTCATACCATCTTCGTTTGAGGATGGTCACTGGCATCTCTTTCTTAGTGATTCCTAATTTCCTCAAAGTTTATTTCAGAATAACTGATGTAATGTTTATGGCTTTTTAATATGCATAGGCTGATGTGGTAATACATGGGGAACCCATTAAATTTCTAGTGGTTTATCTGGTGTGAACACTTGAGGTTGACAGTGTGCTCAAGGAAGGACTCCGCCTCACCCCCCACCCCCACCTGCACCACATGCTGTTAGCAGGATAGGGTGGGCCGTGTAACTCACAGTCCCCAGATGTCACTGGAAGGGGGACACCCAGGCTGTGTGGGTGGAAGGCAGCTCTGGAGGCAGAGGACCTAGGAGGCATCCTGCCCCCCAACTCTCTGAAGCTATGTGACTGGGCAGCTGACAAACTTCTCTGAGTTTTTAGCCTCTTCGTCTGCAAAATGGAGACCTTACTGTTGAGACTTGAACAAGCTAATAAAAATCATTTTAGGCCAGATGTTTTATAGTCGATTTTCATAAAACCTGTGAAATAGATAAAATCATCATTCCCATCTTAAGTATGAGGCAGCTCAGCTTCAGAGGACTGAAACCCCTTGCTCAAAGTCACACAGTATATAAGTGGTAGAGTCAGGATTTGAATCCAGACCCCTCCGCTTAACTATTACACGGTGCGGCCCTAGGCAGGCAATATACGTGACTGGCAGCAGAATCTTCCTGTTTTATGGAAGGAGGCAGTTAGCGGGCGCTGAGGTGACATAAAGGGCAGGGGGACATGACTGGCCCCCCATTTCTGGTCAGCACTGCTGTCACTAGCGACAAATCAATGTGTCACTTTGAATGTGTGCAGATTGTCTCTGCATGATTTACGAGGAATTCTGCAGCTTAAGATAAAGTCATAGGCCATGTTGTAAAGTAGCTTCATTTTTTGAGGAGACAGTAATTGAAATTGGAGTGTCCCTTAGCTCCATCCATGCCCACACTCTAACCCACAGAAACCCAACGTATTCCTCCTACCTCCCTGGCACTCACAGACACTCAGCCTCACCTTCCACTTGCTTCCCTCTGCCCCGTCATGCAGGCCTGTATCTTCAGCTATGGGCAAACAGACACATACAGGCCCTGCCCTCAGAGAGGAAGGAGGCTGAGGCTCAACTGTTCATCAGAGGTGGAGGGGGCAAAGCTTGTAGACAGTGCATTGTGGACCAGAAACTGCTAGAACTGGAAAAGACTTCAGAGATCAGCTGGGCCAATCACCTAGTTGTATAGACGAGGAATCTGAGGTCCAAGGGGACCCAGCAAGTTCAGTGGGTCTGCAGAGCTGAATGACTGACAGCTGGGTGCCAGGAATGGTGAGCCAGTGAACAGGAGGGGGTGAGCAGGGCCACAGTGGGGGAAGAGCTTAGTGCTGGATAGAAAAGGTGGTTCGTTATCCACCCCTGTAGACTTTCCTAACTCAGAAGGTAACTCAGTAGCTGGAATGGGGGATTTCTCCAACATCTCTAGTCATTTGATTAGGACTATCTTCTTAATTATTTATGTTAGCAATTTAAAGAACCAAACCCTATAATTTAAGAGAGATAAAAGCAGGAAATAGTGACTGACACCAAGTATGAAAAATAACTTCCCAATGATGATGGTATGTTTTAGACTTCAGGAAAATTTGAAAGTAGACTTTAATTGATGATTTTTATAGAGGTAAGAATGAATGATCATTAGAAACTAACCCTCAGTAGTTAAAGGCCACCCCATCACCTCCGCTTTGTATTTGCCATGGCTTCAGGCTTCATCTCAGATGTCATTTCCTCTGAAAGGTCTACTGCTCACCATCATTGCATCCCCCTGCCCCATCCCTGGGGTCACTTTCCTTCCTGTCACCTCTGGTATGTCCTTCGTGACACTCACAGCCTGCGATGGGCTTGTCTATGTATCTCTTTCCTCGTTTCTCCCTCAGGAATGTGAGCTTCCCTGGGCCACAGACCACTTCTGGCAGACACTCAGCAAAAGCATGGAACAGGTTTCAAAACCTGAAAATTAGTACTGACTTCGTTGGTTCTATTTCCTTTTAAGTGAATGTACTTCTTAATACGGCTATCACTACATTAAATGTATTAAAGACCACCTCTGACTGCCTCAGCAAAAAATAATAAAGGCAAATAGAAATCTTCCTCCAGTAAGGCCCAATAAATGTATTGAGGATTGTAACAGATCCTAATGAACATGGTAGCCTGAATAATGAATAAATTGCCTCTATTAAGTAAATAAGGACCAACTTTACAAGGAAGCAGCAAAAACACTGTTTACTTAGTTTCTTGAAGTTAAATTGTAACAGGTACACTTTTCCTTTACTTAACATTTTGAGAGGTTTAACAATAAAATGCTTTAGGCTTTTACTTTATGGTAGAGTTTTTAGTAAAAGAAAAGCTTGCTTACTAAAAAGTAACAGAAAATAATAAGAAAAATTGCATCTAATGTTTTTATAATTATACAATTTGCCTTTTACTTGCAACTGCTTTTTACAGAGGCACTAATGGAAATTGTTAAACCTTTCATGCATTTACAGAAACCAAAATGCATTTTAATGTGGTTGAGGTAATAACCAAAGAAGAATGTTGTTAGTAATAATAGTAGTGAAACTGCTCAGGACGCTACACTCTTACCAATAGGAGAAGTGATGGTCTTTGTTATAAAAGGTTTCCAGGAGGTCGGCTGTCTATATTATTCACTTGTGGGAGACTCAAATATGTGCTGACATTTCAGGATTCATTGATACACTTTATTAAACAATTCTTCCAATTTTTAAAAAAGTTTCAGTCATTTGAATTGCAAAACTAACACATTTTTGCAGTAGTTCAGAAGCTAAGTACCTGTAGAAAATTTATAGTCTTAACTTCTTCCCCTATTTCTACTCTGCATATATTAGATGCTACATATTTAGGTTATAAATTTCATCTTTTCTCCTTTGCTTATATAAATGTAAACATTAACCATAATAATAAAAATAATAGCAAGTAACAATCTTGTAGTGCTTAGAATATGTTAGGCATTTTTTTAAAGGATGGGATATATATTACACAATACATGTAACCCTATGAGATAAGCATAAGTTATCAGCCTCATTTTGTAGATTAGGAAGTTGAGGCACAGAGAAGTCAAGTAATCTGTCAAAGGCCACACAGCTAGTGTATGGCAGACATGACATTCAAACTCATGTAGTCTTAATTACTAAGCTACACTGTCTCCCACACTTAGCTTTTCTGGTTGTCTTTATATATAAAGGGGCTTATATCATATGTGCCCTATAACTTTCACCTACCTAACAAATGTCACTGACCTCTTTTCAGTCCAGTGAAGATAGATCCAAGGTGTTCTGGTGGATGGCGGCATTGCTTTCTGTCACATGGACATATCATACATTATACAACTATTCTGTGATGCACATGTAGCTTGCTTCCATTTTTGGCCATTATAAACAATAAATAGCTTTAAACATAAATCTCTATGCATTATCACTTTTATTCTTCTCAGAATTGGACTTTTGGGAGTCAAAGAATATGCACATTTTAAATCTTAATGAATACTACCTGTTTATCTTCCCCAAAGGTTGTGAAAATTTATATTTCTACCAAGAGTGAATCAGGACCTTTCTCATTACCTAATACTTTAAATAAAAATAATTTTATGAACTTGTAACTTTTATAACGAATCTTTATTTTATCAGAGAAGGCAGTGGCACCCCACTCCAGTACTCTTGCCTAGAAAATCCCATGGATGGAGGAGCCTGGTAGGCTGCAGTCCATGGGGTCAGTTTTTGGTATTATGTCCTATTTCTGAGAAAATATTGGTGGATTTGTCACAAAATGATGATATAAACACAAGTAAAATAATTAAAAGGTGTAATTATGAATGGCAGTTTAGAATTTTCCCTTTTTTTCCTGAATTCAAATGTAGAGTTTTTGTTTTCTCCTGCCAACAGTGTTCATTTCTTATTATTCATTCTTTTCCATCTCTATCTTGCTCTGGGGAGGACTAAGCGGGGACAGACGACCATCTGTCCTGATAGTTTACACCAGATAATTTCTCAAAGTCCCTTCCAGCTCAGTGATTCTCTGAGAATATGAATCCTTTAAAAATCAAGTTACAAAATCCAGGATGATGGCTTGTGATTTTATAGAGCTTGTGTGTGGTTCCATAAAAAAATGTAGCCATGCCAATAAAATAAGTAGAGTGTACCTGTGTCTTGGGAAAATATAATTTCTGGAAACATGACAGCAACCAGAATGATATGGAGGTTGCATATTCAGGGATGGTTTAGATGACACAAGATTCTTGGATCCTTTCCACTTTGGCCCTGCTTTCCTGACTCAA
The DNA here is from genome assembly GCF_003369695.1 of Bos indicus x Bos taurus. Taxonomy (NCBI): domain Eukaryota; kingdom Metazoa; phylum Chordata; class Mammalia; order Artiodactyla; family Bovidae; genus Bos; species Bos indicus x Bos taurus. The sequence goes on from NC_040076.1 coordinate 107,253,033, forward strand.
AGGACACTTTGAATATAAATATATTAATCAGAACTATAAAACACTGATTAATTTTCATTGAAGAAAGTATCCCTGAAATGGGCTTCAATAAAATCAGTGTGAATCTCTTAATTTTCCCCATGATGTTGTTGCATCATCTCTATTTTGTTTAATTTTTATTTTATTTAACTGAAGTTGTTTGTATTGGATTCAATTCTTTTCCATATAAATGAAACAGATTTGACTCATCAGTTTTCCTCTGTATAAAACTGTACTGATGCTATCTTCTAGCATTGTCTGACAGCCATAATTTCTGCAAAGTTCTTTTTTTGAGTCTATGTTTGCAGGTCTAAATTCGGTGATAAAGATTTGGTTCTTTTGTCACTTCATTCAATATTAATTTTACATTGTAGTTTAAGCCATTGTCAGTTTTGGGTTGATTCTTAACCATCACATTTACTGTATCATGAATTTGAATAAAAGACTAATGGTTTACACTTATCTCCTAGCTAACCCATGATAATATTGTGAATATTTTTGTGATAAAGAGAGAGCAGTAGAAAATGGAGGCTAAGAGAGACAGATATAAGAGACCAGCTTAGTCCTAAGGAATCATTGCTGAGTTCTTGAATGTACAGAGGGGCTAAGACAGCTTGCAGGTATTAAGTGACAGAGACAATCACCCTTGGGATCCAGTGGCTGAATCAAACCTTCCTGTTTCATTGCTGCTGAAATGAATGCAGGTATCTAAATGTCTGACTTCTCTCCTTAGAATCCTCTCATCAGGGTTCTTGGCCTCTACTGTTGTTCAGTCGCTAAGTCATGTCCGACTCTTTGCAACCCTGTGGACAACAGCATGCCAGGCTTCCCTGTTCTTCACTGTTTCCCGGAGTTTGCTCAGACTCACGTCCATTGAGTCGATGAGGCCATCCAACCCTCTCTTCCTCTGTTGCCACCTTCTACTACTGCCCTTGATCTTTCCCAGTATCAGGTTCTTTCTCAGTGAGTTGGCTCTTTGCATCAGGTGGCCAAAGTATTGGAGCTTCAGCTTCAGCATGAGTCCTTCCAATGAATATTCGGGACTGATTTTCTTTAGGATTAACTGGTTTGATCTCCTTGCTGTCCAAGGGACTCTCAAGAGTCTTCTCCAGCATCACAGTTCGAAAGCATTAATTCTTCTATGCCCAGCCTTCTTTATGGCCCAACATGTACAGTCTCACATCCCTACATGACTACTGGAAAAACCATAGCTTTGACTATATAGAGTTTGGCCTGTATAGTCAAACCCTATTCTGTCTGTCTTCTATCTCCAAGAAGTAAAGAAGATGGAGGTGGGCATTTAATTAGAAGTAGCTTCAGGTACCAGTGACAGAAGGTCCAAAGTAACCAGACAGAACTTCTCTCTCACTTACAAGAAATTGAGGGAGGCAGTGAGGAGAGTATTATGTGGACCCTGAGAACTGGAGCTGGGGAAGGGCTGTTATCTGAAAGAGGAACCCAGCCTCAGTTAGAACCAGCCTGTCAAAACTGACAGAAAGTGAGAGGAGAGAGATTCTGAGCTTGCTCTTCTAGCATGTTCTACTGACAGAATGTTGGTGTAACTGAACCAGAGAACCAGGGAGCCTGGCAGAAACTGTCCACAGGGGTAGGCTCTGGGGGAATGGAGAAGGGAAGCAAGGGAACAGAGAAAGACATGGAATGGATTTGGGTGTGTTTGTGTGTAAATCCAGCATAAGGCAAATAGACATACACGGATAATGAGAAAAGACAGTGTTCAACGGGCACCATAAGAAAGGTATCAGTAGTTCTGACAATATTTTCAGCTACTATTTTCAAAATATTCAGCTATTTTCAGTTAATTGAATTTGTTGTTGTTTAGTCTTTCAGTCATGTCAGACTCCTTTGGAACCCCTTGGTCTGTAGCCTGCCAGGCTCCTCATGGGATTCTCTGGGCAAGATTACTAGAGTGATTAAATAGTTATATTCTAAACATATTCCAAGCAGTATCCCATTCAGTCCTCAGGACAAGATTGTGAGGTAAGTGTGTTGTTCGTATTTTAAGAAATGGTAAACCTAGCAGAGATGTAAAAAACTTGCTTAAGTTAGAACGCAAATGGTAGACACAGAGCTCTAAATTAGTCTGCTGGGCACCATCACGGTGATCTCACCCATGGTTTTGATTTCTGTCCCGTGGGTCAGCAGGAGCACGTGACTTCCAGTGGGAGTGTGAAGCTGCCTCACTCTAACTTCCTGTCAAGGACAAGGCTGACATTCTTTCCTCCCATTTTTCAGAGAAGGGAAGTTGGGGGCTGAGAGAAGAGAGGTGTGTGCTAGGGGTTCTGTGACAATTCCAGTTTCTCACCTTCCATCCTGTTCCCTCCAGGAGGCTCTTGCAGCCTCTTTAGTGGCTTGGCAATCACTTTCTGAAAAAACTGAGCAGGTCAATCTCATTGGCCTGGTAGGATTTAGTGGAAGAGTGGTTTGCCTCTTATCTACTTCATTAGCTTTCTTCTGGGCAGAGATCTCTGGATAAATCAGTTTCTCCATGACCTGAAGAAGTAAAGCCTGTTTGTTGGCCCAGGGTTGGGGAGTAGGGTTAGGGGTAGGATCAGGGGAGGCAATTTTTGAAGATAGAAATTTTAAATTAGTACAGTCTTTCTTGCTTTGCAAAGAAACCAAATTGGAAGAGATTTAGATTTAGATCCAATAGTTTTCCATTTTTGTTTCTGTCAGCAACTATATCAATTTAGCTTCTAGACAGGACATAGGAAAATGAACAATGCTGAACAATTGTATTATCTCCGACCAGTCCAGTGGGTAAAAGTAGTAAAAAGCATTGGAACATTAGCTATAATGGCTTTCCAGGGCAAAGTGCAATGGCTATGAAGACACACAATTAGCAAAGTCATTTGTTCTGACAGACACTGCTGGCCAGCACTTGAAACAGGGACAGAGCTCTCATGGAGCTGCTTCTCCATAGATGTTCACTGTTATTGCTGAAAATGCTCACAAGCACATGTCCTGCTAGCCACAAAGAACCTGAGAAGGATCTACATTCCTTTTCCCCATAGCTCTGTCTCTCTCCTTCAGTTCAATGACAAGGTTCCCAAATGATCACTAGGCACCTGATCTCCACCTCACTTCCCATCCAACTCTCAACTCCCTGGCAGGTTGACCATCTCCTCCTCCAGCTTCCCCATCTCACCATTGAACTCATGTCACTTGTGACCTTGCTTGACCGTGGAAGCATTGCCATTGTCCATCACTCCTTTACATCTGAATTTCTCTTTCCTCTTGGCTTTCTCTGACAACACCCTCTTCTGATTTTCCTGTCTTTCAGCTTTTTCCCCTCATGCTAACTTCTTTTCTCTGTCTATCCATTAAATGTTGATTGACTTTCTGGTTCTTTCCTTGGCTGTTGTCTGCTAAGTTGCTTCAGATGTGTGTGACTCTTTGTGACCCCATGAACTGGAGCCCACCAGGCTCCTCTATCCATGAGATTCTCCAGGCAAGAATATTGGAGTGTGTTGCCATGCTCTCCTTCAGGGGATCTTCCCAACCCAGGGGTCAAACCCTTATCTCTTATGTCCCCTGCATTGGCAGTTAAGTTCTTTACCACTAGTGCCACCTGAGAAGCCCCTATCTTCCTTTACCACCCTCTGTATATTCAGTCATGCTGGTCTTATCCTCTAGTCTTCACCCAATAGTCATGCAATAAAAGCTTTCAAACTCTAGTCCACATCTCTCTCCTGTGTTCCAGATCTATATAGATACCTAACTTCCTTCTGGGTGCAGCAGACAGTACTGGTGGTCTCCCCAGACAGTGCGGGTCCCTTTCAGTATATTTGTGTGTCACAGTCCCACTCCCCAACCAGGTCTTGTGCCCTTTTTTCAGAGGGATGTCCTCATATTACCAGAGCAGCTTTGTGTACAAGCATGGCGAGTTTATGTGTTCCCTCCACCCCACCCCAATCTGCCCCATTGCAACTCTTAACCAATGACTGTTGGGTCTAGAGTATGAAAATCTAGGTCCTTTGTGTTGAGTGGTAGGTTGGGTCTGCAAGAAAGCAGATGTCAAGATGGTTAGAAGTACAAAGAATTATTGAACATATGAGAGCAAGAGTAGGCAGAGAAAGCCAAGAATTGATCTGACACTTGTGGAAGGTGAGAAAAGAGGAAGGAAGATTGGGTAGAATGAGCCTCAGACTACCACCAGGTGCTGAGAAAGTCTCAGGTACCTCCAGTGCAGAGATTGTTCATAAAGGAGTCGCAGAAATGGTGACATTTTTCACACCCATATCTCCTCTCCAATCCTACTGACATGGATACTAAATCATCTTTTTGCTGGGTTATTACAATGGGTCCTCTCTAGGATAATCGGCCCCAATCCATCCTCCATACTGCAGATTTTGAGCTACCTAAACACACAGGGGATACAGGGTGGAGGGAGAATCTAAATTCCTAGAAGGGCACAATGGTGATTCTGGGGATTGCAAGCAATCCTTCCATTCTGGAATGTGAAACAGAATTTACCTTGAGAATAGCATATCACTCTGTTCTGGGAAGAACCTTTTGAGTTGTGTGTGTGTGTGTGTGTGTGTGTGTTTTCAATGATGTAGATAGAAGGCAAGTCAATTCACCATTTTTGTAGATGTCAATGGGATGGAAACTTTTTGACTCACCAAAGTTCCAGGTTTAGAGTGTGTTGCTGAGTAGAACAGGCAGCATTTCTTGTTTCAGATAAATGTAATCAGAGGGCCAAGCTTGGGTAGGGGAAGTATTAATTGTGGAAAGGATCTTTCTCAAGTCTGTATTTGAGTCATGACTTCTCTAGCTGTCACCTATGTGAACTGTCTTGTCCTCTTAAGCATTTCTGAAAATGAAATCTATCTTAGCTCTTTCCCCTCATTAGAATTGTGATTTATTAGGTAAAACAGAAAACAAGATCAGGGCAATATTTGGTTAAGGTTGAATTCTCTATCTCAAACTTTTGGGGGCTGCTGGCCTAACTCTGCTTTGAGTCAGAGAGGTGTCAAGATTCAACTCAATAGCCTCATTATAGTCTCTGTCCTATCGAGAGTGTTAGCCTCTTGGGGGCAGGGTTTTTGTCTGCTTCCCCAGAGTTTTTAGCATATGTCAAGCTGATAATCTGACTCTTGCTACCCCATGTTTCAAATGCTTATATTTCAAGTGCCACAAGACAAGCGATGAACTCAAAAAAGTAAGCCAAACAGGAATATAATCTTGTGAATTTGTGAAATAATGAAGCTAGCTTTTAATTTGGATTTAGTGGGCATTATTCGATTTGCAGGCCTGTAGTCTACCTTGTTTACTTTTGGAGCAGTAAGTACCCTCAAAGACCTGTTTATTGATTAGTGTGAGATGAGCATTGTAGCTAATCTTGTTTCAATCCTTCTGTGGCCACCAGTAAGAAAGAAAAATGGTTCATGCAAAGCTCCAAATGGACAAAGAGAGAAAGATCAAAATGGAATGAGGTTGATCCATTTATTCAGAAGCATTACAGATAGTCTGAACAAAGTAGAGAAGATAGTCACTTGTAGAATTTAGTCCGTAACATGTGCCCAGGTATTTACATAGTTCCTGATTGGTGACAAACCAGTTTTAACATGTCCATAGGCCGTAGTGATGAGTCAAAGCATGCAAGATGAAATTTAATGGGAAGAGTGAAAAATACCATGCAAAAGCCAGGGAGATGTAGATTAACTCAACAAGACAATTTAACAGATTTAGTTGCTTTGAAGCTCAATAAATCAATAATGCAATTTTGCTGCTGAGAAAACAAATTCTATTTTAGAGTACATTACTAGAGGTATAGTGCTTGAGAAAAATGAGTGGATGGGTGGTAGTTTCTGGGAGTGCATCAAACCATACCTGGAATCCTGTGTTTAATTCCGGATGTGGCTCTTTCAGGTGGACATTAGCAACCTAGAAATGATCTTATGTTGAGTGGGGCAAGTGAAGAGTGTGGTCAAAATCACTGCAACCATAACTAGCAGATGGAGCTATGGTGAAGTGGTCCCTCTGCCCCTAAATAGAGAAGGTATGGAAGTAAGATAGAACTCTTAGGGTCAAATCATAAAAGTCAATACACTGGATGAGGAGAGATCCTAGGCCCCCATGAAACAGTATATAAAGGACTATGTATATATGGTAATATACATTAAACAAACCTAAAGAAGAAAGGCTTCCCACTACCAGGTGGCACTAGTAGTAAAGAATCCATCTGCAATGCAGGACACATGAGATTCGGGTTTGATCCCTAGGTCAGGAAGATCCCCTGGAGGAGGGCATGGCAACCCACTCCAGTATTCTTGCCTGGAGAATCCCATGGACAGAGCAGCCTGGCAGGCTACAGTCCATGGGGTCACAAAGAGTTGGACATGACTGAAGCGCCTTAGTATGCATGCACAAGGAAGAAAGCAACAATTAGAGATGTGGAACACAGGATGAAAAGGAGTCAGAGGAGATGATCAGAAAACCAGCCAATTCCAATCTAGGGTAGAAGAAGTCTAAAGTAATGGAGTTTTGTAGAGAGTCAAGGATATTTCTATTATGATGCAAAAAATACAAGCAACTCTTGTAGTCTAAGGCCATTAAACATTCAAATCATCTGTTCCTTGTGTCCTCACTTTGTGCTTACCATGCTATCTTCTGATTGCAAATTGATTTCCTACTAGACTCGCCTACAGGGAGAGAAGGTGCCCGGGTGCCATCTGAGTATTCTGGTGTGACAGTAATAGCTCTGATTGTAAATGAGTCTGTTGGCACTCTGTGCATCTCATGGGCTTGGCTAATGGGAGTCTGCCCTAGAGGGTCAGAGCCACTCCTGTGTGCTTACACAATCTGGTTTTAGAAATTGCAAAACTGAGCCAGGCTCAGGATCATGGCAATTTGCCATGGTAACAAATTTCAACTCAGTGGGAAACAAATTCTTCTGGAAATCAGAACAGTAACGTTCTTGTGAACACCTGCAGCAGGTACTGTCCTTTGATACTTAGATATTGTTCCACTAAATCTTGCCTTCTCTCCTTGAAGGTGCTGAAGTTGATTCACTTTTGTATGACAGTCACTCCTGTATCCACAGATTCTGCATTTGTGGATTCAGCCAAGGATGGGTTGAAACTTTCAATCCACAGTTGGTTGAACCTGTAGATAGTGAGGGCTGACAGTCAGGGAGTTGAGCATCCCAGGATTTTGGTATCCTCAGGGAGGTCCTGGAACCAACCCCTCACAGATACAGATGGATGACTATACTTAGCACATGGGAGTTTTGTCAACCAATCAAAAGCCTATCTCTGACCACCCTGGACCTGACTGACTACCACTCTTCTTCAGGCTTGGCTCTTACTCACCTTCACATTCCTCTACTCCACTAAAACAATCAGGACTAGCCCCTTCCTCAGTAGTCTCCCCACCTCCACCCAAGAGCCACATCCACTGAGCAAGTCAGCCATCTCTCCCATTTCCTAAGTCTGCACAGGACACCTCATACTCTCCCCTATTTCTGTTCCCAGAAACAGTCTCACACCTGACAAGTACCTCTAGCTTGCTGACTTCCCTAAGATGATCCAAGATACTATCTCTCTTAATGGCACAACTTGTAACCCATGGGTAAGTAGCACTCTGTCCCTGTGTCCTACTCAACATTTCATATCCTCAGATACTGCATTTGGATTTTATTTCCATTCACACCTTTGAGCATCTGAACTTCTCCTTGGCTGGGATAGGTTATTGGGTGGTGCCCTCCACAGAGTTCTGCATGTAGATACACTTCACCTAATGTTTGTTCATCGACTGGCTACATTAATTCCGTGTATGTGCTAAGCTGCTTCAGTCTTATCTGACTCTCTGTGACCCTGTGGACTGTAGCCCGCCAGGCTCCTTTGTCCATGGGATTCTCTAGGCAAGAATACTGCAGTGGGTTGCCATTCCCTCCTCCAGCTGATCTTCCCAACCCAGGGATCAAGTCTGAGTCTCATGCCTCCTGTATTGGCAGGCAGGTTCTTTACCACTAGTGCCACCTGTGAAGCCCATATTAACTGTACCATTTCAATAACCTATAAACATTTTGGAGAAAGTTAAACAGAGATTATATGACCTAAATCAAATCCCTTATGATTATGCAGTAAAAGTGAGAAATAGATTTAAGGGACTAGATCTGATGGAGTACCTGATGAACTATGGACAGGAGACAGGGATCAAGACGATCCCCATGGAGAAGAAATGCAAAAAGCAAAATAGCTGTCCGAGGAGGCCTTACAAATAGCTGTGAGAAGAAGAGAAGCAGAAAGCAAAGGAGAAAAGGAGAGATATAAGCATCTGAATGCAGAGTTCCAAAGAATAGCAAGGAGAGATAAGAAAGCCTTCCTCAGCGATCAATGCAAAGAAATAGAGGAAAACAACAGAATGGGAAAGACTAGAGATCTCTTCAAGAAAATTAGATACCAAGGGAACATTTCATGCAAAGATGGGCTCCATAAAGGACAGAAATGGTATGGACCTAACAGAAGCAGAAGATATTAAGAAGAGATGGCAAGAATACACAGAAGAACTGTACAAAAAAGAGCTTCACGACCCAGATAATCACGATGGTGTGATCACTCACCTAGAGCCAGACATCCTGGAATGTGAAGTCAAGTGGGCCTTAGAAAGCATCACTATGAACAAACCTAGTGGAGGTGATGGAATTCCAGTTGAACTATTTCAAATCCTGAAAGACGACGCTGTGAAAGTGCTGCACTCAATATGCCAGCAAATTTGGAAAACTCAGCAGTGGCCACAGGACTGGAAAATGTCAGTTTTCATTCCAATCCCAAAGAAAGGCAATGCCAAAGAATGTTCAAACTACCGCACAATTGCACTCATCTGACATGCTAGTAAAGTAATGCTCAAAATTCTCCAAGCCAGGCTTCAGCAATACATGAACCGTGAACTTCCTGATGTTCAAGCTGGTTTTAGGAAAGGCAGAGGAACCAGAGATCAAATTGCCAACATCCGCTGGATCATTGAAAAAGCAAGAGAGTTCCAGAAAAGCATCTATTTCTGCTTTATTGACTACGCCAAAACCTTTGACTGTGTGGATCACAATAAACTGTGGAAAATTTTTCATGAGATGGGAATACCAGACCACCTGACCTGCCTCTTGAGAAACCTATATGCAGGTTAGGAAGCAACAGTTAGAACTGGACATGGAACAACGGACTGGTTCCAAATAGGAAAAGGATTACGTCAAGGCTGTATATTGTCACCCTGCTTATTTAACTTCTATGCAGAGTACATCATGAGAAATGCTGGGCTGGAAGAAGCACAAGCTGGAATCAAGATTGCAGGGAGAAATCTCAGTAACCTCAGATATGCAGATGATACCATCCTTATGGCAGAAAGTGAAGAGGAACTAAAAAGCCTCTTGATGAAAGTGAAAGAGGAGAGTGAAAAAGTTGGCTTAAAGCTCAACATTCAGAAAACTAAGATCTTGGCATCTGGTCCCATCATTTCATGGGAAATAGATGAGGAAACAGTGGAAAAAGTATCCAACTTTATTTTTTTGGGCTCCAAAATCACTGCAGATGGTGACTGCAGCCATGAAATTAAAAGATGCTTACTCCTTGGAAGGAAGGTTATGACAAACCTGGATAGTATATTGAAAAGCAGAGATATTACTTTGCCAACAAAGGTCTGTCTAGTCAAGGCTGTGGTTTTTCCTGTGGTCATGTATGGATGTGAGGGTTGGACTGTGAAGAAAGCTGAGCTGCTGAAGAATTGATGCTTTTGAACTGTGGTGTTGGAGAAGACTCTTGAGAGTCCCTTGGACTGCAAGGAGATCCAACCAGTCCATTCTGAAGGAGATCAGCCCTGGGATTTCTTTGGAGGGAATGATGCTGAAGCTGAAACTCCAATACTTTGGCCACCTCATGCGAAGAGCTGACTCATTGGAAAAGACTCTGATGCTGGGAGATATTGAGGGCAGGAGGAGAAGGGGACAACAGAGGATGAGATGGCTGGATGGCATCATGGACTCGATGGACGTGAGTCTGAGTGAACCCTGGGAGTTGGTGATGGATAGGGAGGCCTGGCGTGCTGCGATTCATGGGGTCGTGAAGAGTCGGACATGACGGAGCGACTGAACTGAACTAACTGAACTGAAACAGAGATGAAAAGGCGAAGGAGGTGTAGCCAAAGTCTTCATGCATTGAGTGCTATGCTGTGTGAATAAGAAATTATATGTGTCATGCAATGAACCTGAGGGAGGAGTAGATGGAAGTTTCATTTAAGGGGGCAGGGGACTTGGCTAAATTCTATTACTCTTCCTTAGAACACGGCAATGCAAAGACCTTGGTACCAGTATTTCTATTACCATTATTCATAGTAATAATATTACTATATTGACATTAAAGTTTGTTTAGCACTTTACAGCATAAGAAGGGAGATTTATATGTTTTATCTCATTTAATCTTCCTGATAAACCATGAGATCACCTTTACTGTACTTTGCCATTTTACATATGGGGCCACAGAAGTTCTGAAAAGCTAAAACTTACTGAATCACAGTCAGTAAATGGCAGAGATGGGATTCAAAGCCAAGTCCTCTGGTTCTAAATCTCCACACCATGTTTTCCCACAGCTGTACTGCTCACACAAGAAAGCTACAAAAATGAACATTGTTTGGAGCCCCAGCTCAAGTTGAGATTGTGATACAAATCATGTAATGTAAACTTACCACAAAATAATTTCCTTCTTCTGGTTTAGTGTGGATTTCTTTTGTGCCACAATAAAATGTCCACAAAGAATTTAGCACCAATATTTTCTTTCCTTAGAGATGGTCATTTATTTCTCCTCTCTGGCAGGCTAGCCACTGTGGAGAGTGAGCCTTTGGGTATTTCCCAGTGTGTGGCACACAGCACATATGCCACCTATTCTGGTGAATTACACTCACTTGGGAGCCAAGACAAATGTCAGACACACTTCTGTAATCTACACTTGCAATTTTTTTGAATTTCCTTGGAAACACTGCCCTATTTGGGTGCTGTTTCTGAGATAGGTTATGGGATATGGTTGTCATTTTCAAATGAAGATTTGAAAAGAAAAAAGCCCAATCCGCATCCTGCCACGGAAAACCATTTAAACCCATCTCCATGAAATTCATGTTAAAATTTAAGAGCATAACTGTACTAACTCAGAGAAAATAGACAGAAAAGCCTTTTGCAGAGCATAGCTTTATGCAAATATGGGAGGATGTTACAATTATTAAAACTCACACAGAGGTAAATCTTCACAATCTATCTTTGCTGCAGCAAAAATCATTAATGCTGAATAATTAATCATCCAAAGAAGACAAAGCTAAATCAATGATAAATGGCTCTAAAAGCAGAAAAAAAATTTCTGTCAAAATTCTAAATTGGAGGGATGAAATAGATACAGGAATGTAAACTGGAACAGAAAAAAAATTCAGTTCATTATTTGATGGAGATTCAACACCTATTGAAGGGCTGGGGCTCCCCACGTGGCTCAGACAGTAAGTAAATGATCTGCCTGCCAATGCAGGAGAGGTGGGTTCTATCCCTAGGTCGGGAAGACCCCCTGGAGAAGGAAATGGCAACCACTCCAGTATTCTTGCCTGAGAAATCCCATGGACAGAGGAGCCTGGTGGGCTACAATCTGTGGGGTCGCAGAGTCAGACACAACGGAGTGACTGAGCACACCATTGAAGGGCTACTATATGCAAGTGCTTTTAAGGTATTTTTCACACTTTATCTCTCAATCACTTCTCCCAATAAATCTATGAGGTAGACTTAAATTTTTTTTTTTTTTTTATCTAGTTTTTGGTAGAGTCATGGTGCAGCATGTGGGACACAGGGTCTTGGTTCCCAGACCAGAGATCAAACTTGTACCCCTTGCAATAGAAGCTCAGTGCCTTAACCACTAGACTATCAGGGAAGTCCCTTGGAGCTCATTTTAAGGCCTCTTTTTCAAGGTCCCATAAATAGAAAAACCAGAGTCTGATTCTAAGTCAAATGTCTGCCACAATGACATGCCACTTTCTGAACAAATTAAGCACATTTAACCATTGTCTCTCTAATGCTGGCAAGAACTGCTTCAGAACTGATTACCCTTGTGTGTGTTTATGTGTGCGTTTATGTGTGCAGGGAACTACGAGCTGGAGAGGCTGATCTTCTCACAACATTGACCAGTCACCATAGAAGCTTGGAGTGTGGATCTTCCTGGCCGTTCAGTGGTGATGCAACCAATGGCCAGGGTTGTGTGTCTCAGGGGGACAGCCTCTCTGCACTTCCCATTTCAAGGCTGTACCACCTTTCCATCTGACATTTCTGAGGAATCTGGTTTCTTGTGTTGGGGCTTAAAGATTACAATTCAGGCCCAGGTTTCTTATAAATTAAGGCAGAGAGTTGCAGAAATATCATCTGAATATATCTGCTTTTCTTTCATGTATACATACACACTCTCACACAGAGTCTAATCTGGCCATATATGGATAGAAAAACTAACGTTTCTGGCTTCCTCTAAGGAATAAGATAAGGTTTAACCCCAAAGATGGAGGCCAGACTATTACCCAGAACACCCAGTGGAGAAGATTATTAGACTTGAACTCCCTAGATGCAGAGATCTGCATTGTGGAATTGACCCTGAGAAAGGGATTTGCAGATCAGTCATACACAGTGGCTGGTAGAATCAGGATTAAAGTGCCTTAATTTCTCATTTCTCTCTCAGAGCTCAGATAACTTCAGACCCTGGGAATCGAAGTTCCATATGCTGGAAAAACAGACAGGACAGCACAGACTTTCTGATGTTATTGTTATATTGTTGTCAAGCTATTTTATCTTTAATCTCCAAAATATAAGGAGCATCAGAGCATCATTTACTTCTTTGAAGTTAAATAAAATTATGCAAGTGTAGGAAATTACCTGTATTAGTCAATGAAAAAATATTAAACATTAACTCCAGAGATGATACTATGCTAGGCACTAAATGGGGGGAAAAAGGAAGAAACAAATCATAATCTTCAGGGTTTTAAAAGAGTAGCATATATATTTTCCATTTAATGGGGAGCTGCAATGTTCTGGGCACTGTGAGTGAGTGAGTGAAGTCGCTCAGTCATGTCCAACTCTTTGCAACCCCATGGACTGTAGCCTACCAGGCTCCTCCGTCCATGGGATTTTCCAGGCAAGAGTACTGGAGTGGGTTGCCATTTCCTTCTCCAGGGGATCTTCCAGACCCACGGAGCTGGGTCTCCCCTCATTGTAGGCAGACACTTTTACTGTCTGAGCCACCAGGGAAGTCCTATACTGATTATAAAGATGCTATTAATCCTGTTTGGATTTACTGCCAGAATTCTAGGACACATTGTTTAAGATAGCTTTAGGGATGACAAATCTTTACTCTCTTATCTTTAGACAAAAAAAAAAAAAATCACCTTTAATATGGGTCTGACTTTTGGTTATAATGGATCTATCCATTGAATGAATTAAGTGATTAAGCTGGATAACAGAATTTTTAAAAAAAAGGAAAGAAAATAAAGGGTGATCATAAAGTAATGAGAATGTAACTATACTTCCTGGAATGTTGGATTCTGAACTAGCATCACTATCTTATTTTCTTACCTCATATGCATGCATGTAAAAAAAAAAAACAAAAAGATTTACCAGTAAGAAGGAGATCCTATTTAAGATCCAATGAACGGAAGAGAAAAATGAGCCATGACAGAGCAATTATGGAGGGCTTGGAGAGGTCGGGGATCTTACTGAAAACCACTTGATCTGATATTACTTGCCTTGTAAACTTGACCCTCAGTTGCCTCTTTTGTTCACTGAAAAAAGCAAACTTGATTGCTTGGAACAAAAATAACGAAACTCAGGAATTTTAAAAATTAAAATATTTTAAGATTTCGAATAATAAGTTATTAAGGATTATAAAAGTTTAGAAGGGGACAGATTAATGATGCAAACATCTGGATCATTCAGAGGAGTCAGCTCTTTAAATCAATTGAGTAGGGAATTCAAGATGATTCACAAGTGTTCAGGAAGACTGCTCCAACTTCCATTTCTATCTATTAATTAAAAAACTTTCATCCTTTTGAAGTTTCTATTTTTGTATATATTCTATAATCTATGTAACCTATTAGTTCATTATAACATGAATAAAATAAATATCACACACAATATATAAATATAAGAATATATCTATACATTAACTAGGTCGGGGGAGGGGGGCGGATGCGGGCTTCCCTACTTGCTCAGCTGGTAAAGAACCTGCTGACAATGTGGGAGGCACAAGAGACAAGGGCTGGATCTCTGGGTCGGGAAGATTCCCCAGAGAAGAAAATAGCAACCCACTCCAGTATTCTTGACTGGAAAATGCTAGGGAGAGTGGAGCCTGGCAGGCTACAGCCCGTGAGGTTGCAAAGAGTAGGACATGACTGGGCATGCTCAGACATACATTAATTGATGAGGTAGCATGTGATCAAAAATTTTGGCACCCCTGCTCCAGACTGTCAAGAGAAACTGAGTGGGACAGGCTTAATGTGCACAGAATAATGCTACCACTGGCACTGCTTTAGGTGATTATTTTTTTCTGTAATGACCACAGAGGTTGTCTGGAGAAGGATTTTTAGTGCTTTGATTGCTTACTACTTTAGAGTCTTTCTTTCTGCCCTGTGATTTTGGACTTAGGCTGATACAGCTGCATGAGCCATCTTTGTTTGGAAAATGGGTCATTGTTCAATGTGCTCCATTTGGGGGTGGAGAAATATGACCATGACCTAAGTGAGACGCACAAAGCAAAGTACAGCTAACAAGACCCTTGATCTTCACGGCTGAGACTCATGCTGAAAGACGTGGTTTCATTGACTGGTGTTGGAAAAGTCATTTGGATGCCAGGTGTGCAATGCCAAGCAGGAAATTAAAAAGTTGTAGACTGACTGTTAGAGCTTAAAGACCTTAGAGGTCTTCTGGTCCACACTGTCATTTTACAGTGAGGAAGCTGAGGTCAATAGCATTAGAACTTAATTATGTTGTTATGTAAGATGCTTGTCTTTAATGCAGGAGACAAGCACAATCCAATGTTTTTTGGGCCAGTCCAACTCTTGGCTGGGCTCAGAAGGAGGACTTGTACCTGAGACTAGGAAATGTTTTACTTTATAAGGAATGCAAATTTCACATGATTTCAGTTTCAGTTCAGTCGCTCAGTCATGTCCAACTCTTTGCGACCCCATGAACCGTAGCACGCCAGGCCTCCCTGTCCATCACCAACTCCCAGAGTCCACCCAAACCCATGTCCATTGAGCCGATGATGCCATCCGACCATCTCATCCTCTGTCGTCCCCTTCTCCTCCTGCCCTCAATCTTTCCCAGCATCAGGGTCTTTTCCAATGAGTCAATTCTTTGCATCAGGTGGCCAAAGTATTGGAGTTTCAGCTTCAACGTCAGTCCTTCCAATGAACACCCAGAACTGAGCTCCCTTAAGATGGACTGGTTGGATCTCCTTGCAGTCCAAGAGACTCTCAAGAGTCTTCTCCAACACCACAATTCAAAAGCATCAATTCTTCAGCACTCAGCTTACTTTATAGTCCAACTCTCATATCCATACATGACCACTAGAAAAACCATAGCCTTGACTAGATGGACCTTTGTTGGCAAAGTAATGTCTCTGCTTTTTAATATGCTGTCTAGGTTGGTCATAACTTTCCTTCCAAGGAGTAAGCGTCTTTTAATTTCATGGCTGAATCACCATCTGCAGTGATTTTGGAGCCCAGAAAAATAAAGTCAGCTACTGTTTCCACTGTTACCACATCTATTTCCCATGAAGTGATGGGACCAGATACCATGATCTTCGTTTTCTAAATGTTGAGCTTTAAGCCAACTTTTTCACTCTCCTCTTTCACTTTCATCAAGAAGCTCTTTAATTCCTCTTTACTTTCTGCCATAAGGGTGGTGTTATCTGCATATCTGAGGTTATTGATATTTCTCCTGGCAATCTTGATTCCAGCTTGTGCTTCCTCTAGCCCAGCTTTTCTCATGTACTCTGCATAGAAGTTAAATAAGTAGGGTGACAATATACAGCCTTGACGTACTCCTTTCCTATTTGGAACCAGTCTGTTGTTCCATGATCTACATTAGCATATTTTTCCTCTATTTATATATGGAAATTGTTATAAGGAGACAATATTGAAGAGACCACATTTTGATATCTGTAATGCTTCAAACATATACAGCAAACATAGGAAACAAATTCAAACATAGCAAATTTTGGTCTTATTCTATGAGTATAAGCCATTTAGCATTTTATTCATCCTCTCAGGGACAGAAATATTAAATATTATAGAAGTGTCTTATAATGGCCAATGTTGAAATTTTCTCAAGCATTTTTATGGCTAATCCTTGGGAAAGTGAAGTTGCTCAGTCATGTCTGACTCTTTGTGACCCCATGGACTGTAGTCTACCAGGCTCCTCTGTCCATGGGATTTTCCAGGCAATAGTACTGGAGTGGATTGCCATTTCCTTCTCCAAGGGATCTTCCCAACCCAGGGATTGAACCCGGGTCTCCCGCATTGTAGACAGATGCTTAACTGTCTGAGCCACCAGGGAAGTCCTTGGGAAGTGTTCCATATATTTTTTATTGACAGCAACTGAGAACATAATGCAATGATAATTC
The DNA here is from genome assembly GCF_003369695.1 of Bos indicus x Bos taurus. Classification (NCBI taxonomy): domain Eukaryota; kingdom Metazoa; phylum Chordata; class Mammalia; order Artiodactyla; family Bovidae; genus Bos; species Bos indicus x Bos taurus. The sequence continues at coordinate 107,269,697 of NC_040076.1, forward strand.
TCAAAAGGAAAATGTTAATTATTTAACTCTTTATGATTTTTCTAGAAGGAGTGCTTTAGCCTCTATGTGTTGCGTTAATTTATACATTTGATTTCCTCTAAGGATATCCAGTCTGAGTTTACACCTCTGCAATACCACATGCATGTCCCAGGTTTCCATTCCCCCTGTCTGGAATGTCCTTCCTGCCTAGCTAATGTCTCTATTTCCTTACAAACTTAGTTCAGGGGTTGCCTTAATAGGGGTTGGCTATTTCTTTGCAGAGAACAGAATTCTTCCTCTTTTGGGGTACTTTTATTATGACATTCCTCAGGCTTTGTTGAAATTATCTATGGAATTGCCTACTCCTTACACTAAGTCTTGAATTCCAGGGTTACAGATTGATTCTTCTTTATCTCTATATCTTCAAGGCCTAGCAAGTGGTACCTCCGGAATCATATTATTAGAGGAACACAATAGATAGAGGAACTATCTTTAGAATCTTATTAAAGAACAACTAAAAATATCCCAAAGTCTTATGAAGACTGATTATATAGTAATTTACTATTTACTTCATATAATCAACAGTTCTTGAATTAAAGAAGCCATTCAGTTGCTTCAAAAGAGACATCTTGCATTTGATTCATATCAAATAGTGTGATATCAGTAAGTTAACTCTGCTCAGAGCTTCAGATCAAGCTGAGAGAATTCTAGGTAATTACCTTTGGAGAACACGAGTAGCTAAAACTACAACTAATAAAGTATTGGAGAAGTAAAATAATACTCTGGCCTCAGTCTCTTCTTTGAAAATTGTTTATTTTGGTCTGTTTCCTCTCATCTTACATTAATATCTATAGTTCAAAAGGAATTATTGCTTTAATATACTAGAATTCTTTTTTTTTGTCCTAGGCAGCCATGAAATGCATGCTTTAAAAATGTAGTCCCTTGATAAATTTGTTTCATGTCAATTTCTTTCTGGAGGAAAACTAAATGTTTTAACCTATGATTCCATGTTTTTGATCCTGCTGGGTTGGCACATTATAGATGCCTATCACTTCTACATTTAAATTAAAGGAAGAAAATAGCTATAAATTTTATGACCTAGATAAAAATCATATTCCTGTACAATCTCTCATCCTTATAGTTTGATACTTTCTTAGGTTCTGAGAATTGATTTAAAGAAATCCAATTTCTTCCTTACTATTTATGGATTTCTCTCCCTTTTTATTCCTCAAGTAGCTTCTACAGGGAAAGCAAAGACTTGCCAGTGTGATGCTGATGATTTGATTCTCTTGTGTTAATTTAAACCTAAACAAATATTGCAAAATTAAAACACTGCATATGAAGACTCAATTTTTTTCCCCCAAAGAAAAAGTTTTAGCATGAAGTCTGTTCCACTAGACTCCACAAGCACCTACAGAACTAACAAACCATAACAAATATACTTTCATCATCTTCTCAAACATCCATTATGCCAATGATAACTTTTTTCAAGAAAAAAAGATAGTCTTATTCTTGCATGTTTATTTCTAAGTCCCTTTGTCCCTCCAAAGGACCAGATTTGTGATTATGAAAAGGTCTTCCCTAAGTAAATTATGCTGTGTTAAATTTCAATAGTGAATAAAGTCAAGAATAAGGAAGCAAGGCTTAGAAAGGAAAAGAAATAATTTATGGTGTTCCTTTATTCATTCATCCACTCATCCAGAGAAAACAGTGTCGTACACAGAGAAGAGGCTGATTCCCAATCTCTTCTCAAGGAACTTACAAGATAGTAGGGAAGGAGAGGCATGTCCAAGAGTAACTATGCCTTAGACAGGAAATCATGTATGCATCGGAGAAGGCGATGGCACCCCACTCCAGTACTCTTGCCTGGAAAATCCTATGGATGAAGGAGCCTGGTGGGCTGCAGTCCATGGGGTCGCGAAGAGTCGGACACCACTGAGCGACTTCACTTTCACTTTTCACTTTCATGCATTGGAGAAGAAAATGGCAACCCACTCCAGTGTTCTTGCCTGGAGAATCCCAGGGACTGGGGAGCCTGGTGGGCTGCCGTCTCTGGGATCGCACAGTCGAACACGACTGAAGTGACTTAGCAGCAGTAGCAGCACGTATGCATGCCAAGTCACTTCAGTTGTGTCCGACTGTTTGCAACAACATGGACTGTAAACCACCAAGGCTCCTCTCCATGGGATTCTCCAGGCTAAAATACTGGAGTGAGTTGCCATGTCCTACTCCAAGACAGGAAGTCATATTTCTGTATACACAGACATGGCCCTATCAGTTGTTCAAACATTTAAACACTCCAATTCTGATGGGTAATGACTACTCCCCAGGTCTTCCAGGCAGCCCTCTTGTCCCTCGGATCCTAGCCAGAGATCCCCTTCCTGTCTCCTCTCTCACAGTCCAGCAGACAATGGCAGAATGCTTGTGCCAACCAGGAGTTCCAGTTCTACTCTTGCTCTGTTGGGCCATGGCCAGGGCAATTCCAGTTGTAAAGTATTTGGCTAATCATCCTCAGATAAGTGATATGAAGAGGAAATCAGATTGATTGGAAAGTAACTGAGGAAACAATTGAGACTCCATTTTGAGGCCCAGGTTTGGGGAATGTCTTCAGAAAATTCTGGCTTTTATGATACAAAAACCAAGGTTGTATGCTGGGCTTACTACTAAAACATGTGTACTTTAATAGCTCAGGTGGAGCCTCTCAAAACACAGGCATGGAAGTTTAGTTCCTTTGTCTGCCACCCGTAATTTTCAGCTTGTGTTGTCAAATTTGCATTTGAAGCCGCTATTAAACTACAGCATCAAAATAACGATGACAGTTGCTGCAGAATATACAAAATCAAAAGAAAAGGAAAAAACTCAACCTCTGAAGAGAAGAATGGCTGCAAATGCGGTAATTACCCAGAGCCCTGAAGAGCCTCATTCACATGTAATGTATACTTCACACGAGGGAGGAAGTGCTGTACAAACAAATCTGCACAGAACCTACAATTCCATCCGCCCAACACCGGGCAGGAACTGCTCCTACGTCTAGACAAGAGTGACTCAGAAAATATAAGTAATTTGGTGTGGAGCAAAGGCACTCAGGAAAATCTGTCAAAATCAGCATGGAAGTCGTAACAGAAGGAAGATAAATTTGGTTTCTCTTTGTTAAACCAAGAGAGGTGGGTCTTTGCTTCTAACTGTTCAGCACTTCCTTTGTTTATTCTGGCTGAAAAACTTTTTGATTCTTACAGACTTTGATGAGACCTGATAAACTAGTAAGTACATAAATATCGGGTGGTGGTGGTGTAGTCGCTAAGTCATGACAGACTCTTGCAACCCCATGGACTGTAGCCCGCCAAGCTACTCTGTCCAAGGGATTTCCCAGGCAAGAATACTGGAGTGGGTTGCTAGTTCCTTCTCCAGGGAATCTTCCTGACCCAGGGATTGAACCCATGTCTCCTGCATTGGTAGGCGGATTCTTTACCACTGCGCCACCAGGGAAACCCTAAGTCTGTCTAAACCCAAGTAATACATGTATATAGGTTTTACTTTCGCTCTTATTTTTACTGTACCAAACAGAACGAAAGTAAACCCATCCTCATTTCTACCTTCCAGAGGCAACCCCTTTTAACTTTTTTCACTATCTTTTCTTTTTGGAATATATAGTCACTCCACAATTTTAACTAGCAAGTTAGTAGTGCTATTGCTTCCTTGGTCAGTTTTGAACACCATTTCTTTACTTTCTGCTCTTAAGCCGTCTAACTTACAGCCCAAACCAAGCAGAATGAATCTCCTAAACGCTCCCATATCCTATTCTCTTCATGTGTTGCAATATTTAGTTAAACAACAACATGTAGTTAGTGTTACATTTTTGTGATTAAATGTTACTGCTAAAGCAAAAAGTGGGCTTCTCTGGTGGCTCAGTGGTTAAGAATCGACCTGCTGAGCAGGAGATGTGGGTTCAATACCTGGATTGGGAAGATCCCCTGGAGAAGGAAATGCAACCCACTCCAATATTCTTGCCTGGGAAATCCAGTGGACAGAGGAAGCTGGGAGGCTACAGTCCATGGGGCTACAGAAGAGTCAGACGTGACTGAGCACCTGAACATGCACGAGTATTCTAAGAATACAGAATTCTTTTTTTTCAGGAGTTAAGTTGCCATTTCCCCTCACACTTAAGCTTAGGTTCATCTATGTACTATTATCTCCCCACCCCCAATTTTTCAAAAGATCTGTCAAATCACTTGTACCTAATATTTTCCAAATATCTAATCACCATCAGATAATCTAATTGCTCAAATCCTCCCTCTTTAATGGAAACTTTTCTCCCATAATCCTCTACATGGCTATTCCAATCTTGCCTGTTCTCTGTAAACCTGCTGTGTGCTAATATTCAAGATTTCCCTATATCTTTCTTTTTAATCTGGATCCCCCATTTCTTGCTCCCCATATCTCTCTTGTCTTTGATTGACTCCTTTATTATTGTTTTTATTATTATTTTTGGTTGTGCCATGCAGCATGCAAGATTTTAGTTCTCAGATCAGGGATCAAACCCATGTATCCTGCAGTGGAAGCATGGAGTCTTAGCCACTGGACCACCAGGGAAGTCCCAGGCGTACTCCTTTCTATTTCCAAAATTAAATTCTCAGTATACTTCCTCACCATTCGGATTTCCTCTTCACACCCAGTGTTCTGAAATTTCATGGAGGTATGCCTTATTGATGGGCTTCTTCTTTCCTCTCTCTCTTTCATTTATTGTGCTGGCCATCAAAGGTACCTTTCAATCTGAAGACTTGTGTTGTCCAAGTCTGGGAAATTTTCATGTGTTACATCTGTTATATATTTGATATAAAAGCAGTTTTATTCTGTTTTCTCTTTTGGGACCTTCTACTAGTCAGATGTTGGACCTCCTGAATTGGTCTTCTAATGTTTTTTATCCTTTGTCTCTTATTTTTAACTTTCTTTTGTTATTGCTATTCTTTTTTCTGGAAGATTTCCTCAACTTTATCTTCCAACTCTTCTATTTAATGCTATTATTTTTGGTTTTAAATTTTCAGGATCTTTCTTGTTCTCTGTTTCATTTTCATAGCAACTGTGGCAGATACACCTTAAGATAACCCGATGAGTCACCTTTTAATCAAATATCCTTCTAAGCTTTCCTGGTGGCTCAGTGGTAAAGAATCAACCTGCCAGTGCAAGAGCCATAGGTTCTATGCCTCATCCAGAAAGATCCCACATGCTGTGGTGCAACTAAGCCTGTGTACCAGAACTATTGAGCTTCTGCCCTAGAATCCCTGTGAAGGAGGAAACAGACAGAACAGGCTCCATCTCGAAAGCAGGACTCCATCTTGGGCTGGACTGTGGACTTTGAGCTATATACCCAGTATTTATAGAAACGACATACCAACTGGAAAACCAGACCCCCCCCACCCCAACCCCGATGGAAGAGCCCCAGGGCTCATACCTAGACTCTCCATCGCCTAAAAGAATACACTAATTATCTGTGTAACCAAATAGAATCATAAATTCTATTATGCTTATTGGGGTATGACCACAGGCCTATTGATAATTGTCCACTGTTAACTACCTAGGCTTAAGGCATACGAATCATGGGTTTAAGGCATATGAATCACAGGTTAACTTTGATTGTATCTTTCTTTTCCTTTGTTCAGACTAGTTTCAGAGAATTTGGGGAGGTGGGTTTGAACATGTACACTTAGGGTATATAAGGTTTTCACAAAAACTGGTCGGGGTCCTTGGCTAAGAGGAGACTCTGCCTTGGACTCCCTGGTGTAATAAACTGCACTCCACTATTTGCATCGTCCTTCTGAGTGAGTTTGTTTCCCGGAACGTGTGGCTACAACACCTGCTCTGCAACAAGAGAAGCCACCACAATGAGAAAGCTGTACATCACAACTAGAGAGTGCTCCCCTTGCTGCAACTAAAGGGCAGCCTGTGTGCACCACTGAAGACATAGCACAGCCAATAGATAAATGCATTTTTTAAAAAATTCTAAGAGAGATATATATATATATATAATTCCCCCCCCCCACCCCCGCCCTGCTCCTTGAACTTGGGCAGGTCCTTTGATTTGCTTCTAGCCAACAAAATATGGCAAAACCAATGAGAGGATCCCTTCTATGATTAGGTTATATCATATTGTAAATGTAGAAGTTAGACTGCTATAACTACATTGTGGTATATATGACTACGTCTCAGCAGAGTTGAGTGAGAGATTCACCCACTGGCCTTGAAGAGGGACACCACCATTTGGAGAGGGCCTATGAGAGCACCACCTGGCAAGGAACAGAGGTGGGGCTTTAGAAGCCAGCAGCAGTCCCTTGCTGACAAGACAGCAAGAGAACAACCTCTTACAACCATGAGAAATTGAATTCTGCCAACAACCACATGTGCTTGGAAGAAAACTCCAAGCTTCAAAAAGGAAGACAGCTCAGATGACACCTTGATTGCAATCTGCAGAGAACCCAGTTAAGCCATGCCTGGACACTTGACCCATGGAAACTTTGGAATTAAAAAAATAGATGCTATTTTAACCTATTAAATTTTTGGTTATTTGTAATACAGTAAGAGATAATTCATATAGCAACCTACTATTCTATCTCGAGGTTGCAATTTATCTTCCTATGTCTTCCTGAAGATTTCTTTACTTTCATAATAACAAGCTTACTCTATGTTTTAGAAAAGCTTTAATTGTTTACATGTTGGGGGTTTCCACAAATCTCTGATAAAAATTGGGTGAAAATTCATAATTAAAGAAAGGAACTAAAAGCTGCTTGAAAGTCTTATTGATCATGAGTGATATATAAGTTTTTGTTATTGTTGCTATTTGTTAAGGAATTCCAAATTATAGTAATTACAGGCCTTTATCTCTGGGGCAATTTAATTTTCCAGAGATAAAATTCTAAGTCCCTGCCTGGTGGTCAGTGTCTGGTTGCTGCATTCTGGAGACAGAATCTTTTCATCTTTAGTTCTGAGCTTTACACTTGACCTCCAAAAACAGACAAATAAGCAAAAAACCCTGATTTTTATTTCTTGCTTATTTCTGTGTCAATACCCTTCCTTGGCTAATTTTAAGCTACCCATGGGACATGGATGTGTGAACAGAGTTGGGAAGTGATGTGCACTGCTGTCTCTTGAAAGTCATTATGCACTGCCTCTAGCACACCACTGGGTCCCAGAATCCAAAGTGTCTCCCATTTCAATTTCCCCAGAGAACAAACTTCTAAATATTGATGTACTGTATATGTTAGTAGGTTGCTGAAACAGAGAGTTGGAAATCACAAAGGAGAAAAATAAATGGGAAATGAGGGCCTAGTGTAAAAATTTCCAGTGTCCCAATTCTTAGTTCAGTTCTGAAATCACAGACCTTAAAAAGCAAAAGAATGAAATGCCAGGCTATATATGTAAGCTTTCTTAGACATAGGAGAAGCTTTTCATGTTGGAGCTTGTTCTCTGGGACCATATCCGATGACTGAAGGAATCCAGACCCAATCTTCTCAGCATAATCCCAGAAGAAAAGGCATCTTTCATCCTCAGCCCCTTATTTAGATGTCTCACACATGTACCCCTTAACAGTTCAGGAACTGTCAATTAAGGGTTAGCCTCTCCCAGATTTGTAATCTTAACCTGTCTTCCTTTGATATGCAAAGAGCATCATCAGCTTAAATGACAGATTTACCAGGAGCTCTTCACACCTTTTTTCCTTTCCTAGCAGTTTAGTTGGCTTCTCAGTTGAAGGAGGTCACAGCAAAACCCTCTGAGAACAAGGCAGTGCCCCCAGGTCCTTGCCTGATGATCCCATTCCAAGCCAGGGCCCAGTTCCAAAACTTTTGTTCCAAGTTGAGAAGGGCTAAAATACAACACAATACTGTTTGTCCTTTCTCTCTGACTTAGTGGAGGGCAGCAGGGGGCCAGAGGCCAGTTTACTAAGATAACAAGACTAGCTTCTCTCCTTTCCTTAAAGTAAAAGGGGAATGATCTTGGCAGCACCCTGAGGGTTAGGGAGTCCTGGGAAGAAACTGGCTGGTGTTCCCATCCCTCCTCCTCTCTACCGGAGGGTTTCTGCCTGTTCCTTCTAATCTCCACAGAGTTGGCCAGGCCAACTGCGAAGCTGCATTCCAACAGGGGCTGTGGTGCCTCTTTGAAGTTGGAGGCTGTGGTTGTCTTGCTCTGTGGGAGACTGCAGCACAGACCTACAGCTCTGCCAAATGATCAGAATAAAGGAGCCCAGGGCTGCATCCCTCCCAGGAGAGGTTTCCTAGGACAAGAGGACACAGGGCTGCCCTTTACAGGCCCTCCAAACAGACCAGTCGCAAGATTGTTGCCTGGCCCAGTAAAATCCAGATGCTGTCCTTTGCATTCTCAAGGTATTTTTGTTACATAGAGAAAGCATAGACTTCCCTGTTTTACCATATTGACTTTCTATGTTGTTTTTTTTTTGAAAAGTGAAATTTAGAGTTTTTTTTGGGAAAAAACTACAGAATATTTGTCGGAAAATATAGAGAATGCAAATGAGAGAGAGAGAGACTACCCAGAGAAAACTATTACGATCTTGAAATATTTTTCCAACCACTTTTTCACTAAAGTTTTTTTTGTGTATGTGTGGTAAAATTCACATAACGTAAAATTTATCACCTTAACCATACGTACATGTTACAATTCAGTGGCATTAAGGGCATTCACAATGTTGTATAATCATCACCACAATTTCCATATTTTTTCATCATCCTCAACAAAAACTCTACAACAATTATATTATAACTACTTATCTCCAATTCCCTCCAGACCCTGGCTAACTCTAATCTACGGTCCCTATCTATGTATTTGCCTATTTTAAATAGCTCCTGTAAGTGGAATCATATAGTGTTTGTTCTTTTTTGTGTCTGGCCTATTTCATTTAGCATGTTTTTGAATTTTATTTCGTGTTATATCATATATCAGAACTGCATTCCTTTTTATGGCTGAATAATATTCCATTGTATGTGTTTACCACACTTTATTTATCCATTCATCTACTGATAGATACTTGGGTTGTTTCTATCTTTTGGCTACTATATATAGTAGCTGTTATAATGCTGTTATGAACGTTTGTTTATAAGTACCTGTTTAAGTTCCTGTTTTCCTTCCTTTGAGTCTATACCTATGAGTGGAATTGTTGGGTCACATGGTAATTTCACATTTAAGTTTTTGAGAAAACATGAACTTTCTCCCGAACGGCTGCACCATTTTATATTCCCACTAGCAATGCATAAGGGTTCCAGTTCTTCCACATCCTTCCCAATACTTGCTATTTTCTTTTGCTTTTTTTATGACAGCCATGCTAATGGAAATGAAGTGCTATCCCACTGTGTTTTTTATTTGCATTTCCCTAATGGCTGATGATGTTGAGCTTCATGTGCTTACTGGCCATTTATATATTTTTTCATGGAAATATCTACTCAAGTCCTTTGCCTATTTTTTTAATTGGGTTGTTTCTCTTTAGTTTGTTTCCAGTCCCCTTTATATACATTTCTTTCCCTTTAATTCCACAGATGAGATCATAGAGCATGTACTTTTGTACCCTGATTTTCCACAAAACAATTAAAGTAACTGAGCAGGATCCCATAGGGCCTCTTCCCAGGACAGGCCTTTCATCATATCCTGTGTTTCAGTCCCTCTCTGAAGTACCCAGATAACAGTATTTGATGCACATTTCCCTAATTGTTTGACCGGTATGGACCCCTCCCCTTTAAACCGAATGTGTTAACTACTGGATGACAATAAGCACATAGCCCCAGGCCTCCTGGAGTCCAAGGACTGACAATGTTAACTGCTGTGACACCAACCTAAGCAACAGCACATTAGAGAATTGTGCATGAACGGATCACACACCCTGTGACCCACCCTCCCCTGCCTGGCCTTTAACAGTGCTTTGTGGAAACCCTTCAGGGAGCTCAAGGCTTGCAGGGTACAGGCCACACCTCCTTGCGTGGCCCTGCGATGAACCCTTCTCGCTTTTGGTTTGTTTGGACTCACTGTGTGTCAGGCACACGAATTCACACTAACAGTAAGATGGCTTATTTTGTGTGTTTTCCCATTCTATCACACTGTGCCCCTGAAGGGCAGTGACTAAGTTCATATCTCAATCTCATGTTTTAATCAAAGGGAAATTACAGTGTGCAATGCTTTTTCAAGCCTCTGGGTCTTTGCACATTCCCTCTGGTTGCAACTATCTACCCAACTCTCTTCATCTACTTCAGATCAGTTCAGTTCATTTGCTCAGTCATGTCTGACTCCTTGTGACCCCATGGACTGTAGCACACCACACTTCCCTGTCCATCACCAACTCCTGGAGCTTACTCAATCTCATGCCCATCGAGTCGGTGATGCCATGCAACCATCTCATCCTTTGTCGTCTCCTTTTCCTCCTGTGTTCAATCTTTCTCAGCATCAGGTGAGTCAAAGTATTTGACTTTTCTAGTGAGTCAGTTCTTCACATCAGGGGGCCAAAGTATTTGAGTTTCAGCTTCAGCATCGGTCCTTCCGATGAATATTCAGGGCTGATTTCCTTTAGGATTGACTGGTTTGATCTCCTTGCAGTCCAAGGGACTCTCAAGCGTCTTCTCCAACACCACAGTTCCAAAGCATCAATTCTTTGGCGTTCAGCTTTCTAAAGAAACTAGTCCAACTCTCACATCTATACATGACCACTGGAAAAACCATAGCTTTGACTAGACAGACCTTTGTTGGCAAAGTAATGTCACTGCTTTTTAATATGCTGTCTAAGTTGGTCATAACTTTTCTTCCAAGGAGCAACTGTCTTTTAATTTCATGGCTGCAATCACCATCTGCAGTGATTTTGGAGCTCAGAAAATAAAGTCTGTCACTGTTTACATTGTTTCCCCATCTATTTGCCATGAAGTGATGGGACCGGATGGCATGATCTTAGTTTTTTGAATGTTGAACTTTAAGCCAGCTTTTCCACTCTCCTCTTTCACTTTTATCAAGAGGCTCTTTAGTTCCTCTTTGCTTTCTGCCATAAGGGTGGTGTCATCTGTGTATCTGAGGTTATTGATATTTCTTGCTGCATTTTTGATTCCAGCTTGTGCTTCATCCAGCCTGGCATTTCACATGATATACTCTGCATATAAGTTAAATAAGCAGGGTGACAATATACAGCCTTGACGTACTCATTTCCCATTTTGGAACCAGTCTGTGTTCCATGTCTGGTTCTAACTGATGCTTCTTGACCTGCACACATATTTCTCAGGAGGCAGGTAAGGTGGTCTGGTATTCCCATGTCTTGAAAAGTTTTCCACAGTTTGTTGTGATCCACACAGTCAAAGGCTTTGGTATAGTCAATAAAGCAGAAGTAGATATTTTTCTGGAACTTTCTTGCTTTTTCTATGATCCAACAGATGTTGGCAATTTGGTTTCTTTCCTCTGCCTTTCTAAATCCAGTTTGACATGGAAGTTCACGGTTCATGTAGTGTTGAAGCCTGGCTTGGGGAATTTTGAGCATTACTCCCCTAGTGTGTGAGATGAGTGCAATTGTGTGATAGTTTGTACATTCTTTGGCATTGCCCTTCTGTGGGACTGGAATGAAAACTGACCTTTTCCAGTCCTGTGGCCACTGTTGAGATTTCCAAATTTGCTGGCATATTGAGTGCAGCATTTTAACAGCATCACCTTTTAGGATTTGAAATAGTTCAATTGGAATTCCATCATCTCCACTAGCTTTGTTCATAGTGATGCTTCCTAAGGTTCATTTGACTTTGCATTCCAGGATGTCTGGCTCTAGGTGAGTGATCATACCATTGTGGTTATTGGGGTCATAAAGATGTTTTTTGTATAGTTCTGTGTATTCTTGCCACCTCTTCTTAATATTTTCTGCTTCTGTTAGGTCCATATCATTTCTGTCCTTTATTGAGCCCATCTTTGCATGAAATGTTCCCTTGGTATCTCTAATTTTCTTGAGGAAATCTCTAGTCTTTCCCATTCTATTGTTTTCCTCTATTTCTTTGCATTGATCACCGAGAAAGGCTTTCTTACCTCTCCTTGCTATTTTTTTGAACGCTGTGTCCAAATAGGTATGTCTTTCCTTTTCTCTTCTGCTTTTAGCTTCCCTTCTTTTCTCAGCTACTTGTAAGGCCTCCCCAGACAACACTTTTGCCTTTTTGCATTTCTTTTTCTTGAGGATGGTCATGATCAATGCCTCCTGTACAATGTCACAAACCTCCATCCATAGTTCTTTAGGAACTCTATCAGATCTAATTCCTTGAATCTGTTTGTCACTTCCACTGTATAATCATAAGAAATTTGATTTGGGTCATACCTGAATGGTCTAGTGATTTTCCCTACTTTCTTCCATTTAAGTCTGAATTTGGCAATAAGGAGTTCATTATCTGAGGCACAGTCAGCTCCCGGTCTTATTTTTGTTGACTGTATAGAGCTTCTCCATCTTCGATTGCAAAGAATATAATCATTCTCATTTCAGTATTGACCATCTGCTAATGTCCATGTGTAGTGTCTTCTCTTGTGCTATTGGAAGAGGGTGTTTTCTATGACCAGTGCATTCCTTGGCAAAATCCTGTTAGCCTTTGCCCTGCTTCCTTTGTACTCCAAGGCCAAATTTGCCCGTTACTCCAAGTATCTCTTGACTTCCTACTTTTGCATTCCAGGCCCCTATGATGAAAAGGACATGTTTTTTGTGTATTGGTTCTAGAACGCCTTGTAGGTCTTCATAGAAACATTCAACTTCAGCTTTTTCAGCATTACTGGTTAGGGCATAGACTTGGATTACTGTGATATTGAATGGTTTGCCTTAGAAATGAACAGAGATCATTCTGTCATTTTTGAGATTGCACCCAAGTATTGCTTTTCAGAATCTTCTGTTGACTATGAGTGCTACTCCATTTCTTTGAAGGGATTCTTGCCCACAGTAGTAGATATAATGGTCATCTGAGTTCAACTCATCCATTCCAGTCCATTCTAGTTCCGTGATTGCTAAAATGTCAGTGTTCACTCTTGCCATCTCCTGTTTGACCACTTCTAATTTACCTTGATTCATGGACCTAACATTCCAGGTTCCTATGCAATATTGCTTTTTACAGCATCAGACTTTACTTCCATCACCAGTCACATCCACAGCTGATTGTTGTTTTTGCTTTGGCTCCATCTCTTCATTCTTTCTGGAGTTATTTCTCCATTCTTCTCCAGTAGCATATTGGGCACCTACTGACCTGAGTAGTTCATCTTTTAGTGTCCTTTATTTTTGCATTTTCATACTATTCATGGGGTTCTCAAGGCAAGAATACTGAAGTGGTTTGCCATTCCCTTCTCCAGTGGACCACGTTTTGTCAGAACTCTCCACCGTGACCTGTCTGTCTTGGGTGGCCCTACATGGCATGGCTCATAGTTTCATTTAGTTAGAAAAGGCTATGGTCCATGTGATCAGTTTGATTAGTTTTCTGTGATTGTGGTTTTCACTCTGTCTGCCCTGATGGATAAGGATAAGCGGCTTATGGAAGCTTCCTGAGGGAGAGACTGACTGTGGGAGAAACTTCATCTGCTTAGTGAGCTCCTGTTTATCCTGCATAACCCAGCCTCCCCTGACTTAAGACAGAGTTGATGATTCTCTTTTTTATTTCATCTCTTATCACGTGGTACTTAATACTTTACTGTCTGTCTTGTCTCCCAGTCTGTGAGGTCTGCCCTTAAGGGCAAAGTGCATGTCTTCTTGGTCGTTGCATCTTTACCATCTGTCAGGGATCCTGGAACATACCAGATATCTAATAAAAGTGTGTTGAATACTGAGTGAAGCAAATATGGAAAGTTGTTTTAAAAACATACAGAATTTCTCTGTAAACATAAATGAGGCCCAGTTACCCCCTTCTGTACACGCGTCAGGGAACAAAAGTAATTGACTCTTTTAAAAGGCTGTACGGTTTACAAAGTGCTTTCACATGTTCTATTTTGTCTAATCTCTACAACAGCTTTGTTAAGGAAGTGGAATTTGCCTCACTTTATGGATATGTTGCAGAGAGAAGTCAATTCTGACTCCATGCTGAAACTGTTTCTTTGACTTGCTTTCTGTTGCTTTTGTTATTATAATCATACATGATAGCTTGCCTTAGAGAGTTCCGCTCCTCTGCCTGACTGTTGGGCTTCCCTGGTGGTTCAGCTGGTAAAGAACCTACCTGGCAATGCAGGAGGCAGAGAGACATGGGTTCAGTCCTTGTGTTGGGAAGATCCCCTGGAGAAGGGAATGGCAACCCACTCCAGTATTCTTGCCTGGATAATCCTGTGGGCAGAGGAGCCTGGTGGGCTTCAGTCCATGGGGTCGAAAAGAATCAGACACAACTAAGCAACTAACACTTTCATTGCCTGACTGTTAAGCTAAATGCCTTTGCTCATAACCCGGTTCACCTGTAGATTGCAGGAAGAAAGAAATTAACACATCCCCCTGCCTGAGGCTTGTCATTCGAGGAGATATTTGCAAGATCATTGGCCTTTTTTCTTTGTTTCATCGCCATTCCCATCTCTGTCCCAGAAGAGAACCTAGCATCTAGACTCTGACAAGATGATTACTTTGAGACATTAGGCTGCCATCTTCTCAGACAGCAGGCTCTCCAAATAATGTCTTATTCCTTACCTCAACACCTTGTCTCTCAGATTCATTGGCCTATTGTGTGGCGAGCACTTGGTAACAGATACAGAGTCTTAGGGAGGTTGTGATTTGGCCAAAGTCAAACATCTGGTAGGTATTGTCCTGTAGAAAACCACTTCCATTCTGGAAATTTTACTCTGCTGTTGATTGGAGGTACAAACAGGCATCCTATAGCCTTTGTGCTAACTGCCCAATCCCAAATAAATAATACTCTTAAGTCCTGATTCACATAGATTTTGACCACTGGCTAAGGCCATCTTCTTCTTCAGCATAGACTCTGCTTGACCAAGCCATCTCACTATGAACTTTATCTGATGAGTTATCAGATAGGCAGCATAGCAAGCACATCTTAGTGGGAAGAATGTGGGTTTCTGTGCCAGGTGGACCAAAGTGGCTTAACCACTAACCAGTTTTTATCTCATGGGCAATTATTTCATGTCTTTGAGCCTTGATTTGTTTATCTGTAAAACAGGGATTATAATAGTTGTGATATTATGATTTATAATGAGAAATGTATATTTGGTCTTCATCTCAGTTCTGGCACCGAGCTCCTAAAACTTTTGACATTTCCTAAACAGTAAGGAAATGGCACCCCACTCCAGTATTCTTGCCTGGAGAATCCCATGGATGGAGGAGCCTGGTGGGCTACAGTCCACGGGGTCGCAAAGAGTCGGACGCAACTGAGCAACTTCATTTCAATTCAAACAGTAAGAACACTGAAAGTGAAAGGAATGGCTGTCTCTTGTTATTCATAATAAGCCCCTTTCTGCCACCCCAAAGTTTATGTTAATGAGGTGACTTTTGAAAATACTCTAAGGATGGGAGCTAGTTGCCTGGAGAACCTACCATGTTACTTGAGGGTTGGAACTTTCAATCCCAGTCCCTAACCTCTGGGGAGGAGGGCACAGCTGGATTTTAAATCAGTCACCAGTGGCCAGTGATCTAATCAATCATGCTTATATAATGACACCTTCATAGAAGTCTAAAAGGATGGGTTTCTGAGGACTTCCAGGTTGGTGGAACATGGAAACGTGCTGAGACAGTGTGCTCGGAGAAAGCGTGGAAATCCCTCACCCTTTCCCCACACCTCATTCTATGCCTCTCTTCCATCTGGCTTTTACTGAGTTATGTCTCTTTATAATAAACTGGTAATCTAGTAATTTCTCTTCCTAGAATGCTTCCTTGGTGACACAGTGGTAAAGAATCCTCTTGCCAATGCAGAAGATGTAAGAGACACAGGTTTGATCCCTGGGTTGGGGAGATCCCTGAAGTAGGCAATGGCAACCCATTTCCAGTGTTCTAGCCTGGGAAATCTCATGGACAGAGGAACGTGGTGGACAACAGTCTATGGGGCTGCAAAGAGTCGGACACTACTGAGCATGCAGGCATGCTTATTCCTTATTAATGTAGTAATTAAACTGTTCTGAGTTCTGTAAGAAACACTAGCAAGTTAAACCCAAGGAGTGGATACTGGGAACTTGTGACTTATAGCCAGTTGGTTGGAAGGACAGATGACAATAGGACTTGTAATTGGTATCTGAAGTGGGGACACTCTTGCAGAACTGAGCCCTTAACCTGTGGGATCTGATGCTATCCCCAGGTAGATGGTGTCAGAATTGAGTTAGATCGTGGGACACCAGTGCATGTCACAGAATTGCTTGATGTATGGAAAACTCATATGTCTGATGTCACAAATATAGTAGTATAGAAGGTGAGAGTAAAGGAGAGACACAAAGGAGTGTGTTTTTTCCCTTTAGAATTGTATTTTTCTCATCAGCTTGTTGTGAGGATTAGATGAGGCACGGTGTGCCTACTGGCACACACTGAGTTCCAAGTAAATGTCGCTTTCCTGCCATTCCTCTGCCTAAGGCCGTTCTGTGTATTAGATCTATTTGCCTCATCATGCAGCTTGAGTTTTTTTTTTTTCAAGGACTTAAACAGATTTTTAGAAGAACTTAGAAGATTCTTTTCTCCTACAATGACTCTAAGAAGACTATTGTCTGTCATTTCACTGATAATTACAAGAATCCACTGCCAAACGACAGCTGATTGCCAGGGCTGCCTTGCCTGGGACATTTGCCAATCTTAAGGCATGGACAAAAGGGAGGGCAGGAATGCAATCTAGGAGACCAGCCTTCTCAGAGCCTCCCTCAGGAGAGACCCGCATGGCAGCCTATAGAATACCAGCACAAGAAGACCTCCCTTGAAGCTGAGAGGTCTCACTGGGTTTGGTCTGCATGCAAGAAAAGCAAACTATTGTCTACACCCCTGGGCAGACTGTATTGCTTGCTAAGTTTTGTTCAGTAGAGGAACTTTAACATTTGGGGTTTATTCCTATATCGTACACTGGGTCATTCACATCCCAGATGAGCCCTGGTGGACCGCAGATAGTTAGAGAGAGCCTGTCTGGTTGCGCCTTCCAAGAAACACAGGTAGGAATGAATACCAGATTCCAGGTACTATCTGAGACAGTGGACTAAAGAGCATGTGGCCCCTGAGGTGACATAAAGGTGGACTCAGCAAGGTCTCATTCTTTGATTTTTTTTTCAAGGTTAAAAACTCCAAAGTTGGGAATCTTTCAGTCCTGAGTTTTAGAAGGTGCTATACATGTGGTGTGGGGCTTTCCTGGTGGCTCAGTGGGAAAGAATTGGCCTGCTATGCAGGAAACAGAAGAGATACATGTTTAATCCCTGTGTGGGGAAGATCCCCTGGAGTAGGAAATGGCAACCCAGTCTGGTATTCTTGCCTTGGAAATTCCATGGACAGAGGAGCCTGGTGGGCTATAGTCCATAGAGTCACAAAGAATCGACATGACTTAATGACTTAACAAGTTTGGTGTAGAGAAACCATGATCAGTGTTCACAGCCAACCCTCATGGAGGGTTAGATAGGTAGGTAGGTAGGTAGGTAGGTAGGTAGATAGGTAGGTAGATAAATAGGTTAGGTAGATACTGTTAACCCAGGAGTGATTCTGATAGCATCTCTCTCTGTTCCACCAAAGACAACCTTGCCTTTTCCAGCCCTTCTGTCCTCCATCCTCTTGTGTCTGGAGTGAAGCATGGTGGGTCCACGTGTTAAGGTGCTGAGCAAAGGAGGGGCGTGTCACAGGAAGAAAGATGTGAAGCTTGTAAAAGAGAACGAGTTTTTTTCTGGAGGGTGGGGGTGGGTAGGAGATGAGAGTTGAAGAGAAAGACTTTGGAGCAGCTGTGGGGTTGCAGCCTGGTGTGCTCATAAACCAGCTCTCTGGTAACATAAAAGGAGACTTTCCCAGTCCCATGGTGTAAATACTTTCACTATGGCTGATCACAAGCTGCCAACATGAAGTCAACTGGCTAGAAAAATTCAGCATACCACCCAGTGGGAAGGAAGTAAAGAGAAAAGAAAAGCTTTAGTATTTTAATCACCTTTAAGGTTCTTTGAGAAACAAGGCTGAAGAATCCTGTTACCTTGAGCTCCTGAACTAGGTGTTTGAATTATAAGGCTATCCTGACAGGTTCAAATAAATTTCCTGGTTAATAAGGGCAACACTCAGAAAGAAAGGGGGAGAGAGACCTAAGCTTGTTGAGTACTTATTATGTGTCTAGTATTTCATATACTTTATGGCATTCACATCTCACAACAACACTAGACCGAGTATGATTGGTTTCATGTTACAGGTAAGAAAATGCAGGTTCAGAGATTTGAAGTAAGTTTCCTAAAGTCATACCTCTAGGAAGTATGCCTCTGTTCTCTCTTGACTCCAAACTCAGGGTTTGTTCACCATCCTGTATAACCTTGGGCTTCCCTGGTGGCTCAGATAGTAAAGAATCCACCTGCCATGCAGGAGACAAGAGTTCAGTCCCTGCATGAGGAAGATCCCCTGGAGAAGGGAATGGCTACCCACTCCAGTATTCTTGCCTGGAGAATCCATGGATGGTGGGCTACAGTCCATGGGGTCTCAAAGAATCAGACACGACTGAGCAACTAACACTGCCCAGTCTGTTCCACTGTGACCCACAGCAGAAGTCCAGCATGCAGCATCCAGAAGGGTCATTGCATCATCTTCAGTTTCCCATTCATTATTTCCACTAAGAGGATACTTTTACTCAAAACCTCTGTTCCCATATATTTGCCTTCTCTCCTCTTCTTCCCCTGTAGTTCTCATTGTATTCCAAAGTCCAAAATACACTGTTATTTCAAGAGCACAACTAACTTTCATCTTGATGTGAGAGTTTTAGAAATACAAACCTTGCATCAGGCAGAACCTGTGAATTTCCACTCAGGCTACTCAGGGAGCTTTCCCAAAGGCCCCGGTCCTGAACATACCCCTCAACTGTTGTGGCCCATAAGCTTTTGGTCTGAAAACTCTTCTAGCTGTTTCTTGAGACTCTAAACCTCTAGATAGTGGTTCTTCTTATTTGTTAACATCAAGCTTGCTTCTTGAGTCCAACATGAGCTCTCATTTGTGGTAGTTTTTTCAATCTCTGGGTAAGTAGATACCTGTTTTTCTTCTACCCCCAATCTCCATGGCCTTAGGCATCACTTTTTCAGTGGGTAGGTAAGTCTGTGGTCCATTGATTTTGGATGAAACACACATCCCTGGATCTGGCTACTATTCTGTTCGCTGCCAGCTTTTTGTTCTCTGTGTGGTTCCTCTCTAATTACCTTGCAGGAGTTTTCCATCCCAGTTACAGATCACCGATGTATTGGATCACTGCTGTGTTGGGAGGATCTGGATCCTGTACTATGGTATCCCCAGTTTGTGGTTCTTATTATATATCTGCAAGTTAGAGGAAATCATTGGCTTGTCTAGGGAAAACCTCATGAACTTTCATCTTGTGAAAAGTTTAAAAAGTACCCAAATGAGTATTCAGAAAGGCAGAGAGTTTAGGTCTGTTAGAGTATGGCTCTGCAGTCACAGGCTACTTAATTTTCATACCATTTAACAGCTGATGAATCTTCAAATCTCGTGTTCTTAATCTGTAACATGGGACTATTAATAGAATGTAGCTTAGAGGATTGCTGGGAAGATCAAATGCAATAACACATGCCTAATGCTTAGCACAATGCCTGGTTAAATTAATACCAACCATGATTATAATTGTTTCTCAGGATGTAGCCCAGAGATGATATTTCACAGGGTGTCTTTGATATATGAGATGATCAATAATCATTTATGCTCATATTGCCTTGAAACATCAAGTTTCTGCCTCACGGGAGCACCCCGACCCTCCCTCAGCCAGGAGGTTTAGACTTAGGTAGGAGAAGCAGTGGGGAAGGACTTTTCTTATTAGCCCAGTGTTCCAAAGTTGTCTGTCTGAAGAGGGGAGAGAGTGTGGGGTGTGGGTAGAAGATGTTCCTTTTGAATCAAAGCAGAGCTTAGATGTATCCCTAGTAGGATTTTCTGGGATAGCAAATTATATTTTCCCTGTAGCATTCTTTTGGAGAAGGAAATGGCAACCCTCTCCAGTGTTCTTGCCTAGAGAATCCCATGGACAGAGGAACCTGGTGGACTGCCGTCTATGGGGTAACACAGAGTCAGACACGACTGAAGTGACTTAGCAGCAGCAGCAGCAGCAGCAGCATTCTTTAATGGAAAACCTTCCAAATTTCAAACCTCAAAAAAGCCACAAGCTAACAGCACCCTATAGCGTGGACCTAAAATTTACATTTCCCAATGAAGACAACATAGTAAGCAGTTGCCATGTAAAATGGAAAGCTATTGTTTTAGTTTCTCTTTTATCACTCAAACACTATGACAATAAATAAATCTTAAACAAAAGAAGTACATATATACATCTCAAGTTTCTCACTTCAAAAACTGAAGATTCCATCCCCCTGCAACTTTTCATACTCTGAGGTTTTGTTCATATGTTTTTATTATTTTTTACATAATTGTATCTATGGCATAAAAAATTTTTGCATTTTACTTTTTAAAAACATATTTTTAAATGTTTTTTGAGAATTTTCAAATCAACTATAGCTTAATATGTATTATTTATAATACCTGAATATTGTTCAGTTGAGATAATTGACAATGGTTCAATCAATGTTGGAGAAGGAAATGGCAACTCACTCCAGTGTTCTTGCCTAGAGAATCCCGTGGATAGAGGAGCCTGGTGGGCTACAGTCCATGGGGTCGTGAAGAGTCGGACATGACTGAGCGACTTCACTTTCACTTTTCACTTTCATGCATTGGAGAAGGAAATGGCAACCCAGTCCAGTATTCTTGCCTGGAGAATCCCAGGGACAGAAGAGTCTGTTGGGCTGCCGTCTATGGGGTTGCACAGAGTTGGACATGACTGACGTGACTTAGCAGCATGCTGTTTCTAGGGCTTCCCCAGTGGCTCAGCTGTAAAGAATCTGCCTGTGATGCAGGAGTTGCAGGAGACCCAGGTTTGATCCCTGGGTGGGGAAGATCCCTTGGAGGAGGGCACGGCAACCCAGTCCAGTATTCTTTCCTGAAGAATCCCATGGACAGAAGAGCCTGTCAGGCTACAGTCCATGGGGTCACAAAAAAAGAGTCAGACGGCACTAAAGGGACTTAGCATTCATGCATACAGCTGTTTCTAATCTTAAAATGATGCTCTAAGGAAGATCTTTGACTATATATGTATTTCTATATACGTGATATCTTTGTGTGTATATATGTGTGTGTGTGTGTGTGTGTGTGTGTGTATATGGCTTCCCAGGTGGTGCAGTGGTAAAGAATCTGCCTCCCAATGCAGGAGACACAAGAGACTCAGGTTTGATCCCTGAGTCAGGAAGACCCCCCCTTGGAGTAGAAAATGGCAATCCACTCCAGCATTCTTGCCTGCACAATTCCATGGACAGAGGTGTCTGGTGGGCTAGAGTCCATGGGGTCACAAATGGTTGGACACCACTGAGCATGCATATGCACATATATATATCCACACATTCACCCATATATTTCCTTTATTTGCTTTATTCCCTTGCAAACAATTCTTATATTTCTGATTATTGACCCAAAGGACAGGAACATTTACATAGAAGTCAATATTTTAGAGCATTCAACTTGTGAGGATTAATGAAATTACGAAGATATTTAAGATCCCAGGGTAAAGAGAATTCTCACTGTGCTATAAAACTAATCCATTTCTCTGTGAAACAAAGCCGTGTTCAGCTTCCAGGAAAATCACCAGAAACAAATAGCATTTCCTTTCAGCTGAAGCAGTTTTCCTCTGCCTACAGAAGCTATTGTTTACATAATTACGTTAGTTTGGGATTGGCTGAGCCCTTTAACCTGGAGTGGGGCTATTCCAGGCTGACAGATGTGCTGCTGCTGTGGGTTTGGATTCATGCCCGAGGGCCCCATTAGTGTTTGGTCAGCGGGTTCCACGCTGGCGCTCGGGTGGCACACTGCCTGCTAAGCTAGCAAGCCCGTTAGCTCGCTGGGCCCAGGCCTGAAGCAAAGTGGGAGTCTGGGAAGGCTGACAGAAAACAGGGCTGCTTTGGGGTCATCTCCCAAAAACCTCTGGAACAGTTCACTTCTCACTTCTGTGATAAAATGGGATGCTGCTGAGATGGGGGGAAGGGTCAGAGGCTGTGCTGGCGGCCTTGCAGCTGGGAGACAGATGTCCTTATTAAAATACATGCCTGCACCCCGCTTCTGTTTCAGCTGCCTTTTTCAAAAGAAGCAAATATAGCTGTTACCTTATTAGAAAATGAAAGGATTGGCAGCCTCACTGGGGGAACACAATGGTTTCACTCCAAGCTGGCTTTACCCCAGGTTCCAGAGGTACCAATGAATAATGTGTGAGACAGAGTTGGAGACTATTTACATTCACTGGAATGTGGAAAGAGTAAGAACCCTAGATGCCTGTGAATAAGTTTTCTGCTCCTCAGAAACCCTGAGCCCTTTTAGCCAAGTACTCAGGAAAGGTAGTCCTGCATTTTTGTTTGAAGTTCTCGAATCATCTCCCATTATAGCATCTACTATAATTGGGATTGACACAGTTGTTGCTTCTCTGCAGCACGTGTAGCATGGGTAGCTCTTGCTGATACCTGTTCTCTCGTCACCTTCCTATTTGTCGTGGAAACTTCCTCCCGTGAACCTGCAGGTTTTATGGTGACAACACGGGGCACACCTGCCAAAATGACCCCATGTCAACCAGCGTTCCTTATCACTTTACAGAACTGTGCTGGCCCTCCAAATGGTGAGTAACAGGTGACTCAGCAGAGATGTTGAGCATTTGCTTACTTAAATGAGCATATTAATATGTGATATATGTCACAAGTCTAGCATGTTTGTGCAAATAGCAGAAAATACAAACTTACAGGTATAATCAGATTGCCAGGTTAACGGCATACTTAGGTAGTGTAAAGGATGCCATGATAAGAAGGTTTAAAACAGGAACAGTTTGAAGGTAAAACCAAAGAAAGAAAAAGGTTTGGCTCATGTCCCTCCTTGATTCTGCTAGTTTCCTGACATGACCAACTGCTCTCTCCACTCAGCAAGACACCCATAGGCACTGCCACCCATGATCACAGAGAATGTGCCAGGCAGGAGGACAGAGTGGAGCAAAACACGTTCCATATGCATGTATGTATGGCTGAGTCCTTTCACTGTTCACCTGAAAGCATGATAATGTTGTTAATTGACTATATCCCAGTACAAAATGTTTTTGGTGTTAAATAAATAAAAATGGGCTTCCCAGGTGGTGCTGGTGCTAAAGAACCCTCCTCCTGCTAATGCGGCTCGATCCCTGGGTCGGGAAGATTCCCTGGAGGAGGGAACCCACTCTGGTATTCTTATCTGGAGAATCCCTTGGACAAAGGAGTCTGGTGGGCTACAATCCACAGGATCGCAAAGAGTTGGACACAACTGAAGTGACATGGCATGAATGCAAAAAATAAAATTTAAAAATAAAATTAACTAATTAACTTTTAAAAAAGAATGCATAAACATGTTCCACAGAGCCTGCTCTGCCTCCAGTGGCTCCTCCTGGCAGCATCCCACAAAGTGTATTATTTTCCAAGAATTACAGGGTCAGTTCTTTCACAGTAGCTCAGGCATGAAAGCAGAGAAGAGGCATGGTTGCTATGGTACTTTTACTGTACATCTTTCTAGTCCCCACAAAACTCTGACAAATGCAATTGTCTATTTCCCTCCCCAGCTGAAACTGGGCTTTATGCCTGCCATCGTTTCCAGATGAATTAAATCTTCAAAGAAACATGCTTTGTCACAGAAGCAAGCATGACCTATCTTTGTAGTTCTGAGTGTCACGTTTCTCTTCCTCTCTGTTCCTCAGTTCTTATTTTGGACGGAAACAAAAGCTCTGATAAATAGGGAACACGCATGGCACTGGGGATACATTTTAATAGTTGCAAAGTTGACAGGGCATGCTTACACGTTTTGTCTAAAGTGGCTTTCATGTACAGTGTTATGATTCAAAGTTAAATTAATCTCCAATGTTCTATAAGGCAGGGAGTGAGCACACAGGACGAGAACTCTCGTGACGGATACGGATCCACCTCCAGCTGATTTTGTGATCTTTGATCTTACAGTGCCTGGCCTAGACGCAGTCCGTGCACCCATCCATAAAGCGGGAAAAACATGTTTTTCTGTATCTCGTGTTTCCGGAGATACAGAGTGTTATGAGGATCAACTTGATTTTATTTATGCTTTTGCTACTTGGCAAAGAAGTGCTTTATATCCTATGGATTTAATGTTTTAGTATTCCCCCACTTTCAAGTTTTATTTTGAAGATAATAAGGCAAATACCAAACATTAGAGACCTCAAATATGTAATGTTACACAAAGCACTGGCATTTGTTTGCTTTTTCCAGGCCGAATAGAACTAGAAAGCAGAGCGTAACGGTTCACTCATGCTGCAAACTTTTGGACTGCAGCCTAGATTAAAACAACAACAACAATACCAACAAACACAAAGGGTACAGTTGCCCCAGCCACAGAAATCTGTTTTATGGGTTCCAATAAATTCTTGGCAAATGAAAAGTATGAAGCAATCTGCAGTCTTTGTTTGGTAGAGGCCAAAGGTTATCCATTTACAGGGATGGAAGATATTTTTCCTCGAAAGAGATGGGTACTGAGGTTGGGAAGAAAGAGGAAAAAGCGTGCATAGCCCACTGATGCTGGCGGCTCAACAGGGTGTCTCTCTCAGGCTCTGCTAATCCCTCAGTTTTCATAAGCTGGGGCAGGGGCGGGGGTGGGGGGACCAAAGGCCGCGCTTCAGGCTGCAGCGCAGTGGTGAAGGCTGCCAGGCGCGCATGGCTGCATCCCAAACACAGGGGTCCCTGTGAACTGATGGTCAGAAGATTTCTCTTTATTTCCAGGCATTGCAAGGGAAGTTTATAAACCAGTCTACTGAAAAGCTCCAGTCTGTTGCTCTTCATGGGCAATTTTTTTCTTTTCTATTAGAAAACAGGAGAGAAGAAATAGATTCACTTTTTTTTTTTTTAAAAGGAAAAAAGAACAGAAAAAAGGAAAAAGTCCAAATGTATTTTTTTTTAAGTCGAAGATAAATGTTGATGGAAACTTTAGTTTCTGTATTTTCTTTCTTCTTTGTTAATTGAAGAGCTCTCCATGGTTGACCTGGTATCAATTTAGAGCTTAGCCTACCAGCCCTGAAGTAAATCTGCATACATATTTTATTGAAAGTCACCTTTAAAATCGCTGAAATGGCACTGTTTATAGTGCTAAGGAATGCTGCAAAGAGAGAGAAAGGAAGAGTACATGAGAGAGAGGATGTGATTCATTTGGCCAGTCCTAGGGATAGGCAGCCTTGGTGGTGCAGCTTCTGGGATAGCATCAGTAGGCCACGAGCAGTTGCCCCCTGTGCTGCCAACCCAAAGAGCGCTTGTTAAACCGGGGTCAAAGGTCAAGGGGCTCCTGGCCAGCATTCAGAGGTCTGGAAGACTTCTTGTTTGGGTTGTACTTCCCCAACTCAACAGATAAAGTTCTGCTCCAGTGCTAAATATGCCATTTTGGCCTCTAAAAAGATGGAACATTGGTGCCACGGTGACCTTAAGAAAATAAAAATAAATCAAGAGCATATAGCATACTTAATAGTTTCTCCATCATAGTTGAACATCTTGTACAAATTCACCATTTAAATTTTCAGAGTTTCCAAGGAGCTTAATTACACACAGATCAGTTTTATAAATGTATGTGTATGTTCAGTTGCTCAGTCGTGTCCAACTCTTTGTGACCCTGTGGACTCTAGCCCATGAGGCTCCTCTGTCCGTGGGATTCTCCAGGCAAGAATACTGGAGTAAGTAGCCATTCCCTTTTTCAAGGGATCTTCCCAACCCAGGGATCAAACCTGGGTCTCCTGCATTTTGGGCCAGGCTAATTGTTTACCATCTGAGTCACCAGGGAAGCCCATACATATGTTTACATATATACTTTTTCCAAATAGTTGAAAGTATGAAATAGACCGTCATTTCATTCTGTGTGTTTATGCAGTTTATGCCTTCAAATGCTTTTAATTGAATAGGTTTGTAACTAAGCCAAATACATCTACCCAGTGCATTTATATGGAATTAGAAGTTAATGTTTGAGTGATATTATGGAACTGAAGGGTAAAACTTAAAAGACCTGGGCAATATTGATAGTATATTCCATCTCCATATAAAGATTCTCTGGTGCTTTGAGGTCATGTTACTTAATCTCTCTGAGCCTCAGTTTCCACATTTTTAAAGTAGGGATTATAACATACCTACACGGAGCCATTGTGAAGATAAAATAAGGTGCATAACCCAGAGGAAAAGCTCAGTGAAATGTCATTGCTATAATTATGATTGGAGATTGTTATTCCTCTAACATAATTATGAGCTTACAATTTACTAGGGATCTCTACTTCTGCTTTTCACATTTCCAAATTGTGACTGTTCCTTTCCCTGTTCATACACTGGATGATAACAAAAATAAGGGGGAAATGGTGAGCTCTTCCGAAGCCATGAGTGGGCGATCGTTAATGCCGCTCACCATATATTTCCAGCTCTGTGTTTTCTGGGCACATGGATGAAGGCACTTTTGATTTTATTTATTGGATGGGACCACATGACATTTACTTGTTGGTATAAGACTTCCAAAGCTCCAGTGCTCTAACTCAGCATCCCAGTACAATGGGTGTGTACTGTAATGACAGAAATGTTTTCTATCTACACTGTCCTACAGAGTAGCCACTGGCCTTCTATGACAATGAGTACTGGCAATATGGCTAGTGCAACTGAGAAATTAACTTTTATTGAATTACTTTTCATTTAAATTATGCAGCCACATGTGGCTGGGCATCACCATGTTGGATAACATAACTCTAGGTTGTGGCTGTTCCATCAGCCTAAGTCCAGGAGTGAGAACATGATGATATAGGGCCAAGCCCCAGTCAACCTGGGACGTATAGAATGAGGAAAAAACAAGCCTCTGTTGTTGTCAACCATTGAGGCTGAGGGGTTATTTGTTACAACACTATGGCATAGCCTATCCTGACTGATGTAACCATCCAAAGGAAGGTATTTTTACTTTTATTAGAGTCCAATATTGACAAACAATGAATGATTCCTCAGCCACTAGTCCCTCTGTAAGGCATCCCTAATCATAGAGATGCTGAGAGGAATCATCCATGACCTTGGTCCTCACATGGCTGATGAACTCCTTGATAATTTCTGGTGTGGTTATTAAGCTCCATCAGAAGATGAATGCTGCTGCTGCTGCTAAGTCGCTTCAGTCGTGTCGGACTCTGTGCGACCCCATAGAGGGCAGCCCACCAGGCCCCGCTATCCCTGGGATTCTCCAGGCAAGAACACTGGAGTGGGTTGCCATTTCCTTCTCCAATGCATGAAAAGTGAAAGTGAAGCCGCTCAGTCGTGTCTGACTCTTAGTGACCCCATGGACTGCAGCCTACCAGGCTCCTTCATCCATGGGATTTTCCAGGCAAGAGTATTGGAGTGGGGTGCCATTGCCTTCTCTGTCAGAAGATGAATAGGCTTCCTTTGTTCCAGTTGGATACGAGAGAAACCATCAGAAATGTTACCTTATCACAAAGCTTGGGAACCCCAGACTCTTCTCATAATATTTTAGGTCAACTTTCAAGTAAGGGGGATGTGTAGTTAGTCTTTATGAGAGGACTTATTCTCTGTGTTTCCACATTCTCACCACTTGACAGAAAAAAGAGAAATAACTCTAGATTTGATGGAATGGATATGGATTGCAGTTAAAGACTCTGGAGCTGTGGGGCATCTGCAGGTACAGAAACAGTTCTACCCTAGAATTAGGCACTGCCCCTCAACAAGATGGAGAAGGCAATGGCACCCCACTCCAGTACTCTTGCCTGGAAAATCCCATGGACGGAGGAGCCTGGTAGGCTGCAGTCCGTGGGGTCGCTAAGAGTCAGACACGACTGAGGGACTTCACTTTCACCTTTCACTTTCATGCATTGGAGAAGGAAATGGCAACCCACTCCAGTGTTCTTGCCTGGAAAATCCCAGGGACAGGGGAGCCTGGTGGGCTGGTGTCTCTGGGGTCGCACAGAGTCGGACATGACTGAAGTGACTTAGCAGCAGCAGCATCAACAAGAAGGGCTTCCCTGGTGGCTTAGTGGTAAAGAATCTGCCTGCCGATGCAGAAAATGCTAGAGGTGAGGGTTTGATCCCTGGGTCAGAAAGATCCCCTGGAGGAGGAAATGGCTACTGACTCCAGTACTCTTGCCTGAAAGTCTCATGGACAGAGGAGCCTGGTAGGCTATAGTCCATAGAGTCACAAAAAAGTCTTCAAGAAACTTCTCTCAATAGACAATTATATTTTTACACTCCAGCGTGTATACATTAAAAACATTTATTTTGACATGGTTTTCTGTTCTTTCAAATCTATTTTCATGATTAAATTTTTTTCTTGGTAGATGCTGTCATCATTCACACATTCACACACATTAGAAACCTGGGGGCCATCCTGGACTCATCAACTCCTCACCTCTCACATTCTGTCAGTTCTACCCTGTTCACCTCCTTCATTCTGACACCACTGTCAAAGCCATTGCACGTGCTTCTGAGCACTGCCCCAAGGATTGGCTGAGGGGGATGAGGCTCATCGGCATGCCAGCCAGTGAGGATCCACGGCCCAAGGGAATGCCTTTTCTTGTGATGCCCAGAGGGAGCGGCTTTTTCTAAATCCCTGAAATGAGCCAAGGAGGCCAGCTGCAGCTCTCTCTTTGGCCTTAGTTTGCCCTCAATGTCTTTCACCCTGACCAATGAAATCACTTCTAATCTGCCTCCCAACTTTTGGTCTCCTCCTACAGTCCACGCTGTAGCCAGAGTGATGGCTCACAAACGCAGATTTGATAGTGGCACTCTCTTGCTGGAAAACCTGAATGACTTTCCGTTGCCCTCAGAAAGCGCACACTTGTTAAGGTGGCCTGAAGAGAGACCTGTGGTGATGCGGCCTTGGTTACCCTCCAGCCTTTCCCTCCCTGTCTTCCCGCACACTCTTCTCCGCTCCGTCAAACACGATCTGAATTCCTTGTAGAACCTGACCAGGCCCCGGGATCTCTGTCCCTCTGTACCTTCTGCCTAGAATACCTATCCCCCCAATACCTGGGTTGCTTTGGGAACTCTCTTCTTTTGAGACTCCACCAGAGTATCATGTCTTTGATGAAGCTTTTTCTGAACATCCACAAGAAGAACTGTCCTTTCCTCTTTCACACCGTCACTGAACTTACTGGAACTTGTGCATTTTAAGTTCTCCAATTTGTCTGAACTCCTTGGGGGCAGAGTCTGTCATGCCTTCTTTCACTTTGTGTCCCCTGCCCTGAGCACTACCAGGCAGGGAGTGGGCACTCCACAAATCTCTGTTAAATGAATGAATGCCCATTTCATTATTAGGGGCTGAATGCATAATTTTTCAGTGAAACTTCACATAATTGAACTTATTTTAAAAGTTTAAGCTTCTGCCACACCTTTTCTTTTAAACACAGCGGTTTAAACTACAAAATTGCCTTTATGAACTTGATTACTTTCAAAGACGTGTTAGAGTGGCAAAGGGCTGAACTGGAAGGAATTGGGATGAAGGAAGCATAATTGAGTGTACTGGCATTTTTCCGTCTCCCTTCTCACCTGATCCTCCCCAAATGAAAGTGCAAAGAACAATACTGTATTAAGTTTAAAGAAATAAGGCAGTTGTGACCCACAAATGAAATGAAATGAAGAAAACAAGATAAGAACATTCATCTAGAATTTTTAAGGGACACTGACTGTAAAGAGCAATTAAATTGTAGTCAAACAGGCACAGAAAACTTTAAGATGAGAAAATAAAACCTCATGGAAGAAAGGACATATTACAATGTAATCTGAGAAATCAAGATCTTAAATTTTATAGTTGCAGGGGAGAGCCTTTCACATTAAATAGAAAAATTCATGCCTTTAAGTTAGTTCTCATTCAGGTGCCGCAAAAAAAGGAATTTAGATTTCTCTATGTAACCCTTCTCCTCCCAAAACCCATGCTGTGCTGGGGAGGCTGCACTGCATAGGCTTTGGAGCCACACTCCTTGAATTCAAACACTGGGTCTGACATTCCTTAGCTGTATGACCTTAGGTAACTTACATGAACCCCAATTTCCTTATCCATAAAATGGGTATAATGATGGCATCTATGCCATTGTGTTTTAGTAATGATTAACTATATATACACTTGGAATAGTGAGTGTCTCACTAATGATATTACATGATACTATTTTATTATTATTTGAGGGCCAAAATAATCAAAATTTGCAAAGCAATGCAGCTCCAAAGGTCTATTCTCTGAGCCTTTTTTTCTTTTATAAGTGATTCTTCAGGAAATCCAAGTTTTTGTTTGCATGTTTAGTTTTATATAATCAAATATATTATATACACAAATAGTGAGTAAAAGTAGCCACGTTTGCCTTTTCACTTCTTTTTGATGATTTAGAACTCCATCCAGCCTGGGAGAGAGGATTGTTAGTAGAGCTCTAAACCAGGATGCTGATCCTTCCATCATGGGTCTTTCGGATTGTTCTAACCAGTTTGTTCCCTGGCAGCAACTTTGAAATGTGTCCTTCTTACTCTGCTAAGGGGTGTCAAGATACACCCTAAGTTCAACCTGTAGGTCGTGTCAGAAAATGGAAATTAATGTCAAGACTTGCAAATAGGGATATCTTTAAAGATGTTTAATGTTTTAAGTGAAATTAAACATACATGCCAAAACTAGAGAAAAAAATTTTTCTACAAACTTAATTTTAAAAACCTATTGGTTATTTAATTAACCCAATTTTACACTGATGATATGATTAGTAATTCTGTTTGTAAATTGACTGAATGTGCTTTATTATCTTATGATTGCTCTGATTAAAGTATCTAGTTCAATATAAAGTGTAACTTAAATACTCTTTCTGGCCAGCAATATGAAATATGAAAAAGAAAATTACACTTTGAGGATTTCACCACAAATGCTGCTAATCGTATAAATCTGTGTCTGTTATGCTTTATCTTGCAGAATTCAAAAATGAATGAAAAATGAGATTTCCCCCTCAGTTTGTAATGTAAATCAGTATTTTGTTATTTATCAAAGTGACAACATGTTTTTATGATTTTAACTATGTTATTTATATGATTGTCTAAGGTCTTAATATTTTGTGTCCCCAAATTTTTTTGTTTGTGTCTATTTCTGACTTACTTTCATGATCTCTTTATTTATACTGACTTAGAATTATGTTTTTTAAAAAAATAAATAATTTAATACTTAACTGGTTAATCAAAGAATCATATAACTTTAGAAACAAAGAGATTTGTTTATATTCCAACATCTTCATGGCTAAGGACATAATTTGTGGCCTTTCAGATATCCCATGTCACTGGGAGAGTTTTTGGTGTCAGCTGTTTTGACTCAATATTTTGACCCCAAGGACATTTTTAACATAAACATTTCAGTTAGAATTACACCAACATTAAAAAATTTGGTTCAAGAAAGCACTTTCTGGAGTGAAAATCATTAAGACAATTTAATTCCCTGATTAATTTTCTATAGAGTGCATTTAATGGTTTTCCATATTTTTCCGCTTTCCTTTTTATTTTACTAAAATTATTTTCACCAGAATCAATTC
Source organism: Bos indicus x Bos taurus (assembly GCF_003369695.1). Classification (NCBI taxonomy): domain Eukaryota; kingdom Metazoa; phylum Chordata; class Mammalia; order Artiodactyla; family Bovidae; genus Bos; species Bos indicus x Bos taurus. The sequence goes on from NC_040076.1 coordinate 107,301,403, forward strand.
TTTCATTTAAATTTTATGTCAAGTATTCATTTTTGTCATTGAGAAGTTATTTCTAAGTGATTATAGCTTTGGCCATAATGAGTTTTCTCTTTTGGTCATTATTTCTACAAAGTTCAATTTTCTTGGGTGAGTTTTTTTTTTTAAATAAATTAATTTATTTTACTTGGAGTCTAAGTACTTTACAATATTGTGGTGGTTTTTGCCATACATTGACATGAATCAGACACAGGTGTACATGTGTCCCCCATCCCGAACCCCCTCCTCTCTGCCTCCCCATCCCATCCCTCTGGGTTGTCCCAGTGCACCAGCTTTGAGTGCCCTGTTTCATGCATTGAATTTGGACTGGTGATCTGTTTCACATATGGTAATATACATGTTTCAATGCTATTCTCTCAAATCATCCCACCCTCGCCTTCTCCCACAGAGTCCAAAAGTCTGTTCTTTATATCTGTGTCTCTGTTGCTGTCTTGCATATAGGGTTGTCATTACCATCTTTCTAAATTCCATATATATGGTTAATATACTGTATTGGTGTTTTTCTTTCTGACTTACTTCGCTCTGTATAATAGGCTCCAGTTTCATCCACCTCATTAGAACTGATTCAAATGTGTTCTTTTTAATGGCTGAGTAATACTCCATTGTGTATATGTACCACAGCTTTCTTATCCATTCATCCGTAGATGGACATATAGGTTGCTTCCATGTCCTGGCTATTGTAAACAGTACTGCAATGAACATTGAGGTACACGTGTCTCTCTCCATTCTGGTTTCCTTGGTGTATATGTCCATCAGTGGGATTGCTGGGTCATATGGCAGTTCTATTTCCAGTTTTTTAAGGAATCTCCACACTGTTTTCCATAGTGGCTGTACTAGTTTGCACTCCCACCAACAGTGTAAGAAGGTTCCCTTTTCTCCACATCCTGTCCAGCATTTATTGTTTGTTGACTTTTTGATAGCAGCCATTCTGACCGGCATGAGATGGTACCTCATTGTAGTTTTGATTTACATTTCTCTGATAATGAGTGATGTTGAGCATTTTTTCACGTTTGTTAGCCATCTGTATGTCTTCTTTGGAGAAATGTCTTTTTAGTTCTTTGGCCCATTTTTTGGTTGGGTTGTTTATTTTTCTGGTATTGAGCTGCATGAGCTGCTTTTATATTTTTAAGATTAATTCTTTGTCAGTTGCTTCAGTTGCTATTATTTTCTTCCATTTTGAAGGCTGTCTTTTTACTGTGCTTATAGTTTCCTTCATTGTGCAAAAGCTTTTAAGTTTAATTAGGTCCCATTTGTTTATTTTTGATTTTATTTCCATTACTCTGGGAGGTAAGGCATAGAGTGAGTTTTTCATAACAAAATTTTTCAGGAATTTTTTATTTTTTCACCAATTTTTAGTTAATAAATTTTACTGAATATAGTTTTAGTACTTGTAAAGTTTTGATTCTAGCAGTAAGATTAATCATTCCTACCAGGATTAATTCATAATAATTCTTATAAATGACTTAATAATTTGTGTTTGCTTCTTAGTTAATCCATGAGAAAAATTGTAAGGGATTATATGGAGAGAGAAAAAATGACTCAGAAATGTACAGGGAATCAAACAGAAGGGCAGAGAGGCATGGATAGAATGATACAGTGGGACTCAGGGATACAGGTGGAGGCAGAAGCAGAGAGTATTTGGTATACTGATGGGCAGCTTCTTCAATGTACTGTTGGTGTCAAGATATTTATATTTAGGAGTAGGACATCAAGATGGCAGAGTAGAGCACATGGAGCTCACTCCCACATTAAAAACACATAATGAATATATCTACACGTGGAATGATTCTCACTGAAAACTACCTGGAAACTCCTGTACAAGCAAAGCTGTGAGAAAGAACCACATAGAATTGGGTAGGAGGAGAAGAGAAGTGAACAGGCTGGGATCTGTGTGCAGACAAGGTAGGGGATTACCCAGGGATCTTCCCTGGGGAGAGAGTGGTGGAGTCACATGTTGGGTGTCCCAGTCCTGGGTTTCAGCATTGGGAGGACTAGTTCCCTTAGCTGATTTGACAATCAGTGGCAGTAGAGGCTGTAAGAACCCAAGACTCTGCTTGTGAAGAATATGTTCTCTAACACCATACATAAATATAAGCTCAAAATGGATTAAAGACCTAAATGTAAGACTGGAAACTATACAACTAGAGGAAAACAGGCAGAGCATTCTTTTACATTAATCATAGCAATATTTTTGGATCTGTCTCCTAAAGCATGGGAAATAAAAGTAAAAATAAACAAATGGGGTCTAATTAAACTTAGAAGCTTTTGCAGCAATGGAAACCATTGACAAAATGAAAAGACAATCTGCTAAATGGGAGAAAATACTTGCAAATGATATGACCAATAAGGGGTTAATATCCAACATATATAAACAGCTCATGTAACTCAACACCAAACAAACAACCCATTAAAAAATGGGCAGAAGAACTGAATAGACATTTTCCACAAAAGAAATGCAGATGAAAAGACGCTTAACATGGCTCATCATCAGGGAAATGCAAACCAAACCCACAATGAGCTATCGCCTCACACCTGTCAGAAGGGTTAGTGTTAAAAATAACAGAAATAAGAAATGTTGGCAAGGATGTGGAGAAGAGGGAACTCTACTACACTGTTAGTGGGATTGTAACTTGATGTAGCCAATATGGAAAACAGTATAGAGGTTTCTCAAAAAACTGGAATTACCACATGATCCAGCAATTCCAAATATGGGTCTATATCTGAAGAAAACAAAAAGTTCCTGTGCATGAAAAAAATACATGCACCTCAATATTCATAGCAGTATTATTTAAAATAGCAAAGATATGGAAGCAATCTAAGTGCCCATCAACAGATGAATGGATAAAAAAGATGTGGTAGGGACTTCCCTGGTAGGGCAGTGGGTAAGAACGTGCCTGCCAATGCAGGAGACATGGGTGTGATCCCTGGTCCAGGAAGATTCCACATGCTACAGAGCAGCTAAGCCTGTGCACCACATTACTGAGCCCCTTTCTAGAGCCCATGAGACACAAGTACTGAGTCTGTGTGCTGCAAATACTGAAGCCCATGAGCCTAGAGCCTGTGCTCTGCAGCAAAAGAAGCCACCACAATGAGAAGACCGAGCACCGAAATGAAGAGTAGCCCCTGCTCGCCATAACTAGAGAAAGCCCTTGCAAAGCAACGCAGATGCAGTGTGGCCTAAAATAAATAAGTAAATTAATTTAAAAAGGCAAAGATATGCTATATATATAGAGTGGAATATTACTCTATTAAAAAAATAAAAGCCTGACATTTGTAACAACATGGATGGACCTGGAGAGTATTATGCTCAGTGGAATATGTCAGGCAGAGAAAGACGAATCCAGTATGTTAACAGTTATGTGTGTAATCTAAAAAGTAAAATGAACAAATTAATAAAACAAGACAGATACAGATTCACAGGTACAGAGAACAAACTGGTGGTAATTAATGAGGAGAGGGAAGAGAGGAGAGGCCAGATAGGAATAGAGAATTAGGAGGTACAAATTAGGATGTACAAAATAAATAAGCCACAAGGATAGTTCATATGCTGTCGTAAATTAGTATGTACAAAATAATACACCACAAGAATATTTCATATAGCATGTGGAAATCTAGTCATTATTTTTTTTTAAATTTAAATGGAATATAATCTATTAATATATTACTATGTTGTATACCTGAAACAAATATAATATTGTAAATCAACCATACTTCAATAAAAATATTAAATGAAAAAAATATGTAAAAAATTAGAGTGGGTTCACACTGAGGATGGTGACTGCAGCCACGAAATTAAAAGATGCTTGCTCCTTGGAAGAAAAGTTATCATAAACTTAGGCAGTGTATTAAAAAGCAGAGACATCACTTTGCTGACTAAGGTCTGTGTAGTCAAAGCTATGGTTTTTCCAGTAGTCATGTACAGATGTGAGAGGTGGACAATAAAGACGGCAGAGGGCCGAAGAATTGATGCTTTCAAACTGTGGTGCTAGAGAGACTCTTGAGGGTCCCTTGGAGAGCAAGGAGATCAAATTGGTCAATCCTAAAGGAAATCAACCCTGAATATTCATTGGAAGGACTGATACTGAAGCTGAAACTCCAATACTTTGGCCATCTGATGCGAAGAGATGACTCATTGGAAAAGACCCTAATGCTGGGAAAGATTGAGGGCAAGAGAAGAAGTGGGTGACAGAGGATGAATTGGTTGGATGGCATCACTGACTCGATGAACATGAGTTTGAGCAAACTCTGGGAGGGCCAGGGAAGGTCAGGGAAAGTCAGGGAAACGTAGCATGCGGCAGTTCATGGGGTCGCAAAGAGTTGGACATGACTGAGGGACTAAACAACATCATCAATGCTACTTTGCAAAATACTGGCAGAAGCTAGTATATTTCATCTGGGTTACTTATAATCCCCCACACATTTAATGAGCACTAGTGTCCTAGGCACTACAAACCCCAAGATGAAAAAGGCAGCATCTGCATTCTGGAGAGAATTAGCCTGTGAAACTGTGCCCTGAATGTACAGGTTCTCAGCACTCCCATCTCTGACATAAATAAGACCTGGGGCCATCAACCTGACTCCCAGATTTCGATTCTGATGAAGGACTCGAGATCTTTTTCTAGAAGTTCATGAAGTGTTCTACCCAAAGATAAAAATAAGAAAAGGCATTTTGCTTCTTCTACCTATATAAAAAAGCTTCTATAGACAGGATAGAAATGTAAAATAAAAAAGGTGGCACTAGAGGTAAAGAATCTGCCTGCTGAGGCAGGAGACATATGAGAAGCGAATACGACCTCTGGGTGTGGAAGATGCCCTGGAGGTGGAAATGGAACCCCACTCCACTATTCTTGCCAGGAGAATTCCATGGACCGAGGAGCCTGGCAGGCTATGGTTCATGGGGTTGCTAAGAGTCAGACACGATGGAGCATCTGAGCACACATATAAACTTTCTACCAAACAGCCCATGGCTAAGTCACTAAAGTTGCTACCCTATAAACCAGCTTCTGGGAGGAGAAGCTCCAGCCCTGAAAACACTCTACAACCTTTGTTATTATCTGAAAAATGTTTTTAGTTCTTATAAGACTGCTTCTCTAATATTACAAGTGCTTTCATATCTTTTGGAATAATGGCATTTTGTTTGTAAAATGACCTGGAATGTTTGAAAGTGGGCAAATACACAAGAGCAGAGACCATCATGATATATAAGATTCTATCTTTTGCTTTCTGCTACCACTTCCTGTTGTTCTGTATTTATGGCAGGTTGTGATGGAAAGGAAGACCAAGGAAATAAATGACCTCCTTTGAGTTCTAAGACTAGATTGGCCAAAAGAGCTTAGGCAAGCCATCTAACCACCTGAGCTTACTTCTGTAAATAGAGATAATAATTCTTACCTTGCCTACTTCTTAAGAGTTTTTAAGACGATGAAGTGTCATAAGAAATATGGAATTGTTTTGAAACCTGTGATGTGCTAGATACATCATGCATGGAGATTAATGTTCATTAAACATAAATACATCTGCCATGAAAGTTTAAGCTGGCTCCTAAACTCTTCCTTCGGGTGTTTATCCCTGCTCTTTGCTGAATGATGATAAGAAATTTATGTCTCAATGTTACTGCATTATTTATTATACCAATTTCAATGAAACCACCTTCAGTATAAGCAAGGAACAGCAAGAAATTTTTGAATGCCATTCCAGACCACACCACTGGTCCGCGAAGGAAAAAATGCCTTTCTTTTGATGGCCTGGAGTAAAATAAACTGTCCTCCAGCTTTCCAAAAAGGCTGCCAATAGATTTGGTTTCAAGCTCTACGTGGTATGTGTTTGATGCAGAACAGAAGAAAGGGACATCCTAGTGGAAACTGCGGGAGGTGATAAACCTTTGGAGACAATCACTACAAGTGTCTTTAAATAATAAGAAACCAGACTCCTAGAGAGAGAAACAAAAACAAACTGAATGAGATCTGAAGAAAACAAGTCTGAATCCGATTTAGGGAAAAAAAAACAAAACAGGTTACAAAATCCACAAAATCTTGGATCCGTTCCTTGCTAATGAACAAGTGAATGGGTACTTCTTTTCTGAGGCTCCAAGTCAGTCATCAATGCCTATCAGTTTTATCTCTGAAATGCATTTCATGTCATCTGCTGCCCTCTGCTTACTGCTACACACCACCATCCCAGGCTGGACAACTCCACCTTAATCCCACCTCTGTGGCATCTCTTACCTAGGGACAGGCTGGTGCAGAGGGAAGATCGCCAGATTTGGAGACAAATCTGGGTATGAATTTCGACTTTGTTGCTTACCAGCCTGAGATTCTGGGTATGCTTAACATGTCTAAACTTGATTCCTTATAGGTTAAGGAAATAATAAGAACATCTCTGAAAGTTAGTGTGAGGATTAAATAAGATAATGTTTTGGAAAATGCCCAGTACAGTATCTGGCATAGCGTAAGCCTCTCACATCATGGGTTCCTCCATCTTGTCTCTGTTTCCAGCCTCTCTCTACTTCAGTTCTCTCTTCACATACACATACCCCATCAGGTCATTCCCCTCCCTGCCTTTTGTAGTTTTACCCACCATTTATTGGGCAAATATTAATTTCCAGAATGTGGCACTCTTAGTTAGGGTACAGGGCAAACTGCAGTGACAAAAATACCTAAAAGTACAGTGGCTGAGGTAGAATGGATGTTTCTCTCTCACACAACATTCAGACATGAGTGCTCCAGGGCTACGAAGGCGACTGTCTCATCTCTAGGTGTTAAGGGGTTGCTTCTGTTGGTTCCATCTTCTAGCTGGTGGAAAGAGGAAATAGCCAGGGGAACTCACACCTAGATTTTTCAGTGCAACAGTTTAGAAGTGGCACTTACTATTTCTTACAATCTCCTTGCCTTTAGAAAGGCCAGCTTTCTGAAGTGTAGTCTTTAGCTGGATGGCAACATACTCAGGTAAAATATCCCCATGTTTCTCCTATGAAAGTAATGGACACTTATGAACAGTTAGTAGCCTTTGCCACAATGACATGAAGGACTATTCTTCTTTCTATCATTGCATCTTTATCTTTAGCACCATTTTCCCTTCTATTTATCCCTTCTACATACATCACAGTCTATTAACACTGGGCTACTAACAGTTCTCCCAATAGGCCTCTTGATTGGACATCCCATTACCTTTGCGTGTGGATCCTCCTCTGCCCACATGCTGGGCCCCTACTCACTGTGGAAGGACCGTTTTGAGTAACCCTTCCTTTATGGAGCGTTTTCTGATGCCCTCACCCTCCTTCAAAATTTTGTCGCTGTTGTTTAGTCGCTAAGTCATGTTTGACTCTATTGTGATGCCATGGATGGCAGCCCACCAGGCTCCTCTGTCCATGGGATTCTCCAGGCAAGACTACTGGAGTGGGTTGCCATTTCCTTCTCCAGGGGATCTTCCTGACTCAAGAATTGAACCCACATCTCCTGCTTGGCAGTCGAATTCTTTATCACTGAGCGACCTGGGAAGCCTGCATATATAAACTGATTATATAACTTCAATTACTTATGGCTCCATCTTCTCTCTAGGCTGGAAGCCCTCAAGAGCAGGTATTTATTTTGTTCTTATTTTGAATCCCTAAAGCCTAGAATTTGCCTGGCTCATATTTAGTCTAAGGATGATGAATGGATGAAGAACAGTTAAGCCAGTGATTTCACATTAATTACTACAATGGTTGATGTGGCTGATTAGTGGGTTCTTCCATTGTTGCTGGTAAACTGACAGAGCAAGTAGATGGGAGAAGGAGTAAAACAGAAAGAAAATTGGACTAAATCATGGACTTCTTTAGAACACTAGCAATCTTCTGCTCATAGAACTTTAGATAATCAATATGTAACCTGTTCACTTGTTCATAGGGAACTTGAAGGTCAGAAAGGCAAGAAACACCCATGGTCATTCAGGTCTTCATCAAAGCAGAACTAGGCTCTTGCTGAGGACTCCAGACTTCCTCTGTAGGACTATTCCATCCCACCGCTCTAAAATGAATTTGTGTGTGTGTGTGTGTGTGTGTGTGCGTGTGCGCGTGCATGCTCAGTTGCTTAGTTGTGTCTGACTCTTTGTGACCCCATGAACTGTAGCCTGCCAGGCTCCTCGGCCCATGCGATTCTCCAGGCAAGAATACTGGAGTGGGTTGCCATTTCCTCCTCCAGGGGAACTTCCAGACCCAGGGATAAAACTGGCATCTCTTGAATCTCCTGAATTGGCAGGTGGATTCTTTACCACTAGCGCCACCTGGGAAGCCCCCAAAAGAACTTATATGTAATTACAAATAACACAATTTTTAACAGGCTGATAGTGAAGTTAGATGGGTTTATTTTAAAGCATTTTGACAATCTTGAGTAAATTAGTAAAACTTTAAAACTCAGCAATAATCTGACACACTAAGCTTGAAAAGGAGAATAAAGGTGATGATCAGTGTATTGTGTAAAGCACAACAGCAGCTGCTTTAGTCCTACTGTTATAATTTTGGGGCCTAGTAAGAAGTGAAGAAGTTGCTTTTTCTACTTATGACTATTTGATTTACATATTTTGAGGGCTAATTCTGGCAAATGTAAATTTTCGTGATATGCTTATACAAGGCAGTATCAGCAATAGAGGCAGTATGAAAACTTTCATTCCACTAACACAGATTTTACTTCAGTTTCATAAAGTTAGCAAGTTGAATTACTCAGGTCTCATTGACCAACAGCAGATTCATATTCGTAGCTTTCTGGAATTTAGTGCTTAATTCAGATGCGTGGTGTGATCACTGTCTTGCTGAGATTTAAATAGTTTTGGCGTGAGCCCCTGTGAGACTTGCTGAGAGCAGTCCGAGCGCTTCCTCAAGAGTCCTGTGAATCCCTGAGGGCACCTGTTCTCTTGGTTCCTTGTTACTCCTGGCATCTGCCGCTCTGGCTTCTCACTCGTGCTAGAGTCTCTTCTCCTACAACTGCTGTCTTCCCCTGCTTTATGCTGCATCACCAGTGGAAATCAGAGAAAATCTTTTCAGTTTTTCTCTCAAACCATTCATATGAGACATTTATATGCATATCAGACTGTAGTTTGAGTCTGTGGAGGAAGTGTTACATTACAGAATACAAAACCACTCAGGACTAGTTCTTGTTCGGCCCTGTTCCTCAGAACCCTGTGACCCTCCCACCACAGGTGATCTGTTCTCCACAGGCTCCCAACTTCTGCCACGTTGCTCACACCTCAGGTTTCCTATGTTTCTTTCCTCTTCTATTTTCTTATCTTTGATGTGCTCTGGAAACTCAATTTCTTTCATGTTCTCATGCAGAGCAATTGTGCACCCATTCCCTGTGGTGCTGAGTCTTCCTTTGAATAACCAAAGCCTCATTAATGTGCTTAGAAAAAGAAAGGGTTTCTGTCTTTTATCAGTAAGAATAACTGACGGAGGCTTTGACAGTTGAGTGCCTACTTTATCCGTTTCTCATCTGTCTCATCATTTAACTTTCTCCTGATACAAACTAGGCTACTTGCCTCTTTAGAAATAGCTAAAATCAGCTTCAGTTTTAAATAAAACTCATCCCCACTAGCCCCAGATCACTACTTATGACTTAGGAGCAAATCAAGAAGAAAGTGTGTGAACAAATTATTGGAACTGAATGACTAATGGTTGTAAATCCCAAATACATTTAGGACAAGTCAGTTTTAAAGAACAAAAATTTATATACATCTAGAGTTTAATTGGGCTTCCCAGGTAGCTCAGTGGTAAAGAACCCACCTGCCAAGCAGGAGATGTGAGTTTGATCCCTGGGTCAGGAAGATCCCCTGGAGAAGAGCATGGCAACCCATTCCAGTATTCTTGCCTACAGAATCCCATGGACAGAGGAGACTGGCAGGCTAGAAGCCATAGGGTCAAAAAGAGTCACACACGACCAAAGTGACTTAGTATGATTAACATAGAAGCACTGGAATGTTCAGAAGGAAAATATCATGAGAAAGAACACGGTGGTATACGAAAGGTAAGCACATGAAAACACTCTTATGCCTCTTCTTTTTCTCTTTAAAGAGAAAAAAGCCCATAAAGAGTTGTATGTTTCTAACAACTGAAGGGGCTCAAAAATAAAGTGATCTTCTGTTATAATTCTGGAACAGTTTGCTTTGTGTGGTTATGCTCCATTTCTCCCCTCCCACTAGATCCATTCTTCATTCTTCTTTGCACTGCTCTAAGCAAGGAGGCTGATTGCTGGGGATCATGTCACCCGGGCTTCCCTGCCTCCTGGCTTCCAGATGGGTTTGACCAGTGGAAGGCCCAACAAGCATCTGGAGGACACCAGGGGGAAGAGGTCAAGATACAGCTTTGCTGCTTCTTCTATCCTGGGTGGCATTTTCCAGAAATGGCTGTGTTACTACATGACTGCTTAGTCCCTTTTCTATGGCTTGAGCTCTCCTGGGTCCCAGTAACCCTACTTCCTTTTCATAGCCCTTAGGCCTGGGCATGGTCACAGCTTGCTGCTAGTAGCTGCTAGTCATGGGTGTTTCATCCTTCCACCATTCCATTGTCATGGCTGTGTCATCATCCCCTCATCACATTGTCATGGGTATCTCCTCATCCCACCATCCCATTGTCATGGGTGTCTCATCATCCCTTGTTTCCTTAAATCTGCCACACCTCTCTAAGCAGTACCTTCATTACAGTCTCTAAAATCATCTTATCTGGGATCTGTTTCCTTTTAAAGCAGTCAGCAGATATTCTGAATAAGCATATAGGGTGATAGAAATATTTTCTAATGCAATAAGATCTTGGTCTCCAAATGCTATCTGTGGACTGGCTGAAGATAACTGCAATACTGGTTCAGTGTGAAATTTTAAAAAGAGCAATATAGATTTTCCTCAAGTTGAACTTTTTTAGCGTAGAGTACTATATATGTTTTTTCATTATACCTCTCCTTCCTAATATCTGGGGGTTAGAAGGATATTTCTTGTATAATAGGAATATATGTTTTTAAAATGTCCTTATTTCACAAAGTAGAAAGTTACCAGTGAGTGTCTTCAATGTATTTGAAAAAGTAATCATCTGTAAAATCCGGAAGTTGAGCGACCACTGGACTCTATGACGTCTATGGTGTTTGTGAATCAAATTCCCCAGAAAGACATTTCCTGAGACTGCTGATTCTACAATATTTCAAGATGAGAATTATCTGGGAAAATTTGTTCTGGAATGCACTGCCCCAGGGGTCACAGCTGTAATGCTTCTCTGGTATAGAGGTGGCTGCATCATAGCTCAGTGTTTTCTCTTGGAAGGTTGGGACTGGGGGTGGGGGGTGGGGAGTCAGGATTTCTAGGGAAGAGCCCCATATAGTAGGGCTTGCATCTGCCCACAAACCTCAGAGAGGGACATGGGGCTGTATCATGAGTCTCCTGCCTTGGGAGTAGACTACTCTAGGTGGCCCCTCTAGGATCCTACAGCTACCCACTCACCTGGCAGGCTTCCCTGTCCATGGGATTTCCCAGTACTGGAGTGGGTTGCTATTTCCTTCTCTAGGGGATCTTCCAGACCCAAGGAGTGAAGCTGTGTCTCTTGCATTGGCAAGCAGATTCTTTACCACTAGTGCCAACCATAATATTTTTAATTAATTAATTTTGGCTGTGCTGAATCTTCTTTGCTGTGTACAGGCTTTCTCTAGTTGTGGTACAGGGGCTTCTCATTGTGGTTATTTCTCCTGTTGCAGAGTGAGGGCTATAAGATGTGTGGGTGCAGTAGTTGTGGCTCATGGGCTCCAGAACAGGCTTAGTTGCTCTGCAGCATGTGGGATCTTCCTGGACCAGGGATCGAACCTGTGTCCCTTGCATTGGCAGGTGGATTGTTAACCACTGGGCCACCAGGGAAGTTCCTGAAGATAATTTCTTCATATGATCAGGGCTGACAAGAATGGCTGTCCTTTAAAGGATTGTCAATTAAAGAATTCTTATTAGTTATTAAAATAAACCTTAACTTTTCCTCATCAGTTTGATTAACTCTGCTTCCTCAGACTGTAACATAATTAATTTTTTTTCTACCCATATGATTGCATTATGGGGTTGTCTGTCATTTCCTGACTTGTCAAGCTTTTTCTCTTACCCTTAGGTATAACTCCATTCTCTAGACCTGTCACTACCATGACTAAGTCCCTCAACCCCTCAGATACTCAGTTTCCTTATCTTAGAGGATGATGGGATTGGTCAAAAAGATCCTAAATTTTCTTCCAGTTCTGAAAGCTTATGATGGAAGCCTCAATTACTTTCCAGTTCTGAGTTCATTCAAGAGTTCAAAACCAGTTCAAACCCATCAATGAATTACTGGGACTTTAATTCACTTTTGCCAGCATTTTAATGCCTGAGCGTGTCACTGTGAAATTGAATTTAGCAGATTAGTAACATATCTGATTAAAAACTCTGTCAAAGTGATCGTGTGTCCCGAAGGTATATGTTCATTGTTTCCCAGCCTATGCTTCTTCTATTATTCACCCTTTTAAATCTTGTCTCTGACTGTGGAACTAAAGGTTTTAGCCTCATCTACATTTTTACTGGGCCTTCCTATTAGGGACATGTGTTGTTCACCTAATGTCCCTTGATTGTTTTTCTCTGGTAGAAGAAAACACTATTTTATTTAAATCAGTGGCTCTGTCACCAAATGTCATTAGAAATGTCCTGGGCCAAGTGGTAGTTTTTTCTTATTTCACAACCTGGTCTTTTTAACTGTTTGAGATTATTGTTCATCATCTATGGGAAATTAATTTCTTTGGGTTATGTCAATACCAAGTTCAAATAATACTATGGAACATTTTAATGTAAAAACTCTGATGATCTGGATCTGAACCATGTCTGGGCAAACACTGGGAGGATGAGAAACACCTGGAATGTCAATAACATATAAGTAAAACGCACTAACAAGGTCTGAAATTTTCCTCTAAATTATTTTTAGGTGATGAAACAACTCCAATGGAAATCTATTCATATGCTTGTTTTTACCCATGTCACAGACCTGGACTGCTAGTTAACTTCAACATCTTACTCACCAGGCCATGAGTGAGCTTCCTGGGCAGGGCACTGTGTCATCTGCCTTCACTTATCTTAGCCCTGGCACAGTTCCTAGCACAGAGAAAGCACCCAGGGATGCTGGTTAAATGAGCTATCTCACTGTTGCAATTACATCATGCTGTGACTCACTTGTGGCTAATTCATGGCATGCGGGATAGCAAGTAGGAGGAGATGGGAGCCCTGTTCATCTCAATGATGAGAAAACCAAGTTTTCTCTGTTCTTCAGACACTGTCTACTCAAAAGAAGATGCTACAATCGCCAGCAAGGAATCCTCAGGCTATCTAGTACTTCATTATGATCATGGGGATAGGGAAAAGCCCAAGGCAGAGAAAAGACAAAGATGTTAGTTTATTATTGCATTTAACTCAGCTGTATCAGGAAAACTGCCAAGGAAATGAGTCACAGTTATATTTACATTTTTGGTGAATTTTTCTCTTTCAACCTTGTGGTAGGTTGTGGGACTATAGGTATTGAGAAGGATTGGAAATGGAAATGGTCAAGTTACATATTTTACAGTTTGCAACTATACTTTATGCATTTGATTTCCACAGTAAGTCTATTTGGTATGCACTGGGCTGATAATATTTTCCCCATTTTGTCAAGCAGGAAACAATTGATAGAGGGAGGAAATAAATTAGGAGGTGACTTATCAAGATATCTAGAACTGAGAGAGAAAAGCATCTCCAGATGTTCCAGAAAAACATCTATTTCTGCTTTATTGACTATGCCAAAGCCTTTGACTATGTGGATCACAATAAACTGTGGAAAATTCTGAAAGAGATGGGAATACCAGACCACCTGACCTGCCTCCTGAGAAATCTGTATGCAGGTCAGGAAGCAAGTTAGAACTGGACATGGAACAACAGACTGGTTCCAAATAGGAAAAGGCATTTGTCAAAGCTGTATATTGTCACCCTGCTTATTTAACTTCTATGCAGAGTACATCATGAGAAGCTGGGCTGGAAGCACAAGTTGGAATCAAGATTGCCGGGAAAAATATCATTAACCTCAGATATACAGATGACACCACTCTCATGGCAGAAAGTGAAGAACTAAAGAGCCTCTTGATGAAAGTGAAAGAGGAGAGTGAAAAAGTTGGCTTAAAGCTCAACATTCAGAAAACGAAGATCATGGCATCTGGTCCCATCACTTCATGGCAAACAGATGGAGAAACAGTGGAAACAGTGGCAGATTTTACTTTTTTAGGCTCCAAAATCACTGCAGATGGTGACTGCAGCCATGAAATTAAAAGACACTTACTCCTTGGAAGAAAAGTTATGACCAACCTAGACAGCATATTAAAAAGCAGAGACATTACTTTGCCAACAAAGGTCCTTCTAGTCAAGGCCATGGTTTTTCCAGTAGTCATGTATGGATGTGAGAGTTGGACTATAAAGAAAGCTGAGCGCAGAAGAATTGATGTTTTTGAACTGTGTGTGGTGTTGGAGAAGACTCTTGAGAGTCCCTTGGACTGCAAGGAGATCCAACCATTCCATCCTAAAGGAAATCAGTCCTGAATATTCATTGGAAGGACTAATGTTGAAGCTAAAACTCCAATACTTTGGCCACCTGATGCGAAGAGCTGACTCATTTGAAAAGACCCTGATGCTGGGAAACACTGAAGGTGGCGGAAGGGGAAGGGGACGACAGAGGCTGAGATGGTTGGATGGCATCACTGACTCAGTGGACATGGGTTTGAGTAAACTCCGGGAGTTGTTGATGGACAGGGAGGCCTGGCATGCTCCAGTCCATGGGGTCACAAAGAGTCAGACACCACTGAGTGACTGAACTGAACTGAACAATCAAGATATCAACTCAGGTTCTTGAATTCCAGGTGAATTAAAAATGAGCCTAGGGTTCTTTCCACCCTGCCATGAAGTCTAACTGGATTTCTGGATCTGGTGTTGTGTTGTGTTTGATTTGTGCTCAGGACAACTGAATGTCAGGGATTTTCATGGCAGACACTGACCGGACTACAAAGATACTCATTAATGTTCCTTTTCAGCTTAGGATCAGAGCAGTTTATCTTTTCACATCTAACTTCTGGTATACTTTCTATATACTAGTGACTTTGAGAAATAAGATTTATGCTGGCTTAAAAAATCTAAAATTTCATCTCAAGGGACCTATTGTCCATGGGTCTATGGTGAACTCTGACTATCGTCCAGGGCCTTGGGACCCAAATTTACATGATTGTTGAAGGGAAGGGGAGCTCTCCAGGGCCAGGAATTGGTAGTCAGTCTTCCTGTGCCCTTGGCCCTCTCTTTTATATCCTTTCTCATTCTCTGCCTGCCATTCCCTCCATCTGGTCATTCCTCAGAACCTGCAGAACCTGCTTATCTTTCTGTTCCATCCACCAGGCATTCATAGCTTTAGTGAATTTACGTCTGTCTTTTATCTCATTCAGAATTTGCCCATTTACTCGGTGGGGCAGAGAGACCTGTAAGTTCTCACAGCTGTGAGTTTGAATCCCGGCTGCCTGACTGTGGACCTTACCCAGGGAAAGAGGATAGTTATATGCCTGTGTTGCACTACGGTGCTGTGTGTCCCCTACTTGCTCCTTTGGATCCTCTTCTCACTGTTCTCTAACCTGCTTACAGGAGACGTGTCAATAGGCCTCCCTGCCCTCTGACTTCTGGTTGGGTGTGGCCAATAGAGAGCACTGGCAGGAGTGTGGAGGATGAGAAGAGAGGGGTGGGTGTTTATTCCGCTGGCTCCCTCTCAGGGTCACTCCTGGTTGGCCACATACGTCTACACCAGATGACATTCTCCTGCCAAGGCAGCCCTTTCAATATGTCTACCATCTTTGGGTTCTGGTAACCATTCTGAACTCCTGCAGCTGTAGGACTGAGAACACTTCTCTCCTTAGCTGGCTCCAGGATACAGCACTTTTTAGTTTTTCTAGACCCTGCCATAGATGCCACTTCCTTTTTTTTTTTTTTTAAGCTCACACCCTCCTTTAAATCTTTCACCCTTTTAAACTTGACTCTGATCATGGAACTGAAAACTTTAGACTCATGCAAATTTTTATCAGAGCAAGTCAGTGGGTCCTTTGGAAGCTGAAAAACGTTAAACAATGTCCTGGAGTGACTCATGCAGGGCTCTCTGCTTACTCTGTAGTTGGTTTTGCCATCAAGGAAGGAATAGCACTCATCAAATAATGAAAGAACACCCCTGAACTGTTCATTTAAACCTCCTCCCACCCTGAATCCCTCAGTGAGAGAGCCATGGACACCTGTCCCTTCGTTTTGAGGACAGGTGGAGGACAGAAGGTCAGTAGTCCAAGGATTGGTCCTTCTCTGCCGGCTGAGTCACACTGGGTTAGCAGCGCAGACCACTCATACCCCAGGTGCTTCTGCAAGCAGGCAATTCTCAACACCGGCAGAGCATGCTCCAGCCAGTGACTAATTAAATCCCATTTGCTTTGTCACTGACAGGGTGATCGTGGTATTTTCCCCTTGAATTTATGACAGATGGTGGCCAAAGAGCCCTTTAGAAATTGGGAGATTTTTAGTATTTTAGAGAATCAGGCTGTGATGCTCTTTAGCAGATGCAGGGTTGGAGACCTGACATCATCCCCATTTTTCATCTCTACAGAGCTAACACCACAACAGCCAATTAAGTGAACAACCAGGCTTTGTGCTTTATCAGGCACTGTTTCCATTACCGAAGGACTGAACAGACTGAACAATTTGTGTATTTGGGTTAAACATATTTCAGAAATGAATGCACTCAGCCATCTGAGTTTATATTCAGAAATAAAATTATGGTTAAATATAGAAACAATTGGCTTCCCTCTATGCTGAAGACATTGCTAATGAATTTTCTAGAGATGAGCACCATAGCTTTCCTCCAGTGATGTTCAGGATTTATGCTTTATAGATACCCACGCCGTTCATTTGTGATGGACACAGAACTCTGATGGCTGGTTTCTTGGAAGCCAAGCTCTTGGAAACATTATGTGTGACTGTAGTAGTCACTTTGGCTATAATTTCAAATGTCATATTCTACCTGGAATGGACTGAGTCCAATATTTTCATTACTAACTTCCTTCAATTAACTTTGCTTTATCTTAGCAGGTGAACATGTCTTACTGTCATTCAGTGTCAGAAGGCAATTAACCCAATGACATAACATGAGAAAAAAAATGTTCAAAGACAAAGCAAACACACCCAGGAGAAATTACTTGGTGATTTTCTCTTCTTAATTTATTTTGCAGCCATTAAAGCCTGCCTCCAGCTTTTGTTTGGCCGTTTTCCTTTTTTTTTTAAACAAAGTTGCCATTTCTTCAGCCCTGTAAACCCAGGACACCCATGAATTAATGTCTAAGCCATACTCTGACTAACGAGACAGAGGCAGCTGCATCCTGGGCTTATGGAAAAGTGTCAGTGTGCCTTTCCTCAGAGAGGAAGCAGCTAGGGGTCAGTAGAGGGCATTCCTTGGGCACCTCCAGAGTGAATTTGTGAGCAATATTGGAGTTTACTTTGCTGGGAAGGGGTGGGGGAGGGGGCTGACAGGAGAGATGGCCACAGAGGCAATCGAGACAGAGTCTGATCTGTCTAGTGGAGCCAGGAATCCTGGATGGAGCCCTCTGGCTTTTGCCTTCCCTTATTTCAGAGACAAACATCCTGGAAACAGATGTCCTGAGACACCATCTATGCAAATACTCCACAACAGAACCCCCTGCTTTTTCCATTCTGACTCTTGCTGAGAATGGCACAGCATTTCCAAATGTGTCTCTGTTCTTCCCTTTCAGATCTCTTCATCCAGACAGGGAAGCGGGGGAAAGGGAAGGGCCGTCTGTCCAGAAGAGCCCCAGTTATCTGCTTTGCCTGGATTCACCTGATCTGCTGAGGGAGGCCCCTTAGGGGCTTCTCCTCACTCCACTGTCACTGGAAGAGTATCACAGATGAGGCTCTGGAAGCCCAGAGAGATTGCTCTGCTTTTCCAGCCTCACATAGCTTGTTGGTGATGGAAGCACCTTCCTCCAGATCCCTACCCTTTCCCAGGGTCTGGGATAGTCTGGGCTAGAGCACTAGATTTCTAGGCAGTGGGGGCTAAAATCAAATTAGTCCTCCGGGCAGGCTGGGTTGGGGGAGGTACCCTGTAAAGAGGGCAGCCTGCTAGTCAGAGAGGGGTGTTTGTTCATGGAGGTCTCTCTTGTGTCATCTCTTTTGGTTCATTGTTTGTCAGATCCAAAGTCTAGCCAAGTGATTCCATTTAGGTACCTATCCTGGTACATTCAATTTGTCCATCTTCTCCAATGGATTGATATTAATGGCTAACTTTTATTGAACATTTGCTATGTGCTAGGAATATTTCTAAGTGCTCCAAAATCCTGTCTCTTTTCATTTTCACAACAGACCTATAAGGGCATTTCCATTATTATCCTTGTTCTGTAGATGAAGAGACTGGGGCTCATATAAGGGGAGAATCTTTCTCCAGGGCACACAGACAAATGTGACGGAGGCTGGACTTTTTGTTTGGTCCAGAGCAAGTCTTTGAGCCTAACGTGTAGTAACTATTAGTTTGTTCCCTCCATTAAAAAAAAACAAAACAAAACACGAAGTCAGGCCAGATGCTGCATTCTGGAAGAGCAGGGGAGGCTGCAGACACTGTTTTGCTGTTTAAGTGAGCACAAGCCCCAGCTTCACCTTGTTTTTCCTCTGTTCATTAGTCGCGTGTGTATCCACTATCACATAGGGACTACTGGCCATGACTTTGTTATGAGGGAGTTTTGGTACGAAGTGTTAGGTGGACAAACTGGAGGGAACCACAGACTGCCTGGGGAGCAAGGGAGACTTCATAGAGACACAAACTAGGGACCTGGGCCCCGAAGGATGCATGGGGCGCCTCCAGGTACAGGAGGGCACAGGGCATGCACAGAGAGAATCAGCTTGTACAAAGATACAGAGGTTGGAAAGGGACTGATGCCATCACAGAGAGGAGAGACTTGGGGCTACTGTGGGGAAGGGGCATGTGGTAGGAGAGACTTGGGGCTACTGTGGGGAAGGGGCATGTGGTAGGGATTCTGAGGACAGGGAAGGGGAGGAAAGGAAAAATCCAGGTGTGAAAGGGTCTTAAACTGTGTTAAGACATTTGGAAGGCTTATCCAAACCATGATTTATAGTTCAGGATAGAATTATTAAGTGTTTGAGATTTAAAAACACTTCTAACTCGAGGGCATTTGGATATAGCACAAAACCACTGAAACCTAGATGTTTTCACATTGATAGCTGCATCCTGTATCCTGAGGTTCCCCAGTTGTCTTTTTCTATTATGCTCTGGGCTTTTATGTTACAGTGCATTAGGGTAGGATCAGTTTAAAGATGGCACTACTATCTAACAGAGCATAGCCAAGCATCTTTGTCTCTATCATCTTTCTGACTCATTTACCAAGGCAGGGGATGCTTCTGTTGTTCCTGACAATGGTCAACTTAATAATACTCCGATCAGTGAAATTTCATTATATGAAGTTGACTCTTTTAAAATAAAACAAACTAAAATATCCTCAGAGTTCTGCATTCAAATGGAATCTGGTTAGCTCCTTCAGCTTGAAAATGCCCGTGAAGACAGAAAACTCATCAAAAGATGGAAAACTGTTCTGTTAGCAAAATAAAACAAGGGAAAGTGTTAGTTGCTCAGTCGTGTCTGACTCTTTGTGACCCCATGGACTGTAGCCTTCCAGGCTCCTCTATCCATGGAATTCTCCAGGCAAGAATACTGGAGTAGGCAACCATTCCTTTCCCCAGGAGATCTTCCCAACCCAGGGATGGAATCCAGGTCTCCTGCATGGCAGGCAGATTCTTTACCATCTGAGCCACCAGCCAAGCCCATCAGCAAAAGCCATCATTGATTAGACAACGAGAATCCAACCATAAGGCTCAGAGAACTAGACTGAGGTCTTACTTATGACTTGTCATCCGAAAGGTGAGGGGAAGTGCTTTCAACTCTTTTGTCTTTGGGGTCTTCTGTTTTAGATAAGAGGGTCTATACTAATCTATATACTAACATCTGGGTGTTTCTACATCTGTGTTCTCAGACCTACTGAATTAGAATTTCCATGGGTGGTGCGCAGGGCAGAGAAAAGAGGGTGACGGAAAGACTGTAGCAAACACATGTTGGGAAATACTTTACCCACAGGAAAAGCAGAAAGAAGACTCCTAGTAACATAGCACGTTGGGGATTACAGATTTTTATGGATTCCTTCTTTTCAGCAAGTCAAGAAACAGGAAGTGGAGGGATAAGAATTTATCCCTGAAACTTCCCATTTCAGACCAGAGGAATCGGCTATAGTGCATCTAGAGGGACAGCAGGTAGGCATAACTACCTGCTCTTACTGTTTGTGAGAAAGGGGTTTGTCCAGTTCGCAAACAGATGGAAAGCTGGGCCAAGAGTAATCTACATTCAGTTTCTATTGACCAGTACTTTGCCAGGCTCTTGGACCCAGAAGAAAATTTTGGAATAACTTTTGGGGTCTTCAGAAGGATACCAAAAGATATAGTCTCTAAGAAACCAGAACAGAAAACAAAGAAAACAGGATGAGATAAAAAGAGTTATGGGTAAGATAATTCAAGATTGTAAGGATGCTAAGTTACCAATAGCAGAATGGAATCCATCCTGGAGACAGAACTGAAGTTATAAAGTCAAGTCCTGGGCAAATTTGGATGCAGGGGAAAGGAAAAAAAGGAAGAAAAATGATGAGAGAGACAATGACAAATGTGGGAAAGAAATGATACTCCCACCTAAAATTATGTTTTCTAGAGGAAAGAAACTAGAAGAGGTAGAACTAAACAAGTTGTTGATAAAGGAAACTTTCCTGAAGTAAATAATTATTCAGCTGGAGAGGGTGCACTGGGAGAGGGAGATATAACACAATAAAAAGAGAAGGAGTGAGCATGGGTTAGGACACTAACTGGGGTAGATGAATGGTAGATTCTAGGGGCTTGGCTCCTCCCATGCTGCTTCCTACTCTACACTGAGCAGGAGGTGGGATAAGGGGTGGGCTTGTGCTTGACTTCTCAATGTGGCAGAGCTGAGCCAGACTCTAAGACGTGTCAGACCTAGTGAGATTCTGCCATGACCTTGCTTTTGGAACTGGAATCTGGCCCTGTACCTGCTCACCTTCTGCCCCTACCATGGGCCAACTCTGCCCCAGCAAAGCCTGGGTCCCCTCCTTCTAGGGTAACCAGATTTAGCCAATCCAAATATAGAATGCCTAGTTAAACTTGAATTTCAGATAAACAAATTGCAGTATTCTTACACCAAAAAGTATTTTATCTGGAATTCAAATTTGAAATCCTATAATTTTGCTATGCTATGCTAAGTCACTTCAGTCGTGTCCGACTCTGTGTGACCCCATAGACGGCAGCCCACCAGGCTCCCCCGTGCCTGGGATTCTCCAGGCAAGAACACTGGAGTGGGTTGCCATTTCCTTCTCCAATGCGAAAGTGAAAGTGAAGTCGTTCAGTCGTGTCCGACTCTTAGCAACCCCATAGACTGCAGCCTACCAGGCTCCTCTGTCCATGGGATTTTCCAGGCAAGAGTACTGGAGTGGGGTGCCATTGCCTTCTCCGCCTATAATTTTATGTGGCAACAAAGCCTCCTTCACCAGCACTAACATTTATTTCCTCTTTCCTCTGCCCTAAGACTCTTATAAATATTTGAAGGTTTCTGGTTCATTTACTGATACTTTGACTAGTACTTATTTGAAAATGCTGACATGGAACAAGAGAGAATACTAGTAAATATTTACCATCTAATGGTTTTTCATAGTGTACACCCTTTGGTTTGAAGTCTCATGCAGGCGCCTACACTATTTCTAATTCTTCTAAGAACAGTTTTACCAAAGCCTGGTGTTATAATACATAATTCTGGTTAATAAAATAATTATTACACATGTGTAGAATGCATCAAAGAAAAATAACATTTAAAATTATACATATTTGCATATCAAGTTGTTTGGAAAAAATGTTCTCCAAAATCTTTACAGCAATTACCTCTGGGTAATAATATTTTTTGAGTGATATTTAGTGGCTTATTTACGTTTTCTGGATTTTTGAAGTGTTAACATGAGGGTGTAACACATTTCATAATAAAGATACTTTCATTTTAAAAAGTCAGCTATTTTTTAAGATGACACATGCCTCAAAAATCTTGCAAGCAGTCCTTTAACTGGGTTGTGTGGCAGTTTCACCAGAGCAACTTAGAAATGCAGATGGCCTCCTGGATTTCACCTCTAACCTCATAAATCAGCATCTCCAGAGGCTGGCTCAGGCATCTATATTTTAGAAGAGCTTCCCGCATGGTTCCGATGGAGCTGAGTGGCCTTTGCCCTTGGACTGGCATTCAGGAACTGGTGACTTAGAAACAGCACGTGCAGGCTTAGATTCCCCAGGTGTGGGGAGATGCTCGCTCTCTGCTGATGTGCGGGCGGCGATTCTAATGAGGATAAATAACCACCTTTCTAAAGGTAGCTGCTGCCCAGTGAATTTCCTAAATGCCAGTGCTGCTCTGTTTATTTTGAGAAGAGTTACTGAAGTCTTTTGAAAAGGATATTTGGAATTTGTGATAGAAGGGCCTCATCATTCCAGCGGCGGGGAGCATCCCCGGGGTCTGCAGATGAGGGCCTTGGACCAGCCTCAGGACCAAGGTGGAAGACAGTTCTTGTTCTCTCGGCCCAGGAGCAGAGAGAGGCAGAGCTGAGGCCAGCTAGTGGGAACCGTCTGTCCTGGTGAGCAGAAGGCTAAGTTTGACAGCATCCTCAGGGGCTCCGCTGAGATGCTATCTATTTGCAAGAACTTAAATCAAAATGTTAATGAATGCCCTCTGAAAACAGCATTTTATGAATTGAGACTGAGGCAGGAAGGAAGAATTGGATTAGAGGACCCACTAGGTTGGTCAGGCAGCCACGTGCAATTTGCATTCCTTTTACATTCTTTCAATTCAAGGCATAGTTTGTAAAATTTACTTTTATTATCAGATCCTGATTACATATGGAAATTGGGGTCCAGTCGTGGAGCTAAGCTGGCTCATCCTTCAGAACTCCCACAGAGAGGGAAAGGACACAGCCCAGCAACCTTTTGCTTCCCCTGCTGTTGCTGCTCTTTATCTTCGGGGGAAGGAAGCAGGATGGTTGAGGGAATGGACATTCTGTGGCCAAAAGTACCTGGAGACAAATGTCCTTATCATTCAGTTTCCCTTATCTGATCACCTACACATTTTTTTCAATTATAAATCCTCAGGCTTACTTGACAGATTTAAGTTGAAGAAAAAAATCAAAGCTGATTAATTCATTTCTGGGGTTTCAAGGAACTGTTTATCTTAGGGCTGAATGGAGCAGCCAGCCTGGAACTTGTATCCTTTTCCATTCATCCATCTGTTCACTCACCCATCTATCTATCCATCCTTCCATCCATCCAATAACATTATGCTAAGCACTGGGTAGGTAGAGATGATAAATAAGAAATAGTGCCCCCTTTTAAGATTTTTCAGCTTGGCAGGGAAGATAGAATTATATAAAAAAAATAATAAAACATTTTAAATGCTAACACATAGGTATAACTCATTATATTTAGGAGGTTACCTTGATATAGTGTAACTGTTAGAGTTATGAAAGAAAAGTGAAAGTGTTACTCACTTGGTCATGTCTGACTCTTTGTAATCCCATGAATCCCATGTAGCCCGCCAGGCTCCTCTGTCCATGGAATTCTCCAGGCAAGAATACTGGAGTGGGTTGCCATTTCCTTCTCCAGGGGACCTTCCTGACCCAGGGATTGTCCCGGGTCTCCCACATTGCAGGCAGATTTTTTTTTTTTTTTACCATCTGGGCCACCTGGGAAGCCCAACTATTGACCAAAACTGCTGGTTCAAGTTGAATCGAGTCCCCCTAAAACCAAGTTATCCTTGCCAAGTTTTTGATTATTCTCTTTCTTGTCCTTCCTTCTATTCTTCTCAGAATTGAGGAGTATCAAAGAGGAGGGATTGAAACAGAGCAGGACCCTGCAGAGCTCTCCTAGGATATAAAAGCCCCTGTGTACCCCACTGTTCTTGATTCTAGAAAAAGGATTTAGTCTCTTAGGCCTCTGAGTTCCAAAGAGCAGACTCAAGCAGTTACTAAGTAGGGAAGTGAGAGAATGCAAAAACAAAGGAAAAGCAGTCAAGAAACAAATGTTGTTATTCAATTGCTCAGCCCTGTTCTACTCTTTGTGACCCCATGGACTGTGGCATGTCAGGCTCCTCTGCCCTCTACTATCTCCTGCAGTTTGCTCAAACTCATATCCATTGAATCGGTGATGCCATCCAACCATCTTATCCTCTGTTGTCCCCTTAGTTCATTGATAAACCTGAGTCCTAGTTTTTGCTCAAGGGATATACATAACAATCTGACATATTTTTTTGAGTTGTTCTGCAGGAAAAATAAGACCCCTCCCCAGGTGAAGGATGGTGGCTACACAGACCCTGGGCTGGTTGGAACCAGAAGGTTGATAATTGAAATGCCTGAAATACCAACCTGCTACCTCACCCACAATCAATCAGAAGAAAGTCATGCACCCTGCAGTCCTCATCTCAAACCTTGCCTTCAAAAACTTTTCCCTGAAAACTATCAGACAGTTCAGTTCTTCTGAGCATGAGCTCCCTGTTCTTCTTGTTGGGCCTGAAATAAGTGCTGTACTTTACCACAACTTGGTGTCAGTAAAGTGGCTTTGCTGCCCAACAGGGGGGTAGACCCAAGTTTGGTTCAGTAACAAAATCTTATTTCTTCCATCTATTTTTTTGTGTAAACTTAGGCAAAATATTAACCTTTCTATGCCCAAGTTTCTATCTATAAAAGGAGGATTAAGTGAGGTATCTACCTTATAAGCTTCTTAGGAGGATGAAGTGAATTAATATACATTTATTTTTAAAATTTCAGAAATCATAATCTGAAAGGAAAATATATACTCAGACAAAGAAATTGCACAAATATTTCTAACTTCTGCACACCTTTATTCTTGGACGTCTGCTGTAATTTGACTTCCGCCTTTCCCAAGTGACACACTCTGAGATTCAACCAACAGCACAATGATAGTGGTAAGCGCATGGGCTGTAAGAAGAGATTCTTTCACGAAAGAACATTACCAGCTTGCCTCTGGGACAATGTTTTCCTCTCTCTTTCTGGGTCATGGATTTTTCTGGGTCTTTCATACACTGACTTAATAATTACTTTGTGAGTACCTATCATGTGCTAAACATTATTCTAGGTGTG
Source organism: Bos indicus x Bos taurus (assembly GCF_003369695.1). Classification (NCBI taxonomy): domain Eukaryota; kingdom Metazoa; phylum Chordata; class Mammalia; order Artiodactyla; family Bovidae; genus Bos; species Bos indicus x Bos taurus. Next base: position 107,326,737 of record NC_040076.1, read on the forward strand.
AGATGAAAATATCTTCTGCCATATCAACAGACAATAAATGTCAAAGCTATCAGCGATGCCTGGCCTCTAAATGTGAATGAGGACTCCCCTCATTGTGATCCAGCAGATGCTGCCACCCCCACCAACAGTGATTGCTAAGGAGCTGGGGGCAAGGCAAGAAGCAGCTAGCTGCCACTCTTTAAGGTGAGCAAGGAAACAGGATTGGCCCCAGATAGCTGAGGTTCATATGAAAGGAATAAATTCAGTGAGCCCAGAGGCTTGCATCTTTCCATAGGTAAAACGCTAAATTCCTTAACCTGATACCTGATCTTTGATGTTCAGACTCCCTGCTCCCTTGATACAAACTTGTATATAGCCTGACTTCCCTTCTTGCCTCCTTGGAGCAGTTTTCTCAGAGCTACTGAGATGCAGTCTCCTGGGCTCAAAGTCCTAAACATTCCCACCAAAAGAAATAACTCTACTTTCAGCCGTGACTATATTTTTTAGTCGACATAGGCAGTCAGGCAATAAAGCAAAGATTGCCCTTGTGGAGGTTATATTCTGTACCAGTGGATAGACAACAAGAAAGAAGAACAATGCACAAGCGAATTATCTAACATGTAAGACGTGATACACTGTCTTATATCACGTTCATTGCAGCACTGTTTACAACGGCCAAGACATGGAAACAACCTAAATGCCCATCGACAGAGGAATGGATAAAGAAGATGTGGTATATATTCACAATGGAATATGACTCAGCCATTAGAAAGAATAAGGCCATTTGCAGCAACATAGATAGGCCTAGAAACTGTCAAACTGAGAGAAGTAAGTCAGACAGAGGAGAAATAGCATATGACATCCCTTATACGTGGAATCTAAAAGGAAATCATACACATGAACTTACTTACAGAACAGGAAAAAACTCACAGACTTAGAAAACAAACTCATGGTTGCCGGGGGAAGGGATAGTTACGAACTTTTGGGGAAGGTCATGTTCAATTCAGTCGCTCAGTTGTGTCCCACTCTTTGTGACTCCATGGACTGCAGCACACCAGGCCTCCCTGTTCATCAACAACTCCTGGAGTTTACTCAAACTCATGTCCATTGAGTCGGTGATGCCATCCAACCATCTCATCCTCTGTTGTCCCCTTCTCCTCCCATTTCAATCTTTCCCAGCATCAGGGCCTTTTCAAATGAGTCAGTTCTTGGCCAAAGTATTGGATTTTCAGCTTCAGCATCAGCCCTTCCAATGAATATTCAGGACTGATTTCCTTTAGGATAAACTGGTTTTGATCTCCTTGCAGTCCAAGAGACTGCAAACATAACTACTGGAAAAACCATAGCTTTGACTAGACAGACCTTTGTTGGCAAAGTAATATCTCTGTTTTATAATATGCTGTATAGATTGGTCATAACTTTTCTTGCAAGGACCAAGCGTCTTTTAATTTCAAGGCTGCAGTCACCATCTGCAGTGAATTTGGAGCCCCAAAAAATAGTCTGTCACTGTTTCCATTGCTTCCCCATCTATTTGCCATGAAGTGATGGGACCAGATACCTTGATCTTCGTTTTCTGAATGTTGAGCTTTAAGCCAACTTTTTCACTCTCCTCTTTCACTTTCATCAAGAGGCTCTTTAGTTCCTCTTCACTTTCTGCCATAAGAGTGGTGTCATCTGCATATCTGAGGTTATTGAGATTTCTCCTGGCAATCTTGATTCCAGCTTGTGCTTCTTCCAGCCCAGCGTTTCTCATGATGTATTCTGCATATAAGTTAAATAAGCAGGGTGACAATATACAGCCTTGACGTACTCCATTCCCAATTCGGAAGCAGTCTGTTGTTCCATGTCCAGTTCTAACTGTTGCTTCCTGACCTGCATACAGATTTCTCAGGAGGCAGATCAGGTGGTCTGGTATTCCCATTTCTTTAAGAATTCTCCACAGTTAATTGTGATCCACACAGTCAAAGGCTTTGGTGTAGTAAATAAAGCAGAAATAAATATTTTTCTGGAACTCTCTTGCTTTTTTGATGATCCAGCAGATGTTGGCAATTTGATCTCTGGTTCCTCTGCCTTTCTAAATCCAGCTTGAACATCTGGAAGTTCACAGTTCACATATTGCTGAAGCCTGGCTTGGAGAATTTTGAGCATTACTTTACTAGCATGTGAGATGAGTGCAATTGAGCGGTAGTTTGCGCATTCTTTGGCATTGCCTTTCTTTGGGATTGGAATGAAAACTGACCATTTCCAGTCCTGTGGCCACTGCTGAGTTTTCCAAATTTGCTGGCACATTGAGTGCAGCACTTTGACAGCATCACCTTTTAGGATTTGAAATAGCTCAACTGGAATTCCATCACCTCCACTAGCTTTGTTCATAGTGATGCTTCCTAAAGGCCCACGTGACTTCAAATTCTAGGATGTCTGGCTCTAGGTGAGTGATCACACCATAGTGATTATCTGGGTCATGAAGATCTTTTTTATACAGTTCTTCTGTGTATTCTTGCCACCTCTTCTTAATGTCTTCTGCTTCTGTTAGGTCCATACCATTTCTGTCCTTTATCGAGCTCATCTTTTCATGAAATGTTCCCTTGGTATCCCTAATTTTCTTGAAGAGATCTCTAATCTTTACCATTCTATTGTTTTCCTCTATTTCTTTGCATTGATCACTGAGGAAGGCTTTCTTATCTCTCCTTGATATTCTTTGGAACTGTGCATTCAGATGCTTATATCTCTCCTTTTCTCCTTTGCTTTTTGCTTCTCTTCTTTTCACAGCTATTTGTAAGGCCTCCTCAGACAGCCATTTTGCCTTTTTGCATTTCTTTTCCTTGGGGATGTTCTTGATCCCTGTCTCCTGTACAATGTCAGGAACCTCCATCCATAGTTCTTCAGGCAATCTGTCTATCAAATCTAATCCCTTAAATCTATTTCTCACTTCCACTGTAAAATCATAAGGGATTTGATTTAGGTCATACCTGAATGGTCTAATGGTTTTCCCTACTTTCTTCAATTTAAGTATGAATTTGACAATAAGGAGTTCATGATCTGAGCCATAGTCAGCTCCCAGTCTTGTTTTTGCTGACTGTATAGAGCTTCTCCATCTTTGGCTGCAAAGAATACAATCAATTTGATTTCAGTATTGACCATCTGGTGATGTCCATGTGTAGAGGCTTCTTTTGTGCTCTTGGAAGAGGGTGTTTGCTATGTCCAGTGCGTTCTCTTGGGAAATCTCTATTAGCCTTTGCCCTGCTTCATTCTGTACTCCAAGGCCAAATTTTCCCGTTACTCCAGGTATTTCTTGACTTCCTACTTTTGCAATTCATTCCCCTATGATGAAAAGGACATCTTTTGGGGGTGTTAGTTCTAGAAGGTCTTGTAGGTTTTCATTGAACCATTTCACTTCAGCTTCTTCAACATTACTCGTTGGGGCATAGACTTGGCTTACTCTGATATTGAATGGTTTGCCTTGTAAATGAACAGAGAATATTTTGTCATTTTTGAGATTGCATCAAAGTACTACATTTTGGACTCTTTTGTTGACTATGATGGCTACTCTATTTCTTCGAAGGGATTCTTGCCACAGTAGTAGTAGATATAATGGTCAAACCTAGAAAAACATATTGTATAGCACATGGAACCTTGCTCAGTGTCATGTGGCAGCCTGGATGAGAGGGAGTTTGGGGGAGAATGGATACATGTATATGTATGGCTGAGTCCGTTCACCATTCACCTGAAACTATCACAATGTTGTTAATTGGCTATACCCCAATAGAAAATGCTTTGGGTGTTTTTAAAAAAATTAAAATAAATTAAAAAAAGAACAAAAAGTACCTACAAAAAAAAAAAAAAAAGACACGTGACATGCTTTAGAAGAGTGAAAAGAGCAGGTGAAAGGGAGAAGGAAGTACTGGTGGGAGTGGAGAGGAACAAGGTATAATTTAAAATAGAGTTACTAGAATAGCCCTCTCTGAGTAGTAAAATTTGAGCAAGGGTGTGAAGAAGGTAAGGGAGTTGGCGGCACAAATGTATGAGGGAAAGGTGTTTGAAGCAGAGGGAATAGCTTGTGCCAAGGTCCTGGGGCAGAGCACGCCTAGGGTGTTACAAGGTGGTCAGTGTGGCTGATCCGAGAAAGCCAGGAGATGGAAGGCAGTGAGGTCAGACTGTCTGAGGAGAGCTATCCTTCCTTTCTCCAGAGCTATGATCCCCACACTTCATCATATATTGGGGCTGGTGAGAACTTAGATCTTGATGACCCCACCTTCAGAATTTCCAACAGTTCTAACAAATTCCCATGTGATGTTGATACTACTGGTCTGGGGACCACACTTTGAGAACCTGTCACCCAGAAGATATTTACTCTCTTCACACATATTTTAATAAAGGCTGTATATTGTCACTCTGCTTATTTAACTTCTATGCAGGGTACATCATGAGAAATGCCAGGCTGGATGAAGCACAAGCTGCAATCAAGATTGCAGGGAGAAGTATCAATAACCTCAGATAAGCAAATGACACAACCCTTATGGCAGAAAGCAAAGAGGAACTAAAAGCCTCTTGATGAAAGTGAAAGAGGAGAATGAAAAAGTCAGCTTAAAACTCAACATTCAGAAAACTAAGATCATGGCATCCGGTCCCATCACTTCATGGTAAATAGATGGGGAAACAATGGAAACAGAGACAGACTTTATTTTTTGGGCTCCAAAATCACTGCAGATGGTGACTGCAGACATGAAATTACAAGATGCTTTCACCTTGGAAGAAAAGCTCTGGTCAACCTAGACAGCATATTAAAAAGCAGAGACATTACTTTGCCAACAAAGGTCCATCTAGTTAACATTATGATTTTTTCAGTAGTCATGTATGGATGTGAGAGTTGTACCATAAAGAAAGTTGAGCACCAAAGAATTGATGCTTTTGAACTGTGGTGTTGGAGGAGACTCTTTAGAGTCCCTTGGACTGCAAGGAAATCAAATCAGTCAATCCTCAAGGAAATCAGTCCCGAATATTCATTGGAAGGACTGATGCTGAAGCTGAAGCTCCAGTACTTTGGCAAAGTACTGATGCAAAGAACTGACTCATTGGAAAAGACCCTGATGCTGGGAAAGATTGAAGGTGGGAGGAGAAGGGGACGGCAGAGGATGAGATGGTTGGATGGCATCACTGACTCAATGGACATGAGTTTGAGCAAACTCCGGGAGTTGGTGATGGACAGGGAAGCCTGGCGTGCTGCAGTTCATGGGATTGCAAAAAGTTGGACATGACTGAGTGACTGAACTGAATTGAACTGAACAGTCTTCCTGGGCTTCTAAGGGGCTTTCCAGGTGGCACTAGTGGTAAAGAACCTGTCTGCCAATGCAGGAGACTCAAGAGATGTGGGTTCGATCTCTGGGTTAGGAAGATCACCTGAAATAGAAAATGGCAATACCTGAAAAATTCTTGTCTGAGACCACAATTTAGGAATCCTGGCCCTACGGGACTCCAGACTGGATTACTCATCCAGAGACCACTCTGAAGGTCCAGCATCAACTTCATCTTTCCAGTCAGGTGAAGAGCATGAGACGCCTTCTAGCTCAGGTTAGGCCAGAAAAACTGAAAATGTTTCTGATTAACTTCTCAGCCACAGTGGCAGCTCCTTAGCTCGGCTATAATCACATTTTTTTCTCCTCACTGAATAAGAATTTGTTAACAACTTTGATACAAACACAGATTTGGGCCTCTAAAAAGATAATGTTAAGTATCACTAAAAGCCTTTCCATAGGGTACAAAATTGGCCCGACTTATTATGGTCTAACATAGAACATGGCTCTACTCCTTTCAAGAGGGGAAGATTAAAGATGTGGAGTACCAGAGCGTCTTCTCATCAGGCTGGCACTCAGTTTAGGAAAAAGAGGCAACTAATCCCCTAGACTTCTAAATAATAAAAGATTTTTGTGACTATTGTTAAAGAGAAGCTGAAGCAGTACTTGAAAAACCAAAATGACCTGGCAAGTATTTGTTGTGAAGAGATGGTGGGGAGAATATTAAGTGGAAAGCAGAAATTTGTGCAAACTGGAATCAGATAACTTAATCATTGCAAGATGAGGTCTGAATTATGCACAACCTACTTTGTATTTACTTGGTTTTGCAAATTACATTGGAGTTTGATCTATAGGCTGGACATGGGCAATTATGCATTACTGGGACACCTCAGAGAAGAGGTACTCAGCAAGAGAATAAAGAGGCAATTGACATGTGAAAAATGCAAATAATGAAGACACAGACATGCTCCACTGGGCAAGAGAGGACAACTGGGGAATGATTAAAAACACGCATAAAACTAAGGTAATCATTTCATTTTGACAAACACTTGCTAGTTGTTCCTACCAGGGAGGATCGAGAGCAGCCCAAAGCATTCATTGACTCAGAGATGCTGATTTCTGAGTGTGCCTGATTAAGGAATATCAGGCCTTGGGGAGATATAAATTATAAAGCAGTGTTTCATATTTTGGAACAATTACCAAGTCACTTTCAGTTACACATTTCTCTTCTGTTTTCTCTGCTTTGTTTTGTTTTCAGTTTGGAGATAGTTCCCTTTTGCCAGCTGAAGTCAAAGCAACTATACTCATTTTGGTGAAGCTCATGTTTCAAATAAATATATATATCCATAACGTTTAGCTGATATTGTACTCATTAAAAGAAATAGTGATCACTGCTTTTAAAATATTATTTTTTGCCTTTTGTGAAAGTATTGCCAGAGGAGTCCATTGCTAATGAAAGCATTATTCAATCAGTGGGACTGCTTTGTGAATTTGATAGTCACCTACAGGAAGTCAGATTGGTGACTGGGAAAAGTTGCTCAGCTTGGGACCATGACACATACTTTAAAGAGTTTTTGCTGAGTCTCATTGCTGTATAAAGCTTTGGAAAGTCACTTAACTCCTTGGAAAATCTGCACAATGATTCCAGTTAAGGGGCTTGTTGGAGGGACATGTGATAGCTTACGTGACTGTGCTTTTAAGGCCTAAAGTGCTGCACACATGTTTGATATTAGTATAACCTACATATGAGGGCTTTCCAGGTGGCACAGATGGTAAAGAATCTACCTGCAATGCAGGAGACCTGGGTTCAATCCCTGGGTGGGAAGATTCTTTGGAGAAAAGCATGGCAACCCACTCCAGTATTCTTGTCTGGAGAATTCCATGGACAGAGGAGCCTGGTGGGCTACAGTCCATGGGGTCACAAAGAGTTAGACTTGACTGAACGACTAACACTATCACTTTCACATATGAAGGTCAAAATCAACACAATTTTAACAGAAATGTGGCTGGACGATGCACAACTTTTAAATAAATTGACTGTTTTCCATATCAAGGAAATAACACATTAAAAGTAAAAACTGAGGTAACCAACTGGATAGTGTGCTAACTGATTAACGCTGAATATAGGGCCCTGATCAGAAAGGAACAATCATCAACTATATTAATGAACGCTAATTTGCATTTAATGAGCTGTCTTTAGTGAGCTGTCTTGAATTACAATTAGTTCCCATCAGTTAAGAATAATGGCCATGGGACTCCCCTGGCGGCTCAGCAGTCAAGAATCCACCCGCCAATGCAAGGGACTTGGGTTCGATCCCTGGCCCAGGAAGATTCCACTCACCACAGAACAACTAAGCCTGCGCACTGCAACTACTGAGCCCCCTGCCTTAGAGTCTGTGCTCTGCAACAAGAGAAGCCCCTGGAATGAGAAGCCCAGCCCGAGGACTGCAACCAAAGAGTAGCTCCCAATCGCTGCAACTAGAGGAAACTCAAGAGCAGCAAAACAGACCCAGCACAACCAAAAATAAATAAATAAATAAAAACTTTTAAAAAGAATAATGGCCATGAATTTGGAGAGTATGCTTTTTTCTCTTAAAATAAAAGTGTGACATATGTATCATATGTACATTTTATAATGTAGCCCTGACCATCTCAATCTCATTATTTATTGACACAGGTAGTTCAGGCTCTGGTTCTCCCTTAATTTCGGATTAATTTTCAGAGTACAACTCTAAATAGAACACATTTTTGAATTTACAAATTGTTCTTATTTTGTCATACAGCAAAATCTAAATAACCGAACCAAGTTAAAACCAGATAGTTGACAATTTTGGCTTTGCATCTGGACTTTGACCTCACCAATAATATTCAAAACATTTTAAAATATGAGGCTGTGTTACATGTTACATAAGTATGATTCACAATTTGTATATTTAAATAATGGTTTCTTCAACTGGTGAAGATTTTTTGTATAGGGAGAAAACCCAACTCCTCTGCAATATTTTCCATAGCATACAAGTTCATAAAAAGAAAAACAAAAAAGAGCCTTATAGGAACAAGTTGACTGTAGCACAAATAATTTTTTAAAAGTTAAACCTTTCATTTGGGATAACTGTAGAGTCATATTCATTGATGTATATGCCTCTCATTCTGCCAATACCACAAAGCCTTGATTACCATAGCTAGATAATACTGGTAGACTGTTTCTTCCCAGTTTGCTTTTCTTTTTAAAAATATTGTTGACATTTGAATTCCTTTGCATATAAATTTTAGACTGATTGTTTAGGAGGTGGAGTGGAAGCCCCAGCTTCTCCATAGTGTGATGTTCTTTGCTAACTCTGAGTGGAGGACAGGGCTCTGGTTCCTGTCGACGGGGATGAAAGTCCAGTGCTTTACTTCACCTCCGCTAACACTTTGGGGTTAGAGTTAGGAGGTTAGAGTTAGAGTGAGGAGTTAGAGGGTCCTCACTGCAGCCTCAAGAGGGCAGAAGTCAAGACTCCCCACTGGGTCTTTACTGGCATGGGCAGGCATGGGGCTATAGTTTTTTCAGTAGCGTTAGGCTGGGATGGATTGGTGTTGTATGAATGTTTCTGTCTTACAAGATTCCTCCTCACTGTCCTTTTGGCCAGACAGAGCAGGCTTTTCACTGAAGCTTCCCCCACACCCCCACACCCCGCACCCAGTGGTGTTTCTGGTTGGCTGGTTTCTTCAGCTCTAAGTATGGGATATATGAAACAGAAAATCCAGGAAACTCAGTACTGTGTTATTCTGTGGCTCCCTAGGTCCCCAGCTATTCTGCCTTCTTTTCTCCTCCTTTCAGTGTCTCTTATGTTTATTTTATATATAAGGTCCAGGATTTGTAGTTGCACCTATGGGGAGGAATAGGGAAAAGAACATCTATCCCATATTCCCAGAAGCGAAAGCTCTCCCCAAATAGTTTTTAATATTTATCTACAAGAAAATGCTATGAACATTGCTCAGCTGTTGATGTGAACTGTAGAATGAAGGCAATGAAGAGGTGTGAGGTATACTCCAAGGCAAGTTTTTCAGAGCAGCAGGCTGAAGTTCTCAAAAGAAACAGGTTTTCAGAGAGGTGCACTACTACCATAGGCTTTCCAAGTGGCGCTAGTGGTAAAGAATCCACCAGCCAATACAGGAAACATGAGAGACTTGGGTTCAATTCCTGGGTTGGGAAGATCCCCTGGGGGGAGGAAATAGCAACCCACTCCAGTATTCTTGCCTGGGAAATCTCATGGACAGAGGAGCCTGGTGGGCTACACAGTCCATGAGGTTGCAGAGTCAGACACGACTGAGCCACTAACACTTTCACTTCACTGTAGCCTTATTTTATTTTTGTTGTTGTTGCTGAAAATATTTGATAACATTTGTGAGACATTCTATATTTCACCCAATAAATATTTTATGAGCCATCTCAATAGCCTTGTAAAGAGACAGTAGTTGTAATTCTTTTCTGGAGTGTCTAAAGCAGTTCTGGCTCTGTGGGTCTGCCCTCATTGTCACAGCTCAGCGCAGACCTTGTCCACATCTGCTCCTTCTTTGGGTGGGGACAAACTGCTATCCAGGCACATGAGCTCCAGTACAAGCCAAAGCAAGAGGCCTCATAACCGCCTGGCATTTACGTATGCTTAACTAATAATCATGACAAAACAGGGCTTTGGATTATCAGGTTGTTCCCCACCGGTTCCTCAAATTGGAATCCTGGTAGGGCCCTCAGGATAAAGTTGCTATTTAATAGTTGGATGGATGAATACATAGATAAGATGATAATGTGGATCTATGTATAATTTATGAATATGGAAATTTGCTGCAAGAATGTACACTTAGAACACAGCAGAAATCTTAAATGCTTTGAAATGTATAGCAAGTTAGACTATATGCCTTCACTATCTTGAAAATTGGCCATTTTATGTCATTCTGACAAGCTAGTTTGTGACTATATTCCTCAAATCTAAGCACGGATTATTTTGTATTGTAGACAGGAAGTATGCGGGCAAAATACTGCAATAATTTCCATTTTTTTTTCCCTTGCCCTCATTTTATGTGTCCTTCACTTCCTCCATTGATTTAACCTTCAAGGTTAATATTTAAGAAATGAAAAAAAAAGAAAGAAGGAAAAGGAAACTCAATGCTGTCAACCCCAGTATTTAAAAATGTGCCTCTTAACAGAAGAGTCATAGAATTGTTTGGAGTCAGTGCTTAAGGGATCCAGATTAATTTCCATTCTTAAAGACCCAAGCCATATTCTACTTGTTCCAATGAATTTTCCCTGATCCTTTTGAGCTAAGAAGACCTTGCCAGCAGTTCTTCCATTTTCTTGAGGCCTTATTATTACCACCATGCAAGTGATATTTATTTCCTATTTGGGATATTGACCATTAGTGATTCATGTCTTATTTCCTCGACAGCTTATGAGCTCATAGAGTCCAGATATATTCTAGTCTCCCATAATGCCTCACATATAGCAAGTACTTGTAAAATATATTTATGAATAATTTACAAGGCAGATGAGCTCCCCCAAATATTCAAAGTTTTTCAGACATATTATGATATAACTGGATTTTAGTTCATCTCTCCAGAGTTTATCCTTTATATTCATCAATCTTCATCTGTCAGTTAATAAGTTGAATTAAGTAATGGCCACAGAAATCTCTTGAATTAGAAGGAAAATCCAGGAGTCTGCATTTTTTGCCTGTATTTCCAACCACAAAACCTTATTTGACTTTGAATCTGTGCAAAAATTGGAAGTACTTCACCCCAAGATAAATTTAGGGTTTTTTTTTTACCTGATGTTTGAAATTGTGATACCAAAATAATTAAATTCCTTATCTTATATTCCTGCTTCTGTTTAGATAGTGACTAAGGCATACAACTGGCTGTTGTTTAATGCAAAACTAAATCTAGATCAGTGCTCTTCACCAGAAACTGTGGTAGACAAAATGACATTCCCCCATCAAGACAGTCACACCCTAATCTCTGGAGTCTGTGAATATTTTACTCAGCAAAAGAAGCCCCACTGTAAATGTGATGAAGCTAAGGAGCTTGAGAAGGGAGATTATCCTGGATTATCTAGGTGGGCCCACTGTCATCACAAACATCCTTTTAAGTTGGGAGGTTGGGATTGACATTTACACACTATTATATTTAAAATAGACAACCAATAAGGACCTATTGTATAGCACAGGGAACTCTGCTCAATAATATGTTCTATTAAGCTAAATGGGAAAAATAATTTGAAAAGGAATAAATATATATACATGTATAAAATCATTTTGCTGTACACCTGAAACTAACATAACATTGTAAATCAACTATACTCCAATATAAAAGAAAAATTTAAAAAAAAAGGAGGTGGGAGAATCAGAATGTGAGGAGGAGATGTGATGACAGAAGCAGAAGCATATGTATGTGAGAGAGCACCAGAAGGAGAAAAGAAGAAGGTAGAGAAGGAGGGAGAGAGAAAGAGAGATTTAAAAGATACTGTGCTATCAATAAAGGCAGAGAATCTATATTGGAAGGAAACACCTTCAATGTACAAGCCTGGGTGTCTATGCTGGAGCAAAGCACAAGGATCTGAAAGGAAGGGAACTAACCAAGAACCTAAACTTCGTAAGGAGGGACCATGGATTAATTGGTGAAGGTGATGTTCCCTAAGGCAGCCGTAGATGACTGATTCTATCAATCCAACTCTGTGCATCTGAAATGCAGCTGGAAACAAACAGATGGTAGATGAAAGACCATAATGTGTCTATCCTATAGCTTCACTTCTATTAATGTATTTACATGTATAAACAAGAAATCAAGTAGCAGAAAAAATATTTAAGTCATGGTGGTGAAGTTGAGGGTGCATTTTTGCTTTTTAAATTCTGGTCTTTATTTTTGTTTGGATGAGAATTTTTCATTTGGTATTTTGTCCTATAAGTCAAATTTCTGGGGGAGAATAAAAGGATGAAAGACAAAAAAAAGATACTGTGCCACTGATTTAGGAGATGGAGGCAGGGACCACAAGTCAAGGAATATGAGAGACCTTCAAAAGCTGGAAATGGCAAGGAAATAAAGTATTTCTTAGATTCCTGCTTACCCCTTGATTTTAGGAGTTCTGATGGTCAGAACTGAAAACTAGCAAATTTGTTTTCTTTTAAGCCACTACATTCGTGATAATTTGTTATAGCAGCAGTAGGAAATGAATATAGAAACAATGTGAGCAACAATTATGAGCCACAAATATGAATCACATGTTGAATTTAAAATTTTCTAATGGTCACATCAAACAAAGTAAACAAAATTAATTTTAGTAATGTATTTTAGTTAGCCCAATATGTTCAAAGTATTATTTCAACATGAAACCAAAATTTAAAAATTAATTCATATCTTTCTTTCTTATCGTCATCAAAACTCAGTGTATATTTTATAGTTACAGTGTATCTCAACTTAGATTGGCCATTTTCAAGTGCTCAGGTACCACTTGTGGCTGGTGGCTGCTGTATTAAATATCAATAGCCCAGATGTAGATGATTCAAATATAACCCATATGCTTCAGTCATTTAGGTCTGTGTCTCTTCAAGTGAGGTTCACTTACAGCATCTGTATCACTTGTGAATTTGTTGGGTGGGATCTCAATGCTTCCCCTCCCCAACTCACCTCCGGAAGCAGTAGGTTCATTTTAACAAGAACCCTTTGTGATTCATATGCTCATTAAACACTGAGGAGCACTGCTCCAGATATTGGGTAAAACTTTTTTTTTTTCACTTTCTATTCCATATGAAAAGTTGCTTATATTTTGTCTTAAACACTTCTTTCTCAAATGATCAGTACATACTAGTGACTTTTTACTAAAATTTTAACTGTTTTTGGGACAATCCAGGATTTTCTGTGGAGAAATCTGCTGTTCATCTGGTCCTTCCCAGTGAAGAATAGCTAATACAATAATTACCTGCAAAGGGATGAGGTCTTGTTTCCCTTCTAGCTGCCTTCAAGGTAGGACAGTGAATGAATCAGACCAGCAGTCCTGAGAGAGAATTCAAAGACAAATCACCTGATTCTTTTCCATAATGATGTGGATAGGTAGTCCAAGAGAAATCTGTGGTACAGCTGCTTCATTCCAATTCTACTGTTCATTCATATCCAGGAAAGTAATTGTCAGTAATGTGAGGGCTTAGATAGCTATACTCTTTCTAAGTTCCTTAGAGTAAGAAACATCTTTTCTCTGGAATTTTATGATATTCACACTTTGAGATGGGTGACTCCTCAGCAAATTAAGCACAATAAATTTGGGTGCTCAGAAATGTTAGCGGAATTAGTTGACAAAATGAATGGCATTCAACACTTAGGGTGAACTTCAGCAAGAGGGCAAGAGAGGGAGCAGAGGGATATCACACAGGCCTCATGCTTCATCCTTCACCTGATAGTTTGTCTTTTATTTCCCCTACTCCTTCTGTTGAGGGGAGTTTGCAAATGAATCCTTAGCTGATGGTAGGGAAGAGCAATTTCTAATGACATTTTGTAGATCTGAAAGGTGCTTTAGAATCATGAAAATTTTGTTATTTTATCATGTGACCAACAATGGAAAGAGCTGAGAAACTTTAAAACTATAACTAAAAAGGCTGCTGCTGCTGCTAAGTCGCTTCAGTCGTGTCCGACTCTGTGCGACCCCATAGATGGCTGCCCGCCAGGCTCCCCCGTCCCTGGGATTCTCCAGGCAAGAACATGGAGTGGGTTGCTATTTCCTTCTCCAATGCATGAAAGTGAAAAGTGAAAGTGAAGTCGCTCAGTCGTGTCCGACTCTTGGTGACCCAGTGGACGGCAGCCTACCAGGCTCCTCCGTCCATGGGATTTTCCAGGCAAGGGTACTGGAGTGGGATGTCATCACCTTCTCTGAATTAAAAAGGCTAGAGCTTCGTTTTCGGTGATATCATAATCTAGATTGTATATGTGAACCTTTCAGCTACGAAGCACATAGACATGCTGTATTAAATGCAAGAAACATCTTCTCAGCGAAAAATCTCAGGGGCAAAAATATGCAAAATGACAGTGGTTAGATGAGGCTGTTCTCAGGATATCTGCCAATGTTTGTTAATGAGAGCATGTAATTCAACAAATGTATGCAGAGAGTGGGGCTGCCCAGGTGGCTCAGTGATGAAGAATCCACCTGCCAATGCAGGAGATGCAGCAGATGCAAGTTTGATCCTTGGGTTGGAAGAATCCCCTGGAGGAGAAAATAACAACCTACTACAGTATTCTTGCCAGGATGATCTCATGGCCAGAGAAGCCTGGGGGGCCACGGTCCATAGGGTCACAAAGAATTGGACGTGACTGAGCATGCAGGCACACCATATCATGCAGAAGGTGGGGGTAGATAAGAAAAAGGAGGCAAAGCCTTGCTGCTGCTGCTGCTGCTAAGTCACTTCAGTTGTGTCCGACTCTGTGCGACCCCATAGACGGCAGCCCATCAGGCTCCCCTGTCCCCGGGATTCTCCAGGCAAGAACACTGGAGTGGGTTGCCATTGCCTTCTCCAATGCATGAAAGTGAAAAGTGAAAGTGAAGAAAGCCTTGGGCCCACCTAAAATTAGGAGCTGAAATTGAGATCCTTCCAAAAAGCCAGGATCATGGAAGGCTCACACTTCAGTGAAAGGCTAGACTAAAAAATTTTGTCTATAAGGAAAAGGAGGAAACAAAATCTCTACCTGGAGTGCCAGATGGAGAAAGTATAAAAAATGGGGGACAACTGACATTCAAAAAGATACTGACAGTTTTACATAACTGATAAACAAATTGAACACTCAAAGTTATGAAATGCAACAAATCCCAAGCAGATAAATAATGATGAATCCACATGTAGACACATTAAAGTGCAAAAATGCAACTGCAGAAATAAAAGACAAAAGAAAAGATAAAAGCAGCAGGGAGAAAAGATGAATTATTTCAAAAGCATAGCATTACAGTGATAGCAGAATTTTCTATAGTAAACACAGGAGCCAGAGGACAGCTTGGAATGCTAAAAGAAAATATCTATCAATCTATCATTCAAGAAAAAGAAAACAAAAAATCTGAGAGGCAATCACTAAATGAACTTTCAAAGAATGAGCCCTCTGAAAAATGAAATTGAGCCCAGAAGAACAAACAGAGGTATAGGAAGGACTAATGAATATGGTAATTTGAAAACATAAAGTTAAATATATGTAAACACTGACTGTATAAAATAATAACAAAATGATATTAATGATTAGATTTTGGTGCAGAAAAATGGGGGCAAATATTAAAAATCAATAAAATACTGAGGAAAGAGGATGGTCAAAATTTATTATTGTTAGGATAAGTATAAAATTATTGAATAATTTGGACTCTTAAAGTGAACATTATGAGGAAAGAAGAAAAAATAGAATTAAGAAAATTCAATCTAAATAATGAGAGAAGGGAGCAAAAATACAGAGAATTTCAGGAAAACTAACACAAAGTAATATGGTAGAACTTAAATTTAATGATAACTACAATGGATCTATGTAGTCTAAACTTGCTAGTGGAGAGTTAGATTAGTTTATAAGAAATCCTCCAAAGGTCTGAGGGAGGCATCTAAAACCCTGGGACACTGGGGTGTTGAATGGAAAAAGATGCAAGAGAATACACAGTGTAAATTCTAACCCCAAAGGAACTTTTGCTGCTAAATTAATATTAGATAAAATAGTTTTTAAGGCAAAAAATCTTATAGCTAAAGAGAATCACACATAAGGGCTCATTCCACTAAAAAGACATAACATTTCTAACTTGTATATGCCTAATAAAATATTCATAGATGAAATTTACATATTTACAAGAAAAAAATGACAAATCCATAATTGTTGAGGGAGATCTGAATATATTACTCTCAGTAATTGATAGATGAAGCAGATAAAAATTTGGAAAGGATATAGAAAAACTTAACTATATGGTTAATAGCCTTGATATTTCAGACACACATATACATACATAGACTTGTCCCCACCAATTAAAAAATACATTTTTTCCCCTCAAACAGCATGGGATATTAAAAAGAAAATTGACCTAAAATATTAACAAATCAATTCCATTAATCAATTAGAAAGAACATTATGACAATGAAAAAATTCACCAGTAAAATTTACCTTATCAAGTTTAGGAAGTAAAATCATGTGGACATGGAGGGGGAAAGGGGGTAGGATAAACTGGGAGACTGGAATTAGCACATATACACTACCACATATAAACAGCTAGCTAGTGGGAAGCTACTGTATAGCACAGGAAGTTCAGTTCAGTGTTCTCTGATGACCTAGAGCAGTGGGATGGGGTGGGGTCGGAGGGAGGTCAAAAAGGGATATGGGCTATATATACATATACATATAGTTGATTCACTTCATTGTACAGCAGAGACTAACACAACATTGTAAAGTAACTATACCCCAATTTAAAAAATTATATGATCATCTCAATAAAAGCTGAAGAGGCATGTGATAAAATTCAGCATCTATTCATGACAAAGATTCTTAGTGAACTAAGAATAGAAAGGAATTTCATTAAGCTTATGAAAGGCATCAATAAAATGCCTCCATAGTAAGTACATAGTAGTGAAATGTTAGATTCATTCTTTTAAAATTAGGAATGGAACAAAAATACCATCGCCTCTGCTTCAAAAGAATACCGAGTCGAAGGATTAGAATGAGGTAAAGAAATAAAATCAATAGGAGTTACAGAGGAAGAAATAAAATTGTTCTTATTCTCCGGAAATATGATTTTGTACATAGAAAACCCAAGAGTACCTATAGTAAAATTACTAGGATTAATAAGGGAGTTCAATAGGCTTACTGGATATAAGATCAATGTAACAAAATTACACTCCTTATTCACCAGGAACCAACAATGACAAAATTCAAAACTATAGAAAGAAGTGACATTTACAATCATCAGCAAAAATGGCTCCTAAGAATAAAAGCAACAAAATATGTACATTAAGTATACTGTAAAAACTACAAAATTTTAATGAATAAAATTTTAAAAAACCTAAGTAAATGAAAAGATATGTCACATTTATAATAATAGACTGTATCATAAAGATATGCCACATTTATAATAAAGAGACTCAATATCATAAAGATATCGATGCCCTTAAATTCAATGCAATTCCAATAAAAATCCCGAGATTTTCCTGACAAAATAATTTGTAGAACATGACAAAATAATTTAAAATTTTCTTGAGAGAGCAAAGTGTCGATGATATCCAAGACAATTTTGACAAAGGTGGGGAAAACTGTTCACTTGCCCAAGATTTATTAAAAAGTTGTAGCAATTAAGATAATATGGTACTGTTATAGAGAAAGAAAATTTTAAACAATGGAAAGGTTGAAAAATCCAGGAAGGTACTCACAAATATATGGAAACTTAATAAATTATAAAGCTGCCACTTCATCTAAAGAGGAAAGTGGGACTGAGACTTGGTGAGTCACATGGCAAAAGAAAAATAAATCTTTACCTCAAACCATTCCAGGGAGACACAGTTCTCTTATGTAAAAACTAAAATTTTAGGTCATTAGGAGAAACTATAGAGGTAACAAATATCTTGTGTGTAGGAAAGAAATCCTTAAAGAAGACAAAAACATAAACCATAAATGAAAAGACTGGCAAATTTGATTACATTAAAATTTAACGCTTCTATGCATTAACACACACCATCAGAACAAACACAGAGAAGTCACAGGCATGGAGAATAGAGAAGCAGTATATCTACCTGACAAGAATGACTACTCAGAACATATAAAAAAGTTTCATGTTGATAGGAAAAAGCAAACAACATAATAGAAAATTAAAATGTGAACAAACTTTACAAAAGGAGAAATCTGTGACTTCCCTGGAGGCTCAGTGATAAAGAATCCATCTGCCAATGGAGGAGACACAGGTTTGACCCCTGGTCCGGGAAGACCCCACATGCTGTGGAGTAACTAAGCCTGTTCATCAGGATTCTTGAGCCAGTGCTCTAGAGCCGGGGAGCCGCAACACTGAGCCCACGTGCTGCGGCTACTGAAGCCCACACACTAGAGCCCGTGCTCCACGACAAGAGAAGCCACCACGATGAGAAGCCTGCACGCTGCAACTATAGAGTCGCCTCCGCGCTCTTTTCACAGAGAAAAGCCTGTGCAGCAACAAGGACCCAGCATAGCCAATAAATATATAAAAGTATAAAAAAGGAAAAATCTGGAATGACCAATAAGCAGATGGAAAGATCATCACACTCATTAGCAGTTAAGGAAACTCCTACTGAAATGACAATACGTAGCATTTCATATTCGTCAAATGACCAAAAATTTTAAAGGCTAAAAATAAGAATTGGAAAGATGCAGAGCAGGAATTCAAATAAAAGCTTATGAAAGTGTAAAATTGTGTGCTTAGGAACAATTTGACAGTATCTAGGAAAACTGCAGATGCCGTGGATGCTGGTCATATCTATATCCCAGTAATACCACTCCAGGGTTATACACCCTGGAGAAACCCTCACACCTGCGCTCGTGGTCACATGGCCCTCTCTGATTCCATTTTCTCCTGTTCTTCCTTTTACTCTGTCCACTTCCGCTGTGCTGGCCTCCTTGTCCTAGAACGCACTGGGCACATTCCTAGCTCAGGGCCTTAGCTCCTGCTGCTTTGTCTGCCTGAACTGCTCTTCCTCAAGGTATCACCATGGGTTCTTCTTCATTTCTTTCCAGTACTTACTTGAATGTCAACATCTCATGGAGGTCTTTCTTGCTCCTCTATTCTCTACCTCCTTTTCCATCCTAATATATATATATATTTTTTTTTACCTTAGCACTTATCATTAACATAATGTACATTTAATTTATTTGGGGGCTTCTCAGGTGGCTCAAGTGGTAAAGAATCCTCCAATGTAGGAGACACAGGAGACACGGGTTTGAACCCTGGTGAGAAAGATTTCCCTGGAGTAGGAAATGACAACCCACTCCAGTATTCTTGCCTGGAGAATCCCATGGACAGAGGAGCCTGGCAAGGCTACATACAGTCCATGGGATTGCAAAGAGTCAGACATGACTGAATGGCTGAGCACATAACACACATTTAATTTATTTACTTACTTATGGAATGTAAGTTCACAAAGGCAGGCATTTTGGTTGTTTTTCTTCTTTACAGTTTCCTTAGGACCTAGTACATACATGGTCCATGGTTAAGTTCTCAATAAATACTTATTATATGAATAAATGTGCCTAAGAATGTTGGATGTTTGTAATGCATCCAACACTTTGTGAGAAAGAGTAGGATGAATAAAACCCCCATCTGTGCCCTGGGAGGAATCTGAGATACAGAGGTTAAGGAGCTCGCCCAGAGTCAAGCACAAACATCCAGCACAGTCCCAAGTGTATAAGGCTGCCCTTTCTCTGCCTTGAATAAATTCCACATTCCAATATGTTCTTCTGGGAAGCAAAATATTAGAATGGCAAATTAGTTTATTCCCTTAAATACTATGTAATCTTTAGAAAATCTATTACTTTGAGGAGAATCTTTCTATTTATTTGATAAATAAGAATTACTTCAAGCAGAATAGAATGCAAAAGCCTCTCAATCATGCTTGCCCTGATATATAGATATAAGGGAAGTGGTTACCCCACTGTGAATTTTACCAGTGAGAATTTTAATACTGAGATGCTCATTATATGAGGTATGTGAAGAATGTTGGGAATATAAATGTACATTACATGCACTTACTGTAACCACATAATATGGTATCATTTCATCAAACAGGACTTTCCATTCCACTTGTTAAAAGCCTAAAGTGAAGGAAAGAAAAATATGCATTTTTAAGGAGGATGCAGGCCTTCCCTTGTGTCTCAGCAGATAAAGAATCCACCTGCAATCCGGGAGACCTGGGTCCTATCCCTGGGTGGGGAAGATCCCATGGAGAAGGGAAAGGCTACCCACTCCAGTATTCTGGCCTGGAGAATTCCATAGACTGTATAGTCCATGGGGTCACAAAGAGTTGGATATGACAGTGACTTTCACTTTCTGTAAAATATAGAGGCTTGTATTCTCCATAAAAACACCGAACAACTATTGGTGTCAATAGAACTTATGAGCCCAGGTAAGGATGAAGAGGTCCCCTAGTGTAAGACATTTAACCAATACAGCCTATCTGTATCCATAATTGTTGTCTCTTCTTAAAGTACGAGTCCATAGTCAGGTGTTAATATAACATTATTAACATCTAAACTGTGTTCTTCAAGGGAGGTGGAAAGTGGGGTGAATGAGTTGAGGAGAAATTCTAAAAACTTCAATAGTATAAGATTCTTTCTCCCAAGAAATTTATGGGGGGTTAGCCTTCCCTGGTAGTTCAGTTGGAAAAGAATCTGCCTGCTGTGCAGGAGACCCAGGTTCACTCCCTGAGTCGGGAAGATCCCCTGGAGGAGGAAATGGCAAACCACTCCAGTATCCTTGCCTGGAAAATCCCATGGACAGAGGAACCTGGCGGGCTGCATCCATGGGATTGCAAAGAGTCAGACATGGCTGAGCGACTAACGCTTTCACTTTCAGGAGAACATCCCATGGACAAAAAGAGGTGCCTTCTCATGAGCAGGGCTATGCTGGCCCTTAGATGTGTGTGTGTGGTGGGGTATATACCCTGAAGATACACTCACACATGCACTCACAGAGACACAAGCAGGCGGCACCTCCACAGGCTGCACACGGGGAGTCAGGTGTGACATGGTTGTCCACCAGGCTGGTTGTCAACACTGACTGCCTAATCTTGGCTGACCAGCAGGGAACTGCAGCTTGAGAGAATATAAAAAGCAACATAGCATGTTTGGAAAATTCTTTGAAATTATCTACTAAAGCTGAGCCCATGTACTTACATGATCTGGCCATTCAACTCCTAGATATACTTAAAAGTTCTTTTGTTCTCCACAACACATGCATAAGAGCACTCATGTCAGTACTATTCACAGGAGCTCCAAACTGAAGTAAACCAGATGTCCATCAAACTTCAAATGACTAGGAATCATTGTTCAGTGAAATACTATAGAGCAACAAAAATGAACAAAGTACTGCCATATGGAACAACAAGAATTCATCTTAAAATTATAATGTTGGGTGAAAGAAGCCAGACATAAAAGAGTACACACTGTACAGGGGAAAATAATCTGTGGTGATTATTTGAATTTCAATTCAAAAGAGTGATTCCTCCTGGTGGGGGTGGGAGGGAAGTCAGGGGAATGGACCATGATGTGAGCTTCCGGCTTACTGACAGTGCTTTGTTTCTTGACTTGAGTTTCGCTTTGTGAAATTTTGTCCAGCTGTGCACTTAGGATTTATGTGCTTGTCTATTTGTGCATTATGTGTGTATTAGTCGCTCAGTCATGTCCGACTGTTTGCGTGTCTGACTCTTTGCAACTCCATGGACGGAAGCTCTCTAGGCTTCTCTGTCCAAGGCATTCTCCAGGTAAGAATACTGAGGTGGGTTACCATTTCCTTCTCCAGGGGATCTTCTCAACCCAGGGATCGAATCCGGGTCCCCTACACTGCAGGCATATTCTTTACCGTCAGAGCCACCAGGAAAGCCCGTTCATTATACCTTAGTGAAGTCTTTATATCAAAAAAGCAACATATGGGCTAGTATATGTGAGTGCAGAGTACAGAAGTTTGGCAAAGTGAATATTGGAATGAGACTGATGAAGGAAGATTGGTTGGAGACAGTGAATTTTGAGATTCAGCTGCAGAATGTGGGTGGCTTAAAGGAGATAGGAATAAATGTTATATATGAAGGAGGGGTAGAGATGCAGCAGACAGAAGGCAAAAATCCAATAGTGATACCTAAAGAGACGTGTATATGATGAGATACAATGAGGAGGAAATTTAGATTTTGATATACAATAAAGAAACACTTTTTCCTTTCACAATTTTTACTTTTTTCAAAAATAAGGACATAGATAGAACATGCTATCTATATTTATTTATAAATATAAGTATAATAAATATTTACATATAAATGTAGATATAATTGTATATAATTATATAGCTACATATGCTACCTACTTGTGGAAATTAAAAAAAAAAGAGAAATATAAAGAAAAAAATAACTTATATCTCCATTCTCCTAATACAACATTTTGGCAGCCCCCAAGTTCCTATATTGAGAAATGTGGAGAGGTAATTTGAGGATTAATATCACTCATATAGAAGTTTAATATTAAAGGAATTTACACAATAAACTGAAGACCTTTAAGCTTTGCACAATCCCTGGTTCTAACTTGCTGCCAGAGAGCTAACATTATCTTAAGAATTGTATATGTGTGATGCAGTACGTTTTCCTTTTCCTTCCAAACTAACTGAGTTATAATCTTTTTATTAAAACAAACATATCTAAAGATTTCTCACTGGTTTCTAACCAGTTACAAACCACATCCCCCCCCCCCCCCCCCAAATAAAGGTATCCATGGAAAAGGTGAACAATGTCTTTTCCTATACATTTCATCAAGTTTAGAATTTCGAATTTTAGAGGTGGGGCACGGGGAGCAAAAGATTTTGGCCATGGTCTAGCTATAATAGCAAAGGATAGGCTGAGGTCACAGAACAAGATAGGGTAAGAGACCTGCTAAGAAAAAAGGTAAAAAGGACAACATTTATTGACCAAGTTCTTTAATTTTGTCTCCGTTTTATATTATTTCCACATCTCTGCCTGTGTAATTGTGTTTGGAAGGGGAGGAATTGGGAGCAAAGTTGTGAAATTACTGAAAGTTGGGAATTTATAAAATCTTCATGGAGGTCATCTCTGACCATGGACTAAGGTAGTATTTAACTCTCATGGCTTGGGAAACAATTCAATGTTGCCAACAATATCTCCTAATAGCAGGACACTTAAGGTCTCTGTCTTGATCCATTTTTCCCATAAGAATCAGCATAGCTCCAAAGGATCCCGAGAGCTGAGACACATTTACTCCTTCCTCAGTTGTTTCTATGTACAATTGTGGATAATCAGGGAGTTCCTCCCTTCGCTAAGAACAGTGGCTCTAAAGTTCTTGAGGTTGGCTCCTTTGGAAGGACACTCACCTACACTGGAGATGAGATGACCCCTAACACAAAATGTTGCCTTACCCTACACTTTCCTCAGCAGTGAGCATTTTATAAATAGCTTTCTCAGCAAGGATGGTGAATGTTTATTAGTATTTAGATGGAAAATTCTTCAATAAAAGTGGGATGTGGTATAAATTGATGAAAACAGAAAGGGAATAAATAATCCAAGGGCATGGTGGTTGTTTGTCCACAAACTGAAAAGGGGAGCAAAGGATTGAAGGAAGTTAGAGTTGATTTCAAGGTCATAAATTAGAAAAGGCACAGCCTGCTTAAGGAGCATTCAGAGACTAGAGGTAACATTTTGAAGCTCGTTTCAGGAAATGCAGGTAAAGCACTTGTGTACCCTTGTATGCTTAGTTCAAGGGTATCTGATGCTCGTGTGGTTTGTTAGAAAAGAATTCCTTGTGCTTTTCACAAATATAAAACTCAACTTTACTCTGAGGAAACAATTACTGGGAAAGGTAAAAGCACCGTGGGAGAGGGGAAAGGACCTCCTGTTCTCATATCAACTCATATTAAGGATAATGGCAGAGTTCTATTGTTCCAGAGGGACTAATTTGTCCCTTTGTTTCACTGAACTTTTGCTGGGGTCCCCTGGGTGGTAGAGAAAAGTGTGTCTCAGATCACCATCTACTTAAGTCCATTAAAACTGATATGTCCTTCACTTTATGTAAACTCATACCTAAAGTTCTAAATTTACAAATAAAATATGGATTATTTGCATCATGGAAGAATTCTTTACACAAAAATAAACTACAGGGTTTCTTTAAAGAGCAAATTACCCTGGTGTGTTTTACAATATGATTTCAAGTGCAATAATTTGATCTACATACAATTTTTCTAGGAGCACACATTCAGGGTCAAGAGCAGAATTCCTGTATATTCATGATGGCCGTGGATGTGGCTAAAAGTCTCAGCATACAATGTATTGGTATCTGATGAATATTGTAGTAGCAACTTTCTGACCACTGCAGAGTATTTAAAAAAGATCCCAGCCTCATAGAAAGTTTTATATTCTTATTACTGATCCCAGGGAGAAAATTCAGTGGAAAAAGAACATGGCAAATTTTGCATTAGAAAAAAAAAAAAAGGTATTCTCCCGCTGAGCTTCTCTTTCAACTACAGGTAGTTGTCCTGAGGCACTCCCTCACTAATACCCACAAACATTTTTGACTTAAAGTGAGAATCATGAAAATAATGGCTAGGGATGCTATGAGATTCACATGGGCCAATGCACAAGATGACATTTATTGATACAAAGAAGCATGCTTTAAAAAATGTCAGTAATCATTATTATTCCACTCCCCCAGCATTAATCACAACAAAAAAATTTGATTTTGCTGTGTAAAGTGAATAAACACTGGATTTACTTCTGCTTTTTCTGTTGCTTTCCGTTCCCAAAAGAAAAATATTTTCTAAAATATCAAATTCCGACTTTACAAAAGGGAAATAAAAATAGGAAACACATAGGTTCATTAACCAAAGAGCTGAGGGTATGTGATACGAATTGCACATCATGGTGGAGCTGCCCTGTGTGATCATGACTGAAGTCCTGGTTCCATCTGCTCTGGAACACGAACAATGAGCAATGAGCCCAGGGAGCAGTCCTGTAAATGCTTCAGGCCTCTCAGTCTTTTGAGCACAGCTTATCAGCAGGAAAAAAATCATTAAACAGCAAGAAAGAGAAACAAAAAGCATAAGAAGTGAAGGGGGTAACTGGAGAGATAGGGAGAATGGGAGGGGTGGGGATTTACATGAAGAAGCAGCAAGTTCAATGCTGGGTGTAAATCTTGCAATGATGTGAGGGAAAGACGACATGGGGGTAGCAGTGTGTGTGGAAGGACTTGATAAAGAGAAACTAGAAAGTGATTCAATAAGATAAAGAAAGATAATCGTTAACAGAAACAAAACCAATAAACATCAGAGAAAACACTAGAGAAAAGAATGGGTGTAAAGATGCCACAGAGGTCAGAAATTTTCCATTTAATTTTCAAAACAATGGGCCAGAAAGCTGCTTCCTACAGGCAGTTGCCATTTTAGGAGTACAATTCAGTCTCTTAAGCTCTTAGGGAACCATTACTGAGAATAGGATAACAGCAGCTTCCTGCCCAGCCTGGAAGAAGAAAACGCTCCTTTCTTGGTTCTTAACTTCTATCCAGGAGGGGTGAACCCTTGGCAAGGTGTTGTTCTTGTAGTTACATTTTTTTCTACATAATATTATGTAGGCACCAAAATATTACTAAGAAGTGAGTATGAGGGACGAAGCTGAAAAGAGCTCATGGGTAATATCAAAACCTGTTCTCTTTTGTCCTGTGTTCTGAGACCTGTAATCACATGGGGACCATATTAAGAAACTGAAGACATGCTTCCTTGACCCTTCATTATGAGACAAATGAGATCACTGATTTATCAAGCAGAGACAGTAGGTACTGTATTTTTTATCCAGGCTATTAGATATGAATGCGCAGGAGGTGAGGATGACTTAAGCAGTAGGATGATTTCTTTTCATTGTTTCCCTCATTTATCTACAATAATTAGTCATTTAGAATTGTTAAGTTTCTCTTGTGTCGAAGCCAAATGTCCCTAAAGTTTAGCCACAAAGGTTCATCACTAAACCAGATTTTGCATTATTCTTTGGCAAGCGTGACAAACATTCTCATCTATGAAAGATCCAAAATCACTGCAGATGGTGACTGCAGCCATGAAATTAAAAGATGCTTGCTCCTTGGAAGAAAAGCTATGACCAATCTAAACAGCATATTAAAAAAGCAGAGACATTACTTTGCCAACAAAGGTCTGTCTAGTCAAAGCTATGATTTTCCAAGTACTCATGTATGAATGTGAGAGATGGACTATAAAGAAAGTTGAGTGCCAAAGAATTGATGCTTTTGAACTGTGGTATTGGAGAAGACTCTTGAGAGTTCCTTGGACTGCAAGGAGATCCAGCCAGTCCATCCTAAAGGAAATTAGTCCTGAACATTGTTTGGAAGGATTGATGCTGAAGCTGAAACTCCAATACTTTGGCCACCTGATGCAAAGAACTGACTCATTGGAAAAGACTTTGTTGCTGGGAAAGATTGAAGGCAGGAGAAGGGGATGACAGAGGATGAGATGGTTGGATGGCATCACTGACTCAATGGACATGACTTTGAATAAGCT